>NW_026915835.1:15360000-16581902 GCF_034315485.1 Pezoporus occidentalis
GAAATAGGAACAGAGATGCGGCTGGGCACAAGCACTGATGCCCATCAGCAAACTAAGGCCAGGCGATGTCTTCAGGTCCCTGACATACACATCCAGTGCTTGGATTACTGATCTTTTTCACTAACAAAAGAAGGCAGCTTTATTGAGTTACATGGAACAAAGTAAGTATGATTGATAGAGGCATCATTTTCCCCAAAACGTTATCTGGATAAGTCTTACAATATGGATGCAGTTTCACCATTACAAAAATGTGTTATATGGGTATGCTTTACTCTTCACTATTTGGAAACAACTGTATCAATGTAAGGAAATCTTATATGTAAGATTTATCTCAGATTATTACTGTGTCCAGGCACAGGCTTATAAGGATATGGAAGGAATAAAACACATGGAAGTAAGAAAGCTGAATACTTTTCAGTTAATATGACCATGTAAAACCTAAAGGGTTACCTAGCCTGCAGGTGTGTAGAGATTGTGACCTTAGGTTCACCGGCTTCCATGATAACACCAGGACATGGGGGCTTTATCCTTTCAACTTCTGTACTTTACTACAAAAATCACTACACTAGCAAGTAAGCTACCACAAAACCCACCTCTAGAAGTATAACTATGATTAATGAAGTATATATATATATACAAATCAAGATATTAAAATTATCATCAGTCAGTAATACAGTACCAACTAATAGTATAGCAACAATAACAAAAACCAATAACAGCATCAACCAAGTAGGTGTATACTGTTACAAGTTACTGCAAACTTATCAACAACATAACAGCATATATAGATCACTTGTATATAACTCTGCTATAAAGCAAATGAGACAGATCTCAGAAGTGGCCAAATCATCCCTAAGGGGAGGACAAAACAATCCCAGAAGGGTACCCAACCATGCCACAGGTGGGTCAACAAACTGAAGCAACCCCAGAAGTGGGCTCAAAAGGGGACCAACAAAATAAAAGGAGTCTCACTCTGAAGATGATCTGCATCAGGAAGTTTAGAGTTGACCAGGCGTGCCCATTGAGAGTCCAAGAGCTCAAGGAGAGCTTGTGAAGAGTATTCAACCTGTTTAGGTGTGGTGGATTGACCTTGGCTGGACACCAGGTGGAGTACCAAGCAGCTCTATCATTCCCCTACTCAACTGGACAGGGGGAGAAAAATACAATGAAAGGCTCATGGGTCAAGATAAGGACAGGGAGAGATAAGTACCAAGTACCATGATGGGCAAAAAAATCAGCTTGGGAAGTTAATTTAACTTATTACCAATTAAATAACAGTAGGATAATGAGAAATAAACCCAAATCTTGAAAAATCTTCTCCGCATCCCTCCCTTCTTCACAAGCTCAACTTCACTCCTGAATGGAGGCTGTGGTCAGTTCATCACATTGCCTCTGTTGCTCCTTTCTCCTCATGCACTTCCCCTGCTCCAGTGTGGGGTGCCTTCATGAACTTCTCCAGAAAGGGTCCTTCCCATGAGTTGCAGCTCTTCACGAACAGCTCTGGCATGGGTGCCTCCCACAAGGTGCAGTCTTTCAGGTCTCCCACAAGGTTAGTCCGGCTAGCAAAGCTGCTCCAGCACGGTCTCCCATGGGGTCTCAGCCTCCTTCGGACAGCCACCTGCTCTGGCATGGGGTCCTCCAGAGGCTGCAGTTGGATATCTGCTCCATTGAGGACCTTCATGGTCTGCAGGGGCACAGCCTGCCTCACCATGGTCAGCACCACAGTCTGCAGGGGAATCTGCCCCAGCACCTTGAACACCTCTTCCCTCCTTCTTCACCAAGCTTGGTATCTGCAGAGCTCTTTCTGTCATATATTCTCAATCCTCTAATTTGCTGCTGCTGCATGGCAGTTTCCCCCCCTCTAAAATATGTTGTCACATATTTTGTCAAATATTTTGACAAATATGTTGTCACAGTGGCACTACCACTGTTGCTGATGGGCTTGGCCTTGGCCAGCAGAGAGTCTGTGTTGGAGCTGGCTGACATTGGCTCTACTGGATGCAGGGGAAGCTTCTAGCAGCCAAGAGATAGATTTTTTGATTTTGTTTCCAGAAACTTTTTTGCTTTCTTCCCCACCCCCCACCCACCCCCGACTGTTTTTCTCCTTTTCGGATGATAAGTTGTCACTACAGTTCTTACTGCACTTATTGGTGGCATCTCAGGATGCCTCTGGTTTCTAGGCACCCAGCTGTACTTCAGAGAGGCTAGATACACTTTTCAAGGATGCTTCTGGTTCCCAGACTTAGTTCTCAGGATCACAGTTCTGAGGCTGGCAGGCATTTTCTCCTGCTTAGTAATTTTTCTTTTCAAACCAGGTCACCTTTATGGCTGTTCACACATCACCATGGTGATAAATACTTCATGCTAATGAAATTCTTCTCTTTCCATCCATCAAAATCAAAGCTATATTGAAACATGGCTTTCACAAAGCAGATTATATATTTTATTTACAGAAAAAAGTTGTGAGAGCTACCTGTACAGAGACAACTTACATCTTGTTCTTAGTGATTATGATTGTTGATGCATAACTGAAATTAGAAGGATATTTTTAGACAGCCTCTGAGACTCTTTAATTTTGAGCTGCCCTATTTTCCCAACAATTTACACTGCAATCTCATAACACAATTTGTCCATTGTATTTGTCTCTTATGATGGAATCTTTAATTATTTCGTAATTCTGGTCTCATTTTTACATATAACCATGTTCTAGCTCTACCTTCTTCACTATCAACCTCGGTTTGCATACACCTGTAGTGCTCTATGTGTAATAATTAAAACTGGTTACTCAATGATGTGGCAGTATTCCAGAGATAATAAATTGGGGCTCAGAAAGAGAATAAAAATCAGATTTAATCAGATTTCCACTTAAAGTAGTACCTTGTCACTTCTTACTGTCTTGAAGACAATGGTAAAAATGTTTATTTCAATGACAGTGGGATTGTGCTCTATGTGAAAACATATATAAAGAAAACAAAACAAAAGGTATGCTTTCAGGGATAGCATTTTAGACAATGTTAGCAGTATAATTTTATTGACATGAAGATTTTTTTAGCAATGGGTAGTAAGAAGATGATAGGAGTTTCCATTATTTACTAATTATTGCTGTATTTTTTTCCTTAATGAGTAAATGCATGATAATTCAATGATATGTTTTATATGTGAATTTTAGTAATCATTTTATATGTGTATTATTATCATTTTTACATGTTAGTTTTAGTAATCATTTTCAGGCATGAAAATAAACTGAATTATAAAAATAGTTATATCTGATGAAAATTGTAAAGCAAAAAAGGCTCAGAATCATGAATAGAAAGTAAAAGTGGAAAAGCTATGTTATGTGACATTTTAATGAACCTCAGTTCTGCAGGTAAGCTACCTTAAAAATGCTCATAGGAGTAGTCCTGGGTTCAGCAGTAGCAGTCATTTTTCCCCTTCTTGGTAGCTGGTGCAGTGCAGTGACTTTAGCTCGGGAACAGAGCTGATAACAAGCGATGTTTTGGTTTGGCCAAGGAACATTCTCTGACCCAAACTGACCAAACAGATTTATTGAGGATGTACTTAGTTTATGTTATTTCCTTTATCATATTATAGCAGTAGTGATTTCATGTAGTCCTCTTCCGAGAGCAGGGGGGAGGGCAAGAAAAGGGGGGGAAGTGAGCGAACGAATTACCTGACTGGGTTTAAACCGCGACAGAGTAGTATGGGTGTATTGAAACATTTCTCCCAAACAGATTTATTGAATACTTAGTTTATGCATATTATAGCTCATGTAGTCCTCTTCACTGATTTTGAAACCTTTGTAAATAGATGAATTTAATATCCACTTTGAATTAAAAGTAACTACTTTAGAACTATTTGAACAAAAGAAATATTGCATCCATAAAAAGCAGAGGTCTGCTGCATCCATGAGGAGAGTAGCATACTAAGCAGATTTCAATATTTGGCTGTTATGAACCCAAACATAAGCACACTAATAAGCTGTGACCATATAAACCCTTCCGTACTTAGTGTTCACTGGGAAGAGTGCTGCTGCTAGGACTTGTACTAGCTGTGCCTTATGCTGGTGTGCAACGTCTCCATCCTGGTCTCTTATTATCAGCTTATTATGGGAACTGGCTGTGGAAACACAAACTTGAGAGCTGGAAAAAAAACTATGTTTCCTTTAATGAAAGAAGCAGTAGCTAAGCAAGGAGAAAACAAACCAAACCAAACAACAACAGACACCCCCCCCCCCCCCAGACAACACACCAAGTCAATAGCCAAACTACAGGATGAGGTCCCTGCCTGTAACTTCAACCTCTCATTTGTCATCTCCCTTCTCTGTTGTCTCTAACAGAGACAAAGAGGTGGAATTGTTTAAAACTCAGGTGTCTTATAAGAGAATATGGTCCCAAAATTGGAGTGGTAGAGGGGACAAACCTGCTTTGTTCTGAGCTCTTCTTGATGAAGAGCTCCAAAGTCTGCTCACCTCAGCCTCAGCAGTAAAAGACTATCACAGACCATAGTTATCAGTGCTAACTGCTCAGAACTTTGGTGTGCTCACAACTAATATGTGATGTGTCTCCTAGGGTCTGACCACTCCAAATACATACCTTTGTTTTAAATTTCAAAACTGGACTGATTTGTTAATCTAAACAACCTGAACACACTGATCTTTGATTCACAAATGGAAATATATCATACCTATACACACACGCATTCAATTCACTTGGAGCAAACGCCATAAGGTAAAGATCATAGGGTAGGATTATACTGTAGGCAAAATAATGAAGAATGACATATTAACTTCCTTACAGAAAAAAAGCAATTATTATTCCTGTAGTACTTAGAGAAATGCACTGTAAATTATAGAGACCATGATGGAATTGTGTGAAAACATAAACTGATCAAACCAAGAAATGACAAATTATGGTATAGGAAAAGGAACCTGGAATCTTTTTACACAATTGGAAAACAGGGCTGAGGCAGAATATTAGTGAGAAAGCTGAAGAACATGTTTCACTCCGTGTAATACACACTCATTATCACACAATGTGTCATATAGACAACAGTATGTAGTCCTCTCTTATCTGCTGCCAGGGCAGCAGCTGTACTTGCTTGTACCTGATCTTGGGAAGTATCTAGGAAAAGGTTTTGCTCTTTGATACACCTGGATCAAGATTTCACCCCTAGGTTATATCTCTATGGCAAAGATATCACTGAGGCTGAGTAACTGAAGTTATTTCATGAAAAATAGCAATTGCTCTAGAAAACATTTTATTTCTGACTCCCCTTCAATAAAGACTGCAAAAGCAGGCTCCTTATAAGGCAATTCTCAAGTTTGTCTAAAGTGATACAGGATTCTACTCGGCTTTATTCCTGCTTAACATTGGCATTTAAATGGAATGAGTCACCCCAATTTTCCCAGTACTCCATTGCTTAGAAATGAAGTTAGTGCTGAGAAATAAAGATTTATGTATCATAATTTGATTTTGGCTTTCTAATACAGTCTTTGTGCTTTCATGCTCAGATTCACCATAGAAACTGAGACATCCCTAAAGTGCTAAAGTCAAACAGAATGTGACAGGTGGTGCTGAGTCCAAAGTGATTCCAACCTTTGTTATCACAAAACTGTTGAATACGATATAGACAGCTCTGGCACAAAGTGCACTTTGTGAACAAGTAAGAATTTTGTGTCATTGGGGGAATACTGAATACACTTTGAAGAGATGATCTGAAAATATTTTTATGTTCAAAATGCCAAAAATAAACAAGAAACTGAGTGATTAAATGAGCAGAAGATACTGTGACACTACAGTTCCATAATCCTTCCCTCTGAAAACCACTTAGTACCAGGATGAAAGTGGATTCCTCTTTACTGCACCCTCCAAGACCAAGGTATAAGTCTGATTGAGAGTCTAGCAGGCTATTGAGGTTCCCTGGGAGTCTCATTGGGCTTGTATCTGCAGGTCGATTTCATTACTGACCATAGGCACCGCTCCTACTGGATATTCGTCCTCTTTGCCTGACTTTACACCCTCTTCTTTCTCCATTTTCTACTTTTGGACATATCTTCTCTGTCCCTAGTTGCTTCTTCCTCACTGGTTTTGATTCTGCTGTACACATACCCAAATATGGAATTTCTAATGTTGTTGCTAAGACAAAATTAGCCTTACATGTTATTGCTGACACTGCTGCCTAGGTGGATGAAATTGGTGCCCAGCAGCTATCAAGTTTACACTTGCAACACATTCTCTACCTCAGACAATCTTAAAGACAAAATGTTCAGCTTTAGCTTTGATACCTCTATGTAGTTCTAATTAATCGCAAGCACTTCCTTACCTTATGTGCAGTCTGCATACCAGAGCAACAGTGTGTCATGTTTTTCAGACCCTGCTTTTGTGCTCATACAGAATTCTTGCTTTTGAATTGCTTTAAGTACTTTACCAGCTCCCTGCAGACATCTTAGTTAGTTAAGAGTTACTCTAGTGCAACCTCTTGTTAACAAATACAAAACAAGTGAGCATTTCTGCAGGAATGACTAGAATTAAATGTTCATTTTGTCTACAGAGAAAATATCCTAATCAGTGCATTGTGCACTGTGGTCAAGGTCCCCTTTTCCTACAGTCTTTTTCTCCTGGGAACATACAACTTGCATAAACAATTCCTACCTCAACCAACACTAAATCTTGTTGCATAGAAGTCCCTATTTAGCAGGAAGGGAAGACAACTGTTTCTCTCCCTCTCCTTTCCATTTCCCACATTATATCCAATGGTCTAATTCTTAAGACTTATCTTTTGGGTTCAAAAGCCTCTGCAGGCTGAGGAAGGAATTATTCTGGCATTTCCTGCTTTGGCCAAGTGATTTAATTAGTTAGTTCCCTTTACTTTTTTCTTCTTTGAGGTATGCACAATCTGAAACCTTTTTCTATCAGGCACCAGCACAAGAACTTCTTATGTCCCATGCCTAATAGAACTTACTTTTCTAACAAATGATGAAATTATAATAGTAATTTTATGTTCTGATGAGCTGTACGTACTGAGTCCTAAATAAGACTACAGTCATAATAAAGATTACTACTAGTCAGAGTCTATTGTTTTTGAAGTTAGATCTTTCAAATGACCCCTCACTTAATTCATCAAATCTTGTATCTGGACTCTACTGGGATGTTTGCAAAATTATAAGAACTAAGACTCTGTGTCTGAAACTGCATCATGTGTTTTTGCATATAAGGTCTTACCTCAGAGCCTAACTGATATGTAATTGAATTAAAACTAAAGAAAGATTAAGATACTTGTAAAATATTATATAATATTGTGTAATGCCTTCTTGGCAGACTTACCTTTGTACATATTGGTAGGTATGTGATGAAAGCCAACAAATGGATTTTGTAGTAATAAGTGTATAATCATTATTGGGATAACTCTCTTCAGCCATTAAAATAAACCTGATATTAACTAATAAAACTTCACATTTTCCATCAATTTCAGAAGTATTGAAACAAGCATAGATACCAACAAATCATAAGTGTTTGGTTGCATAGAAAAATGGTATTTATGATAATTTGACCTCTAATAAACTATTTAATTTAAATATTTCCTCAAATATTTGATGAAAATAGGTCTATATTATTGCACTCTAGTTAGTAATATCCATGTAAATTGAAACCAGTCCTGAAGATATTCTGTATATCATCAAGCAGTAAGATGCTGTCATACATTGACTTATATACCCCCTAATATATAAACTCCTGAGACATGAGGTCTCTTTTTGAGATATCACAATTTAATCAGGTCAGGAGAAAAGCATCATTATCTTTTTGGGAGTGGTAAACAAATAAACTTGTCTTATTATTGTAGAACATGTTGCTTGGTTTTGTTTTTTTGTTGTTCTTTTTTGTTTGTTTGTTTGTTTTCTTTTACAGAAAAAATGCTGATATATTTGTGAATATTTATTTTTTTTCTACAGAATCTGAGTGTTTTCTTGCATGTGCCGTCCCTGTGAAATGACAAAGAGAAGTTTCATCCAGATCTATTCCCTTGCTCAATTATCTTTTGATAATTGTCCCTTCAGCAACTTAGGAAATCAGGTGAGTTTGAGAGCAAGACTATGTGTGAGTCTCTTATATGAAGTGTGTGGAGACACAATGCATAGTTGTGTAAATTCTGTGTGTTGAAGAGACCATCTGTCAAGGCAATCATATCTTATTCTTTTTTACAGATGAGAATTAAGTTTACAGTTCTTTAACTGGGAAAATTTATTTTACATTGTATTGCTTTATAAAGGATTTCTTTGAAAATAAAGCAAAATAAACAGCCTAATTCTGCACTGTTGAAAGAAAACTACAAATAAATGTTTTCTAGTTTTAAAATATTTTATGATTTTCCATTCTACAAGATAGCTCCTGCAGCTTTATTGATTCATTAGGAGGCAAAGAAAACATCCACTTCCACCTTTTTCCACTAAACATGTCAATTTATTTATCTTTTCACCTTGAAAATAAAAGCAAAATATATTCACAGGGAATTTGGAGTAGTCTATATAATTATGCTACTAATATAAAATATACTAAAATTTTCTTTTTATATAGATATTGTTGTTTTATAAAAATATCAGGATATTTCCAAGAAAATGCAGTTGCCATGGGAAACAAAAAAGGCATGCTTGTGTTATTCAACTTAGGGAGTTGTTTGTGCCTGGAGGTGTTTTGTTTAGGTAAGAGCGACTCTATACTACTGTTGTTTCAAGAATAGAAAGCCGTGTTTTGATACCAGAATTCATGTAAAGATCACACTGTAGTTGACTCTAATTAGGCCATTTACTTCACTATGAATTTTCCTTTGAAGCTGAAAACAATGATCAATATGGTTTATATAATAGGCCTGTTTTTCTGAACTCTCTACATACATCTTCGTGAACGTCTTCTTACACAATTTTCTCATACAAGAATACTCCTTGACTATTGTGAAGAGTATTGTGAGTAAATTTTGTGATATATGTGATATAATAATGTACTAGACTAATAACAAGAACAGAACAGATCAGAACAAAATATATATAAAAAATGTTTCAATCCTTCATTCATAACTGTTACTTGGGGAAAAAAAAATGACATAACTCCAAACTTTCCCCTTCCTCTTTCTTCATCTGTTCAAGGCATATATTCAAATTGAAGTCAATGACTTCATTTAATATAAATTTAATTTTTGGCATGGACCTTTCTGAATTTTAACTGGTTTCCTAGAAAAGCTTGGTAAAATAGGCATCCATGGATTTTTAGAAACTGACTTCTGTGGAAAGATATGGTTGTCTTCCACTAAGGTACCACTGAACAGAATGACTTCATTCACTCTTTCTGTAGCTTTTTTTACTTTTAGTGGTTTTGCCAGACTCTGAAAACACCTAGTATACACTGGCACAAGGATGTCCAGGGTCAAATGGGAGTAAGAAAATCTGCACATAACTATGATATCCAAATTACAATATTAGAGAAAGGGAGATATTTCTACTGGAAAAGTGTATGGTCTTAAGTTTTTCATTTTATTTGTACTGGTCTCAAGTCTGGAGCACAGTAATGTTGCAAGAGTCTGAACTGAGATTAAAAGTGTCAAGGGAAGGATGATATAAAAGATGACAGCCTAAAAGACAGCATGGCAGAATAAGATCAAAACATTGAGGCATACAAAGTAAAAGACAAATACAGGGAGAAAAAAAAAAACAACAAACCCAACATTACTGATTATAAACTATGTTAAAGAAATAAAGCATCTAAGTCATGTCATAAGGTGTACATGATGGACCACAATGATCTTAAGAAAAAAATATTGTCTTCAGAAAAGAATTTATTTAAACTAAATAGCTTATTTGTTTCAGAAGCATGGGGTGGAGAAAGAGAGGAAGTTAAAAGCTTCCTGCCATAACTGCAACCTTTGATTTTCATAAGATGTTCTGTTGGTTTCCATTTTTAAATTTTCCAACAACATTGAGCTCTGATTTAGTGTGAATCTGCTCCAAATAAAAGAAAACTGAGTCTGTGAGAGCTATTAAATCATTCTGTAATACTACTGCTCCTCATTTTTTCTTTTGTTAAAAGAAACAAAGCTCTTGTAAAAATTTTGCAGATACTGTGCATCCTGAAGTTCTTGGTATTTTTTTCTCCTCAGCTTGAGCTTATTCAGTGTTGTCCAGGCTCCTGTTGTGAAGGAAGTGAGATGAGAAAATAGCAGTTAAGGCACACTGAAATATAGAAATAGAATGATTTGTTCAGTGCAGTTTTCATATTGTGAAACAGCTTGCTGCAACTGTCTTATTAGGAATGCAAGCTTATCTCTTGGAGTACTGAAATGATTTGTGCAAGGTGTGTGCCTTGAAAGACTGGAGTAACAGATTCTCAATTTTCTGTAAGGTAGAATTTAGAATAGTGTCTTAAATGAAAAAGCATTTTATCAAAGTGAAGCTGACATTTTATTTTTTTCCAATTGATTCCCATAAGAGAACTAAGTTTCTCAATTTTCTTTAGAAAGCCATTTCTAAATAAGAGAGATTTAATTGAAGAAATGTGACAGAAAAAAAATTTGGAAGAATTAAAGAAATTACTAATTTTGCAGCCTATGTACAGACATTTCTGGATAGAATCTCACCTTCCTTTTGTGTTTTCAATTTAATAAAAAGATGATATTCAATTTCTGTCTCAGTACTTGAAGAACCCTCTTCAAAGCATTTATTAGAAGTTTAAAATAAAATTAAGACACATTATAAGTAAAAATGTAGAACTATGAACTCCTGAAATCTAACGCTAGACTAACAAAATGCACCCTAATTTAAATAAAGTCAGAATAGGGATGCCACAACCTGTGCCCAAGACATCTTTTCGGGAGTGTACAATTACCTAAATTTGAATTCAGCATTGTTTCAGTTGGACTTAATGTCTTGAAATAGACATTGAAGACCAAGATTACAGGTACACTCATTCACTCACTCTAAGGTGATTATGCATAAGCAAACTTATTAAATTAGAAATATCAGTGGAAAACACAGTTGTGAAATCCTTAAGAATATCTTAACTCATTATACCAAAAATCTCAAGAGAATTAGAGATTCTGTTCCAGATTTTTCTGTTTAAATTTGCTTGACACTATAATACCAGTATCTGAAACTATTATGAATCACGAAAAGTAAAAACAGTGAGAGGGACTTAGGATAGCTGTTTTCCAAGGAATTTCTTTAACTGAAGGTCATTAAATATATGGGTGTGGACACCTCGGTCCACATTTATCCAATCCACAGCAGATTTTTCCAATATTATCTCATCTTTTGGATGACAGATGAACAGAAGAAAGACAGGATGAGTAAGGAAAAAAGCAGCCTTTACTTAGTGAGAAATGAAAATTTTCATATTTCAGAAGCTCCAGAAAGCAGAATATAATGATTTTATTGTAGCATTAACAATGACTCCTTGGAATAATGTAGAAGGTTAAATGCGCCTATCCTATTTTTAAACTGTTGGAAATTTGAAGGGTGTCAGATATATGCTAAAGAAAGCTCACTAAATATTCAAATGATAGAAGACAATTGCACATAGGAAATCCAAAAAAATTACTTGTGCAAAAATTATGTTAAAATCTCTGATGAGTAAAGTTGGCTTCAAGCTCATATAACATGCATTTTCAGGGTATCTGTCTCTAATAAAAAAAAAATCTTTACATAATTTACATGTACGTATCTGTTAGGATCATTCAGTTTTGCTATTTCTCCTCTGCTTTTATGCTCGCTGTCCTGAAAAGACTATGTCTAAATTACAGGGGTTAGCACATTTCATGTAGGGGATGCATCTACCTTAGTGCACGGTGGAGATTTTGTGGAGACATGAATGTGCGTTTTGTCTATGCCTGTTGTTATGAATTACACACTACACCTGGACTTAGGACATGCTTGAAAATGTGAGACCAAGCTGAAGTCATGCTCTGGGGCACCATGTCCTGCTTGAAATTTCTTTTTCCTTTGGAGGAAGGTACATTTTTTCTGAGGTCACCCAGCAGTTTCCTCAGGATGAGCATACTGGATCCCATTTTTCACGGAAGTGCTCTGTCACAGCTCTGAAGATATCTGCTTCACATTGCCTACTAGGTGCACAGTGCACACTTAGAGCTGGAAATTGAATCAAGCTTCATTGCCAAAATCATGCACTGTGGAAACTGTGGACTTACTGATCCTAGAATCAAAACTTAACCCTAGGCCTTTTCTCTTTGCACTGCAGTTGTCAGGATATTAGTACAGAGTTCAACTGTTATCTCTGTCTGATCATTTGTTCAGACTGAAGGACACTTGTCCTATGAACTAGATACAGCAAAGCCACCCAAGCATTGTTCTGTGTATCTCAGAACAGGGTCACTGGGAAGAAGGAAACAGAAAAACAGACTCCTAGGGAAGCAGGCTCTGTCCATAATAAATTCATAAGGAGAAGGTTTGTTTTTTTTTTGTTTTTTTTTGTTTTTTTTTTTGGTGGGGCCAAGCATAGTTAAGGATATCTAGCCCATCTCCATTGTAGAACATATTATTTTAAGATATTGTTATATCTGTTCAAAATATTTAAGTAACACTGGTACTAGATACATACATACATATATATATATAAAAATGCATAAATGAAAAGTGATATTACAAGTTTTGAAAGAAAGCTTCAGTGAGAGGTAAGGTCGAGAGCTGAGGGTGAGGGAGGGCCTTCAAGGCAGTGACTCACCAAGAGGCTCAGTCCCACAGTAGACAACCAGAACAGCAGAGATGGGATAGGGACAGTGACTGGGGTCAGCCAGCAGCCTGGTAATTTCTGGGCAAGTCCTTAGTAACCAGGCAGGCCAAAGGACAAATAAGAAGTTGTGCCTGGCAGGAGACTCTGTCTAAGAGTGCAGCTGTAACATCATACAAAGACATTAATAGCTGCAAAGGGATCTCTCACCACTTTTCTGCCTACCTTTCTAGCTAAAATACATTCCATTTCTTGGTGATCTGAAGTGAGCTAAATTATTCTAATTTGTATTTCACATGTCAGAAGAAAATCTCTACATGATTAATTAATTTTAAGCAGCAAAGATATTAATATATTCCATAGCCTAAATGTTTTGCAAAGCTTTGTTTTATTTTACAATGTGGGTACATTATGCATGGCATACATATAAACCATGGTATAATACATGCTGCATAAAAAGGAGCTACAGAAGCAAATTCCAAAATACATGTAAAAAGATGAAGGAGAAGCAGTGAGGGAAGGAGGCTGAGGTCTACCTAATACTGTTTGAAATAAGGAATGTTTCATATGTAGAAATATTGCTCAAATAATTACTAAAAACCTCATCTCCTCTCAGAAACACCTTGGGTAGAATGAATGACAAATGAAGTGATCAATTTTAAAAGAAGTAAAAGCAACATTTTATGTCAAACATCAAATGTAAGATGTCAAGGGATGAAACAAAACCATCTGTGGAAACACCAGGGAAAAGACTGAACATAGTAGGCACATTTGTCAAAAAATTCCACTAACATTTTTGAAAATATGTCCTCAATTAGAAAACACTTTAATGAAAAATAAGGTGAAGATCTGAATTCTCCTTTGGGTATTTTAATATAGGAATAGAAGAAGGCAAAGATAATTTTTCCTGGGTTTTGCATAATGTCTGTTGAAATTTTCTGCTGAGTTTTGGAATTGATCATATAATTTAAGTGGTGAAAAATGAACTCAGAGCTCTAATACCTAGAAACCAATTCTGCTTCTGAAAATCCCTGAGTTAAATCACATAAAAAATAGTGAAGACTGGAAATATATTCCAGGGCATAATATATACTTGTCTTCCTATTGGCTATTGTCAGAGATAGAGACAGAACTAGAAGGTTCTTTGAGATAAACCAGAAGGCTAGTTTCCTGTTCTTCCCCATACCCCCACACTCCCCCCAAGAATAACTGTCCTTCAAGATCTTTGTTTTATTCATGATATGGTACACAGTGTAAGATCATACCAGCCCCTTCTTACCCAAAAGCTGTCATGGTTTAAACCTCCCCAGTAACTAAAGCACCACACAGCTTCTTGCTCATGCCCCACACTGAGGGATGGGGGGAGAGTATCAGAAGGGTAAAAGTGAGAAAACTTGTGGGTAGAGATGAAGACAGTTTAATAGGTAAAGCAAAAGCAAAGTAAGAAATTCATTCACTGCTTCCCATCAGCAGGCAGGTGTTCAGCTTTCTCCAGGAAAGCAGTGCTCCATCATGCATAACCATTACTTGGGAAGACAAACACTGTAATTCTGAATGTCCCCCCTTCCTTCTTCTTCCACCATCTTTACACACTCATCATGATGTCATTTGGCATGGAATACCCCTTGGATCAGTTGGATCAGCTGGGTCAGCTTCCTAAGCTGTGTCCCCTGCCAACTCCTGGTGTACTTCCTGCCTACCCACTGCTGGGCTGGGATGAGAAACAGAAAATGCCTTGGCTCTGCAAAAGCAAAGCTCAGGAGGTATGAAAAAATCCCTGTGTTACCAACATTGTTTTCAGCACAAATACAAAACATAACCTCTTTCTAGCTACTATAAAGACAATTAACTCTATGTCAGCCAAAACCAGTGCAGAAACATAGAGGAAGATGCCTTCCAGTTTGCTGTCCATTGGAAAACATCAAATAACCTAAGCTTCACACGCCACCTTATGGAAGCTTCATTAATATGATCAAGTAGGTCCAGAGAACTTCATTACCAATCATGTATGCTTAAGTTTCAATCCTCTAGATATCTGGTTCTTCATTAGACTCATATGTTATATACACTTAAATTTATCTATCTCAATGTGGAGCTGAACCTCACTATGTAGGTAATTCAGGCTCTGAAACACAACTACCCAGTTTAGGTCAATTTATGGTACATAGTCAGCTGATTGGAGCTAGTCTAGCTAGAGCCACAGCCAGCACGCTTCAGCGACCGCGAGGGTCAACGGAGATTAGGAAAATCAGAGGGGATAGCGCAGAGACACCGCGACTCCCGACATCTCCCGATCCCCGAAGCCCCAGCAGCCCTTGCGAGAGAGAGCGGCTGACGTGGCGGGGGGCGTTCCCACGGTGACGGTGACCACTCCCCTGCTGCTTGCCTTGAAAAAGCCTTTGAGAGGGCACCGGGTGCCGGGAGGAGCAAGCCGGCCGTGTTGTTTCCCCTTTTGCTGGTGTCCCAGACTGCGGACCAATATGGTTGCCTCCAGAAAGAGAGCTTGCAGTAAGGTGACTACAGCAACTCAGACAGAGACCCCGTCCCAAACAGTGGCTGTTCAGGTCTCTGGGTGTAGGGAGTGCCAGAGCCTGCTGCTGCCGGGGGAGGGAGGACAGAATTCCACCTGTGTGAGGTGTGAGCAGGTAGAAGATCTGCTTAGCCTGGTGGCAAGACTTGAGGAGGTTGAGACGCTGAGGACTATCAGGGAGTGTGAAAGGGAGATCGACTGGTGGAGTAACTCCTTGGCATGCCAGTTGGAACGGTTCCAGGGAGATACCCCCCAAAAGGGGAAGGACCCTCTGCCTTCTCACACAGAGCGGGATGGCCCGAGACAGCCCCTGCCCTGTAGCTGTTGCGCAGAGGTAGGGGACCAAAAAGACGATGAGGGTTGGAAGAGAGTTCCAGTTTGATGTCGTGGGAAACCCTCCCCCCTTCCTGCCCTGCTTCCCCAGGTGTCCCTCTGTAATAGGTTCAAGGCCCTGGATCTAGAAGGAGAGGTAGGTGAGAATGTGGGGCAAGGCCAGCCCACAAGGCCACATAGGAAAAGGGGGTCGACTTTGCACCTCAAGACTGCCTCTGTTAAGAAAGAAAGAAGGGTCATTGTAGTAGGCGATTCCCTTCTGAGAGGAACAGAGGGCCCGATATGCAGAGTTGACCCTCATCATAGGGAAGTGTGTAGTCTGCCTGGAGCCCCGATCAGGGATATCACTAGGGCACTCCCCAGCCTGGTGCACCCGACAGACTACTACCCGCTGCTGGTCTTCCAGACAGGTGGGGAGGAAGCTGCTTCCCGCAGTCTGAGGGGGATGAAGAGAGACTACAGGGCCTTGGGGCGGATGGTGAAAGAGCCTGAGGCTCAAGTGATCTTCTCCTCACTCCTTCCATCTTCCACTGATGATGTGGGAAGGAATGGGAAGATTCAGTTCATAAACAATTGGCTTCGAGACTGGTGCTACAGGCAGGGCTTTGGATTCTTTGATAACAGCTGTTTTTATAGGGCACCAGTCTGGACAATGGCTAGTGAGAAAGGTTTGTCTCACAGAGGCAAAAGGATGCTGGGGCACGAATTAGCAGGGCTCATTTGGAGAGCTTTAAACTAGATTCGAAGGGGGATGGGGTTGTAGCTGGGCTTGCCCCAGTGGGGCAGCGCTCCAGAATTAATGAAGACTGGGAGGCCTCCTATAATCCTAGGGTGAAATCGGTGTGCTCAGCTCGCTCCCTAAAATGTCTGTACACCAATGCGCGCAGCATGGGAAATAAGCAGGAGGAGTTGGAAACCTGTGTTAAGTCAGGAGACTATGATCTGGTGGCAGTTACAGAGACGTGGTGGGATAGCTCACATGACTGGAATATAGTCATGGAGGGCTATGTCCTTTTCAGGAAAGACAGGCCAGCCAGGAAGGGTGGTGGGGTTGCTCTTTATGTGCGGGAGCAACTACAATGCACCGAGTTCTGTCCGGGGACAGATGACGAGCGAGTTGAGAGTCTGTGGGTGAGAATTAAGGGGCAGGCTGGCAGGGGGGATACTGTTGTAGGTGTCTGTTACAGACCACCGGATCAGGGTGAGGAAGTTGACGAGGCCTTCTACAGGCAGCTGAGAGCGGCCTCCCAGTCACAGGCTGTGGTCGTCGTGGGGGATTTTAACTTCCCTGATGTTTGCTGGAAGGACCACTTGGCAACCCAGCCGCAGTCCAGGAGGTTCCTCCAGTGTATGGATGATAACTTCCTCCTGCAAATGGTGGATGAGCCGACCAGGAGAGGAGCGCTGCTGGATCTCATCCTCACTAACAAGGAGGATCTGGTTGAAGCAGTAAGGGTTGAGGGCTGCCTTGGTTGCAGCGACCACGAGATGGTGGAGTTCAGGATCTTGTGTGGTAGGACTAGTAGAATACCAAGTAGAATTGCAACCCTGGACTTTAGCAGGACAAACTTTGGCCTTTTCAAGCAATTGCTAGGGGAAATCCCATGGGCATGGCTGCTTGAAGGTAAAGGGGCCCAAGATAGTTGGTTGACCTTCAAGGACTGCTTTTTCCGTGCTCAAGATCGGAGCATCCCGACACGTAGGAAGTCAAGAAAGAGGGCCAAGAGACCTGCGTGGCTAAATAGGGAATTGCTGGGTATGCTCAAGTGGAAGAGGAGAGTTTACAGGTCATGGAAGGAGGGGCTGGCCACTTGGGAGGAATGTAAGGCTGCTGCTAGAGGATGTAGGAAGACAGCTAGGAGGACTAAGGCATCCTTACAATTAAACCTGGCGAGAAGGGTCAAGGACAGCAAAAAGAGCTTTTTCAAATACATGGCAGACAAAACTAACACCAGAGGCAATGTAGGCCCACTGATGAACGGGATGGGTGCCCTGGTGACAGAAGATACAGAGATGGCAGAGTTACTGAATGCCTTCTTTGTCTCTGTCTACTCTGCTGCAGGCAGTCCTGAAGAGCCCTGTACCCCTGAGACCTTAGATGAAGTCAGGTCAACGGAGCGGATTGCCTTAGTCAATGAGGAATGGGTTAGAGACCAGCTGAGCAATCTGGACATCCATAAATCCATGGGTCCAGATGGGATGCACCAGCGGGTGCTGAGGGAACTGGCGGAAGTCATTGCTAGACCGCTCTCCATCATCTTTACCAAGTCTTGGGAAACGGGAGACGTGCCTGAGGACTGGAGGAAAGCAAATGTCACTCCGGTCTTCAAAAAGGGCAAGAAGGAGGACCCGGGTAACTATAGACCGGTCAGCCTCACCTCCATCCCTGGGAAAGTGATGGAACGCCTTATCCTTGGTGCCATCTTAAGGCATATCAAGGATAAGAGGGTTATGAGGGGCAGTCAACATGGCTTCACCAGGGGGAAATCATGTTTGACCAATCCCTTAGCCTTTTATGAGGAAATAACACGGTGGATGGATGATGGCAGAGCGGTGGATGTAGTCTACCTTGACTTGAGCAAAGCATTTGACACAGTCTCCCACAGCATCCTCACGGCTAAATTGAGGAAGTGTGGACTGGATGATCAGGTAGTGAGGTGGACTGCGAACTGGCTGAAGGAGAGAAGCCAGAGAGTTGTAGTCTATGGGGCTGAGTCTAGTTGGAGGCCTGTAACTAGTGGAGTGCCTCAAGGGTCAGTACTGGGACCGGTATTATTTAATATATTCATCAACGATTTAGATGAGGGAATTGAGTGTACTGTCAGCAAGTTTGCTGATGATGCTAAGCTGGGAGGAGTGGCTGACACGCCAGAAGGCTGTGCTGCCATCCAGCGAGACCTGGACAGGCTGGAGAGTTGGGCAGGGAATAACTTGATGAAATATAACAAGGGAAAGTGTAGAGTCCTGCATCTGGGCAGGAACAACCCCAGGTTCCAGTATAGGTTGGGAAACGACCTGTTAGAGAGCAGTGTAGGGGAGAGGGACCTGGGGGTCCTAGTGGACGACAGGATGACCATGAGGCAACACTGTGCCCTTGTGGCTAAGAAGGCCAATGGCATCCTGGGGTGTATTAGAAGGGGGGTGGTTAGTAGGTCGAGAGAGGTCCTCCTTCCCCTCTACTCTGCCCTGGTGAGACCCCATCTGGAATATTGTGTCCAGTTCTGGGCCCCTCAGTTCAAGAAGGACAGGGAGCTGCTGGAGAGAGTCCAGCGAAGGGCAGCAAAGATGATTAAGGGAGTGGAGCCTCTCCCTTATGAGGAAAGACTGAGGGAGCTGGGTCTCTATAGTTTGGAGAAGAGGAGACTGAGGGGTGACATTATAAGTGTCTATAAATATATAAAGGGGGAGTGTCACGAGGATGGAGCCAGGCTCTACTCAGTGGCAAACAATGATAGGACAAGGGGTAATGGGTACAAACTGGAACACAAGAGGTTCCACTTAAACTTGAGAAGAAACTTCTTCTCAGTGAGGGTGACGGAACACTGGAACAGGCTGCCCAGGGGGTTTGTGGAGTCTCCTTCCCTGGAGACATTCAAAACCCGCCTGGACACATTCCTGTGTAACACTATCTAGGTGTTCCTGCTCTGGCAGGGGGATTGGACTAGGTGATCTTTCGAGGTCCCTTCCAATCTCTAGCATACTGTGATACTGTGATTTGCAACCTGTGTCTGGCTTACTGCTGCCACTTTAGAGGTGGCCTTTGGAGCATCTGGAAATGTGTGGGATATCTGTTCTCATGTGCTAGGGTACCAGATGCCACTATGCCTTAAGCTAAGGTCATCCTGATCTCTCACTCTTAAATGTAGAGCTGGATCCTACCTAGCAGGCAGTCTTGGCTTTTTATTTATCCACAGCAAATGAAAGTAAGAAAATGATACACTTACGCTAGCTTGCTCAGGATAGCAGGAGGGGTATAGTGACAAAAGCAGTACTAGCAACCTGAATAAAGCCTGTCTTATATTCTCCCTACCAAGTGTGCAGAGATGTACTGATGCTTACATTGCTGCATTTTTGCTGACATTGTTACTCAATTATACCTGAGCACAGCCCCCAAAATATGTTCATTTTTATCTCTCAGGTATGCTCTTGCATTGCAAGAAAAGGTTTCTAGCTAAATATTCTGTCTTGTATAGTAAACAATAAAAAAGGAAATCATCCTCAAGATGTCTGCTTTCCACCTTTTCTCAAAGTAGAAAGTCACAGTTTTCTGTGACAAAAAATAAGTGTCTAATTTTTCCAGGTATGTTTTCTGGTTTAATATACAGTATTACCTTTACTTAAAACTTTGTCTTGTCTTGACAATAACATTCTAACCTTCTACCTCCATGTCTGCAGCAATGCTCTTTTTGTAAATAATGTTTTAGACTAATTTATCTTAGTGTGATCTTTAAAGATGACAGTACACTATGTTCTGAGAAACTTTTCAGTGAAGAAAATTTCTTACAACTCAGAAAGTAAAAATAAAAATTTATAACCCCACCACTGATACTATTGTATTAATTGAATTAGAAATATGAGAAAAATACTGATGTTAGATTTTCTGGTGGTGGTGCAACAGTTAAACGTTCCTTTATATTTTGTTTACAAGGAATTTAAACTGGGATCCTCCCTTGTAATTTTGAGGCCAATTTTAATTCACTTGAGAAGGTAGAGAAAAATGAAGTATTTTGTGCTATATTGATTATAGTTTAACTTATCATCAGTTGGTTTATATGTAATAAAATATTCTGTTCACTTACAGCATATGGTAGACTTTATTAGGATCATAATATTATTAATAATAAAACAACAACAGATTCATATTATCCTTCAAGTGACCTAGATAAAAATCAAAAATCACTCACTGATCATCAGCTGGAAAACTTTCATTTATTATACACGGAGGATTTTAGATTTATCCTACTTACTGATATCAGATATAAACATCTGTAGGTCAGGGATCCCAGCAAAATTTTTCCAGTTTTTGGATTGAGAAAAAGAAAGAAAACAAATTCCCAGCAAATCCAAATAAGAAAACATATTGTGTTTTTAAGGTATTGTAAGTAAAAGACAGATTGACTAAAAATGTTTGAATATTTTAAAAGAACTGATATGGTCTCTGAATTTGCAGTATCTTTTGAAGTAAAAATATCTCAAATTAATTATGTACAGCTTAATGAAAGAGTTTTACCATTGTGCAGCCATAGTAATGAAGTAATTAGAGTGCCTAAGTGAATAAAAATAATGTAAAATACATTGCAAATACTTTGAACTAGGTCCCTATATAAATGGATTCCATTAGGTTTAACTTAACATTTCCACCACAGAGAGATAATTATTATATTCCACTTGCATTCTTATGCTTAACCACATGCAAAAGCTGAGATTGAAAGGACACAAAGATAACAAAGGTGAATAAAACCAAGAAAACACAACAAAACAAAACCCACCGAAGCAAAGCAGTGTTCTCCTTGAAGAATGAATGTAGTGATGAGCTTATTAAAAGTACAAAAGACCTTTGTTCAGTCTACTGACATTTATATCAGACAAAAAAGGAAGAAAAAAAATACCTTCCTTAACAGAAGGCAGCCAGTGCATTGAAAACATTACTTAAACAAATTGTAGATATGGGGTTTCTACCCTAACTTGTTTTAAAATAAAAGAAGTTAATAGATATATATAACCAGTGACATTGACCTTTATGTTTCAGGCTTCCAATTGACTGATTTTTTTCATACCACAATGCATTCTTCCCAATTTACTTCTCTCTATATTGGCCAACATCCACTTTCTTTCTAAATTTTTTTTTCAGGATCCTAACCTTCTGTAACAGCCATTTTGACAAAGAACTTTGAACCACCAATAACTAAAGTCAGAACAGCAAACTTCTGTTTTGAACGTTTTCATGTTACACAATCTACTTAAATACGTACTTATAATGCAATAAATATATATTATTCTCTCTTTCCCTGCCTTCCTCATATTCTCTGCAAAAAACTACTCTCATAGCTCTCACAGCCCTTCCTTCCCTCCATTATTTATGCTGCAAAGTTAACCTTTTATACTGTTTTTACAAAGGTTTGTTAGTACTTGAACACTTGTGATATCAGAAGTAGACTGTAAGCCTGATGCAATATACAGAAAAAACTATAAATAAGAAAGAGATTAAAATAAATTAATAATTTTGGTGATACTAAGAGTTTTGTCTGTGTCAGTTTTTTAATTTTTCCCTGTAATGAGAAATCTTGTAAGACAGCAACGTGTGCACTCATGAAAATACAGATTCACAGCGTCATTCAAAATCTTAAGTCAGTGAATCTAGGCCTAGACACTTCCCTGTCCCCTAATTGCTAATGACATGCTGACAGAAAAAACCCAGCTTTTGGAACATTTTCTTCTGCACACTCTTAAAAACTGTGTCAGTATTAGACTGTTTCTAAAACTGTTTCCATGCCTCAGAAAGGATCCTTCTAGCATAACTTGCAAACAATACAGTAAAATGTAATTAAATATGGAAGCCAATGACTGTTGGAACAGTTTCTGTTTATCAGTATTAAAACACTGCTAATCCAAAACACAAATGTTCTCAGTGTGTGTTTGTCAGATAAGAATTTTGTATAATTAGTACTCTTAGGATTAACAAAGGAAGCCTAGAGGTATGCTATGCACATACACACATATGTGCGCAACCTTCCTAAGCAAGCAAACAGGAGAAAACCAGACTGAATCTATAAGGAAATAAGGAAAAAATGCAGTGAAATGAGAGAAAGGAGGAAGCAAGGAAAATTTATCTTACTGTAATTAAGGAAATTTAAACCTTATCATTTTATTTTGCTATTTCTGACTCTTCAATGTACCATTACAGAAAAAAAAAGGAAACAAGGAACAAGAAAAAAGAAAAGAAACAAGAAAAAGAAACAAGAAAAAAGAATCAAGGTTCCTTACTTCCTCACTGGACACTCTCATTGCTTCTGCCACACAAAAAAGTTCTTTGTACAGCTAGCATTGGTCATTTTCTTCCTATTTAGGACCTACATCCGTTTTTCATATTCATTCTCAGTTCTTGACAGCTGCAGAAATAGGAAGAGATAAGTCAGTAATAATTGGATTCAACTATATTAGCATCATTATACTAGGCACAAATTGCTATATTTTTCTTCATTAACTATGATAAAATATTTATGTCTTTTCAGAAAAACAAGTAGGAGTTTTGTTAAAAAATACTTTTATTGTTACAGACTTTTGACAGTTACCTTCATACATTTGAAAATCAAGAAACTAGATTAAAAACAAGGACTTATTTTTGTGTGTTTACTTTTTGGTAGACAAAGAGCTGACCTTTAGCTTTCTAAACCCTCAGGAGATACTCGGTTGGGATATTACAAACCTCTGTAGTCAGGGAGTTAGTAAAACCTCTTCTTCTAGATTGTTCTTGTTTTAAACATGAAAAAAAAAAACCTGTTTAAACTTTAATTCAAGGATTATATCTTTTTAAAGTATATGTGATCTTTCATTTCATTAATATATTTTTGTATATTAGTGTTTCTGTGGATAAATATTTTTTCTTAAATTATGTAAGGTACTGTTCTTTGGAAACAGCTCTCCCAAAACAAATTTTATTCTGGTACCAGTAGTTGTGAAGATTACTTTTGCACATATTTAATGATAAAAGTGTCAGAAATTATTTTATTTTATATTCATAAAAAAATTAAGTAAGGCAATGAATGCTGCCTATAAACAGCTATTTATTGCCCAGTGTTTAATCAGAACCATCTGCTTGAATCAAGTAAAACTATTTCTTATGTTCTAATACAGGCTGCTTTATTTCTCATGAAGAACATATTTTTTTCTCTCATTTTCTGTAAGGCTTTGCAATTCTGATAACAAATTCATTTAATTATTTGTATTTCACATCTCTGTAACTTCACTTTCGGAATTGCCATTTTTTGCAGATTAATACAGGTTTTGAGATTAAAAATTAGTGCTCTAGTTACAGACAGAGTTTTTTAGTAATGTTACCTCAGCAACACTGGTGCAAAGGCTGTCTGCCACTGCTGTACGGCAGCTGTGGCACTGATGTGCTGGGGTTAGTTCATGTCTTTCAGCAGCTTTAACATCTGTCCCCACACTGTACAGCAAATGCTTCACAGCTGTGATATCTTCTTACATCAGGGTAGTCATGCTCCCACACACCCATCCTCACAGGCAGCTCAAACCTCTGTTAAGAATGGGTCCATGTTGACCCTATCCGGGGCAAGAAATAGAGGGCATTATCCCAGAACTTTGTTCTGTGTGCCCTTGCTGTAGCCAGGGTTGTTGGTGTCTATGTCTCTGGGATCGTGGTTGAGTTGTATCTCAGGCTTGCATTGTTATGGTGGATTACGGCACCACTCTCCCTGTCTAAGTACTACATGGACTGTGACATTGAACATTTTTTGATTATTTTGTCCAGTCTGTCTGTTCTGCCTTTTTCCCTTCTTCCTTCCTTTTTTCCTCTCTCCCCTTTTCCCCTTCTCTCCTCTAACCTTGAACACTGTCATGTCCAAATTGTTAGAATTATCCAACTGTAAAATGCAGAAGCTGCTCAAGATATCATTAATTACCTCTAAATTATAATTAAAGTACTATCCTGTTTTATTTTTTATTTATTTATTTTTTATTTATCACTCAATTTGTATGCTTCTATGTAGTTCCCTTAGAAATCACTAAAATTCAAAATTCCTGGTTTTTGTGTTGTAACTTTTACTTCAGTGGAATTTTTTCAGAATTTTTGAAGAGCAGTGTAAGAGTCTGTTTGTACATCAACAATGTAAGGATCAAAGAGATCTGAGGAAATTAAATCTGCTTTGTGTCAACATGCAGTCCTGCTCAGTGTATTGATCATGTATGACTTTCTGCCACAGTTATACAGGCCACTGGTTGTACCATAGCAATTCTTAAATTAAACAGACATGAGGCAAGTACTTGTGGTAACATAATTTCCTTAATACTGCATCTTCTATTATTTAAACCTACATTAACTGTCTTGTAGATATGCTTTACATTCAGACTAAAAATGCCTTCCTTTGAAAAGACAAAAGATACTATGAAAGATATTGCCAATATTGTTTCATTCTTCTCTGTATAATCTAGTAGATGGTTCAGAAGGTCCATCACAGAATAATGTGACCATTGTCCTGTAACCATAAAAGTTGGTTGGATAAACTCTTTAAGACCCACTTGGAGTTTTAGAAAGTAGGCATTCTTTATTGCAGCGCTGGGTGCACATGTGAGTAGTTTCACATAGGCGAGTGCACCAGTTACTTGCTGGCCACAGCTACATATTTAGTATAATCGTGCACATTTAGAGTTTTTCAAGGAAATTATTTGCATATTCATGAGATTTCCAGACACTAATTATAATATTTACATTCTAATTACCCATGCATTTTCTTGCTGAGTGGCAGTCTCTAGTGGTTGGCGATAGTCTTCCTCCTGGTGTTTACTGAGTGACCTCAGTGCTTGGGCATGCTCGCACGGTCCTAGCCCTGAATTAGCAGTTGGTATGTCCCTGCTTCTGCTCCATTCCAATCTCTCTCCACTTTGGGCACCACTCTGTTATCTTAAAGGCTAGCCTCCTTGGTCTTAATTACTGACTCCTTAGTTCTTACCAGTCCCATGATGTTCCTTTCCCCATCACCCAAACACTCCTTGCTTTCTACTTGTTAGCAAATTAGAACAGTGCTATATTTTACTACGTTAGTTTAAAGCCACACACACTATTGTTAGTTTAAACCTATTATTTAAGCCTATGGTTCTGTTGGCGTACATGTTGCTTATATATCATATGATGATACAGCTAAGTCTTCTAATTAATTTTCTCTTGCATAATAGAACAGAAAGGAGCAGAACATTTCTTTCTTACAACTTAAATGGATGTATGAAAAAAAAACAACAAAACATCACAAGTTGAAGAATCTGTCTACACAATTTATAAATCATGGATGAGGTTATAGACTCTGTTCCTCCATCAGGTCACCTTTTCCATTTTCTAACTGACATGCTATGCTGTCAGTACCATTTGTCCCTCTCATTTCTCTGTTGTCTATCTCAATATTTAGCTGAAATCCTAAAAAGAAGGCAACACAGACCTCACAATAGATGACTGCTAAATGAATACTACCTCTATTCAAACAAAATATAACAGAAAATAAGTAAGTTCCTATTGATAATGACCAACTTCTGCACTGCAAAGATACCTTAAAAATAGTTACTTGAGAAGAATTCGTGTTTCTCTGAGGAATGGGATTTAGGAATGAAATTATAAAAGGACTGAAGAGCTCTAAAAGGGAAAAAGATAAGCCATTTATTCTCTTTAGTTTCACTAATTCAGAGTAGTGAGTGATGAGGCAAAAGAAGACATCCTACGGCTCAAAGAGGGCAAAGACAAGAGCTAGCAAGCTTGCTCACTTAGTGAAGAGATTCCTAAACTAAGAAGAAAAAAGGAGAGAGCTACAGTCAGATGTGGAAATGGTGAACACAGCTGGAAAATCAAAGATCCATCAGGTTCTTTGGCAACAGGAAAAGTGACCTAAGAAACAAGGTGGAGCAACACTTCCTTAAAGGGTACATACAAAAATGTTCACAAGGAAACAAGCAGGAGGGACCAGAATGCCACATATTGTTGCACAACTGCAATGCTGCAATGTTGTTGAATAAACTAAGACATGATGGAGCTGTGGTGGTGCAATGAGCAAATACAGGCTCTTCAGGGAATACACGCAGGAAAGGTGGTGAGGTTGGTTTTGTTATCAGTATGAAGGAGAAGCCTGCCTGTAGGAAGCTCCCATATGTGATGGACAACAGGCTGGCTGAAAGTTTGAGAGTTAGCATCAGAGAGGAGACCACTTTGTGGCAGGAGTGTGCTACAGGACACCTGATCAAGATGAGGAAGTGGACAGTATATTAGCATGAAAGCATGAAGGTAATTTTTTTGCTGTGTACTGTACCAACCGCACACAGCGTTAGCACTCAAAGCTTTGTTCACGTGTGCAAAATAAATTAAGGAAACAACAAATAATTAATGAAAGTGAACCTTCCTATCTTCTGATTAAAGATATTAGCTGTGTTAAACAAGGTTATCACTCAAAAAGATTTGCAATCCATGCCTGTTTTTTTATAGAGGCAACTGATCATATATCTCTGGGGAAGTATCATCACTATATTGATTAGTTCCATCTCCCATGAAATATTTTAGCACTTATGATAAGCATGTTAATTAAGATTTTTCTTAAAGCCTATGCTGCCAGAGTCAATTAGATAACAGAATATTTTCTTCCAAAACTTCAGGGAATAACTAAAGAGAACAACCAAGAGTGCATTAAAGATTGAAACTAATAACTTTTTTTCAAGTACTATTTATATTACAAATCTCATTCTAACAAAATGTTGTATCTAGTAAAAGAAAAAATTCTATATTAGTGACTATGCACTGTTACATGAAAAAACAAAGACTAAGTATAAATATGAAAAAAAACCCATGATGTATGTCTTATGCAAAACCAGAGTGACATAGTGTATAAATTCTGTTGCTGTAATTACAGACATAGTGGAGTTACTAAGCAGAAGATCACAATCTCATTAAGGCTATACATAGTGGCAATAGCTTCTCCACACTTCAGAAGTATATATATATATAAAAATTGATACAAATAATTAAATGAGCTATTTTTCTCTGTACTTATTAAATGCTAATAGTACAAGATTAAATTCAGCATAATTAGAAGATTCAGGAGGTCAAGAGAACAGCTTGACCACAAACTGCAAGTTTTTAAACAAAACTTAGGTCAGTCTAAGACAGAAGTTTGATACAGGAATAAGCTAGTATAATTCTACAGTTTGTATTAATCTGCCAAAACTAAATGTAACTTCTAGTCCCTTTTGGATTCACAACCTATAAATCTATCTCAGTATATGTACATTAGCCACAAAGCAGCATTAGAATGGAAGAGAGGCAAGAATTCTAAGTGAGATACACAATCAGAAAACTAGTGAGAAAACAGTGCTACCATCCATGACTTTTGGTTCTCCTTAGTTTTGGAACCATTTTTTGGAGTTGCGGGAAGATACACATTTATGTACTGTAGAAAAAGGATGCATAATGCAGAAAGAGAGCCAGTACAACTTATTCAAGTATCTAACCTGTGCTTAATTTTTAGACACCCAGGATCCACCCTGAGCAAATTTAACTTATCTTGATGGATCTATGCTTCAGAGTTCGAGGATTCCAGGTGAGAGAAACGAGACACAGAGAACCCATAACTAGTTTATTAATATAGGAAAATATAGAGATACTAACAGATACAGTAAAGGATACTTCTGATGTTTGGTTATCTTACCAACCTGAAAGAACATGTAATGACGATCAGGAAACCAGCTCTGAGGATCATCATTGCAGTGCAAGGTGGCAAACTCAACCTTAGCGGGCGTCCCCATGGAGGCAACGCTGACCTGGGTAGCATGAGGTTCTGCCTCCTCGCATCTCATGAGGCTTGGGGTTTTATACTATCAAAAAGACCACACTCATTCTGATGCAGGGGGCCAGCCTGCATCAGAAGAAGTGGCCAGCAATATCTGGAAAGGTCTCCAAGGGTTGAGACTTTTCCAGGGATTTCTAAAGTGGACCTTTCCAGGGAGGGACCAAAGCTGGACTTTCCAGGGAGCAGCCAAAGCGGACAAAAAGTACTTTTCTATCTGGTGGTATGTTTAACCACGGACTATTATCTATTGTCCCTGACACAATCTATTAGACACCCAGGACTTGCAAGAGACATCTGTACTCCTGTTGAAGTCAGGGTGCCAAGCATTTTCAGAGTGATGGTAACTAAATAATTTCCTCAGTGCAGTAAAGTAAGGATTAATGTGGTAAAATTTATTAATTAAAATTAATTGCATGGTTAGATAACATGATTCAACTTTATCCTGCTTCTTATAGTATCTTAGCTAGAATGAATTCAAACCATTTCAGTGCAGTGGGGGATTTCTCTCATCTCAATTTAACTATCTAAATGTACCTGCCTAGTCTAAGCTAATTTCAGAAATAAGCTTTTTGATCAGAAGTGACATCTTTAAAAGGCAATACATTTTAGGCACTAGAAACATTTTTACAATTAAATGAATCACACTCTGAATATGCTGTTTTATCTTCTTTAGAGAAGGAAGGAAGACTACTAGTTTAAACTAGCCAACTAATTTTTAGTTGGCAAGTATTATGTACATTCTTACCATGTGAAAAGATGACTTTATTTATTTATTTATTTATTATGCAAGAGAGAACTCATTGCAGAAATTGGCCTCTCAAAGAAGTTGGCAGAGAACATAAAAGAAGACATGGCTGAATATAAGGAAACCTAATGTATTCAGAGGCTTTTTTGTTTTTTTTTAAGAAACACAATATATTAAAAAAGAACCACCTAAACCCTGAGATTTTTTAAAAATATTCATAATTTTTTTAAAAAAAGGAAGCTATTAAGTAGATTTATAGACAGTTTTTCCAAAATTTATGTTAAATCTCTAAACTTCACAGGTATTAGTTTTGTGTTTAGACAAGGTACTGTAAGAATTTTGTAATCAAATCAATACCAAAAAACAAAACAATGGAAGACAAGCAACAAAACTCCCATATTTAAAATACTTGATATTTTACACTCAATCAAAAAAATGTTTGCTTTCGCAAGCTGTTTCTTTTCTGATACCTTTGGGCTGTAATTCTTCATAACATTATTTTGTCTGGGTTAATTAGGAAATGCAACTGTTGTTTTTTGTAATACTCTTTCACTTAAACCTTGAAATAAATTGTTTTCTTACACAGTTCCTCCTGAATCATATTATCAATAAATTTAATACTATGACATTCTGGTTTAGTTTGGTTTGTTTTTTTCTGGCCAAATTTGCAATCTTATTGTCAAGAAATACATTTATGAGCATTGTATCTCATGAAAGTGTTTACATGTTGAGATATCTATGACATCTCAGAAGATTGTTTTTTCCATTTTCCCTAGCCACACAAAGTCTATAAAGGGTAAAGATGTACTAATAGCCTCTCTTCAGCAAGTGTATTTTGAAATCACAGTCTCAAGACAAAAGTTCGTGTTATAGTAATATCTTATATCTTTTAACATGGAAATTTCAGACATCCAATAGTGGATTACTTATTCTATAAACATTTCAAGTAGGACACTTTTTCAGGAGAGGAGCTATCATTGCAAATTGCTGTGCTTTCTTGAAAGGACCTTCATTTCTGCTAGACATTTTGCTGGACAGCAAGTCATAAATGTTTTTTATCACTGCTGCTTAATTCAACAGAAGTATATCTTGGCATTTTGGACTATCATTTTGAAGCTTACCCAGCTTCTGAAGCTGCTTGTCTATTTCGGTCCATCACTACGTAATAACTTTCCCCTCTTTTTCTGTATACTAGCTTTTCAAAATAAAACCGGAATCAGGTGTTTTGCCTTTGTGCTACAATGGATGCTATTTCTGTTTACATACTGTTCAGGGTTTTTTTCCCATATTTCAGAATATGCTTCTTTCTTCTTATTTCCTGCTGTGGTTTTCTCACTGTTATAGACCCCTTACTAACTTCCTTTGCCAAGAATAATGGACACTTCTAGTTTATATATGGTAATTTGCCTCTTAAGGAATTCTTGAACCCTAGACTTCTTCTCTGAGTTTATCAAGGAACTGTATTAAGTAAACATGTTCTTCTAGTAACATTGAAAGAGATACAGGTATGAGAGAGTAAGTGTCTTTTTACTGAACTAACTTTCTGGTTCCAGTGGTATCACACGATTTGGAAAGAAGGGAAGATAAGAGTATTAGGAGGAGTTTACACAACAACAAATCCCATACCCAAAACTGTAGGTAGACATGAACATAAGACCAATTCTGTCTTACGTTAAGGGTAGTGTTCATGACCACATTGCACACACTTCAGTTTAGGTATCTAAATGCAATAAACTGCACCTTAATTTGTGATTGAAGCTCCTAATAGATTTGGCTAAACAGAAGCATTTGCCTTCATTTGAGATGCCTTAGCGAATCCAAGGCAAACACAATGATGGTAGATACAATATACGATCAATAGGAAACCCATGTCCTGTTGACAAATGGCAAGTTGTGAGAAACCTAAGGCATCTCATATGGCACCAGACACCTTGTGGACAGCTAAATTGAAGCTTCTGGCAGCTTCTCACAGAAACCACCCCTGTAGTCCCCTGCTTTGCTAACAAAACCTTGCCACACAAACCCAATAAAGCATCTACTTTCCAGCATCTCCACGGAAAACAGGGAGAATTTATGGAGAACACTTTTAAACTCTGTAAGAGATACAGAGACAAGCTAAAGCATGCCTACAGTTTAGCAAAGTCAAAGTCTGAAAGTAAGGGCCTGAGCTTAAACATACTTGAGAGAGAAACAAACTGGGAGGGTGTGGGGGAAGGTTGCTTGTGAGGGCTCTTCTGACCTTGTCTTCACACCAGTCTAAACCAAGATTACGCACCTGTGCTATGCCAAGGTAATGACACTGAGTACACAGAGGCAGATTCTTAGAGAAGAGGCAGGATGTCCCTGGTTCTGACAAAAGAAGAGCTGAACTAGCACAGGTGAAAGTGATGACAGGTCAAAGATAATGAGGGTTGATAATGATTTTGTGATTATGATAAAATATGGTCATAACAGTCTTTAGAAAGATAATTTCAATGAGTGATGATTTCACTCATTATTTCAATGATACTTTCATAGAAGTTAAATCTGTGTCCAGTGAAGAGGGCAGAAGAGCTCCAAACAGTTCTTTAGAGTCTCTTTCTCAGATTGCTTGCTACTGAAAGATATTTCCAAGATATATTTTTCTCCTTTTGTTTTCTCCTTCTGTTTCATTGGTGTTGATACTGCATACATCTTGTCAAAGGCAAAATTTAAGTTATTTTTGGGGTGGAAAAAATCTCATTGTGATTCCATATAATTGGTTAAACTATTCTCTCACTATAGCAGGTGTTTCCAGTGTTTTCTATAATTTCTGTGAAAAACCAGAAAGAGGTGGAACATCAAAGAGCATCTATACCTGAAACCTGTAAGTTCTTCAAGATTAACTTTTCTGTATTTCCCTGATGTAAAACAAGTTGTTTTGTTTTTGTTTTTGTTTTTAAGTTTCTAAATTAATTTTCAGAATGTAAAATGCAGGAGGTTTTCTTACTTTGCCAAAAACTAACGTCTCTTCTGTATCTTGAAGACATTACTACTACTGAGTTACAGATTACAGAAATGTACTCATATTTAGGATTGATTATATATAGCTTGTTGTGGTTTAAACACAGCCAGTAACTCAGAACCACACAGCCACTCGCTCACTCCCCCTCTTATTCCTCCTCCTACTCCCAGAGGGATGGGGAGGAGAATCAAAAGAATGTAACTCAGTCAAAACACAGCACTGCACCAGCTACCACAAAGGAAAAACATGACTGCTACTGCTAAACCCAGGACACTCCCACAGGTTGAGATAAGAGCAGTCCAGTAACTAAGGTATAACACAAACCACTGCTGCTGCCACCAATAATAATAATAATGATAAGGGAAATAACAAGGGAAGAGAATACAACTGCTCACCACCCACTGACTGATACCCAGTCCGACCCAAGCAATGATCTAGCCCTTCCGGGTAATTGCTTCCAGTTTATACCCTGGGCATGACGTGCTGTGGTATGGAATACCTCTTTGGGTAGTTTGGGTCAGGTGTCCTGTCTCTGCTTCCTCCCGGCTTCCCCTCCTCACTGGCAGAACATGAGGCTCAGAAAGTCCTTGGTCAGAGTAAACATTACTGAGCAGCAACTAAAAACATCAGTGTTATCAGTGTTGTTCCAAGGCTGAAAGTCAAAAACAGCCTTGCACCAGCTACAAAGAAGGAGAAAAATGATTGCTACTGCTGAACCCAGAACAAGCTACAGTACAGCTGAATTTTAGAATTGTCTATTACAGAAAATAATATAAAAAAAGTGCTGTTGAAGGATTTTGTGAAAGCATGTTTCAGATCTTTTCCCCCAAATGGTGAACTTTGAGTCTGACACTTTCTGACAGATATGAACATTCTGAGCTTTAAGTCTTACTGAACACTGCGGAAACATTTCACCTTCTTGTCACCTTTCCATATAAACACCAGTAAAAGTGTCAGTATGAGAAAGATGACAGAGAGTAACACACAAAAAAGTGGTAAAGAAAACATGAACCTAGTATTTCTTTTGTCATGTCTTGGTAGCAATCTCTTTCCCCTGAACATCAGGTCCTTCTATTTCCCTACTATATGTTCTATATATGTGTACATAACCATAGAATTATAGAACTGGTTTGAGTTGGAAGAGACCTTAAAGATCATCTAGCTCCAACCCCCCTGCCATGCGCAGGGGCACTTTCCACTAGACAAGGGTGCTCAAAACCCCATCCAACTTGTCCTTGAACACTTTCATGGATGGGACATCCACAGCTTCTCTGGGCAACCTGTGTCAGTGTCTCCGCACCCTCTCTGAAAATACTTTCTTCCTAAAATCTAATAAAAATCTACCCTGTCTCTATTTAAAGCCATTCCCCCTTGTCCTATCACTACATGCTCTTGTAAAAAATCCCTCTCCAGCTTTCCTTAACACTCCCATTACTTACTGGAAGGCTGCTATGAGGTGTTCCCAGACCTCTCTCTTCCCCAGGCTGAACAAACCACAATTCCTCAGCCTGTCTTTTTAAGATAGGTGCTCCAGCCCTCTGATCATCTTTGGGACTCTGTTCTGGATTCACTCCAACAGATCCACATCCTTCTTATGTTGGTAGCCCCAGAGCTGAATGCAGTACTCCAGGTGGGGTCTCACAAAAGTGGAGTAGAGGGGGAGAATCACCTTCCTCATCTTCCTGGTCATGTCTTTCTTGATGCAGTCCAGGAAACCACTTCTTTCTGGGCTTCAAGTATACATTGCTGGGTCATATCGAGCTTCTCATCAAGCAATGCCCCAGTCATATCAATCCATTCTCTGCCCAGCTGATATTTGTGCTTGGGATTGCCCCAAGCCAGGTGTAGGACCTTGCACTTGTCCTTGTTGATTGTCATGAAGTTTGCACAGGTTCACCTCTCAGGTGGCATACCTTCCCTCCAGCACCACACAATTTGGTGTCATTGGCAAACCTGCAGAGATTGCACTCGATCCCACTGCCCATGTCACTGACAAAGATGTTAAACAACACTAGTCCTGATACCGACCCCTGCTGAATGCCACTCATCACTGGTTTCCACTTGGACATTGAGCCATTGACTACAACTCTCTGAGATGTACATACACAAGTGTGTGTCTATATATATACATACATGCATAGTCTTTAGTCTAAAGTGAGGCACATAACCAAAGTTTTAAACGAGGATCTAATTCTAAATTATAATCCCTTATAAGCATCTTTTGTATATGTATGAGTGGCGGGGGCTCTTCCAGAAGATGATAGCTTACATCTGAGATGCAGTTGTTTGCTCCTAGTGGATACCTCTTTTTTTTCAACTGGCTTCTTTCGGTTAAGTGTTTAACGTGGTGCAGGCTTAGTCTGGGTGACAGAACATGTCTCTATCAGACAAAAAACTCAGACAAAGCAGATGAATGAGATAACATCTCAGATCCCTTTAGGCGTATTTATGGTGCTAAAGTAATAGGTGTAGGGAGCTAATTTGAACGTTAGGTCCATGATCATCCTTGCTGTTTAATTGTTGTTCTTTGGCCCTGTTTTGGAGGACCCTGAGCGAGTCACTCGTAAGCAAAACACAGGCTCCAGGTTCAGAAAAGCATATAGTCCTAAAGGTATCTTATTCTGGAGACAGATGTTTAGAGGGGGTATGAATAATACAATTGTGTTATCTTTTACATGGTCTACATCATGCCTGTGTCTGCATATCCTCAGATTTTCCACATACTCGCCCACCCATACAGAAATGTTACACATACTTTGGACCACTAGGGCATGCCATGAATTTCAGAAGACATCTAAAGTCAGGTTCTATGTAGTGTGAACATACTTACTTAGCTTTGCAGGAATAAACTCTAAAAGTGCAAAAAATAAGTCATCTTTTGGTTTGTGGGTTAGGAAGCATTTCCTCTGTGCAGGCAGCATTGACAATTGCAAGTCTTCTCCCTGCGGCATGATACAGGAACAGGATTTATGCTACCTAGTTTTAGATATTTATGATGTAGAAGTCTGAGCTGGTACTCTAATAATTCTTTATTAGCATTGGACAAAACAGACTACTGGAGTGTAATTGAGTGTTTCTAAGCATCTGATAACATTTGGACAACTTCTGGAGTTACATGGTCATGCTTACCAATAGTAACCTGGTTAAATTACCCATGCATATCTATCTCCATGCATATGGGCTGTAGCTGACACATCAAAAGAGCTTTTTAGCTCCTGTCCTTCTGTGCCATCATTGCTGGTCTGAAAAGGGTATCTCCCATCATCCAGTAAGTCTCAAATAGCAATAAATGTCTGTGTAGTACATACAGCTAACTGAACCAAAGTCAGGAAGAGATGAGCAACAGTCTTCTTTCCTAGGCTAAAAAGTGTATTCAGAATCACTAGTGTAGATTTGGGGAAAAGTTTGAATTCCCACCACTTTCTTGTTTTCTTAACTTCCCAGATGCTCAGACTTGCTACGTCTTCCTGGTCATTTGCTAGCACATACTCTACCTGTTCCTCATCTGCCTAGGATGTCATCAAATCTCTCTGCTCTTCTAATCTTTCCATCCTTGCAGCTGAACTTTGCTTCTGCTTCATTAATCTCAGTCTTGGGATCTAGAGCTACTCTTTCACCACTGGGAAGCCCCCACTCCTGCTCATTCCAAAGTGCTGTTACCAGGACCACTTTTAACTGTTTATCATTTTTAATGTGATGAAGGACATGTTATAATAGTCCTCCAAAACTCTGCTGTGGCTTCCTCATCTTCCAGTGTATAAGATGGGTTTAATCTGCAGAGTCCTAACCACCCCTACTCCAGCCGTTTTCACTCCTGTGCTGCTGTCTCCCTCGTGTCCACTTGACTTCTGTTCATATCTCAGTTCTTCTAAGGAAGCTTTGTGAGTTTCCTGCACATGAATCTGAAAAACTGTAAGGTGCAGCACAGAGCATTATTTCATTTGGTTTATTATTTAACAAGATCTAATTGTAAAATTATTTCATAACTTGATCTTGTTGACACACAGACTTTTAGTCAATGGCAAATGATGGCATTTATTACTTAGCTGCAAAGGAAACATAACATCTAAGAAGACTAGATTGGTCTAAAATAGCCAATGAACCACAAACTAGCTTTTATGTAAAGACAAATTTAGTGTGCTTTATCCCTTCATTGGTGAATTTAAAGACAGAGCAGTCAAAGCAATATGTGGTATGCTTCTAAATAAGGCGGAAAAAAAAAGAAAAAAGGCGGAAAAAAGAAAAAAGTTCTATTCATGCTTCTATTTAGCTTTTTAATACGTTGTGGAAAGCAATGGTTAGAAAGAGTAATACATCTATTAAAATGCTGGTTTTATATCCTAGCAGCTGACTAAATTATTTCAGGTGTACTTTATCTGAAACCAAGCCTTGCAGCATGATGTATTAAGCTTTTGATATGAAATGTTTTCCACCAAGTGCATCAAAATGTATTTTTAAAACACGATTTAGCTCATTAACTGAATGTAGATATTAAAGTTTCTTTAAGAAAAGCAAGGTAGTTAATACTTTTGTAGTTTAGCTGTCATTTTTTTATCATGTTTTATCCTTATTTTCCACTTAGAATCAGCTGCTTTCACAATAGATCTTAAGCATACATTACACACAGTTTCTAATACAGTCTATTAGCATATTTAGGCTGCAGCTATGCAACTAGACCTGTTTATAAAAACAAAGACTGGTTCCTAATAGTAAGAAATATTTCATTAGATTCAATTTCCAAGGTACAGAAAGAGGCATCCATATTGTATATGGAATGTTTCTACCATAAAAGAATTATGTGACAAATCCAGCAGCTGATTTTGTTGCCTCAACCAGGAGAATTCCCCTCTTCCAAAACAAATTATAAAGACTGAATAGAACACCATATTTCCTTATCCAGAACTAACTTGAATTAATATTCTCTGCATACTCTGAAATTACAAAGACTAGTCTCTATTTTTCTTTCTTTTTTTTTTTGTCTTCCTCTAGAGTCTTCTATTGCTAGTCGTCTAACTTGTAAAGAGTGTTTATTCTCAAAAATCCTTTAACAAAGGTTTAGGTAAGTAAAAGTATTTAAAGGAAAACTTTAAGTACATGTTCAAGGAATTGATATCCATCAGGAGCCATCAGCCTTTTGCACCTTTCAATGTCTTACATTCTCTCCTATTCTGTCCTGTATTGGTGAACTGTATTTGAGTTCTGAATCACCCTGAAATGTTAGTGCTTTCAGGATTAATTTGAAGTAAAAAGGATGTGAGTCACAGTAAGAAATCTGCATCCAAAGGACATTTTGTCTAAGCAAAGATGGAAACAAAGCTATAGAGTGATGTGGGAGCAACAATTGTGACAATACTAACTCTGAGCTAATGTTTGTAAGTGATGTTCACAAAAGATGTCTTCAAATACAGAATCAGTTTTAATTCTTTGCTTCCTATGTTTTAACTGCTACCACCAAAAAAACTCAAAACAAACCCATCAAATTTCCCCATCTCACACCACAATCAAGCTTCAATTTTTCTGGACCTATTTTTCAGATGGTTACTACTCATCCACTGAGCAATTTCATTCCAGTGAAATATATTTTCAGCCATGTACTTATTTACCTACTGTATGAACGTAGAGGAAGATCCAGCTATGTCCTGAAGGAACTGCATTATAAGAATAACAGTCTGGCCCCAGTCTGTAGACAGAACTATCATTAAATATTTGGAAAGCTGGAGAATGCCCCCTTTAGTGAATACTTAATGATTTTCACAGTACCAAAGAGAGAAGACTGAACAGTTTGTAGGTTTACAAGACAATCAGATGAGATCTGAAACTCCTATTGAGTGCACTTAAAATGCATTTTTGATTGCACAATAAATATTCCTGGACCCAATTTTATTTTGAGAGGAAAATAAAACACTTCTGATAGAGAACACCAAATTTAGTAACAAAAATCTGTACCATATCAAACTAACCAAATTGCACTTTCATATGGCAGATTTTTTTGTATAGCTCTGTTGTCTGCTCACCTGTGAAACAAGCAGAAAAGGACCATATTCTGAGGAGTTCATTGAGCTATATTGGAAAGAAGGGGATGGACTTCCAAAAAGTACCATATATGTATTGGCAAATTCATGTCATTTTTCATTATCTTGTTATTATGAAAAGCTCCTTCTTATTAAAGTTTATGATCGTCTGAATAAAATAACCAGTGAGCACCTTTTGGGGCTAGAAAAGTATCAGTGATGAGCAGTGAGAATAAAATACTGCTTGCAGAAAGTTCTGAAAATGGAAGCACATAAACTAAGAAAATATGATTTTTAAAATGCTAGCTTTTGTTATAAGGGGATAGAATGATTGAATGAAGATGGCTGCTTTTAACAAAAGTAAGAAGACCAAAGTTATTCATGCAAGTGATCACAAAAGTGAAAACAAACATACAAACCCTCATTGTAACAGTGCACTTAGATTGCCTCTGAGAGTGTTCTCCAAAGAAATTATTGAAATTCCTGTCACTGTTCCTAGTGAGGACATGATTATGAGTAATGTAATGATCCACATATACAAACATATTTGACATTGCCAAAACTACAGCAGATAATTTTAAGCATCAGTTCTTCTAATTTTAATGTCTATTATCTTTCATGTCATCTAAAATAACAATTATCTATTGAAAATGGCTGTTGTATATCTGTCAATGATACGTCCACATAGAGAGGAAACTGTACCTAAAATGTGTCAGTGAAGTCCACAAGGGGTTTTTCTTACCTGTGTTCTATTTAGCATCTTTAGTGTTCTAGCATTTGCTTTCTGCATGAAAATTTTTCAACAAAGCAGAAGACCCAGACTACTCTTAGTCCTACTTGAATAGGCAGCTGTTCCGTCTCTTCAATGTTATGATGCTTAGGCTCTTGAATACAGACCTTCTAATTCCCCGAGGCTTATATTTTATTAAGTATTATGACTTGTATTAAGTGTGGATTTGTAAGCCATTCCCCTGATTGCACTAAATATGAGATAGGACTGAGACTTCAGTCTGCTTGCATTATACTGGCTTGCATCAGTACTGGTACTGCAGACAGTATGATTCTGATGTTATTCTCCATTACCACAGATGCAGAAAATGAAATTCTCTATATGAATGTGACTTTCTTGGTTATTCTCAAATTTAGCCAGGATGTTCTGTACTTTACTGATTTCTATTTATGATTTAAAGAAGGTATTTAATCCTGTAATTAGAATATTCTCCTTTCTATTTCCTCTGTGCAATGTGTCTTAAGCCCCTTAAGCTTTGTAATCCTAAGGGACTCCACCTGGATACTTAGAGATCCTCACTTTCAGCCAGTCATGTACTCTGCCTTTCACTTGCAACTGGAAAACCTTTCAAATAAGTTGCTGTATTAGGGGTTTTTTGTTTTTGTTTTTGTTTTTTGTTTGTTTGTTTGTTTGGGTTTTTTTTTTTTGCTATTAGTCTCATGCAGGTTTTTTTTTCTGTTGTTATTTTTATGGACTTTACACTTGCAAAAGTTGGTATTCCTATTATGGGTGGGTTTTCATGGGAAGTGATTGTCACTGGGATGAGGAATCCTCTCCCTGCTCCTCACTTTTCCGCTCCTTTTTGTAGATTTTAGTTTGTACTAGAGGAAAATGAAGACTCCATGGATGACAAAGTATATAATTGTCATCTAAATACGATAAGCCTATTGATAATATATATGCACAGATTTTAGCATCACATCAGAATGCAATTTTTGCACTTCATCAAAGAATTCTCCAGTCATCCCCAAAAGCATCATAATGGGGAAAAACCCTACAGAGACTTTGGGCAGGATCCTGTAAAAACTACACAATTACTGTCAGAAAAGTATTATGAGGCAATCACCTGTTGCACTTGGGAGGACCTCCAGAGGACTGCACTCATATGGGAGAACCCTGCCACTTCAATTCCTTGGTGGCTGTTGAGGACAGTTTTCCCTTTCCCTTTTCCTTTTCTTTTATCCCTTTCCCTTTTCTTTTATCCCTTTCTTTTTCTCTTTGCTTTTCTCTTTTTCCTTTCCCTCTTCCCCTTTCCATGTTCTCTGCAACGTGAAATGTTGGAGTGAAGGGGGTATAAAACTGAGAAGAGAGGATACATCCACACACCCAAGCCAGAGGTAGAGCATAAAGGTCCAACAAAGAAACTAAAATAGCTATATACATTTAGAGACCATTCTAAAAGAGAAGGGGAATGGACCTTGGATCTCCACAAACACAGACTGCGAAGTATTCAGGTACCTGGACACGGGTGTCTAGAGCTATACAAAATGCAAGCATCCTGACTGAATGCCAGAAAGTGAAGGAAGATGTTGTAGACTTTGCCAAGCTTACTCTGTGTGACATCTTAAATAACTAATGGCCTCCAGCATAACATTAGATGCATGTATTTAATTCTGTGAAGTTCTCCTCATGTGATGTAGACACATGACCCATACCAGCCAGGGGGACTGGGAGGCAGTAAAATTCCACTGAGCAGCTGAATTTCTTGCAGCCCTTAAGTTATGAGTCTTTATAGCTTCTGAAGAAAGCCCTTAATAAAGCTCAAGATAATTTCCCTGTATGGTCCTTCCAAGACCAAGTCAAAACCTGGTTTGCTTTCAAGATGAAGCTGATGTCACGAAAAATTTTAACTAATAAGTTACAAGTGGAAGAGCTTTCAGGATATATTGTTGCTGTTCAATGAGTAATACTGGTTATAAATATAATCAAGGCCAGTGAGTTCCCACTTATTTTCTGTACTTTCATCTTTCATTTTAAATTACATATATGTGTAATCAATAGTGTAAGAACAGGAAACTTCAAATTCATGTCTGTTAATTAATTTCATAATGATTAGAAATATCCTGATGAAATCTGGTAGTTTGGCAATAAAAATGTAGACAATTTATTAGGGGACAAAATAGTATTACTGAACAAAAAATGGGGAGCAGCATTAGCAGGTAGTGGTGTCTATTGGGAGTGGTATCACCAGTTTGCACAGCAGTTCATGCAGAAGGGCACATGGGAACAGTTGTCCGCTCTGCTCACCCACGGGCTTAGGCTGCAGCTCTGATGGTCACCCCTGCTAGCTGGTGGCTGTGCAAGCCTACCAGCAACTTGAGGTTTCCAGGGAGTTAGAAGGGCTTATCAGGCAGCACTCTGAGTTTGTTGGAAGCATGGTTGTAGAGACCGGGGAAAAGCTGTACTCTGCAGCTGCCAGGAATCATCCATCTGGTAGACTGGAAGAGTACACACCCCCATGCTGGGTGGAGAAGAGTGGAAGCTCTACCTGAGAAAGGTGTGCTTTGGTGGAGTCACTCAAGAAGCAGGTGAAGGACCCCCAGAACAAACTTGCAGGCTATGCTTTTCTGGGGGATGAAGGGTCGGTGAACAAGAACTTGAGTATTATCCACGATTTTGCTACAGGGTCCTGTAGCAACCACCTCCAACAACTATAAAAATGCTTCCACAGCAAACAGACGGTACCCTGGAGAATGAGGGGTCCTGGTAGATTACAAGCTGAAGGCTTCATCCAAGGGGTATTACTAGCAGAGACAGGGACATGGTCATCCTGCACTACTCAACATTTGTCAAGCCACACCTGAAGTACAGTTCTGGTTCCCACAATTGAATCTATTTATGTAAAGAATGCATTCTGCCTATCTGTAATAAAAGAAGTTTTGTTTTACCATCTCTTGTACTAAAAGCTAGCTGTCTCCTGTAACAGAAGTGTTCACTGATAACAATTTCTATCCAGTTCTGCAAAGATTTTCCCCTATGAGCTTTTTAATTTTGATCTCTTGAATACATTGTAATCCTGAGAAATAATGAGTTTCAGCTGTTATGTTTTTATTTGCCCTCTGGTTTGTCTTTCTGACATTATTTTTTGAGGTATAAATTTATGCTAAATAAAATAATGTCACTGAGGTGTGACTTTTTTGTCCCCAAATGTAGGTCAAAACTTTATCCAGAATAGATTTCCTATATTAATTTACTCTTTTACTTGTAGCTGAGGTGTTTTGGGGGGTTTTTTAGACCTCTTTTTAACAAACATACAATTTATTTGGACTGTTGTTTGATATATTATTAGTATCCAAACTGCTTTCTTGGAGTCAAAACTTATCTCCTGATAAACGCTTGATGCAGCAGTATTTGCAGTAAGCCAGCCATGAAAGCCAATGCCACTAAACACAGCCTCCATGTCTTTTGTGGTCCCAGGTCATAGAATCATTGTAATACAATGTAAAAATAAGTTCAACCTATTCCTTGAAAAGCTTGGTTCATACTGGACTAGACGGAAAGGAACAGTTTTCTTTCTGAAGATTCCACTGGGCAAGTTAAACACGCACTTTATACTCACACAGTTTACCCACTGTTATTCAGGCACTCCCTTTTAAAACAAAGTAGTATGTGTTGTGTTAACAAAGACAAAAAAAACATACCTCCAAACCAACAGCTGACTTTGCCCAGGATTTCAAAGTTTCCTATATATTCTGTTGAATGCCTGTCACAAGTTGAAAAATGAAATTATGAAAATCTGTTCTTAATCTGCAGCATAGTGGAAAGCACTGGAATCTAGGTTTCTCACTTCTGGTTTTTGCTGTTACCTTTTGAAACACTGGCAAAGTAGTAAAAAACATCACTAGTACCACCACATATGTCATTAAGCAGGGGGTATCTAAGGTAGTGAAAAGTCTGTAAAGGGCAGTTTAGCTTCTCAGGATCAAAAGACATGTCTCAGAGACTGAGGAAAACATATTCAGCTTCCTATAGAAATCAATAAAGAGTGATAAAACAGTTAGGGGTATAAAGCCTTTGTTAAATTTGGGCCTGAAAATATACATCCTAAAAGGTAACTGGAAGCTAGGAGCTTTAGGATCTCTTTGGCAGAGCTTATGTCCTCCACTGAATCTAGTAAAAGGGGAAATCAATATTGCAAATGTTGTTATCCAACACGTAAATAAAATCAATTCTGCAGGTACTTTTCATTATGAATACACTAAAAGGGAACACAGTCAATAGTTGAAAAAGTGATATTTCGATAGGTCGGTCTCTTTATAGTGATACATGAGAGTCCCATGAACAAATAGGCCATGTTTTACCAGCATTTAACTGGTTAATGCACATAAAAGTCACTGGCTAATCACCACATCATAGATACCAAAGGAAAACTTTGTGAAAAAATGTGTTGGAGACTTTTAAGAATATGGTATTAGCTTAAATATGTGTTTGATTTACTGAGGAACTTTTCGTCAATAAAAACTTTTTTTTTTTCTTTTGGCAAAGCTTGTAGAATGTTATTAAAATCTTTCAAATTTTCCCTGTGCATTTCTGCCATATTGGTATAACTCAGAGAATGGGGAGGAAAGAATTGAACATTAAATCACCAGTGAGCTTGAAGAACAATTGCTACCTTGCAGTACTTTAGACAGGCAGATGGATGAAAATGTTGCACAGGTCTGAAAATGAAATATACCTTCCACTCAAGCTGAAAATCATAAAGACCCATATAATATTTCCTTTTGTGCTTAGTACAGTTATGAGTATTTACCCTTTCATTCCAATTCAAATTTATAGTTTTGCACCATGGCATTATTAATAACCCTCATCATTCTGGAATACAGAAAATAAACTCAAAGAAAAATTAATAATATAATTGTTTTAAAATTACCAGCATCTATGTAATTAATGCTTGCATTCAGCTTTCTTAAAAATTTCAGTGGAAGTTCCAAATCAAAGACCTATATGCATGCAGTGTTTTGTAGATGTGCATGCCGTGGTTTGTAGATGTATACGCAGGTAACATGGACACTGAGTAAGCATTAAGGCAGATAGCTAGGGTAAAGATCTTTGACAGATAGGTAGATTCATTTTTCATCATGAACCATTTTTTAATGAACACCCAATACTGAATTCCAGTTTATTCAGCATTTAATTCAGTGTGATTAATTACTTTAACCAGCGTTTTCAGTTCATTAGTTAATTAGAAAGAATTAGTCTAATGCATGCTTTTTCTTCTTTTTTTTTTTATTTTTCCCAGAGAGCAATACACTGTAATGTAAGGATTATTGTGTCATTACAAGGCATAATAAAAGTGCCTCTTTGTAAAGGTTTGAAATATATGTTCCCTCAACTTCCTTTTGCTCCTGAATATTCATAATAAAAATTAGTTTGCATGCTACCTAACTTCTGGCATTTAAAAAAAAACATGGATTCAGCTTAATTGCTTAACAACAGGTTTTTAGTGCAATTTCAGATGCTTAGGATGTTCACGACCTCTATGTAAGGCTGGAACATACAACACAAGACCCACAGCTACAGAAGATCAGTCCCCATTTCAGACAGCAGCTGAATGCCAGGTAAGATTCCTCTGAAAATCTAACTGGCACAGAAGGTAGAGTTACGCAATTAGTATGAACCCTTAGAGTCACATATCTCACTTCCAAATTGCAAATAAATTTAGGTATCTAAGTATATGTATCTACTTGGTAACTAGCCATTCAAACTCCCATTACAGTCAATAGAGATCTAGTTAATAATTCCTGTATAACCCAGGGGCAATGATTTTCCTTTTTAAATATTCAGGTGATATCAATAGCTTCCTCAAGGCAAGCCAGTTCATAGGAAGGAGACATTAAGTCGCAAGCTAGGCAATTGTTCCACTGAGATCCTGGAACAACTGTAGAGACAAGTTACTGTTAATTATAATCTATTGCTTTGAATTCTTTTTCCCTCTTGTAAACTGTTTTCAGTTCCCATTAACAGAAAATGAAATGTTTGCAGAATAAATATTGTTTTCACTTTGATATTCTCTAGTATTTAAAGTAAGCAGAGTATATCTCATAACTTGGTCACGTTCTTTCTTCTTTGCACAAATTGCAAGGATTTTCTGGATGAAGTTTGAGAATTTAAATTTGCGACCAAACTACAGTTCAGAATGTGTGCTATCATTATCAAGTGTCAGGACTGCTTCTCTGTTCCCAGTTTTGCATTCACATTTGTTCTGTAGAAGATGGCTGGTGGACAGCCCACAGCTTTGTACTTTGTACTGTTTTTTCTAATAGTCTAACTGAAACTAATCATTATACCAAGTTAAAGTTTTCTATAAAACCTGGGACAGAACAGGAGGAGATACCCATACCATAATAATCGATCAAACCTGTAAAATCATTTTCTATAGGTGATACATAGCAGTTTAGCAGATACAGAGGCAGTCTTCACCAACTGTACATTTTCTGCATTAAAAACAGAGCAAGCTGCAGAAACATTAATCATGCATCGTTTTTTTCATATTCCCATCACTTTCACATAAAATGAATGCAATGCTTCCACTGTATGAATCTGTAATCTCTGCTTTTCTACTGATTTGTTTTCATAGTAACTTTGAGAGGAGAAAGAGCATGTTTAGTTTTAAAAGCACCATGTCTGCAGGTGATGTTTTCATGTAAAACATAGAAAGTACATATGACTGCATGATTTTTGTTTATCTTTGATTTCTAGAATGTTAACTAGAAAGAAAAAATCTTGATCTGTAATTCCTGTGACCAGGTTTATAGGAATCCTCCCCTTGGTAAAACATGATATGGCAGTCAAGGCTGGGTTTCCCATGATTTATCTGTTTTTTTAGTACAGTCATCATTGCTCTCAGCATGTATGGGACCACTTCTTTCATGTTCTCCTACCCCTTTCTATATGCTACAAATCAAAAAGAAGAAAGGTGCTTTATGTAGGCAGTGCTAATGTTCTTGCCATCTTTCCTAATACATTCAATTTAATGATTAGTCCAGAACTATGCTGATATTAAACTTTTCCATGCACTACACTGTCTCCATGTGAATGTTACCATATACAGTAATACAGAGGTATATATGTGGACAGGCTATATATATATTTGGCTGTGAGTTTGATCAAGTATCATTTAAAAAATTACAACAGCAAAACGGATGTTTAGCTTTACCCCTTTTATCATGCCTGACTGATATATCTCCATACAGCCCACAGAGTGATGGAAAGTTAATGTGTCATTTACCTCTCAGCACTGAAACTTTGCTAGGCTAACATATCACAGTGCTGCTGCACAGCTGCCATTCTTGACACACTGATGACGCATGTGCTCAAAGGTATGAAATTCTTGAGTTGCTGCAAACTGTTAGTGAATCAGCGCTGCTACAACTTGGTTTTGGATTGCTAACTTGCCAAATAGTTCCATGATATTCAACAAAATTTTTTTCTTTTTAAGGCAAACAAATGGTATAATAATTATTTACCAAATCTTTTCATAATGTAATATTTTCTTGGCTTAAATATTTAAGATAATGTTTCACTGAAAGAAAATGTTAATGAAAGAAGAATGTGGCAGTGGAATTTGCTTACGAGTTCTCTGAAGATATGAGTTATCTCTTGTCATACCATACTGGATGACAATAATGGTAATAACAAACAATAAAAATAACAACAATATCATTCCAAATAATTAAAATGTTATTTATAAGTAAAATATTGAAAATATAAGAATAAAATATATTCATAGATGATAGCTATTGCTCTAACAATGCAAGAAAAAAAAAATTGGATGTTTCCTGGTATGAAAACATTCCTTTATCCTCATCTCCCATTCTTAAAGGATAAGATCATATATCAACTTCATGGTCCCTCAAGTGAGTTTCTGTCTTTGTTTATTTTGTTGCTTCCCCCCCTCTCCCCAAAACCCAGGCAGATCATCATTTAGCCTCAGTTAAGTCCAGCATACTAAGGTGTCTTGTGCCATTTGAGATGCTGCTATATTGAACAATACATGCATGGATCCATCAATTATATAAAATTGGAGGGGCACTGAAGTGATGATATTCCATGTAGTATCTGTCAGTTACATATCAATACATCAGATATTCTGGATTATCTTCAATTACAAGAGATGCTTCTGTGTAGGCAACTGCCACCTACCACATCTTGCAAAATCAGGAACTGAATCTCATTCTTGAAGTCCAAGCAAGGCAAATATCACCTCTGACACTTCTTAAATCATAGTAATTCAAACATCATGGAACATAGGAAGTATGAGTACAGAAAGGTTACTGTTCACAAGAGAAATGGAGCATAAAGTACTAGACAGAGGCCATTTTTGGACACCAGCATAACAAATAGAAATTAGAACATAATACATGTGATCAAATACATGTGCTGTCAAAATCTTGAACTGATGTGTACTTTTTCTGTTTCTGATGCATACTATTTCTATGCCTATTTTATATATGGTGAAAACAGATTGGTTAACAAGAAGGTACAACAGTCACAGACAGTCCAAGAATGAAAACAAAAGAGCAGAGATTTGTTTCAGTCTACCCTGACAAAGGACACTCCAGGTGATTGATGCTAATACTTAAATGCCATCACATACACCTCCCCTCCAGTAGATGAGGAAGCCTACTTTTTATTCACTACTAACCACATTTCTCTGGTGCAGAAACAGCAATCATACATAAAACATTACGAATGACAATATAATTATGTTAAGTAAATTAGAATTCTAAAACTCAGTGTATGTTGTGTTTCTGTTCCAGTCTTCTCACATGACAAGACAATTGATACCACAATAGAGAGTCAGAGTAAACTTGACTGAAAAAATCTAGCAGTTGTGTTGCAAGCATTAAGTTTCTCAATGCAATCCATTTTTTTTTCCATGTGCATATTATACTTTTGTCATTTCAATTCTTCAAGCTGTTCAGCTTCCATTTTGAGTCTAGATAACTGCATTCAGAAGTCCAACGGTTCCCTCTCAAATTCTGTACACAGAAATGAGAAATGAGATGCATTTCCTTCTCACCCTTCCTCTATACATTATGTGCATGGATTACAATAGCCTTTCTGACCACAGCATTATACTGGCAGTATGCCTCCACTGTGCTCCTTAGAAATCTTTCATAAATCCACAGAACATAGAATCATAGAATAGTTTGGGTTGGAAAGTACCCTGATCATCTAGTTCCAGCCCCCCTGCCATGGGCAACGATGCCTCACACTAGACCATGTCGCCCAAGGCTTTGTCCAATCTGGCCTTGAACACTGCCAGCGATGAAGCATTTACCACTTCTTTGGACAACCTGTTCCAGTGCCTCACCACCCTCACTGTAAAGAACTTCCTTATGTCTAACCTGAACTTTGCCTGTTTAAGTCTGAACCCATTATCTCCTGTCCTACCACTACAATCACTGATGAAGGGCTCTTCTCCAGCATCCTTGTAGGCTCCCTTCAGGTATTGTGTTGGTTTCCATTATTGTATAAAACAGAATTTATCTTGTATATTTTTGTGGCCAAGAAACACAAATTCAGAGTGAAACAAGTACAGACAAGAATGATGAGTGATGAGAACTGGAGAACTCTTTTTTTTACAACAGAAGACTATAAAAGCTTTTCTTGTTTAGTCTAGTAAAATAAAATCTGAATGGAAAACAAAATCTGAAGGGAATATGACAGCTTTATATGAATATCTCAAGGACATAAACATCAGGAAAGGTAAAGAGATGTGTAAAATAAAGAAAATGCTGGCATGATAAAAAACAGATACAAACTGATCCTGAATAAATTTAGAAGAAAAGTATTCTTGGGGATAATTCTTAGAGACATTCTTGGAGCAGAAACAAAAACCATCTGATGGTAGTTCATAGGGCTCCATAGCTGCAGATTTTCCTAGTGATAAAACAAAGATCCAAGATAGTAGTGAACTCATACATAGGAAGATTGGAGAGGAGATTTAAGAAGTTAAGATACATAAAAACCCACAGAAAACAAGCAAACAATCCAGAAATTAATATGCTAGGGAAAGAAGTCATAAAAGCCAGAGCTTCTGGGAAAAATTCATTGCACTCTCAAACCACTTCCTGCTGACCTGGTACATTAGAACCAGCATTTCAACCAAGCAGACTACAAGGCAGCTTCAGGTTGTCACAAGCAATCTGAAAATAAAAACAAAACCAAAACAACTTGTGGCTAATAAATTTGTGTTATCATTGTTAGTTATAATCAAAACAGAGTAAAACTGCTGTGTTCAGCAGAGTAGGGCAAGTAGTGACTCTCAAGAGTATATGTCTAGTAAGATGAATGCCTGCGTTCAAGGCCTTCTGCAGTAGTTTAAATTCATATTTCTCACATGCCAGGAGAAGCATCCTATCTGCTGCCATAGGGCACTCCACAGAACACTTGCTATCTTTATTGAAGCCAGGCCATGATACATGAGCTCTGAAGATGAAAAGAGCAAGAAAGAAACAATCCTCTTGCTTGTGCTTGCAAAAGTCAGAATGGGAGCACTGAAGTTTAAATAACTTGCTTAATATGTTAGTTCTGTTCTGTATCTAATGGCTCCCTAACATTAAATATATGAACAGCAGTCCCTGGCTGACAAATTGCTGCAACTTATAAATCAGTATAAATATGAGCCTTGAGACCTTAAGTTAACTTTTCATCTTTAACATTTTTTTTCAAGTGCAATTCAGAGCAATTTAAAAATCTGAGCTTGCATTTCTCTTTGGAATTTTTTAAGATGGCTGCCAGAAATGAAAAGGTTATAATATTTTGAAATGTTCTTTAGTTTCTTTAGACAAGCTTTCATTTATTTCAACATTGTTAAATCACATTTCAATTTTTAATTGACAATATAAACTCTAGTACAAAAATAAGCATATAAAGCTCTCTGATAAAAAAAAATCTGCACTTTTTTTATTGCCACCACGTTTTTATCACCTGTGTCTTTATATGTAAAAAAGTAACAAATTATCTTGTTAGCCACATCAGAATTATTCCCTGAGGACCCTCTGTGTTTCCTGCATTTGTAAACCAGTATTAAAGCTTTTCATTAGTGGCACATCTGTTTAAGACTTAGTTGGATTGTGTTCCATAAACATGTTAAGTAGTGCTTGTCGCTTAGCCTAGTAGAAACTTGACATCCTTTGTGTCTTACAGGATGTTTTTTTCTGTTAGTTCTACTGCATCTAAAAACTTAACAGTCTTAACTCCATTGTTTGCAGTAAGAAAAAATTTTTAGATGTCATTCTGAGTGAAAGAACAAACTTCCAACTTTGGTGTCAGAAGCTTGATACTGCCTACTGCCAAGTCCTACTCAGAACCAAAACTTAGATAAAAGGTAGACAATATTATCATTTTTATATTACAACTAGAGGGGAAAAAAGAGAAACAGAGGAATACCTCTGACTGATTTTGGGGTTTATGTGTGTCTGAGCAATCTAAATAGTTTGCTATTGATTTTGGTAATACTCTTCCTAAAGCATAAGTATTTGAGTTAAATAATCTGTGCCTTTGCTGTGGAGTTTTTTAAACTCCCATTTTTGTTCTTTGCTTGATGAGAAAACTCTTTCACAATATTTTTTTACTCCACTTTTGCTGTACTACATGATTTAGTGCATTAAGAGACCTTTTCATCAATAATTAGACTGCTGCTGCTGCTTAGAAAGTTGCCATTTTTTTAAACACCACAAGAGAAACAAAGTATTTAAGTATTCATCTATTCTCAGAATGTATTTTTTGTTTAAAAAACGGATGTCTGGAAAATATCTTGACATTTGATCAGCTGGGAAGAGAGTCTTGCTAAGAAGCAAAAAAAAAAGCTGCACAAACAAAGAAGTCTAGCTGAATAGAAGTAAATTAAGTGATAAACCAAGGACATATAAAACCAAGCACATAAGATGAAATGGAAACATCACAGTACTTTGTTAATTGTGCTCAGTGAGAAACTGATCATAGTTCTTATAAATAACCTCCTTATATTAATGGCTTTGATTTTAGTAGGAAAATGCAAACTTCCCAAAACACTTGTGGCTGAAAGAATTATCTACTGTTTTGATCTTTTTTGTGTTCTCACTGTCTGAATACGTGTAATTTGTCTTTACTTCCTGAATACATGCAATTGATGTGTGCCAGAAGGTGCCAGGAGTGGCATTCCACTGGTTCAGTGGAGAGACTTGAAGTTTACATAACAACAGCACACTGCATTTTCTACAGGACAGTGACATTTTCCACAGATTATATTTTATTGTATAAACAAATATTGTATAATTTCTCTGTAGGACAAGGAACCCACAGCTGGGAGATCACCACCTACTGCACACTGAGATCTACACGAGTTTTTACATTTCTCTCCAATTCATTTAAAATACAGAAAGGTACCACCCTTGACATCAGAAATCAAATGATTCACTTAATGAGATCACAAGAGTTCCAGTATCAACCAACTTTATTGGTATAGGTAAGTATGGAAGTAAATTATACAGCCAAATGACCTGATTATGCTGTAACTCGATTATGCCTATTATGATATGAAGCCAAGATTTGCTTTCAGCTACATTACCAGAGGTCAGTAGTAACACTTTTGGCTTAACAACCCTACAGATGTGACATATAAAAGGTGATATAACTGGGAACCCTGTGTATTCTGCACATTTATGACCTTATTTTATTGAATCTTATTTAAAAAAAGAAAAAAGATTCAGATAATTCTTCAAATTCAGTTCATTTCACTGACGACCATAATTGCCCTTGTGTAGTGATTGCTTTTCACAATTTTTCTTGCACACTTACATAGTTTTAAAGAAAAAATCTCAAATACTTATCCATTTGTTTAGTACAGAAATTTAAAAAATAGGTATCTTTATATAAATCCATAAATGTGTTGACAAAACTGTTATGTATTTTCAGCATATTCCACTCAGGTCATGTCATCAGCATAACAAAAACATAACAGAAATAATTACAGACTAAAAAGATTTAGGTAAATTTTGTTAAGCCTAAAATAATAATGATTCAAAAGTTGCTGTCCAATGGACTAGAAATTCTAAGGAACAAACCAGAGTGCAAAATATTACTGTTAAAATAACTGCATAATTGATATACTAATATGTAGCATGTGTTTTGGCATTTTTCAAAATGAAATTCATTTCACTGTGGTGCTCCTGGGTATTGTAGATTTCCAAAGAAATAAAAGATTAGTTTTTACATGCTAATGTAGCTTGTATTGGAGAATTGTTCATCTTGACTTTTGGGAACATTTAGTACTTTTGGTAGATATTATTACATCTTTGGTTTAGTTACTATTAACATTGTTCAGAGAAAGAAAAAAGCTGAATTACAGAGGCTATTATCATTTGACTGAGAAGAGAGGATTATTACTGTGCTTTAGAATAACATGTTAAACTAAATTTTCTATGTATCACACTCTCAAAATGATTTCACCAGGAACTTAAGGAGAAGGAACAAAACATTCAGTTTTAAATCCTTTACAAGACTTCAGCTTGAGAGCACCTGCTTCTTGAAAAACCTACTTGTTAAGGGATTTCAGTTATGCTGCATCTATAGGAAAGGACAGCCATTCAGTGGACCAGGTGATAAAAAATTAAGATAGATCAGGCTAGCAATCACCTTCTTCCAGCTCCCATCATCCGGCTGTTAAACTCTAGAAAGTCTCATTGACTTCATATCAAAAGAAACTATATAGTTTTTCTCATTTTTTTATATCCTGCAGAAAAAGAAAAAATATGTAGTATCACAGTATGCTAGAGATTGGAAAGGACATCAGTATCACCAGCACTGTTCCCAGGCTGGAAGTAAAAACAAGGCACTGCACCAGCTACCACAAAGGAAAAACATGACTGCTACTGCTGAACCCAGGACATTATCCACCCCTTATTCCATACCATTCACCTCATGCTCAGAACCCACATTTTCAATATACCATCGCTCTCCCACATATATACATCCATACACACAGACCAAGAGAAAGGGATAATTTTCTTAGTGCATGGACCAATACCTATAATGCTGCCGAGTCCATTTGGTCCATGATGTCAGGTTCCATTTCTTGTAACAATCTTTCAGGGCAGGAAAGGCTGTGTGCAGTATTGGATCATTGCCTGCTGATGCTGATCATTCCTTTACTGCAGAACTCGTCCGGTTCTATCAAAGTTCATTCTCTGTTGGGATGATGGTTGGAGGGAAGTCAGGGCTAGTCGCTGGTGACCTGGGGACATCTAGTTGATGGGCTATAAAAATATTACACAGCAGGCAACAGCATATAATTAAGTTCATTGGCTGTTTTCCTCTAAAATCAAATCCCCTTGAGGTATACATTGGACTTCCCCATCTTCCCGCATTACCCACCAAGTATATCCAGGTCCCTGAGCAAAAGCAATCCCACGAGTGGGTTTGCCTTTACCTGAAGCAGGAATAACCCAGACTGTCTTCCCCAGAAAATTTTTCATATGCACCACAGGAACTTTGTCCCCCTTTACAATATGTAAAAGTTCTGACTGGGATGGGCCAGCCCTGTTGGCAGATCCTCTGGTGTTGACCAACCAGGTGGCCTTTGGTAAGTGTGTATCCCAATGCTTGAAAGTTCCCCCACCCATTGCTCTCAGTGTAGTTTTTAACAGCCCATTGTACCGTTCGATTTTCCCAGAGGCTGGTGCATGGTAGGGGATGTGATATACCCACTCAATGCCATGCTCTTTTGGCCCAACTTCAACCATCGTCCTCCATACCAAAGAGGCTTTAACAGCTTGGCTTGTTTAATTGCAGCACATGTTTCACACTCATGAATAACCTGGGCAATAGTGTCCATTGTTAAGTCCACCCCTCGATCACGGGCCTATCTATATGTTGCATCTCTGCCCTGATGGCCTGAAGTGTCATGGGCCCACCGGGCCAAAAATAATTCACCTTTATGTTGCCAATCTAAGTCCATCTGAGCCACTTCAATCTTAGCCGCTTTATCCACTTGTTGGTTGTTCTGGTGTTCCTCAGTGGCCCGACTCTTGGGTACATGGGCATCTACATGACGTACCTTCACCACCAGGTTCTGCACCCCGGCAGCAATATCTTTCCACAGTGCAGCAGCCCAGATGGGTTTACCTCTGCATTGCCAGTTGCTCTGCTTCCATTGCTTCAACCACCCCCACAGGGCATTTGCCACCATCCATGAGTCAGTATAGAGGTAAAGTACTGGCCACTTTTCTCGTTCAGCAATGTCCAGGACCAGCTGGATGGCTTTCACCTCAACAAACTGACTCGATTCACCCTCTCCTTCAGCAGTTTCTGCAACTTGTTGTCCAGGACTCCATCCAGCTGCCTTCCATCTCCGATGCTTTCCCACAATATGGCAACACCCATCAGTAAACAAGGCATACTGCAGGGACCTGCAGGCAATTTTGGCATGCATATCTGGGGATGAAATGCCTTAAGCATTTTGTTTTCTTTTACAAGCAGTGCTAGGTGATTGGTTTAATAGCAAAGATAAAGGGGGGCAGAAATTACTTATCACCTTTTTGGTTTTTTTAATTCTACCTTAAAAGCTTTCACGTAAGTTTACTGCCAATAGATCAGTCCCAAGTTGAATCGCTGACCGGAGAATTTCAGAGGTTTTAGAGAGACCTTTCAGTGTTTGGAAAATATAGAAATAAGTGTTGAAGTATTGCTGGAAGGAAACAAATTAAAAACAGCAAAAAAGCAAATTAGTGTTAAACGTGAGATACTGTCAGGAGCACATATCTGAGCAATCAAAACAGTGAATTCAAGTATGAAGCTGATGGAAAGAATTATATGATTAGGAAGAATATGGTGGTGGATCAGAGACATGAGGAGTTGATTGGAATGTTCTTTTTAGTGGCCTGATACTTAGAAATAGAAATCCTAATATATATGACTTGCAAAGTTTAATTCTCTAAGCAAGCTGTTAGATGTTTTTATAACTCTTTTTCACCATTCAAAAAATTAATAAAAAAGAAATAATTAATGTTTACTTTTGTATACACACTTAGGGCAGCTGAACCCTTAATTCCATAGGGAAAAATGAAGTCACATGTAAAAATATTGTAGAAGCATATGTTGCCAATATTTTGAGTCCCATTAAAATATTTCCTGATAAAACCTCAAAATTTCTATAATGAGCTACAGAATATATTCTTCAGTTCTAAGTGCATCAAATGTGGGTTTTGACAGGAAGTAAAATGGCAAAATAAAGATGCATTAACTGAAAAAAAAATTCTTAATTTTAAAAGAAAAAAAAATCAGGTTCCAATTGATAAAATACAATTATCTAAAATCTGATTTTTTTTTTTTTTCATACTTAAGAGGTAGTAAACTCACTTTTACAAATAGGTGTTTTTACTGTAAGCTCCTAGAACACTTGCGGTGGCCTGCATTTTTTCTATGTAATTAGACAACACAGGAATCATCTGAATGCATGTAGCTGTCTGTGTCTCACCTAGACTCCCTAAACTCCCTTTGCAAACAACTGAGATAAACAGGCATTTCTAGGGCATGGATCATCACACTAAAGCAGACTCCTAAAATAGGTCAGATTAATTGTGCTTTAAAATAAAACTCACAAAACCTCCCATCTGATTTCTGTTGAAACACATGAATCTTTATTGATGGCTTTCATATCTTCAATTTTCCAAGCAACTTCTCTAATTTTAATGAAGAATTAAAGTATATAGTGTATATAATATAGCCTCGTACCACAGGTCTCAGGGAGAAGAATGGATACAAAATTATTCCTTGACAGCATATAGTACTTACTACAAACCAGTATGTTTCAAAATTATGATTAAAAAAAATAATAATTTCAGGGGTTTAAAATATGTCCTATTGTCGTGGCTTAAGCCCAGTCAGCAACCCAGAACCACGCAGCCGCTCGCTCACTCCCCCTACTTCCTATCCCCACTCCCAGAGGGATGTGGAGAAGAATTGAAAGAATGTAACTCCCACAGGTTGAGATAAGAACAGTCCAGTAACTAAGGTATAACACAAAACCACTGCTGCTACCACCAATAATAATAATGATGAGGGAAATAAAAAGGGAAGAGAATACAACCGCTTACCACCTGCTGACAGATACCCAGCCCGACCCCAGCAGTGAACTAGCCCTTCCGAGTAACTGCCCCCAGTTTTACATCCTGGGCATGACATACTGTGGTATGGAATACCTCTTTGGGTAGTTTGGGTCAGGTGTCCTGTCTCTGCTTCCTCCCAGCTTCCCCTCCTCCCTGACAGAGCATGAGACTCAGAAAGTCCTTGGTCAGAGCAAACATTACTTAACAAGAATTGAAAACATCGGTGTTACCAGCGCTGTTCCCAGGCCAAAAGTCAAAACCACAGCCCTGCACCAGCTAGTAAGAAGGAGAAAAATGACTGCTATTGCTGAACCCAGGACACCTATGTAGGTGTCAGAATATCTGTCAGGAGTGATTTAATATATATAAGACGAAGAAAGATCCAATTAAAAAAAAAAAAAAAAATCACTTCACTGTCTGCTTTCAGATTTGTGGCTGTAATCATAAATTACTTGTAGCCCAATAATACTCTATACTCCATCTAACTATTGCTAACTATTGGTTTTGAGCTACCATAATCTGTCATTAGAAACTGGAAAAGTTTATCAGAAACTGGCATTTATGTCGTCAGTGTTTCACATGGGAAAACATATATCGTTTAAAAAATGTGACATGCTTTTCTCTTAACCACTGTGGCAACTCTATCTAATGTCATGTAACAGTACACACACTGTTCAGAACATATTAGACAACACTCCTTGTGTTGTCTTTTTACATACAGGGTTTCACAAGAGTTAAATGAAATTAAGACTACTTTCCTAACTTTGGTTAGTAATTTTTATTTCACCTTGTCTGAGTTGCGATATACCTTAAAGCTTTATCCGTAGTTTACCCATCAAAGGTTTTGAAAACTTTGTAAATAATGGAATCCTGGCACCTTACTGGTTCAGGTATTCAGAACTCTCTGTTCCAAGTCATTAAGTGCTATTTTTTCATCTGAATGTGCAGACTAGTTAGAAGAGGTGTAAAAACAGAGCCTCGCGAGTTGCTCGTCATCGTTTATGTTTCTGAGAGGAGTCCAGATCCATGTTAAAATAAAAAGATATTATGTGCATATATTTAAATCCTCTGAGTTTTTCCTTGTTTTATTCTGTCCTCATGCTGTGTTTTAGCAAGTATAGTGCAAGTCCTATAGCATTATTAATTAACAATTCATATTTTACTTAATAATTTCATCTAGATTTGTACAGTATCTTCTATCTAAAATATCCATATACATTCAATATACATATGTGTGTGCACACATATTTATTTGTGAGGGGGAAAAGAAAAAAATATTTTTACTTCTTGTACAAATCCTTTTTCAAAAAAAATCTTTGTTACAGGACACAAGTACTGCCCAGATAGGAACACATTTTTTTTTGCTTAATTCTGCCTTGAAAACAACAAATGTTATCACTATTTACACAGAAACTGCTTAAGTAAAAACAAGATAAAAAAAAGAATCTGCTAAGTATATTAAATTCTTGTGTGCAGCGTTGCTTACTTTTCAATTGTCACAAGTGAAATAGTATCCCACAGAAAAAAAAAAATCAGTCTTTATTCTCCACTTTATAATTACCAGTTTATCATATGTACTAAATGGAAAAATAGCAATCCTATAATAAGAGTAAGAATGCAGTAGAGGAGATTTTGTGATGTGAGAAATATGCCTCATTTTCTTCTGCATCAGTTCAGTGTATTAGTATAAAGCAGTGTGCATAATAACAAACATTTGTTTATCACCCATTGAACACTGCATACAATTGTCTGGAAATGTGGATTAGGAAAATGCAAACATACCCAACAATCCAGAGTCCTTCTACAGAGCAAACATAAACCATACGTGAAAGCAAACATGCAATTAATTTCCAAGAAATATTATGTAGTCCATTCTTAATGAATTAATTTGGTCAGCCAAGATAAAGTTTCAGATTTTTGGAAGAAAGATGATATAGTACCTATTATTAACAGTATATTAACGATTTTATTTGCTGCAGTCAGAATGGGCCTAGTAGTTTTTTCTATTCTTCTTTTGTTTGGTTAGTTTACTGTTCACTGTACATCTACTTCATCTATATTTGAACTCACAGGATTATTGTTTTTTTATCCTGATATCTCCCACCATGTCCCAGCACAGCTTCAAATCATAGTAGTAGTAATGGTTGTCACAGGTTGTTATAGAAATAAGAAAACTGTAAAATACTGTATGTTGTTTTCTGTTTTCTATGTTTCTTCTTGAAGACCCATCATTTGTATTATTAGAAGATATTTTTAGAGAATGTGAAAATTGATTTCAAGAAATTACATGGAATTACATGAAATTAAGCTCTGTTTTCATGAAGGAAGACAATTAAAACTCATAGTAAGATGGGTTTATCTTCCTGAACACTTGAAAATTAGGTTGTCTTCAGGCTGTGAAAGGGAATTCACTTAGCTAAGTTCAGTAGAACTAATCTCTACATTCTTTTAAACCTACAAAACAAACTAACAAAAGATTTTGCTAAGGTGGGGTGTTTTTGCTTGTTTTTTCAGGGGTTTGATTATTTCTTTTTTTGTCCCCTGCTCCCTCCAGAGACACCTAACATGAATTATATAAATATGCCTTAGAAATGCCTGTGCCTCTTTGTAGCAATGGAAGAACTCAAAATACTTGAACCTCACTCTTAATACAAAGAACATTTAATCCTGTGGTTTGTATTCAACAAGTAAGAGCTGACATTCTGGGTAAATTTCTTAGTTATTTTAGTAAACTAGTTATTTCAACCCCATTATCCCCATCCTGAAGTTGTGGTTTAGCAGACAGATTACTGGTACTTGGATCCAGAAGTTTCAGATTCAACAGTTTTGTAGTGTTCCAACAAAAAGGAAGTCCCTGAAAAATCCCTTATTTTTCTTAGTGCTGCTGCTGTCTGTGCACATACACATATATAACAGTTTGTTAATTTCCATAAATACATGATGTTATGAACTTTGGCTCCGAAAAGATAAGACTAAAGAAATGTACTGGCACTTGTAACAAAAACTAGTGGGCTTTAAAATGGATTTAGTTTCCTACAGTGTTTTCATTCCAACCTCATCCTCCACTTTCATTTTTTCTTTCTTGGTGTTGAGGACTTGTCATCTTTTGAAATGCTCATTTACCATGATTCACCACTCAGTATAAGGCATAATGTTTTAAGTTTACCTTATTTCTGTTTAAAAGACAAAACAATGAAACAACTCTATTGTATCTGTGGAAAACTGTTTATCTGGTGATAAGCATTAGCTTCTGTCATGTTTCAAATCATGTGACACTTTGAAAGGCAACTCTACAATTATGAGTGAATTTAGGTAATATACTATTAGATAATGTCATCTAACCCTCAGTAAATATTCCTGTAGTTCTTTGAAATAAATTATCTCAAACACCACTTTGTAGATATTTTCTACTATTTTGTAAAGATGTAGAACCTTAATAGATTCTTTGTACAGCTGAGCTGCCTTTACATTTTGCAAGTGTATAATATAGTGGAAGTATTTTGTTCTCATCAGTTAAAACAACCTTTGCCATTTTATTTATAACTTGGCTTTTTAAACACTTGACAGGCTACCAGAAAACATTTTTAAAGCATGTCTGAAAGCAATATATTTGTTCTCCTTAACTGAAATCCATTCATCTTGACAATATAATCTCATGAAGGACAAATCACCCAGAAGATCATTCCTGTTAGGAAATAATGTAACTGGACTCACAAAGATTTAAATTACAGTGAAAGTATGCTTATTGTCTTAACTCATCCAAGGAAATGTAAAAATCAAATTATTTGTCTCCTCTGTGTGTGTACACTTGCTCACATTTCACCAAATTACATTTTATGGCCATTTATTTATGTTTAACTCTTACTTGTTCCTTACCGCACAAATACAGAATTCTGCTTTTTGCTATACACAGGCAGTTTTAATTGAAACTGAGAAGAATTTATGCATAAATTTAAGCAAGATAATTCGAGTTACAAATAATTTTTTGTGCATTTTCTCTAGTTTTTTCTACCTCAGTACAGCAAAGGCCAGCTTTCCTTCTTCTAGTGAGTTTCCAGTTTCCAGGAAAGATACGAACAAAGTTTCTCCTCTCTATCTGCTATGTACATAAAATGAATTTCTCTTCATATGCTCCTTTAATCTTGTTTCTGTCACTTTAACTTGTCTTGCAAAATATATATCTTATTTCTATGTGATTCTTATTTTTCTTTTGATTTTTCATTTTTTTCTGGCTTCTAATTTATTCTTACCATTACTCCTTTTTCTGCAAATGATCCAAGTCTTACTACTCCCCTAAAGATCTCCTCCTCCTTTCATACATCCAGCAGAGGAGGAATACTCAGAGCTAAGACTCCTTTCTCGAGGGGGAAAATGCCATTCTCTAAGAGTGCCTATCTTTCTTGTCTGCATAGAAAAAGCAAACTAGATGGCTAGCTGATTAGATGAACTGATTTTCATGGTTAGTGTAATTTTCTTTACATCCCTGACCTGTACAGATATTAATGAAAACAAAAAAAGGCAGAAAAAATATTGTAGATTCTAAAATCTAAGACTGTCAATACAGTGAAAACTGATGAAAAAAGCATTCAGTCATAAAGGTACATTGACATAGTGTACTGACATCATTCAGGATGATGGTAACCCTTTGGCAAAAGGGAACTACTACAAAAACTATACCTCATTTCCTTGGCTTGCATCTTGATCTCATCCAGCCAAACCTACTTCCTGTTTTGATAAGTTCTCTTCTGTCCTCATTTCATGAATGAACCAGCAGAATGACAGTTCTGTAAATAAATATTTTATTTATAAATTGATTACTCTACAGGTGTAGATCATGGATCTTGCCATCCTTCCTTGATCAATCAAAACATTCTTAATGAGCTACTAATGTTCTCTCCAATTATCACATTCATGTGCACCACTCGGCAGTCTACCCACCCTTGATAAATACAGCACACTGAAGGTGAAGAAGTCTCTTCAAAGCTCAGAGTTAAAGGGAGCAATATTCGCTTTGTGAATCACTGACCGAGCAACTGTTAACATCATTTTTTTGCTACAACTGTGTAATTAAGAAAAAGGAGCTTGGTTCTGATCTGGCAGCACCTACTATATGTCCTAAGACCTCCTATAGGTCCTATCTGAAGACCTCTGACAGAACTGAGAAACTGGTATGTAAAATTCTAGATGCAGTTTCAGGCATCTGTGTCAGGAAGGAGCAAGTAACTACAGCATTTTCCTGCACCAGAAGTGAAAGAAAATATCGAAGAACTATTTACTATCTTGTCTGACCTTACTAAGACCACATGCGATCTCCATAGGGCATGTTGCCACCTTTATAAGGCAGCAAAATAAGCTACCTCTTGACTACAGTTCCTTATAGGGGGTGTTTTGTACTCTGTCTCAAGTGTGGAAACTGTTCTCACAAGAGTTTCCAGTATTCAACATCCACAGTGGTTGAATGTGATGTGAATGAAACAGCATACAGCTGTAACAGTTTGCACTGGCTAAGACTAATTCCTCAGCTGTTGTCTGGCAGGGAAAGTTTACCCTTCGCAGTGCACTTCTAAGGACTGAACAGATTAGCAAGGGCGTGGTTGGGGGGACAGTATATTTCACTTCTGAAAGTCTGAATGCACATTCTTGAGGTTTTGGTACAATGTGAGTGTTGCCATGCAGATGTGGATACTTCGTACAGAACAACCAAATGTGGGGTCACCCAACAGTAAAGGTGCACATAGCTATTTATTTTCAGTCTTAAATTCCTAATTTAATTTTTCCTGTTACATGAGATTTCTCTCTGTCTGAATGGGATGTGAATGCCATTGCTTTGACTTAGCCCCACCTGAAATGTTCATCCAGCACTTCATCTTATCTTTCATTCTATATTATATCTCATAGTCATTTTAAGTTTCTTCTCCACTGAAGTCTAAAAATTCCTTAGTTTTACAAACATGTCAAAACTATTCTCCCAAGTAATAAGTCTTACCTTATATCCCCAATTTGCATGCTCTTCAGGCGCGTTAAAATCAGTTCAAAGCGTTTAGAAAGACCTTCAAACTGTCCCCATGACTTTTCCAAACCAAATATTCACACATTCAGCTCATTTTCTGTCCGCCTGAACTAGTAACAAAAGAGAAGAAATAGCACAAAGTCTACTTTATATATGTATATATATATACACACACACACACATACATATACACACAGGAATGAAATAGATGAGATTTATGAATAATGAGGTTTAGTACTTTTTAACAGTAAAAACTCAGTTCAGTATGGACTTAAATTAGCTATATTACTGCATGTACATGGATTTCACCCCTCCATTATGCGTTACAGCACAATGAGATTAACATGGAAAGGGTGAATTAATGGAACATCAAATTAAACTAGGAAAAAGCAAACTCAAGGCAAGCAAAAAGAGTATTTTTGTTTTATCCAGCAGACAGTTAAAAGAGTGACACTCCTTGACAAAGAATGCTTCAGATGTTGAGGGTCAAGGGATCAGAAGAGACCACATGAGGTAATTGAAATGCAGTCTATGAGCACTGAAGATAAATGCCATCTTTGAGGACTCTTAACTAACTAAATTCATAATAACTTTATCTACCTCAGGAAGTCTGTGAACTGCAAATGTTTGGAGAACAGTAGGCTGAGTTCTTTAAAGAAGGATTATCTGTGATACAGTCTAGGTATTTGCCCACCCATAGCCAGAAACAAGACATAACAGCTGATTAAATCTGAAACCAAATGGTTACTGCTGCATAAAAGACAGTAATACTGCTACCTTTTCTGTAAATACATATATAGGGAGTTTATGCAGGAAGTTTAACCGGAAAGTATGGACTTAGTGAAAAATGATAAGAAAAAACTTTAAAGCTCATAAAAAAGAACTGTGGAGGAATGGTATGTAACAATATTTCCTGGATGAGTTATTATTTCATATCAATAAGACCAGAGGATTTATATAAGGATCATGAAAAGTTTGTAGTAGAATACTTGTATTGTAGGTAACTAAGCTTATCTATTAATTTTCCTGCTTTAGTGGTTATCAAAATCAAATATCTATTATTTCCTATTGTTCTAGTTTATCAGTACTGTAGAAGACCAGGATTTAATTGTTACTATTTCTTGAGATACCAGCTCTTTCTCTTATTTAGAATCCTATGTGTCTATTTTTAAATGACACATTTGAATCAAATTAAATCAGTGGTTCCACAAAGGTAAAAGAACAGGTAGGTTTTCTTAGGTTATGTGATAAAATTCATCTGCAGGCCCACAAAATAACTCAGAGAGACAATGGTGTTAGTAATAGGTGAAATTGTGTGTTGAAACAATAATACAAAGAGAAAAGATGATTATATTTGAAAATCTGTTAATCAGTAGAGGGTTTCTTTGTATTAAGAACAAGTGAAATTCTGCTATTATGTATCTTAGTTACTTTATAACTAAAAGTTACAATGGTAGCTATAATGATAAGCAATTAATATAGTCATATATGGGGAAGGGTATATGGGTGGATCCAGGGGAGTATTGTGAAACTCTACCGAAGCAGAACTCACGAAGGTACCAGGAGTAGTCAAGTGGAAATAAGAGAATGCTGGCTTCCACATAATGATTGGGACATATCCAAGGAACAGAAAAGTGAACAGGATGACCTGAGGAAGACTTCTTACTTCATCCAAGGAAGACTCCTTACTTCATCAGGACGACCACCAGAGGGGGGCTGCGCAAGTGCAGAAGAGGCTGATGTCGTAATAGACTGATGTGGCAATCCTTGATGCATATGTATTAGTCAATGATGTAATCTGTGTTGAATATGTATTCATGACGACATTTTTAGTGTATAAATTGCGAGCGCAATGTAACGGGGTTGAAGCCAGATTTGGGCGCGTGCCCCTGGTTTCCCAGCGCTACAATAAAGCACCTCATATAACCATTCCGGTGGTTATGTGTCAGTTCTTACGCTAACAATGGGAGGGTTCAAATAATGTCCAAATAACACCCTGCCAAGCTACTCCCAATCCCATCACAGGAACCACCAGTCTATCAAAGGCCCATCTCCACAAGTTCCAAGGAACACAGGGGGAGCAGTGGCAGGCAGGAACCCGAATTAAGGACTCCCAAGGAACCAACACCTTGTGTGGGCACTTTCCAGGTGTCATAGAGCCATCAGACCCATGATCCAGGTGTGAAACCTATCAAGGTAGTCAAAAGGAACAGCTCTCCAGACAACCTTGCAGACTGCGGGGTGTTTACTGCCCAATATATGAGGGGTATAGGGCCAATTACATATATAAGTATATATACTGCCATAATATATATGGGGTATAGGGGCCAATTGCAGTATGCAGGAGAAGAGCAGTTCAGGATTGCACAGAATTGAAGATGATATATTTAGAGAAGCAAACAAAGGCAGGAAAAGGGTGGGGAGGGTTAGAGAATTTTGGAAGAATTGACTAGGAAAATAGAGTTCTAAGGGGTAAAAAAGGGCCAGTCACAAATAAATGGTTTGCTGATCAGTGCATTGCCTGGTGATGTTCTGTGCCTGTTCAGTGCAGTCTGTCTGTGAGGGCAGCAGCTGGAGCCAGGCCATGGGTTGAAGGACCCATGCTATCACTGGAGTGAGTGTAGGTGTGTGAGTGGGTTATCCTTAGCAAAGATCAAGATAGACTAGCTGGAGAATGGACAAAGTAGCCTGGGAGTGAGGGAGGAGTGCGTTTCCAAGGGCTGCCTTTGGATGTGAGTGTATCCCTGTTGCTAAAGATAAGAACAGAGAGACATCAGCTATGGGATCAAGGGAGGTCTGGCCTACTTGGTTGAGTATGTGTGAGCATAAAGGTCTGTACCAGCAGCAGGAGTCAGGCTCTGTCCCTGGGGGCTTGTATGTCCAGGTGCCAGAAACTAAGGAGGGGACAACTGCTGGAGGGATCCACCCAAACAAATGTGTGTATCCCAGTAGCCTTGCCTGTCTCTGGCTGTTGGATCTGGCATGATACATTTTGCTGTAAATGCTTCAAATATATTGTGCATTTTCCTAACCTCCTTGTTAATTCTGTTTTAAATATCAAAGTGCTGCTAGATAATGGCTAATGGATAATATCAGGGAATGAAGAAAAGTTGTATAAATACACCAGGAACAGTGAAGGTTTTTCAGCAAATGTAGAATCTAGGTAACTTGAAATTAATTTTTTTTAATGTGTGGCTATGTATAGTACACGTTTTTTTTAGATCCTGTTACTCTGTAGATAGGGAGGTGGTGGGAAAAGTGGGATAAGGAGACCGAAAAGAAGAGGGTAGAATTTCTCTAAACATACTAAAATTGGGCAACCTATCATATAAAAAGCTTAATACTACATAAAAGGTTACAAAATTACTTATAGCAAAGGTGTGACCTTGTTCGGGGCCTCTATTTGTAATATAATACAAATAAGTAGGATATTAACAAAGAAAAGAAATCACTCATGGAAGTCTTTCAGCAGAAAATGCATGGCACCCTCCAAGCAAACTAACAGATTGCTATGTAGGCCCATAGCAGTAGCAGTATAAGCATCACTTTCAATTACCTTCAACATTCACTTGAGATCAATTTGAAAGACCTCACAGGATCTTAAATACAATCATTGGCTTGTTTACTAGCTACAACTCCTATACATGTGATTTGGCAGGAAGTAATAACAGTCTCAAGACTTTTCTGGGATGTTAACAGTTTTAGCAGGTTAGGAATAGGCAAGATAATCTGTAGAGCTGTTTGCTAGTGCTGAAAGCTCTTGCAAACCAGGCATGTTACTTACTTTGTAAGATGTTCTCCCAGTTTCTTCAGGAAAATCCAGAAAAGATTGCATGAGTTGACTTAAAGAACAATTCATCACAGCACTGATTTGGCTTGGGAAACATAAAATAGCAGTAGCTATCACGAGCTTCAGGGATTTTGCTCGTAAGTATTCAGTCAGCACCTTTGAGGAGTTCCACATTATTCAAAGCATGTCCCTTGCAGAAGTTCCATTTAATTATCACATACCTTAATATAAAATGACAAAACCAAAATATATACTTATAACGCAATTCATTGCAGAAGTGATGCTTTCGTTTTGAACCAATACTCAATTTAATACTTAACATGATTAACTTTACACCTAGTAACAATAAATGATCTCAGTGACTAGACTAAAAACTTAGGGAGCATCCTCTGAATATGTAGTCTACTAAGTCACTTAAGACTAAACACAGGGACTTTAACTTGAAGTTAAACTATGGTTTTTTTTTAATATGAAGCAACAAAAAATACATATATAATCAAATAAGAGTACTACACTGCAAATCCCAGCCCGAAGGACCCTAGGTTGCCTTCAGACGAGTACAGTCACAGAGAACCATATAAACTGTAAACAAAAAAAATAAAAATCTATCTACATGGTAACTTTAGAAAGGTACTGCTTTTAGTAGCTTAGTCTGGATTTTACTAGAACAGAATAGGCAAGGAACAGTAACATGAAAATTGTTCTCAGCCATAAAATTCAGGTGAATAATTTCACAAAGGTATATCTGTACTTGGAACAGTTCAACTTTAAAATAGACAAAACCACACAACAAACCACCAACCAAAGCAACAACAACAACAAAAACACACAAAAAAAGCCCACAAAACAAAACCAAATACAAACAAGAGAAACTCAACAAAACCCCCACACTCAAACAAGACAGACAACGTTTTCTAAAATTACAACATGAGCAAATAATATCAGAAAATATCCTTGTTGCAGTTGGTTAGAGTATGCATGATATACGATACACATGATACTTCATGTGTTCTTACAATAAATTCTCTTTTTTGCAGTGGCCTCTTTGAGTAGTTTGTGAATTTTTTTAATAGTATGGCTGTACAACTTTCTGTCATATATACAAAGAAAAGATGGCATAAAAATGCTACTATTCCTTAGACCAGTAGAACAGAAACATAGGATAAATCTCTAAAATTTAATAATTTAGGTTACTCATAGAGTATAACTGTATTGTAGCAATGTTCTTCTGAAAAGGCACTTGATGAGATTGTCATAATAGAACATCTTTCTTGCATAGCTTATTTTAATTCATTGGGGACAGCAGATCTAAAAACGAACTTAAACTTCAGCTCACAGGAAGACCTGGGAAGTTAGCAAATTACACCTTTCATAAACAGCAGATGTCTTGAGAGTCAGTTTCATCAGCTAAATATTGACAGTGTTATGTCACCTCAGTTGAGGTACAATTTGCTAAGATATGGATAAACACAGTGGAAAATAAAACAAAGATGTAAACCTTGAAACAACCATTATTTCACATAAATATCTTGGCAGATGGTATTAATCATATGTAGAGGTGTCGTGGTTTAAACCCAGTCAGGTAGCTTGTTCACTCACTCCCAGTGAGTGGTGCCGAGCTGACAACAATCGAGGTCCGTGTCCGTCTCCCCCCCTGCCTCCCCGCACCGGGGCTCTCCCCTTCCCCGCTCCCGGAGGAACGGGGAGGAGGATCGAGAGAGTGCAACTCCTACGGGTTGAGACAAAAACAGTCCAGCAACAAATCACCACCGCTACTATCAGCTACAACAATGATAAGGGAAAATAACAAGGGAAGAGAATACGATACCACCGGCCAAGAGAAACGAGCTCCACCCCGAAACCCCTGTCCTTCCGGGTCACTCCCAGTTACCCCTCACCCCGGGCATGACGTGCTGTGGTATGGAATACCTCCCCGGCTAGCCCGGGTCAGGCGCCCCGTCTCTGCTTCCTCACAGCCTCCCCTCCTCCCTGGCAGAGCATGAGCCTCACAGAGTCCTTGGTCAGGGTAAACATCACTTAGCAACAACCGAGAACATCGGCTTCACCAACACTGTTCTCAAACTGGAAGTCAAAACACAGCACTGTACCAGTTAACACAAAGGAAAAACATGACTGCTACTGCGGAACCCAGGACATTATCCACCCCTTATTCCATACCATTCACGTCGTGCTCAGATCCCACATTTTTCAATACACCATCGCTCTCCCACATATATACATCCATATACATACAGACCAAGAGGAAAAATCATTTTCTTAGTGCATGGACCAATCCCTATAATGCTGCCGAGTCCATTCGGTCCATGATGTTCAAAGTTCATTCTCTGTTGGGATGATGGCTGGAGGGAAGTCAGGGCCAGTCGCTGGTGACCTGGAGACATCTAGTTGATGGGCTATAAAAGCATTACACAGCAGGCAACAGCATACAATTGAGTTCACTGGCTGTTTTCCCCTAAAATCAAATCCCCTTGAGGTATACATCGGACTTCCCCATCTTCCCGCATTACCCACCAAGTATATCCAGGTCCCTGAGCAAAAGCAATCCCACGAGTGGGTTTGCCTTTACCTGAAGCAGGAATTACCCAGACTGTCTTTCCCAGCAAATTCTTCATATGCACCACGGGAACTTTGTCCCCCTCTACAATATGTAACAGTTCTGACTGGGCTGGGCCAGCCCTGTTGGCAGATCCTCTGGTGTTGACCAACCAGGTGGCCTTTGGTAAGTGTGTATCCCAATGCTTGAAAGTTCCCCCACCCATCGCTCTCAGTGTAGTTTTTAACAGTCCATTGTACCGTTCGATTTTCCCAGAGGCTGGTGCATGGTAGGGGATGTGATATACCCACTCAATGCCATGCTCTTTGGCCCAAATATCTATAAGGTTATTCCGGAAATGAGTCCCATTGTCTGACTCAATTCTCTCTGGGGTGCCGTGTCGCCACAAAATTTGTTTCTCAAGGCCCAGGATGGTGTTCCGGGCAGTGGCATGGGGCACGGCGTATGTTTCCAGCCACCCGGTGGTTGCTTCCACCATGGTAAGCACATGGCGCTTGCCTTGGCGGGTTGGTGGCAGTGTGATATAGTCAATCTGCCAGGCCTCCCCATATTTATACTTCAACCATCGTCCTCCATACCAAAGAGGCTTTAACCGCTTGGCTTGTTTAATTGCAGCACATGTTTCACACTCATGAATAACCTGGGCAATAGTGTCCATTGTTAAGTCCACCCCTCGGTCACGGGCCCATCTATATGTTGCATCTCTGCCCTGATGGCCTGAAGTGTCATGGGCCCACCGGGCCAAAAATAATTCACCTTTACGTTGCCAATCTAAGTCCATCTGAGCCACTTCAATCTTAGCCGCTTTATCCACTTGTTGGTTGTTCTGGTGTTCCTCAGTGGCCCGACTCTTGGGTACATGGGCATCTACATGACGTACCTTCACCACCAGGTTCTGCACCCTGGCAGCAATATCTTTCCACAGTGCAGCAGCCCAGATGGGTTTACCTCTGCGTTGCCAGTTGCTCTGCTTCCACTGCTTCAACCACCCCCACAGGGCATTTGCCACCATCCATGAGTCAGTATAGAGATAAAGTACTGGCCACTTTTCTCGTTCAGCAATGTCCAGGGCCAGCTGGATGGCTTTCACCTCGGCAAACTGACTCGATTCACCCTCTCCGTCAGCAGTTTCTGCAACTTGTCGTCCAGGACTCCATACAGCTGCCTTCCATCTCCGATGTTTTCCCACAATACGGCAAGAGCCATCAGTAAACAAGGCATACTGCTTTTCACTTTCTGACAGTTTATTATATGGTGGGGCCTCTTCAGCGCGCATCACCTCCTCCTCTGGTGACATTCCGAAATCTTTGCCCTCTGGCCAGTCCATGATGACTTCTAGAATGCCTGGACGACTGGGATTTCCTATTCGAGTTCGTTGTGTAATTAGTGCAGCCCATTTACTCCATGTAGCATCGGTTGCATGATGTGTAGAGGAGACCCTGCCTTTGAACATCCAGCCCAGCACGGGCAGCCGGGGTGCCAGAAGGAGCTGTGCTTCAGTGCCAATCACTTCCGAAGCAGCTCGAACCCCTTCATAGGCTGCCAGTATTTCTTTCTCAGTTGGGGTATAGCTGGCCTCAGATCCTTTATATCCCCGACTCCAAAAGCCGAGGGGTCGACCTCGAGTCTCCCCTGGAGCTTTCTGCCAGAGGCTCCAGGTAGGACCGTTCTCCCCAGCTGCAGTGTACAGTACATTTTTTACATCTGGTCCGGTCCGGACTGGTCCAAGGGCTACTGCATGAACTATCTCGCGTTTAATTTGCTCAAAGGCTTGTTGCTGCTCAGGGCCCCATTTAAAATCATTCTTCTTCCGGGTCACATGATAGAGAGGGCTTACAATCGAACTGTAATTTGGGATGTGCATTCTCCAGAACCCCACTGCACCCAAGAAAGCTTGCGTTTCTTTCTTATTAGTTGGCGGAGACATTGCTGTTATCTTGTTGATCACATCTGTGGGGATCTGTCTACGTCCATCTTGCCATTTTATTCCCAAAAATTGAATCTCCTGTGCAGGTCCCTTGACCTTACTCCGTTTTATGGCAAAACCGGCTTTCAGCAGGATTTGGATTATTTTCCTCCCTTTCTCAAAGACTTCTTCCGCTGTATCGCCCCACACAATAATGTCATCAATGTATTGCAGGTGTTCTGGAGCTTGCCCCTGTTCCAGTGCAGTCTGGATCAGTCCATGGCAGATGGTAGGGCTGTGTTTCCACCCCTGGGGCAGTCGGTTCCAAGTGAACTGGACACCCCTCCAAGTAAAAGCAAACTGTGGCCTGCACTCTGCTGCCAAAGGGATTGAGAAAAATGCATTGGCAATATCAATCGTGGCATACCACTTGGCTGCCTTTGACTCTAGTTCATACTGAAGTTCTAGCATGTCCGGTACGGCAGCACTCAATGGTGGTGTGACTTCATTCAGGCCACGATAGTCTACTGTTAGTCTCCATTCTCCATTAGACTTTCGCACTGGCCATATGGGGCTATTGAAGGGTGAGCGGGTCCTGCTGATCACCCCCTGACTCTCCAGTCTACGGATCAGCTGATGGATGGGAATCAGGGAGTCTCGGTTGGTGCGATATTGCCGCCGGTGCACTGTTGTGGTCGCAATTGGCACTTGTTGTTCTTCAACTTTCAGCAACCCCACAGCAGAGGGATCTTCTGAGAGACCAGGCAAGGTGGACAGCTGCTCAATTTCCTCAGTCTCCAAAGCAGCAATACCAAAAGCCCACCGGTACCCTTTTGGGTCTTTGAAGTACCCTCTCTTGAGGTAGTCTATGCCGAGAATGCATGGAGCCTCTGGACCAGTCACAATAGGGTGCTTTTGCCATTCCCTCCCAGTCAGGCTGATTTCAGCCTCCAGCACAGTCAACTCTTGGGATCCTCCTGTTACTCCAGAAATATAGATGGGTTCCACCCCTTGACAGCTTGATGGCATCAGGGTACACTGTGCACCGGTATCTACTAGAGCCTTATACTTCTGTGGGACTGATGTGCCAGGCCATCTGATCCACACAGTCCAGTAAATCCGATTGTCCCCTACCTCCACCTGGCTGGAGGCAGGGCCCCTCTAACAGTCGTCACAGCATTGGACACTTAAGTCGTGTTGAAAGGGATTATTCTTCTTTATCACAGGAGCTGGAGTAAAATCAGCTCTTCCACTCCATCTGGGAAACTGATCACCAGAGACTGAAGCCGTAGCTCTCATGGGACGATCAGTCTTGGCCCTTGCTCCCCTCTTCAGTTCACTCACCCGTTCCTCCAAAGCTGAAGTAGGTTTTCCATCCCACTTTGTCATGTCTTCTCCGTGATCCAGCAGGTAAAACCATAGGGTACCCCGTGGCGTATACCTCCTGTATCTCCTCTCTTGAACAATAGGACGCCTTTTGTTAATAGCTGAGACGTGTGTTGGTACACGTGAGGAGCCGGATAAATCAGATAGATTGTCCTTCAATTGTTCGATGTCCTGGGACAGTTTTTTCACAGCTGAGATGATGGAAGGGGTGAGATTGTCTTCGAACTCTCGGAGTTTATGAACCATTTCATCCACTGTTAGTGGTACTATGTCATTCCAGGTTACTGTTGCCAATGAATGGGCATATGATGACGGTGCATTCCGTGTAAGTTTTCGCCACATGGGTCGTGTACATTCAACTTCATCTGGATCTATAGGTGTATCCCCGTTATTCGGCTTGATGTGATAGATCATCTCTACGATGGCCGATTCCCTCAGAGACTGGATGCCTTTGTCTATAGTATTCCACTTGGCCGAACGACTTGTAACATCGTCCTTGTACGGAAACCTTTCTTTCACAGCTGCCAAGAGCCTCCTCCAAAGGCTGAGGGACTTTTTCTCTCTTGCAATTGCTTTGTCAATTCCCCCTTCTCTAGCAAGTGATCCCAGCTGCTTGGCTTCTGTACCTTCTAGTTCGTGACCATCAGCCCCATTGTCCCAGCATCGGAGTAACCAGGTGATGATGTGCTCCCCTGGTTGACGGGTAAAATCTTTTCGCATATTCCGCAGCTCGGTTGAGGTCCGAGGTCGAGAAGTTACCTCTTCTTCTTCTTCTTCGTCATGTGATGATGACTCCTGATCAGATTCTGGACCGGGTGGTGAATTCATTGGTTCTTCATCTCGCTTCACCCTTTTTGCCTCCTTTTTGCTTGTTCTCTTGCGTACAGGGGCAACTGATATTGGTACGAATTGGTCCTCTGGTTTGGCTGCAGTGATTATCACTGTGGTTTGAGTAGCAACTGTACTTGTTACTGGGGGTGGTGTAGCTACTGTGCTTGGAGCTGGGGTAACCGCGCTGTCTGTTGCAGTTGAAGTTTGAGCAGCTGCTGTACTTGCCACTGGGACAGCTGTGCTGTTCATTGCAGCCAAAGTTTGAGTAGCGACTGTTGCTTTGCCCTCAGATCCGCCGACATTCTTTTCCTTTTGAAGGTGCTGGATAGTGTTGAACAAGGCCCTGTAAGCATAGGCCAAGCCCCAGCACGTTGCCATGATTTGTCCATCTCTGGTATGGCCAGAATGACCACACACCTCATTTAAGTGTTTTACTAATTCTTCTGGATTTTGCAGTTGTTCAGTAGTGAAATTCCAAAGTACTGGAGGGGCCCACTGACCTAGATACTTGCCCATACTATCCCACACACCCTGCCACTCATGGCTGTCCAGCCTCAGGGAAAATCTCTCGGTCCTCCTACATCGTCGTTTGACCCCAGACAAGACCCAAACCTGAATCTGCTTAACTCTTGAAATCAGTAGTGGGTAAAACACACTCTGTATGCGTGTTAGCATGGTGATTCCCATCACCATCAGCAAACAAGTCTCAACAGCATTAAAAGGCCATTCAAAAAATTCAAAACTCTCAAATGTAAATGGTCTGGGGGGACGACTAGGAGGGTAAAAGGATGTCTCCTTCCCAGGTTGAGCACCTGAGAAGGAGAAAAAAGATGTGTAATTGCTAAGCACCTCCATCATATACCTCCCAAAGTATAAAGGTGGTGACCACACTGGGAACATAAGCCAGATCAATTTCATGATCAATGATTCTATTGTATTACAAGTCATTACCATAAAGTACAATGGGATAAAAACCTTAGCCCAAGCCCCATACTTGAAAAACACTAATACAGCAAGTACCGGATGGACGTAAGATATCATATACTGAAACTGTGAGATCAAGAGGAACAACCTTGAGAGCCAATAAATCAGCATTGTGACGAGTGACTATCAATCCAGTCAGATCTGTTCTTATCTCAACCCTTCGTGCCCCACGTTGGGCGCCAAAAAGAACTGTCGTGGTTTAAACCCAGTCAGGTAGCTTGTTCACTCACTCCCAGTGAGTGGTGCCGAGCTGACAACAATCGAGGTCCGTGTCCGTCTCCCCCCCCTGCCTCCCCGCACCGGGGCTCTCCCCTTCCCCGCTCCCGGAGGAACGGGGAGGAGGATCGAGAGAGTGCAACTCCTACGGGTTGAGACAAAAACAGTCCAGCAACAAATCACCACCGCTACTATCAGCTACAACAATGATAAGGGAAAATAACAAGGGAAGAGAATACGATACCACCGGCCAAGAGAAACGAGCTCCACCCCGAAACCCCTGTCCTTCCGGGTCACTCCCAGTTACCCCTCACCCCGGGCATGACGTGCTGTGGTATGGAATACCTCCCCGGCTAGCCCGGGTCAGGCGCCCCGTCTCTGCTTCCTCACAGCCTCCCCTCCTCCCTGGCAGAGCATGAGCCTCACAGAGTCCTTGGTCAGGGTAAACATCACTTAGCAACAACCGAGAACATCGGCTTCACCAACACTGTTCTCAAACTGGAAGTCAAAACACAGCACTGTACCAGTTAACACAAAGGAAAAACATGACTGCTACTGCGGAACCCAGGACAAGAGGATAGCATCATAATTTTTCTTCAGGATTAGGGTTAGCATGAAATACTTCATCAGTGGTGAAAGTAAAAGAAAATGTGAAGTTACCTATGCACGGTACAAACAGCTCCTGGAAAATTAGATTTCATTAATAATTACTGTCAATAATTTTTCAGTGTGGAGCTGAAAAGATCTTGGTATCTTATGATAAAAGAGTGTTCACAAGGTATGAATACTGTGGAAATTGCCATGCACATATGAGAACATAGTGCTGGGAAGAGGGACTCAGGCAAAAGGGTTAAAACCCTTCATAAATATTCACATATATGTGAATTGAATTACCTCTGCAGAAGAATAATGCATTTGCAGCATTTCCTTAAAAGCTCATTCTCCAATCCACACTGTGTATGTACACAAACAAACGTGCTAAGAAATAGCTGACTTTTTTTAATCTCCAATCCTTTTTTTGATCTAAGGTAGTATGTCCTCTTCTGTCATGGTTTAAACCCTAGCCAGACAGCTTGTTCACTCACTCCCAGTGAGTGGTGCCAGGCTGAGAGCACTTGAGGCCCCCTCCCCCCTCCCCACCCCGGGCTCTCCCCTTCCCCTCTCCCAGAGGAAGGGGAAGGAGGATCGAAAGACTGCAACTCCCACCCCACGGGTTGAGACAAGAACAGTCCAGCAACCAATGTACAACACAAATCACCACCCCTACTACCAACTACAACAATGATAAGAGAAAATAACAAGGGAAGAGAACACAATACCAGCGGCCAAGAAACGAGTCCCACCCAGAAGCCCATGTCCTTCCAGGTAACTCCCAGTTACCCCCCACCCTGGGCATGACGTGCTGTGGTATGGAATACCTCTTTGGCTAGCCTGGGTCAGGCGCCCCGTCTCTGCTTCCTCACAGCTTCCCCTCCTCCGTGGCAGAGCATGAGCCTCACAAAGTCCTTGGTCAGGATAAACATCACTTAGCAACAACCGAAAACATCGGTTTCACCAACACTGTTCCCAGGCTGGAAGTCAAAACACAGCACTGCACCAGCTACCACAAAGGAGAAACATGACTGCTACTGCTGAACCCAGGACATCTTCCTAGTCACAAGGTTGAAAAATATGTTTAGGGTTTCCAAAGACCTTAAGGTTTTCAGGTAAAACTCACTGTAACTCTTATTCATTGTATCATAAACTAACACTACAGCAAGTACATCCACTGTGAATTATAGAAAGTTGCAAAAATATCTTTAGAAGCTTTTATGTTGTTTTAATCTTAATTTCCTGTGATATATATGAAATCCTCTTGGAGGTTATGTTCAAAGACTTAAGCAAGTATCCATCAAAGCACCAATATATGTCCTGGCTAATTCCTAGAAGCACTAATGAATGGCCCAAGTGATTATTTTCACTTTTTCATAGCTACCAACATGAATAACATAATATTCACTGTTGTTCAGAAACAGTTCTAAATTAAATGTTTGCCATGGGCCATGCATGTGCATCTACTATCACCCTTTCACATGATGAAGATGACAACTGAGATAGCTGTAAAATATTTTCATACATTTCACAAGCAAATGGTGGTGTGGCATCATCCTATTTATAGATGTCTTCGCTAGTTTCAAAGCCTGTGTATTTCTATGATCATGCTTAGAAAGAGGGTATATGCTATTCGTGGACAGGATTTGTTTAGAACACAAAAATACCTGCAAAAACAACACTAAGAAGAGATGAGTATTTCATAAAGAAAGCAGGATGTTAATTTGAAAGTCAATTAATAATAAAGACCTGCTTATAGCATGGGAAAAGTTAAATATAAATTTCTATAGCTGAATAAACTTTGGAGCATTTTTGTGAGACAAAAATCCAGTCTACTCATATTTTTTTTTTTTTTTTTTTTTTTTTTCTGCAATTGCTATGTGAACTGCATTTTCCAAATACACATTCAGATTATTTCCTGTCCTGGAAAACATATTTTTCAATTGTCTTTGTAATCTTTTTTTTCAGAATTAGTCTTCTACATTGAACATTAAAAATCAAACAATATGGAAATTGTAACAAGCACAAATTAAACTTGTTTCTGTGCAGTAGTTGTGTTTTGGTTTTAAATAACTTCTGTTAAGTACTGCTGATCTAAGTTACTACTAGCTTTTAATGTTCAGCAATGAGCAATGTACAAGAAAAGGAAGAAAAAGATGTGGGTTTATGATTGTTTTCCATGGAGGTTAAATTTCTGTGTAAATACTAAAAGCACAGCAAATGAATATGGGAGTCAGAAATAGCATGAAACAGGAGAAAAAAAAACCACAAAACATTAATCAGGTAATTAATGGTATTTTAACGCATGTATACGCACATAATGTCATTTTAGAATACAGAAATAGGTGAACGCTCTATATGAAGACTATAATTCTATCATTTTTCTTTCCCGCAAACTTTGAAAATGTTTGTGCATATAATGATATGCAGTATGACATCCCAGAGAAAGGAAAAGTGAATAGCCAGATATCTCTGTTACCATATCAGTGGTCTACAACAATGAGAATTCATTTGAACTGTAACCAGGCTAAAAACAATTTTTTTCCTCTTTGTGACAATGTTTCTGGATGAAAATGAGAGGACATATTTTTATTTGATGCAGTTACTGCAGAGATAAAGAGATGAAGGGCTTAATAGCACTAGTAGCAGTGAATCCATACTAGGGCTATTTGGTCTGCAACCTACAGAAAGCTAAAATAGAGATCTGTAAAATCCTGAGTGTCATGTAGTATGTTGTTTAATCTCTTTCCTAGTGACATATCTGTGGTGCCAGGTTCAGAACAAATAAAAGGAAATAGTTCTTCACACAAAACACAGTTAAAATATTCAGCTGTTTGCCACAGGACATTTTGAGTGCTCTACATTTACCTGTGTTCATAAGATTTGAACAGATCTTTAAAGAAAAATTCTTTGAGATGTATTAAATATAAAGAAATCATGTCTGGGTCAGGAAGACCTTGAGTTACAAATCATTGTACACTGGAAGAATGCAGCTGTCTGGGAAAACATCAATACATGTGTCCCGTTCTTATACTCTTTCCTAAGCATCTGCATTGCTCCCTTCAGAAACTGCACATCAAACTGTAAGGATTTTAGTACTAACTTTCTCCGCCATTCTTTGGCTTTATTCTTAAACGTCTCCTTTGTAAATTGAAACCTATTGTGTATCAGTAGCCTTGCAAAGGATTCAACTCCAAGTCAAAAGCTCCACAAACAATAATGAAAACAACAGTAGTAAATACTACATTTGTTTTAACATTTATTCAAGTCAAATCAACAGCAAAGCTCTCTCTTAATCATCTTATAATCACGCCAAATGTACTTTTGAGTTCAGGACTCCCAGTAACCCCAAGACTTCCTCCTCTTGTCAAACCCCCAAAAAGGAAAGTTTTTCTGCTTTGAAATCAGTTGAAGGTTGTAAAATAGTTTGAATGTATAATCATATATTTATGCATTTGAAATACAATATTGAAATTGAAACACCAAGGCTTAATTTTATATATTTAGTTGCTAAGCTTGGAAATGTTACAGTGGCAGTTCATAATCTTAAAACAAAATGAATTTCTGTTTGGTTAATATTGTTATCATACCTTTGTTTTTCAGCTCAGCTGAAAACAAAACCAAAAAAAAAAATCATTTCCCATGGGCTCGTAAAATTCAAATGCCAGGGTTTTAACACCAAATGTGCCTAAGTTCAGAATAGAAATGACTCATTAGTATAAAATAGTTTAACATTGTTAAGTGTATTGAACAGAAAATTGAAAGTGTAAAAATACAACTGCTGAAGTCTTTTTATGGATCCTTGAACTGTTGATCACATATGGACTACTGACAGGCATTATTTTGTATTTGCCCTGAGATCTCAGAGTAGACATGATTTTGCTTGGTTGTGACTATGCTGTTATTACCAATGAAAATGGAAATAAGGGCTTGTTAAGTCATGACCTCACTGTAAGATTCACAGTATTAAATTCAAACCCTGTATTCTGCAACCATGACAATATTTTAGAAACACCAACACGATACAGTGTTGAAAGGATAAGACATTGAACTTTTATGTATCTTACTTTACAGGAACAATAAATTAAAACAATTTTAAAGAAATACCAACCTATTTTGGAACTATACTACTTTTTTTTCATTATTCTGAAAATAAAACCATAAGCTTAAGATTGTGAGCAATAAAAACAAGTAAAGCTAGTAAAAACTTTTAGAATTTACTCTGTGTATTTCACACAAAACCACTGCAGCTTCATTTTTTCCAGGTGGTTACTTCTCTAATATTCAGTTCTGCTGAATTCTTTTCTTTAGGACAACTGTCTTAATATTTATTTCCAGATCTAGACAGATAATCAGTGCAGCTCTCTACTGATTGTTCCTGGTATAGAGTTAATGCTCTTCATACCAGCTTCTGCATGGTATTGTTTTGTCCCCCAGTCATGTGAATTTTCCCACCAGTTTCTATGATTCCTATGACATCTAAATTCTCAGAACAGCCACAGAAATCCAGTTCCTTCTGTTTGTTGCCTAGACTATGTACGTTGGTATCTATGCACTTGGAGTGGCTGGACTTAGGTTTCTTGTCTTTGGAAGGGATCGGAGAGAATTCCTAACAACTCTGGTACATGTGCTCATCTACCCTGTTGCTCATAAATATACAAGTATCACATCTGGACCCCAAGCTCATTAGTTTAAAGCACAGTTCATTAGCCAATCTGCTAGCAAACATTCTCCTGCTTCTGCTGGATAGGTGGATACCATCTCTCCCCATCTCTTGTGATTGCAGAAACCAAAGCTCCCACAAGGCAGCCACAAAGGCAGGTACTGATCTGCATGATGACTGAGGCAGGTACTGACTTCTGCCTGAACCACTATCTCTGACTGTCAAGAAAAAGAACCGAAAGAAGTTCAAAGTAACTTTTAATTCTTCAGTTAATTTTAGCTGGATTTTTTTTAATTTCTTCCCTCTGAATTCACTTTCACTTACCCATTACTTTCTGTGGCTGGCATTGTGACATGTATAGAACCACACTGTCTAAACATTAGTGATGACTGGATATCCTTTCTCAGAATTCAATATTTTTTCTTTCAAAACACATTCCTCATCCTTTATGCTTTGAACTTTATGCCTGAACATAAAAACTTTAAAACAAAAGGGAAGTTGTAACTAAAGTTAATTTTCTTTCCTAGAGAATAGAAGGATGCTCAAGTTTAATTCTGAACTTGAATAAATCCACATTTCAGAATCTCCAGGTTGATTTATTTTCAGCTTTACTTAATAAAATAAGAATGCAATATAATCATCATGCAGCTGTGGAGTCATGTTCAAGACTAAGCTGACCCAGCAGCTATCTAATGTACTTAGCATCAGAATCTTGTGTGATGGAAATCTGCAAAATTTTCATCAGTACAGGTACAGATATAATTTGCAACAAGCAAGAATCTCCACCTACAAGTGTCTCTTCTTTAAGGAAAAAGATAACCCTTCAGCCCTTTCAGTAATTAGCCTAATTCTTCATGCAAAATAGTTCTATTTTACAAAAGTTCCATGAAAAACTGTTAGGCCAGCATAGCTACTGTAGTTTCCTTAATGAACAGAGCCTCAAATGCTATAGTTAAGACCTTAGTTAATTAAACACTAATCTCTTCATTTACTGTATGTGTAACTTAATTACACAACTAGTTTTAGAGTCATTTATCATTTAGGGAATATGAAATAAAAATAAATCTGTTTAATCATACTTTAATCAAACAAGCAATTCATCAATTAATTTGGCGTATCACACCTACTTCACAGCTCTCTAATTAAGATTTAAAAATTTGCAGTTCAGAGTAAAATAACAATGCCTTCAGTGATATCTTGGAATCAAGCTTCAATATTTATCTTTATGCTTTGACAAACTGCTTGTTATTTCACAGATAAGAGGAAAAAGCTTTCTAGGTATCATTAGGATGCTATTTTCTTCCTTAAGAAACTAGCCAGAGGTACACATTTTATGTTTGTATTTTTTTGTGTTTTATTTTCTCATTAGCACCTTAAACTAAGCAATCATGTCCTTCTGCAGTTGCTGTTTCTTTAACATGAAACAAATTATATTCCATGAAGACCACAGAAAAAAGTCTCAAAAGTTCTGGCAATAGTTTTTCATATTCTAGAGAACTATGAACCCACTTTCAATTCCAACGTAACACAGTTATATCTCTGAAAAGGAAATCTTCAGTCATTTTTTAGAGGCTCATTTACATTCTGCTGGTTGAAGCAATATGTATCACTGTGATTCTGGGCAACCTGATCAGGTTCAAGGTGTCCCTGCTCATTGCAAGAGTATTGGACAAGATGACCTTTGAAAGTCCCTTCCAACCCAAACTATTTTATGATTCTGTGAAACAAACTACCTTCGTAAAGATTATCAGTGTGATTTTGTGATATTCTGGGACTAATCTTGATTTACACAAGCATAGAGATTGCAATTTTTGTGTACCAAATTCAGCACTGCATTCTTATGTAAAGCTGTAAAAGCAAAAAATAACCCCATTCTTACATAGTCTCCTTATTACCAAATGCTTAATAGTAACATATTTGTCAATAAATAACTTAATTCCTGAAATAAGCACTTTTTGTTGCTTGCTTCTATTCCATTCAGTGATTCTAATATGCATTTTGCGAATTTGCTGTATGAAGTTATTGTAACAGATGTTGAAGAAATAACAAAACTTGAAGTAATAAAGCTTGACTGATATAATTCTTTGCTGATGGGAGCTAAAAACCTATTTTTTCAGAGTGCATTTGCATTAAATCTCTCAGTTTTTCTGAGCTGAAAGAGCTTGTTTATCTTTTTCTGGATAGAAGAAATGAGTGTTGGATTTTATTTTTTTTTATCTTTTTTAAGAGAAGGGGTCTAATTAGAAGGTAATACAAACACAGGTTTAAGTAGATTAGAAACACACTCAGCTGACATTTTCTGTTAAAAATTTACCTATAAACTGAAGACTTAACTGGTAAGTGATTCTCTACTTCTATAGAACTTTTATTTCCATACTTTAATTGGAAGTACTGACTAAATAAGGAAAGTATTAATCTGCATTTGCTACACATAAGAAACTGTTCTATTTCAAAACTTCCTAGAGGAGGAATTAGGATGACATAGATATGCATTTGCCTTCATGAATTATTCAAACAAGGCCAAATTCAGACCTTGAATAAACATTCATTTCAGCAGAGCTACATGCACCTGGTTGTGTTAACCTGAAATTATGCCCCATTTGCTTCTTGCAAAGACTACAATTAACATATATTAATTAAACTAAATTAAAAGAAGGTATAAACCTACATTATTTGTAACTATACTTTTCTCTACAATAATACAGTATTTGGGGTTCTATTTAGCTCTGGTGACCTACTGTTTTGCATGCTTTAGTATCATTGAAAGGTCATAAATCTAAGCTATATAGCCAGCTAGCCTATTTAGCAGAAAAGTCAAACTTTTGTCAGCTAGGTCACAGGTGCAAAATATACATGGAAGAGCATTTTTGGTAACAAGCCTTCTATAAACTCCACTGTTGTCATTCTGACTTAGCCCTTCCCTTTTTGGTGCAAGTCTTCCTAGAACGCCTGATGATTCCATATAAGCATTTAAGTAGGTGTTTTCACATGAATCTCATAGGATTTTAAGCAATGGATAAAACACACAATTTTCCATCATACCAACAGCAAACAGACAAAATTCAAATTTTAAGGTATGTTCAAAACTAGAATATAAAAAAAAACTTGATTAAAATTGAGAGGTATCCCCATATTTAACATTTCCACTTGGCTGTCTTTGCTGTATCTACGTAAAGTCATCTGCTGCCTATTATTTAGCTATCATCATTTAGTTTTTGAATGCATCTTGTACTGCACACTGAATATTACTGAGGAACTGGAATGCTGTGATTTTATCAGTAGTGCCTGTACTACTAACAACAGATTGCATTCTTATTTATACACAGTAGCTTCTTCTTGTTTCTAGAATTATCTGGGCTGGAGGAAAGGCCTGGCTCTGTTGTTAAAAAAATATCTGTGGTTTTGGGAGGAGTATTTTTATCACGGCCACTCCTTCCACACAGCTTTTATATAGTTATGATCTGCCTGTCTCAGCACTTCATCCACATAAAAACATTAAAATGAAAACACTGACATTCTCCTTGAGGCGTCCATTTTCTTCCTTTTTGTTCCTTAATTATGATGTTAGCTGTAAGCTGTCTTTGGCAGAGATGACATTTTACTCTGCCAAACACTTTAATCTTGGTTGTAACCTTATATGGTAACACAAATAGAATTACAATAACTGGGAGTCAGGGTCTGGGATGCTTCTTGGCACTGGCAGATACTTTCTTTGACATAGCAATCTTTCTGGTAATGTTTTCACAATGTTTTCTTATGTTTGCTAAACACACATTAAAGATGATAGTGTTAAGAGACATTTTTTTAACCAAAAGTATAAAGTCATGCAGATATTAATGGAAACCGCAGTTACATACCGAAGGGAACATAAGGAATGAATCCTTGGTGAATGTTCAGATTGATAGAACTTATCTCACATATCCAGTATGTGCAAAACTATCCACAATTTGCAGCAATTTTTATTGATAGAGGCTGATTGTGTTTCTGAAGCACTTATTCAGCTTTGGATAAATGCTAAAGTATAATTTAGATTTCAGTGCTCTGGAAATTTAGCTCCAGCAAATTTGGAGAACACTGTGTACTTTAAATGGCACTCATATTTCCTAATTGTATTTGTCTAACTTACCAACATCCCATCTGAGTTAGACAACTACATGTTTAGAAGGATTAAATGAGGACAGAAGGAAAAAATCATATACTAGATATATGACTGTCTCTCCTGATTAATTTCTTTAATTTATGCACTTTGTTACTGAAAGCAGTTTTTTTTTATACTGTCTGCTGAAAGTAGTTTTTTTTATATTGTCTGATGAGCTGAAAGCCATCATTAGGCTTTGAAATGCCACTGTGGATTTTTCTTTTTTTTTTTTTTTTTAAAGTTGCTTAGAAAAAAAATTACAAGGACTTTCAAATTTGAGTGAAAAATGAGCTACTATTTTAAGGTCTGGGTCTTTTTTAAGGTACATAGACAACTAAAACATCTCAGAGCTTTACTTATTTGTACACTAAATCTTAATTTTATCAGTCATACAGATTTCTATGTGCATGACATTGCTCACTGAGGTACTTTGGGAGCCTTTCTGACTGATTTTGTATATGGTTTTGTATATAAAAACCTGCTACCTTCTAAAAACATACACAAATGGCTGCCCAAGTTAATTAGTTGCTTACATGTATCAATGGTGATTTTGAATTTAGCTAGTTAAGAGCATATAGGTATGGAAATCTTCAGCCATAATTAAATATCTCATTCCTTAAGGAAAACAAAAAAAAAGAAAGCGATGTACGTATTGCTTCTGTTACCTGGTATGTTTCAAAAGGAAAAGAAAAAAAAAAAAAAAGGAAGAAAAAAGCACCTGCAAACTTTAAAACAGAACCAGCCCCTCAGCCAAAAACTCAGTAAAAAAAGTAGTTGTTTTCTAAATACTCAAGATAATCTTCAGGTTGCGATAGTGGTCTTTAAAGAGATGCAGTGTTTTACTAAAAGGAGTGAAAACACTAGTGCACACTTAGCTGAACCTCCTTCATAGAATCATAGAATAGAATCATAGAATAGTTAGGGTTGGAAAGGACCTTAAGATCATCTAGTTCCAACACCCCTGCCATGGGCAGGGACACATCACCCTAAACCATCTCACCAAAGGCTTCGTCCAGCCTGGCCTTGAACACTGCCAGGGGTGGTGCATTCACAACCTCCCTGAGCAACCCATTCCAGGGCCTCACCACCCTAACAGGAAAGAATTTCCTCCTTATATCTAATCTAAACTTCCCCTGTTTAAGTTTTAACCCGTTACCCTTTGTCCTGTCACTACAGTTCCTAATGAAGAGTCCCTCTCCAGCATCCCTATAGGCCCCCTTCAGATACTGGAAGGCTCCTATGAGGTCTCCACACAGCCTTCTCTTCTCCAGGCTGAGCAGCCCCAACTTCCTCAGCCTGTGTTCATACAGGAGGTGTTCCCGTCCCCTGATCATCCTCGTGGCGCTCCTCTGGACTTGTTCCAACAGTTCCATGTTCTTTTTATGTGGAGGACACCAGAACTGCACACAATACTCCAGGTGAGGTCTCACAAGAGCAGAGTAGAGGGTCAGGATCACCTCCTTCGACCTGCTGGTCACGCTCCTTTTGATGCAGCCCAGGATACGGTTGGCTTTCTGGGCTGCGAGCACACACTGCCGGCCCATGTTCATTTTCTCATCAACCAGCACCCCCAAGTCCTTCTCCGCAGGGCTGCTCTGAATCTCTTCTCTGCCCAACCTGTAGCTGTGCCTGGGATTGCTCCGACCCAGGTGTAGGACCTTGCACTTGGCATGGTTAAACTTCATGAGGTTGGCATCAGCCCACCTCACAAGCATGTCGAGATCCTTGTGGATGGCATTCCTTCCCTCCAGGGTATCAACCGAACCATGCAGCTTGGTGCCATCAGCAAACTTGCTGAGGGCGCAATCATAGATTAATCATAGTCTGGGAACTTCCAATGCATATGTCAGGGAAGGATTCACCTTCTCCTAAGATATCTGTCTAAAATAGATTCAAGGAACTCTTCCTACAGTTCCCTATTTACCTTCACTGGCTGTTAATGGAACCTAGACGAGTATTTCAGCTATAGCTGCCTACATAAGTTCAAAGATTGGTGAAATGAATTGCTAACTCCTAGCAGAGTATCCAAGTCAGTGTACTGTTATGCAGGTAACAGACCCTCTTCTGAGGCTTACAGAAATATATTTACCTTGAGAAGACATAAACCCCTGTGCTCTGTATTCCAGAAGAAGATTATGCATAGGTATTCAAATATTGAGACATACTTTTTGCTGTCAGTTTAGTCATAATGTACTGTTGCTCTGAACCTAAGTTACCAGGAGGCATCTCACCCCTTCTTAAGGATCATGAATCTGGGAACCACATTTTGCTATAACATGGCTGAAGCCAAGCATTGAATAAATTTTGATGCTCAGCCAAATGCTTTGGATCACATTCAGATTTTTATTGCAGGAAATGAAATGCAACTTGTAATTAATTATGATTGTTTCTGTTTTGGACACACAACTCAATCCTATATAATTCAGTCAATGTTTATATGTCTAATTGGATCAAAGTGTTCTTAAAACCCTTCAATCTCATATGTCTTAATTCTAAAATTCTGCTGCATGTCAGATGTAACAGATTTTGCCAATGAAATTTGCAGCTAAATGTGCACTTCAGTATAAAAAATTACAATGCCTGTAAACAGTACTATCTATGACTTGAAAAGAATTTGTAAAAAGGAAGAAATTCCAAACATAATTGTGTATCACACAGAAATGTATTTTCAGTGAGTTACAAAAATATTCCCACTGCATATTATAGTCTGAAAAAATCTATCATTCCTTTTCCTCCACACTTTAAAAATTACATACACCATTAATTTAATTTTCATTAGCTATAAAACCATGGATGATGTAAATGGAATTAACTTTTTTGACAAAAAAAAATAATGCTTCAAAATTAAGAAAAGCTTGTAACAGAAAAGGTATCAATTTTACAGTGTTTTTCAGAGTTTTGCAAGCTACAAAAGATTCTAAATTTTAAAGAGTTTTCAACTGAGAGAGACATTCAGAATAAAGGGACTCATAAATTCACCATGCATTTGCAAGGAAAAAAAAAAAAAAAGCAACCCTGGTCCACTAATAACATTTGTCTGCCATTTAGACTATAGGTATATGTGTTTCTTCTGTGCAAATAGTTTTTTGTTTATGGCAGTTTCTAACTTTGTCACATAATTTATTTACCTGTTGGGGCAATAGGAGGTAAAAATCCATGAAAATAACATACTGGGAATAAAACCAAGGATAACAATAAATTAAGCATTTAATATTAAAATCCCTTAATTAAAAACTCTACCTTAATGAAGTTAAAATTGCTTGATCCTGTTGTATAAAGTATTCTTGGCATCTGTATTCCATTTGTTTGATATAGCTTTCTTTCACACTCATATGAAATAATTGATTCTTTACATTCTTCCTCATTTGTTTTATCCCTGTGAAACTCTTCTGCTTTAACAATTATTTTCTTTAATGTCATTATTTATTAAATGTCTTAAATGAAAAATTTTCACAATTTAATGGTTTCAAAATGATACACAGTTGTATAATATATATATTTTATATATATATATATATACCATTCCTTCAATACATTCCTGACTTCCAATACCTGAAAAAAATCTGTTACAGGCTTTAAAGATGTCATGAATAACTTTGATGAAAGGTTTCATGATGAAATAAAAACTGCCCAAGGAAGTTATGAATGCTCCATCCTTGTCAGCGTTCAAGGCCAGGCTGGATAGGGCCTTGAGCAGCCTGGTCTAGTGGGAGGTATCCCTGTCCATGGGAATTGGAACTAGATGATCTTTCAGGTCCTTTCCAACCCCAACCATTCAATGATTCTCCAAAAGTATTATTCACATTCTTAAAGTATGTATCTGTTGTGGTTTAAACCCAGTCAGGCAACTTGTTCACTCACTCCCAGTGAGTGGTGCCAGGCTGAGAGCACTCGAGGCACCCCCCCACTCCCCCCAGGGCTCTCCCCTTCCCCTGCTCCCGGAGGAACGGGAAGGAGGATCGAAAGACTGCAACTCCCACCCCACGGGTTGAGACAAGAACAGTCCAGCAACCAATGTACAACACAAATCACCACCGCTACTACCAACTACAACAATGATAAGAGAAAATAACAAGGGAAGAGAACACAATACCACCGGCCAAGAAACGAGTCCCACCCGGAAGCCCGTGTCCTTCCAGGTAACTCCCAGTTACCCCCCACCTTGGGCATGACGTGCTGTGGTATGGAATGCCTCTTTGGCTAGCCTGGGTCAGGCGCCCTGTCTCTGCTTCCTCACGGCTTCCCCTCCTCCCTGGCAGAGCATGAGCCTCACAAAGTCCTTGGTCAGGATAAACATTACTTAGCAACAAGCGAAAACATCGGTTTCACCAACACTGTTCCCAGGCTGGAAGGCAAAACACAGCACTGCACCAGCTAACACAAAGGAAAAACATGACTGCTACTGCTGAACACAGGACAGTATCCATTTTCAGAAGTAAATATCTGAATCAGTAAATACCTCAATCTGTCATATAATGATCTGTACAAAAATAACTATATACCTTAAATTTAATTTATATATACGTTTTTTAAATTACATATTAAGCTGTTTGTGAGTATCATATATGAGAGTTGAGGATAAGATCTAGCAAAAAAAAATATCTTAAGCTGATTTCATCTGTCATTTCCTAATCCAGGATTCCTAGTAGTATAGTCTTAGGAAAAAAAAAAAAAAGTATTTTGGAAAGTTTTAATAAAAATATTTTAACCATTTCTAAGTGATCTTAAGGAATTAATTTGTTCTTAACCTATGTCTATTTGTCCAATACTTCTCTTGTAAATTACTTCAGCATGTAGCTGAAATTGACAGAGACATTTGGCTTTGTATTCTGGCTGCTTACTGTGTTTTGTTTTCCATTTGAATGAAATCTGAAAATTAAGACATGCTTTAAATACCTTCTGTTCAACAGGCACATTAAATTAAAGGGAAATATCACAAACAGACAAAATGGGTTTAGCTTTAGTTTCCTATCACAAACAGACAAAATGCGTTTAGCTTTAGTTTCCATTGAAAAAACATATGTAACAGTACCTAGCACGAAAGTCTAATATCTAAGAACTAGGTCTACAAAAGATAAAAGACCTCATAAACTTCTGGCAGCTCAATATATCAATAAACTTTTTGTGCTTATGTCAATATGAATAATTTCTGCAAGCTTACCGAAAAGATGTAACTCTCTCCATAAACTGTTATTGTCACATTATCTCCACAGTTTGCATTATCTCCATCATAACATGATTTGAAAAAGCAGCTGGTTCATTATTAAACTTTCTTTTGACTACAGTCCACAGGTATTAAGCTCCCAAAGTGAACTTCATCCTCACAGTGAGAGCCTACTTCTGAAGACTCTTTAAGCACTTAAACCTTCACTGATATTACCTTTTATATTCCATCCATCACTTTGGATTTATGTTTATGTCAGAGTAAAGTCAAGCCTGCAGAGTAAAACCTATCTATTTCACTCAAAACGTGGTGAATGAATTGCTTAAATTTTTGTGAGATTGCAGATCCTGCCCTTAAGACTGAACTGGAAACACAGAAAATTGTGTTGTTTGTGTTTGTTTTTTTCCTGCCACTTGCATTTTGAAGGTACAGTACTTAAACCGTGCCTGGAACTGGAATGACTGGATGGTTACATGATGGAAAAATAGGTTGGTGTTTATGTGAGGATATCAGAAATTAAGAAATCAGTTCCCTTTAATGACCTGCATTTGGGAAATTGAATAAGTGCTTAACCCCAGTAAAATACAAGATTTCCAAAGCCCGTAATGTGCAAAAGAAACATGGGCAAAAAAGAAAGAGAATTAACTCACAAATTAACAATGTTTTGGTTTGAAACTGTTAGCATTTCTTCCTTGGCTTGTTTGGCAATTGGTGAGTTTAGTAAATGGTGATTTCCCATGTTTTTGGGTAATTCACAGATTAGACCTTATTAGGGGTACTTGGGGGAAAGGACAAGCAAACTGCTGCTCAAGTGACTGAACTGTTTGCCTTTTTTTTTTTTTTATGTACATCTATTAAACTCTGGAAGCTTTGGAAGGCACACGGGGAGGGCAGCTGAGCACATCATTAGGGAGATGTACCAATTCATATTCCACAGTACAAATAGACAAATCTCAAGCATGAAGCAAAACAGAAGAAATGGACAAAAGCTTAAAAACTTAAACAAGGTGAAAACTATGTAAATGGTTGTGTAAATGTTCATGTTTAAGATTATGGCTGGGTATGAGAACAGAGTCAGAAAAGGAAAGGAAGATGAAATACAAGCAAATTTCTCTGTTCAACATGTCAGATTTTTTCTAGAAGTATAGCCTAAATCCTAGAAAGTGCAGAGACACATAAGCAGTTTTGTCTGCAAAAGTTATTACATTTTTTTGCTCAGCAGAAAAATACACCAGTCTTATTCATGTCTCTTTAAAGATTTCCTATCACTAGCATATACGGAGTCACTGGAGTTTTTGGAAAAATATTCCAACAATACATAATTATACAGTTAACATGCTGTGTCTGAAGAATAGCCACAAGGAGGTTGAAAGCTTATAGGTAAGACTTAGACCAGATATAAGAAATTTTTTACAATAAGAGTTGTGAAACACTGGAATACTCTTGCCTGGAGAAGTGGTAGATGCCCCATCCCTGGAAACATTCAAAGTCAGGTCAGATGGAGGTCTGAGCAAAATGATGTAGTTGAAGGCACCCGTCCTTATTGCAGAGTGGTTTGACTAGATGACCTTCAAAGGTCCCTTCCAACCCAAACTACTCTATGATTCTATAAGGAAGGAAAAAAAAAAAAAGCTCCTAAGATGCTTGTTAAAGTCACAATAGGTCCTGTAGAAGTCTCATGCATACTGAATGCATACAAGGTGATATAAAAAAGTTTTCTGTTTCCAGAATGTCCCATAGTTAAAACTAAGTAACAAATAAAATAAAAAGCAGTGAATGAAATGGATATAAAATACATTTCTTTCAATATATACATATGTATATGTATTTTTATATAAAGAAAAGGTTCACTTTCTCCTTGAATTAGTGAGCTGGTCGAATGTTTAAAGACTGTATTAGATTTAAAATATAACTACCATCTAGTTGATCATTTAATTTCCACAAAAAAAGTGTAAGTCTTAAAAAAACTTATCTTTATAAGGGTATAGACAAACTAATAAGGCTCCTCATAAACTGATGAAGGCCCAGGTTATAGTATTTTTCAGCTTACCATGTGGATATTTCTTTATATTTCATCTTTAGTGCTAAGTGGTTTTTCAGGCTGTGTTCCCACTGTCATTTCATAAATGTAACACTAAAACTGTGTATTTTAAGGGAAATTTGGTCCTCCTGAAGGTACACACTAATGTGTCTTCCAGTTTAACAAGTACTGATTATCCTTTCCAAAGTTCTGACTGTCTAGGGCTATGTTCTCTCTTTACTGAATTCAAATCTACCTCGTTTTCAATTCTGCCATTCTTTCAATTTCATAATTCTTCAAATCTGCAAAAGGCACTTGTACAAAAAACTTTGTTAATTTGTCTTATAGCGCAGAGAGCTGAAAACCAAGAAATAGATAATTCAGTTAAGGAAGGTTTTTCTTACTACACTGACTATTTTTCTTATCGATCTTAACTGGCTGCCAGGTCCCTGCAATTTTTCTTTCCTCAACAGGACAGGTACAGAAAATAAGATGGAGAAACTCATGGGCCAAGAAAAGTCACCTAGATCTCTTGCCAAGTACCATCATGGGCACTCAACTCACAAAAAAAAAAAAAAATTATTACCCCGTAATAATAGAAGAAGATGGTGAAAAACAAACACTAAACCGCTTTCCCTACACATTTTTTCCTAGGTTCATTTCTCCATTTCCAACTCCTCTACCTCCTTCTTCCCTCCCTGGGCAGTACAGGGCAGGGTGGAGAAGGAGGGACTGTGGCTATTTTGTGACTGTTCTTTACAACCATATCTTCCTCCTCACACTTTTCCCCTCCTTCAGCATAGGTCTTCTCAACCGGCTACAGATCATTAACTGCTGCAGTTCAAGTCCTCCACAGACTGCAGCTCCTGCCAGGAGCCTGCTCCAGCATGGGCTCTCTACAGGCTGCAATTGCAACTTCTTTCAAGATATGCCCACCTGCTCTAGAGTGGGGCTCTTTGTTGCTCATTAATTATCTTTGGTTTTAATATTTTATGTTGCTGTTATTACTTATTAACAAAGTACCCGAGTTCCCCATTCTCTCACCACTTACTGCAATGTCTTCTGTTTGAGAACAGAGAAAACTCTTTGTGATATCTATAAAAAGTCCTTTTCTCTAAGAAAACTGAACCCTGAAAATAAAATTAAACACATTAAAAAAACAACCAAACAAACAAAAAAATAAAACCCCTGTGCATCTCATCCCAGAGCTTCAATTCCATAGCTTTTCCCTCATATTGCTTATGTCCAGTAAAGTCTCAAGTATCCATTCCCCATCAATTGTGGTTTTGATTACCTAGAGAATTACTTTCCCTTTACTTGCTCCATGCAGATTCAGATTCAGAAAAAAGCTGTTATTCATTAAAACTCAGGGTGGTGGTGAGAAGGAATCAATATAATCACAAGGAAAATAGATGTTAACTGCTAGAAATATTTGCTACAGACATACTTTTTCCTTGAAAGCTGAGCATGATACATTGGTAAGATGCTACAGTACACTGTTTGCTCTGAGAAAGGCAAAAAGCAGAGCCTCTGCCTTTAAATTGACTATTCCTTTTCTATGTCTATGATAATTCTAACATTCTAGCATGCATCACTTTTATGTGTATCATCATTCTGGCAAATGCTTGTCTTGAGATATAAGAGAATCTAATTAACGTGTTGCTCTATGTTACAGTATCTTAGGCAATTTCCTTATTCAAAAATATCTTCAGAACATTTCTGCCTGCCCATAAGTACAAAAAAATGGTATTTGTTTTCTGCTAGCAGGCAGGGGAATCATAGCTTTCTGCCAAGCAAGAATGAATATAAAAATTGCAAAAGAAGGGCCACATAAGAGAAAGATCTCCAGTGAGACACGTTTATTGACCCAGAGTTCACTCAAGTTTTGCATCTGTAATGCAGAATCCTTAAGAGACTAGTTCTACAATGAAGAGCTCTTCCTAAAGCCTAATTCTTATTAACAGTGATGACTGTTTACGATTTCTTTTTGGGTATTCCCTCATGAAAGGCACAGCAGGGAATAAGACTGCTTAAAGCCCATAGCTCAAGAAATATTATTTCTGTAATTGAAATTGTCAATACCAGGGAATTGGGGACCACGGTGATATAAAAAAAAAAAACAAACACCTTTCCATAGGACAAGATCAGTCTAATCTGAAGAACTGCTTGCTGTTTTCATAAATTAAAAACCAGATGGCTCTGATTTATGTAATTTGGTTTGTATAAACTCATTTGGTTGCGTGTTTGCAGCTAAGTGCTGGCGATTTGATTTCATTTGGTAGCTAGAGACTGTGTACTGTTATATTGGCCTTGTTATTCTCATGCAACTATGCCAAGTCATATTGCAAAATGCGCCTGGGTAAAAGGCAGACAGAATAAAATCCCAACAGGCCTAAACCACTGCTCATTATTAGGCTGCAGCACTGGTAATAGCTAGGTGGTAGAGACTGTGTCAGCTCTGCCAGGCTTCAGGACTGGACCTTGTTGAACTTGCTTTGCCCACACTTGTTTTATGGCTTGTCTGAAGCTTTAACTTTTTAGCTGTAAAAACCAATTGTTTAGCAATCACTAACAGACATCAGATGTCCCATTTTCTAATTTGGAGTAGAATTAGGAACTCCTATATATTGCAGACGAAAGCCCCCTTGATAAGCAGAAGGTATCTGCAGGCCACTTAAACTTCAAAAATCATCTACTGTGAACACTAACAGAGCTTAAATTATTTTGGCTCCATAAAAAAGAGAAGGACTTGAAATCACTTTCTCAGTAAAATCATAGAATCATAGAATAGTTAGGATTGGAAAGGACGTTAAGATCATCTAGTTCCAGCCCCCCTGCCGTGGGCAGGGACACCTTACACTAAATAATATGACCCAAGGCCTCGTCCAACCTGGCCTTGAGCACTGCCAGGGATGGAGCATTCACAACCTCCCTGGGCAACCCATTCCAGGGCCTCACCATCCTAACAGGAAAGAATTTCCTTCTTATATCCAATCTAAACTTCCCCTGTTTAAGTTTTAACCTGTTACCCCTTGTCCTGTCACTACAGTCGCTAATGAAGAGTCCCTCTCCCGCATCCCTATAGGCCCCCTTCAGATACTGGAAGGCTCCTATGAGGTCTCCACGCAGCCTTCTCTTCTCCAGGCTGAACAGCCCCAACTTCCTCAGCCTATCTTCATACCGGAGGTGCTCCAGTCCCCTGATCATCCTCGTGGCCCTCCTCTGGACTTGTTCCAACAGTTCCATGTCCTTTTTATGTGGAGGACACCAGAACTGCACACAATACCCCAGGTGAGGTCTCATAAGAGCAGAGTAGAGGGTCAGGATCACCTCCTTCAACCTCCTGGTCACGCTCCTTTTGATGCAGCCCAGGATACGGTTGGCTTTCTGGGCTGCAAGAGCACACTGCCGGCTCATGTTCATTTTCTCATCAATCAACACCCCCAAGTCCTTCTCTGCAGGGCTGCTCTGAATCTCTTCTCTGCCCAGCCTGTAGCTGTGCCTGGGATTGCTCCGACCCAGGTCCCAACACCAATCCCTGAGGGACACCACTCCTTACTGGTCTCCAGTAGGACATTGAGCCATTGACCACAACTGTTTGCGTGCGGCCTTCCAGCCAGTTCTTTATCCACCGAGTGGTCCATCCATCAAATTGATGTTGCTCCAATTTAGAGACAAGGATATCGTGTGGGACAGTGTCGAACGCTTTGCACAAGTTCAGGTAGATGATATCAACTGCTCTACCCCTGTCCATCAGTTCTGTAGCCCCATCATAGAAGGCCACCAAATTGGTCAGGCAGGATTTCCCCTTAGTGAAGCCATGCTGGCTGTCACCAAGCACCTTGTTGATTTTCATGTGCCTTAGCAAGCCATCCAGGAGAATCTGCTCCAAGATTTTGCCAGGCACAGAGGTGAGACTGACTGGTCTGTAATTCCCCGGGTCATCCATTTTCCCCTTCTTGGAAATGGGGGTTATATTTCCCTTTTTCCAGTCATTGGGAACTTCACCTTACTGTCATGATTTCTCAAATATGATGGCCAGGGGCTTCACAACTTCATTTGCTAGCTCCTTCAGGACCTGCAGATGGATCTCATCAGGACCCATGGACTCGTGCACGTTCAGATTTTTGAGATGGTCTCGAACCAGTTCCTCTCCTACCGTGGGCTCAAGGTCTTCATTCTCACAGTCCCTGTATCTGCCTTCCAAGACTTGGGTGGTTTGGTCAGAGCCTTTGCCAGTGAAGACCGAGGCAAAGAAGTCATTCAGAACCTCAGCCTTCTCCAAAATGTCCTATTTTGATTCATTAGACAGACCTTAATTTCTCCCTGAATGAAAATTCTTCTGAGACTAGCAAATGGTATTTCTCTAGAGTAACAAGAAACTTGCCAAATTAGACTTATCATTGATAGGCACATGAAAATCAATAACGTTATAGGTCATAATAAGAAAATATACAATATGATAAAGTAATATAGGTTTCTTTATAGTCATATTGAAATTCTTGTGTATAAAATTAAGTGACAAACTATGACGTATTTAGCACAGGTTTATCAAAGAAGGATGTCATGATTTTTTCATTTATTAAAAAAAAATCTACTGAGTAATAGGTCTTATGGACCTACAATTTCATAAGTATGTATTTAAATATATTTATTTCATAACAGTATTAGTAAGATAAAAATGGCATTTGAAGAACTGCATTGGCACAGAAGATTAAAAATACAAATAATAGATCACATATGTTGGACATATGGTTTATTCAATGTATACTATTTGAAAACAAAGATAACGTATCCTAATATGATTAGCATCACATAAAATTGTGGAAAATCAGCAGAAAATAAGTAAATTTAAGACTTGTCTAAACTCACATGCTGGAAGTATATGACATTATAAACATGATCAAAGAGATACCAGGCAGGTACTGAAGTTCATTTCTCCTTTCCTGCAATTGTTAAGACAAATTCTTTATGCTAAGATGACCATGAATGTCTAGCCATAATTACTTGTCCCAGGTTTTCTCTGGATAAGTCTTCAGACAATGATAGTGATTAATTACATCAACATAGTTCTGTCTAAAAGGTAGGTATTTAATTTTAAAGAGCTGCCTAGGCTTCTTCTATAGTGAATGACAAAACAGGCATTTCCAGAAAGTATTTTAGTTAACTTATTTAAATGGAACGAACCAGCCTCTGTAACTTTTTCCTTTTCAGGTTATAGAAAGAGTTTAGAGTAACTACTAAACACAAACTTTAAACACCTGACTGAATCTCACACCAAATGTTTAAAGTTTCCACTATAAAATGAAAAGATACTTCCAGTATGTTTTGGTATATGTTTTATTTAAAAATAATTTTATCTTCCATACAAAGTTTCTATGTATATATTCCACAACAAATGAGGTAGATTTTAATAAGAAAATTAATTTTATTCAATTTTACTCTGAAGGTAAGTTGCTGGCTAGTCAGATAAGTTTTTCACAGAAGTAGATGGGTAATGTTAGTGGTAAAAAATAAAAAAAAATAAAAATCCCCCCCAAAAAACAACCAAAGCACCACAGAATTTTGTTTTAGGTCAATTTCACTCTGTCATAAAACTTAGAGGTAAAATGTAACAGATATTATTGATACATTAAAAAATTGTTTTCTGACCCACTAAGCAAATAAATCTATACAAAGATAACTCATGTCAAGGCTAGAGTCCTGTTTATGACCACTGTACTATTCTAAGAGTAAATTAAAACACACTGCTGGTAATAAATGTCATCTGAGTGCAACATGATAAATGCAATGTGTCTCTGAAATCAAAATGCCTGGCTGGAAAAACAAACAAAACAATAAAAGTATGATTGTGTGTGGATTCACTTCAGAAAATAAAAAGCATAAAACCATATTGAGTATCGTACTGCCATTACACCCCTGTGACCCACTATGTATAACATTTAAAAGTGATTGGGACTGATACTTTCCTATTCCATGTTTGTAATTCACTATTTCTATCAACTCTGTGTCCCATATGTCTTCCAAAAAGCCAGTGAAACTCCCTTAAAATGATGAATGACAGGTCCAAAGCTGATCAGAGCTTAGTAGTCTGCTTACAAAGCTCTTTCTTTTGTGCTGGGTTTTGTCAGAAAAGAGTTATTTTTTTCAACTCAAAGTCTGTAAATAACATATAAACTAAAATGATTGATGATCATTAATTTTCTCCCAGTCTCCGAGACATCTTACATTTTCAAGGCACTGAAGCTATCTCGCTTTGCCAAAGATATTTCTTTTCCATGTCAAGGTTCATAATTTACCCTTTTAGACATCACGGTTTTCTATCAGCTAGAGGTCTTGGGACTGTAGGGAGAGTGTGGTACAGTATCTTCAGGATCACTGCTTGAATCCTCCATTAGGATAGATAGGCATGGGTTCTTTATCTCTCAGCAGACTCTCTTCTTCAAGGGAAACTTCCAGCCTTTGTCTGTGATTCTTTTTCCTTTTTTTTTTTTTCCTTTGCCTTTTACTCCCTATACTCCACAAGGTTCTTTATATGTCTATGTTCAGTCACTCAGGAGAAAAGGAAACATCTTTCTACTCCTTTTGGAACATTCCCCAAGTCAGTCAATGTCTTTTTAAAGACACACTCATTGGGAGCAGGTATTGTCACTCAGTGCAGCTTTTATGCATAGATAAAATAAAAAAAAATCTGAAATACAGTTTGATAGGAAAAGAAAATAACATCTAATATTTATCAAGATTTATTATTCTTTGAATTGTTTGTCAGGACATTATATATTGACTCCTTTCCTAATAAAAATGGAATGAAAAATGAGTACAGCAACAAACACCGGAATCAAAACAGAAGATGTAAAAAGGAGGTACTAAATGGTTTTGAGTATGCAGTACAAAGAAATTGCAGCAAATTAGTTCGTCATTTGCTTCTACTCCTTTGAAAGCAGACAAAAATATTTTTCAAAAATAAGACTTCAGAAAGTCTTTAAAGTTTTCTTTATCATAGGCTACCTCAGTAACATCATTCAGTTCTTATTAGAGGCGCATGCATAGCCCATGAATAATCTAACTCATACTTATTATTCTGATTGAAGGCATAATTTCTTCCTTGAGGGAATACTAAATGAAGATGATGCTCATTTCAAGGACACTTCACCAGATTTATGTTTGGGGTTCAAACTGATATATTTAAGATCAGTAGAAGATAACATAACTGTAATTTTATTTATATAAATAAATTTACATATTATGAATAAGCATATTATTACAAAAAGACAAACAAGTGACATTTTCATAACTACCTGTTGCTTTTGTTAAAGATATAATTATTTTTGTTCCTGAGAAGAAAAACCTGTTACGTGGTTCAGAGCATTTAAAATTACCTGGAAAACCCAAAAATCTTAAAGGTTTAGGTCTTGATTCTAAAAACAGCTTTTTTATATAGTACATTTCTGTAGAGATGCAAGTCAAGAAGCTGTGGAGACAGTGTTCTCATAGGAGAATGGATAATTGGTACATAAATTCTGAATAATCCTGAAAGATACAGCAAGGCCCTGAGACGCCCAAGGAAGCCTAAACAAGCAAGATAAGAAGCTGGATTTCACTGAGTTAATGAGAACTGTGGACTGTTGGCAAGCTTTCGAGGTCAAGTTCTCACACCTGTGCTTAACCAATTATATGTTAGTTACTAAGGGTCTTCAAGACATGTATCCAATCATAATATGCCAGATCACTGTAAGTGCACGTGAGAAACAGTATTTAAGGGGTTAAGGCTTTGTAATAAACGGCTTTTTGTCTGATCATATTGATCTCTGACTGAGTCCATATGTATTCTGCGGCAAATGGAGCCTGAACAGGGACCCCCCATATTTTTCATATTGAAACTGAAGGAATTAAAATGAGTGGCACCGAAGAAAGTGGAAAACGTGGAGCCGCAGGGACGTTGGCTGGACGATTTGGCAGGACTAGGATCGGCAGGTAGACGCCTTGGAACGGAGCCTAGTGAGCCTGGAAGACACTGTGCAGTGCAAATAAGGTAACAGCTGACGGGGTCTGGGAGAGGGTTAGGATGAGGAAAAACAAAAATGGTCATCCTTAAGCTCTTCCAGCATATCCTCTCAGTGAGAGGGACAGAATATGATGATAATCTGTTAAAAAGATTGTTGCTCTGGAGTAAAGAAAAAGAGCTGATCCAGGGGGTTAATGAAGCTTTTGATCTCGGGACTTGGAAAAAAATTGGGGCATGCCTGTGGGATCAAGTTACTTGTGGGTTTAAGGAGGTGAAGTCTCTTGCTGCCCCCTGGTTACTACTAAAAGGGACTATAGCCGCAATGAAGGCTGAGAAACAGGTGGCAAAATCCACTTTTACAGCTCTCTCTGACTCGCCTTCACAACAGCAGGGCTCGGTACCTACATTAGATTCAGCACCCGGTGCTACAGCCATGGTAGTGTCGTCTGTTTCGGGCATAAAACATTCTGGTCAAAAAACGATGCACAGTGCAGTACGAAAGTTTGAGGACCCTGCGCCTTTCCCCTATCCTGTGTCGTCAGTGCCTTTACCGGCAGTAGCTCCAGCTGATACTCGGTAGTCAGTAGCAGCTACTGAGCAACCAAAACAAACTGATGTTAACCCTTTTTGTGCTTCTACTGCCCCTAAACTTAATCTCCAAGAATTTTTGCCAGGGTGGGAGTCTCCTAAGGAAGAAAGTGTAACTCCAAATAAATACCCACCTCCGCCACCTACACCACCGCTTGCATCGCTTCCACCGGAGCTGCAAAATGAGTGGAACTGGGGACAATGGACAAAATCCTTAGACAAACAATTGCAGGACTTGCAGGACCATCTGGACAAATTGGGGGAGGAGAGGGAGCAAACCCAGGAAAAAACGGAAAAAACAGATAAGATCAGTCCATGTGATGTGCCCTTACGACCGACTCCTACATCTAATAAAGCTAATTCAAGTGCCATGAGATAGCGAGGTTGCATTCAGGATGCAATTATTGCATGGTACTATTTTACCGATAGATGTTCCTGCTGCATTCCCTGTTATTATAAATTCTCAGGGACAGTCTGTCTGGGCTCCTATGGACTGGAAAGCTATGAAAAAAATTAAGGGAGCAATTACTCAGTATGGGTTGTCTTCCTCATATACACAGCAAATGTTATCTGCTTTCTTTTCTAGTAATGTTCTAACTCCAAGTGATTGTCTCAGAGTGGCTGCAATTTTATTAACTCCTTCACAGCTCCTACATTTTAAAAGTGGGTTTGAGGAGCTTGCTGCAAGGGCTGCAGTTGAGAATTCAGAGTGTCATCACCCTTTGTACGGTGTTTCATCTGAAATGTTATTGGGAAAGGGACAATTTCACTCTGATGGAGTACAAGCTCGTATGAAAATTGAAGTCTTACAGCAAGCACAGCAATTGGCTTTAGCTGCTCTGAAAGCTGTGCCGGAAGCAGGAAAGCCTAATCCTTCATATACATCAGTAAAGTAGGGACCTACTGAGCCCTATAAGCAATTTATTGACAGATTGACAGAGGCTATCAAAAAGAATATTGAGCTGGCATCTAATGCTAAAGAATCCATGCTTATGTCTCTGGTTATGGAAAACGCTAACCCAGCTTGTAAGAGTATTTTGCAGGTTTTGCCAAAATCTGCTGGTCTTCAAGAAATGATGGATGCATGTTCTAAAGTGGGCACAGCAGAGGAAAAGGCTGGATACATGGCTACTGCCTTTGCCACTGCTGTTAAACCCCTTCTACAACAAGGTCAGGGTGATTGTGGGGGTACTAAAGGTATAAGATGTTATAATTGTGGACAGATGGGACATTTTAAAAAGCAGTGTACTGTAAAGAAAATTAGTTCACCAACCTGCCCCCTCACTGTGGTGTTACTGATTTTGCAGACAAATGTATTAAATGTGACAAATTTGGCCACAAGACAATTGAATGTCGTTCAACGTTTAAAAAAGATGGAACCCCGTTGGGAAACTTGAATGTGAGCGCGATGCCACCCCATGCAACAACACAAAATCAGAGTGTCTGGACTGCATCCCCTCCGCTGCTGCAGGGAGTGCCGGAGTGGATGTGGTAACAGCAATAGATTTTACCATAACCAATACTTCTGTTCATTGCATTCCATCTAAATTAAATGGGCCCCTTGGTCATGGGTTATGTGCTTTGCTACTGGGACAATCATCAACATCAAGGAAAGGAATCTTTGTATTACCCAGTGTAATTGATGCTGACTATACTGGAAATATTGGGATCATGGTGCAAACACATGCTCCTCCAGTCGACATCCCTGAAAATTCAAAAATAGCTCAATTAATTCCATTTGAGGCAAAAGTCCCTCAGATGGGGCCAAAAATCAGAGGAAATCAGTCCTGGGGTTCCACAGGAATACCACAAATTTTATTTGCTTTAGACATAGCAAAGCACAAACCTGAGGACCAAGTCTCCATAAGAGGTTGTGATAATCAAACAATTAAGCTGTCTATGTTCAGCAGGAGTTGTTGGAATAGGGGGAATACAATCAACTCAAATCAGTAAAGAATTGGTGGATGTGTTTATGTCTGATGGAAGTCATACCCAAATTAGACCATATGTTATGCCTTCTCCTATTGCATTGCTTGGACGAGATGTTCTCAGTCAAATGGGAATGAAACTGACCACAGGAAATTTTTAGTGGTGGCCATTGAAGGACGGCTAACCTATAAATTACAATGGCTTACTGAAACACCTCTATGGGTTGATCAATGGCTGCTGACAAAAGAAAAGCTGTCCCATATTCACCAATTGATCAATGAACAGTTAGAAGCAGGCTATATTGTGCCATCCACTAGTCCATGGAATACTCCAATATTTACTATTCCTAAGAAAAATGGAAAATGGAGACTGCTACATAGCTATCAACGCAGTTATGAAAGACATGGGAGCTTTGCAACCTGGCTTGCCTAGCCCTTCAATGATACCTCAGGGTTGGGATTTAATAATAATTGATTTAGTGAAAAATTTGCTTTCTCTGTCCCAGCAATTAACAAAGGAGAGCCTGCTAAGAGATATGAATGGGTTGTTTTACTTCAAGGTATGAAAAATTCTCCTGTTATTTGTCGACTGTATGTTGCCTGGGCATTGCAACCGATCTGACAAAAACTGCAAAAATGTGTTATCTATCACTGTATGGATGATACCCCAATTGCAGGCAAAGATTTAAACAAGGACCATCTGCTCTGCCTGCTACAATCAGAATTAGCGAAAGCAGGACTGATAATTGCACCAGACAAGGTGCAACGTGAAGCCCCTTGGAAATATCTGGGGTGGATCATTTCTGGAACTGAAATTAGGCCTCAAAAAGTTAAAATTACCACACAGATAAAAACCTTGTCTGACCTGCAGAAATTGATGGGTGATATCCAATGAGTCTGCCCTTTGTGTGGAATCTCAAATGATGATCTCATGCCCCCTTTAAAGGGTGAGTCAAAGGCAGAACAAAAAAGAGTTCTATCAAAAGCTCAGTATGAGGCCTTAGATCACATCATGACAAAAATCACTAATCTTGTCCTGATTGTCAAGGCCAAGCAGTAGGTATAGACCTTGGAGTCAACCCTCGAGGCCTCCAGCCTCTTCAGCTTTGGCAAATGGATGTGACTCATGTACCCTCTTTTGGGAAACTGAAATATGTCCGTGTTACTATTGACACTATTCTCCTACAGGACAAGCTATTATTGAACGAACACATCAAACTTTGAAACAACTGCTGGAAAAACAAAAAACAGGGGAAGAAGGACTTACACCGGTAGCAAAGATACAGAAAGCTGTATATGTTATGAATTTCTTGCGACTGACAGGAGACTTTAATGATCCCCCCGCCATAATACATGGTCAGGCATTAGGTTCAGGTTATATGATTAAAACTCCGGGTATTCTGGTCCAGTATAAGGATTTGGAAACCAGCATTTGGAAAGGTCCTGCAGAAGTAAAACTAACTGGTTGAGGTTATATGTGTATAATTACAGATTCCAGTCTGCGGTGGGTGCCAGCTCAATGGGTGAAACCCTGGAAAGAGTCAGCACCACCCCAGGACAACCCCCTTGTCAGTGATTGAATTAACTGAAATTTCAGCTTAGGACTTCCGTTTTATGGATGTTTTCAGTCCTTCTTAAAGTGAAGGGAGCAATCTTTTTTACGTTAAAGTAAACAAAAAAAAAAAAAAAACACCAAAAAATACAGGCGTATTGTGTACGTTTTCAGTGGTCTGGGAAGGTCTTTCGTATGCTCTTATCAGGGGTATTGGGCATACTGTGACTCATTTAATGCAGTCTCTCTGTGATACTCATAAACTAGAAGTTGGTAAAAATAAGTATGTCCAGGTTTCTATCAACCTTTGGAGACCTTTATAGATAGTGCTGGCCACTTCTTCCAACACAAGCTGGCCACCTATGTTGGAATGAGTGTGCATTTTGGTCAGTATAAAAGCCCAAGCCTCATGCGCTGTGGGGGAGGCAGAGCCACTGCGGGGACGCCCGCTAAGGTTGAGCCTGCCACCTCGCACTGCAATGATGCTTCTCGGGGCTGGTTTGCTGTTAGTCTCCACAGGCGCCTTATGCCACGTTCTGTACGTGGGACTGTGTAGTGGGAGTAATAATTGTCTTTTTGTGTTTCAAATATTGTACTTGTGTGAAGTGTGCTTGTGGGATCCCACACGTGTGTGTGTGTGTGTGTGTGTGTGTGTGTGTTGAGGGCAATCGGTGTTTTTTGTATTTTTTTTATTGTTGGGTTCATGTAAAAGTTTTTAACGGGTAGCTGTTTAACATTTCGGGTATGAAAGGGTTAATCAAGCAGGCTGGTTTTTGCAGGGTAGAAAAAAAAAAAAAAGGAGCAATGATGCAGCCAATGTGCAGTTTAACCTGTCTGCTTCTCAAGAACTGATAACCTGGGGGAGGGGGTATATTTGTGTCCACCTGACTACAGGTCCATGGCAACTGCCTGCAAAGTTTGTCAAGCCTTGCCATGAGCTGGACAGACGAATGGAAAAACCTGATGCCTCAGCTACAGGAGCTGACCGTGAATACCCCAAGCAGAATGAGGAAGAGAAAAAACAAATGATTGCAAAACATCACTTGGGGACAATTGAAAAGTAACATCCTGAATATGTGTGCTTGTAAAGTAGCTATTATTAGAGGTTGTGATTTTGTGTATAAAACCACCTGTATTTACTAGCTAGTTGCTAATAAGAAACTGCACCTTGTATAGATTTGTCACTTGTAAAAGAGATGTTAGAGTATGGAAATTTGCAGTAGCTGCTAGAAAATGCTAAGGCAAAAGCTAGAAAAATTTTAATACAATGGTAGTGTTATAAAGCAGGTGATGGAACAAATTAAGAGGGAGGGAGAATTCCACTGGTAAGAAATTTCTTTGGCTAGTCCCTCGCTACCATCAGCATCTTCAACATGCTGCTGCACCCTGTAATAGTTACTCTGCTAATGTAAATTTGTGTGTGCCTTGCTGTAGTAGCGACTTGTTACTGGATAAAACAAAAGGGGGGAGATGTGGAGACATTGTTCTCACAGGAGAATGCATAATTGGTACATAAACTTTGAATAGTCCTGAAAGATACAGCAAGGCCATGAGAGGCCTGAAGAAGCTTAAGCAAGCAAGATAAGAGGCTGGAATTCACCAAGTTAATGAGAACTGTGGACTGTTGGCAAGCTTTCAAGGTTGAGTTCTCACACCTGTGTTTAACCAATTATATGTTAGTCACTAAGGGTCTTCAAAACATGTATCCAATCATAATATGCCAAATCACTGTAAGTGCTTCAGCCGGGGCCTTGGCTCAACTAAGCAGACTGGGTTGCTGAGTTGCTAAGCAGACAATTCTACATCGAAGGCAATTTCTGATTTGTTTTAATGTTGACGCTGTGAGATGTGCAACACTGCAGAACCTTTTGTTGTTGGAGCAGGGACATGGATGTGAAGAGTTTGATGGAATGTGTTGTATGAGTCTCTCTGATTATGCTAATTCGATGCACGCACAGCTGAGAACCCTGGCTCAGCTTACCCAGCAATAGTAAATGAGCAATATCCTAAGAATAACTAGATGGTTCTCTTCACGGGGCATTAGAGGTTGAGTCAAACACTGTTGTTTGAAGCATTGCACTTACGTATCATTGTTAGGTTAATCATCGTAGCTATTAGACTTGCTTATAGTTGTGTGATAAAACAGGTGAACAGAATAACCCATAATGCCTTGCTTGCACAAAGAAAAAGGGGGGAATTGTTGCAGAATGACTCTTAAGAGCAGAACCATAGAGTTCTGGAGGACTGTGCAAGCAAGGCAGGGGGTGGCCCCCACAGGTGGCCGGAGACCGGACCTGGGAGGAGAATGTGGAGGAAGCTGTGGGGGCTAACCAATACTGTTATGCCAAGAAGGAGTGGCTGAATACCACTCCTATATATGTGTGAACTGCGTCACAAATAAATTAGAAGTTGCTTATCACCCATATTGGGTTGGCCTGCCTGCTTCTCCTCGCCGCTTACAATATGATCTAGCCCAAATCCTTTGCTCAAGTAGAGTCATCCAAAACATATGTAAAACAAAAAGGGGGAGATGTGGAGACAGTGTTCTCACAGGAGAATGGATAATTGGTACATAAACCCTGAATAATCCTGAAAGATACAGCAAGGCCATGAGAGGCCCAAGGAAGCCTAAACAAGCAAGATAAGAAGAAGCTGGATTTCACTGAGTTAATGAGAACTGTGGACTGTTGGCAAGCTTTCGAGGTCAAGTTCTCACACCTGTGCTTAACCAATTATATGTTAGTCACTAAGGGTCTTCAAGACATGTATCCAATCATAATATGCCAGATCACTGTAAGTGCACGTGAGAAACAGTATTTAAGGGGTTAAGGCTTTGTAATAAATGGCTTTTTGTCTGATCATATTGATCTCTGACTGAGCCCATATATGTTCTGCGGCAAGAAGCTATTTTCTAATTCTAATGCAAATTCTTTTCATCAGTAAAGCTGCACATTTTGAATGACAATAGAGGAAAATTTTTTCTCTTTAAGTTTCCCACTAGTATCTGGATACTCTAGAGAATCTCAAATGGCTCAAGTGCCCTTATGTTTAGGGCGCCAAGCCCTACCTTTATCTTGACTGTTACAGGAGATTAGAAACAGTTCACATGGAACCATTTAGACACCTAAATTTAGATATTTGAATCCTAGTACAATGTTGTTGAATCCCAGTATAATGTCACTGATGCTTGTCATCATGCAGTCATTTAATCATGCTAAAAGTACATAACAGAATTTAAGATTGGTGTGTATACAATTTTCTGCTTACCTAGTTCTTTTCATTAGGCAGCTGGCTAGAAAAAAAAAACAACAAAAGAACCAATGAAGCACATATAAGAAAAATAGTATTGAGTAGTAGTGTTGATGTCCTCACTATTTTGACGACTTTTGAAATCATTTATCTGTTTCTTCTGGCCTCTCTTTTCCTATTATAAGGAAAGGATGCAGGTTACACACATTTGACCAAGTCATATTTCCAATAATATAAAAAGGACTCAAGTAAGTAGCAGAAAAAATAATTCCAGAAGACTCCACCAGTAGTTAAAAGACAATTCCAGATGTGCAAAACTGCTTCTCTGAGCAAGGAAAGGAGTGAATGCAGGCAAGTGCAACAGAAATCTAAAGGAAATATACTTCGTCCTCTGTAAATAGCTAAGTATCACTGGCTTTGTGACGATAGGTTTATTTCACTACCATGTTTGTTTCCCTTTGTAGTGCAAATAATTCAAGAGTGAGTACTCCTTTTTTCCTCAAATATGTGCAATAGCATTATTTGCTGAACCTAAATAAAAGAGAAGAAAGAAAATCTTTCATTTCCTAGTATGGGACACTGACATTTGACTGATATACCATTGCCTGATGCAAATATTTTTCAGTACTTATTAGCAATTCCAGAGCCGTGAAGACAAGCAATTGAGAAACAAATCTGAAAAACTAACTTTTGAGATCCCTGTCAGTAGGACAGGGTGGGGGGACAATAAAGCAGTCACCATAAGCAAGTCAAATATTAATCCTAAATTTCAGTGTAACATTTTTCTGGTGGAGAGGATGGCACACTAGAAACAGTACCGGAAAGACTTCACAAGCAAGTCAACGACTGATCTTACAAAGAATGACATCTCAGTATTCAAAATTGTATTTGAACTCCTCTGAAGCTGGAACTGGGGGATTTCACATCACAGAGATAAGCCACTGCCAACACCTAATACTTTATAAACTAGATATTAATGTATTTTCCAGCTGTTAGTTTTATCTAAAGAAACATCCAGAACAGAACTAAAACCTTGAACGAACTGATTAATTTACCTTCGACAAACAAGCTTTATGGCTCCCGAATTCCTGTGAATGTGCTGTAGTTGATAGACTCAGTTGATTGGAAGCAGCATGGAAGAACTTCAGACAAGAAGTTGGAATAATTTGAGCTTGACCGTATAATGAATGATGTAAAAGCTTATACTACCTACAGACAGGAGTAATAAAGGCTTTCTGAAGTCTTAGTATGAAAATGTTTTAATTATGCAAGATTTTTCCCTCTCAAAAGGAAATATCAGAATGATGACCCATTATTCAGAGGAGCATCAACAAAATTTAAAAACATAAAAATTGAAGTAATAGAAGAATTTACTTAAGTGATGGCAACTACATTAAGACCTAGTGTTGATATTTCAATATCCTTAGATATTCATAGACAGAATTTCATATGCCTTTTAACATATGCAAGTTGACTTGGATACTGAAGAAAAAACATCTCCAAACATGACTAATATATAATTTGAAGACATATATCAAGTTAAAATATTTTTCAGTGAACAGGCATATCTGACTCAACAAAGAGGTTAACTTTATACATATGCAGAAACTGTTGTGAAACACATAAATAAATATGACCTTACATATTCTGTCTCAATTTTTTTTACCACCCTAGCAATCCTTGCCTACAGAGAATTTAGTAGAGACCTCTTCACAGATTTTTTTTAGTTTTTTAGGGTTTTTTGTTTGTTTGTTTGTTTATTACAGAGAATTTGGAAAGACTTGTAATTGTTCAGTTTGACTTCCTTTGTATTTTTCATAGTTCTGGTCATACATAAAACTATCAAGCTGTCAAAGGTCAATTGTCTATGTACGTAACTATCTGAACAATGTCCATGTTCCCCCATACCACAAGTGATGTACCTCACTAGAAAAAGTACCTTCTTAGCTGTGTTTTTTTTAAATAGTAATAGTCTTGTGGGTGTAGTGACAGTTGGTGGATGTCTTGGCCACAGTGATCATGAAAAATATGAATTAAAAGCCTTTGGTAAAATGAAAAAAAAACCTGTCAGCAGAGGTACTACTCTGGTTTTTAGGAGAGCAGAATATAGGCTGCTCAAGGAACTAGTTAGTAAGGTCCAGTGGGAATCTGATTTTGAGGGTATTGGGGAGCACAATTCCTGTTTGCTTTTTAAGGGTCATCTGTTAAGAGCACAGGAGCGCAGTTCATTGACACTTGACGGTCACAAGTCAAAGCAAGCAGGGCAGAAGGCTGGCTTAGCTTAACAGGTATCTTCTAGAATTTAAGAAGAAAAAGAAAGTGTATGGACTTTGGAAGCAAGGTCTGGGTAAACAGGAAGACTACAGAGACGCTGCTTGCCACTGTAAGGAGAAAATTTGGATGGCCAAGGACAACTGAACTTGAAGCTGGCCAGTACCATGGAGAATAACAAAAAAAAAAAAAAAAAGGAAAAAGAATCTTCTTAAGTATGTTAACAGCAAAAGGAAGACTAAAGGAAACATTACTTGATGAGGTCGATCACCCCACAACAGGTGAGGGTGGTAAGTCACCCCTATCACAATCAGGGATCAAGATAAATCAGGGATACTTAATGCCTTCTTTGCCTCTGTCTTTTATGCCAGTGATGGGACCTGGGACCCTCAAATCGCTGCAGTACTGTGACTGGGGAAGTGATAGTCACAGTTGACTTTGAACTTGTACAGTAGTTGCTCATGTAACTAAATGCGCATTTATAGGGCCCAATGGGATTCATCCAGAGTACTGAAAAGGTTTGCCAGCGCTATTGCAATACCTGTCTCATTTATCAATGGTCTTGGGAATCTGGAAAGATTCCAGTTGACTGGAAGCTAGCAAATATTATTCCAATTTTCAAGAAGGGCAAGAAAGAAGACCCTGTTAAGTATAGGCCTGTCAATCTCAGTTCAGTGCTGGGTAAATGGAGAGTATGCTGGGAGTTACTGAAAGCACTTGAAAGTCAATGCAGTCATTGGTCAAAGTCAGCATCGGTTCATGAAGAGAAGGTCATGCCTGACTAACTTAATATACTTTGACAATATTACCCGTCTAGTGAAAGAAGAGAAGGCAGTGGATGTAGATTTGTTTTATATATTTTAACAAAACTTTGAAACTATGTCTCACAGTATCCTACTGGACAAATTGTCCAGCATACAGATAGACATATACAAAATATGACTGAACAACTGGCTGAAGGGTCAGGCTTAAAGTTGTACTAAAGCTGGTAGCATCTGGTTGGCAGCCAATCACTTGTAGTTCCCAAGGGCTTAATTTTTAGGTTTTTATTAATTACCTGGGCACAGAAGCTGAGTGTACATGAAGTAAGTTTGTTGACACCAGTAAAGTAGATGATGATGTTGACTTTCTTGGGAGTAGAGAGGCCTTACAAAGAGATCTTAATAGTTTAAATGTTGCACAATCACCAGCTGTAGGAAATTTAACAAAGAGAAATGCTGGCTTCTGCATCTGGGACAGTGTAATCCTGGGTGTACATCTAGCTTGAGGGCCAAAAGGTTGGGGTGCAGCACTACAGGAAGAGATCTGGGTTTCTTGGTAAACTCAATGAGTCAGCAATGTCCCCTGGTGGTCAAAAGGGCCAACTTTGCTCTGGGGGGGCATTAAGTAAAAGAAGCTATCATGCCACTGTATTGATCATTGGTGAGGCCTCACTCCATATGCAGTTATGGGCTCCGTAAGGTAAGGATGTAAGGATACTAGAGTGTGTCCAAAGGAAGGCAACAAAGATGCTGAAAGGACTACAGGGCATGACTTATGAGCAACAACCAAGGATACTAGGTTTGTTCTGTGTAGAGGAGACTCAGGGGTGACCTCATTGCTGTCTACAGCTTCCTCACAAGGGGGAGTGGTTTAAACCCAGTCAGGTAGCTTGTTCACTCACTCCCAGTGAGTGGTGCCGAGCTGACAACAATCGAGGTCCGTGTCCGTCTCCCCCCCCCCCCCGCCTCCCCGCACCGGGGCTCTCCCCTTCCCCGCTCCCGGAGGAACGGGGAGGAGGATCGAGAGAGTGCAACTCCTACGGGTTGAGACAAAAACAGTCCAGCAACAAATCACCACCGCTACTATCAGCTACAACAATGATAAGGGAAAATAACAAGGGAAGAGAATACGATACCACCGGCCAAGAGAAACGAGCTCCACCCGGAAGCCCCTGTCCTTCCGGGTAACTCCCAGTTACCCCTCACCCCGGGCATGACGTGCTGTGGTATGGAATACCTCCCCGGCTAGCCCGGGTCAGGCGCCCCGTCTCTGCTTCCTCACAGCCTCCCCTCCTCCCTGGCAGAGCATGAGCCTCACAGAGTCCTTGGTCAGGGTAAACATCACTTAGCAACAACCGAGAACATCGGCTTCACCAACACTGTTCTCAAACTGGAAGTCAAAACACAGCACTGTACCAGTTAACACAAAGGAAAAACATGATTGATACTGCGGAACCCAGGACATTATCCACCCCTTATTCCATACCATTCACGTCGTGCTCAGATCCCACATTTTCAATACACCATCGCTCTCCCACATATATACATCCATATACATACAGACCAAGAGGAAAAATCATTTTCTTAGTGCATGGACCAATCCCTATAATGCTGCCGAGTCCATTCGGTCCATGATGTTCAAAGTTCATTCTCTGTTGGGATGATGGCTGGAGGGAAGTCAGGGCCAGTCGCTGGTGACCTGGAGACATCTAGTTGATGGGCTATAAAAGCATTACACAGCAGGCAACAGCATACAATTGAGTTCACTGGCTGTTTTCCCCTAAAATCAAATCCCCTTGAGGTATACATCGGACTTCCCCATCTTCCTGCATTACCCACCAAGTATATCCAGGTCCCTGAGCAAAAGCAATCCCACGAGTGGGTTTGCCTTTACCTGAAGCAGGAATTACCCAGACTGTCTTCCCCAGCAAATTCTTCATATGCACCACGGGAACTTTGTCCCCCTCTACAATATGTAACAGTTCTGACTGGGCTGGGCCAGCCCTGTTGGCAGATCCTCTGGTGTTGACCAACCAGGTGGCCTTTGGTAAGTGTGTATCCCAATGCTTGAAAGTTCCCCCACCCATTGCTCTCAGTGTAGTTTTTAACAGCCCATTGTACCGTTCGATTTTCCCAGAGGCTGGTGCATGGTAGGGGATGTGATATACCCACTCAATGCCATGCTCTTTGGCCCAAATATCTATAAGGTTATTCCGGAAATGAGTCCCATTGTCTGACTCAATTCTCTCTGGGGTGCCGTGTCGCCACAAAATCTGTTTCTCAAGGCCCAGGATGGTGTTCCGGGCAGTGGCATGGGGCACGGCGTATGTTTCCAGCCACCCGGTGGTTGCTTCCACCATGGTAAGCACATGGCGCTTGCCTTGGCGGGTTGGTGGCAGTGTGATATAGTCAATCTGCCAGGCCTCCCCATATTTATACTTCAACCATCGTCCTCCATACCAAAGAGGCTTTAACCGCTTGGCTTGTTTAATTGCAGCACATGTTTCACACTCATGAATAACCTGGGCAATAGTGTCCATTGTTAAGTCCACCCCTCGATCACGGGCCCATCTATATGTTGCATCTCTGCCCTGATGGCCTGAAGTGTCATGGGCCCACCGGGCCAAAAATAATTCACCTTTACGTTGCCAATCTAAGTCCATCTGAGCCACTTCAATCTTAGCCGCTTTATCCACTTATTGGTTCTTCTGGTGTTCCTCAGTGGCCCGACTCTTGGGTACATGGGCATCTACATGACGTACCTTCACCACCAGGTTCTGCACCCTGGCAGCAATATCTTTCCACAGTGCAGCAGCCCAGATGGGTTTGCCTCTGCGTTGCCAGTTGCTCTGCTTCCACTGCTTCAACCACCCCCACAGGGCATTTGCCACCATCCATGAGTCAGTATAGAGATAAAGTACTGGCCACTTTTCTCGTTCAGCAATGTCCAGGGCCAGCTGGATGGCCTTCACCTCGGCAAACTGACTCGATTCACCCTCTCCGTCAGCAGTTTCTGCAACTTGTCGTCCAGGACTCCATACAGCTGCCTTCCATCTCCGATGCTTTCCCACAATACGGCAAGAGCCATCAGTAAACAAGGCATACTGCTTTTCACTTTCTGACAGTTTATTATATGGTGGGGCCTCTTCAGCGCGCATCACCTCCTCCTCTGGTGACATTCCGAAATCTTTGCCCTCTGGCCAGTTCATGATGACTTCTAGAATGCCTGGACGACTGGGATTTCCTATTTGAGTTCGTTGTGTAATTAGTGCAGCCCATTTACTCCATGTAGCATCGGTTGCATGATGTGTAGAGGAGACCCTGCCTTTGAACATCCAGCCCAGCACGGGCAGCCGGGGTGCCAGAAGGAGCTGTGCTTCAGTGCCAATCACTTCCGAAGCAGCTCGAACCCCTTCATAGGCTGCCAGTATCTCTTTCTCAGTTGGGGTATAGCTGGCCTCAGATCCTTTATATCCCCAAATCCAAAAGCCGAGGGGTCGACCTCGAGTCTCCCCTGGAGCTTTCTGCCAGAGGCTCCAGGTAGGACCGTTCTCCCCAGCTGCAGTGTACAGTACATTTTTTACATCTGGTCCGGTCCGGACTGGTCCAAGGGCTACTGCATGAACTATCTCACGTTTAATTTGCTCAAAGGCTTGTTGCTGCTCAGGGCCCCATTTAAAATCATTCTTCTTCCGGGTCACATGATAGAGAGGGCTTACAATCGAACTGTAATTCGGGATGTGCATTCTCCAGAACCCCACTGCACCCAAGAAAGCTTGCGTTTCTTTCTTATTAGTTGGTGGAGACATTGCTGTTATCTTGTTGATCACATCTGTGGGGATCTGTCTACGTCCATCTTGCCATTTTATTCCCAAAAATTGAATCTCCTGTGCAGGTCCCTTGACCTTACTCCGTTTTATGGCAAAACCAGCTTTCAGCAGGATTTGGATTATTTTCCTCCCTTTCTCAAAGACTTCTTCCGCTGTATCGCCCCACACAATAATGTCATCAATGTATTGCAGGTGTTCTGGAGCTTGCCCCTGTTCCAGCGCATTCTGGATCAGTCCATGGCAAATGGTAGGGCTGTGTTTCCACCCCTGGGGCAGTCGGTTCCAAGTGAACTGGACACCCCTCCAAGTAAAAGCAAACTGTGGCCTGCACTCTGCTGCCAAAGGGATTGAGAAAAATGCATTGGCAATATCAATCGTGGCATACCACTTGGCTGCCTTTGACTCTAGTTCATACTGAAGTTCTAGCATGTCCGGTACGGCAGCACTCAATGGTGGTGTGACTTCATTCAGGCCACGATAGTCTACTGTTAGTCTCCATTCTCCATTAGACTTTCACACTGGCCATATGGGGCTATTGAAGGGTGAGCGGGTCCTGCTGATCACCCCCTGACTCTCCAGTCTACGGATCAGCTGATGGATGGGAATCAGGGAGTCTCGGTTGGTGCGATATTGCCGCCGGTGCACTGTTGTGGTCGCAATTGGCACTTGTTGTTCTTCAACTTTCAGCAACCCCACAGCAGAGGGATCTTCTGAGAGACCAGGCAAGGTGGACAGCTGCTCAATTTCCTCAGTCTCCAAAGCAGCAATACCAAAAGCCCACCGGTACCCTTTTGGGTCTTTGAAGTACCCTCTCTTGAGGTAGTCTATGCCGAGAATGCATGGAGCCTCTGGACCAGTCACAATAGGGTGCTTTTGCCATTCCCTCCCAGTCAGGCTGATTTCAGCCTCCAGCACAGTCAACTCTTGGGATCCTCCTGTTACTCCAGAAATATAGATGGGTTCCACCCCTTGACAGCTTGATGGCATCAGGGTACACTGTGCACCGGTATCTACTAGAGCCTTATACTTCTGTGGGACTGATGTGCCAGGCCATCTGATCCACACAGTCCAGTAAATCCAATTGTCCCCTACCTCCACCTGGCTGGAGGCAGGGCCCCTCTAACAGTCGTCACAGCATTGGACACTTAAGTCGTGTTGAAAGGGATTATTCTTCGTTATCACAGGAGCTGGAGTAAAATCAGCTCTTCCACTCCATCTGGGAAACTGATCACCAGAGACTGAAGCCGTAGCTCTCATGGGACGATCAGTCTTGGCCCTTGCTCCCCTCTTCAGTTCACTCACCTGTTCCTCCAAAGCTGAAGTAGGTTTTCCATCCCACTTTGTCATGTCTTCTCCGTGATCCAGCAAGTAAAACCATAGGGTACCCCGTGGCGTATACCTCCTGTATCTCCTCTCTTGAACAATAGGACGCCTTTTGTTAATAGCTGAGACGCATGTTGGTACACGTGAGGAGCCGGATAAATCAGATAGATTGTCCTTCAATTGTTCGATGTCCTGGGACAGTTTTTTCACAGCTGAGATGATGGAAGGGGTGAGATTGTCTTCGAACTCTCGGAGTTTATGAACCATTTCATCCACTGTTAGTGGTACTATGTCATTCCAGGTTACTGTTGCCAATGAATGGGCATATGATGACGGTGCATTCCGTGTAAGTTTTCGCCACATGGGTCGTGTACATTCAACTTCATCTGGATCTATAGGTGTATCCCCGTTATTCGGCTTGATGTGATAGATCATCTCTACGATGGCCGATTCCCTCAGAGACTGGATGCCTTTGTCTATAGTATTCCACTTGGCCGAACGACTCGTAACATCGTCCTTGTACGGAAACCTTTCTTTCACAGCTGCCAAGAGCCTCCTCCAAAGGCTGAGGGACTTTTTCTCTCTTGCAATTGCTTTGTCAATTCCCCCTTCTGTAGCAAGTGATCCCAGCTGCTTGGCTTCTGTACCTTCTAGTTTGTGACCATCAGCCCCATTGTCCCAGCATCGGAGTAACCAGGTGATGATGTGCTCCCCTGGTTGACGGGTAAAATCTTTTCGCATATTCCGCAGCTCGGTTGAGGTCCGAGGTCGAGAAGTTACCTCTTCTTCTTCTTCGTCATGTGATGATGACTCCTGATCAGATTCTGGACCGGGTGGTGAATTCATTGGTTCTTCATCTCGCTTCACCCTTTTTGCCTCCTTTTTGCTTGTTCTCTTGCGTACAGGGGCAACTGATATTGGTACGAATTGGTCCTCTGGTTTGGCTGCAGTGATTATCACTGTGGTTTGAGTAGCAACTGTACTTGTTACTGGGGGTGGTGTAGCTACTGTGCTTGGAGCTGGGGTAACCGCGCTGTCTGTTGCAGTTGAAGTTTGAGCAGCTGCTGTACTTGCCACTGGGACAGCTGTGCTGTTCATTGCAGCCAAAGTTTGAGTAGCGACTGTTGCTTTGCCCTCAGATCCGCCGACATTCTTTTCCTTTTGAAGGTGCTGCATAGTGTTGAACAAGGCCCTGTAAGCATAGGCCAAGCCCCAGCACGTTGCCGTGATTTGTCCATCTCTGGTATGGCCAGAATGACCACACACCTCATTTAAGTGTTTTACTAATTCTTCTGGATTTTGCAGTTGTTCGGTAGTGAAATTCCAAAGTACTGGAGGGGCCCACTGACCTAGATACTTGCCCATACTATCCCACACACCCTGCCACTCATGGCTGTCCAGCCTCAGGGAAAATCTCTCGGTCCTCCTACATCGTCGTTTGACCCCAGACAAGACCCAAACCTGAATCTGCTTAACTCTTGAAATCAGTAGTGGGTAAAACACACTCTGTATGCATGTTAGCATGGTGATTCCCATCACCATCAGCAAACAAGTCTCAACAGCATTAAAAGGCCATTCAAAAAATTCAAAACTCTCAAATGTAAATGGTCTGGGGGGACGACTAGGAGGGTAAAAGGATGTCTCCTTCCCAAGTTGAGCACCTGAGAAGGAGAAAAAAGATGTGTAATTGCTAAGCACCTCCATCATATACCTCCCAAAGTATAAAGGTGGTGACCACACTGGGAACATAAGCCAGATCAGTTTCATGATCAATGATTCTATTGTATTACAAGTCATTACCATAAAATACAATGGGATAAAAACCTTAGCCCAAGCCCCACACTTGAAAAACACTAATACAGCAAGTACCGGATGGACGTAAGATATCATATACTGAAACTGTGAGATCAAGAGGAACAACCTTGAGAGCCAATAAATCAGCATTGTGACGAGTGACTATCAATCCAGTCAGATCTGCTCTTATCTCAACCCTTCGTGCCCCACGTTGGGCGCCAAAAAGAACTGTCGTGGTTTAAACCCAGTCAGGTAGCTTGTTCACTCACTCCCAGTGAGTGGTGCCGAGCTGACAACAATCGAGGTCCGTGTCCGTCTCCCCCCCCCCCCCCGCCTCCCCGCACCGGGGCTCTCCCCTTCCCCGCTCCCGGAGGAACGGGGAGGAGGATCGAGAGAGTGCAACTCCTACGGGTTGAGACAAAAACAGTCCAGCAACAAATCACCACCGCTACTATCAGCTACAACAATGATAAGGGAAAATAACAAGGGAAGAGAATACGATACCACCGGCCAAGAGAAACGAGCTCCACCCGGAAGCCCCTGTCCTTCCGGGTAACTCCCAGTTACCCCTCACCCCGGGCATGACGTGCTGTGGTATGGAATACCTCCCCGGCTAGCCCGGGTCAGGCGCCCCGTCTCTGCTTCCTCACAGCCTCCCCTCCTCCCTGGCAGAGCATGAGCCTCACAGAGTCCTTGGTCAGGGTAAACATCACTTAGCAACAACCGAGAACATCGGCTTCACCAACACTGTTCTCAAACTGGAAGTCAAAACACAGCACTGTACCAGTTAACACAAAGGAAAAACATGACTGCTACTGCGGAACCCAGGACAACAGGGAGGTGCCAATCTCTTCTCTCTGGTGGCTAGTGGTATGACACAAGGAAATGGCTTAAAGCTGCATCAGGCAAAGGTCAGACTGGATATTAGGAAAGAATTCTTCACTGAGAAGGTGGCCAAGCACTGGAACAAGCTCTCCAGGGAAGTGGTCATGGCTCCAAGCCTATCGGCATTCAATAAATGTTTTGGACCAATGCTCTTAGATTTAGGTTTAACTTGTAAAAGTTAACTTTTAAAATTTAACAGCTAAATTCAGTGTAGAATCACAGGAGCTGGACTTGATATCCATGAGCCCCTTCCAACTCAGGATGTTCTACAATTCCATCGTTCTATGTGTATAAATTTAATCGGCAATACAAATAATATCAAGTTCAGCAACTAGCATAATGATCAGCAATTTCTATGAAGCTTGAAAGAAAACACAACTGAAGTTATTTAAATCTAAGAAAAAACAAAATAATGTGTTTTATTTCTGTCCTTAGATGACATGATTGTCTAGAAATCATATAGACAGCAAAAAAATCAAAATAAACCTCAAAAGTCAGTATCTAAAGAATTATGGTACTGAACTAATATGTAAATAATACAGAAGCATATGTCAGTATTCCCTCAAGAGATTTATGCAAAAATTCATGCAGTTGAAAATATGTAAAAACACTAAGTAAAGCCTCAACTATGTTAGTGAAACAGAATATCACAGAAACTCACTCTCAGTAATAACAGCAGAAAGGGAAAGAAAAAGAAATACAAAATACAAAAGTAACAAAGCCTTCAACTTATGCTTTGATTTACTGAAAAAAACTCTAACTATTAGACATGTCAGCTCAAGCTTCTTTACAGTTCTTGCAGCTTTTTATTTCCTTTATTAAACTGTGTTTCTTGCCTGTTTCTATCATGTTAGGAAGGCAGTTTACGTTTAAAATAAGATTAAGGAGCTGGACAATATGTAGCATCTGTACGGATCTACGCTGTTTACAGCAGTCAGCTAAAAAAAACTACAACATTCCAAGGCACCAAGGGTATTGTGACAGAGAGGACACTGGATGTAGTCACATATTTTGTTGATTTTAACCATGTGTTTTCAGAATACTGAGATTTCTCATGAAGGTTAGGCACATGGTAGCTGGTTAACACAGTCTCGTAAGATTCATTTACAACTCCTGAACTGCTGCCAGCAATTACTTAGGATACAAGTCTGTATTAAAATGAAGGCAGAAAACCACAGATGCTTCTACATTTACTCTACTCTTCTGTATTTTTGGACATAAATCACTTTAAATAAAGACTAAAAAAAAAGTAATTTTTATGAAAGAAGGAGGCATTTCAAGATTAGTTCCATTTCAAATATTATTCTTTTAACATACTTGCCCAGAAAAGCATATTCAGATACATGCCAGTTATGCAGGTTGGATATGGGAGTTTTTTCAAAAGTAAACATGTTGAATTAGTGTTTTAGAGGTCTTTCAGTTTCTTGCTACAGCTGAAAACAAATATATGTGGAAGGGGCAACACCAATTCACAGCCAGTATCTTCAACTGATACAAAATTTCATATCATCAGAAAAATACGCCAGATAAATATTTGATCTTGTAGGTATGTACAGATGTAACAAAATGTGCAAAATTGTATTTTTAGTTATCTTTTTTCTTTCTCCAAAATATTTTCCTTATTTCCTGTTTAAAAAACACATATTGAACCCAAATACTGGAATCTAATTATAATAAAATACACATATTTTTCACCTAATGTATTTTAAATATCTCAGAGAAGATATGTTCTAAGCAGCCACGAAGAAACAAACCTTTAGTTACTGTTTCAAGCAACATATATTGTCTCATAGTAGTGTCGGCTAGTATTAAAATACAAGACAAAGTTGTTTTCAGTGTGTCAACAACAAAAGCTCTCTGTCATCTCGCTTTGCTGAAAGGTATTGAAAGAAGATCACTTTAGGGTAGTCAGCTTTCACATTAATTAACATTGTGTTCCAAGCATCTTTGGATTTATTTAGATTTATTTTAAAAAACAGATGTCTGTAATGTACATAGAGTACACTGACTCTGAAAAATAGGAAATTATTAAATCTGAGGGTTCCCACTGGCTTCTCAACTTGATCTTTTCTCATCTGTTACAAACAGCAGTGACTGATATCACCTGAAAGTAAAATCTTTTCTGTGATAGCCTCTGGCATGCCTTGTTTTGTCCCTTTTTCTCAGACCTCTAGAGCTTTCATCATGGTAAAGGTATATCTTTCAGATCTTGTGTGTCTTTTCAAGTCATACACTTTTCTCTTGAGAAAGCAGTTTCTTAAGGAGCTGCCACTGGAACACCTACGCTTCAGGTTGAATTTTTCTTTTTACTGCACAATTTAGTCTGCCAGTTGGGGAATATAGCAAGAACACCATGCTATTTCCAAAAATGAAACCACTTTTGTTAATCCCTGTCTTCTATCTTCTTAAAGCACATCAGCTTTAAGTCCTATTATGGTGTTCAAAAATTACGTTAATTTATATGTACTGCATTATTCACACCTGCAATCTTGAAGATCAATATAACAACACTTTTTTTTTTTTTTTTATTTTGAGGCTTTTGTTGCCTGTGTGTGCTTTCAGTTTCAAGCATAACTATGTGATTTACAAGCATACTATGTCCTTTCTCTGAAGCTTAAACACACTGATAAAAGTTTCCATTCGAACAGCCTAAGAAATGACTATGTAATAAATGCTAGCAAATATTATATGGATTAAAACATGCATTAAGGAAAATAGGAAAGCATGTAGAAATTACATGTTGTCATGGTTTACGCCCAGCCAGAAGCTCAGAATGATGCAGCCACTTGCTCACTCCTCCCCTCCCACTCTGAGAGGGATAGGGAGGAAATCTAAGGAATTTAGCTCTCACGGGCTGAGACAACAATACAACAACTAAGGTACAATACAAAACTATTACTACTACCACCAATAATAATAAGGGAAATAACAAGGAGATAGAATATAAAACTAAAAGAGGTAAAGGAAAAGAAAACAACACAAGTGTTGCACAATACAATTGCTCACCACCCATCAACCAATATCCAGGCCAAACAGCAATCTGGGCCTTCCAGGTAATTGCCCCCAGCTGATATACTGGGCATAATGTGCTGTGGTATGGAATATCTCTTTGGCTAGCTCGGGTCAGGTGTCCTGTCTCTGCTTCCTCCCAGCTTCCCGTGCCCCTCCTTACTGGCAGAGCATGAGAGACTGAGCAAGTCCATGATCGGTGTAAACATTACTTGGCAACAACTAAAACCACCAGTGTGTTATCAGTGTTGTTCTCAGACTAAAGCTGAAAACACAGCACTGCAACAGCTGCTAAGAGGGAGAAAAATAACTGCTACAGCTGAACCCAGGACACATGTGCAGCATGAAACAGGAAAATGAGGCAATGTTACGTTAAATGATGAGTTAGTTATCTTTCAGCCTCCTAACATCTAACACCTTCTCAGAGAAACTGTACGTACATTAAGAAATGTCCTTCACTCAGCATCATACATTTGTTTTCTTTCTCTTCCTGAATTGCATTGTACATATTCTATTAGAAAACATTCTGCCCAATCAGAACTTATTGATATTGCATGGCTTACTTTGTTTAAACTTGTCAGAAATGCCATCTTATTCTAGCATCCCATCTAAACTAAACTTAGTCTACATTGAAGAAAATTTAAATGTTACTGAGTTAGCATGCTTTTGTTCTGCATAAATTAAAAATTCCTTATTTATACATACTCTTCTTCCCTCAAATTGCTTCATCAAGTGGGAAATATGGAAAATGTCTCCCTGTGTTACTTACTGCTTAACTCCCCCTATGCTATAGGAAGTCTCTCACATTTAAAGAAGTTGGCTTCATTCAGAAAGAAAGTAATACAGATGTTCTGTTAGTTCCTGATCCAAGAACCCACTGGAAAAGTTGAATACATAAGGCCATGCTGCTTTTTGATTTTCCAATTATTTTAGGTGGGTTTTTTTGCAAAGCTGATTTCACACCATCAGCCAAAAACAACACCTAAAATATTTCTATTGCTGGCATCTAAGACACCTTGTTCAGACACTTTCATCAAGTCTTAAAAAAATTCTTTACATACTATACACATTTCTCTGAATGTTAAAAAGAACTTAGGTGGCAATGTCTTTACAAAATTATTCAGATTTCTAAATTGTCTAACATATATGCTTTCAGTAATATGCTGAAAAAAAATCTGCAGAATAATAAATGCTATTCTACAATACCAACTTTCTTGAATGTTGTGATGGGGGTTTGGTTTATCTGACTGTCGTGGTTTAAACCCAGTCAGGTAATTCGTTCGCTCACTTCCCCCCCTTTCTTGTCCTCCCCCTGCTCTCGGAGGGACGGAGAGGAGAATCGAAAAGAATGCAACTCCCATGGGTTGAGATAAGAACAGTTTAGTAACTAAGGTATAACACAAATCACTACTGCTACCACCAATGATAATAATGATAAAGGAAATAACAAGGGAAGAGAATACATCATCTCACCACCAGCCGACCGATAACTTGCCCCCCCCTCAGCCCGACCAAGCACCGACCGATACCTCCTCCAACCCTGCAGTCTCTCAGCCCTTCCGGCTCACTCCCAGTCACATCCTGGGCATGACATGCTGTGGTATGGAATACCTCTTTGGTCAGTTTGGGTCAGGTGTCCTGTCTCTGCTTCCTCCTGGCTCCCCCTCCTCCCTGGCAGAGCATGAGGCTCACAAAGTCCTTGGCCAAACCAAAACATCCTTGTTATCAGCTCTGTTCCCGAGCTGAAAGTCAAAACACTGCACTGCACCAGCTACCAAGAAGGAGAAAAATGACTGCTACTGCTGAACCCAGGACATTATCCACCCCTTATTCCATACCATTCACGTCATGCTCAGATCCCACATTTTCAATATACCATCACTCTTACCTCGGTACACTCTTAACTTAGTGCATGGACCAGTCCCTATAAAGCTGCTGCGTCCATCTGGTCCATGTCAGGCTCCATCTCTTGTAACAGTCTTCCAGAGCAGGAGAGACTGTGTGCAGTGTTCACACTTGTGAATAACCTGGGCAATAGTGTCCATTGCTAAGTCCACCCCTCGATCATGAGTCCATCTCTGTGTTGCATCTCTGCTCTGATGGCCTGAAGTGCCATGGGCCCACCAGGCTTAAAATAATTCACTGTCCCCTTAAGCAGTTTCTGCAGCTTGTTGTTGGGGACTCCATACAGCTGCCTTCCATCTCCGATGCTTCCAAAGCACTGGAGGGGCCCAGTGGACTAGATACTTGCCCATACTGTCCCACACACCCTGCCACTCATGACTCTCCAGCCTTGGGGAAAATCTCTTGGTCCCCCTATATTGTCGTCTAACCCCAGACAAGACCCAAACCTGACTCTGCTTAACTTTTGAGATCAGACAAAATGGTTGTGGGTAAAACACAGTCTGTGTGTGTGCCAACATGCTGATCCCCATCACAATCTGCAGGCAGGTCCCAAGGATACCCAAAGGCCATTCAAAACCTTCAGAACTCTCAGTTGATGCTGCTGTGCTTGTCACTGGGCCTGGCGTAGCTGCTGTACTTGTCACTGGGGCTGGTGTAGCTGCTGTGCTTGCCAGCTCTCCCACCACCAGCTTCTCTTTTCCTGAGTCCAGCTCTTCCTCCTCTGCCTTGCTGGGAAATGCTGCGTGGTCTCCTGCATCCTCCTGGGGCTCGGCAGGCGGCTGCCGGGGAACGCTCTCGGCTGCCGCGGGGCTCGGCTCCTCCGCGGGGCTCGGCTCTTCCGCGGCGCTCGGCTCCTCCGCCGCCTTCTCCCGCTGCTCGGCAGCCGCTTCCTTCTGCTCCTCGACCGCCCCGACCTCCTCCACCGGCAGCCGTCCCCTCGCGGCCTCCGGCCCCGCTCCCGCCGCCGCTTGGGCCCCGGGGCCGCTCTCCCGGGCCGGTTCGGCTGCCGCCGGCTCCCGGGGCCGCTCCCCCTCGGCTCCCCGCATCCTCACGAAGATGGAGAGTAGGGTGAGGACCAGGACGGTGAAGAGCAGCCGGACGGCCAGGTACAAGTCCAAGGCCACGTCCGTCCCGCCCTGCTGCTGGAGCCCGCCCGTATTACAAGCCACTGCCATAAAGCACAGTGAGACAAGAACCTTAGCCCAAGCCCCACACTTGATAAACACTATCACAGCAAATACCGGCTCTACGTAAGTTACAACATTCTGAAACGTGAGATCAAGAAGAACAACTCTGAGAGCCAATAAATCAGCATTGTGACGAGTGACTATTAATCCAGTCAGATCTGTCGTTATCTCAACCTTTCGTGCCCCACGTTGGGCGCCAAAAAGAACCGTCGTGGTTTAAACCCAGTCAGGTAATTCGTTCGCTCACTTCCCCCCCTTTCTTGCCCTCCCCCTGCTCTCGGAGGGACGGAGAGGAGAATCGAAAAGAATGCAACTCCCATGGGTTGAGATAAGAACAGTTTAGTAACTAAGGTATAACACAAATCACTACTGCTACCACCAATGATAATAATGATAAAGGAAATAACAAGGGAAGAGAATACATCATCTCAGCACCAGCCGACCGATAACTTGCCCCCCCCTCAGCCCGACCAAGCACCGACCGATACCTCCTCCAACCCTGCAGTCTCTCAGCCCTTCCGGCTCACTCCCAGTCACATCCTGGGCATGACATGCTGTGGTATGGAATACCTCTTTGGTCAGTTTGGGTCAGGTGTCCTGTCTCTGCTTCCTCCTGGCTCCCCCTCCTCCCTGGCAGAGCATGAGGCTCACAAAGTCCTTGGCCAAACCAAAACATCCTTGTTATCAGCTCTGTTCCCGAGCTGAAAGTCAAAACACTGCACTGCACCAGCTACCAAGAAGGAGAAAAATGACTGCTACTGCTGAACCCAGGACCCTGACCTACAGTAGTTTCGAGAAAGGAAGAAAGAGTAGCAATCATGCAGCAGTTCCTGGATTAACTGTTCACTCACGCTTTTTTCTTGTTTTTTTATGACATATCTAAACCACAAAAAAAACACCACCACCACCACCACCAAAAAAAACCCCACACAAAACCAAAAAAAAAGCAAAACCAAAAACAGACAAGGAAAAAGAAAAACCACCACCACCAAAAACCACACACAGCCTCATGTTTTTAGTAAACAACTCCCTTTTCACAGGGATGTTATATCTAAACAACATAAAATTAGTGGTCTGTTGAAGATGTCAAAGGAAATAGTTTCAGGAATCATACGTAAAATAAAAAAAAATGGGAAGAATATGATAACACAAGAGCATAGAATGGAGTGGGAAGCAAAATGCACCAAAGGGGAAAATAAAGAAAGAAAGGGGAAAGGTTTCATAGTCAGTAGAACAATTACACTAACAGGATACTAGCTTGGCTGAAAAAAAACACAGTAAATTAATTACCTAAATATAGTAAAGAACAAGCACAAGAAAGTCTAAGATACCAGGTTACTATATGCCTTATAATTTCTTTCCATATTGTTGTCAGAGGCCTTTGACAACTAAAATTAAAATTGAGTAACATATAATTACTGTTTTCCCTGAACTCAAATAGAAATGTACCTAAAGAGCTTAAGCAAAATAGTATATAACTATTTCATAAACTGTGATGACATAGCCAGGCACAATACACAACTTTGCCATGAAGGTAAGAAAACAATGTAACTACCTGTCCCTTCCTGCTGGGCGAGGGAGAGAGAGCTGATCTTTTGTAACACTGCGAGGTTCGCAAGAGAAATCACAAACCCTCCAGAGGTTTACATTTTACTGTAAACTACCCTAAAACTGTGTCAGGAGGAACAACTCATTGCAAGATCCAAAGCAGACAAGAATGAAAGAAAACCCCAAAGAAATAGGCTCACCTCTTGTTATAAAAATCTAGCCAATCTGTTTTAATTGATTTTTATTATAATTAATATCGAGAGACAATAAGCAAACAGCGCTGGGTGCACCGGGGAGTCTCCACTCAGCCCAGGACACACACCTGGAACTTCTGGGGATAGTCTCTTATACGTTTTGGTTTCCAGGGCTTCTTGGGCTTCAGCCAATCCTGTTGTCTTCTTTTCTCAGGCTTCTTGGGTTTCAGCCAATCCTGTTGTCTTCTTTCCCCAGGCTTCTCCACCTGTTGGTGGGGTCTTGTCTCCAGGTGAAAAAAATATTATGTCTATCACAAGTCTGACCACCATCTTAGCCCCCATAAATTCCACTCCTTATGTGTTTATTTGTTCAGCGCAGATTTCACAACGTTCTGTAACAGGGCATATCTCTAAGTTACCTACCCCCCCCCCCCCCCCCCCCCCAAGAAATTTAAACAATGAACAAAATTTAAATTGCAATTTAAACAATGAACAAAACATTTCTTTGCACAATGTTGCGGTTGACCCAGGGGAATTATTCCCTTGTTTCTTCTTCCTCCTCACTGTGGTATTGACAGGGACACTTATCATACCCTTTGCACATAGCACAATGATCACAAGGGATTCCATCTCCATTCAAAGTGCAATGATCACTAGGACCCCTGAGTTGCTGACACAAATCACTCTGATGTAACTCACACACTCAATAGACTCAAGTGATGTCTTCTCAGTCAGCGAACTGCAGCCTGTCAAGGACCAGGATTTTCCCCCAGAAATCAGTGGTCGCACGACATGCAGACAAGGGCTGTTTTGCCCTTTTATAGGGCAGGCGGTCCTAGATCCTTCCGCTCATTTCCAAGCTTGCATTATGTGAACTATTCTGGAACGTTCCAGGCAGTACCAGGGGGATCTGGTGAACGTCAGACCCAGCAAAAGCTGTGCCCAGAGAAGTGCCGCAGTGTCTTTGCCGCTGTCTTCACGGCCTCAGGGAAGGCACACAGAAAACCATCCCCTGCCTTCCTGGAGTACGATCTCGCTCTGCCCCCTCACCACCACTCTGCTGCTCACCAGTGACAGGCACTCAGCCTCCCTCAATGCCTTCTGTCTTCTGAGATGTTTTGAGGCACCCACAAAAAAGGTCTCTTGACCATCAAGCTTCCAAAGGGGCAAAGACATGTAGCTGCATGCAGGAGCACTCAAATCACAGATGAAGAAACTAAGTAATCCCAAAGAGCTACAAGCAGATAGGAGACCTTCCTAAATATGCAGACTGGCAAAATTGAGAAAAATATAAATAATATTAGGGAGAGACAGGAATCCATTTTTGGGATCACAGTCACCTTATTGACTAAGAGAAATCAGGAACTGCAGGCATTGGTACTGTTTAGTATGATTTCTGTAGTGCTGTAGTAGTAGTACTGTAGTTCTGTGCACCTGCAGCTAATTTAGTGTAAGCTTGCTAAGGAATAATAGTTTAGTGATAACGAAGAACTAACCATCAGCACAGAAGGGTATTGTTAATGAATACATTTAATAGTTTGTATTTTATGAAAGTTTAATAAAATGACTTGTCTGTCTTCTAGACACTCCCACCACAGCTGTATCCAATTCCCTGATAATCTGTCTTTATACGCACATACATCCATAGACATGTCTCACATATATGTACATTCTCATGAAAAGGCAGATCAGAATATTTGTAACCAAATATTGTACCCAAAGGCCCATATGAATCTGTACAGTTTAAGTCCGCTTTATGAAGACATAGGACTAAAACCTGCTAATATATTTTAAATATTGTAGTTCCACTGAAATCAATGTTTATGCTAATATTTACCCCACAGTCTTTTAAAAAACCCCTTATAGACTGTGCAGCATCACATTTGTCTTTCAGTATTATATAGCATTCATTACTACAAAGTACAAAATAAACTAATAAAAACCCAAATGTATGAAATAATTAAAATAATAGTTACCTTAAAGGTACATGTATTTATATGTCTACAGATACTAAAATTTAATTCCCATCTGACCTGTTTGCAATTGTTACTTCATGAAGCTGAAACTGTTAATTGAGAAAACTTTTTTAGTCTGTGAACTGCAATAATGACATAAACAAAAGTTAATTAGACACTATGCGGATTTCCCTAGGGCAAAATTGTCAGAAGCTGTATGTCAGACAAAAGGAAGACCATATGAGAATGCAAAAATTACAGAGTTTTCTTCCCAAAGAGTAGTAAAAACGTGGGGGTTTTAATACTCAAATTTTGCTCAAAATTAACTTGTTTAGCCTACTACCCTTGCGTTAATTGTTTTGTGTCAGAGATTTTTATTTTTTCTCTTTTATTCTAGACTCTTCCTTTAGACTCTTAGGAAATCATATAATATTTGTTGAAATTTATTTTAAAAAGATGTATTTTTTAACTCACTGATGTGTGTGGTTCCAAAAGAACTGTTTTCTGGCAGAAACTTAATTATTTCTACCCATGACCAGTTAATGCCACTATATGCTTTCATTGTCCTTTAGTGTAAGTGATTCTTAGGCTACCCTAGTGTTGTCAATCATTCAAAAAGAGCAAACATATCCCTTCTTGCTAATGAGACGCAAGTTTAGGATTGCTGTTGTTTGGATCATCATTTTCTTTAATTTATTCCATAGTCACACAAATTTGTCCTCAGCTCATAAAAGAAGGAAGTGTGACAAAGCCACAAACTTTTGTATTAATTTAAAGATATTAAATGCAAGTCCTTTAAATCCTCATTTAAGTCAGCAGTTCTTGTAATTCCTTTAATTTGTGGAAGTTTCCCTTTTGAAGTCTGGAACCTCCATTATCTACATTACTTTACTTAGCTTTCCTTTTAAGTTAAACCAACTAAATGTCATCTTTCAAGCCAAGGCTCTTTCCTACAGTCATCTCTCATAACTTATTATCAATGACAATGGGTCCCAAATCACTGGTTGTTTTAAAATCAGCATTGGAAATGCTAAAAATAAATGGTTTTAGTTATTCTGGGTTGTTACTGTGCCTCCTGTTCCCTTACTCCAGAAAAAAAAAACAACAGCTTTCTTTAATTCACATGGAAAATTCTGGCATAAATTTATTATGTATATCCTTCCTTAGATTCAGGAGGCTTGGGTGAGCATTTGAAAAAGTGGTTCTTCTAAAGACTGCTTGTTACTAATAGGTTACTTGGCATTCTTTTTCTCCATTTATTTTTGCTCTACTGGTTTTGTTTTGAGTATGTTGATTTCCTTCAGCAGCATTCCCATTAAATGCAGGAAGACAGCATAAAAAAACATGAAAATGAGGTATATTATTACAAATTATAAAGTATTTAGCATATGGGATGGAATTCAGTTCCAAAGGAAAATAAATTATGGTTGACTATTAGGAGGTGTTTGTAATGCCCTAATAACTCATTATACTTAGAGGAGATCAAATCAACAGAGCCTACATAGTGATTCATTTCACACTAAAGTAGATGCCTCAGTACCTGAGCATATAGATCTAGTTCCAGTTGTGGTGCCTTATGGTAACCCATCTGGCAAACAGCTCCTGACCCAGGTCCTGGACTTCCTGTTGATGTGGCCTATCTGTCAAGCCCCTGGAGAAGAAGGAACTTGGCCAAATCAGGGGGTCTGAAATGACACTGAGATGATAAAATCTTTAGGCAAACAAACTAGTCTCTGACATTTTGTTTTATCTAAACATCATTTTGAGAACTGAGTTCAGGTGCCTATGCGTAGATGTCAGTTGAGTGGGGGATTCATAGTATCCCCATGAGGCTGAGAGCTGTAACACTGAAGATCAGAAGTCTTCTGTAGTTGACAGCCAGAAGTGGAGTCCAGCTCTGGAGTCCTCTGTACAGGAAAGATATAGAACCATTGGAAATGGTCCAGAGAAGGGTCACAAAAATTATCAGAGGGATTGAGCACCACTTCTGTAAGGAAAGGCTGAAAGACTTGGGACTGTTCAGGCTGGAGAAGACTCTGGGGAGACCTTATTGTAGCCTTTCAGTTATTAAAAAGGGCCTATAAGAAAGATGGGGAAAGACTTTTTAGCAGGGCCTGTTGTGATAGGATGAGGAGTAATGGTTTTAAACTAGAAGAAGGAAAACTGAAGCTAGCTGTGAGGAAGAAATTTTTTACAGTGAGGGCAGTGAAACACAAAGAGGTTGCCCAGAGAGGTGGTAGATGTGCCATCCCCAGAGACATTCAAAGCCAGGTTAGATGTGGTTCTGGGTAACCTGATTTAGTTGAAGATGCCCTTGTTCATTGCAGGTAGCTGGGACTACACAGCCTTTGAAGGTCCTTTCCAACCCAAACTATTGTATGATTCTATGAGTCTAAATCAGGCAGAGTACTCTAGGACATTTCAAATGTCTCTAGTTCCTTATCTATAAGCAAAGGAATCAAATCATTAATGTAGTTCTAGGTACTGTAGGATACCATGCCTGGCCTGCAGTTGCTACTCAGAATGACAGCCTATTCTATCGTCCAGTGTCATATGTATTGTCCCATAAAAATGTCTTGGATAATCAAATGCAGCAGGAACTTACTTTGAAACAATCAACTCTTTTATGTCAGGTCAGGTAAATCACTGTAGACTGTCTTAGCTATAACAATTGTAGACTGAAGTCTGACATCCAACTCACATCCATGTAGATGTGCACATCTATGTATAGTCATCTAATATTTGGTGTTTGGAACTAAATCTTGTCTCAGTCTAAGAAAGTCTTTGGTTCCTCTGTGAAGGAAAATATGTGTCTCTCATGCATCCTTTCATTTTTAATTAACAAGCTGTAGTGTTTACATTTGTGAGATAACTGGGAAAAAAGTTAAACAACCTTCTCAATAATTAAATGTTTTGAGTCATCATAGCTTCTAGCCTTTCAAAACTATTTACTTTTCAACATAGGTAAACTTAGAAGTTTTGCTTTTCTTAAACATATAAGAATATAATTCCTCTGCTCATCCTCCCCTGATTCTACTGAGTTTTCAGATTTTTTAATAAATTAATAAGGTAAGATGTTTATTTGGGGTTCAGAATGGATATTATATACTCCTTTTTTTCTGTGAATATAAATAAAAGGTGTCGAAGGGCTACTTGAAGGTCGCCTTCTCTCTCATTCTACAGTAAAATTAATAGTAGAAAAGCTCTTTTACAAAGCTTTTCTATGCCCTTAAATAATCCCTCACCTGTAGTGGTTGAAGAAAAAATACCTTTCTTCAAAATATATTCTTTAAAAATCTATGGTAAGATAAGACTGCTTTTGGTCAAGTAGTAACAATGAAAATCCAGACTAAATCAGATCTGAACAAACAAAATTTAAAATTCAGATATATTGAAAAAACTTTTACATAAAAAATAACTTCCACATACTCAAGGTGTGAATGACAGGAGTCCTTTTCTCTGGAACCCTAATGCACTCTGAATTTTGAATATATCATTGTTCTTATTGCTTCAGTCTTTTCTGAAGGTCCAAAAAAGGCAAAACAACATAGAAATGGAGGAGATGGGGAAAAGGAATTGGAAGTAAAAGCCCTGTGCTCTGTTATTCTTTAATTGGAACTTCAGTTATCTTAAAGCATCTTAGCCAAAAACATTTACACCCCTAAGGTCTGTCAGAAGTAAAATCAAGCGTATTATTTCTATGACACTTATTTTTTCAATGTCTTTCCCCTTTTCCCGCTTTTCTAGTTAACTCTTAATCAAGCTTGTGTATTTCTCCTACCAAAGATAATACTCCTTCCAGTTCTCTTTCCCATACTTTTTGATATCCAGCTAATCGCCTCCAAATATTGTTGACACAAGCATTTCTTTTCACAAGCCTCCCTATCTCCATTTTTATTACCTCCATAGCCACTTTTTTGCATCTTATCCTTTTATTTTCATTGCTGTTGTTGTAGTTTCAGTTCTAACTAAAATTTATTTTCCAAACTGACTACCAAAATAGCCATTCCTGGCCAAATAGTTTTTAAAGCTTCAGGGGGCACAAAAATAGAATATATCTGAGGAGAGGAGAGAAGGGGAGAGAAGGAGGGGAGAGTAGGGAAAGAAATATATATTCATTTTTTGCAGTTTTCATACCAGTTGTAAAAACTCCCTTTGCATGTCCTGTATCATGTATATTTTTCACAGAAGACAAAAATGAGGTGGCATGAAAAAGAATGAATTGCTGACTTTTGCTTTTACAAAACAGGCCAGTTTTCTCCTGTACACAGAAAAGGGGATCCACTGGCTAAATGGAAGGTCTCTTGTGCATATAACTATTTAATATATTTTTATTGTTTAGATTAGGTTTTATAAAGCATAAAATAATTGTTCTTACCTTATCAATAAATGGAGTAATTTATTCTGGTTTTACAATCCAAAAGTCTTCTACTCCCCAGCTTTGCAAGTTTCCCTTCTGATAAGAGCACTATCTTTCATATAGTCCTTTCCAACTCTGATAAAAAATGTTATTACAATTTTTTACAGTATTTTCTGAGATAAGATCCTTAATTCTGACTCAATTCTATTCTCAGCCTTATCAGACAGAGAAAACTGGTAATTAGAAAGGCAAATATCAGAGATAGGCATGATCATAGTCTTAATTTGGAAGTTCCATCATATAAATTGACTTCAAAAAATCAATTAATTTTTGGCAGGTATACACAACCAAAACAATACATGCAATACTGGTCCAAATTATAGACATGTACATGGAATTGTCTTCTAACAGCTGAACAGCTCCTGAAGCATATACTCAGTTGCCTACGGAGAGGCATAAAATGCCGTTTGGGATTTTGTACGGTATCTGTATTGCTGAATGAGGTTGACCAGTACTTTATCTCTATACTGACTCATGGATAGCGGGGGATGTGGGGATGTGTCGTGGGTTCAGCAGTAGTAGTCATTTTTCTCTTTCTTAGTAGCTGGTGCAGGGCTGTGGTTTTGATTTTCAGCCTGGGAACAGTGCTGATAACACCGACGTTTTTAACTCTTGCTAAGTAATGTTTAGTCTGACCAAGGACTTTCTGAGTCTCATGCTCTACCAGGGAGAAGAGGAAGCCAGGAGGAAGTAGAGACAGGACACCTGACCCAAACTGACCAAAGAGGTATTCCATACGACAGCACATCATGCCCAGGATAGAAACTGGGGGCAGTTACCTGGAAGGGCTAGTTCACTGCTGGGGTCTGGCTGGCTATCAGTCAGCAGGTGCTGAGTGGTTGTATTCTCTTCCCTTTTTATTTCCCTCATCATTATTATTATTGGTGGTAGCAGGAGTGGTTTTGTGTTATACCTTAGTTACTGGACTGTTCTTATCCCAACTCGTGGGAATTACATTCTTTTGATTCTTCTCCCCATCCCTCCAGGAGTTGGGGGCAGGAAGGAGAGGGTGGGGAGTGAGCAGACAGCTGCGTGTTTTTTCTGGGTTGCCTACTGGGCTTAAACCATGACAAGATGGTGCAGCAATGGAAGCAGAGCAACTGGCAAAGCAGAGGTAAACCATGTGGGCTGCTGCACTGTGGCAGGATATCACTGCCTGGGTGCAGAACGTGGTGGTGAAGGTCCGTCATGTAGATGCTCATGTACCCAAGAGCTGGGCTACTGAGGGATACCAGAACAACCAACAAGTGGATCAAGCTGCGAAGATTGAAGTGAATTTAGATTGGCAATGTAAGGGTGTATTACATTTAGCCCTGTGGGCCATGAACATAGATGGGCTCATGATTGAGGGGTGGACTTGACCATGGACAACATCACCCAAGTTATTTATTAATGTGCAGCACTGCAATTAAACAAGCCAAGCTCTTAAAACCTCTCTGGTATGGAGGACTGTAAGCGGCGAGGAGAAGCAGACAGGCCAACCCAATATGGGTGATAAGCAACTTCTAGTTTATTTGTGACACAGTTCACACATATATAGGAGTGGTATTCAGCCACTCCTTCTTGGCATAACAGTATTGGTTAGCCCCCACAGCTTCCTCCACATTCTCCTCCCAGGTCCGGTCTCTGTCCACCTGTGGGGGCCACCCCCTGCCTCGCTTGCACAGTACTCCAGAACTCTATGGTTCTGCTCTTAGAGTCATTCTGCAACAGAGGACAGTGGTTGAAGTACAAATATGGCTAGGACTGGTAAATGGACTATATCAATATCAATTCAGGGTGAACCACTTTTCTAGGTCTATTTAATTACTGACTACGCTGCATTTACTTCTGTATTGAAGAATCTTAACCAAGAAATAGAGTAGTGAAAAAAAAAAAAACAAAACACCTCCTAAAGGATGTATGCTACTACTTTGAGTTGTGTTTTTCATTTTTCATTTTCTTGTAGATAAGTTTTAAAGAGTTTCAGCATTTTAAATATATGTTTATGTAGTGAATCATCATACGGGGAGATTCATTTTATATCATGGTTGCCATACAGAATCTTGGTGTCTAACCTGCACAATTTATTAAGGGATCTTTCTATATGCTCTCACTCTGGTGGTTTTCATGGTAGTTACCATGTTCTCAGTCAGTTGTGAATTATAACTTGAGGCTATGAATTACAACTTGCACTGTGACATGTCTTGTTCAACTATCCACAAATGAAGTCTCTCTCTCCCCTCCCCCAACCCCCATCACCAAAGAAAGGAACTTTTCAGGAATTCTGACTCCAGTGTTGGTCATAATGGTATAAGAGAGACTGAAAACATGAGAAGGAAAAAAATATGGAAAGAAAGATGCAAAATTTTTATATTTTTTAATATCTATTCACATCTGCTGTAGGGAAAATATCAAATATTTAATCCTAAGGGACAGCTACTGTTAGAGAATAGCCAGTACAAGAACTCAGGTTCTATTATAAACCTGCATCTTCCTCCTGAGCATTTTGTATTAGCCACTCTTTACTCTAGTATTTATGAACTCTTAAACAATACAGATATTAATCTCCTTGACAGTGTTAATAACATGTTTTATAAACTCTTTTTTGTGTGTCTTACCACCTGTTATCCAACAAATCATAGAATCATAGAATCGTAGAATTGTTAGGGTTGGAAAGGACGTTAAGATCATCTAGTTCCAACCCCCCTGCCGTGGGCAGGGACACCTGATGCTAAATCATATCACCCAAGGCCTCATCCAACCTGGCCTTGAACACTTCCAGGGATGGAGCATTCACAGCCTCACTGGGCAACCTATTACAGTGCCTTACCACCCTAACAGGAAAGAATTCCCTTCTTATATTCAACCTAAACTTCCCCTGTTTGAGTTTTAACCAGTTACCCCTTGTCCTATCACTACAGTCTCTAATGAAGAGTCCATCCCCAGCATCCCTATAGGCCCCCTTCAGATACTGGAAGGCTGCTATGAGGTCTCCACACAGCCTTTTCTTCTCCAGGCTGAGCAGCTCCAACTTCCTCAGCCTGTGTTCATACAGGAGGTGTTCCCGTTCCCTGATCATCCTCGTGGTCCTTCTCTGGACTTGTTCCAACAGTTCCATGTCCTTTTTATGTTGAGGACATCAGAACTGCACACAATACTCCAGGTGAGGTCTCACAATAGCAGAGTAGAGGGGCAGGATCACCTCCTTCGACCTGCTGGTCACGCTCCTTTTGATGCAGCCCAGAATATGGTTGGCTTTCTGGGCTGCAAGAGCACACTGAAGCTGGCTCATGTTTATTTTCTCATCGACCAACACCCCCAAGTCCTTCTCTGCAGGGCTCCTCTGAATCTCTCTCTGCCCAGCACATAGCTGTGCCTGGGATTGCTCCCACCCAGGTGTGGGACCTTGCACTTGGCATGGTTAAACTTCATGAGGTTGGCATCAGCCCACCTCACAAGCATGTCAAGGTCCCTCTGGATGGCATTCCTTCCCTCCAGCCTATCAACCAAACCACACAGGTTGGTGTCATTGGCAAACGTGCTGAGGGCGCACTCAATCCCACTATCCATGTCAGCGACAAAGATGTTAAACAAGACCGGTCCCAACACCGATCCCTGAGGGACACCACTCGTTACTGGTCTCCAGCTGGACATTGAGCCATTGACCACAACTCTTTGTGTGTGGCATCCAGCCAGTTCTTTATCCACCGAGTGGTCCATCCATCAAATTGATGTCTCTCCAATTTAGAGACAAGGATGTTGTGTGGGACAGTGTTGAAAGCTTTTCACAAGTCCAGGTAGATGACATCAACTGCTCTATCCCTGTCCATCAGTTCTGTAGCCCCATCATAGAAGGCCACCAAATTGGTCAGGCAGGATTTCCCCTTAGTGAAGCCATGCTGGCTGTCACCAAGCACCTTGTTGTTTTTCATGGGCCTTAGCATGCCATCCAGGAGAATCTGCTCCAAGATTTTGCCAGGCACAGAGGAGAGACTGACTGGTCTGTAATTCCCAGGGTCATCCATTTTCCCCTTCTTGGAAATGGGGGTTATAGTTCCCTTTTTCCAGTTGTCGGGAACTTCACTTTACTGCATGATTTCTCAAATATATGATGGCCAGAGGCTTCGCAACTTCACTTGCCAGCTCCTTCGGGACCCACGGATGCATCTCGTCAAGACCCATGGACTTGTGCACGTACAGATTTTTAAGATGGTCTCGAACCAGTTCCTCTCCTACAGTGGGCCCAAGGTCTTCATTCTCACAGTCCCTGCATCTGCCTTCCAAGACTTGGGTGGTTTGGTCAGAGCCTTTGCCAGTGAAGACCGAGGCAAAGAAGTCATTCAGAACCTCAGCCTTCTCCAAATCCTGTGTAGCCAGTTCTCCTGAGAGGTTCCTGAGGGGGCCTAGGTTCTCCCTAGTCTTTTTTTTATTTGCTATGTACTTGTAGAATCCCTTCCTGTTATCTTTAATACCTCTAGCTAAGTTTAATTCTAACTGAGCCTTAGCTTTCCTAACCTGCTCCCTAGATTCTCGGACAACATCCCTGTACTCTTCCCATGCCACCTGTCCTTACTTCCACTTAGTATAAGCCTCTTTTTTCAATTGAATTTTCCTCAAGACCTCCTTATCCATCCAAGGAAGTCTCCTGGCCCTCCTGCTGCACTTCCTTCTGGTTGGGATGCAACACTCCTGAGCTTGCAGCAGGTGATCCTTGAATATCAACCAAGAGTCTTGGGCCCCTCTGCCCTCTAGGGCTGTATCCCATGGAACCTTCCAAAGCAGGTTCCTGAAGAGGCCAAAGTCTGCTCTTTTGAAGTCCAGGGCACTGAGCTTGCTGCACGCTCTTCTCACTGTCCTGAGGATCTCAAATTCGAGCATCTCATGATCGCTGCATCCAAGGCTGCCCTGGAGCGTCACATTTCCAATGAGCCCTTCCCTGTTGGTGAGCACGAGGTCAAGCATGGCACCTCTCCTTCTCAGTTCTTCTATTACTTGCAGAAGGAAGTTGTCTTCTACACAATCGAGGAACCTCCTGGATTGCTTGTGCCGGGCTGTACCGTCCTTCCAATAGATGTCAGGGTGGTTGAAGTCACCCATGAGAACAAGGGCCTGTGAGCGTGAGGCTTTTCCTATCTGTCTATGGAGTGCTTCATCCGCAGGTTCTCCTTGATCAGGTGGTCTGTAACAGATCCCCACAGTAATGTCTCCCATAGCTATATTCCCTTTAAGCCTGACCCACAAACTCTCTGTGGACTGCTCACCTGTCCTCAGACAGAGTTGCATACTCTCCAGCCTATCCCTAGCATAAAGGGCAACTCCCCCTCCCCACCTGCCAGGCCTGTCTTTCCTAAAAACCTGTAACCTTCCATTCCAACACTCCAGTCATAGGAACCATCCCGTCACGTTTCTGTGATGCCTATTTTATCATACCCCTGTAGATGTGCACACATCTCTAATTCCTCTTGTTTGTTCCCCGTGCTATGGGCATTTGTATAGATGCATCTGAGCCGAGCTCCAACTGAAGCCAGCTCATTGGCTGGAGCGGCTGGTATATCTCTACATTGCTCCAAGCATTTATTATAGTTTCTGGCAACTGACTGGGTGTGTTGGAATCGAATGATGCCCCCAACACATCTAGTTTAAAGCCTCCTTGACCAGTCTGGCAAGCCTCCTACCAAAACTACTCTTTCCCTTCTTTATCATCAGATAAAGAAATCCTTGTTGCCAAGAGGAAAAATGTTGATACAGATTCAAAGACTATGAAAATAGAAGGTTTTGTGATGATAATCTGCTGTTTACCCTGTAGATCATAGATTATAAGATAAATTAATTTCCATTTCGGGTCCCATACTTTGTGTAAATTGATATTTTTTTAATATTCAAGCAAGCATTTGTTCTCAGTGCATAGTGTCTAGCAGTTGAGAAACTCACCATTACCATTGATCGTTTGGTCCAACGGCAATTTGCTCTTACTCTGCTTTAGGATCTCTTAATGTTTCCCAGTTATAGCTACCTAATCAATGGCAGTCTGATTAGCTTTTCCTGATTACAATTTTACTTTTTCTTTAGTTTCTGTCCAGAAGCTTTGCCATATTTATCTTCTATCCACTCTGGTTATTAATCAGTTTATTAGTCTAGGAAGCTACAGTATTTTAAATACAAATCAGGAGAATTTCTTTCATTAGCCTTCAGTTTAATCTCAGAAGAAAAAAAAAAGTGTAGGCGTGTAGGCTTTGTCATCTCATAGCAGTAAATGCCATTAAGGAACCACACTTTCTATAACTAAGAGTTATAAAAGGGAAAAAATGACCAATGTCATAACTAGATGTGCTTGACACGCTCATTTGCCTGAGCAAATATCTATTTGATAAAAAGCAATTCTGACTACAAATACAGATGAATGCTCAAAGTCTAAATCTCAGATGATACTTCATTTACTAAAAACAAAAAAAAAACAAACCCCAAAAAAGAAACTTAGATAATTCCCAATCTTCACTGATATTTTTAGTCAAGTTTTTTTTATTTGTTTCATATACTGGCATTATCTCCACCTGTGTTGTTATATTTGTCTGGTTTGGTTTGTTTTTTGTGTTTGTGTATCATAAGTACAATGTTCATGTATTTTACATAGGTGGGAATTTGACTAGTGTAGGTGAGAATATACAAAAGGCAAAGCTGACAAAATTTAATAACTTTTTTTTTAGATGCTTATGTAAAAGGTGACTGGTGAACAAAGGAGGAAACAAGGCGTTTAACAGATGAAAAAATGCTTATAGACCCAAACTCACTTCACTGTTAAATCACTTGATTCTTCAAAAAAGAGAAATGATAAAATAATCCATTCAGTCGCACGCTGATTTGTGACAGCAGACCAAAAGTAATTCACAGAAAACTAGGAAGTTACAGTTGCAATAACTAGGACTTTTCTTAACAGCATAGGTTAGCTAGCACCTTCTTAAAAAAATGTGGTGGTGGCAAAGAAAGTAGTTTTTCGGATGGATATAGAGTAATTTCTTGCACAAATTCAGAGTGATGAGGAGAAACAGCAAACAGAAAGGTTCAATATGTCCATTAGATCAAAAAATATGGGACTACAGGGTATCCTGGTGGACCCTATGCTTTGAAAAAAAGAGATGCAGTGTAACAAGGCACCTGAATCCTTACCTAGGTGGGTGTATGTGAACAAAAGATTTTGGTGTACTCACTCAATGTAAAAAATCAGCATATGCTAGATGTTTCATTCAAGGCCGCAGTTAATTCAGTATGATGTGTGTGTGTCCCCACATCCCCAATTATTCATAAAGAATGCTTCCTTTAAATAAATTTCTTAAGTCTTCTGTATTAGTGTAAGTCCAAAGATTATCACTGCTTCAGTAATAACAGTGGACATTCAAAGAAAAAGTATAAATTTGAAGTAACTCCTTAATAATAAAGGGCTTCTGGGACAGGCGTTTATTTCACCCCTACGCACGCAGATATTTGCACAGTAATTAAGGATTTATACACCTTGTTCTCCAGTCTTATTGGCTGTCTTGAAGAGGACATCCTTAAATACTCCTACACATTGTATCAGAGCATTAAGTGATTGTTGTGGTTTAAGCCCTGTTGGCAAGCCAGCCACACCATTTCTCTCTGCCCCCCCCCCCCCCCCTTCTCCCCTTCCCCTCACCCCTGCTCCCAGAGGGATGGGGAGGAGAATCGAAAGAATGTAACTCCCACAGGTTGACATAAGAACAGTCCAGTAACTAAGGTATAACACAAGCCACTACTGCTACCAACAGTGGTAATAATGATAAAGGAAATAACAAGGGAAGAGAATATGATACCACCTGCCAAAACAAGCCCAACTGAGAAGTGACTGATACCTAGTCCAACTCCGCAGTGCCCTAACCCTTCTGGGTAACTCTCAAGTTACATCCTGTGCATGATACGTTGTGGTATGGAATACCTCTTTGGCTAGCTTGGGTCAGGTGTCCTGTCTCTGCTTCCTCCCAGCTTCCCCCCAGCTTCCCCTTGCCCCTGGCAGAGCATGAGGCTCACAAAGTCCTTGATCAGTCTAAACATTTGAGCAGTACTAAAAATATCAGTGTTATAAGCACTGTTCCCAGGCCGAAAGTCAAAAACACAGCTCTGCACCAGCTACTAAGAAGGAGAAAAAATGACTGCTACTGCTGAACCCAGGAGAGTGATAAGAATTTGAGACAGCTTATTTCAGAACTGTTGTAACTTGGAGGTATCTAACGCTTTTTTTTTTTCATAAGTCCACAGGCAATTCCTGATTGCTCTCTTAAACCTCTAGAAGTAGGTTTCAGCATGGGCTATTATTTCTAATGCTATTGCAGAAATTAAACAGTTTCTGAAAAATGGGATCAATCATGTACAATTTGTTATATCTAACCTACAGCACGATAGATTAGGAAATATTGTATGACTATGAACATTTCAATAGAAACACTAATTTCTTTCTCCTCTCTTGGAGATCACTTGAGGAGGCAGCAAACTAGCAGTTTCTTTGTGGAAAGAAGGTATGGGAATGGTTTCATTATTTATTATCATTTAACCTGAAATAATATATTTCTTTACCTACTGGCAAGCAAGCATATACAAAATCTATTATTTGAAAGATTACTATTTATATATAATTTGGGAGAAATAAGCTACTTCCATGAAAAATAAAAATAAAATATTATAAATCATGAAATACTCATAAGAAAAACATTAATAAAACAATTATACAGAAACTCTAATCTCTAACGCCTTAACATCCAGAAATTTATGTAATATTCGCATTGGCCATGGTCAAAATTAATTGTCTTTGAGAGGTCAGTGCCTCATTTAATTCAGCATACCTGCACTGCGGTCTACTAGATACTAAATTGATCTTTAGGCTTCCATTTTCTCAGAGATATGTTACCAGGATTGAAATAGATAAGAAACTTGGTTAGGTATTGTTTAAAAAAAAAAAAAAAAAATTGTTAAGAAGCATAAACTCTGTATCTGACTTTGTTTCCCCCTGACAAATCTGTGGAATGCAATTTAGATACTTTACTAGACTCTATTGATTGAATATCATCAACTTAAATGACAAAAGAATCATACCCCAACAAAGATTATAATGCTGAATGCTTTGTTGTTAAAAACAATTTGGTGCTAAAAAATTTACAAGATAAAGACCTCAGTAAAGTTGTTATATCCACTATATTTGATCATTTTTTAATCATGACCATAAAAGTATTGATGCTGTCATTACTAGATTTGGCTGCAATGCAGAACGTTTATTTTGTCTGATTTTTTTCCATTGTTATTTATATTATCTGTAGGTGGCTATTAACATTATTGTTTGTTTCTTGTTTTTTTTTTATTTAAATTTACATTTGCTGGAAATAACTTCAGTTCTGTGTAATTAAATATTTACCAAATTCCCGTCATTTACCAATTATTCCCATCAATGAATAAAATAAGGCAGTGCAAAAAATAGTACTTAGATGTAATAGGAAAAAAAAAAAAACAAAACAAAAGTGTATAACTCACACCTTTTCAAACAGAAAAAAATCGGATTTTGGTTTGATTCAAGTAAACATTTTGCCTTCGCAAGTGTTTGTGCGTATTCCTCATTCTGCTGGCATTAGATTGTGATTGGCAGTGGCATGCACTGTCCACGATTTATTTTTGCTTTTGCCTTTATACTGCGATGAAACAGCTAAATGGCTTTGTAACTTTTCCACACTAAGTCACTGAATGAACTTCATGTTGAAATAGTGTCATACTGATTTCTTAATAATAAAAATTTTACTCTTGTCTAATATTAGAAATAATGGGTATGACTAAGCCAAAGCTTGTAAAATTATATATGTCAAAGTCATAATTACAGAATTTTTTTTTTTTCACTACAGGAAAAATGTTAGTAAGGAGAAAAGTAATCCTTTGAAGTTTCTTTCCAGCTTTGCATTTGCTTCAAGTACACTTTGAAATGTTATCTGTCTTCAACTGTCTTACTCATAACTGTAGCATTTGGTTCTCTCATCTACCAGTTACAGAAGTGGGTTATTTTTTTTCCAAATTGTAACCTTCAGAAAGAGAAAAAATATATATGGCTGTAAATGCTTAAGAATGCAACATGCTAAATATAATTACATTTTACAATACTTAGGAAAAAAAAATGAGAATAACCTGTGAAAATTTGTTCAAAGACAACGCTAAGAGAATGTGGAATATTAAGCAAAACTTTTTTCATAGTAGTAAATATTGCATCTGACTTGCCCACTTTCAAAAAGATATGCAATGTATGGATAATCATCTATAATGTCAAGGTGAAATATTTTCTATCACGATTAATATTGAAGAAAATGTTCACTGTCATGACAGCTGATTGTTCACTGTCCCTCAATTTTCTTGCCTCTTCACTGTGTGATATTTCACTAAATTTCTGATTTATATATGCAAAGCATGGAGCTTAGACTGAAATAAAATGCCTTTCAGGATGGTGTTCAGGTTCAAAAGAATAACAAGATTTCAGCAGTCTCCTTTTAACAGTGATCCTGATTATACTTTACTCATATCTCAGCATTCAACACCATTCTCTATTTTCTACGCACAGAATTTCCCTGTGTTTTTTTGTCATTCACCTTCATCTTCTCAGCTTCTTTCTCTATAAAACTGACTTGTATGTTTTCAATTCACATTCTGCTTCATCTTTGACTCCTTGTTCTCACCTACTCACCAGAAAATTATTCCATTGTTAATCAACCACTATGTTATTATTGTTCTGGAAGGATGTCTTGACTTTAAGGCTGACAGTACATCCTACTTTACTGAACTGATGCTTAAGTATATAATATGATGAAGATACACCTTCTAATCACACTCCTCTAGCAGCTTCTATTTTTTTTACTTACATTTACAGATCAGAACTTCTACTTCACTGAATAGGATTGAAATTACTTCTGTTGTTGCTACCATTTGTTTATTGTATAATAAAAACATTATGATGTGCTCCCTTACTTCTGTCTGCTTTAAATATTAATGCAACTATTTTAAACAAATCAGAAAGAAATGTATGTGTGCTATTAACAAATAGTCTAAATTTAGCCATCCTGGATTTAGGCATCTAAGATGGTCACGCAGGCTCCAGCTATGGGCAATTCAGAAAGATTAACATGTTCAAGGAGTGTTAATTTCCCTACTGCCATTGCCAGGATTTTCTATAGGGTCCTAGCCCTCTCATCACACCAGATAACTCTTTCTTATGTTTATTTTTCAAGATCAGCATTTTTAATCATCAGCAATATGCATAACTTTTATTTTGTAACAATAAATAGCCTATAATTCTTTGGTTTGACCTTGGAAATGTGTATATGTACATAGTATATATAGTTTACAAAACATAAACAAAAAAAGAATATTGAAAGGTGTTTTTTTTTTTCCCCTTTGAAGGTGTTGGTATTTCAATTAGATTAATTTCTTCAATTAGATTAATTTCATGAATCTCTAAACCATCTTCTGATGAGATCAAGATCACTCTGCCAACATAAAATCTTTAACTGCAGGATGATGACGATCCACTAGTGAATCAATAAAACAAAATATGAATATTAAAATAATATTTTTTCATATGTAACTATGAAAGCACTGTATTACAGTTTCCAAATCTAACTGCTCTTTACAGATGATAGAGAAAATGGTGCAAAGAATTTGTAGCCTAGGCAGTATGTAGAGGTTCAGAAACACAGCTGATATTTACACAGTAAATAGGCCAGCAGATGTGAACATCAATCAATGTCCAAGGAAGGAATGATGTATGAACTAAGAAGTCAAGTTCTTCTGCATTATCCTTGTCAGAAAAAAAATAATGCTTTCTAAACCTCTGTGCAATAAACACATCTTTTTTAAGACACAGATTTTTTTTTTTTTTTCTTTTTAAACCTTTCTTCTCGGTTCCTTTTTTTTTTTAATTCTCAAATTTGGAGATAACCCTTTAGTCACAGTCAAACATATAACAGCCAAAATATTTTTTCTTTAAGCAAATTAATACATTACCAGTTATTTTGAAAAGTTACACTCCCATCTTACAGAGGAATGTGATTTGTCAAGACTTTCTGGCTTCTTAGCACTGTCTGTCAGCTTCGTGCCACTCACGTGAATACTAAATGCATAGTTGAAATCACATAAATTTCTTGAGGTTTCCAGTTTCCAGCTTGCTCCATTTGCTTTGCAACTGGAAAGAAGTGAAGGCAAAAATAACACAAGACAGGTATCAGGCAAGAGGAATCATACTATAATCTGATCTCATTAATTAAGATGTGTTTGACTGCATAGTTGGTCTCAGCACATGAGGATCAGGCGGAGAGTCAGTAACATGATTCAGCAGAGTATAGGGAAGAATCCTTAGTAATGCAGTGCTGTTCCATTTCTCTTGACATAGATCAACAACTAATAAATAAATCGTGAAGCAAAATACTACACTCTACCAGTAGCATATAATGCAAACAAGACTGAATCCAGTGAGAAGGATCAGAAGTCTTTGAAAGTCCATATTACATTTTAAGATTTACTAATTTTCAGGTTAGACTAAAAAAGACATCAAAAACATGTCAGCTATGGAAAGGGGTATCTGCTTCCTTTAAACTCTTGTCATCATTAAGCAACTGCTGTGTTAACTACTTAACAGAATGATGAAAAGGTAAACAAGCATTTAAGTTCACCTTAAAAAAAAAATCATATGCATTATGGTGAAAAGTGCTCTGTGATGATGAATTGCATTTGGCCTATATAAGATGGAAACATGAGGCAGACATGTAATATCTCAGATCAGTATACCAAATTGTTTTTTTTGTTGTTGTTGTTTTTGTTGTTGTTTGCTTTGGGGGATTTTGTTTGTTTATTTTTGGTTGGTTGGTTGGTTTGGGATTTGTTTGGTTTGTTTATTTGGTTGTTTTTTCTACTTTTTTTTTCAAGTTGGAACGTGATATTTTTTTACAAGATAAATAAGAATGAAACTTACAAGAAGAAAATATTGTAACTTTCACAAAGTACCTTCAAAATTCAACAGGCTTCTATAAAAATAGAAATGTTGTGACAAGGCTATTTAGGGCTGATTTTATGCCATCTTATATGGAAAATTAGTGCTGCAGAGATGTACTCAGAGATCAGAAAGTGGGGACCAGCACCTGCCCCTTCTGATGCATTTACCAGTTACTTAAAATGGTAAAAAGAGAAAGAGAGAAAACATATTACTCGCATTTCAGCTTATAATAAACACTAATCACAATGTAGGCATGGAAAATCATTTTTGCCCATAGTATTCTGAAGAGTCCAAAGTGAAACAGTCTGTTTTCCCAGTGTTATTTCCAATTGAAATGGCTGCAGAAAGATGACAAGCACTAACACACACTCAGGTCACAGATAAGGGTACAAAACCAGTGCTCTAAATCAGATCACATCTCACATTTATCTATATTTAATATGATTTAAATTATTAAAAGGCAACAGAACTCATGCTCTGAGGGAGAAAATATGCTCATGCGTTCATAATGAGTACATTTGCTACAATTTATAAAACTGTGCAAAAGTTTTCACTTCCACAAATAAAGAAAATGGCCTAGCATGGGAAATTTCTAGGTTAAAGAATTTGCAAAACAATATTATCTATTTATTATATTAAAATATATACTGAAGTTACTTAATGCAGTATTTGTTTTAAAATTAATGAACTATCTAATTTTGTAACTTCTAAGTTTTGTGTTGTACAGTTTTTAATTATTGAGTTGCAATATGTTGAGTGCTACTTCAGATGTGATACTGTAATAGCACGTTTTTCAAAAATGGGCAGAAAATGACAAAGCTAGTAAATCTCAAGGACCATCTTTGTTATTTCATCTCTTACGGAGCACGTTGAAGGAATTTAAATAATACTTAGTAATTTGCTTGATAAAATACAATTGCTTTCTTTAATAAGGAATAGTATCATCTTGATTTAGTGTGCCAAACACACCTGACTGTTGACCCAATGAGGTATTCTTTACCCGGCCCAAAAGAGACAATTAGAAAATCAAATTTAATTACTTTGACACTGCAGAAAGGTGTGGCAACTAAGGTAAACAGAATGAGAGTTTATTTGGTTTCTAATCTCATTTTTTGGTAAGTGGATGGCTCATTTCTCTGACAAAAAAAAAAAAATCACAGCACAGATAGGATTTACTGCTTTTTTGTTTCTTGGAACTGTGATATTCTGCCTGGTGATCACCACTTCTGCCATTAATGCCTTTTCACCAACTTATTGGTATGAATGAATGATATGAATCCTCCCCTCTTATTTACTCAATATATCTCATTCTGATTTTAAAGCAAAGGGTGGAAAGACAAACCAGTAAAATAAATAAATAAATAAATGAAGAGCTAACCAATTAATCAATCATTCAAAATGATTAAAGCCTCTTTTGAAGGCTCTGAATGTCAACTTAAACATCATAGAAAAATCTGACTGATTTTCAGAGGCTTTTTTAGAAGCTTTAAGACCACATGGATCTAATTTAAAAAAATTTGAAACACAGTATTGGTCTATTCAAAGATGTGTTTGCAGTTCTGGCAGCACAACAGGTGAGAAATTACGTGTTTGGGTGCTTATTTTGTCTGTTTCCACCAGACTGAAATTGGCCTAGTTATTGACTTTTTTTTTGTTTTCTTTTTTTAATGTCAGGCAATAAAAACTTGATCATAACACAGGTGACAGTCTAGATCAGCAGTCTCCAAACTTTTTTGATCCACCCCATCAGTGAAAACTTCATAAGAGTACTACTGCAGTTCTTATATTTTCTTCCTAAACTCAATTGAATCATACTCTGCACCCCATGCCTGCACCCCAGTTTGGAGACAGTTGGTCTAGATGGGGATGAGGAAGGGAAAAAAATTCTTCTGTGAGTTTATCTTTACATTATTTCCAGGACAAGGGGGAAAAAAAAAAACAATCAACCAAACAACAAAAAACAAAACCCCTTGATAATGCTTTTGCAATAGCTACAAACGTTTTAGTTTGCAATTTCATTATTTGCTTCTGCAATAACCTCCTAGAATCCATTTCAGATAATTAAGCCTTTTAGTTCTGTGTGAGAAGATGAGAAAGTCAAACATCTTTGAAGACTTTCCCAATCAAAATAGTGTAATAGATTTCATCGATTTAATCTGCAAAAGACACATTTACTGTAACGTCTATAACATTCCTGTAACAAGAGCTTAATTGACAAACATTATCTGTGCTGCAAAAAATAAAGTCTTCGTCTCTTCCACCTAGAAACGTGGTTGCTTTCTTTTCTTATTCAACATATTTCAGGAGGTGTTCAGTGTGGAGACAGTGTTCTCACAGGAGAATGAATAATTGGTACATAAACTCTGAATAATTCTGAAAGATACAGCAAGGCCGTGAGAGGCCCAAGGAAGCTTAAGCAAGCAAGATAAGAAGCAGCTAGAATTCACTGATGTAATGAGAACTGTGGACTGTTGGCAAGCTTTCGAGGTCGAGTTCCCACACCTGCGCTTAACCAATTATATGCTAGTTGCAAAGGGTCTTCAGGACATGTATCCAATCATAATATGCCAAATCACTGTAAGTGCATGTAAGAAATAGTATTTAAGGGGTTAAGGCTTTGTAATAAACGGCTTTTTGTCTGATCATATTGATCTCTGACTGAGTCCATATATTTTCTGCGGCACTTCAGGAAAGTAATTTTAAAGTTAACATGATCTCCTGTATTAGCATTCTAGCTAATAATGGAAGTCTGTACTTATAAAATTACTGAAATTCATTAGTGCAGACAGTTCTGTTAGCTTCTGTTCTCCAAGTTCCTTGCAGTTTCAACAGAAGAGATGACTATTGTTAACATCACAGTTCCTATTTTGTAGGGATGTGTTTATTAGTTTGTACAACAACATTTTCAGTATATTTTTTGCCAGAACTATAGATCTAATAAGTGGGAGACAAAAAATGGTCACTATACCATAGACAGCTAAAATAATGTCTTGGGAAAAAAAAAAAAAATCCTTTCAGACTATCAAACAAAAGTCATAATTAGTGCTAAAATATTAGAATATTAGCTCTTTTTGAGGAGGCAATTGATAAAACTGTTTCCTAGTGTATTTGACAAACATTAAACAAATGCAGCTTAATCTAAAGTAAATACTATCAAAAGGTTAAAAAAGATGGGTTCAGCATATTTCTAAATAAATTTCTTTTATAAGTTTCTCTGTCATATCTTTCTGAATTTTCCTCATCATCTAAACTCTCTATCTGTAGGTCTAACCAGTATTGAAAACCTTCATATTATATTTATGGTCTTAAAAATGTACATGACCTTAAAATATTCTGTAAAATTGTACACTGTGTTTGCTCAAAAGTGACTTTTACCTCAAATTTCGCTCTACCTGTAGCAAAGGACCCACTATCAAAATATTATCTACAATTAAGAGTTACTTTCTTGTTAAGCTAAAATTCAACAAGGAATGAGAACATTATGTCACAAGATTGCTGTTGACTTTAATATAGATATTAATTTATGTACATGTAAGTTTATAAATTTAACTATAAATGAGTAAACATGAATTTTTAAAATGTATCTTTTAATACATAATGCAATGCAGTGTAATACAAGATGATGAATACAATTAATATAATTTATATATATTGAGATTGAGCATTATAAGAGTTTCATCACAGTTCTGAGTCTTGTCCGTTTTCCAAACTGCAGGTTGGAAATATGTACCCAGATAGAAGTATATCTATAAGAGAATAAGTTTACATAAAAACTAAAACAGTCTAACTAAGAAAACAATAAAGAAGTCCGCATTTTTTTTTACTGCTTAAAATAATTTGAGGTGGTTGCAATCAGAATGAGTAGTGCTTTATCCATAAACATTACTACTTCTTATAGGATAAGATATTACTCAGTATTACTGAAGGTGAGAGGACCGGGTTTCAAGGAGCAGAAAGCGGATCACAGGAAAAATGTAAGAAAGTTAACTAGAATACTGTGCTTTACACAGTATCTCTGAATTGCATTCCATTTTTTCTATAGGGAAAGAATGATGGAGCTTTATCAACCAACAAATATGGGACAATAAATATGAAACATTAAAGCCCATTATAAAGGATTTAATTCTTAAAACCAACAAAACGATCAAACCAACATAAAAAGAAAAATCAACAAACAAACAAAACCAAAACCAACTATGAACCTGCAAATTTGAATTTTGTAATAGATAAACTGAAACAACAGAAGTGAAGAACGGAATAAATGGACACATGAGTTAATATACTTTTGGAATATACATTTTATAGCAGATATTCATGCTTCTGAAAAACATACAAATATTTGAAGCATTTGGACAGGCAGTCTACAAAATACACTTTGCTTTTCAAGTATCTACTGATAAACTCCACCACAAAAGACTTTAAAAAGTACTTCACCACTGTCTAGTAAATGTACTAAACTCTTCCATAAAGGGAGTACTGTTATGATTTAATATTAAGTGTTTAATAATAGGTTAGGAGAGAGAAAACAAAAAGATAAAATGTTTTCCTTCATAATGAAGGAAGTGTATAGGTTTGAATTTTTTTCAGGGAGGAAGGCACAATGAGGTTATAAAATTTTTAAATGTTGGATAATCAAACCCAAAAATATTCCTGAAACCTCCAGAGGAATGGTACAATACTAAGCCATTCTGAAATAAAACAGCAGATAAAGTTCTTTTTCAAACGAAGAAAAAAATTTCTTTAAACACCTAAAGTGCTAAATCAAACTTACAAGTTATTGAAATATTGTATGCACTGTTCAATGTATCTAGCAGTAAAGACAGAATAGTAAAACCTGAAAGGAAGAGTAATAAGTATTATTATTGAAAACACAGAGTAGTTTACTGATCACACACTGATTACAATCCTTCAACCTGGGAAAGAAATGCCTAAAGGTCATATGATAGGCATCTAAAATAACTCAAAAGATGCTGTTTCCCAACCTAAATGATTCTGTGTTTCTATGTTTCTAATTATTATCTACAATTTCCCATTACAGAAGACTGGAAAGTATTTAGTGGAATCAGTATATTCTTTTTTGAAAATTTTTCTGTGTATTAGCTGCAAGATTTGACTGGCAGTTGACTGTGATTTCCTTTTCTCTGAAGCAAGACTGCTGTCTTTGCAGCCATTGTCTAGAGTATAGTAAAAAGAATGTAGATGTCAGAGAATCTAAGGTGGGGGGAGCTGTTAAGGTCTGAGGGGGAAGAGAAGAAGGAAACTGCCTGCTTGTTGCATTGCAAATTGTTAAGATATAAGTTGGAGAGAGAAGGAAGCCTTATAAATGTGAGAGAAGTGACTAGCTTGAATACTGCCAGGAATGGGGCATCCACAAACTCTCTGTGCAGTGTCTCACCATCTTCACAGTAAACAATTTCTTCCTAATATTTAATCAAAATCTACTTTCTAAACTTTACTCTTCTGTGGTCCTGTAGCATAAAAATTAGTTGTCTTAATGCCAATTAAAAAAGAGAATTTGCAGGGGAGCACTGATAGGTTTCTAATCTCAAAATTGTAGTATTTTGATGCATAGAACACCTGAAAAGCTATCTTAGTTTGGTTTTGTAACTTTTTTAGATCTTACGCATTTGAAGTAAGGCAGCTTTTATAGATGGAAAACATGAGATTTTCTACAAGAAAGTGCATATTTTAAAATTTAAAGATTGTCAAATATTATTTATGAAAACCTTAGTTATGTAAAAATGCATCAATAGCACAGGATTCAGTATACTACTCTTAACACCTCTTCAACAATGGAGTAACCACAAATTTTTAGAACCATATACCTTACTACAGTTTATTTGAAGTTGCACACAGTAAAGTCCCTTTAAGTGTCCCTCCTCCATTTTTTTTTGTTTGCTTTTCCTCCTGCCTTTTACCTGTGCCTTCTGCTCTTTTCTCCCCCAAATTCACCTAAAGATTTTCATTTTTACAGCCTGTGCTTGAGCTGCTGGTTCAATTACAAAAGTTTTTCAGCTAAAGGTTTTCAGGCTTCTAAAAATAAATCTATATTATTATCTATATTAGAAATACATGCAAACATAGTATTTTCTGTGGAAATCAACTCTATAATTTATTTCCATAAGAGTTCAAGAAAAAATGAGCTTTCACAGACTGCTATGAGGACCTACTTTATGACTCATGGTCTAAATAATTGTTACATAAATTCAATAACAGATACCTTTTCATGTCAAGAAAAGATTTTATGCTTATTTTGGCTACATAAAGCAGGTCAAAGCATGCATAAAGAGAGAGCATTTTTCATTTTAGTACCAGGTCATCTGTTACTTTTTCTTCAACATCTACTCTATTTCCATGTATTTGTGAACCGTTTGCTTCTCAGAAACTGCTACAGACACAATTTGACACTTTTTTTCATAGTGAGATTGAAATATATTAAAACTTTAATTTAAACTTATATTCAAATTGCATTGACTGTCTAGGGTATATGCACTTGATACTTGTGGAAAAATGTTCTGCATTTTGGAGAAAATATATCATTTTTTTAATCCTATTGTAGGCTGAATCTAAAATCAAAGCTTTCTGTACCCTGTAACTAGTAAAAATAGTACCTGAATCCAGTCTTCAGAGACATGGACTGGGGTTTATGGTGTCACTTTATATGCAAGAAATAGATATGAGTGCATCTGCAAAGCACATGGGCAGAGAGGGAGCAGGGGAGAGTAGAATATTTGGGATTAGTTACTGAAGAATGTTCAATATTTAAGGGTGTTAAAAAAAGTGTAATTTATTAACACTTCCTGAGGTCTAGGATTGTGTTTCATCTATTGGAGTGCTGCCAGTAATCCTGAATTTACAATTCATTGATGGGCAGCTAATTATTTGTCATAATGGACAGATGAATAAACTGGACTTGTCCTGATTTCAGTTAAAGCATGTAGGCTGAGATGACTTCCCCTGTGATAAACCTGGTAGCAAAGACTTAGTAGACCTAATTCAGGTAAAAGTGATTTAATTGTATTTACTTAATTCAAATTCATGATTGTTATGTGTTTTGGACTAGAATTACTTAAATTTAATCTTTTCAGTTCCAGAAGAGCAAAACTAGGACAATTCATTACATATAAACACAACTATTGGTGATGGTCTGATCTTTAGCTATTCAAACCAGTAGAAAGAATCACACGGTTTTCATCTGCATTTTGTTTAAGGTATAACTGCAACTATTGAAATCCATTGTTTTACCTTATTTCATGCCTGGGTGATAGCTATAAAAGATTAATGACCTTAATAAAATATGAAGAATAAACACTGGATTTTGTGCAAGCAAATACAATACACAGAGCCTATGCAAGAAGGATCTCTTAATGACAGGTTTTGAAGCTAGCGCTCCAGAAATAAAGCAAAAGTCCCAAATAGAAAAAAATAAAGCAAGGAAACAGGAACTCAATAATGTCTCTTGCTTGTTGCAATTGGCTGATGCTTGACATCAGCCTTTCTCCACCTGCCTCATATTTGCCTGGCTAGCAAAGGTGCATCAGTGTTTTATTGACTGATAACAACTTTAACTCTTAAACTAGTAGCTGATTATTCTTAGATATTTATTGTTTGTATTAGCCAATAAATGATCATGTCATCCTCTTAAGTTGTGCATGTCTGCCTTGTAGAGTTTGTCCATGGTGATGTGATGCGATGCAGTATGTGATATGTGTTACGATGTGCCTGACTGAAGTGGCAGAGGATTGGAGTGTCACAGTGGAAAACAGCATATTGTTTTTCTTTATTGGTTCAGCCAGGCACATCGTGTTTATAGCTGAGAAGGCTCTCACATTTCCTTTCCAAGTCTCTGCCATTTGATAAACCTTCAATTAAGTCTCAAAGATTCTAAAAGACAAAGATTTCTGCATTGGCTTTTTAGTGCCATGAGTGCTACAAGAAACCCTGATAATCAGAAAATGTTCTTTGCCTAAGATGAGAAAAGCATTCAGTAATGTGTCTATTCAACTCTATTTTCAAATTTTATTTGCCTTCTCAGAGAAGAAATTTTTCACTTCAACGTGCAATATGGTTACAAGATATCAGACTATTGTTTTTTCTCACATCTACTTGAAAGTAGGAATATGCTATAGACTAAATAAAAGAAAAAAAACCCTCCATATAATTATGTACAAAAATATGCTAATTATATATATGCAAATATATTTTATATAAGTATAAAAAACTGTATGTATAAATAAACTAAATATAATAGTGGATATATTATTCTTTACTGTTAAAAACTGGTTTGGAATCTTTAACCTTGATGTAGTATTGGCAGGCTAAGTTGCTACTAAAAAAACCCTTAGAATATTTCTAAATTTACTCAGAAATTGAATGTCTAGGGATAAGGCAGTAAACACAATCATAATGTTAATGTGTACCACATTGACTTTTTTCCTTATAGGTGTATGAAACAAATTATCTTATAGAAACAAGTAAAGAAATTACACATTAAATATTTTTTGGCAGCAATTTAACTAAATTCTGTAACTTTGACAATGACTAAAAGTTCTAAGTTTATTCCCACATTTCAAATAATAAGCATTTCAGGCAAATTAGCTCATCGGCAGCTTCAAAAAATCAGTACTCCAATGAAATATTTATTTTTTAATCCTGAAAACTCCTGTTGCTAGGAGATTTAATTTGTGTGGATCCTGGAAACAGCCCCTTTTATGACTTCAACTCATAGTACTCACCAGTTGACATTTATAAATCTCATTCTACATGTATGCAAGTGAGCACTGGCCCTACACATTTGCAGCTCTTTGGCCAGCTAAATATATGGCTTGTTCTGATTCTCACCAAAGCATAATCAAACTGTTTTAGTGGAGCTAATAGCATGCTCTCTTTTTTCCCAATAAACAGCAGTTGCTACAGGAGCCATGTTTTCTTGGTTCAGAGGGTAAGAGGATTTTCTGCTGCTTATAGTCTCAGTGCAGAAAACCATCACTCATTACCACAGTGACTGCATGTAATGTAGTTAGCATCAGTCATGTGCTCCAAAATTGCTTCAACTCTAACCACTATTATGTTAAATTCTAAGTTTCATTTTAATGCTGTAGCTCTGATTTTCTGTAGTATGAAATGTTCCTTTCTGCTTCAGTGCTGGTTATTGAAAACAGATCCTCGATCCAAGCTTCATCTCCATGGTTGTGATGAATGAGAGTTGTAAGAGGTCAGCTATGTGGGGAGAAAGAATAAAGTGACTATAGTAGCCACTTCTGTCTAAAATTACAAGAATCACATTCCTCAGTGTGAGGAGGAATAGGCAGATGCAATCTGCCACAACCAACTAGTTACTTTAGAAATGCAGCCAAGAGAACAAGCATAGAGCTTTAAAAATATTTCCTGCATGTTTCGTATTCAGAGCTAAATTATCCCCATTTTACTGCTGGCTCTGTATTTGTGCAACAGCCCTGCTGATCTCCCAGAGAAGGCAATAGAAGGAGCTGTAATCTGCTGGTATTTTGGCTCCTGGTAATAACAGCATGCTCAAACTGCAGTAATAAATTCCCATTCCTTATATAAAACCACTCATCCAAGAGGACAATAGTGAGTACAATGTTGTTGATTTGTGTAGGTGCATCATATTAATTTATTTTGCACTCTTGCTTTGAGGAATCAAGAAATTTCCATTGCTGGAGGCAATAAATCAGACATGACAGACCAGTGAGTTAGGCAAATCCTATGCTTACTTTTTAGTATGCCTGCCAAATTCTAATAATTGTTCAGCCATCTGTGATTATAATATTTTTTTCTGTTAATAGAGAAACTGCTCAATAGCTACATTTCTCTTGTCCCATAGCTTAGTAACTTAATGCTCGGTTACATTCCTTTGGACAATGCAGTACCTGTGAAAATTATAAGATATAGGCCAGAATGCACAGTGAACTTGAAAGGTTCTGTTCTTTGGGGTTTTTGTTGTTGTGTTGTTTTGTTTGTTTGTTTGTTTGTCAGTTTTTTTTAGGCGGGATGTGGTGGTTTGTTTTTCTGGTTGGTTGGTTGGTTGGTTGGTTGGTTTATTTTTTTTATTTATTTGTATAAGCAAAAAAAAAAAACCTTGCTGCTTTAAAGCTCTTGGGTTTTTTTATTACTATATTTGTCCTTGGGATCTGCATCATGGTGACCTTTCCTCTGAATAGATCACTTAGTCATGAATCCAGGATTTTCTATTTGCTGAGGTTTGTAGAGCTCTGAAGACCACAGGCACAGTTTTCTCTCCGGAATCCTTTATGCTGGGAAGGTATTTCTGACTTGTCAACAAAGCACAGGATGTAATTGGTTAGCAACGAATACAAATGAATAATTAAAAAATTATGTATTAATAAAATTTTGTCAGAATTTAGTATTTGTTTCTGATAGTGATCCTTTTCCCGCCTGCCTCCATTTGGATTTGCTGTAAGATTTCCAAGGGTCTAAGTAAGCAAAATCTTTCTCCAGTTAAAGCAAATGAGGAAAGAATTTGAACAATCTCTCTTACTCTTATTCCTGTAACCCTCATTTAAACATCAGATGATTAACTGAGAAATATGAGACAACATGTTCATTTTAAAGACAGGTTTTTTGTTTAGTTTAGTTTCTTCCTTAGTAATAATCTAGCCTGATCTTGTATACAGATTTGCACAGAAATGATGGGGGCTGGTATGTCTGATTCTCATACTTACAGGTGACATTTAACACAAATCTGGCGAGATGGGTTTACACCATTTTAGATCTTCTTAAGGTAAGTTTGGTGTAATAGTGTTAGCATTACCGAGAATCATAACGTCTTTTCCTGGTATATTCTTCCAGAGCAGCTCCTATAAAAGGCCTACAGGGTAATAAATTAAAATACACATTTAGTATGTGGATTTGTATCTATAACATGTTTGCAAATACATGCTAATGTACTTTAAGGTGTATATAGGCACGTAAAAATATTTTCCATTCTTTTTGCCAGAAATTAATTTTAGCCATAGTATTAAAATTCAGCTTTTTTCATTTTCAGGCTTATTTTTATTTGATTCCCAAAACTCTGGGTATAAATTCTGTCCATAGTGGCAAAATAATAGGCAAGAAGCTGGTAGTCAGGCTAAACACTTAAGTGACTGGACAGAAAAGATAATAAGTTTCTCATTAAAAAAATGCAGTTCTGAATCTTTAAAAATATTGTTCCACTTGTTCAATCAGAAAAATCAATGCATTGAAAATAGGCTTTAAAGGAATAATCTAAATCACATTTTTTCAGTAAAATATCTCTAGATAGATATTCAGATTCCTTAGTCTTTATTCACAATAAATAATTTTGAAATACTTCTCAGTTTAGAACTACTTAAATACTTCCATTTTGCTATAATGCTGGAAAATACTTCACAGGATGACAAAAAAAAAAATTTGAATAGCAATTTTTAGTGTTGTTTTCTTGTTCATTCTACTTTCCTTGCACTTGGCAGAAGAGTACCAGCAGCTTAAGAAGTGTCACACTTCTATCTTTCAGAACCAGTTATAATACTTAAAATGTAGCTGGATGCTATGACTGAGAACTAGAGTCCTCCATGTTATTTACAGTGCCCTTGTATGTACCCCTTGATATGCTGCTTTTAACAGCAAGCACAAAGCAACTATACCACAAAGATTTACTTGTTTCTGTCAGCTTTCTTTTTTTTTAAACATACTAAATTGTCAAGACTTGCTAAACACTCTTTCAAGCTTTCTGACACTTCAGTACTTAACAGAAGAAAAACACAGCAAAGCTATTGTTATTTGTTACAGTCCTTTGTTATAGCAAGTGCAGCTGCTAGGAAGCTCTCCTCTTGCAAAGAAAAGATTTCAGATTTTGTTCTCTTTTAGCTACTTTTCACTTACTGCTGCTATTACATTACCTTTAACATATTTTTCTTAAAAGCATAAAATAAGGGAACACAGTAGTGGGGCGCTTTATTTCAGATTTTGGTTTTGGTGATTGTTTTCTGATATTTGCTGGTGTATCCAAAAATTATCACACCTAATAAGGAGAGGGGGTAGTTCTTTCAGGGATGCAGCCTGCCTTTCTATCAGTTATATCTTTTTACTTAAATTTATTTTTTCTAAGGATGACTGATGGCCATGGTGCTCTCTGCAGATGATCTGTTAAGCTAGTACTTTTAACAGTCAGCCAGAAGGTAGTGTGGCTGAAACACAGTTAGCAGTCTCCTCTATTCATCAGATATATCATATGAATGTTTAAGTGATACAAAATATAAATATCTGTATTATATAAATGAGTGAATTAATGAATGAATGAGAAAAATATTAGCAACAAACCTGTCCTGGGTTCAGCAGTAGCAGTCATTTTTTCTCCTTCTTGGTAGCTGGTGCAGCGCTGTGTTTTTGCCTTTCAGCCTGGGAAGGGTGCTGATAGCACCAATGTTTTTAGTTACTGCTCAAATGTTTTGTCTGGCCAAGGACCTTCTGAGCCTCATGCTCTGCCAGGGAGGAGGGGAAGCCAGGAGGAAGCAGACACAGGATACCTGACCCAAACTGATCAAAGAGGTATTCCGTACCACAGCACGTCATGCCCAGGACGTAAAGGAGAGTTACCCGGAAGGGTTAGAGGACTGCAGGGTAGGTCGAGTTATCAGTTGGTGCTTGGTCGAGCTGGGGGGGAAGTTATCGGTCCGCTGATGCTGAGGTGTTGTATTCTCTTCCCTTGTTTCCTTTATCATTATTATCATTGGTGGTACCAGTAGTGATTTGTGTTATACCTTAGTTACTAAACTGTTCTTATCTCAACCCATGGGAGTTGCATTCTTTTGAGTCTCCTTCCTATCCCTCCAGGAGCAAGGTGAGGCCAAAAAAGGGGGGGAGTGAGAGAGCAACTGTGTGATTTATGGCTTTGTTTAAACCATGACAAACCCCAACTTTTATTTAAATAGTCAGAAACCTCAAGTTCGTCTTCTGTGTGTATTATCCAGTTCTCTCTTTTCTGTGTCTAATTTTTTAGTTGACTTCATAGAAATGCTCACATATTAAACAAAACCTGATTTTCCCAGCATGTGCTCTTACCCTTACGATATTATCTTAAGTACGGAAGAGTTCTGTTGTAATTCTTCTACACTTTTGATGAAGCATTTATTTGGCATGCATAATGAAATTATCGACACTTTAAAAGTGGTCTTGATTGCTGAATTCCTCAGGATATTATCTGAAACAGATGATTTAATTAGTTGCACCTTAGGTTTTGAAAATTATGTGCATATTAAATAGATTAAAACAACCCAAACCCCCTAGTCATATGCTTTTTTCTGTTTATTTAAGAGAACTGGGTCTTTGATATAAAATCCAGACAGATTCTGGACAGAGGAGTTTGCCCAACGTCACTGTGAACCTCATACACTGACCTCTCTCCTAGCTGGACTGCCTTATTCCTCTCCAGTTTTGCAGTGGGTGAGTAGAGTTGAGGAAGATGGACTATTCTCTTTTCCTAGCAGAGTCATATATGGGGATTAGACTTGCAGATTTTCAGGACTGAGACAACAATTTACATACTTTATCAAAGATGTGAGACAATTGAAAGCTGTGGGAGTAATTTGATGGATTGGGAAAGATAGTTACTGATCTAAGTTTTTGCTTTGCTTCACTAGACCCTACTGAGGCTGGCTTGAAACATAATAGGTGATGTCAAATAGAGCAACTCTCAAAGAGAAGAACTTCTATCCCAGGCCTGTTACTATTTTTTACACAGGTCAGCTTTGTTTCCTCCCTTGCTATACATGTACCTATACAACAGGTTCAATAGATTTACAAGGCAAATCTCAAAGACAGTTTTATTCCTGACATTTACTTAAAATTCAAGTTTCTATTTTATATAATAGGAATTTTCCCTGTAATCTGAAACTCTTAGCTTCACTGCAGCAGTATCATACTCCAGAATTTTACATCTCAATAGGATATTATGGGATTTCAGGCTCTTAATTACATTAGGCTTAATTTAGCCACTTATATTTAGTGAAGCCGGATATGAGCTGTCCTGAGTTCAGCAGTAGCTGGTGCAGCACTGTGTTTTTGCCTTTCAGCCTGGGAATAGCGTTGATAACACCAATGTTTTTAGTTACTGCTCAAATGTTTAGTCTGACCAAGGACTTTCTGAGTTTCATGCTCTGTCAGGGAGGAGGGGAAGCTGGGAGGAAGCAGAGACAGGACACCTGACCCAAACTAGCCAAAGAGGTATTCCATACCACAGCACATCATGACCAAGATGTAAACTGAGAGATCACTGCCGGGGTTGGTCTGGGTATTATTGGTCGGCGGGTGGTGAGCGCTTGTATTCTCTTCCCTTGTTATTTCCCTTACCATTATTATTATTGGTGGTAGCAGCAGTGGTTTGTGTTAAAACCTTAGTTACTGGACTGATCTTATCTGAACCCATGGCAATTACATTTTTTTCGATTCTCTTCCCCATCCCTCTGGGAGCAGGGGAAGGAAGGGGGGGGAATGAGAGAGTGACTGCATGATTTATGGCTGAACTTAAACTCCAGTGTGGGCTTTGAAAATCATACTGAAGTAAGTTTCCCTAACCCATTAACCTGATGAAATATGAACAACATATTGGAATTCTGGGCATAATAGAGAACTAACAATTGACAATATTGATGTCACACAGTGTGCAGGGTAAACATGCAGTGTAGAATTAAAACTGACACTTCACAGACTAATCAATCAACTGAAATGTGGAGTTACATATCCAGGGGCTACCAAAAAAGGCTAAGGAATATCTGTTATCTTAATAATAATTAAAAACCAAAACAAACAACACAACCCTCAAAGAAACCCCACAAAACAAATGAAAGAAAAAATACAACCCTCAAAATCCCCCCAAACCAAGCCACAAAAATCAGAAATAAACCACTCAGTTATAAAGCAAAAAAAAATGCATATAATGGCCATGTTCATGCTGTTCCATTACATAGTGGAAAAAGTATTTCCAGAGACTGGAATTCAGTCAATTCTACTATTAGTTGCTAAAATGGCCCCACGTATGCTTTTGGTCTGTGATGGCTACCAGTGCCTCCCAAAAATTCCTGGGTATGGTCCATGAATTATGATCATGGCTTGACATCATTCCCAGTAGAAAATTTCCTTTTGGCCACCTGTTTTAGAAAGTAAAAGGTTTTGTATTACTATATATTTGGGCTGTTCAATGCCATAAATTGAGTCACACAATGAATCTAAGTTTTTTAGGGACATAGTTAATGTGGAAAAAATAGGAGTAAAACTATATATTTAAATAATCAAAGATAATCCTCAATATAAAGTGCAGCAATTGCTGTAAAAAGATAAATGGCATATACTCCCATATCAAGCTGAACATAGGTAAATAAGACACTGCAGTGGCAAAACCAGACATACAAATACTAGATGAAATGCTACATTGTAGAGGTAAATGGCTAGAACTTGGTGCTAACAGTAATGAAAAAATCCCTTGGTAGGCAATATGTGAAGAAATTTCATAATGAAATGAAAAAAAAAATTGAAAACATACAATTTATAAAACTACCACAGTTAAAAAAGCAATCAAAATAGTTACAATATGCATAAAAATTTGTTCACAGTTTCATGTAGTCAGTGGAATGAGCTAATTGGATATATGTAAAAAGAGACACACTAAATGGAGCAGGTAGGAGTAAAACAAAAAAGAATCTGAGAATCTCTCTGAGGCTGTAAGAAATCTCTGAAACAAAACTTAGCACTCCAAGAGCCCATTTATCTCATAATTCTACAAGGGAAAACCTTCTTTTACTAAGGGAGAAGTTACCTGAGGAACAGAGTAGAATTACCATTTTTTAAATCTCTGACCAGGCAAGAGACTTAACAGAGGACATAAAATAAATAACTAAATATAACTAAAATGAACTAAATAAACTTTCCATTAAGGGAAGAGAAAGGAAGGGGAGGCACTGGGAGATATGTCTACAAGATCAAATAGCTTTCAGGAGAAGAAGAGTTTTGGTTTGAGGCTAAAGAAGAAAAACAATAAACTAAAATCTGTCTAAAAATTAAGATGAAAGAGAAACAGCATAGCTGACTAAAATGCTGACATAGAAAATAGTAGATCAAATTAATGCAGAAAAAGGTAGATCATACTAAAGTTGAAGTTGGAATTCATCTGTCTAGATGATTTTTTTTTAATACTGGAGAATTTGTGCCTTACCCTGGAACTTGAATAAACAAGTTGTAAAAACTATTCTGGATACTGACTAAGGTGCATGGGATACTGTAAGGCACATGATTCTTGAACCTTGAAGTCTAATATGCTTTTTTTTTTTTTTTCTTCTTTCATTCTGTCTTACACATGCAAATATAAAAAGTATATAAAAGGGGGACAAATATCACATGTCATTTTGTATATGTCAACTCAAAAATAAAACTAAATATGACAAGCACATAAATATCAATGTCATACTAGAGGAAAGAAAAAAAAAAACAACAAAACCATAGACTCTCACTTCTAGAGCCCAGCTAGAAGAAAATAATTAAAATTACTTACAAAGAGTGCCTTGGGTAGAGTGGTCCCAGTTGTTGTTAGTAATTTAAATAGGAGCTTTCAATACCAGTTGCATTTCTGATAAAAAACTTGTATAAATATTGCAATAAAATGCATCATACAGAATTTCATTTGTCTTATAAAAGAATAGATTTTAAAGATCTCAAGAAGTAAAGTTTAGATTATATATAAACATGAACACGGGTGGTTTAAGCTCACCTGACTGTGATATTAAGAATGTGTGGACACATGCCAAATCAAAGGAGAAAAAAAATACTCCCTCACTCTACTTAAAAGTAAACAAAGATTCCCATACACTGGCTCATATAAATTATGCATTTTTCCTAAACTATTCACACATTCCTGAACTTGTTATGAGAATACAGCCAAGTTAGGGAAATGTAGCTGTACACTTGGTTCACTAATTCTTCTTGATTTTTTCTTATGAATACTAAATTTCAGGACATGAGGATTTTGTACTACATATATTTTCTTTGTCAGAAATGTAGGTGGCTATGAACTTTATCAGGGCACCCTTAAATCAAAATGTTCATGGTCTAATCTTTAACCCAGAGAGGAAGTAGCATGGTATGGCTCCCATCCACACGGATCAATTTTTCTTTCCTCCTCTAGAGAGTTTGCAATCATGCTGCTTTCAGGAGCAGTCTCAGGCCTTTGCTAACATCATGTGAGCATTGCCTCAGGGACTGTTGGTCATATGGATAAGAGCAGATTGTTGCCATTTGTTACCGGGTCTTTCATTGCTCATCTTATCTGCTGAAAGAATTAACTCATCTACAGAAAAAGGTCACTAGTTTCATGAAGTGCATCTCTATTTCTAGTACAAAGGTCCCCCGCACAACACCTTCTTGAATACGTACTAACTGGTACTGTAGTTTCACTATCTGTAGGTTTCCAAAGATAGACTAGTAAAAGTTTTCCCTGAAAAATTACATATGCATGGTAAGTTTGTAGAGAAACACTGAATGTAAACCCCTGCAGTATGTATCAGTTTTCATATTATTATTATTTACTGAAGAAAAAATAATTCTTACAATTTAGGCTGCAGTAATAGCTATATGGGCTATATTGCCTACAAAGTATTAATCAATAATACATATTAAAATCTGAAACAAACAAAAAAGATCAGGAAGTAAGCAAATAAGACTAAAAAAAAAAAAAAAAGGATAAAGCTGTTAAAACCATACTTTTGCTTCTTTGCAAAGTCTGTTCAATGTTATCTAAAGTCAGGAAGCAGAACTGTGCTACTGTTTACATAGATGTATACAGAAAGGAACAAATGTACAGAAGAAGGGTGAAAATGCATTTGAGACTTTTGTAATAGAATAAAATATATAATGCATACAAAGATGCTGGTAGCACTATATAATCTATTCATTAGCTACAAAGGGAAAAAATGAAGATTGCAGAAGACAAGTAAGGGTAGCAGTCTCATTAGATTTAAGTGATTAGCTTTTGATTTTCTTTCGTTTAGTCTTGGCAGAGTTCCAGGTCAAATTACTATCTACAGAGGAAGCAAGATTAAGTATTCTTTCTCAACATTGTCTCTTGGATAACAACTGCTTAAGCTCAAAGCCAGATTTCATAACTGAGAATTATGTTCCAGGAATCAAACTATGAAGGACAAAAAAGACAGCAAATAGCTATGGCTCACAGGCGTAGATAAGTAAAGGAAAAATTACTGGTTTAGGATGTTTCCTTAAAAAAAACCCCTACTTTTGAAGCAATCATTTGGGAATGTTAGGAGGGTTCCTAGACACTAACTGTGTAATAGTTTAATAGAAGTGGATAATTCTATGTATTACTGCAAAAAAACCAAACAAACAAACAAACAAAACATTGCAAAATATCCCTTTCCTTAATGTGTTAAATCAGTTGTGGAGAGGCAGTCCAAAAGTTAAAAAAAAACCACCTTCCCCCCCCCCCCCCAACTGCATAAGAACTATTTCAGAAACTAAAGATCACCATAACTGAACATGCCTGAGAAGTTGTGAAAGAAGACCTCAAGGTAATAGTTTAAGGGAATAAATACCATCTTAACCACATATATATATATATATATATGCAATGCTAAAAACACTAGCACTTACAGATAAGCAGACCCTAGAGTCATTGTTGTTAGCCCTCTAAAACTATTGGCTCAATGTTCAAAATCTGCCCCCCCACAAAAAAAAAAGCTAAAAAAAAAATGCTTGACAACATCATGAAAGGCAAAGAGAATACAATAGAGGTCATCATGTTGATGCTGTATAAAATCTTGTTGTGTTGACACCTTAAGAACTGCACAGTTCTGGCCTTTGGATTTTAGGAAGGATGCAGTGGTCAGAAAAGGTACAGAGAGCAGCAACTAAAATGATATAGGAGATGGAGCCTTTAGAATAAGAAATTAAAATGATTAGGATTCACTTTAGACAGGAGAAAGCTAAGGGATTTTGTCAAGCTTTAAAAACTCACGAGTGTGGCAAATAAATTGACAACAGATTTTAAATATATTAAAGAAAATATCACTTTACAGAACAGCTAATGAACTTCTGTATTCCTGCTGTCACAGGAGACTATACCAGTAGGTTCAAAATGGGATTAGACAAATCAGTTAACAGTAGGCTATTAGTAAGATAACTCTAAATTAAACTGGGCAATAAAATTGTGCGCTGTGCCATTTATAAAATTGTGGTACACTGATTCTGTTAATAAAAACCCTATGCTATTCTGATAATAAAATTCAATGCTATGCTGATCTTAAAATTCTGTGTAAAAAGAAAGATAGTATTTGTCTAATTGTAACCAAAACTGGGTGCCTCCACTATTCTGCTATGGATCCCCCTAAGAATTTGTTTGTCCCCATAGAGTTGAGTGACAAGTCTTTATGTTTTTAACGCAAATGATGTTAATCTTGCCTCCAGGAATTAGAGAAGCAATTGAAATGGAATTAAAGAACTGAGCAAAATGATGGTTGACAGTCATATATTTCCTTTCAGTCTTCTAGAGTTATTTGGATGTGTCCTATAAATTTTGGATGGAGAATAAACAGATGATAAAATATATCTGACCATTCAAAAGCCCTTTAATAGGTCTTTGCAGTGTTGTGTTGATTTAAAAAAAGAAAATAAGCAATGTAAAATATAAAAAGTATTGCCATAGATCAGAAAATAAGAGAAAAATATAACACAAAACAGGATGGCAAAAATGTAGCAATGAGACATATGGCATTCATTAGAATGGCCACTATTATTTATAAAATGCAGTATTGATTCAGAAAATGAATTAATAATAATTCTGCAACAGTTAACTCACTATAAACAATATTTAAATCTACCAATAACTATAGAAAACTTCAGGAAGTATAATCTTATTACATTAATACCTCAGAAACAGATACAGAAATTTCAGTTACAGAGGAATACATAATGAGGGTGACAATAAACTGAGTGGTGCGCTTATCTGCTTGAGGAAAGGGATGCCATCCAGAGGGACTGACAAGCTTGAGGATTCAGCCTGTGCAAACCTTACAAAGTTTCAAAAAGCCAAATGAAAGGTGCTCCCCTACGTAGGGGCAGTCACCAGTGCCATTGAGTCACCAGGGTGGGGGATGAATGGGTTGAGAGCAGGCCTGTGGAGAGGAATGTGGGGGTACTGTTGTATGAAAAGCTGGTCATGACCCATCAATGTGCAGTTGTAGGTCAGCAAGACAGTTGTATCATGGGGTGTAAAAGAAGTGTGGCCAGCAGGTTGATCAAGGTGATTCTCTTTTTCTACTCTGCTGTCCTGGGACCCTTCCTTGAGTACTGCATCCAGCCTTGGGGTCCCCAGTGCAAAAAAAGACATGGGCCTGTTAAAGCAGGTGCAAGAGGAAGGCCAAAAAAATGATCAGAGCCTTTCCCTATGGAGAAAGGCTTATCGATTTAGTTGCTCAGCACAGCAAAGAGAAGGTTCTAGGGAGGCCTTTCAGTGCTTAAAGGGAAATTGCAAGAAAGATGGTGAATGTCTTTTAATCACTGCCTGAAGGGGAATTTCAAGAAAAACAGAGAATGTCTTTTTACCAGTGCCTATCATAGGGCAAGAGGTAATGTTTTTAAAGTGAAAGAGGGAAGGTTCAGATTAGATATAAGGAAGAAATTTTTATTATGAGAGTGGTGAGACACTGGAACAGGTTGCCCAGAGAAGTTATGGATGCTCCATCCCTGGAAGTGTTCAAGGACAGGTGGGATGGGGCCTTGGGCAAACTGGTCTAATAGAAGATGTCCCTGCCTTGACAGGAGGTTTGGAGCAGATGATCATTAAATGTCCCATTCGTTCTATGAATGCAGTAAGATTTACAGTATAGTCTTAAAAGGTGGCCTACAGGATTCATTAATCCAGCCACCACATTTTCCTGAAAGAGTTAGGGAATGGTTACAGAGCAGTAAGCAAACTGACCATCTGAAAACCACATCACTTGACTGTTTGCACCCCAACTTAGGTGGGACTGATTCTGCTGCTGTTGCTATAATAATGACCAACATATGAAGGAAAGGAGATTGAGGTAGTAAGACATCTGAAAAGAATTTGTCCTTTCTATTTATTTCCACCATTGTCAGAGGAACAAAAAACTGCTTAGCTGAACATGTACATTGTTTCTTAAAGATTTGATCATTTATCTAATAGATCTATCTAAAATAATTAGCAAAATGCAAAACAAACAAAAGTGTGGAGTCTATGGTCATAGAAGTCCTCTACTTCCAGTAATGTGTTTCTAAGGTCTTGGGAAAATAATTTAAAAAAACCCTACTAAACCTTCTAAAGATGAAAGGAGCATATCTGCAGTCCTGACAGTGTAATAAGATACATACTGAATAAAATAATTAATTTTGTATCATAAATCATTTTAAGTTTGTATTCATTACTAATATTTTATATTGATTTTATTTTTCCTTGCTCTTGCTGAACTAGGACATGGATGCTATTAATGTTTCTCCAAATTCATTAAGAATAACATGAAAGTCTAAACAAATTATGTCCATGAAACTAAAGGTTTTAGAAGGAACAAATTCAAAGTTTGACAATCATCTAGTCCAACTGCTTGACAGCTTCAGGGTTGACCAAAAGTTAAAGCATGTTATTTAGGGCATTGTCCAAATGCTTCTTAAACACATTCAGGCATGGGGCATAAACTACATCTTCTAGGACACCTGTTCCAGCATTTGACAGCCCCTTAAGTAAAGAAATATTTTCTAATATCAACTTTCAACCTCCCCTGATGCAGCTTTGAGTCATTCTCGCACATCCTGCCACTGGTTATCAAGGAGAATAGATGAGCATCTCCATCTCCACTTCCCCTCCTCTCCTGTAGAGAGCAGTGAGGTCACACCTCAGTCTTTACTCTGAACTAGGGAAAAAATGGTGTCCTGGGTTTGCTTTCCTCCCCAGGTCAGGTCTTCATCATTTTTAGGGTTTCATGAGGTCCCAGCTGTTCCTCTGCCCTGTCAAGGTCACTTTCTATGGCTGCCATGTGTTCCAGTGTATCTGCTGCACCTCTCACAATTTGGTGCCACGTGTAAACTTGATAAAAGTGCACAGTGTCACCTCCTCTTCACCAGTGTCACTGGTAAAGATGTTAAACTCAAGACGTCCCAGTACATATCCCTGCAGTACTCTTGTTACCAGCCTCCTGGCAGAGCATGACACATTGGCCGCAACAGTTTTTACTTGTCTAATCATCTGCACATCCAGACTGTAATGTACCAACTTAAATAAAAGAAACATGGTGAAAAATCTTGCTAAAGTTGAGATAAATTACATTCATTACTCTTTCTTTATACACAGCTTATTTTGTGCTTGAAGGCAATCAGGCTGGATTTTTATATTATAAAACTTGGTGTTATGGAAGTCCAGAGAAAAGTAATCAAGAGATGTTTTCAAAATTCATTGCAGTTTTCCACAATGTTTCATTTGAAATGTGTAGAATTGGAACTTGCTAATTGTTTCTTGAAAGACAGTATAATAAAATGAAACTCTGACTACCCTTAGCAAAAGGGTCCGGAAGAATAAAAATTTTCTATTTCATAGAAAACACTGACAACACTCATCACAGACTACTGTTTGGGGTTGTTTTTTTTTTTTGCAAATAGCTAAGGACGCAAATGCAATTAACCATCAAGGTTGCCACACAAAATATACTGTGCTCATTTATTATGACAAGTGAGGTTTTACTTTAATTGCTTACAATATAATTGTAAATTGTGCTAATAAATCGGAGACGTGTATCTTATTAAAGCAAAACTTCAGAGTAGTATGAGGTCTCATTGCAGCTTTCTTCTATTAAATCTTCTCTGCAAAAAGTAAAACAACTGGATTACAAATAAAATAAATGGGAGTTCCCAGCTACTGCACAGAAAGGTCACACTCAGAAGTTTTATGTGATTTTAGAGTAAGGGAAGAAAATGTCAGCGTGCAGAATATGTACAAAGAAGTCTAAAGAGCTGACAGATCCTGGGATGCAGAGGGAATTACAATCTTCTGTCTCATGGGGAGAGGGGGTACACCTGCTGCCCTTCCTTATTGGACCCACTGAAGGAATGGGCAAGGGTGGGGGACAGATGGCATTTTACCACATGACATGGCATATTCCTTAGACTAGTAGCAAGTCAAAACATCCTGTTTACACCTCTCTGCATACCTGGACCTCGGTTACGGAAAACAGAGCACATCAGAGTTCAAATCTGGGGCCTGCCAAACCTTGCCTGAAGTATTTACCTGGATCCAGCCTGGCCATAGCACCAATGCAAGAGTCTGAGAAATGGTTCCACGTGTAGTATAAAAATGTAGCCTGAGTCCACCTTTCCCTCTACAACTCTCCACGTCCATGGTACCTTTTGAATGTGAGTTCCAATTACCTGACAATAGTAGGAGTGAAGATATCTGTTGAAAGCAAAGGAATCTTGCAGAGAAGAGAGGCTACCAACAGCGTGACTGATAGAACAAGAATTATCCTGAAGAATAAGCAAAACCATAACAAGTTCTGTTCCCTTGGGAATATTACTTTTGAATAATATGCCATGACCTGATGATATCATTCCTTTCTCTTTGGCCATGGTGACAAGAGTATAAAGCATCAGCATTGAAACAAGAAAGGCAGAGAATAAAGAAGGCATTCCAGCTTCCCTGGAACAAGATCCCAAGATCTCGTTGATCTTGGTTAACTAAGAATAATAGTGGGCTATAGCCATCAGTGCTAATTAAAATATGAGTTTCAAAGTACTGTATACTTACAGCTAGTTTAGGACAAGCTTTTTAAGTACTAACTGTCTATGTGCTGGTAATGCTTGATAGTGGTTAAACAGCAAATTTTGATGTGCACTGTTAGTGAGTATCAGTCCAGTAAAGGATTACTTTCAAGTCTGAAACAGCTTTATCTATCAATGTTCTAAACTCTGCCCTTAGACTAATCTTCAGTTCCCTAGCTGGTGTATAAATCTATATACTGAGCTGCAATAAGCTCTATTGACCTTTTTCTTTAAGTGCCCCGGTGGTCAGCAGGGGAGAATTTATGGTTACTATACAACCTTTGCTAATGCAGTGCATAGAAATGTGATTTTTAATCTATACATTGTCCATACACATGCTTATCTCACGACCAGCTTACAAACAACTCAAATGGTTATGCTTAGTTAACCATCCAATGCCATGCTATACTTTTGAACAATTAGTACATTACACATTTAAAAGAGCAATCCATAATCCATTAGCCTTATCTAAAGGGTTACCTTAACATGGCATATGAAGTGTGGTACATATGTACACTAAAAGCTGAACATTCTTCTATTTCTTGCTCTACCAAGAATATACTTTAATACAAATATCTCAGTACTGTTCAGTCTTTCTGCTATTGATTCTTAAATGTTGCAATCCAGAGCACCTTTTTATTAGTCAGTTTCTACTCTGACCAGTCTACCTCTGCATATTTTGTGCTCTAAGGAGTATCATTCTTATTTGGTATAGAAGAAATGGGAAGATCTGCTAAGATCATGTTAGTCAGGATTCGTTGGTATCTACTGACCTTCATTGTTCCAACAAGGTAACTAATCCCCTTCTTCCATGCATGTTTGCTTAGAAAATACATAGAAATATGAAACAAAATTTATATGATAGTGTGATAACCAGATGGAATTTAATTGCAATAAGACCTTCCTTCTATTCAGAGAAATATTAAAGTGTAAATGAATTTCTGTCACAGCATTATATTCCTTCACTTGGAGCTGAAATGCTATTTTATCGTTAGAAGTGGTGTGCAGTACATTTCATTTATGTGTTTTTTAATTATGGCATAAAAATTGAAACCATGGGTGCAAAGGTACTAAATTTGTACTGATATTTGCGAGGAAATATGAAGGGCTTTGTCAATGTAAAAACTATGATTCTGATGTAAAACACTTAACCCAAACCAAACACATAAGTCCTAAATTAACATAATTTTAATAAAGATGATATATTACTAGTGTATTCTTGTTGGGATTTCTTTTGTGTTTACTCAGCTATAATATAACATCTCTTGATTAAGCTGAGCTGCAGTCTGTCTGTTAGGGAATTGTTGAATCAGAAGTACTGGCTGGCCAGAAGACCTGCCTGCTGTGCAAAGCAGAAAAAGAGAACTTTGAAAGTAAGAGGTTAACTCCTGAAGAGAACTGCCAACATTCTCCCTTTCCTGGGTATGTTGTGAAAAGCCAGACTGCTTGGATAAATTTGTAAAATTCTGTGCCTTTACTGTAGAGACACTTCAAATTTTGAAATTATTCATGATAGAAAGGCTAGTGGTTTATGTGTGCCAAAACTCACAATATTGCCAGACTGTTTCAGAGCTGTTATTCACTCTACTGATTTATTCATGTGATGCTGGGATCCCAGATTCCTGGGGGGGGGGGGGGGGGGGGAAGAAAGAAAAAGCTAGTTTATGTTTCCAAACCAGCAATAGCAGGCTGTCACCAACGCATAATAAACACAATAGGAATTAAATATTCATTATCAGGGTAGCCATGCCAATCATTTGTTTCTTTCATGATTTAAAAGTATTAGATAAAAAAAATACAATAATTTAGCTGTAAAAATTTTTGCAACTTTCTGCTGAACAGCAGTTACAGTATTATATCAGATGTCATTGGAAGACATACATTTTTAATATCCACATAATCTAAATAAATGTCTTTTAAAATGTTTTAATTTTTTTTCACTCATATTAAGCTTTTTCACATGAGATATGAGCATAACATTGAATGCATTATGGCTAAATTTTATGTGGAGGATCAAGAGGGAATTAAAAACCTATGTTTGCTTATGAGCGTCTTTAGCTCTCTGTTAATTTGAAATACATATAACCATTTAAGAAGAGAATACTGAAATCTGGAGTTGCCCTATTACTGGGAAAGAGTGGACTTCTGTAACTGAAGTATTCAAATAGAATCATAGAATCATAGAATAGTTAGGGTTGGAAAGGACCTTAAGACTGTCTACTTCCAACCCCCCTGCCATGGGCAGGGACACTTCACACTAAACCATGCTACCCAAGGTTTCGTAAAACCTGGCCTTGAGCATTGCCAGGGATGGAGCATTCACAACCTCCCTGGGCAACCCATTCCAGTGCCTCACCACCCTAACAGGAAAGAATTTCTTCCTCATATATTTGACACACAAGTTAAATCTCAATGCTTCAAGAAAGCATTTACTTAGGTTCCAGTAGTTGAACCTGTCTGTTAATAACTACTATAATCAAATATATTACTCAATCCTAGTATAGTTAGGTATGGTATATGTAGGCATACCATGAGGAAATTTTGTTAGAATCGTTGATGGGTCTTGGCTTCTGAGATTGAGATGGCCAAGCATGAGATCTTTGACAAAGGAAGCTGGAACTGAAGGGAGTATCTTCTTTATTTACCAGTTGCTCTTACATATGGCTAGCGTTAATATGTTTTTGTTTTTTTTTTAATCAAGACTAGTCTGTTTCAGCAGACGAATTCCTCTTCTCATTGTCAGTATCAGCCTGTTCTGCATGCCAGATGTGTGTTATCTACCATTCATTCTGATTTCTCCAAATGGGTGTTATCTGTTTGTGCAATGCATACTTTGAAATCATATTAATATAAACATGTTTTTTTTCTATAAATCTGTCATGGATTTCATTTCAGAAATTCAGATTAAAGAAGACACTCATCTTCATACAAAAAAAGAACAGAAAGTGTATATTATTCTTTTTTTTTTTTTTAGGTTGGATAAATTAAAGGCAGATTATAGATTATTTTGCTATGTGAATTTCAGATTTCAATACAGAGTGAGAAATGTGTTCATGTTTATTCGTTATGTATGTATTTGTCATGTATATTCATTTATTTTTGGTTTTATGTTATTTAATCCTTTTATTCTGATAAAGTCAATGTATGAAATTAATAAAGATGTTTTAATAAATTTTATTGTGAGAATATTTTAAAATTTGCAAAGCAAAAACCTCCAAATTTTTTAAAAAGTCATTAAATATTTTCCATTATTTTCACATTCTATCACAGAATAGGCAGAATCATAGAATAGTTTGTGTTGGAAGGGACCTTCAAGGGTCATCTAGTCTAACCTTGATCTGTCACCCAATGTATAATTTTTTCCAGTTAAAAATGGTTTCTAATTTTTTTCTGAATTTGCAAATTGGTTTGTGAACCGTTCTGCATTCTGCTCTTAGAAGAAATGTGCTTTATATGAAATAAAAAAAATGATTAAGTCTAATTGTAATATTTTTATTTTGATTTCATGCTCTGTGACATCTTTCCCTCCTATGTCTCCTTAAACAGAACATGCCAAAGTCCCATTTTGTCTTGTTCTCTCCTCTTCTCCTGTAACTTTTCATTTGGATTAACAAGATCAGTTCGATCCCGCTGATAAATGCTTAGTAAATAAGTAAATAAACGATCCTTGCAGTCTCCTACAGACACCATATAGTCTGGGGTGTTTTTATACTGTCAAAAACAGGAAAGCTGAAATCATATAAAGACTGGAAATGCTTAGAACTAAATGTGACACGCAACTATAGGTATTTGTCAGTATGAGCAAATTATTGTGAAACCAGAGTGCAGCTAAAATAGTGGAAATTGAATTTCATATTGATTTATATAATTTTTAAAAAGAGGAAAAAATATCTTGTGTTTGTATTATAAAATTACACAGTTGCAAATTTAAAGGAGAAATTATTAAATTCCATAATGGCCTTTTATATCTATTAGGCATTCATATCTACCACTCAAAAATCGTGGTTTTTAATGTTCTTTGAACTGCTATTCACATGTACTTATTTACATTGCATTTGCAAACATTAGAAGCAGGATGTGACCTGAAGAACTCATTTTCTGGAAAAGTCAATCATAAAAAATAAAATACCATACTGAGTCTGTTTTAAAAAAAAATAAAAAAAAAAACCAAACTTTAAAGCTGACATTGACATCAAGTTGCCATTAAAAAAAACTATCTTACTTCTTTGCTCCAAAGAAAGGGCTAGAGAGCAGTGGCTTTGGAAAAACAGGAAAAGCCAAGTGTCAATGTAGTGTCCTTTCTTGCTGGGAGAGAAATTGTCTTTAGGATCGAACAGCACCAAGTACTAAATTAGTAAAGAAATGAACTTTTTTTTTTTTTCCTGAGGTAATAAATGTTTGTGAAGTAATTTGCTACTCTTTCTTTTAAAATAACAAATTGGTTGTTAGGTTTAGTAATGTTGACATAACACATTTAGACTACTGTCAAACATTCTACTCCAAATTTCAATTAAGAGACTATGATATTGCAAAATCAAATGGTAAGCATTTGACAGATTTAAAACTGTAAAGTCTGAAAATACAGCTGAAAACAGAGTATTAAAATGGAATTAATTTTAATTCTTCTGGAATTAGATTTTGTCACTTGGAGCTCTTGTTTTGCTTTGTTTTTTTTCCAAATATTGACAGCATCTATAGACAACTCAGTTACTAAGGAAAGTGACAAATGTCATGAAAACGTCTGATTTTATGAGTATTACTTTTAAACAATCAAATGAAATTATATTTTCATAAATGCAGAATATAAATCACACTTTCCTTATACAGGGCATTATCTTCAGAATCGCTTCACTTTGTATCTTGTGGTTCCCCACCTAAGTTTTGGCTGTAGCTGTGGAAGAGAATCCCATTAATTGTGTCTTATGTACTAATACATCATAGATGTCTTGTATTTGTCATGGTCTCAAACAATATTGCATATTTTTGTTGAGGCAATTAGTTCCTTCTCAGCCTCTTAAGGTAACATTGTTTTGACAGGGTTTGCATGGAATCTAAATGGGTATTTAAACATCTGGACAATGCATATAGTCCTGCAAGTAAAACAGTAGTCAGATCATATATTATAATACCTTAAATACCTTAACTCAGGCTGAGAAAAGATAGGGTGGCAAGTAGTCCAACTGAACTGAGTGGTGTTACTCAAGGAGTGTCATGAGTAAGGTTTCAAGATTTCTTCCTTATAAAGGAAAATCTAAGTATTATTGCTGCTTTGCCAGACAGAACATAAACTGAAAATAAATGTTCTGGTAAATTGGTAGGGCTATCTTTAGTACTTTTTGATGGGCTGAAGTTAATCAGGAGTGACTGTCAAAACAGAAGTTAATGTCAGAAGGACAAAATCTATAATAAACTTAGGAATCCAGTGGCAAAGTATTTTCACCCAAGAAAAGGCTAAGCTAGATCATGATCACTGTTGACAAGTGTGAAATTCAAATTGCACCTTTTTTTAAATGTTACTTATAAAGGCATGAAATTGCATCCTTGTTTTGCAATCAGCTGGATGCTGTACAGGAAGAGTCTAATTCATCACACAATGTTTTTCTTGCATAACTACCCTTTTATAGATTGTTCCAAATTTATCCAGTTGCAACTTGAACAGGCAGATTGAAACAAGATTGATAAAATAATGGCTAATTTGTAATAGGTTCTGATTTTTACTTTGCCTTTGTTATTGCAATTTATGGTAGGAGTACACAGACTGACTTTGCCATCTGTCATTGTGCTAGAACACTACAGTTTCTACTCAGTGGAGAAAAATATAAATCCTGTTTTACATTTATTTTGAAAAGTACTTATTGTTGCTCGGAAATTAGAAATAGTCAAGTGGCTAATACATCCTCCTAGAATGAGGATGAGGGAGTTATGGGCTCTGCCATAGGTAAATTGTTTTGTTCCTTGGTTCAAAATGGCTGAAAACTGAGAGAAATAGGATGTGCTTTGTCTTTAAATATGCTTTTTTTATGACTGCTAAGAGGCATTAGGAGCGAAATTCCTCCGTCCAGCTTCTGGAGCCCATTCCAGTGTACCTAGGGACCCAGGATGTCTGTCCCAGGCTAAAAGACCTGGCTGCTGCTTTCCTATTTGCACTTTCAATCGGTGATGAGCATGTCTCACAGAAACACATGCAAGCAAATATTTACACACAAACAGACATATCCATATATCTATAAACTTAATATAAATATGAAGTGGGTTTTGAATAGACTTTCTGTAGTTGTTTGAAACATCTCACAACAGATGCCAGATAATGACTCTTAACACTGCAATAGTAAATGGATTCTAGTTAGTATAATTTGAATAGTTTGCACAATGTAGTTTTGAATATCTAGACTAGTTTCCCCAGCACTGTTACTTACTCTTGCTTAAATTAAGTCAATAAATAAGTATCAGTCATCTGTGACACAACTCTTATTTAATGAGAGGAAGAACTATGAAGTGAGAAGTTTCTTGTTCTGTTATCTCCTTTTTTTTTTTATATTCATAAAACATTTTCAATAGGGTCAGTGTCTCAATCTTGGACTATCTTTAAATAAATATAATAAATTTTATTTCTGTTAATTGAATTGCAGGAACTATGACTGTCTCCTTTGTTCAATTAAAAGAATATTCATTTAAGAACCTAAGTAGTCAAAGCTGAGCATTTACTTTTACTGTTAGTTAGCTCTAAATTTGTAGTTCTAACAACCGTAATGTTTTTACACTTCTGCATGACTAGATTATACAAGGAATATATTATATGTATAATAGATTATATGTAGAACATGTAAATTTTACTATATCATTAACATGATTATCATACAAAGGAAAAACAAAGAAGCAGGCTTATGAGAGTAGAGATTTTAATTTTATTAAGGTTATTCTGTTTATGGTTGCTATTTGTTTCCAAAAACTAAAGGAAAAGATCATTATCTCATTTATAGGAGTGTTGTGGCTCAAACCCAGCCAGGCAACTTGTTCACTCCCGGTGAGTGGTGCCGGGCTGAACAGTAATCGAGCCCCATCACCCCCCCCCCCCATTCCCCCCATTCCACCCCCCCCGGGCTCTCCCCTTCCCCGCTCCCTGAGGAACAGGGAGGAGGATCGAAAGAGTGCAACTCCTACGGGTTGGGAAAAGAACGGTCCAGCAACCAATGTACAACACAAATCACCACCGCTACTACCAACAACAACAATGATAAGAGAAAATAACAAGGGAAAAGAATACGATACCACCGGCCAAGAAACGACTAGTCCCACCTGGAAGCCCGTGTCCTTCCGGGTAACTCCCAGTTATCCCGCACCCCGAGCATGATGTGCTGTGGTATGGAATACCTCTTTGGCTAGCCTGGGTCAGGCACCCCGTCTCTGCTTCCTCACGGCTTCCCCTCCTCCCTGGCAGAGCATGAGCCTCACAAAGTCCTTGGTCAGGGTAAACATCACTTAGCAACAACCAAAAACATCGGTTTCACCAACACTGTTCCCAGGCTGGAAGTCAAAACACAGCACTGCACCAGCTACCACAAAGGAGAAACATGACTGCTACTGCTGAACCCAGGACATTATCCACCCTTTATTCCATACCATTCACGTCATGCTCAGATCCCACATTTTCAATGCACCATCGCTCTCCACATATATACATCCATATACATACAGGCCAAGAGGAAAAGGTCTTAGTGCATGGACCAATCCCTATAATGCTGCCGAGTCCATTCGGTCCATGATGTCAGGTTCCATCTCTTGTAACAATCTTTCAGGGCAGGAAAGGCTGTGTGCAGTGTTGGATCATTGCCTGCTGATGCTGGTCGTTCCTTTACTGCAGAACTCATCCTGTTCTATCAAAGTTCATTCTCTGTTGGGATGATGGTTGGAGGGAAGTCAGGGCTAGTCGCTGGTGACCTGGAGACATCTAGTTGACGGGCTATAAAAGTATTACACAGCAGGCAACAGCATACAATTGAGATCATTGGCTCTTTTCCCCTAAAATCAAATCCCCTTGAGGTATACACCGGACTTCCCCATCTTCCCGCATTACCCACGAAGTATATCCAGGTCCCTGAGCAAAAGCTCTCCCATGAGTGGGTTTGCCTTTACCTGAAGCAGGAATAACCCAGACTGTCTTCCCCAGCAAATTCTTCATATGCACCACAGGAACTTTGTCCCCCTCTACAATATGTAAAAGTTCTGACTGGGCTGGGCCAGCCCTGTTGGCAGATCCTCTGGTGTTGACCAACCAGGTGGCCTTTGGTAAGTGTGTATCCCTGTGTTTGAAAGCTCCCCCACCCATTGCTCTCAGTGTAGGTTTTTAACAGCCCATTGTACCGTTCGATTTTCCCAGAGGCCGGTGCGTGGTAGGGGATGTGATATACCCACTCAATGCCATGCTCTTTGGCCCAAATATCGATAAGGTTATTCCGGAAATGAGTCCCATTGTCTGACTCAATTCTCTCTGGGGTGCCGTGTCGCCACAAAATCTGTTTCTCAAGGCCCAGGGTAGTGTTCCGGGCAGTGGCATGGGGCACAGCATGTGTTTCCAGCCACCCGGTGGTTGCTTCCACCATGGTAAGCACATGGCACTTGCCTTGGCGGGTTGGTGGCAGTGTGATATAGTCAATCTGCCAGGCCTCCCCATATTTATACTTCAACCATCGTCCTCCATACCAAAGAGGCTTTAACCGCTTGGCTTGTTTAATTGCAGCACATGTTTCACACTCATGAATAACCTGGGCAATAGTGTCCATTGTTAAGTCCACCCCTCGATCACGGGCCTATCTATATGTTGCATCTCTGCCCTGATGGCCTGAAGTGTCATGGGCCCACCAGGCCAAAAATAATTCACCTTTATGTTGCCAATCTAAGTCCATCTGAGCCGCTTCAATCTTAGCCACTTTATCCACTTGTTGGTTGTTCTGTGCTCCTCAGTGGCCCGACTCCTGGGTACATGGGCATCTACATGACGTACCTTCACCACCAGGCAGCAATATCTTTCCACAGTGCAGCAGCCCAGATGGGTTTACCTCTGCGTTGCCAGTTGCTCTGCTTCCATTGCTTCAACCACCCCCACAGGGCATTCGCCACCATCCATGAGTTAGTATAGAGGTAAAGTACTGGCCACTTTTCTCATTCAGCAATGTCCAGGGCCAGCTGGATGGCTTTCACTTCAACAAACTGACTCGATTCACCCTCTCCTTCAGCAGTTTCTGCAACTTGCTGTCCAGGACTCCATCCAGCTGCCTTCCATCTCTGATGCTTTCCCACAATACGGCAAGAGCCATCAGTAAACAAGGCATACTGTTTACTGTTGGCATACCAACAACAACAATGATAAGAGAAAATAACAAGGGAAGAGAACACGATACCACCGGCCAAGAAAACGAGTAGTCCCACCTGGAAGCCCGTGTCCTTCCGGGTAACTCCCAGTTATCCTGCACCCCGAGCATGACGTGCTGTGGTATGGAATACCTCTTTGGCTAGTCTGGGTCAGGCACCCCGTCTCTGCTTCCTCACGGCTTCCCCTCCTCCCTGGCAGAGCATGAGCCTCACAAAGTCCTTGGTCAGGGTAAACATCACTTAGCAACAACCAAAAACATCGGTTTCACCAACACTGTTCCCAGGCTGGAAGTCAAAACACAGCACTGCACCAGCTACCACAAAGGAGAAACATGATTGATACTGCTGAACCCAGGACAAGAAGAAGTGCCTAGAAAACAAGAAGTCTATTCTAACTAGCCTTATACTGACATTAAAAACAAATTGCATGACATACATTCATTTACTCTATGGAACGCGCTTTTTTACACATTCTTATCTGAGTTACAATAGTAAATATTATTTGACTATTATGTGGTATGTAGTTAAATTAGGTTTTCAAAGGCATGACTTTTATAGTAAAGTTCAGAAATTTGTCATGGGGAAATAAATGTAACTATCCAGACATGGAGAAATTTCTGCTAAAGAACCAGTTTCTGGGCAAGCTGGTAAAAGCTGCAGGATTTGTGACACTTACATTTGTACATTAGATCACAGTCCTCATGTCTACCCTTTTTCTATGTAGTTCCCCTAATTAGGCCATCCAAAATTAAGCAATAGTCTAACTTCACTTCTGATTTATTTAGGAAACAAAATGCAAAGTTTATATGATTAAGTAAGATGTTTTCAACATTTTTCAAGTTGTGCTATGTTGATAATAACAATCTTTTCCCAAGAAGTGAATTTCTCATACTTCCTTAACAAGACATAACAGTTTTGACAAACTATAGTACAAAATTCAAACCCATATAGACATTCTTAGACATTCATTTTCTAGTCAAGATACTTAGGGCTGTCAAACAGTCTGGTGCCAAGGGACTCACATCTAGAGGATTCCTTGTGCCTGTGTTTCAGTCTTTCATCTTTTGCTGTCAATACACAGAACTCATCAATGTCAGCATCAGAATCTACACCAGTATTTGTGGCAGACCAAACTTGTAGCTTAATATGCTTATGTTATAGACTGTCAATCTTTTCACAGTTTTGCAGCTTTGAGATTGCTTCTAAGTTTGTAATGCTAAATACAGGATGAAAAGACATCCTGAATATATATCATACTCAAAAGAAAATATTTTTTGACATATTATGTTACACAAGTCCTTGGGTTTTTTTTTAGAAATTTTTGATATGGCTTGTACTTACTTACCATATCTGGAACATCTTTCTGCAATTAAAGAATTAAAGTAATTCCCGGGGTGGGGGTTGAGGGGAATAAGAGAACATAAAAGCTGACTTGAATTTTATGAAACTTTTTACATAACATTAAAACTTAGAACTGAAGGTTGCTGAAGAAAGGGTATTCAGATAAAATGATGTATAAAAATATGACAGAACGTTTGCTGTAACATAATAAAATTTGGACGTATGTCAGGAAGAACTCTACAGAGCATTATCAGCCTTGGTCAGCCTGTCATTCATATTAATCTTAAAGTTCCAATCCCCAGCCATTAGCAGGGATGCCTCACACTAGGTCATGTTGCCCAAGGCCCTGGACAACCTGTCTTTGAACACTGCCAGGAATGGAGCATTTACCACTCCTTTGGGCAATCTTTTCCACTACCTCACCACCCTCATAGTAACAGAACTCACAGGACTTCTTCCTTCTATCTAAACTGAACTTCCCCTGCTTAAGTTTAAACTTATTACCTCTTTTCCTATCACTACAGTCCCTAATGAAGAGTCCCTCTCCAGCATCCTTGTAGGCCCCCTTCAGATATTGCAAGGCTACTATGAGGTCTCCACACTGAACGGACCCAGTTTTCTCAGCCTGTCTTCATATGAGAGGTGCTCCAGCCCTCTTACCATCCTTGTGGCCCTCATTCACGCCTATATATGTATGCATAACTGTATTCACATGCATATATCTATATGTAACTATACAAATATATATATATGTATATAATTCTTTGGAGCACCTAATTATTAATAATTACTATTAATAGTAATAGCTATATAAAGCTATAGTGTAGTTTAGTCCAGGAAATAATGCAAACAGGTGAGATGAGAACTGGAGGGCAATATTCACTACCCAGAGATGTTTAAAAAAAAGGAAAACTTTTGTGAATTCATTATTCCTCATATTATGACTTTGGTTATTTCTGAAGTTAGTCATTGCAGTGGAGAGTAGGCAAACAGAGTACAGCATGCAAAGGGTAAAAGTGTTGACTTCAACAGAAAATGGCTGGAACTGGGGGGGACATTTTCTGAAAGACTTCCATGTTTCTTTTCCCTTCCCTTCCTGGAATTTTATGGTAGCAGCTGTTTTCTGAGGTTATAGAAAAAAGTGGACTTCATGCAGTTTTGTAATCCCAAGGTCCCTTGTCTACAGCAGAGCCACCAGAATCTAAAGATAGCAATAATACCTGTCCTTACAAATTCTTTCTTCTGTATATTAGTCTAAATAATATGCAGAAATTGTTGATTAAAAAAAAAAAGTGAAATGCAACTATATTTCAAGCTTCACAGACTATTTATCATCTGGAAAAAGAAGGTAAGCTAACATGTTCTTCAAGATTAATTCAGAAAAGATACTGGAGATGTTTACTTTAGGATGGCTGAATCATACTAGTCACAAGATAGACCACGTAGCAAAACTATCTAATATTATTTTTTCTCCAAAGAGTGCACCCAAAACAATTCTAGACAAGTGTCAGGTTTCAAAAAAATTAATACTGTCAGAACTAATAGCTAATAGTAACTTTTTTTTGTGTGTGTGAATAACTGTTTACTTAAAAGTTTATATGACAGATAATTATATTATTCAGTAGGTCTCAAGTGTCCTTCATATCTTTGGGTATGCTTTCCAGGATTATTGCTCCATCATTTTCCCAGAGATCCAGGTAAGGCTGACTGGCCTTAGCTCTTCAGAACCTTCTTCCTGCCAAAGTGACATTTGCTTTCTTCCAGTCCTCAGAAACCTCCGCCGACTGCTATTTGGACATTGGCATTCCCAGCACCATGCCTGTATATTCAGACAGTGTTTCTATATTACTTCAATGCTTAGATCCTTCCCCAGCAAAGTATTTTCTAGTGGTTAAGGAACTCATCTAATACTTAGCAAAATTGCATTTAACCTCCAGCTGTGCTGTAAACTCCTTATATTACACTGGTCTAGGCATGTAAGACCAAGTTTTCAAAGATAATTGAGCATGTAAAGACACAGGTAGACATGAGTGGGATTTCTATAAATGCCTGATACATTTGTTTGCTTTGTGCTATAAGCTTTCTTACTGTTTAGATAACAAGCTAGCTAAAAATCTGAGCCCCAGACACTTCCTTTCCCACTGTGGCCTCAGTTTAACTGCCTGTCAATGTGTATAATAAAATGTAGCTATTCCATGAAGCGGTAGGAAAATAAATACATCAAGAATATGAAAGTGCCCAATATACAAATTGGGAGCTATATGTTACCTTACATAACTGATTTAATTAATAACTCCCATCAGAAGTTTACATGCCAAATTTAGTGTTTCAGTTTGCAACACAAAATGCTGTCAGTTAGGAGAAGGAACCCTGAATAATACAACAGTTTTTTTTGATACCAGCATTCTTGAGTGACTGTTGCTTTACTTCTCCCTGTTTCTTCTAAGAGTTTTAGATATTTTCATTGTGCACACTCGTAGCTAACTAAATTTATTTTGGTGAAGAAAAATATGTCTCTAGTGAACAAGAATGGAAAGTATTTGAACCTGTCTCCTATGTACCACGAAGGAATTTGTAAGTGCCTAGAGAGGTGACATTGACTCTTCTGCTCACTCCTTTTTTTTACTTATCCCACCTCTATTTTTACCTTTGTTGCTTTAAGTTCTCAGCCTTTTCCTCATCTCATTAAAAAAAAAACAAACAAAAAATACCTAGAAAGTATTCACTGTACATAGGACCAAGTACAGCATACGGTCATATTTTGCTCTCTGACTTTTTTGTACTAGTATTTCTGGGGCATGTGTCATAACAGAAATTGCAGAAGAAAGAGAATATTTGCTGCAGACAGACGCTTGAGACTTACTGAATAATACAAAGGAAGAGAAAGTGCCGAGTCCTGCATCTGGGTCACAACAACCCCATGCTATGCTACAGGCTTGGGGAAGTGTGGCTGGAAAACTGCTGAACAATAAAGGACCTGGGGTAGTGGTGGAGTCACTGTCTCCAGAAGTGTTCAAAATACATGCAGATGAGGCTCTCAGTGACATGGTTTAGTGATGGTCTGGGATAATGGTTGTACTCGATGACCTTAAAGATTTTTTGCAACCTGACATTGAACCAGATATATATCAGCACATACACGTGTATATAAAAAATGCTTCCTATAATGCTTCCTATATATGCTTCCTATATAACCAATATCTCTGTACAATGTTTGCTATGTGAAAACCCCGACTTGTCAGAAGTTTTAAAAATTTTGAAAGTAGATCAATTCTAATTATTTACTATTTATTAAAATCATTCAATACGTAATATATATTACACTATATCACAAAAAAACAGCAGCTTGTTTTCCTTCAGTAACAACAAAATCACAGAGCATCTAACATTAACTGAATTAAAACAGGCAACAATGGAAGCCTAATTATATGATCTTTACACAGCTTAGATACATACTCTGCATTCCATCTTTAATCAGAATTCACCCTTGGCTTTAGAGACAAAAGTTGCTTAGAAATGGGTAGCACAATAATCCCCTGAGATATCTGTCAGACACCTTCACATCAAAGGAGCAGTATCCTTTCTCTAATTGCATTGTTCTTAGCTGGAGTTGGGAATTATTATAACTACTTTTATGACAAAATATAAATCATTATGCATAAATACATTGTATTATATATACTAAATTTATTATATTTTACATATCTGCTATTCATACCATTTTTAGGCAAGGAAATAAAGAAGAATAAATAAAGTTGTATTAAAAAGGTAGAGCTAGCATATGATTGATGATTGTCAGGGCATTTTGTCTGTTGTTAGCTAGTGGTTTAGTCCACGACTTAAACAGACCATGCAGCTATTGCACCAATCAAATTCACACTTTCTTAACCTGGTTACTTACTTCAGTTTCATACTTAAAATAACAGTTACTTTATCTCCCTGTTGTGGTTTAAACCCAGCTGGTAACTCAGAACATGCAGCCACTCACTCACTCTCACTCTTCTTCCCCCCGCATCCTGGCGAGATTGGGGAAAAATATGAACGTCGTATTACATGCAAATGTGACATATAAACTATTACTTGGTGTTAACTGTTTTATAAACACTTATCACATGAAATATACATTATTATGCCTCCTTACACTCAATAACTTGAACAATAGTCATTCCAGAATCAAAGTGTAAAAATATCTCTACTTCTGTCTTTGCTTAGTCACTACTTGTAATGCAGAGTACAGATTTAGTTTTTATTTCATTATCTGAGACAGGACTCAGTTCAACACGGGCATGCCTAAATGTAGGTGTCTTCTTGCAGGCACAGGATCCAATTACTTCTAAGTAGGCATCTAGTGTCATTCAGACTGTGAAATAGCTTTCCGTGAACTCCAGCTGACAATGTAAAGGAGTATTGTCCCCCTGTAAATCCTATGTGATATCTGCCAACCATGTACAGATGCCTGGACACCCAAAATTATGGACTGAAATGGACTAAATACCCTTAAGCAACTGTATTATGCTGTATGTGAGTATTTCTGTATGCAAATATCACCTATGGAGCAATCTTTCTGAACTCTTGTGTACCTTTCTGGAAGAGTGTAGGTCTACAACTTTTGTATCTGCCAACCACATGGTCATATATCAGATATCCTAGAGTAATTCCTGTGAGAAAGCATGTTTTTGCACAGCCAATTCTTTTAAAGCCATTGCATTTTATTGTTTATTAATTTTTTGAAACACCCATTTAATCTGAGTATGTATAATAATAAAATGTTATATATAGTTAATAATGTTATATATAGTTGTGGGCTGTTTTTAAAGTGGCTGATTTCTACCTGTTTCACTTCAAATCAAGAAGACTGCCTCAGAAGGGCTGGAGGGGGGTGGGAATCCAACAACACTGACATTCGGTGCTATAGCACTGATTTCATTTGAATTAAATAGTGTCTTCAATTCATGTAAGAAAGGAATGCCTTTGTATAAATTTTAATTTATAATGAACTTTAAAACCCAAGATAAAAGCCACAGCTCTCAGCTGATATTTGCTGGGTTTTATACAATACACATCAATTGAGGAAAAGACTGTTCTTCTAAGCTGTGTTCTATTCAGCCCGAAAGGAAAGAAAACAGCAGACTTTCTCATGAAAAGAACCAAAAGAAAAAAACAAAACCAAAATCAAACCAAAACACACACAACAAAAACAAAACAACAACAACAAAAAGTAGTAAAAGGTAGAGGCAAACAACCTTATCTTATTAAGGGAAGCGTTTTCTGTGACAACTACATAGTATGATATCTAAATATTTGATAACACTTTTTCCCTAAATGTTTTTAAAGATATTATCCTGTGTCAAAAGGTTATATTCATATCCGACATTTAAATGTACTAAATTAAGTCCCTATGGCCTTTTTTAACTTTTGCATTCCTCCCTAGAGCACAATGTTTCTGATAAATAACTGGTTCAGAATTTCAGTAACATACATATATGTGTATGTTAAAATACGGTTGCATAATCTAATCTTTTCCTGAAATTACTGTATTATGCATATTGCATATTATTTTCATTAATTATTATTTGGTGGTTATTATCTATCACACCATGATTGATTACATTGTATTTTTTTTTAATGTTGTTTCCCTTTCCATTAAATTGCTTTACTTCATAGTTTAACTCTTAAGTAGTCCTACTTTGCAAAATTACCTTGATAGTTATTGATCAAGGATTACAGATTTTTTTTGTTTCTTTATGCAATATTTTCTTTTATTGAGGTTATTTTGTACAGTAAGATTCTAGGCACTACTTATAAGAATACAAAACCAAAATGCTACAAGGGTTTGACATTACAGCAAGAATCTGTTAATCATTATATATTCAGTGAGCTAATATATTATAATTCATATGGTCTAACTATTTTTATTCAATTTATATCCAAACCCCTTCATCTGTTTACTCTTTATATAGCCTAATGATATCTTCATGACATTTGTATCCAAATAAACACATTTTTAGCGCAGTAAAACTAAACCAGGCCTTGAATTCTGAGTTCATACATGAGTGAGTTCAACCTTTCTACATACAACCAGAATAAATGAGCTAATACATGATAGTCTATGTTTTGATACTCACATCCAGTTCCATTGTTTCCACTGTAATTCTTTCTGAAGCCTTCAACTATAGCCTTTAAGAAAGAATGTCTTCTTTGGAAGAGCCATCAAAGTTTATACTACAGGCTGTAATTTATTTTAAAATTTCTATTGAGATATTGTGTAAATTTGGACTGTCACTGTAGTATGTTGGTCCTGCAGAGTAAATTTACCAGAGAAATTCCACTGCAGGTGTGAAATCTATACACAGAAGTGACCTTTTATGACTGATTTATTAACTTGTATGGCAAGACAGTCTCATGATTTAGTGTTTGAGCAAAAATATTTCAAATGGAGATGCAAATATTAATCAAAGGGCATAAAATTTCATGAAAATAGAATGGCTTTTTCTAAACTTCTTTCACTTAGGAATATGTATCTAACTGAGAGCTACCTGCGGTCTTCAGTGTCTCAGTCAACTTATAGGTGGAAAAGCATTGAATAAAAAGTCCTGTCTCTTAAATAGGGTTTAGAATATCCTCAGAATCAGTATAATACTTGGAAATCTGTCTATATGTGCCATAACATCATAGCACTCAATGAAAAGGTGTATGCCACAGGCAGGTCCATGTCATGCTGCTAGATTAAACAAAAGTAAAGAAAGTCTCTTCTTGTATTTTGGAGTTGCTGAAGCAATTTTGAGTGGATAATTTTAAATACTCAAAACCAACTGATTTTCCATGAGCAAAAAACATACTGAAGAGGTTATTACCTGTATTTAAGCTACTGTTGTATACCATTGAGAAAAGGTATATTTTTGGGTGAGTTAGAGATCTCTTGTGACATATGGAGCACTAAATTTCTTAATTTCCATATTTCTTAAATAGCTACACAGATTTGCTCGTTTACATTTGATGCAATGCTCTGATAAATTTACTTCCTATTTAAGAAATGATACTTGTTACAGTACAATAAAAAAAACTAGTTTCCCATCTAGTTTTCAGAGAGAGAAGTAAAAAAGAACATTTTGCATGGGGAAAATTTAATAGTTTAATAAACAAAAACTTTTACATTCATTTAAAATCACCATCACAGTAGGCCGGAAGATAGTATGAAATGGTTTTCACATTTTCTTCTCACCAGTTTTCTAATGGGTTGGGAGTTTTTTCTTAGCACAAGCTCTTCTTAGCCCCGTCATCATGGTTTCAGCCCTACACTCTAGCCTTTTTTCCCCTTGGAGCAGAAAGTGGCCAATGTTCTCTTTTAAATAATCTGGAACAGCAGTAATAAAGAATCTAAAGAATGTTAAACCTGTGGGCTGAGATAAGAACAGTTTAATAATTAAAATAAAGTGCAATATAATATTAATACTACTGCTACTACTAAGGGAAATAAGGATAGAGATATAAAGTCAGAAAAGAAAAAAAAAAAGACCCAACAAACAGCAGTGATGCACTATATGATTGCTCAGCACCTGCTGACCAACACCCAGCTCAATCTGAGCAGTGACTGGTCTCTTCTGGCCTTCTGAGTACCTCCTGCTTGTTTATGTACTGAGGATGACATGCTGTGGTATGGAGTACCCCCTTGGCTAGTTTAGGTCAGGTGTCCTTTTTCTGCTTCCTCTCGGCTTCCTGTGCCCCTCCTCACTGGCAGAGCATGAGACTGAAAAGTCCTTGATCAGGGTAAGTGCTATTTAGCAACAACTAAAACACTGGCATGTTATCAGCATTATACTCATACTAAAACCAAAGCACAGCACTGCACCAGATGCTAGGAAGAAAATTAACTGTATCCCAAACAAAACCAGACCAGTATATAATACATATAAATATATCCAGAATAAATGCTGAGGTAACAGCATACATCATATGACCCATGAAACTATAGGTTTGCTAACAACACATTTGATTTTTCCAAATCTGCAAGGTAAAAAGGGCAATTTTCCTAAACTGCAAGGTAAAAAGGGTAATTTTACAACTTCTATAGAATGACTAATAAGCATCGCAGGTACTATGAGACCTGTCACTAACCTCACGAACTATATTGACTCTAAAAAGTCTTCAAAACAAGGTCTTCCACACAGAAGGAGATTTCATAGAATGTTTTGTACAAAAATTAATTTCATTCACTAACAGTGTTTTGTTTGTTATTAAGTAGTCCTAGCAGGTTTTCATACTTGAAAGTTCTTCAGTTAGGTCTACCTACTATTCAGATGTAGGAAGAAGCCTACATTTTGAGGAAGAAATTTCTGAAGAGAATGTCTGTGTGCCTTTGAAACAGCACGTGCCATTCTATAACATGTATTTGTAGAATAAAAAGGTGTAGAGAATATTCTGAGAAGGAAAAAAAAAGTACAAAAAATACATAAATGCACTTTGTTTTACCAATCCTGACTATGAACGGATTCCAGTTACTGGCAACAGAAATTAAGTGAATAAATAATTTATGTCTCATGTCACATTCCCTGGGTAATACAAAACTTTGATCTGTTCTTTCCTTCATCTGTAATCTCAAACTATACATAATTCAGACTTTGTATTTTATCTTAAATAACTTAAATATATAAGCAACTGTTGTGGAAACATGAATATTTGTGGTGTATGCTCATTTGATCAAAAAAAAGAACATAATGTAACTGACAGAACAAAAAATCATTTTAATGGTTATTAATCAGATTTGTTGCAATCAAATTTATTTATATATCATTTAGGGACTTATAAATCAGGGTGATGGCAGTGATTTGAACACTGACAAATCAGTCTTAAACCTTGAAATAAAGCTTTATTAAATTAATTTACAGCACATTTCTTTCCAAGAGTTTTTCCACATTACTAGCTGTTACCACCACATAGACAAAACCATTAACCCTTGACATTTGTATTCTGTACTAACTGTGAGTACACAATAACACAGAGCTGATGCTTCCAACTTTGATGGCAGCACTCCTGGATGGTTCTTCTTTGTGGAAAACATGGTGATCATCCTTGAGAGTTCTTTGATGAGGGAAGCCAGAAGTGAAGTGAGCTGTCCTCTAACTTCTCCAGTTTGCCCCGCTTACACCTAATGATTTTGCTTGTCCCTTTCCCAAAAGAATGATTACACCTAATGCTAATACTGCTTATCTCATTTGTTTTGAGTTTCCAGTTATATTATTTGAATGCTTGGCAGGGCATTCTCTCTGTTTGCAGTCCCTTGTGTTTGTCTTATCCTTTCACAACACTTTGTTGCTCGTATCCTTGTTATGTACATCTAAACATATCTTTGCTCCTTGGGTGGCAGCATTGCACAAATACTTGTGTAACATGAATAGATGTTGTGACTCACTGGGTTATTAGAGTATTACACTGTGCTTATATACTGTTGTTCTGTACACATTTAGTCTACTTTTATTTGGGTTCAAGGTTAACAAATCCTAATATTTCCTGACAAATGCAGTTTCTATCACAACTGCACTTTGTCTACAGAATGAAGGGCTTATTTTACCCAAATATTTCCCCATTCTGACAATGAATTCTTCCTAACTCTTCAAAACATGATGAAAACAATATAGACTTCAGTTCCTTTAAAAATATGCTAAGCAGCTCCACCCTTTTTCCATAGATTATGCATGCAGTGACAGTCCAGATATATTTGTGATAACAGAAAGTTTTATGGTGGAACTAATACCATTATTCTTTTTTTTTTCCTCCCATACATCTATTTTTTTCACAAAGGCAAGAAGTTGAACTCTTGGACTGACAAATTCCCATTGTAAATTAGGAATGACAGAAAGAACAGGAAGGAGCTAAAGGTTAGAATCAAAGTACAGCCTTAGAATACTTTTCTCTTTTTCAAATGCAACCATTTGAAAAGGAAGCTCAGGTTTCAGATTATGCCAAAATTTGAAACCTTAAGCTGCCTTTGATCTGTTTGAATAAATTTTGAAACTAATTACTGCACATTGAACGTGCTCAAAAATATTGTGCCATTATTTCAAGAGAGGTTGTGGAACTGATGTTACAAATATTTTTTAGTAAAAAAAATTAACTATTTCAAATAACATATATATGTTTCAAAGATGTAGGTTTGGGCTATTTATAATTCCTGGGTTCATCAGTAGCAGTGATTTTTCTCAGTCTTGGTGGCTGGTGCAGTACTTTGTTTTTGACTTCCAGCCTGGGAACAACGCTGATAACACCAATGTTCTTAGTTGTTTCTCAGTAATGTTTACTCTGACCAAGGACTTTCTGAGTCTCATGCTCTGGCAGGGAGGAGGGGAAGCCTGGAGGAAGCAGAGACAGGACACCTGACCCAAACTAGCCAAAGAGGCATTCCATACCACAGCACATTATGCCCGCTATATAAAATGGGGGGCAGTTACCCGGAAGGGAAAGATCACTGCTCCATCAGGCTGGGTATCTGTCGGCAGGTGGTGAGCAGTTATATTCTCTCCCCTCATTATTTCCCTTATCATTATTATTATTGGTGGTACAATAGTGGTTTGTGTTATACCTTAGTTACTGGACTGCTCTTATCTCAACCTATGGGAGTTACATTCTTTTTATTCTCCTCCCCATCCCTCTGGAAGTGGTGGTAGGAAGCAGGGGGGAGTGAGCAAGCTGCTGCTTGGTTCTGGATTGCCAGCTGGGCTTAAGCCACGACATTATATCAATTAAATATAAAAGAACAATATAGTAAAGCTATGAAAAAATTCTCTATGAAACCTGTCATTGAGATAATGCTTAATTGAAATTGGAAGCTTTTTTAAGCTCAATGAGATTGGTGTACTGGCTTCTGATCATCAACTTCATCAAACCTAGTCCTCATGTGTGAAATGATAATGAAAACATTTAATTTGTTTCAGACTATTAAAAACTGAAGTTGCCATCAACCTCTTAAAAAGAGGTTAACTGTCTAGAAAACTTGTGGTTGTCAGTCTGGTTTGGTTGTTGGTTTAGTTTTTTGAGGGGTGGGGGTTGTTTTTTTTATGTTGTGATGCTTCAGTTTAAGCAATACAAATATACTTTTTTTAAGTTCGGTGTAATTATTGTCTGTCAAGTCTTTCTTAGACTGATGTGTGCAGAAGCAACATGAACAGTTGTCCCTTAAGCTTCAGAAATAACAAGATTGCTTGGAGGGAAATAGGACAGAGTAACTTAAAAGTGGTCTGAATGTTCCAAGTTCATAAGTACTGTGAATACAGTTAATGAATGTTTGTTTCTTTTGACACTCACTTCAGTCTCACAGACAGGTGTAATTGAAGATGCCACAGAATCTTTCTGACAGCACATCTATATCTGCATACATATAAAGTAGGGTAATCTTTACTGAGTTATCAATGACTTGTTCTGTGTTCATCTCACTTGATACCATCCACATAAAATTTACAGGTCTATTATTAATGGTTGTCTAGGATTTGTAGTCTATTGATGGAAAAAAGATAGGCACTTCTTGACTAATTTAGACATTTTACTTAGATTGAATAAATTGCTTTGTGAAGGTGCCTGCAAGTCATGATAAATGACAAATGAACTGTAGATTCAAAATCGAGCTTACAAATACCTTTTAAGTAAATAAAGCTGAATGAGATTAATTAAACCAGTGATGCATTAAACAAAGAGTTCAACAAAGAACAGCAATAAGCGTGGAAAGGGGTATGAAAGACAAGAGTCATGCTTCCTTTAATTTGCGCTAACGTTTCCTGAAAGTCTGACTTTTGGATGCCTGTTTCCATGTATGTATTTCAAAATTTACATTACAGTTACACCAATAAATTAATGGATCAATTAAAAACATTAAAATTAAATTTGTCCTCGGTTCTTCAATTTATTATTTTTAGTGCAGAATGGTTTAACAGAATAACAAAATCATTGTTATTGGGAGAAAACTGTGGAAACCATCTAGACCAACCTCTCTGCTGAAAGCACAGTGAGCTAAGACAAGTTGCTCCAACCTGTGTCCAGTCAGGGACTGAATATCTCCAGGGATGGAAACTCCACCACAACACTCCATTCAACATCCTCCAGTGCTTAGTTGCCCTCATGATGGAAAAGTTATTTTTTATGTTGAAGTGGTATTTCCTGTATTTCAGTTTGCTCCCATTTCCTCTTATAACTGGACACCACTGAGAAGAGTCTGGCTGTCTTCTCCCCACCCCCATGCATTTCTAAACACTGATACATTCACAGTGAGTCTTCTCTTCTTTGAGCTGAACAATCATCACTCTTTCAGCCTCTCCTCACATGACAGATATTGCAAGACCTAAATCATCTTCATGGCACTTTGTTCAACTTACTCCAGTATACCCAGGTATCCCTTGCACTGGGAAGCACAGACCTGCATCCAGGAGCCCAGATCTGGCATCACCAGTGCTGGGTAGAAGGTAAAAATCATCTTCCTTGTCCTGCTGATGATATTTTTCCTAGTGTAGCACCGGATACTGTTGGACACCTTTGCTGCAACTGCTCATTGATACCTAATGGTCAATGCGTTGTCCACCAGAACCTCTAGATCATTTTCTGCCAAGTTGCTTTCCTGATGGTTGGACTCTGGTGTACTGGTGCCTGGGCTGCCAGCCTATTTCAAAAGAGTTTTTCTATATTCCCAGTTATTGCAAACTGATTTACTTAAAGGCAATGGGGAAATTTACCTGCAATATTTTATTTTACATACAGAGTAAAATAATGAGTCCTGTGGATTTGTTTTTGTTTTGGTTTGTTTTGGGTTTTTGTTGTTTTTTTTTCCTATTTTGCTGAAGTAGGTTTTATTATAAAACAAAGTATTTGCTTGAAAAGAAAATTTGAGATTATCAGTTAGGATAAATTATCCAAAAGATTAGGAATTAATTGACCTAAAATAAATATTAATAATGCTCTCAATAAGACACGACAGTTGGAACAGACAATACAAATAATTTATGATTTCTTTGATTTGTCACAGAATATAAATTAGCACAGAATTTAGTTCAGGCAATTTACCTTACTTATACAGATTATTGGTTCATTAGCATCAATATACTGTCTTTGGCAGTATTACTGAATGATAATTTGCAAAACTACTTCACCCAGCAAATTTGCTAATTTATTTAGGCAGCTGTGCTATGCTTTTTGTGAACAGAAAAATACATTATACTATATAGAGACATGAGTTATTGCATTGCCTTACAATGTTTGAGCTTCACCTTTTAAAGCAAATCACATCACAAATTACATTAGTTTATACAGCTGGCCAAAATGTCACACAGAAAATTATATTCCCATCTCCCAGTACTTTGAGTTATCTGTAAAAATATATGAAGTAGATTCAGAAAAGTACCAAAAGCATGGCTGAATGTTAATAAACAAGCTTTATAGTGAAAGATTCAAGGAATCTTCTATACCTTACTGTAGATAAGGATGATGAGGGAAGGACAGGGTGCCTCTAATACTTAATAGGTATGTTAGAACAGGATGCTCTTAATATCGCTTTCCTAAATGGCACGAAAATCGAAAAGCTCAAAGTTTAAGTTTAGGCTACAGAAAATTTTCTGCCTCTTCTAACAACGGAAGCCATAACTCACAAAACATTTTATAATACATATTTATTACTGGATGTTATTGAAATAAAAAATCATTGGCGTTTTTTAACAGATAACAGAATCATAGAATCATAGAATAGTTTGGGTTGGAAAGGACCTTATGCTCATCTAGTTCCAACCCCCCGCCACCATGGGCAGAGACACCACACGTTAAACCACGTTGTCACCCAGCCTCTGTCCAACCTGGCCTTGAACACTGCCAGGGATGGAACGTTCACAGCTTCCTTGGACAACCTGTTCCAGTGCCTCACTACTGTCAAAGAACTTTTTCCTTATACCTAACCTGAACTTCCCCTGTTTAAGTTTGAACCTGTTACCCCTTGTCCTATCACTACAGTCCCTGACGAAGAAGCCCTCTTCAGCAACATTGCATTTCCCCTTCAGATACTGGAAGGCTGCTATGAGGTCTCCAAGCAGCCTTCTCTTAAATGTTAGTTAAGGAAGCAAGAAAATAGCACAAGAATATTGCTCTTTCTCTGTTATGTAAAAAAAAAAAAACAACACAAAACATATTGAACAAAACCCCACAGAATGGAAGACAAAAGAGACTTAAGAGCTTTTTTCTTTTTAATTTTCTTAAGACTTTAATCTCTTAAACACTGCATGATTTCTTTCTGCCAAAAGTGAGAATAATGAAAACCTTGATGTGGAAAAATAAATTGTGTCCACATCCGGTTCACAGTTGCAGGTTCACGTGCAACACAAAACAAGTACCTAATAAAGAGTGAGGAAGTTGTTTTATTATAGCATAATCGAGAACATTATTGCCACTGGTGTCAGAACTTAATCTGATGCCAGAACTTAAAAGTTAACATTAACTTTGCTAAATTTTTTGTGAACTTCTTCCAATTTTAACAATAGGTAGCAATTTATATCTGTCTTAGATGGTGATCATAGAAGTGATAATGTTTTTGTTCAGGACAGCCACCCATGAAGTACTGTTTAGGGCTGTCAAAACCAGATGGAACTAGGGGAAAGGTAATTTTGGCAGGGGGAGATCACAACCATTAACTGTAGACCACCTACCCCAGGTGTATCACTTCCTCAAATGAAAAAGGAAGTGAAAAATCCTAAAAATTATAGTGAGCATGTGTATAATCTACATGCTAGGTAAGTATGTTTTAGTCAATCATATAAGATAATAACAATACATATGCATTAGAAGATTAAATAAATTAATTTTTGGTGTGTAAATAATTGTGATTTGAGAAGTATTATTGTGCTAGCACTGAGGAGTTACCTCCTAGCACCTATCTCTGCAGACTTTAAATAAATAAATAACTTGACCCTGTGTGTTTACTGGCTTCATCCATGTTGGGAGAAAGAACCCAATTTTAGGACAGCAGCACTGACAGTAAGCTTATGTTATAAAACAGTATTTCAGATTTTCATTACATCAGCCACTTTTTCCATGCAAAATATTGTTTGCTGCTGATGAATAGCTCATTTTTACTATTTATGCATATTTGAATATATATTTGTAAATATAAAATTCAAATTTTAAAAATACAGAAATTAATTAAGAAATTTTATAATCTTTTGTGAAGTTTGTATTCCTGAAAAAATTGAGAAAGTGCATGTCAGATATGTATAGTATGCTTGTGATGATTGCCAAGGACACATTTTCTGAGTTAAAGTGACAGAACTCAACCATTTAAGAAGATCTATTTATTTCTCTAATTTTAATCCTTTTCATTTAATTAATTTTCTGAACCATTACTGAGGTAATTAAATATAGTCACAGAACTATGTATTTTCATTTAAGTAGAATATATTTCTTACTCATCTACAGCCAATTTGGATATCCTTAAGTGATACAGTATAGTCTGAAAAGAGCTATTCTACCATCTAATTATGTCAATTTTATTTCAAATCTAGCCTATATTCTAAAACCTGGTTTGGTTTATTTTAACTGTTTCATACAAAATTGTTCAGGATTTTGAACTGTGAGGAACAGGGAAAGCAGACAAAATGAAGACAAGACATGGGCAAAAATAATGTTCAGATTTCAGTACTATGTGCTGTTAAATATTAAGGGTTTAAAAGGTTTTAATTTCTTCAGTGATTGTACACACCAGGGATGCCTCACCGAGACCTTTATTTTGTCTTCTTTTATTATGATGGCTTTGTAACACTGCAACATCTAATTTAATGGAAAAATAAATGCATGTTTGTGCACAGACCATTCAGTGTTTGGTAGGCTTTTTAGCCAATAAAATAGATTATTTATTTGCCATAAAATTTAATTTCCACACTTTTTTTTTTTCCCCCCATATACTATTATTCGGAGAAAACTCCAGGAACAAACTTGCCAACAAAGTTTTCAAGCTGGCAAGCAGGTATTCTTTATTGCAGTGCCGGTAGACACATGGGATAGCTCCTCCGAATGTGTGTCTCCCCATTGCCACACAATCCATCCTTTTATAGCCACTGGGCATACATACATATTCATGAGGCTACGTATGGATTACATAATTTTCCAGAAAGTTCCCCGCAGGTGTACAGAATTGTGGTGGTGGTCTCTGAGTGTTGTTTACTTCTTCTAAAAATCTTCATCACTTCTGGCAGCCTTTGAAGCATGCGCAGTAGATGCTCATACCAGTTTAATTGGTTCGTTAGCACCAGAGACATAATAATCCTCCGATCCTCCTACTTATCAGTTAGTTTAACTGTAGTCCACCCTGGACACCTGCGGTTCCCAGATACTCCTTATCCCTGTGTCCTGTTCTTCTAGACTGTATTTCTTAAACTATGTCACACTATAACAATTTATCTTGTGAGAATTCTCAGTATGTTCTCTAGCTGTACTCTATTTTTTTTCTCTATGTATCATGCACCTCAGTAATTTTCCATTGCTACAGTTACAAAGCCATCAAACTTAACATTACTTAAAACTAATTCTAAAGGTTTCTATATTCCATTTTGTGATTTTGTGCCCCCTTGTCTCACTGTACAAAAAAAATCCAAAACATATGTCTCATGTTAGTATTTATAATGTTCTACAGAAGGATCACCAAATCAAACAGTATATTTTTCTTTGTATGTATTAGTGTTGTATCTCTTTGTTGTTCTTATACTATTTTAATTGGAAATTGCAGAAACAGCTGGTTTATATTTTATTCATTAAACCTAATATGAATTTTACTTGACTACAAATGAATGAAAGCTGTATACCTCAGAACCTTCCCCCCTTGATTTGTCCTCAGTCTGTTCTAAACCAAGAAAAAGATTCTCAATCTTTAGCTTGTGAAATGGAATGCAAAAGATGTAGTAAATACTGAGTGAGACAAAACCTAGTCCCTATATTTATTAAAATAAATCCAAATATTACAACTTTATCGCTGTTTAAACTCAGTCAGCCACACAGTCTCTCTCTCAATCCCCTCTTTCCTCCTACTCCTGCTCCAGGAGTGATGGGGAGGAGAATCCAAAGAATGTAACTCTCATGGGTTGACATAAGAACAGTCCAGTAACTAAAGTATAACAAAAAAACACTACTGCTAACACCAATAATAATAATGATAAGGGAAATAACCAGGGAAGAGAATAAAACCGCTCACCACCTGCCAACCGATACCCAGCCTGACTGAGCAGTGATCTCACCCCAGTTTATATAGTGGGCATGACATGCTGTGGTAAAGAATACCTCCTTGGTTAATTTGGGTCAGGTGTCCTGCCTCTGCTTCCTCCTGGCTTCCCCTCCTCCCTGGCAGAGCATGAGACTCAGAAAGTCCTTCATCAGACCAAACATTACTGAGCAGCGACTAAAAAACGTCAATGTTATCAGCGCTGTTCCCAGGCCAAAAGTCAAAAACAGATTACTGCACCAGCTACTAAGAAGGAGAAAAAATGACTGCTACTGCTGAAGCCACGACAAACTTGTAAATTTATTAAAGCTGAATAAATATTTTTTCTTATCAACAGTAAAAGACTGTGAACATTAAAATCTCTTCTGCAGTACTGAAAAATTCTTGCTTATTATTTTAGTTTGCATTGTAATATTTGCTGTTAGATGTAATTTTAAGGTATTTTTTTAAGGCAAAACTCATCTCTTTTAAAATACAGTTATGCAATACAATATTTGGTTTGTTTTGTTGTTTTTTTTTCCTTGATTCCCGAATGGGGATGTTTATGCTAGTGTTTCAGGCAAATGGCTGGGGCACTGACTAGGCACTCACCTGAGATTAAGCTAACTAAGCAGGACATAAGATACTGTAAGGCATGAGATGAGAAATTGCTGGATGTTGTAAGAGAACGAGACACAAACATTACAGATAGCACTCTGAGGTAATGTGCAGATGGCTAACAGAGAGGTTTGAGATAAAGGACCAAATATCACAGGCAGCTGAATGGGAGCACTGTGGACGTTCAGGAGAGCAGAATCCTTCACAGCCAGTGCTCAATAACCCCGTCATGATACTACATATGAAAGAGAGGGTTCAGGGAACAGCATCAGATGAACCAAATTTGGATATGGAGATAGCAAAGATGGAATGATGGGGTCATTTATTTGGGAATAAAGGGCAGAGAATGAGAGATATGTAGCAACAGAAGGTAAGGTCAAGAGATGGGAAAAGGGATAGTAAGGTATGCAAATCAGGTGACTGAGGCTGTAGGAGGATCCTTGCAAGCCAATCCTGTCTTGCAGTTGATCACCACAATCTAAATCAGAAAAATAACCTAAACTTGTGGCTCTGACCATACATGCCAAATTTGCTTCCAGGGCCAGAACGATCCAGGTTGCTTTCCCTAGATAGAAAGAGAACTCTGGACAAACATTCTGAGCATCTTGATACTACCTTGTCAGTATCTTATTTGGGCCAGATGATCAGCATCTGCCTATGGCTAATGGGTAGCTTATATGAAAGATGCTGGGAAATAAAATCAATGTTGAGATGTTTATGCATAGTACTAACATAAGAATAGGCTGCGTGACTTGCATAGCTTTAATATTTTAATCTCCCAAAGGAAATAGTAATTAAAAATCCGATTTCAAATATTCACAGTGAAATCAAATACTGCTTTCCTATTTTATTATCTTATTAAATTATTATCCCTGGCTTCATGCTATAAAATATACATAATATACAGCAGCCCTAAATGGTGCTAAACTGCCCCATGTGTAAACTATGCAATTCATTCTCTCTCAGAAAAAAAAAAAGATCGTGAAAGATAGCTTCTTGCATGAGGAAATCGATATATGTGGAGCCATTAAAATGAAATAAAAGATCGGAAAAGTATATCGGTGTAGCTAACAATATGGTGTGATAGAATTACTGTATTATTTTTTGTGCACAAATGTATGATAAATTTCACCTGAAAGAATTGAAATTGATAACTATCACTATATGTCATATTACTGTTCCCTTGTTGTGGAGATTTAAAGGAACTTCTGTGCCAGCTCTTGTCCCAAGTAAGACTGCATTTATTACAGTATATTGACCCAATGGAAGCTTATGTTAGAAAATTGCACTTAAAGCACCCCTGAATTTGTATTCAAAATTGCCATCCTATACAGGATTCATCTATGGTGGTTTCTTTGTTAATTGGTTTGGGGTTTTTTTGTTTGTTTTTTTTTTTTCCCTTTTCTTCATGAGGCTTGGGAAAGATGATCTTATGGACCCTATTGTTTCCGCTTTTAACTACTCCTCATGAATAACTATCCCACCAGTAAAAAGACCTTAATCATAATTACCCTAGCACCTGTTAAGGAAACAGCAAATAGAAGCTTAAATTTAAAAATGTATGTATTTTGCCAGCTTTATGAACTGGGGACAGGAACCAAATTTTGTTCTGAGGATAGGATATTTCCTGTTCCTGTTCCATGTAAGGAAGAAACCTTCAGAAATTTCTGAAGGTCCTCAGAAATGAAAGCTGCATGAATTAAACCAAATATTTTTTTTTTTATATGAAAAAAAGAAAAGAATTTACTATGTAGACACAGAAGACCCTGGTTTTGGAATCATAAAGGAAATAACCTTTTCCCTTCATTTTTATGGTTAGTATTTTTTAAATACAGTACATAGTATACTGATATCCCACGGAGATCGTTGTCTACATAAAGCATAGGCCAGGTATGAAGACAAATAGAATTTAATAAGAGATTGTCCAAATAGTATCTAAACCTCCATTTTTCTAAACAAACTTTCTCTATAATTCATTTGAAAAGCAGCAATTGTCATCAAAATCCTGTTATGCAGCAGTTAATTATATCCTTATGTGAAAGGTAGTCACCCAAAAAATTAAAGTATAATGTATATTTTACTATTTATCATTATGTTTGAAAAGTACACATCAACCCCATCCCTTTATATGATTTTGCTGTTGTAAGCTAGCAAAGAAGTGTTGCTCTGTTTATACACAAAATCAAGAAGTGGTGAGTTGACTGAATGTTGACTTTAAGCAGTAGTCACTACTGAAATTCAGGGACTGCTAGTGTTAGAAGGAGAAAAAATGACTGCTACTGCTGAACCCAGGACAGCTAGTGAGCTAAGTTGTACTGAATGGTGGTTTAGATAAGTTTCTTTTTTATTGTTACAGAGCATTTTGATCATACTTATTAAGGGTAAAATTGCTTCTGAAATTATTTAAGACCTCGTGTGCACCACATAAGGATTGCTTAGAACTTAGTATGCTTGTAGGTAAGCAGCAGAGTATTTACTATGTATTGTCAAGTACTAGTTCAAAAAGGAGATGGGAATGTGCCAGTGATGCCAAATCTCACCCCAACATTTATCAGAAAAGAACGGCTGGCTCCATGAGACAATATTGGCTCTTCTGAAAGCTTATCATTAATTCCTTTGTGCAACAGCTCAGCAGTTGGAAGCTCTTGCTGGAGATGTATGCCAGCAGCCAAATGCTTCCTCCTCTCCCTTCTGGGGTGTTGTGCTCTGCATCAGCACTTGACAACAGTCTTTGTCTTAAACCACAATAGATCTTGTTTCATATATGCGCAGTTTGCCTATTACAAGCAACTACTGTGACCACATGACATTCTGAAAATCCTAAATAAGAAAAATTGGTTACAATGTTTGTAAGAGTTACTGCCCAAAATAAATGATTCAACATTTGGAAAATTAAATACAGATGTGCTAACCCAGGCAGTGTAGCTTACCATCCTTAGGCTAACATTTTAGTATAAATGTCAAACTCTCCAGTATATTTGTGAAAGCAAAGTAAAGAGATAGGAGAGAAGCTAAATGATAAAAAGAGCATGGGAATGAGGAATGGATTTTGGGGGTGGCAGGAGAGAAATGTGGTATTGAATTAATTATTTTTTTCCAAATAGGACCAAAGTGCAAAGAGATCCACCAAATGCTGTGTACATTCTGATAGCACATTTATCTGTACCTTCAATTTCAAACCACCTTGCAGAAGATAGAAATACAGTTTAAATGAAGATAAGTATATATTTTTAGACTGTAAGAATATGACAAAAATATTTAGAAGTAGGAAGGTGATTTAAATATGCTCAATAACAACAAAGGTACTGATAAACACTTAAACTTACTTAGAAATTACAGATGTCCCTATTTCTTTGACTTGCTGTGGTGGGTTGACCACAGCTAGAGACGTGCCCACCAAAGCTGCTCTATCACTCCTTCTCAGCTAAACAGGGGAAACAAAATATAACAAAAGGCTTGTGGGACAGTGTCAGGGTTCAACTTAATTTTTGCTAGTGCAAGGCTTCAATGGTTGCCTGGCCCCTGGCCCTTGACAACAAGCCACAGTTAATACAATGCAGTCAGCCCCAAGTGGAGCCCACCTATAATTTTACTGGTGTGCTCTATCCACTTGTGAATAGAGTAAACCCCTCCCTAAGAATCCTGACTGATTGTCCTGGGTTCAGAAGTAGCAGTCATGTTTTTTCCTTTGTGGTAGCTGGTGCAGTGCTGTGTTTTGACTTCCAGCCTGAGAACAGTGTTGGTGAAACCGATGTTTTTGGTTGTTGCTAAGTGATGTTTACCCTGACCAAGGACTTTGTGAGGCTCATGCTCTGCCAGGGAGGAGGGGAAGCTGTGAGGAAGCAGAGACGGGGCGCCTGACCCGGGCTAGCCAGGGAGGTATTCCATACCACAGCACGTCATGCCCGGGGTGGGGGGTAACTGGGAGTTACCCGGAAGGACACGGGCTTCTGGGTGGAACTCGTTTTCTTGGCCGGTGGTATCGTATTCTTTTCCCTTGTTATTTTCCCTTATCATTGTTGTAGTTGATAGTAGCGGTGGTGATTTGTGTTGTACATTGGTTGCTGGACTGTTCTTGTCTCGACCAGTAGGAGTTGCACTCTTTCGATCCTCCTCCCCGTTCCTCCGGGAACGGGGAAGGGGAGAGCCCCGGTGGGGGGGGGGACGGACCTCGATTGTCGTCAGCTCGGCACCACTCACTGGGAGTGAGTGAGCAAGTTACCTGACTGGGTTTAGACCACGACACTGATAAAGAAATAGATTTGAGATCTCTGAATTCTGACAAAGCAAAATTAAGGCACAGTAACAGTAACTTAAACCTGTAATTTTTTATTAGTTACAACCCTGAGGGTAGTTATCTAACGTACAGAGAGAGAGAGAGAAGAAGATAGAAGAAGAGAAAGAGAGAAAAAAAAAAGAGGTTAAAAGTAGAGGTAGTCACAACCCTGGATCCTGCGGCATCCTGTGGATCTGTTAATGGTCCTCAGCAGTTGGTGGTGGGTGCACACACAGGTTCTTGAGTGACGCTCTTTTACAGTTACAATTTCACTGAGTCATTCCGCGTCAGCCATTTTATGCCTATTGTCTTCGTGAGGGGGAGAGGGCATTCGTGGCTGGCATTGAGGTTTGGTGGGTTGTTCTTGATGAATCTCCAAATAACGCCTTGTCCCACTAGGACTCCTTTAGCCCCCTAATACATGGTCTCTGTGGCCGCAACAGCCCTTGTTCAGTTGGCCATTTTGAACAGAAGGTTAAACTTTGTGGCATATTTTCTGAGGCATCACAGAAAATGGCATAACCGAGTCCCACAGACAGGGACAAGGACAGGGAAAGATCACTCACCATCATTACCATCATGGGCAAGTATGGCAATGATAGCACTTGGGGAAATTAGTTTAATTTATTACCAATCAAATCAGAGAAGGATAATGGGAAATAAAACCAAATTTTGAAAACATCTTTCTCCCACCCCTCTCTTCTTCCCAGGCTCAACTTTACTCCCAAGTCCTCTACCTTTTCCCTCTCATTAGCACCAACTATTAAGAAGGAGAAAAATAACTGCTACAGCTGAACCCAGGATGTAGTTGTAAACGAAATAGTTGAAATGATACCCCTAAACAGTCTTGCTGTTAAATTGGAGAGATATGAGTTTGATGAATGAGCTGTTTGGTAAGGAATCAGCTTTATGGCCATGTCCCAAGAGTTGCAGTCAGTGGCTCAATATTCAAGTGGAAACCAGTAATGAGTGGTGACCCTCGAGTCCATGCTGGGGCCAGTACTATTTAATATTTTTATCGATGACACAGTGGGATTCAGGGAACCCTCAGCCGGTTTGCAGATGATGACAAGCTGAGTGGTGCAGCTGATGTGCTTCAGGGAAGGGATACCATCGAGAAGAATGTTTGTGAGCTTGAGAGGTATGCTTATGCAAACCTTATGAAATTCAGCAAGGCTAAATGCAATTGCACCTCGGTTGGGGCAATGCCATGTATCAGTCTACAGACTGGAGGATGCATGGATTGAGAGCAGCACTGGGAGGAAGACTTGGGGATACTGGTGGATCAAAAATTGGAGCCAGCAATATACATTTGTAGGGCAGAAGGTCAGTTATATCCTAGGCTGTATAAAAAAGAAGCGTGCCCAGCAGGTCAAGGGAGGTGATTCTCCTCCACTACTCTGCTTTTGTGAGACCCCACCTGGAGTACTGAGTCCATCTCTGGAGCCCTCAGCATAGGAAAACATGGACCTCTTAAAGCAGGTGCAGAAATAATCAGAGGACTGTAACATCTCTTCTGTGAAGAAAGACTGAGAGACTTGGGGTTGTTCAGCCTGGAGGATAGAAGACTCTGGGGATATCTGATTGCAGCTTTTCAAATGTAAGAAAGACAGAGGAGACTTATAACAAAGGCCTGTAGGGATAGGTTAAGGGTTAATGTTTCTAAACTAAAAGAGGGTAGATTTAGATTAGACATATGGAAGAAACTTTTTAGGATGAGGGTGATGAGGCAGGTTGCCCAGAGATGTGGATACCTTATTCTAATATGTGTTCAAGGCCAGGTTGGATGGGGCTTTGAGCAACCTGGTCTAGTGGAAGGTGTCCCTGGCCATGGCAGGGGGGTTGGAACTAGACTTCCTTTAAGGTCCTTTCCACTCCAAACCATTCTGTGATTGTATGAATTAAATCATACATGGATTTAGATAGGAAATTAGGACTTTTTAGCCATTAGCAGTCTAACGTGTAATAATCTTGAGAGTTTTCCACCTTTTTTTCAAAATATTTATATTGTATTAATTCTATGCTTCAGGCCAGTGAAGCAAAAGCCATGTAAGGGCAAAAAACAGTTTTTGCTTTCTCTGTTAGTCCATAGAGAAAATTATGGGAATGCTGGGCTGTACGTTGTGCGCTGAAGCATGCAATGTTGGCCTCAGAAATTAAAACAATGTTGGATAGATTACATATGTCATCATAACAGTTTTGTAAAATGCTTGTGAAATGCTAAGGCGGTTGGTTTTGCTTACATGTCTGAGATCACTAGATTAGCATTTTTATTACCAGAATGAATTTTCCATGAAGTCAGAGAGGCACAGAATATTCTATTTTCACACAGTAAATGTCTTTCTAGCATTCCCCTCCCCCCTTCCTGTGATAGACAGTTTTAGGCTTCTTATCTTTTGTAAAAAATACTTAAATAACTTGAAGTCACAAAATTTTGAAACAGAAAATAGACAAAGGCTGTGCTTTGTAGCTTTGGCATCTCTGGAGCCACATGATGCACAATATTTGCATGGCTCTGGGTTATGGCAGGGAACAAAACTCAGTGACCACTAAACATCCTTATAACAACGATCTCTAACTCCTGAATACACACGTGTGGAATGTTAGCTGACTCAGGATAAAACTTCAATTTAACATTCTAACAATAAATATGTTTTAATTCTAGTCCAAATAAATGTTTCCTGACTGTTTAGCATTTTAAAACAGGCATATTATTCTTATTCTTACAGCACCTGATGGCTGCAAAGGTCTAGCCCGATGACATTCCTTATATATATTTTATTCAACATTTCAGCCACCGATAAAAGGGCATGAAAATAAATATAAGTGCATCTGTTGCAGGTGAAAAAATATCTTCAAAACCACCACCTACTAGTTCTCAAAGAGCTTGAAACAATGGGTTAATGTTAATTATCCCATTAATTTAAAAGATTATTGTAGGTAACTGGTGAGTACAAATACTGTACTTATAGAGTAAAGAGAATTATTTACCATATAAATGAACTACTATGCTACATAAGATGCAGAATTTTAGACAGATATTTAGATTCAGGGAATTAATTGAGGGTAACATTATCCTTCAGAACCTGCTCTTATCTGAGAATGACTAGAATGTCAGAGAATAGTATTCTAAAATAAATGCAAACCACATGACATACTCCTGGGTGACCATTACATGGGGCATAATGTTAAAGAACCCAGTTTCCATTTTTTTTTAGAGGAATTCTAATTTAGAGGAATTCTACTGCTTTATGTCAAGATATCTGTGAGTAAACAACTTGTATTAGAAAGCTGTTCCAGCACAGAACTCATGTATTAAAGATGTTACTCAAATAAACATCTGAAATTGATAACAAAAGGATCAGTGGGTAAGGAGATATTTTCAAATTCTGGATGTTCTTTTTCCAATAGCAGCCACCTTACATTTCTTTGATCTTTATTATGAGTGGCTGTTTAGCTATTGTCACAGTACATTTCCTTTCAAAATATCATCCTTTCCATACCTTTTTTTTGTTTGTTTGTTTTGTTACTGTTTTATAAAGAATAGGTTGGACAAATCAGGTTATACAGAATTAGCAGTTTATTTTTTATAACCTTTTGCTTTTTTTGGTGAAATATATGTTTAAATGCTTGGAAAAAAAAAAATCCCTTTTTGCTAGTTGTGAACAAGAAAATTCATTAGAATAACAAAATAGCCCTAAACCAGTTTTTGTTTCTTTATATATCTGTCCACAATTTCGATGAGTTCTTTTCACCACAATGGTTTGCTGTTTTTTCAGTATGTATAACTTTTTAAGACCATTAAGCATTCTCCACTGAGCAAGTTCTCAGAAAGTAGTTGGTTTCACACCTACAGTCACACGGCTTAGTCCCATGCAGTGAGTTCTTGACAAACAGAAAATTAATTTCTAAAGGAAATTTATTGAGTATATCAGCTTCAAGTTAGCATATTGTGAACTTCCTGTAGGAAGTAGCACCACTGGCCTTTGGCATCAAGTATTTTATTTTGTGGTTATGGGTTTTATCACTGCACTGGGTCAGGCTGGGATGGAGTTAATTTTCTTTACAGCAGCTCCTATGGGGCTCTGGTTTAGATCTGGAGCCAAAATAGTTTTGGCTATTGCTGTGCAGTGCTTGCACAGCATCAAGACCTTTCCTGTTTCCCACTCTGCCCTGCCAGTGAGGAGGCTGAGAATGAAGAGAGGCAGGAAGGGAAGGATCCCCTGACCAAAGGGATATCCCATGCCATACAACATCATGATCAGCAATAAAACCTGAGGGGAGCGAGTTTTTCCAAAGTAGCTGTTGCTCAGGGCCTGGTTGAGCATCAGTCTGCTGGTGGGAGGTAGTGAGCTTTAGCATAAGTTGGGGTCTTTTTCTGTTCTGTTTTTGGTTTGTTTTTTGGTTGTTGGTTGTTTTTTGGTTTAGAGGTTTTTTATTGTTTTTTTTTTTCTCCTTCACTTATTAAACTGCCTTTATCTCAGCCTGTGCATTTTTTCATTTTTCCCTTTCCAGCTCTCTCTTCCATCACACCGGGGCAGAGTGGGAAAGCAATTGGGTGAGGTCTTAACTGCCAGCTGAGGTCAACCCACCACAGTCACAAACAGGTAACCGTCTGATAGAAACTTCCTAGCTGCTATTTAAGAAAATTACAAGTGCTTGCTCTTCTGAGATCACTTTAGTAGGGGTCACAGTCTGCTCTTTTGGAAAAACACTACTCCTGTCTCAGTGTTGGTACACAAAGCCTTACAAAGCCCTACAAATCTAAAGTGAATGAGAACCCTGTCACCAATCAGCACTGTGAGATGCTACTTATCTGTCTATCTATCTGCATTTGTCAGAAACAAAGTGTTATAAGCAAAAGACAGGTGTCTTGGAATATTTCAGAATAGATAATTTTTTCCTTGCATTGAGAGGGTCTTAGCTGTTTAGATTCTACTTCCATTAAAGTCATGTTAGGTAAAATTTGGAACTGTCTGAAAATCTTGACTTTATTCAAACTTGTGTGACTGAGTATACCATACTTTAGTAAAGATTCCATCTTTAGCTGCAGAAAATTCTCCATAAATGTAGTCCTCTTCTTATTACCAAAAAAAAATCACATTTTCCACCTTTCCATTTACATACTACAGTTGGCAAACTGATTCTGATTTCTGTTAACCATCAGACTACAAAATGTTCAGTGGAAACGGTGGATTTGCTCTCTTACTCTTCTAGGATTCCAAATGTAAATCTAAGTATACACAACCTTTTTCTCCCTTTCCTTGATTATAGCCTGTCACCGATTTAATCTTCTCTCCATTTTCCTTAGCTTGCACGCTTTTTTTTTTCATTATTATCTAACTTCTCTATGCTTTTCCATACTTATTACTCTGCTGCTTCTTTTCCACTCTGTTTGTATAAATGACAGGATAATAACAAACATAAAGGTAATGGAACAGAAAAACACGCAACTGAATAATCATTTTTTAATTAAAAATATGCATTTATTATGAGTATACAAGGCTTTCAAAAATGTACCTCCTGTAGAAAAAAAAAATTTCCTTTCAAATGTAATACAACCTTACTGCTAAATCTCTTTGAGTGGCATACACACAACAGTCATAAGAATGGATAAAATGTTTAAAATACTGATTTAACAATCATGATAAAGACATCAGAAAATATGTGCTTTTTTTTTTATCCAATAGCCCAGACTGAAACAGAAAGGGGAATAATATGTACTCGATTAAAAAGCACTTTAATAAGAAGATAAAAGAGAAAGAATCAAGTCTTGTTTCCTTTTTTTTCCTTAATTAACAATACTGTTTAAGAGGTGCAACAATCCTGTCAAGATACAAAGCAGTCTACAGGAGTCAATAAAAGACACTATCATCTGTAGTCTCATAATAACCCTGGAGGCAGTGGAGAACTATATGTTGCAGAATAAACAAGGAAAAAAATCTGCTAAACTAATACAGAAAAATTTTGAAGTGTGCTTCATTAGCATCCAATCTTCCTAGATTAGCTAGTCTGCAATTACAGGAGATTCTGCACCATTTTATTCAAGCAGACAATAAAGTCAACTATCAGACAAAATTATATTAAATACCAGATGATTACTTCCACTCTCTGTATTCATTCTAGAAGTGCCCATTTGTAAATTGCTGCTCTAAATTTGTATGCTAACTGGGAAATTTAGCAGAATAACCCTACTTCAGAACAAATTTATTGCCTTATCAGAATGAAGTAGCAGTATTCAAAAGAATACAAGATTTGGTCTACTCAAATTCAGCAATTTGTTCCATAAATATTACGTAAATTTCCTGTGTTTTTTTCTAAAGAAAATTATATAACAAAAGTTCTAAATTGATTGTAAAACATCTTGTTGAGAAACGTTAATTAATCCATGATAGAAAAAGCTCCCAGAGGCTCATTTTTTAAAGTCATTGAATTTCTTTGTAAGATATATCTGAGCAAGCAGTGACTAATGTTAGCTGAAGGGGCAAAAGGGGCAAATTATTTAATAGGAGCTTATATTTTACTTTATTTACTGCCAACCATATTATCTGTTCAGTCCTATGCCACCCAGTCAGATATTCATTTATTCACTTTTCCATGATTCTATTAAATTGTCATCAGTCTCCCACAGACCATGCCTGGGGGTTCTAGCCAGTCACCTTTGCATTGCAGTCAGTTTCTTTTTACAGCAATCATATTAACGATAGAGTTTACAGGCTTTAGGTGTCAAGGGATGGGCAAGAAGTGATGAAAAGCACCATGAATAACTCTTTTCTTTCTCCTCCATGATAAACCCCAGTAAGCAACCCATGACTGCCTATTGATTACTACACACAACTGGGATAAGCTGCATTAGGTTGCACACCAAAAATGTGCACAGGGCTGTTGGGGGTCAGTGACATTCCAGCTGAAGGAAGATGTACCTGACTCATCAACATCACAAAACCCTCTTCTGCAAGTTTAGGAAGGTTTCAAGAACCTGCCAAATGAAATCCAGAATACCAGCTCTGGAATGAACTGATGAAGTGAGCACACCAGTGTGCTTTATTTCCCCTGAAAAAAATGGAAGGGGAAATTCTCATCTGGGTCACTGTTCATCAAATATACTAGAGCCCTCTAACAGCTTAGAAAAGAAATCCCATTTTGAACTAGCCAAGGCCTGGGAGAGATAATGAAAGTCTCTAATTCTTTATGTCTTTCTGAATGGGCTCCACTCACCAAAAATTATATATATTGTTTCATATGCTATTTATACATATTATTACACATTATTGTACATAAAGAGACCTTACACATAGTCTTCGGTAGTCAGCTTGATTCCACAAAAGTTATTCACTAAAAGTGACAGTTTAGCAGCATGAGAGACTCCATAGCCTTTTAAAAGATTTTCATGCATTCATACACTGAAGGCTCTCCAGTTATTGTACACTTCTGTTTAATAATCAGATTTGTTTAGCTATGCACAAGAGTTCCATATTAAAGTGCAATTAAATGTTAACATTTGATTAATTACATTTTAGAATCATAGAATCGTTACGGTTGGAAAGTACCTTAAGATCATCTAGTTCCAACCCCCCTGCTGTGGGCAGGGACATCTTACGCTAAATCATATCACACAAGGCCTCACTTGTTAAACATATTTTTATGTTTAATAAGTCAATCACAATTGCATTTGTGTAACTGCAGTGTAAAATGCCTCACTTGTATTTTGACAGATATTCATGATATCAGAAAAAAAAACAAACAACAAAGCACAATGTTAAAGAGTTTTGAAATAACATATGCAGTTTATCTATTGTTCTTTGAAGAATTTACCCCTGGAAGTTAGTAATTCTAAATTAATTATTTTTTTAAAGGAAAGGTTTTTTTTAAGCCTTCTTCAGTACTAAATCTATCTGCTTGTTTTTCACATAAGAAATTACAATATATCATTGAATTTAAATTTAATTTAGTCTATTGAACTGCTACTTATTATCCAATATCTGCCACAGTTTAAAGTTGTTTATAAACAAAAAAAAACACAAAAAAAAACAACAAGAGACTTAGTTATGGAAGTCACTTCCAGGCATATGTAAAACAAGAAATACCAAAATAAGGATTTTTAGAGTAAGAATGGGGTTGATTCTCAAGTTCAATGCTGTGTTATTATAGGGAGACAGGATAAAAACTGTTAAAATGCATCTAACGTGTATTTGGCAGGAACATCCATAGCTTGTACACTTTTAAATGTCTTTCATAGTATTAACATTCAGAAAAAAAAAAAGAGGAAAAGGAAACTAATGGTGATAAATTTTCATTTCCAGTGAAAACCAGGTTGTCTGTGGGCTATGTGATGAAATAGGCATTCTGAAATTTCTGAAACTTTCTTTTGAGTTACATTATTTGGGTGTAAGCACTAGTGAGATATGAAGTAATACCATGAAATATCATCTATTTTAGGCTTGGCTTCATCTGTGAAAATGAATGCAAAAAACATTACTAGTGATAAGCCTACTTTGCTAATAAATCTACTGGCTATTTTCCAAATGGTAAGCAGGAATGAAAAAGGACAGAATGAAAAAAAAAACAACCAACTGAAAAAAACAACAAACTTAGTAGAAAATGGCTACAGTTACAGCAAAGAGCAGTTTTTCTTAACAGTATAGTTTCAAACTTTGGTCTGGACAGGGATGTGGGGCAGGGCAGTAGAAGAAACAAGAAGGGTTCAACCTGAAATGAGCATCCTAAGCAAAGATGGCTGTATTAATACCTGATTGCATATCTGCCTGAGCTGCTTTTAAGATTCTTTTAAATCAACAGAATTAAACTTTTCCACTAAGTAGGTTTTTTGATTGTATCCACATATGCAAGTTCATTAAGAAAAAATAATTATAAGCAAAACCAAGCTGGGAACAACGCCATAATGTTCATTAGAGTTCATAAAGTATGAGGTAATGCTGGGTTGTTCATACAGTTACAGTAACTGCCATTATAGCTAGCCAACATGGAAAATATGTTTGGCTGCACATCTAAATACGTAAGATGTATTCATTAGATTTAAGGCAAAAATGTTTGACTCATGGCAAAACTTGATTTAGCAAGCTTTGGACAAAGATTATTTACAATAAATGTTGAAGCTGTAACTCTAGCATCTCTTTAATGAGGGTGTTTTTTCAAGGAAGATAGATTCTGCTCATTATTGTTGCAGCTCAGGAAGGTTAATCTTGCACAGTGGACTGCTTTTGAGCAAGATTTCCCCTGCAAAAGGTGTCTGGTTTTCTCTCTGTCCTGTATATCTGTACCAGCATGACATTATGGAAGACAAACTTTGCTGAAGTCTTATAAACATGGACAGTTACACTGGTATTTACCATTGCTTTAGCCCAGCTGGTAACTCAGAACCACAGAGCAGCTTGCTCACTCTCCTCTCTTTTTCCTCCCCCCACTCCCAGAGGGATGGGAAAGAGAATTGAAGGAATGTAACTCCCGTGGGTTGAGATAAGAACAGTCCAGTAACTAAGGTATAACACAAGCCACTACTATTACCACCAATAATAATAATGATAAGGGAAATAACAAGGGGAGAAAATATAATTGCTCACCACCCGCTGACCAGTACCCAGCCCAACCTGAGCAGCAATCTGGGTCTTCCAGGTAACTGCCCCCAGTTTATATACTGGGCATGACATGCTGTGGTATGGAACACCCCTTTGGTTAGTTTGGATCAGGTGTCCTGTCTCTGCTTCCTCCTGGCTTCTTGTGCCCCTCCTCACTGACAGAGCATGAGACTGAAGAGTTCTTGATTGGAGTAAACGTTACTGAGCAACAACTGAAAACATCAGTGTTATCAGAGTTGTTCTTAGACTAAAGTCAAAAACACAGCATTGCACCAGCTACTAAGAAGGAGAATAATGTCTGCTACTGCTGAACCTAGGGCAGTGTTTTCAAGTGTATTTCTGCTAAGAAATTGTCCATGAGTCCCAAAGAAAAGCAGAGGAGCCCTTATATCTGAAATCAGCTTAAACTGTAAAGCAGACTGACTATGCCCACACTTGGCCTTTAATCCTTGCTGTCAACCACGTAATGTCACAGAATCACAGAATCACAGAATCCTAAGGGTAGGAAGGGACCTCAAAAGATCATCTAGTCCAACCCTCCTGCAAGAGCAGGGAAACCTAGAGTACATCACACAGGAACTTGTCCAGGCTGGCCTTGAATATCTCCAACATAGGAGACTCCACAACCCCCCTGGGCAACCTGTTCCAGTGCTCTGTCACTCTCACAGTAAAGAAATTTTTCCTGATGTTCACATGTAACCTCCTATGCTCCAGTTTACACCCATTGCCCCTTGTCCTATCACTGGACATCACTGAAAAAAACCTAGCTCCATCATCCTGACACTCACCCTTTACATATTTGTAAACATTGATGAGGTCACCCCTCAGTCTCCTCTTCTCCAAGCTAAAGAGTCCCAGCTCCCTCAGCCTCTCCTCATAAGAGAGATGTTCTATTCCCTTAGTCATCTTTGTAGCTCTGCGCTGGACTCTTTCAAACAATTCCCTGTCCTTCTTGAACTGTGGGGACCAGAACTGGACACAATATTCCAGATGTGGCCTCACCAAGGCAGAGTAGAGGGGGAGGAGAATCTCTCTTGACCTACTAACCACACCCTTTCTAATGCATTCTAGGATGCCTTTGGCCTTCTTGGCCGCAAGGGCACATTGCTGGCCCATGGTCATCCTCCTATCCACCAGGACCCCAAGGTCCCTTTCCCCTTCACTACTGTCCAGCAGGTCAGCCCCCAACCTGTACCGGTACATTGGGTTGCTCTTCCCCAGATGCAAGACTCTACACTTGCCCTTGTTGAATTTCATCAAGTTCCTCTCCGCCCAACTCTCCAGCCTGTCCAGGTCTTGTTGAATGGCAACACAGCCCTCTGGTGTGTCAGCCACTCCTCCCAGTTTAGTATCATCAGTAAACTTGCTGAGGGTACATTCAGTTCCCTCATCCAGGTCGTTGATGAAAACATTAAACAGCACTGGTCCCAGCACCGACCCCTGAGGGACTCCACTAGTCACAGACCTCCAGCTAGATTCTGCCCCATTAACCACAACTCTCTGCCTTCTTCCTTCCAACCAGTTCTTGATCCACCTCACTACCTGATCATCAAGCCCACACTTCCTTAGCTTATCTATGAGGATGCTGTGGGAGGCAGTATCAAATGCCTTACTGAAATCAAGAAAAAACACATCTACCCCTCTACCATCATCCAGCCGCCTAGTTACTTCCTCATAGAAGGCTATAAGGTTGGTCAAACATGACTTCCCCTTGGTAAAGCCATATTGGCTGCTCTTAATGACCCCCTCATCCTTGATATGCCTAGAGATGGTGCCAAGAATAAGTTGTTCCATCACCTTTCCAGGGATGGAGGTAAGGCTGACCGGTCTATAATTACCCGGGTCCTCCTTCTTGCCCTTCTTATAGACCGGCTTGACATTTGCCATCCTCCAATCCTCAGGCACCTCACCTGTTTCCCATGACTTACCAAAGATGATGGAGAGGGCTCAGCACTGACATCCGCCAGCTCCCTCAGCACCCGCGGGTGTATTCCATCCAGACCCATCCATTTATAGATGTCCAGATTACTTAACTGATCCCTAACCCAATCCTCATCTACCAAAGCAAACTCCTCCTTTATCCTGACTCCTTCTGGGGCTATGTGAATCTGGGTCCCCCGGGGAGAGCCTGCAGGAGTAAAGACAGAGGCAAAAAAGGCATTCAACACCTCTGCCTTCTTTATATCCTCTGTCTCCAGGACACCCACCTTGTTCAGCAGTGGGCCTATACTGCTTCTTGTGTTAGTTTTATTCGCTATGTATTTGAAGAAGCCCGTTCTATTGTCCTTGACCTGACTTGCCAGATTAAGTTCCAAGGAGGCCTTAGCTGTCCTGATTGCTTCCCTACATCCTCTAACAGCTGTCCTATATTCCTCCCAAGTGACCAGCCCCTCCTTCCATAATCCATAGATTCTCTTTTTCTGTATGAGTTTGCCCAGAAGTTCCTTGTTTAACCATGCTGGTCTCCTGGCTCCCCAACTTGACTTCCTACTCATTGGGACACTCTGATCCTGAGCTTGGAAGAAGTGGTTCTTGAATGCTGACCAACTATCTTGAGCCCCTTTACCACCTAGTACCCTTTGCCATGATACTTCCCTTAGCAATTGATTGAAGAGGCCAAAGTTTGCCCTTTGGAAATCCAGAAATGTGGCCTTGTTAGGTATTCTATTCCTCCCACACAAGATCCTAAACTCCACCATCTCATGGTCACTGCAGCCCAAGCTGCCATTGACCATCACTACTTCAACCAGACCCTCCTTGTTGGTGAGTACCAGATCCAGCAGCGCTCCTCTCCTAGTTGGTTTGTCCACCATTTGCATTAACAAGTTATCATCAACGCACTGGAGGAACCTCCTAGACTGTGAATGATTGGCTGTGTAAGTCTTCCAGCAAACATCGGTGTAGTTAAAGGCCCCCATAAGGACCAAGGCATGTCGTTGTGAGGCTGCTTTCAATTGCCTGTAGAAAGCCTCATCAACTCCTTCGTCCTGATCAGGAGGTCTATAATAGACTCCCACAGTTGTGCCACCCGTACCAGCCTGTCCCTTAATTTGCACCCACAGACTTTCCACTTGGTCCTCATCTGTCCCTGGACAGAACTCTATACATTCTAGTTGCTCTTTCACATAAAGAGCAACTCCACCACCTCGCTTTGCTGATCTATCTTTCCTAAAAATGACATAGCCATCCATAACCACATTCCAGTCATGTGAGCTGTCCCACCATGTCTCTGTAATTGCCACCAGGTCCTTGTTAACCTAAGACTTAAATAATGTTTCACAAGTGGGGTTTTTTATTCTTTCAGCTCAAAGTGTCTGGAATAGTGAAAGGACTTTTATTCACTGTACCAGAGTACGTAACACACTGATTGAGTGTGAGTTCATAACACACTGTGATTTTCATAGTACAGAATCTCCTGCAAGACTGAAGTGCAGTTTGATTATATAAAGGATGTTAAAGTGCCTGGGAGAGGAAAAGAAACACATTTGGTACCATCTCATTCATAACACCTACCCTACAGTGAAATAGCCCCTTGGTTTGTAAGTTGAACAGATGATTGTTGGAACAGCCTAAGACAGAGGCGGGGAGTGAGCAGCGAGTATATAACAAGAAGTCCATTACTTAAACATGCTTTCACAGCCTTTTTTTGTTTAGAAAAGAAGGCATGTTTACTACACAGCCAGAAAAGTCTTGTGAATAAATTGTTAAATAAATTTGGGAATAAGTTGTTAAAATACTGCAGCACAGAAGACTGTACATTTTGTTCTGGAATAGTTTTCTGTTATGTATTCCTGATACACTGTTTTCCTTCTGGCAACTCCATTTTGTTTCCTTCAAAATAAACATCTCCAGATTTAGAAAACAAATTTAATGCAATAATTATACAAATGAATTTGACTTCAACATAATTGTAATAAGAACAAATCAGAAGGCTACAGTTACAAATAAAATATTTTGAGAACACCAAAATAAGGTCAGATATACAAACGAATCCTTCAGACTTAACCTGAAGTGAAATATTATTTGAGACCATCATGTCAGTCTACATTCTTGCATTCGGGAGCTGTCAAATCCAATCGCCCAATGGACAAAAGCCTGCTTTGGCTCCACATGCCCATATCAAACCAGAAGGGAGGCTGAGCATGTATTCCCAGTTGGCACACACAGAGATAAACATGTAAAACACATACATAACAAAATACACTGCTGGCCACACCGATCAGACAGACACACAGAGAACTCACATGAAAACAGAACATACAACCTCAGCCTGTTCCCCTTTGTGGCTGGCTAGGATAAAGGCTAGCTAGTGGAAAACATGTATGTGTATATATACAGCTGTGCATCATGGGTCCCTCTAGCTCAGACACTCCATCTGCCCAGTAGTTGCCCCTGGATTCCAGTCTCCCTAGCTGCTGGCAGCTGCTCAGAGCCCCTGTGCTGCAGTCCCGCTCTAGTGAGGGATGTAAACACGCACCAACACACAGACACACAGACACTTTGGATCCCTCTAGTAACTGGGATTCCATGTACAGTCCATTCATCAGCTGGTCCAGGATCTTTACTCTTCCCCTGTCTCAGGTGCTGATGAGCAGACACCGAGACAGACACCCAGACACACATGTGCCTCTCAGCTGACCCCTGGGTCAGGGTGATGCTTATTCCTGTTTTTTGTGTTCCTCTGCCTGCCCTGTGCCTCTGCACTCCTCTGTGAGTGGGAAGATGAGTTTTCTATCAAATAAATATCATTTTTTCTTAAATAACCTTTTTTTTTCAGCCACAAATCTTCCTTTTCTTTTTTTTTTAATAACAGTTTTAGTTACAAATGACATGTCAACATTTTGATGTATTTAAAATAGCAGCCAGTAATAGGGCAAAGACTGTCTTACTGGATTATTTTGAACTTTACTGAGACTGAAACAAATAATGTCATGATATATTTCAAATGCAAAAGGACAATAGTTTATGGAACATTAAAATGGAGAATCCATGTAATTATTGCAAAAAATGTAATATGACTTTTAGCGAGGTCCAGGTTATTACTGAAGTTAAAAAGTTGCTGTGAACTCCTATAAGTGATCTTTATAAGGCAGCAGTTCTTACAACAGTTGTATTTGGGAATCTCTGTTTCTTCTGCACTTTTAATTATACCTTATTCTCTGTATTAGATCATCAAAAGAGAGAAGATTTTGTTAAAAAAAAAATAAAAAATCCTGTGCTTTGAAAAGACTTTCTGTGTAAAACAGAAAACTGTTTAAAAGAATAAAGAGATGACTCACTATAGAATACCATGGAAAATTTCAGGAAACAGCAGCCTAGTTAAGCATCTCTTGTACTGATCCCCAGGGTACTGTACAGATTTTGTTCCTGTGGAAAAAAAAAACAAACCTACAGCTCGCAAGTATAAAATGCTTGTAAATAAAGGTAGTCTCTGAAAGAAGAAGGAATACACAGGATACCACTGCATGACACTAGAACAGATGTTGATGAGGAGAGTATTTAGCACATAACAGGTGTCAGTGATATGCATCATTTATAGCAACAAGAGCACTTGGATAATTTTGTCTTCTTAAATGGAAGCAGTATCACAACACTGATCTGAACTACACGTTATTACAGTTTTATTATAAAATGTAATCGGTGACTAACGTGGCAGAGAGGACAGGCTGCGAAATACTCAAAAGGGCAAAGAGAACATATCGAGGATATAGCTTATGCAAACAGAAGCCAGCCTGCTGTTAGGAATTTTGCTCTTCTTGCTATGCTCAGTTTTAAGTAGCAACTCTCACTGCACAAAAATTGACTCATACTGTAACACTGAACAAGGGGTCTGTGGATGTCAGTCTCATGAATTCTAACAGATGTGTTTTTGTGAGTCTAACTAACAAGCAACAAGTCTAACTAACCAACTCTGTTTTTTTTATGCAAACTTTTTCAGGTTAGAAGTCACTCTGTGCTTAACAGTTGTTTCTTTGTAAGGGAGAATTCTAATTGTCTTCCAAGAGTTTTAAGAAAGAATTCTAATACTCTTCCAGCAGTTTATCTTGCAAGAGGTGAGTGCATAAATCTCTGATTTTTCAGTTTGCAATTTAAATAATATGAAAGGGGTTGCTTTAGAGCTCTACTGTTAAAATTAAAAAGCAATAGGACACTGGTCATCTATAGGTTACAATGATACAGAAAAATAAGTTCTGTAGCTGTTTTGTACTGGCTTATTTATTGTCTTAAAAAAAAAATAACTCTGAACTGGGATAATATTTTTCCACAGTAATTCAGATTTTTTTGAATTGTTCTGTCAGAAGGCATTTTTGCAGTTTTTTATATAACAACATGCTTTGTAGTCTTTAATTTGGTTACACCTATATGTTGTAGATGGTATGGATATTGCTTCAGTTCTATAAATTAATAAATACAATCTAGATACAGATTTATATATTCTGTTATAGATTCTGATTTATATGTATCGTACACAAATTTTCTCTTGCATGAATCGATGTAACCATGTCAAATTTCATTGTGGTTATTCAGTTAGTACTTAGAGATATTCCTCATCTATTTCAGCTGCTGTGAAATAGATCTTTCATCTTAAGAACCACATTTTCACAGGTATGGACTCCATGCTCTTCTCACTCGTATAGATGAATACCTACATTAAGATGTTCACAACACTTGAGATCTCAAAATTTGGAGTAATGTTTTTTTCTACTAAAAAAAAAAGAGCTTGTAGGGTACATACTTACATTATGAAGAATATAATTAACCTGTTTTATTATTCTGTTTCTTCTGCAAAGACTACATAATTTTTAGACAAGCAAAATAAAAGTAGTTGTCAAGTTTTATGATTCTATACATTTTTTTTCAGGGATAGTCACCTTCCTGTTAAGGCTTTAAATCTGCGAGATTAATTTAAAGCTTTTTAGAATTCTGCAATTTTATATATATACACATATATGTGTACAAGCATATATATATTAATATATCTGCTCTTACCAGTTCTGACAGTTCAATATACCTGTTAAGAATAAGAAGTTTGAGAACTGAAAAGAAAGGAAACCAGAGAGAATGGCAATGAAATTACCAAAAAATTAAAGTATTTTTATGCAAAAATATGGATGCAGAAAGGAAAATGGACTATGGCTAAATTCAGAGAGTGAAAAAAGAAAGACTGAAAAAACATTTATATTCTTTTGTATCCTTTCTATAGTAGGCCATCTTTTTAGAATGAACTGCACTGGGAACTGTTTCCTTTCTTATCTTCACAATGATTATCTGTTTCTATCATTAATTTTCATATCTTACACCCTCCCTAAATCCAAATATTTGAGATAAAATCTACTTCTTAGGAAATTTTGTGATTGACAAATTTATTTGTATTCTAAACAAGATGATGAAGCTTGAAATGTCCCCCTACTGACAGCTTTTTAGAAATCTCACAGTTTATTTTCCTCTGTAGGCATCAAAATATTTTTGAACATACCAGTTCTGAAGTGCCAGGATATTACAGTAATGTGAAGAAGAATGGAGGAAAGAAATGCTAGTCTTATCTGACAGTGTTAACATATATAAGTAACAGTAAGTCTTTTGGTATATAGAATGTGCGCTAAATAGGGGCCACCATGATTCTTTAGTCAACTGCAGGTTTTGTAATGAACCAGTTCTTTCAGAACAATGACTCATACTCGTGTGTGTGGACACAGGTACTTCAAGTGGAGCCATATGGTGTAATATAGTTAGGTATTCTGATATATTCATTTACACATACTCTGAAATTTCTAGCTTTTCAGTAGTTCTGCATCAAACTTGCAGGTTAGGGTTTCGAGCCTGTACTCCCATGTGTTAATCACAAGGACTGTACCAGGATTTCCAGGATGCAATTTGTGGCATTATGGTCAAAAATAGTTACCCAGCCTCACAGTAAGTAGCTTAGAATGCCACATTTTCCTTGTTCAAAACCAGTGCTTTGTGGATGTGTTTGTTTTTTATAAATTATATTGATGTATTTTTAAGAAATACTGTTTTCTAACACATCTTACCAAAGAAAAATTTCTTTTCAGGAAACCCTCTACAGATTTCCTAAATAACAGATTAACTTAACTATGGTTAAAGCAGTTTCTAAAAATCTTTTTACAAAAGGTCCCTCCAAGAGTGACAGTATAAACCATATGTGACTAAATTTCTTTCACCAGATGTATTCATATTCTTTTTCTCTCCCAAACATTTGGGAAATGAAAGATGATGAAGGTTTTCCTGCATGGGCATATGTAAGTAACATCTCAAAGACATGAAATGCGAAAAACAGCATTGATTTGTAATAGCAATAATTATAATGGCAGGGTTAGAAAACCTTCAAGCATTTCCTATTACATGTTCTTTACACATATTCTTAGCAACATTTACCCTCATTTTACAAAAAAGAAATAGTATACAGATTAGAACTAGAATGTTTCTTCTAGTGAATCTATAGGTGTTGATTGATACATAATGGATTGACTGTAATTTGAAGAATTATCTTAGGTGTTAGCTTGCATTTTTGCTTAAGGTGGGTTTTGATTAAGTATCTTAAGAAAACAAGTATGTTTTACATAACTGACTCATCTGACTCATTTAGAATGTGTGCTTAGGACATGAGCTACGAGGAAAAGAAATTAACATGATTATTTCACTTTCACTGGAGTCATCTGTGGATCAAAGTTCTAGACTCTGATACCAAAATTAATTTTTTGATGATCAAAATAATAAATAGATCCATTAAAATCACCACTATTTATTTTAATTTTTCACCAACTCTTGACTACAGTTTTCCTCCACTTTTGGAGATGTGGTCATGTCAGTGATGGTGAGCCACTCTTCACAAGGTCCTCTGATGTGAAAGTGACTCTTCCTCTTAGAATTTTTGAAAGGTGCTGCCTCTGCTTGTCCATTCAGCACAGGAAGAGAGCTATAGCACTGAGTAGCTTGGCACCTGGCTGGCAGTAGCAGTGTTGCCCATTCAAAAATCATTCACAGAAGTCAATGCAGAGGGGTAGGAGTACCTAACAACCTGCAGTCTGTAAGTTTTCAGGATGTCTCTTAGAGTTCCATAAAACAGAGTGGGGAATACAGCTTGTTTTTTTGTAGTAAGTGGCCCAAAACTGAACATAGTATTCATTCATAGTATGCGGTCACACCAGTTCTTAGTACAAGGGGACAATCACTTCCCTAGTCCTGCTGACCTTTTCTGAAGTCCTGCTGGCCTTTTCTGAACTCTTTCTGACTTTATATTCTGTCCAACTATGGATTTTAAAAATATTATTTTCTTTTTCAGATTTTGAATACTTAGCATAAATAAATTCTTTAATACTTCAGATTTGACTTTTAAAACCTGCTCTTTTTTTTTTAGCTTAGCATCTCTGTGTGCAAATGTCATGATTACAGCCTTCATGTTTTTTAATTGGATTGTCAGAGCAGGCTAATTTTAGACACACAGATATTTCGGTGCTGCTTCCAGATGGAAATCTGGGTTCTCCCAAGTGACTTCTGCCAACCTTAACTAAATATGTTGCAATGTTATTTTAATAAAGAGAGAGACCTTTAATTGAGCATCTGGTTCCGCAAATGTGTCAAATTTTCACAAAATGGTGTAATATTTTGACTGGGTTTGAAGAATTTGTACTTGAGTCAGGCATTTGTAAGAGAGGCTGTAGAAAATATGGGCTGAGCAATCTACATATTTTTAATGATACAAATTCATTTTAATAGCATTGAAGTCCTTGTAGTTTCATGTCACTTAGACAAGCCAATCCAAAACCACATTGACCTTCTCTATGAAGGAGTCTATCACAGCTCAGGTTTGTGGTATGTTTTACAGTCTCAAAAAACTCCCCTGAAACCAAAAAACAAACCAAAACTGCACCAAGAGGGGAATTTTCCTTAAGACAGATCAATTAATACGATTTCCTGGTGTTGTAACAAACTAGTAGAAGGACTAGTATTGGATTTGCAAATCTTTTAATGTATTTATTTATTTATTGTTTGCCTCAGTGGTAATATAATGTCATTATTTGCGCATTGCCTGGATCGAAAAAGATCAAAGCAAGCTAACTGAAAGCCCATAAAAAAATGGTGATTCAAAGACATATTTAAATCATCTTATGTCTATGAATTTTCAAGTTTCTTAAATATGACTTTTACAGTTTATACATGTGTGACTTTCATACTGCATACCTGTAAATTCGTTTTCATGGAATAATAGCATTGCCATGGCTTTGATCTTAAGACATATCCAGACTAAGTTTGCACAGAGATGTAACAGCTTTATTAGACCAATTTGATTTAACAAACAGATGAGTTTTCAAGTAGAAAAATCTTTTTTATACATGAAACAGAAGAACCTGTTTTCAAAACTAAATATCGGTGCTGTCAATAATAGTTTATGTTTAGATACATAGATTAGAAAAGCTGGGCAAAAAAAGGTGTGAAACAGAGAAGGGCTTACCAAGTACAAAGATAATAAATCCCTTAGAGATGGTGAGGTGGAAATCTTTTCCTGTGAAGCATGCAATGACTAAAGGTTTTGATGAAAATTGTTATATGCCTTGAAACCCATGCATGTAGTTTAGTTTCTTGGTTTGTCTCTCAGAAAATTGGTTTGTAAGGTTTCTGTTGAGAATCAGCACTGAGATGTCAGAGACAGAATGGATGTCATATGAGTGGTTTTGTCCTCTGGTAACAGGGATGAATAAACTCAGCTGTCTTTAAGAATCCAATTTTGGAATCAATTGTGTAAAAATGACTTCTAATGCTTTTGGAGGTGCCTTGTGATAATCCAAGACATCAGCTTGGAGCTGGCAGATATGAAACAGAACTTATGCAAGCCAGTTAAGGATTTATGAGAAAGCTTTGGGAAGAGCAACTGTAAGCCACACAGAATATTTTATAACCCCCCAGCATACATAGGTAGAGTATCTACAGATGAGCTATGCGATTAATGATTGCATGGTTTCATCACAGAGTGTGTTTGGCATTTGACATACTACACAAAGTATGCTACATCTGAAGTATATGATTAGATAATTCCAGGATTTTGATACATCAGTCATGGATACATTTATTGTGGTGTCAGGAAGATAGCTCAGTTGTGTACATTTTCTTCTCTGAGAAGTTCCCTTCTGCTAAGGCTGCTTAAAGCTGGAACAGCTGGGAAAGAGAAGCTCTGAGGAGACAAAGATATAGTCAGGGTCATCTTCCACTGTGGATTGTCATTATTTAATGATTCTCCTTTCAGGTTTCAAATTGAGGAGATATGCCATATGGCTATGGGATGAAAAGCATGACACAACCTTAATTCAGCTGATAATTATTTCATTATTAGCCTAATAGTGCTTTTATCTGGCTTTTCAGAATGCTAAAAAGACATACATTTTCTGAATACATTTTCTAAGAGTTTTTCATATACCTAAATGATAGATTAGGGGTTTTGAATTGTTCTCACCAATTTCTTTGCTTGTTTTCATGAGGATTTATTCTGACTAAACACTGCTTATTTGTCTACGCCTATCTACTAATACATATATATATATTTGCTATTTAGGTGAAGTAAAATTTAAGACTGGCAAAAATTAGTCTTGAATGTGTGTGAAAAGTTTAGAAAAAAAATCTGAAGTAATCTTAATGGAATTACCTGGAATATGAAATTGTGTGATAACCACCAAAGGATTTTGAAAAAAATAATGAAAATAAGAGGTTTGTCATTGTCTGTGAAACAAAGGTGAAAGAGTTAAGAAAAATGTGTAAGTGAATAAGCCTGAAAATGGAAATTAAGCCACTTTAAGAACTGCTTTAAACCAATTAAATTCCTCTTGGAGAAGTCAATGCTTAAAATAGGTGAGATTGTGGGTTGGCTTTACATTTTATAACTCAATACATACTTAGAAATTTGGGATATGTAATGAATATGAATGTAGAAATAGAATTTATAGAAAAAATATTTTCATGTGTTCAATAAGTATGTTTTTAGGGTATCTATATGTACATTTTCTAGAACAAATAATGTATCTATACACGATAGAAGTCAGATATCTATAAAAAAACTTCAATGCATGTGCTGGAAGTAAAAGCAAGACAATGTTCCATTGTGAGAACAGAATTAAAATAATTGATAATTAATGAGCAAATTCCTGACATCACCATGCTAAAAATAAGTCTTTTGATTGATAGATAAAATTTATTTTATAGAGCAGTATGTCTGGTGTGAAAATATGCCAAAGAAGTGATTATGAATTATCTTAAACTTTAGGGATTCTTACAAACTCTGAGTAAAATATTGTATTTCTAAGTTTGTACAAACTTGAAGAAACATGCTTTAATTAAAAAACTGGAAAACTGCAAACCCCATGAATTTTAAAGGCATAAACTATTGCTATAATATCTTACACATTCACAGAAAGATTAAAGAATATGAAATACATATGTAGAGAATAGAAATGGATGCAAATATATTTCAAATAAACAATTAAATGGTAGGAATATCTTTAACTGCAGGTGACATGCAACAGAAGATAACACATATTAGTATCTTTCAATGCTAATGGTTTATCACTGCTTTGTATGTTATAGCAAATGAGAAATTTCTAGGTGTGTAATTCCTAAGAAACAGATTAGGCAAAACTCCAGGAAGTGACTTCAGCAAATTTTAATGAGTTGTAAAAGCAGACACCCTGCTGTGACTACTTTGTAGTTAAGAGTCCTTTAATGAAAAAAACAAAAAAAAAACCAAAAAATAAACCAAAAACTGTTTCTTCATACAAAATTAAATTTCTATTGCAAAATTATTAATAAAATAATTTCACAACTGGTTAGTGAAGGATTTTGGCACTGTATAGACTATACCTTTCAATGAAGGATTTTGGCATTGTAAACTTGATTTAATCTGAAAAGCAATGAAATACATATATCTTAGTAGATATGTATAAACAAAAAGAAAGCAGTATTCAGTCAGAATAAAGCCTTATGAAAAAGAAGGAAAACGTGGGAGCAATTCAAAGCAATAATGTAGCTGAATTCAGTTTTTTTTTAACTGTTCACTTTATGTGAAAGTTAGGATAGATTTGAAGAATTTAATGTCAGCCTATGAGAAATTTTCCATTACATTAGAGGAACCTCTTAGACTAAAGCTTCCAAGATGAAATGAGTCACCTTTGAATCAACATGTTATGTCATATGATACAAGCTCATCTACACACTCACAGAGGAGCTCAGAAAGACAATGGCAGGAGGGGGAGCCCAAGTAATATTTTCCTGGGGTACTCCCAGTTCTATGGGAGTCCTAGCTAACTCTGTGACAGTGTCTGTGTGCCTTAAGGGTAAAAGCAGAGTAGGGTTTGGCTATGGGGACCAGTAAAGCAGAGAAGGGAGCAACATGAGGCTCTTGGTGGTGTCTGTGTTGCCGTGAGTGTTCTGTGTGTCTGCCAGTTATCTCTGTATTGGCATGTATGTATCTGATGTATATATGTGCTCTGTATGAATGCGCCTGCTTCAGTCTTGCTGCTGGTTGGACCTGGGGACATGGAGCTGTGGCAGCCTCATCTCTGTCAGGCATGATATATTTTCCTCTGGTAATATTACTATTTTCCTCTAACAATATCCATATGCTATTTGCATAAGAGATCTTCTATCTTCCAGGTACCTTATTTGTGATGTATCATTTTAAAATGTCCTTTAAAGTATTTTCAAGGGATGACAGAAAGTAATATTAAATTTAGGATTGCTTTCCAATAACTGAAAACACTTAATAAGTAACTGAGAAGAGGATTGAAATTAAGTTATAAACAAAACCAAACTAAAATTGTAGTTTGATTTGAAGAACTTTTGTAGGTGCCCTTTCTGCAGTTTTAGTTCATCTTGGTTTGTATTCCATGAGTTTTTCTTTAAGCTTAAGGTTCAAATAAACTTCTCACTTCAAAGCAAGATTCAATCAGTCCAGTGGAGTTGCTTAAGCTTACATGTCAACACCAAGTGAAACTACAAGCATCTGTTTGAAGCAATTTAGTCATAGACCTATTTTGTTTCTTGAAAGCTTTGTGTGCATTGGGAAGTCTGCTGAAGAGTTTCAAGCCTACAGAAAAATCAGAAGTCCCAGAAAACTAGCCAGGTTATATTGTGAAAATAGCACAAGATGCTGAAGCATGATTAATGTTGAAAAAAGCAAAAAACAAATAAGAGGGGCTTGGCATTTGAAAGAGCTCAATTAGTGTAATTTATTTTTTTTAAGAACTGTTTGTTGTTTTATTGTACAATCATTTTTATATGTGGGTGGTTTGGTGAGGGTTTTTTTTGTGTCTTTGGTTTTGGAGGTTTTTTTTGTTGTTGTTTTATTTTATTTTCAGCTAGCCATTGCTAGCTCTATGTTATATGTTGCATTTTGCTTTTTTAAAGGACGTGTCAGAGTAACAGGGAATGATGACTGTTTTACTTGTCTTGACTGCTGTCTGTTGAATCAAATAGAGCTTATTGAAGAAAATGGAAGTCAGCCTTTTTTGATATCGGCTAGGGTTGCTGACCTAGGGGAACCTTCTGGAGTGCAAGAAAGATGATTCAAGCATGCAGAGGGAGGAATAAGGAGACCAGGAACAGGCTTTCCAGCCAAAAAGAAGTCAGATTCACGTGAGAGCAGACTAACAGGACAACCAGGAATTAAAGCTTGGATGCAAAATTAGGGTGAGAAAGCTAAATTAATCTTTTTCTGTGCAACACTTACTTGTGCAACATTTTTTCTATATTGTTACATGCCATATTCACTGCCAGATTACTGGGATTTGGTTGTTGGGTTTTTGGTTTTGTTTTGGTTTGGTGTGGATATGTTGTTGTTGTTGTTTTTGGTGTTTTTTTTTTAATCCTGAGTGTGGTTCTATTACATAGAAATCCCAAAAATCTCTTTATCTTCACTTAGCTCTCATTTTCTTTAGGAATATGCAACTCAAAAGATTCAGGATAATTGCTTTTATAACTGAATGAACTGCCTCTGATAATGCATGCCAAGCAGGTTTGCAAAGGTTCAGATATAAAGGCTATGAGTAAGAGTCTTCTCAGAACAACTTCACAGCCTGACTTACTACATCTCTGACAGTTCACTCCTATCGATTTCTTGAGTAACAGCTGACATCCGTGAGCAGGTTTCTGACTGCAAAGTAGTGAAAATAGAAAATAAAATGGTAAAGACCAAATTGAGACCAAATTGATTTTCATCTGTGACCTCAAAACTCAATCAGCCATTTAATTACTTTACTGAATTGTCTTTGATGTGCTCAGAATTTGACCATACAAAATTATGAAAGTTACTTTGGCTTGAAATGGAAAAAAAAAAAAAACAAACTAATCAGAATTAAAAACTATTGTCATTTAAGATTAGCTGGCAAATAAGTACCATGCAGCTGCTGGTAAGCTGAAAGAAGCGTCATGAATGTTTCATATTTGTTCTTATTAACAACCTGGGTTAGTTTTGTAAATGCCTCTATCCATATAGCATCTGACACATCTTTCGCAGTTTTTCATAACTTCATTATTAAAGGTTGTTTTTTTTGGGGTTTTGTTCAGAACAAACACTGTCTCAAGGACTTGATAATTGGTAAAATGTCCATATCAAAAACTCCACAATCACTGATACTTTATCTTATCTGAGTAAACTTATTAAGCATGCTCTAAAGCCTGAAGTCTCTTATGTAGTTGGTTTTTGTATTTCCCTGATCTGCATTCTGCAATATCATCCATAATACCTTCTCTCTTAGCTATAACAGAGCTTTACCTGCCCCTACTCTTGCATCAGTATCTTAGAGAAATATATTTGCCTTTCCCATTGTAGGGACAAAAATGGTTGCTGGAATTTAAAATAATAATTAAAATGTTAATATTGAGGATTTCCAAATACTCCTAAGATTTGCATCTGAAAACTTATTAAAAGGAATTAAGTCAGATGAAAGACTTTCCAGCTTCTGGTAAATGTCATTTTGATTAAAATATTTAAGTCTTAATATGACAAAGTAGTCTGTCCTATTCATTCTTGTAGCACAGTACTATTACTGAGAGTTTACTCTTTAGCTTGTTGTGAGAAAAAGTGTACTTAGAAATCAAGTATATCACATTATAAAATCCCATTAAGAAAAAATCCTAAAATTTGAACACTTATGAATTTTATTCTGTTTTTTTTACTTATTTTTGATACAGTTTTAAAATCTAGGCTTATTGTCCTTTGTTATGTTTGGTTATTCATTAGTTTTACTTTGAAAAAAAACCCAAACCAACAAAAATTCCCCCTCGCCCCCAACTCTGATGCATACAAAGAGAAAAGCCCTTATAAAGATTCACAGATTCTCTGTCTACATGCTGATATAGGGTTTTTATCCTTAGTGAGCTGGTAAACCTAATTTAATTAATGAGCTAGTGTAATTATTTTTTTTTTCAGTGTATAGCACAAATCATGTATAAAACATGTATAGCTACATGTATGCAGCAATGTATGCCACAGAAAATGTTATTTTTAATTAACATGAGAATGAACCCAAACTGCTAAGGCTCCTGCTGAAGATCACTCTTGAAAGTAAACAAGAGATAGTATTTTTGTCTGAAAACAGAGCAGTATTCTCAAATTGAGTAGTTTTAATTACTATTTTTCATTTCCCCTTTAGTAACTAAAGGCTAATTCTGATTCTGAGCATTCCTCTATTTAAGAAAAAACACAGAAAAAAAAATAAGAAAAGAAAGAAAATGTATAATCTAGACTTCCTGCTTTGCAACTAATAGTCTTAATTCTGAAAGAACACCTTTCCATCTTTCCATTTCCTTTATGAATATAATGAGTACATAACGATCTAGCATGCTATGTGGGTCTTCTTTTGGCTGACTGCATTATTTCTAGAATATTAGCATTCACATTCTTGCCTTTATACTTTATACTATAGACAGTTTTATGTTGATAATTTCAAAATCTAAATTTCAAATTTTCCAAAGTCAGACCTAGAAATCTGGCTATTCTTTTTAACAGAAATTAAAACATTTATATATGTAGTTAACTTCAGTTTTTGTGTGTATTTTTGTCTTCTCAGAAAACTAATTTCACTAAATTCAGCAAGTGCTCCTGAAGTATTAAATTCTGACAGCTCAATTTGCCAATTAAAAATGGCTTTGGAGATTGTTTTCCTTAATGGTCTATTAGATAGTTTATATACATACAGACAGGAGTTGTCATAAATTACTTCTTAATTGCTTCCTGCTAAATGTATTCCTACATCTTCATAATATTGCAGCTTGCATGTCAACTTAAAATGCTATTTTCATCCTCTTCTGGCTTGCTCCTTTTATTTTTTTATTTTCTTTTTTTTTACTTTCAGGTGTTTACACAGTTCTTGAAGTTCTCTAAGTCTCTACTTAATGTCACTCTGATTTACAGAATCAAGTTAAAAATCAATGTAATTGTTCTCCTCTGTATTTGGCTTTTAATGTTGTATTTATTTTAAACCCAAAGTAGGCCTAGTGCCTGAAATTTATTTAATTTTTTTTTTAGCCACCTTAGTAATATTCTGAACTCATTGTAGGAAAGTGTCTCTCTGTTTAGTTTATATTATGAATATATATATAAATAGCAGCAGTTGTTCAAAACTGAAGTGTAAAACAGTAGAATCATTCAACAAACCAAATAAATACTAGACTGAGAGTCAAAATTCTTCTGTGATGGATAAGTATGTAACTCATCTTTTTTTTGTAACAGTGACAGTACTATTGCTTTTTTTTAATAATTGGAAATTGATTCTTATATAAAAATGAAAATAATAAAAAAAGACAAATCTAGTTTCCTATACCCTAATGTCCCAGATTGTTAGAAAAACATGTGAAAATTGTAGATTTTCTGTACAGTTTACCATTTACAGCACTATTTGTCAGTCTTCACTGAAAAAAAACTGCTATTTTAGCTCTTAATATACAAAAGAAGCTTCATATATCCTTAAGAATTGTACCGTCAAATTATATAATTTATTGGATTTAATATCTATTGCAGTCTGAGAAGTGAATATAGCCTTGAAACCAAGCTGTATTCACAGATGCACATGCACAAGCTTTTCGACAACAGAGTCCACCCTTGAATCTAAGTATTTCAATATTACAACACAAAATATTTCAAAGATTGTTATAATCAGGCTTCTAGAGAAGAGACCTTATGTGATTTCTGTAAATGATACAAACTCACAGGTTTTTATCCTTTTAGTATTGCTGGCTATTTCTATTTTTCTAGAGAATTTTCTGGTATTTTTACATAAATTCAGCACAGCACAGACAAGTCTTTTACCATGTTATTTTATTCAGGATACTCTCATTTTTATCTGAGGAAAAAAAGGCATTTCTCAGGGTAGCTTTAAGTATTTCAAAATGCTTTTTTTACATTATGCCGTATTGTATTCATAAATTTCACAAAATAATTATGAGAGATAGCAAGTAGGGCAATATGTAATATGAATAGAAAATTATAAGAAATTCATCGTTTCTTTCTGATTTTGTGAACACTGAAAAATTAAGTTACTACTTATTCTTGGTCTCATAAAAAAAAAAAATCAGAAAGGGGAAAAGTTTGTAAATTACCAAGTCTTTTGAAGATAATTATTTTGTTCTTTTGACTGAATTTCCAGAAAATGGTAATCACAGTCCCCAAAAGCTTCTAAGAGATCAACCGACTAGATTAGTGAGACAAAGTGCAGAATTAATTGAATAAATTATGGGTATATTAAACAAGGTAACAACAGTAATCACAGTTATTTGAGTTTGCCACCTGCCTAGTGATTAGCTTTCTATGAGCCTCAGCATAGTAACTTTTTAATGAGGGGTTTACCTGAAAGTGAAGTAGTGGCTTCACAGCTTTTTATGGGAATTCTCTTGCTACTGATGTATCTCTGTGTACCTCTGTGTATCTCTGAAGAAATTTAAATGTATGCAATGATATTAAAGAATTTTTTCCACTGTAATTGTCCTATGTGCTATTTTACTGTGGTAAAGCTCCTTCAGACCTCACAGCCAAATGTTGCAGCTTCCATAAAGAATCTAAAGTACAGTTACAAGTACTTTTAGATAATAATAGACACTGTACTGCAATATGTGAAATACATGAAAATTTTCAAAATCAGATGCAATGATGGAGACAGTTGCCTTATTTTTTGTTTCTGTAAATAATGTCTCCAAATAAGTGTGGTTTTTTTTCCAAACCAGCAGTAAAATTGTTCAGTATTGCTGAATTTAATAGAAAAAAATTAGCTCAGTGTTTTGCAACTGAGTATTTCGATGAACTGCTTTTGTCTTTGCAACTTCAAATAAAATTTATCTCCCATGAAAAGTTTCTCAGAATCTATATATACTCATTTAGCATACTTAGGTTCAGATGCTGAGAAATGTCATCTCCTGTGCTCATGGTAAGAGCTTTTTACATATTGTTTTAAAAAAAAATTACATTAATTGCTGCTTTGGTTATGCATGACAACAGTGTGTGTTTCCTGACATTTGTTTATGTTTTCTTTGAGCATTTCAGTAGTAGCTACAAAAGGATTTTTTTTTCCCACTCATGAAAAAAAAAAATATTCTACAGATAATAAAGATACAACCTCAGGAAAAAATAGTCAAGCAGTCAGGGGATAATAATAATAATATTAATAGTAATAATAATGTTTTAATTCCTAACAGCACGTGTATTTATGGTTTTCACGTCTTCAGGCAAAGCACAAAAAAATAAATAAACACAACCCCCCTAACCAAGAATTGGTTAGTACTGTTGATTACATCTTTTATTGATTAAGGGTATGTAAAGACAAGAATTGAGCTTCTTAAATAACCTGTACAAGCTTCAGTTGCACTTTGTTGGTTTCAATTGCATTGTAACACTTTTATGTCAAATAAAAAACAGCATAAATTTATCTATTAGCACTCAAAAATACATTGCTGAGTCCTGAGTAACAACCAAAAAAATACTTTCAGATGTGCCTTCATTATTGTTAAATACTCACTGTCATGAGGTATTAAAAACCTGAACTCCTTTGCAACCACAGTGAAAAACTGTCAGTAGTTAACAAGTGCATAAAGGAGCTATGCCTTAGTGAGTCCTTAAAAAATAAACACTTAAGGAATGAAGTGCTTCAAAATTTTCTTCCATCTATTTTTGGATCCCATATTTTCCTGATAGAGTAGTATGAAATGGTACATGCTGTAAAAACACACAAAACACCTGAGGACCACACAATCATTTTCTACCAGGAACTTTCTTCAGGGACGGTAAACATCCTCATTACTTAAACTAGGAGAAAAAAAAAAAAAGAGTTTTTTTGTTTCCTTTTAGTTTCCTATCTCTACATCTGCTACAAAAGTGAACAGCTCAGCTTCTTTGTGACATCACCATTAACAACCAGAAAAAAAAAGAAAAAAAAAAGAAAAAAGGATTATCACCAATTTAGTTATGCTGTCACTTCAGACAGGATATGTCAAGACCTTCAACTTATCTTTTCAATTAAAAAGTAGAGGGAGTGTAGAGTTGTTTTTTTTTGGTTGGTTGGTTTGGTTTTTTTTTTGTTTGTTTGTTTTGTTGTGTTTGGGTTTTTTAAAGAATTAAGTAGAAACTGATATATCTTTAAAGATTGATACTGTTGCTCACCAATTTCCAAATTAAAATGTCCATATTATTCATGAGGCATGAGGATATCTAATTCTTTTAAACCTAGAAATCCAGCTTCCATACTTAAGACCATTTCAAAGGTGTTTATAGAAGTAACAAGCTTCAGGTAATGCAACAATCCTTTGTAAAATGCAACTCAGTTATCCTTGGTGCCATCTTAAGGCATATCAAGGATAAGAGGGTTATGAGGGGCAGTCAACATGGCTTCACCAGGGGGAAATCATGTTTGACCAATCTCTTAGCCTTTTATGAGGAAATAACGCGGTGGATGGATGATGGCAGAGCGGTGGATGTGGTCTACCTTGAGTTCGGCAAAGCATTTGACACAGTCTCCCACCGCATCCTCACGGCTAAATTGAGGAAGTGTGGACTGGATGATCAGATAGTGAGGTGGACTGCGAACTGTCTGAAGGAGAGAAGCCAGAGAGTTGTAGTTTATGGGGCTGAGTCTAGTTGGAGGCCTGTAACTAGTGGAGTGCCTCAAGGGTCAGTACTGGGACCGGTATTATTTAATATATTCATCAACGATTTAGATGAGGGAATTGAGTGTACTGTCAGCAAGTTTGCTGATGGTGCTAAGCTGGGAGGAGTGGCTGACACACCAGAAGGCTGTGCTGCCATCCAGCGAGACCTGGACAGGCTGGAGAGTTGGGCAGGGAATAACTGGATGAAATATAACAAGGGAAAGTGTAGAGTCCTGCATCTGGGCAGGAACAACCCCAGGTTCCAGTATAGGTTGGGAAACAACCTGTTAGAGAGCAGTGTAGGGGAGAGGGACCTGGGGGTCCTAGTGGACGACAGGATGACCATGAGCCAACACTGTGCCCTTGTGGCCAAGAAGGCCAATGGCATCCTGGGGTGTGTTAGAAGGGGGGTGGTTAGTAGGTCGAGAGAGGTCCTCCTTTCCCTCTACTCTGCCCTGGTGAGACCGCATCTGGAATATTGTGTCCAGTTCTGGGACCCTCAGTTCAAGAAGGACAGGGAGCTGCTGGAGAGAGTCCAGCGCAGGGCAACTAAGATGATTAAGGGAGTGGAGCATCTCCCTTATGAGGAAAGACTGAGGGAGCTGGGTCTCTATAGTTTGGAGGAGACTGAGGGGTGACATTATAAGTGTCTATAAATATATAAAGGGGGAGTGTCACGAGGATGGAGCCAGGCTCTACTCAGTGGCAAACAATGATAGGACAAGGGGTAATGGGTACAAACTGGAACACAAGAGGTTCCACTTAAACTTGAGAAGAAACTTCTTCTCAGTGAGGGTGACGGAACACTGGAACAGGCTGCCCAGGGAGGTTGTGGAGTCTCCTTCCCTGGAGACATTCAAAACCCGCCTGGACACATTCCTGTGTAACATTATCTAGGTGTTCCTGCTCCGGCAGGGGGATTGGACTAGATGATCTTTCGAGGTCCCTTCCAATCTCTAGCATACTGTGATACTGTGATACTGTGATTTCTTTTTCATATTTACACTAATTGGCATCAGCAGCTGCTTAATCATGCATTATACTCCACAAGTGGAAGCAAAAGCAGCAGATACTATTATGGTGTCCTGGCTTCAGCAGTAGCAGTCATTTTTTTCTCCTTCTTAGTAGCTGGTGCAGTGCTGTAGTTTTCACTTTCAGCTGAGGAACAGCACTTGATAACACTGGTGTTTCTAGTTGCTCCTCAGAATGTTTACTCTGACCAAGGACTTGGTGGTAGCACTAGTGGTTTATGTTATACCGTAGTTGCTGGACTGCTCTTATCACAACCAGTGGGAGTTACATTCTTTCGATTCTCCACTCCATCCCTCCTGGAACTGAGTGGGGAAGGGGGGAAGTGAGATAGAGACTGTATGGTTCTGATTTACAGCTGGGTTTAAACACGACAGTTCTTTTTGACGCCCAATGTGGAGCTCGAAGGGTTGAGATAATGACAGATCTGACCAGAGTGTGTTTAATCTTTTTTGTGACAAGCATTTATTATTTTGGATTAATAGTCACTCGTCACAGTGCTGATTTATTGGCTCTCAAAGTTGCTGTTCTTGATCTCGGAGTTTCAGCATGTCGTGCCTTACTTACAGCCGGTTTTTGCTGTGTTAGTGATTATCGGCTGGGAGCCTTGGGCTAAGGTTCTTGTTTCACTGTACTTTATGGTAATGACTTGTAATTCAATACAGTCATTGATCATGAAACTGATCTGGCTTGCTTTCCCAGTGTGGTCACCACCTCTATACTTTGGGAGGTATATAATGGGAATGTATAGCAATTACTATTTCTTTTTTCCCCTCCGCGGGTGGTCAGCCTACGAGGGAGACATTCCCACACACCCCTGCAACACGTACAGCGGCTACTCAAACTCCAACTGCAGCAGACAGCACAGCTACTCCAGCTCCAAACACAGCAGCTACACCAGCCCCAGTGACAAGTACAGCATCATCATTTGAGAGTTCTAAATGTTTTGAATGGTGTTTAGGTACCCTTGAGACCTGCCTGCTGATTGTGATGGGGATTAATGCTGGCACACATATAGAATGTTTTATCAACGACCATTACGTCTGATCTCAAAAGTTAAGTGGAGTCAGGTTTGGGTCTTGTCTAGGATTAGACGACAGTATAGGAGAACCACCAAGAGATTTTCCCTGAGGCTGGACAGTCATGAGTGGCAGGGTGTGTGGGACAGCATGGACAAGTATCTAGTCCACTGGGCCCCTCCAGTGCTTTGGAAGTGTCGGAGATGGAAGGCAGCTGTATGGAGTCCCCAGGGACAAGTTGCAGAAACTGCTGAAGGGGAGGGTGAATTAGTTTCAGCCTGGTGGGCCCATGACACTTCAGGCCACCAGGGCAGAGATGCATCATATAGATGAACTCATGATCGAGGGGTGGACATAGCAATGGACACTATTGCCCAGGTTATTCACGAGTGTGAAACATGCTGCAATTAAGCAAGACAAGCAGGTAAAGCCTCTCTGGTGTGGAAGATGATGTTTGAAGTAGAAATATGGGGAGGCCTGGCAGATTGACTACATCACATTCTCTCTCCTGCTCTGAAAGACTGTTACAAATGATAGAGCCCGACATCATGGACTGGATGGACTCATGAGCTTTCTAGGGATTGGTCCATACACTAGGGAATGATCGCTCTCTCTCTCTCTCTCTCTGTGGATGTATATATATGTATATAATGTGGGATCTGAGCATGATGTGAACGGTATGGAATAAGGGGTGGATACTGTACTGGGTTCAGCAGTAGCAGTCGTTTTTCTCCTTCTTAGTAGCTGGTGCAGGGCTGTGGTTTTGACTTTCAGCCTCGGAAGAGCACTGATAACACTGATGTTTGTAGTTGCTGCTCAGAATATTTATTCTGACCAAGGGCTTTCTGAGTCTCATGCTCTGCCAGGGAGGAGGGGAAGCCAGGAGGAAGCAGAGACAGGACGCCTGATCCAAACTAGCCAAAGAGGCATTCCATAACACAGTACGTCATGCCCAGGATGTAGAACTGGGGGCAGTTACCCGGACGGGCTAGTTCACTGCTCGGTTGGGCTGGGTATCGGTTGGCGGGTGGTGAGTGTTTGCATTCTTTTCCTTTGTTATTTTCCTTATTATTGTTATTATTGGTGGTAGCAGTAGTGGTTTGTGTTATACCTTAGTTACTGGACTGCTCTTCTCTTAACCCATGGGAGTTCCATTCTTTCGATTCTCCTCCCCATCCCTCTGGGAGCGAGAGGGGGGAAGAGGGGGAGTGAGACAGAATTTTATGGCTGCACTTAAACCACGACATATGGTACTACATGTTGAGAAAGAATAATACAAAGTAAGAAAGATAATAAATAATCTATTAAAGAAAAGCACTTTTTCTCAGCTTCTACAATTATTTAAATACAGTGGAGTAAGCCAGCATTAATCAAAACAAAAAACAAACACAAAACAAGAAATATAAAAAGCATATAAAAAGAAAAGGGAAGACATTTTTTCCTTTTCTCAAGATGAATGCCTTCTCCCTGTCAGCCTTTTTCAAACATGATTAGTGCTCCTCAGAAAACATGTTGCTACATCAAGCTTCAGATGAATGTGGAGTTAGTCATGGCCAAAGGAAAACAGAAGAGTAAGAACCTCTAGGAAAAGGACTGGAACAAATAAGCTAAAAAAGCACATATACATCCATGTGACATATACATCCTGTAAGTGCTTGCATCTTGAAAACTACATATAATCATGGTTACACCACCTCATCAAGGGTCAACTAGAAAAGTCACCATAATAAAATGACATTACTGCTCCTAGAAAATAAATGTCACTAGGATGAGAGACGAAACAGATAAGGACTTTTCAGACGGAAATTAGAGGAAGAGGATAAAGGACTGTAAAAAGGTAAACCTATGGAGAATTCAAAACACTGTGAAGGTCAGTGATGTAATGCATTCATAAAGTGATTTGACAGCTTTGTGGGACACAAAACTAGCTTTGAGGTGTACCTCATTATAAATAATTAAGTTCACATGAAAGATTTTAAATCCTCACAACTGTAATCTCCAAATAACCATTAACTGTTTTTTCTCCTAGAAGAACATCCTTATATTAAAAAAAAAAGAAAAATACTCATAATATTTTAATAGTCACTAATAAACTGTATCCACATCCTGTATCAATATGGCTGCAGTGAGCAGGAGATCAGGATCCTAAATTAAGCGAAGTAGCAGACAAACAGGGAAAGCAAATAGTTGTACCACAACCTTGGACTTTGGGAGAGCATATCTTGGCTTATTTGGGGATGTGTTTGGAAGGACCATAAGGTAAAGGTTGGTTTTAGTAAATCAAATCCTCCAAGCTCAAGAGGTTCCTACCAACATGCAAAAGCTGAGCAGATTGCACAAGGCCTGTGTGGATGTATAGGTAGCTCCTGACTAAACTCAAACCTAAAAAGAAAGCATTGAAGATGTGGATGCAGTCAAGTCACCCAGGAGGAATATATAGACACTGTCTGAGTGCTCCTAAAGACAGCATTAGGAAAGACAAAACCCACCTGGACTTGAATTGTGTGAAGGCTGTGAAGGGTGACAAGAAAGTCTACAAGTGCATTAGGAAATAAACAGCAAAAAGAATGAAGAAAAGGCAGTCACGCTGCTAAATGGGAATAGGGACATGCCATTAAGGTATATGGAGAAGATGCTTAATGCCCTTTTTACCTCGCCCTTGACTTAGCAATCAAGTACTCAGCTTCAGAAATCCCAGGCCCTTGAAACCTGTGGGAAAGTCTAGAGCAATTAACATTTACCACCAGTGGAAGCAATTCAGGTTGGGATCATTTAAACAAATTATATATACACAAGGCCATGGGACCTGATGGGATGTACCCACAATTGCTGAGGGGGTTGGTCAATGTCATTGCAAGGCCACTTTTGATTATCTTTGAAAGGTCATGGTGACTAGGAGAGACTCCTGAGGTCTAGAAGAAACAAAATGTTGCTCCAATTTTCAATAAGGACAAGAAGGACCCTTGAGGGAACTACATGTTGATCAGACTTGCCTCTATCCCTGTGAAGGTGATGGAGTGAATGCACTTCAAAGCAATCCCCCAAAGTATTAAGAATAAGAAGTTTATTGGGGTAATCAGCATGATTTGCAGATGGGAGATCAGACTTCACTAGTATGATTGCTTTCTATGACAGGCTCAGTGGATGAGGTGAGAGCAGTGGATGCTGTTTATCTTAAAACTTTTGACACTGTCTCCCATAACAGTCACTTAGAAAAAATGAAAACAGACTAAACAAGTAGACAGCGAGGTGGATTAAAAGGTCGCTGAATTGACAGTTTCAAAGGGTTGTGATCAGTGGTACAAAGTCCAGCTGAAGGCCAGTCACTAGTGGTTTAACCTGCGGGTATACCATTGAGGCCAGTTGTATTTAACATGTTCATTAATGGCCTTAGCAGGAGGGAGCGCAACCTCTGCAAATTTGCAAGCCATACAGAAATGGGGAGGGAAGGTTGATACATCAGATGGGTGTGTTGCTATTCAGAGTTACCTCAACAGGCTGGAGAAATGGTAGGAAGCAATCACATGAACTTCAATGAAGGAAAAATGTCAAGTTCTTTACCCACTGCATCCAATGCAACAGTAAAGGTTAGAGGACAAATTTTCATACCAAATTATATAATACTCATCAGCCTTTTATTATGTGTACAGTCTTTTTTAGAATATTTCATTCATCACACTGCCTTTTTCTTACATTAAGCAAAATACTATGCTTCTGAATTACTCAAATAGGAAAAAACATCAGCACCTGGCATTTTCATAAGTTTCATGCTACTGATGTTTTACCAAAGCTCCAATCAATTCAGATCCCCTTGCAAAGACACTCTTGTCCATCAAGAGCCAACAGCACCTTCCAGTTTCGTATCATCAACAGACTTGCTAAAGGAGCACTTAACTCCTGCATCCAGATCGTTGATAGAAATTTTGAACAGAACCCTGAGCCCTGAGGAACACTTATGGTGACTGGCTACCTGTCAGATCTACCCACATTCACTACAGCCCTTTGAGCTCTGCTTTTCAGCCAGTTCTTCACCCAGCATGCTCACCATCTCACAGCTGGACAGCTTGTCCAGTAGGATGTTGTGAGGGACAGTATTAAAAGCCTTTCTAGAATTCAGTGTTATGTTTTAACCCCAGTAAATAGCTAAACACCTCCTAGCTGATTGCTCACTCCTCCCTGGTGGGGTGGGGAGAGAGTAGGAAGGATGTGTATTCAGATAAACTATATGTGACTATACTCTGGGATGAATTGCATCAGGCCCCATAGACCTGTGAGCATTCAGCTGATATAACTGGTGCATTACAATTTCAGTGTCCACAAATGGACAACCACGGCTCCCCTAGTCATGGTTCTCCAACTCAGGGGACCAGGCAGCACAAGATCTATCCTTAATATTAAAGACTACTGAAAAAAGAAACCCACTGAATGCCTCCAGTTTTTCTTCATCCCTACTAATCAGGTGAACATCTCCATCAAGTATCATTCCACTATTTCCCTTAGACCTCTTATTATTAACATACTTTAAAATATCTTTTTTTTTGTTTGACTGACACAACAGTGGCTAGTTTCAATTTTCATTGAGCTTTGGCTTTTCGTGTTTTCTCGCTACACATGCAAACTGCAGTTCTGTGATATTCCTGCAAAGCAGATGTCTCTTCTAGATATCACATATTTTTCCCACATGAGTTGCAAGAGGAGTTCCCTGTTCAACCAAGCTGGTGTTCTGCGCTGCTGCTTGACTTTTGGAGCAATGGGATTGCCTGCTCCTGTGTTTCTAAATGTGATTCTTAAAAAGTGACCTACCTTCATGGATCCCTAAGACCTTAAAAAAAAAAAAAAAGATTCTCAGGTAACACTGTGAGCTAGCTCCCTGAGTAGCTTAAAGTTTCCTCTCTAGAAACTCAGGATAGCAATTCTGCTGACCTTTTTCTCATTACACTGAAAATTCTAAATTCCACACTTTTTTTGATTCCTGTAGCCAAGATGGCTACTTATCATCACATCGCCCATGAGTCCTTCTCTATTTACAAATAACAAATCTAGGAGGGCATTTTTTCTTCTTGGCTCATGAAGTATTTTTGACATGAAATTGTTTTCAGCATACTTCAGGAATTTCTCCGACTTACTTGTCACGGCAGTGTGGTATTCCCAGTGTGATACCTGAGAAGTTGAAATTTCCCATAAGGACAAGACTATAAATCTGGAGGTTTCTTCTAACTGCCTATGGAACGGAATAACACGTCAGTGCTATCATCCAATGAAATCTGCTGTTTTCTGCCTACTAATCCTCAACCAGAGGCTCTCAAACACATCATCCTGAAGTGTAAGGACTGCACGTTTAATCCTCCTCCTTACATATGGTGAAACTCTTCAACCTCACCTGCTCTGCCCATCCCTTCTATGGAAAACCTAATGCTGACTTTTTTCCCTCCACAATATTGTAACTAGTTTATTATTTTACTTAATAGTAATTTATTATTTACTTTGATAATTGCAAACTTAGGTCAAAGCAGTGTCATTTAAAAGAAAAATCTAACCACTCCTGTGACCACTCCTCTAACCACAGCTCAAACTGTAGCTAGACAAACAATCAAAATCACCAGATCCCCAAATTCTGTGTTCAGAGATCCTTATATTTTCCAAGGAATTAATATGGCAGATAAGACATTTTTCAGGTTTCTCCATTTCTTCCTTTAACTTGTTTTTCACAATCACTGTTAACAAACCCTACTATCAAAATATTCAGGAACTTCTTATATGCTAAATCTTCTATTTCTTGAAATGTACAGGGAAATTTCTACTGATTAAACAAAAGAAAAAAGTTTGAAATAAATTCTATTGTTTACATAAGGAATATTCAGATACTTAAAAAATTTGTATGTGTAAAAATATCTTCACAGATTTGTCCATAAGGAGAATTTCCCAGACTTTAGGAGGAAGGGGATGACAAGTATTGAATATTTTTTGTTTTCTTCTCTTAGTATGACTGTATAAAGAATGCTTGTCCATGTTGATATACATCCAAGCAGATTTTTTCTGCTTCATCCAATGTTTGCACCCCACAATATTTGGAGTTTATGAGTAGGAAGGAGTTAAATTTTTGCTGTGAAGTTAAAAATAAGATTAATTAAATAAAAACACTGCCAGTTTCCTCTGCTCAGATATATTTTTTTGTCCTTTTAATTTACTATTTTTCACTTAAATTAGGATAACTAAATAAAACATATTGCTATCATATAATGTGTCTGAATTTTCATCTCTAAGCAAGAATTTTAATTACTTTAGACTTCCATAGGTGGAATAATTGTAGTAATACTGTATGCTTTTAGTTGTATTTTTTCTTTTTCTAGAATATCCTAAGGTAGTTACGCATAATATTCCATGTGAGCATGTATCATCAAATCAAACGGTAATGTATTTTCAGATTTTTTTATTTATTTTAAAGTTCTCAGAGCCTAACTGCCTACATAGATATATATGCTAAAGTAGTGCATAGAGCTGTTACTTGAGTTCTTGCAGATAATTTAAAATCAGTGAATGTCTGGACCCTTTTGACTTGATTTTTATATGTCCTTCTGTGTGTCTGAAGATAATGAATTTTTTTTTTACAATTCTTTTCTATTGTCTTGTTCACTGATTTTGACACTTTGAGAAATCACTTAAGTTTTGCAACATTTCTGACTTCAGGAAGAATCAAATGTTCATTTAGAGGCTGGACAGAGTAGGCTGATACTGCTCATAAGTTTACTTAACTGTAAATAGAACACATACACATAGAACATTTGCTCAGATATAACACGCTTGGTTATATCTTGGTGGCATAGTTTTGTGTTTGTTAGCCTACTACTCTTCACTTGATTTTTTTTTTTTTCCACATTCTGGGATTTTCATCAAACAACAAGACATGAGAGTAAAAACAGTGTGCATAAAATAGCTTTTGTGTATGCAGTACAAAACAGGAAACTGTAGCTATTACAGAGTACAATACAGTTGGCAAGCATGATAAGCCAAAATCTTTTGAAGTAATGTAATACTAATTTTGAAGCCTTAGTACACTAGGGCTTTTCACACTTTTTCTCAAAATAAATTTGCATTTTATGTTTAATTTGAGTTGCTGTTGTGTTCATTGCTGCTATTTTTTCTTACAAAGAACCAGTTACATCAAAGATTTTTTTTTTGCACTCAAATAAATTTATGCTTTCATTTCTTTTTTTTATATTGCCTTTATATTTCCTTATGTTAAGTGAATTTCGGATATTTAATATCTCCATTCAAGTAAGGAAAATAAAATCATAAAAAGCTAAGCAAACAAATAACTTCCGAGCTACTTGAATCATCTTAGCGAAAAAGATTCCATACATTTCGCAAACACTACAGTTTATTTTGAGGCTATGAACATTCTTAAGGCACTATATTATTCTAAATATCTTTAGTCTCTCATCAAATAAAATAAAGAGTGGGGAAAGGTATTCAAGGAAAAAGTGAATATTTTTTATATTTTCTCCATGATGGGGACTTTTTTTTTTTTATTTTTGCTTTGGTTTACTATATCACGTTCATAAGACAGAGACTAGATGATGTGATTAATGGATGCTGTCTGGCTCATGTTTCACTGGGTGCTACCATAACAGTACTGTAGCTAGTAGAATGAAAATGTGTACTTGAAACAGAAAACTCAGAAAACACATGAAGAATAGTAAAAAAAAAAAAACACGGTTTCAGCTTTTTACTGAGTATTTATCTCACACAAATTACAAGTTACTTGTGATCCAAAATGTGGTTAAAAATTGAAAGGGCATTTTATTAGTAATGGAGTAAAACTATTGCCACAGATGTAATGTGGCCCACCAACTCTACCTGAGTGGCCTCCACAGAAGGAAATATTGAAGAGTAGGAGAATTACCTTGAGCCACTAACCAAAGGATTTTGTGTTCTCATGCTTACAGAATTTACACTGCAGTCTTTAATAAGAATCAAGTTTTCTAGGGCATTTCACAATTTAACATACCTTGAATTTTAAGATTTAACTGAAGATAACAAATAAATAGCTTAAATCAGAATATGTCTCAAAATATATTTGAAATTGCTGTTGAAAAAACTTTTAGAATGAAGTCTGAATTTGGACATTAAAAGTAGTGCACTTTCAGGTAATGCATGAAATTACAAAAGTTGTGACGTACTCAGAATTGTTTAAAGTGAAAAGAACTGCCTGTATTTATACCATGTTGAATCAAATACTCTTTTCATCGTTTTAAGCATATATATTTGTTTCAATATGGTAGAAACTTAGAGAAACTTATCTGATCATATGTAGATCTGTTGCTGCTTTAAAATTCATAGAAAGAAATGAGCACTTCTGTAATCTATCCCAGCTCATCTTAATATTCTTTCCAGAATTCTCCTTCTTCTTAGAATTATTTCCACTGACTGCAGAAGAAATCTTCTTTGTGCACCTACACTGTTGGTCACTGAATTTAGAAGGAAACAAATCACACAATATATATAGTATCACATATATTACGTATATAATATGAAATGTATATAATATGACATCTAAGTTTTCAAATGAAACCTAGATTCGAAACCAATATTCTTAAAATCAGAGCAATTACTTGAAGCCACAGAATTAGTTGCAAAAAGGGCTTGGTCATTTCACAAGTTATCCAGTCACAAAGACTATTCTTTTGTGAGGTACCATTTCTGTCAGCCTAGGAAACCAATGTCTAAGTAATTTATTTTTCCCTACATATTGTTCTGGTAAAAAAATTAAAAACAGAGAGGCAGAAAGAGTTTGAAAAAAATGTATTTTGTCACTTACAAAAGTAGTAACACAGATTTTCAGCTAATCTGGACTTCAGCATCCATACTGGTCAGTTCAACACTTAGTTTACCAGCTCTTCTCTGAACTAAATTGCCTGTCAATCAGAAGAAACCTTTTTTCCTTCTTTTTCTTTTTTTCTCTTTGATTAACAGCTTTTCAAAACCATAAAGCTGGAGTGGCCATGCAGTCCTGAATGGGAGAGTATTGCTTCAAATAAAAGTAGTCCTTATGCACAGGGAAATAATAAATTTCCCCTGTGGCTGAACCTTAGATTTAGAAGTATTTTAGTTTTACTGGAAAAAAAAAAAAACAGTGCAATGCACTCTGAGAAATTCAGATATAGTCACACTTTTACATTTTGATGTACCCATTGTACTACAAAACACAATTTAGTTTTTGATCCTTTCTAGAATATAACATAAATCAAGCTGAAATTAAGTTTTGGATTGATGACAGTATATTTTTTCCTTCAGCAGCAACCAATTCTAACAAGCTGTACACGACATATGAGGGAATATACTCAAATTCAAAAATCAATGTGCTGTTGCAGCTACCCTTTAGTATGGGGATTTAGAGATTATACTGTTAATTAAGCAAATATAACTAGAAAAAAAAAATTAGAAAATAATGCATTTTATTCTATTATCCTTTCAGATTGTTGTTTCATGTGTAATTTTGTCAACATCTTATTCTGTGTTTAGTTTATGTTTCTGTAAGATCTTCCATTAGTTCTCTCAAAATCTCTGCTTCACCTTTCCTTACACTGAAGAAGAACCTGCTTAAAGAAGTTCAGGTATAAAAATTGCGCCATCCTATAATAAACAAGTTATGCATATATACAAATATGTACGTATTTGTATGCATAAACATAGATATATTTTAAGGGTGAAGTTTCTGAATTCTCCTTTGGTGACAGTTTCTTCTTATTCTTTTCTAATGCCTCCTTAAAATTTGATTTATTATGTCAGGAATTATAAGAATACAGGATTAGATTAGAGGAAAGACAGTTTTGACAGTTGAGCAGTTTGTCATAATTTGCTCTGGCTAAACAAGACTCCTGGCCTGCAAGAGAGGAAAAATTTACAAAGGTTGGTTTCAGTTTATGTTCATGTGAAAGCAACACGAGATTCATCTTCCTAGAAGCATCTCAGGATGCTCCTGAAGTTATATTCAGGTCTGTATAGAAATTTATACTTCCAGATGGAGCTTCTGTGCGTCCTAAGGGGAGTGTTCATTTGTTCCAGAACTCTTAAAATTATCTAACACTTGGTCAGCAGCCTTCTGTTTAATGAAAATATGTTTTTTCAAATACATATAACACATGCCATTCCCTGAAATGTTTTACTGGAAAATACAGATAATATTGAAAATAAAGCTTAGTCAAGATTCCATTATAAGATTGAATTCTGAAGAGTTAGTTTTCTGATATTTCACAGCTTGCTTAACTCTGAAATAAAGTATGTTCTAAGTATACACTAACAGACAATATAGAAGAAACTATAAGCAAGAAATATAAGGCTGTTGTCAGTCAAATGTCTGTTTGAATAGACATGCATTAATTGCGTAAAACAAAACTGTCTTGAACACTTGTGGTGATTTAAGGAAGTTTAGCAACCTTGAAGTGTAAGGGATATTATTTTGAAAAGTTTTTGAAGTTCACATAGTGTAAGCGGCGAGGAGAAGCAGACAGGCCAACCCAATATGGGTGATAAGCAACTTCTAGTTTATTTGTGACACAGTTCACACATATATAGGAGTGGTATTCAGCCAATCCTTCTTGGCACAACAGTATTTGTTAGCCCCCCACAGCTTCCTCCACATTCTCCTCCCAGGTCCGGCCTCCGGCCACCTGCGGGGGCCACCCCCTGCCTTGCTTGCACAGTCCTCCAGAACTCTATGGTTCTGCTCTTAGAGTCATTCTGCAACAACATAGAGCAGGCCATTTCACTTCTGGAAATTCCTTAGTTTTCTTGAACCAGTGTATCCCAGTTATTATGCTATTATGGCTTTCTGATGCATGTGAGATTGAAGTAAGCTGTGACTGTGATTATTTTTAAAATAGCTGTAAATTATTGGAAGATAAAAATATACATATAAAAGATTCTAACATTATAACATTGGAAATATTGGTAAAAATCACTTGGAGATGAAAAATCTATTTGCTATTCATGTGGATAACGAATTTCGTCTTTGCTAAACCAATAGTAATTGCAGAAGCTATGCAAAATAAATAAAGAGAATGGGCTAGATTTAGCAGTGACATTCTAGATGTGAGGAAGAACTTTTTACAATGATGATGGTAAAATACTGGAACAGGTTGCTCAGAGAGGTGGTGGATGTGCCATCCTGGAGGCCTTCAAGGCCAGGTTGGATGTGGTTCTGGGCAAACTGATCAAGTTGAAGATGTTACTAAATAAATACTAACTCATTTAGTCATAATTTGATTTTATTTATCTCATTTGCTCTGAAAAAGACAGACTCTGTGGAGACAAAGATGAAGAGCAAAATATCATCATACTTCTAGTTTGAAACAGAAATGAAGCATTGCAAAGGGTATGATTTCAGCCTCAGGGTATTTTTTTGTGTGTGTGTGATGACTTCTTCTATTTGCAATAATTTCAGTGTAAGGGCTAAGCAATCAGGGCATATAAATCAAATGTACTCAAAAAAATGCTCATATCAACACCAGCAAAAATGTATGCCTATAGAATGAGAGACAGCAATAAAGTAAATATAAATCTTTAGTATACTTGAATGAGTCGAGCTGATGTAAGAAGTTGAGCAAAGGCAGTGTAATACTGAGAAAAAATCCTTATGTAAACATTGTCTGTTATGCCAACTATGTAAACTTCTTGATGTTTGCCACAGTTTTTGGTGATTATATAATAATAATAACTACGATGATAAAATTACTATTCTTCAGGCTTGCTTTTCTAATGCTGAGGTTGGATGGCATTCTTATGACCAACATAAAATACAACAGTTATGTCAGGTCCCCATCTGAAATGAAATTTTTAAGTAAGTGAAGCAAAGGATCCTTATGCCATACAGGCTGCTTTATTTCACAGGTCAAATATGTTTTGTTTAGTTTAATCCCTCTTTAGAATTTCAATTTAAGAAAAAGGAATATTTAACTCCTAATTCTGAGGGAAAAATATCCATATGCTTAAAAAATTAAATCTCAATATAGTGAGTTTTCCTTATTAAGAAAACATAACCATGGGAATCAAAGGGTTTCAAAAAGAAACAGGCAAGAATTTACCCCAGAGAACCAAACTGCAGGATCACAGTGAGAGTCTACATGAAAGAATACAGGCAAAATGTACTTTGCAGAGACATAATATCAACATTGATTCAGAGAAATCTCCAGGAACAAACTTGCCAACAAAGTTTTCAAGCTGACAAACAGGTATTCTTTATTGCGGTGCCGGGAGACACATGGGATAGCTCCTCCTAACATGTGTCTCCCCATTGCCACACAAACCATCCTTTTATAGCCACTGGGCATACATACATATTCATGAGGCTACGTATAGATTATATAATTTTCCAGAAAGTTCCCCGCAGGCGTACAGAATTGTGGTGGTGGTCTCTGAGTGTTGTTTACTTCTTCTAAAAATCTTCATCACTTCTGGCAGCCTTTGAAGCATGCGCAGCAGATGTTCATATCAGTTTAATTGGTTCATTAGCACCAGAGACATAATAATCCTCCGATCCTCCTACTTATCAGTTAGTTTAACTGTAGTCCACCCTGGACACCTGCGGTTCCCAGATACTCCTTATCCCTGTGTCCTGTTCTTCTAGACTGTATTTCTTAAACTATGTCACAACTATAACAATTTATCTTGTGAGAATTCTCAGTATGTTCTCTAGCTGTACTCTATTTTTTTTTTCTCTATGTATCATGCACCTCAGTAATTTTCCATTGCTACTGTTACAAAGCCATCAAACTTAACATTACTTAAAACTAATTCTAAAGGTTTCTATATTCCATTTTGTGATTTTGTGCCCCCTTGTTTCAACATGGAAGACTCCATAGAGATGAAGCTATTTGTGAAATAATAACGAGAAAAGGCTCCAAATACCATGAATGTAAGCCATCCTGACAACTTTTAATATAAACCAAAAATCTAATTTGCTTCACCATGGTAAAAAGTGTCCTTATTAGATCATAAAAATGGATGTGGTGGATATAATCAGAATATCCTCTGCACTTTCTCTCACATGTAAATCCTCAGTCATCATATTAATGTCTTAAAATCTAGAAGTATAATATAGTACGTGGAGCAAATAGTAAAAAATAATAGGTATTTTTATGCCTACAATAACACCCATTCTTTTTCTGTTAATATAATTGCATTTTTTGTGGATGTTTTTAATTATGTTTGAATAAGAATTCTAAATGAACACTGTTTCTGAAATTATTCAGCTACATAGAGTCAGCATTGGTGTGTGTATCTCATGCATTTGTTACACATCAGAGAAAACATGTAAGATTCTGTAATCTCAATTTATTCATATCCAGAAAGGGGAAGAACACTGCAAAAATGAGAGGCCAAAAGGTAAAAGAATCAGCCAGCTTCAGAAAATATCTACTGAAGCTGATTTACTTATGATGGGGACTAAATCTGAATGAAATCTGGTGAATGATACACTTAAGGTTTTAGTAGACATGGAAGCAAAATATAGTTATGAATACTTGTAAAGCACCCTTAAATAAATTTTCTGTCTTTTGTTGAAGTCAGGGCAAAGAGGTTAAATCGTTCCTAAAACCATTGAAATGCAAAATTGGAGGAATCTTTGTACTTATGAGAGTGCCTGACGCCTCTTCTAAGGCAGGATTTATTAAATCAATTAGGAGCACAAATTAACTTTGAAAACTGAAAAGTCCAAGTTCATTTACATAAAGCTAATGCTTGGGGACCTCAAATATATTTATTACAGAAAACAAAGAGGAGAAATTTGAAAACGTTCCAGAGGAAATGAAGAATGCAGTTACACTTTGTATAGACAACTGAAGAAAACATGGAAAAGCGAGAAATACTGAACCGGTAAAAACTGAATTAAGATTGGGAGTTCAGACAGTAAGAAAGAAACAATACTCTATCAGCAAGGAAGCCAAAAAAGGTTTGGAGCCAATAGTGAGTAATTTCCTTAAATATCAGCTTTTAAGTGAATGTCAATATGAATATAATACTCCCATTCTTTCAGTGAAAAAGCCACATAACAAGAGACTGGTTCAAGATTTGAGAGCAGTAAAGAAGCTAGTAATGGACATTTACCAGTGATTCCTAACTCATATACATAGTTAACAATTATTAGAGAATCAAATTAATATTTTTTCTGTTTTACGTTTAAAAGAAGCTTTTTTTTGCATACCTCTGGAGGAAAACAGTAAAAATATTTTTGCCTTTGCATGGGAGGACCCATCTCCTAGAAAAAGGATTTAACTCCGCTGGACTGCGTTATCACAGTGATTCAAAAATGACCCAACCATCTATGGAACAATTTTGGCCAAGGAATTGGAGCAGTAGCAAGGTAAGGAAAACCAAATAACCCTTCTTCATTATGTGGATCATATTTTAGTAGGGCAGATACTACTGAATGGCTGGGTATCAAGTATCAGAAAAGAAAACACAAATTGCAAAACAGACTGTAATTTATCTTGAATTTGAGATTTCTCAGAGAAAATGAAAATTAGGAAATAACAGAAAAGAATCCATTAATAGATTCCCTTTCCCCACCTCCCTCATCTTATAAAAAAGAAACTTATTCAAATCATGACTGCAAGTTACTGAACGAGCATGTGCCAGCAGGCCAGATTTGAAAGATGTTCTCCTTGAAGCTCCGGTTGAAAAATTATATACCAATGGAACCAGCTTTGTTGTGAGAGGCAGGAATTGCCAGGCATGAATCCACTTTTCAAACAACAATCCCACATAATCTGGTTAAATTAGACTCTTATTTATGGCTATGTTATTTTCTTAACCTGAGAGAATGTATTAGTTGACTCAAAATGACATGATACCCTGCCTAATAACATGAAAAAAATATGAGTTTTAATCTCTTTTCACAAATATAAGAGTAGCATCCCTCAAAGGTCCATACTGGGACCAATACTATTCAGTATCTTAAGCAATGACACAGCCAGTGGGATGGGATGCACTCTCAGCAAGTTTGTCAATGACACCAAGATGAGTGGTGCATTTGATGAGCTTGGGGGAAGGTATGTCATCCAGAGGTACCTTGACAGGCTTGAAAAGTAGGCCTCTGTAAGCCTCATGAAATTCAACAAAGCCAAGTAAAGGTTCTGCGTCTGAATCACGGCAATCACCAGTGGCAGCACAGACAAGGTGATGAACACATTGACAGCATCCTTGCAGAAGACTTTGGGATACTGGTGGATCAAAAACCAGAGCCAGCAATGTGCACCTGCAGACAAAAAAGCAAATCATATTCTTATCTGGACAAAAAGAAGAGTGGTCACCAGGTCAACTGATGTGATTCTGTACCTCTGTTGTGAGACCCCGCTGGGAGTACTGCGTTCAACTCTGGGATTTGAGCACAAGAAAGCCATATATGTGTTAGAGTAAGCCCAAAGGAGGACCACAAAAATGATCTGAAGGCTGGACCACCTCTCCTGTGAAAAAAGGCTGAGAGAATTGGGGTTGTTCAGCCTGGGGAAGAAAAGGTTCTAGAAACACCTTGTTATGGCCCTTCATTACTTAAAGGACTTAAAGGCAGGTGCAGATACAATTTTTACCAGGGCCTGTTGTGATAGGACAAAGCGTTTTAAACTAAAAGTGTGTAGATTTAGATTGGATATGAGGAGGAAGTTCTTGACTGTGAGGGTGGTGAGACAGTGGAAAATGTTGTCCAGAGAAGTTGTGGATACCCTGTAATCGGAAGTGTGGGAAGGGGTTTTGAACCAGATCTAGTGAAAAGTGTCCCTGCCCGTGGCAAAGGCTTGGACTACATGATCTTTAAAGGTACCTTCAACCCAAACTGTTCTATGATTCTCAGATGTTTGCTAAACTAAGCAGAGGTTTAGGAAGAAACACAAGAGTGAACACAATAATGAAACCTAGGTCAGACTAGTTTCAGACATATCAGTATGTCCTGTAATGGAGACAGCAGTCAGATAAATGGCAATAGCAATAAAATGCTTATAGATGTCAAAGCATCCAGAAAGTGGCCATCAGGAACTCTGGCAATAGAATATTCAAGCATTTCTTCTTCATCTATAATGAAATTTATTCCTTCTTAGAATTTAATTAACTCAAGAGTGTGTGCAAATTATTTTATTGTGTTATTAATTCTTGAAGGATCTGGTCCAGTAGAACATTTTATGGAGAATGGTAATGTGTATTTCTCCTATGTCCCTCACTTGTTATAGCTCCCAAGATGATGAAACAGAAAAGCATAGTGAAGTAAATAAAAACCACTGCAACAAAAAGAATAAAGAGCAACAGTAAGCGTCCTTGTGCACATATGTCTCTATTTAAACAGTGTTACAAACAATTTGCAAGTAGGGAATAGTTATTAAATTACTATTTAAAAAAAAATTGATAATATTTAAGATCACAAATATTCGTCAGCAACCACTGTTTTACATAAGCCTATTTCAAAATAACCTCTAAACACTGCCAATATTTTATATCCAGATTTATCACAAAATTTGATGGGTTTATTGAAAAACAGCTTCACACTTACAAAATGCAATCAAAATATTACACTGTATAATATATTGGGTAGAAAATGACAGCTGTATCAGTTTATCTTTATGGAAATATCTCCAAAATTATTCTGTACATAACGAAGTCCGTACTGCTTTCATATGTATAAAAAGATGAAAAACATTTAGTACTTCTTTTCCTTCTTGTTTAGATATTGTTTTTTTTTTTAATTGTACTATTCTGAACACTTTTTCCTGCCTTTTCAATGCAGATGGTAAATCAGGCATCCAATATCATGCCAGCCTTTTTCCAACCATACAACCATAGAAATTGTCGAATAATGTCAATTATTATCTATAATTATATAATTAATTAAATTTTATTAAGATTGATTGATACTGTAGAAACAATATTTATAGACTTCATGAAGACTAACTGCACGCCAGGAGCATGTAGATACATATATACTGAAAACTATTCATAATGTGCTTACTTCTGTGTGTCTTTATATAATATGCAAATTTTCTCATACAACTTTTTCTAAGAAAAGAACCTTGGATAATAATTTATATTAATAAAAGTGAGGAAGGGAAAATTAAGAAGTATATTGATCACAAGCTTTTTTGTTGTGTTTTTTTTTGTTGTTGTAGCACTATTGCTGCTTCTTCATCCCCAACACTAGCCATATTAAAATAGTAAAAGATTTTCAGAATTGTATTTTTTATATATGTTTTTAAACATCACATTAAATTATACCTGATGTTTTTAGAATGAAAATTCAATTAACAGAGTGACCCTGAAATTTTGGTTTGTAAAATAGTTGTTTAAGCCACTGCAATCTCCTGTCTAACCTTAAAAGATATTGCTATTTGTAGGGATACAAATTTGGACTTATTGATAGAAGAAAAACTCATCTCAATTAAACTTCTCTTATTGGGACCTTTCCTATTTTTCCTTTTTTCTTTTTTTTTTTTTTTCAGTAATAATTTTATCTATTTTAATGTAAATGGAATATTTTGAAAGATTAATTTTTTATTAAATATATTTTAGTTCAGTTAGTTTCAGGAATACTTGCAATATTAAGAATATTAATCAATTTGAACAGGAAACAAGAAAAAGCTAATTGTCATTACCATTTTACCATTGATTCTGCTAGCAGAAAGCATCTCTGAATGTCATGTAGAGCATGTATTTCAACCAGCAATATATGTTTTTGATGATGAGTTTTGTCTTCTAAGTGGTAGCTCAAATATAGTTAAGACAAAGACCAAAGACTGTCTATAACTAAACATTGCCCTGAAATAATGACCTGGGTTCAGCAGTAGCAGCCATTTTTATCCTTCTTAGTAACTGGTGCAGTGCTATGGTTCTGACTTTCGGCCTGGGAACAGAGCTGATAACACCGATGTTTTTAGCTGCTGCTAAGCAAGTACTTTGTGAGTCTCATGCTCTGCCAGGGAGGAGGGGAAGCCAGGAGGGAGCAAAGACAGCACATCTGACCCAAACTAACCAGAGATATTCCATACCACAGCACATCATGCCCAGTATGTAAACTGGGGGCAGTTACCCGGAAGGGCTAGTTCACTGCTTGGTTGGACTGGGTATCAGTCACTGGGTGGTAAGCAGTTGTATTCTCTCCCCTTGTTATTTCCCTTATCATTATTATGGGTGGCAGCAGCAGTGGTTTGTGTTATACCTTAGTTACTGGACTGTTCTTACCTCAGACCATGGGAGTTACATTCTTTTGATTCTCCTCCCCATGCCTCCGGGAGCTGAGGGAGGAAGTGGGGGAGTGAAGGAACGTGCTGTGTGGCTGAGTCGCAGACAGGGCTTAAACCGCAACAAATAAATACATTAAAAAGAATAGCATCTGAGAACTTCTCACATAGACTGGTATCTAGTCTATTAAGGAGATCAATCATGATTCAACTAACACAGAGGAATGTGTGAGCTATTTGATATAACAGGAAAGAAATACTGTTACAAGTGAATATTCTGTTTTTTGAAAAATGCAATGATTTAGAATTTTTTACTGACAACAAAGAAACTTTAATTCAGAATTTATTTTAGTTTTTTTTTTTTGTCTGGTTTTTTTTTTTTGAATCATAGCTGGAGGTCATCTGGTTGAGTGATTCATGCAAACCAAGGCAAGCATAAAACGTGCATCAGGTTGCTCAGCACTCTGTCCACTCAAGTTCAGAATATATTCAAAGATGCAAGTTCCACAGCTTCTCTGGGTTACCAGTTCCAGGATATGCTCACTTTCCTTTTGAACAAATTTTCACTTATATCTGTTCAAAACTTCCCTCACCACAACTTGTATCTGCTGCCTCTGATCTTTTCACTGCATCTCAGAGAACATCTTTGTTCCATCTTCCCTATAGAAAAAATGTACTTCTCTGTTTTTGTTGGATAATTCTTTCTAATACAGCTAAGACCACTACAATAGCATGCATTTGGCCTTTACCATACTGCTGGCTCACTCAGCTTGTTGTCTGCCAGCACTTTCAGATCCTTTTCTGCAAAGGTGCTTTCCATTCAGTTGGCATCCATCCTGTGCTCTGTACGTGATTACTCCCTTCCTGGTGTAAATTCATTTATGGTTTTCAGCAGAACAGACTTAGTAAAAGTCAAATAAAAGCATTACATTTCCTTTTATTAAACTTTCATTGAACTTTTCTGCCAGCCCATTTCTCCAGCTTTTCCATGTTCTTCTGAATGACAGCCCTGCACTCCAGTGTGTCAACTGTTCACTTTAAATTCGTATTTTCATTCAAACTTAGTGTTTGACTTTCTCAGATTGTGGCAATAGGTACTGCAACCTGGGAAGCATGGAGGCAAATATTATCAGTAAAAATAGAATCAAAGAAAGCCCAAACTACTGTCACTGCTATGTCCTCCTCCACTGTCCTTTTTTTCCCTAGCCCATGGTTTTTACTGCCTATTCACTCTGTGGCACTGCACCTGACATTTTCACCCTTAGAAAATTACTTGTAAACTAGGAATCCACAGCAGGTACAAACTGGTCTTTAATAGTCTTTACAGAAAATGTCCCAGCCATGTATTAAGTGGTATTATCTGATAACTAAGGTTTCCAGAAAGACCAAGAATTGAATCTACTTAAAGTTTTGCAAAAGAGAAGGCCAACAAAAGAGAGATTTTTATGTCCAAAGTAGGTTTTTGCTATGCTATAAGACACAGAATTTTTCATTAGGAAGAGGAGTTTATAGTTCCTTCTGATAGACATATTTTATTCCTATTGAGGGCATTTATTAATTATTTTCTTGGGCCCTTTACGTCTTTCTTTTTTTTTTTTTTTCTCTTTTCCTACATTATTTTATATGCTTTTGAATGAGGTGAACATATGAACAGTTATTACTCAAATTGCATACATATAAGTAAACATTTGGCTTTTATTTTGCTTCTCAACAAGCATAACAGAATGTTAAACTCAGTTATACATAAGAAAAACAAATAAACAAAAATCCAGCAAAAGAATAGAATAAATCTCTACCAGTTAAGGACTGATATTTTTCCAAAATCTTTTCTTTGTTGTTAATAAGAATACTAGCACCAACCTACTAATATTACTTTCCATTTCAAAACTTTTACTAGTACTATTCTACTATTTTGCTTGTACATCATTAGGCTATTATAAGTAAAACTGGAGTATCAACAAATGTTACAACTAAAAAAATATCTATCAGTTAGGAAGTTAGATTTCTCTGTGCTAGAAGTGTTTAAAAAAACTGAAGAAAAAGTCTAGCTTTAAACCTTAAAATGAAATCCTAAACTTCAACACAATAATCATATCCTACTTTATCTCTGAGTATTTAATGCTGGGTAGTTGCTATTCTACAATTAGCACTGAGCACTATGGCCTTCTGTGTTTCTTAGGCATGGAGGTCAAGGTGATCAGGCTTGAGAGCTTTAAATTTCCAATACAGGTATACCTGGGGGAGGAGAAAACAAATTAAATCAAATCAAGCTGAACCAAAATAAGAAAAAAACAGTAGAAGTTCCAATAAGCTCTTGGACCAAAACCTGGAAATTTCTTTCACTTATGATAGTGTTACAGTCAATTATTTTAGGAGTAAAGATCTATCTTACTTTTTCTCTTTTTATTCATATAACCTTGTTCTATTTTTGCCAGTTTTCACCAAGATGCTTAGAAAGAAATCTATTTAAACAGCTTGACATTTTTCAGAGGATTTTTTGTTTGCTTGTTTTTTAAAGGTATTGGTATTTACATGCTGTCTTAAAGATGTTATGCTTCGATGTCAAAGTAAGATTTAATGTTCCTATTCTGTAGAGAATGCAGCTCAGAAACATTACTCACATACTTTTCACAAAAAAAATTATATTTTCCCAAATAGCAATGTTAATGATTGTAGGACTTACTGCTCCTATTAAAGATACTTAAAATACTAAATGTTTATTTAAAATAAAAATAAAGATATACTCAAAATCCAGTATATATTCTACACCATTGTAGTTAATACTAAATTTACTACTGACTTCATTAATCTTTGTCTCAAGTCTCATTAAGCACAATAGGTAATACTTCAGTGGTTAATGACGTTGCTTTAAAATAGTAAAATTTAATAACCAATCTTTGTTGAGCCTGAACAGTTGCTTTTTATAAAACCCAAATTGAGGTAAAATAATAACAAAAATATAATTACAAATGGAGTAGTAAGGCACTGAAAAAGCAAAAAAGAAAAAAAACAAACAGAAAATATGCTACCACCTTGGTCACTCCTGAGATGCTGTCACACTGATAGCAGACAGCATGCAGTCAAAAGAAATCGAGTTCTTGGGATAATCCAGACTGGTGAAATAGTTTGGTGAAGATTATGACTCACATTATAAAGGACTTTTCATCCAAGCAGTGAACAGACAGTGTAAAGAGAAACTATACTGAATTGTGTGTTGGAAAATAAAACAATGTGTTTATTCACATTACCCATGAAGCTATTTAACTGGTAGAGCTTTGAAGTCTTATTATATACTTGTGTTTTGGGGTTAGGGTTTTTTTCTTGTTTTGTTTGAGGTTTTTTGTTTGTTTGTTTTTCTTATGCTTCTTTAGAAGAAGAACACCTGTGATTATGATGAAAACAGGAAAACAGATACAGTTTTGACCAGAGGAAAATGCGTGTACGTGTGTATATGCAATTAGAGAATAAGAGTTTGCAATGAAGGGAGTGTTTAGAAGACTTAAAGATCAGGCCTGCTGTAAAGTTTAAAACCCAGTTTTACTCAGTTAATTAACCTACAGTACACTTGATGCAAATGGTTAGCTTTTACAAATTACTAGTCACCATTACCATATACATATACCATATACATATACATATACATATACCATATACCAGGTGTCCCTCCGTAATAGCTTCGAGGCCCTGGATCTAGAAGGAGAGGTAGGTGAGAATGTGGGGCAAGGCCAGCCCACAAGGCCACATAGGAAAAGGGGGTCGACATTGCACCTCAAGACTGCCTCTGTTAAGAAAGAAAGAAGGGTCATTGTAGTAGGGGATTCCCTTCTGAGAGGAACAGAGGGCCCGATATGCAGAGTTGACCCTCATCACAGGGAAGTGTGTAGTCTGCCTGGAGCCCGGATCAGGGATATCACCAGGGCGCTCCCCAGCCTGGTGCACCTGACAGACTACTACCCGCTGCTGGTCTTCCAGACAGGTGGGGAGGAAGCTGCTTCCCGCAGTCTGAGGGGGATGAAGAAAGACTACAGGGCCTTGGGGCGGATGGTGAAAGAGTCTGGGGCTCAAGTGATCTTCTCCTCACTCCTTCCATCTTCCACTGATGATGTGGGAAGGAATGGGAAGATTCAGTTCATGAACGATTGGCTTAGAGACTGGTGCTACAGGCAGGGCTTTGGATTCTCTGATAACAGCTGGTTTTATAGGGCACCAGTCTGGACAACGACAAGTGGGAAAGGTTTGTCTCACAGAGGCAAAAGGATGCTGGGGCACGAATTAGCAGAGCTCATTTGGAGAGCTTTAATCTAGATTCGAAGGGGGATGGGGGTGCAGCTGGCCTTGCCCCAGTGGGGCAGCGCTCCAGAATTAATGAAGACAGGGAGGCCTCCTACAATCCTAGGGTGACATCGGTGTGCTCAGCTCGCTCCTTGAAATGTCTGTACACCAATGCGCGGAGCATGGGAAATAAACAGGAGGAGTTGGAAACCTATGTTAAGTCAGGAGACTATGATCTGGTGGTTATTACAGAGACGTGGTGGGACAGCTCACATGACTGGAATATAGTCATGGAGGGCTATGTCCTTTTCAGAAAAGACAAGCCAGCCAGGAAGGGTGGTGGGGTTGCTGTTTATGTGCGGGAGGAACTACAATGCACCGAGTTCTGTCCAGGGACAGATGACGAGCGAGTTGAGAGTCTGTGGGTGAGAATTAAGGGGCAGGCTGGCAGGGGCGATACTGTTGTAGGTGTCTGATACAGACCACCGGATCAGGGTGAGGAAGTTGACGAGGCCTTCTACAGGCAGCTGAGAGCGGCCTCCCAGTCACAGGCCGTGGTCGTCGTGGGGGATTTTAACTTCCCTGATGTTTGCTGGAAGGACCACTCGGCAACCCAGCCGCAGTCCAGGAGGTTCCTCCAGTGTACGGATGATAACTTCCTCCTGCAAATGGTGGATGAGCCGACCAGGAGAGGAGCGCTGCTGGATCTCATCCTCACTAACAAGGAGGATCTGGTTGAAGCAGTAAGGGTTGAGGGTTGCCTTGGTTGCAGCGACCACGAGATGGTGGAGTTCAGGATCTTGTGTGGTAGGACTAGTAGAATACCAAGTAGAATTGCAACCCTGGATTTTAGCAGGGCAAACTTTGGCCTTTTCAAGCAATTGCTAGGGGAAATCCCATGGGCATGGCTGCTTGAAGGTAAAGGGGCCCAAGATAGTTGGTTGATATTTAAGGACTGCTTTTTCCGAGCTCAAGATCAGAGCATCCCGACACGTAGGAAGTCAAGGAAGAGGGCCAAGAGACCTGCGTGGCTAAATAGGGAATTGCTGGGTATGCTCAAGTGGAAGAGGAGAGTTTACAGGTCATGGAAGGAGGGGCTGGCCACTTGGGAGGAATATAAGGCTGCTGCTAGAGGATGTAGGAAGGCAGCTAGGAGGACTAAGGCCTCCTTAGAATTAAACCTGGCAAGAAGGGTCAAGGACAACAAAAAGAGCTTTTTCAAATATATGGCAGACAAAACTAACACCAGAGGCAATGTAGGCCCACAGATGAACGGGATGGGTGCCCTGGTGACAGAAGATGCAGAGATGGCAGAGTTACTGAATGCCTTCTTTGTCTCTGTCTACTCTGCTGCAGGCAGTCCTGAAGAGCTCTGTACCCCTGAGACCTTAGATGAAGTCAGGTCAACGGAGCGACTTGCCTTAGTCGATGAGGAATGGGTTAGAGATCAGTTGAGCAATCTGGACATCCATAAATCCATGGGTCCAGATGGGATGCACCCGCGGGTGCTGAGGGAACTGGCGGAAGTCATTGCTAGACCACTCTCCATCATCTTTACCAAGTCTTGGGACACGGGAGAGGTGCCTGAGGACTGGAGGAAAGCGAATGTCACTCCGGTCTTCAAAAAGGGCAACAAGGAGGACCTGGGTAACTATAGACCGGTCAGCCTCACCTCCATCCCTGGGAAAGTGATGGAACACCTTGTCCTTGGTGCCATCTTAAGGCACATCAAGGATAAGAGGGTTATGAGGGGCAGTCAACATGGCTTCACCAGGGGGAAATCATGTTTGACCAATCTCTTAGCCTTTTATGAGGAAATAACGCGGTGGATGGATGATGGCAGAGCGGTGGATGTCGTCTACCTTGACTTCAGCAAAGCATTTGACACAGTCTCCCACAGCATCCTCACGGCTAAATTGAGGAAGTGTGGTCTGGATGATCAGGTAGTGAGGTGGACTGCGAACTGTCTGAAGGAGAGAAGCCAGAGAGTTGTAGTCTATGGGGCGGAGTCTAGTTGGAGGCCTGTAACTAGTGGAGTGCCTCAAGGATCAGTACTGGGACCGGTATTATTTAATATATTCATCAACGATTTAGATGAGGGAATTGAGTGTACTATCAGCAAGTTTGCTGATGACACTAAGCTGGGAGGTGTGGCTGACACACCAGAAGGCTGTGCTGCCATCCAGCGAGACCTGGACAGGCTGGAGAGGGCAGGGAATAACTGGATGAAATATAACAAGGGAAAGTGTAGAGTCCTGCATCTGGGCAGGAACAACCCCAGGTTCCAGTATAGGTTGGGAAACAACCTGTTAGAGAGCAGTGTAGGGGAGAGGGACCTGGGGGTCCTAGTGGACGACAGGATGACCATGAGGCAACACTGTGCCCTTGTGGCTAAGAAGGCCAATGGCATCTTGGGGTGTATTAGAAGGGGGGTGGTTAGTATGTCGAGAGAGGTCCTCCTTCCCCTTTACTCTGCCCTGGTGAGACCACATCTGGAATATTGTGTCCAGTTCTGGGCCCCTCAGTTCAAGAAGGACAGGGAGCTGCTGGAGAGAGTCCAGCGCAGGGCAACAAAGATGATTAAGGGAGTGGAGCATCTCCCTTATGAGGAAAGACTGAGGGAGCTGGGTCTCTATAGTTTGGAGAAGAGGAGACTGAGGGGTGACCTTATTAGTGTCTATAAATATATAAAGGGGGAGTGTCACGAGGATGGAGCCAGGCTCTACTCAGTGGCAAACAATGATAGGACAAGGGGTAATGGGTACAAACTGGAACACAAGAGGTTCCACTTAAACTTGAGAAGAAACTTTTTCTCGGTGAGGGTGACGGAACACTGGAACAGGCTGCCCAGGGAGGTTGTGGAGTCTCCTTCCCTGGAGACATTCAAAACCCGCCTGGACACATTCCTGTGTAACATTATCTAGGTGTTCCTGCTCCGGCAGGGGGATTGGACTAGATGATCTTTCGAGGTCCCTTCCAATCTCTAGCATACGGTGATACTGTGATACACAAAAGTGGTAAAATCTATGACAGCCTCAATTAGAAGTGAGTATATAGTACCATGTCATAAAGTCAACACTGAGGCTACTGTCTGTAGTAGTCCTCAGCTGCAGAGGTCATGATGATCACATTTGAGAGCTCTTTGGTGAGAGAAGTCAGTACAGAAGTGAACTCATCTTGTTTCCTCTCCATCTTTGTTCTTTCACTCTTGGATTTGTTCCTAGCCTCTTTCCCAGAAAGCTCATCTGCTCCTGGTGATACTTGTCTTATTTTAAGTTTCCCCAGGTATGCTTCTTCTGTGCTCAGCCCAAGCCCTAAGCTCAAAGCCAGCCTTGTGCTTTTCTTGTTCTTTGCGCTTTCTCTAGCAACTTCTCCTATTTCAGTCCTTGTTATTTGTTTTCTCATGCTACCTGAGTGCAACTACATGTTTATATTTGCCTCTTTGTTGGTCACATTGTTCACATATTTATGTAACATGCCTATGAACTGTGTCTGCCTATTCCATCACAGTATTACAAAATATTTAAATACAGTTGTTGCTTATAACATTTCAGTAAGCTTACATTTGAGTTCAAAGTAAACTAATCTCAATTATATGTTAGCTAATGGAATTTTAATTTATAGGTGTCACAAGCCTGTATTTTGGCTAAATATTGAATGCTTCTAATTTTTTACTCATTAGAATTAGGCCGTCTTAATGAACATGTGGTTCTTAGGATTTCCTCATACTTTCCTGGAATTTCTGTGATTCAGTGGTTTTATAAGATCTTTTTAGAGCACATGTTGGACAGTCATGTATGTGTATATTATTCAATTATGTAAAAAATTATGTTAATTAAAACCTCACATATTCAGAAGTGATGTTAGATGTGATTGCAACTTGTCAGGCTATTTCCTATCCTTTGTGTTTGTATGTGTTCTAACAGAGTGTGTGTAAATGAAATACATATTTTAAAGACCTCATAACTCATAGCAGCCAAATTTGTAGTTCTCAAAACTTGCAGCTCAACACAGCTTCATTAGTCTTGCTTACTCATCCCTGGCAGGAAGACCAATTATAACATATAGATTACCTTTTATCTGTCTTCTGCCACAAAGTTGGATCCCAGAGGCCTTCTAATCTGTATTCTGCTCTTCCTGTTATTCCCTTGTCGTATTCATAGGCACACCTGTATTTGCAATTTGGGATACCTCTGCTGGCTCTGCAGTATTCTCCAGTCCTGGTGTGCACTACCCAAATTCCACTTTCATAAATACTGACATCGAGAAAAACCTCTTTTACATCTGTTGTAATTTCTGTCATGACAATATATCACAATACATATGCTCTGACCTTATATACTTACATAGGTAGTAGTCTGGTGAAATGTATGAATACATTCATTTAAATATTCATAAAATATACAGGAAGAAGTTTTTTCTTCTTAAATGTATAGCAGCAAATATGGAACAAACACAGCCTTTACAGCATATCGAACAAGGAGCAGAGAAACGAGTAACAGACTTGAAGCACTACACAACTTGTTTAGATTGGGATTAATAAGAGTCAGCGATGATGAGGGCCCTTTGAATCATCTGGAAGGAATGTAATTAATGCCTGACTTTAATTAAGCAATCCCTAGCTAACAAGAGTGTACTCAATTATACACTTAAATTCCATGCTTATGTATTTTGCATAGCGTACATGTGTTTAGCAGTGTAGGCAGAGATATTTTTAACTAAACAGATTTACATCAGAAAATGCCAATTTATCTGACTCACTCTTCTCCCTACCAGAACAAAACAGTTCCAATGAAATAGACATTGGAAAAAAAGGATACTGAAAAAGACCAAAGCAGCCTAGAGGTGTTGATGCAGGCCATCATATAAGCATAAATGTATATGTCTTGCAGTGCACTGCCCCAAGCCCCCATCGGCTGTCTTCTGGGGTCTCAGCAGGGGAGGGCAGCAGATTCCTCCCCAGAATCCCTTCAAACCTGCTTCAACCAACCCCAACCAGCTAAGGCTGCCGAGGCCCCTGAGGGAGACATGCCCTGCCCATACCAGGCTTCATGGCCACCACTAGAGCAACAGTGGGAGGGGGTGAACAAACTGAAGGTTGGAAAGGTGATGAAGGGTGTTTCTGGTGCACATGATTCTTAGACAACAGGCTTCATCTGCACCAAATTTCTTTATATGTAAGACAGCTGTAAGACTTTAAACAGGTTGTTGGGTTTTTTTCAATGAAAATGCTAAAGCCTTTAACAAATGTGATTACTCTGAAATTCATACCGTTAGGAGCTCTTCTGACTTCATGAATCAATTTATTGGTGAAGAAAGTGAACATTTTACTCTCTGAAGTCACACAAAATAAATTAGTGGTCTCATTACTGAAGCAAAATGCCTCAGGAAAACACAAAGACCAAATACCGGTATCTTCCGGTGATGAATTTTGCTTGTCCTGGAGATACTTTTGATTTTTTTTTTTTTCTTTTCATTTGGATGCCCAGAAGTGCACTTTCTATATATTTGTTTTTGTTGTAAAATCCCCTTTCTAAACCACACAATTGGAGGCCTTACAAATATTCTCATGAAGTTAAGTGGCAGCATTGTTGCTGATTAAGAGATATTTGTTTTACACTTGGATAAATTTTCCCTATTTTCAAGTAGGTATGATCAGTGATTATGAAACTCTTCCCCTCCCTGAAGTTTCCAAAAAGAGTCTTCTTTAAGGATGCAGAAAAAAGCCTCTCTTACTTGTCTCTTCAAATAGATGAAAATGTTTTTCAATGTTTATGTTAGAATACAGCTCTTATAGAACAGGCATTTAGAAAATTTATGGGATTTCTCCTTGTATTTAAGCTCAGAGTCTCATTTTACTGCTGAATTAAAACACTGTGTCACTATCTTTGTTTGAAGATTTGTATTAGTTTTATAAAAATGCTTAAGAAATATTATGCTTAGTTACTATGGTAGTTTGTGGTTTATAAATAGAGTTTGTACGTTTTTGAAAATTTAGGTTGATAAGACTAAAATGAAACCTATTATCTCTGCCAGAAATAACACAGAACTGTATCACAGAACCAGAGAATGACTGAGGTTGGAAGAGACCTCCAAGAATGGAGACTACCTGGGTAACCTATTCCAGTGTTTAGTCACTCTCAGTGAAAAGTGCTTCCCAACGTTCACAGGAAACCTCCTGTGCTTCAGTTTGTGCCCATTACCTCTGATCCTGTCACTGGGCACCACTGAAAAAAGACCTGGTTTCCTCTTAGACTGGATATTATGAAAAATATCTTCACCAAAAAGGTAGTCAGGCATTGGAACAGACTGCCCAGAGAAGTGGTGGGATCATTGTTCCTGGAAGTGTTTGAAAAACATGTAGATGGGGCCCTCAGTGACATGGTTTAGTGGTGGACTTGGCAGTCCTGGGATAAAGGTTGGACCTGATGAACTTAAAGGTCTTTTCCAACCTTGTTGATTCTATAAATCTATGATTCTCTTCATTCCTGCCCATCCCTCCTGTGCCTTCTCCCCCACCCTCCCCGTGCCCCTCTTCTTATGTGCCTTAACTGAAAGATGTTTAAGTCTGTTACTAAATGTAGGTAAGATCTGATTTATATTTTCTTTGTATAACTGAGATCTTTTTTCCTCCTTGCTTGAGTTTATGGTGTGTCGTGGTTTAAGCCCAGACGGTAATTCAGTACCACGCAGCCGTTTGCTCACTCTACCCCCTTCCTCCCCCTACTCCCAGAAGGATGGGGAGGAGAATCGAAAGAATGTAACTCCCATAGGTTGAGATAAGAGCAGTCCAGTAACTAAGGTATAACACAAACCACTACTGCTGCCAACAATAATAATAATGATAAGGGAAATAATGAGGGGAGAGCATACAACCTCTCACCACCCGCCGATCGATACCCAGCCCGACCAACCAGTGATCTAGCCCTTCCAGGTGACTGCCCCCAGTTTACATACTGGGTATGTCATGCTGTGGTATGGAATACTTCTTTGGTTAGTTTGGGTGACGTGTTCTGTCTCTGCTTCCTTCTGGCTTCCCCTCCCCCCTGGCAGAGCGTGAGACTCAGAAAGTCCTTGGTCAGAGTAAACATTAATGAGCAACAACTAAAAGCATCAGAGTTATCAGTGCTGTCAAGAAACATTACCAATCAAAGTACATGTATGAAGGTGTTGTAGTTCAACTGCAGTCAGTAACTCAGACCCATGCAGTCCTCTTATTCACTCCCCCTGCTTTTCCCCCCCACCCTGGTCCCAGAGGGATGGGGAGGACAATCGAAAGAATGTAACTCCCACAGGTTAAGAGCACACAGGTAACTAAGGTGTAACACAAACCACTACTGCTGCCACCAATAATAATAATGATAAGAGAAATAACAAGGGAAGAGAATATAAATGCTCACCACCCACCGATACCCAGCCCCACTGAGCAGTGAACTAGCTCTTCTGAGTAACTCTCAGTTTACATCCTGGGCATGAGATGCTGTGGTATGGAATACCTCTTTGGCTAGTTTGGGTCAGGTGTCCCGTCTCTGCTTCCTCCCAGCATCTCCTCCTCCCTGGCAGAGCATGAGACTCAGAAAGTCTTTGGTCAGACTAAACATTTGAGCAGTAACTAAAAACGTCGGTGTTATCAGTGCTGTTCCCAGGCCGAAAGTCAAAACCAGAGCATTGCACCAGCTACTAAGAAGGAGAAAAAATGACTGCTACTGCTGAAACCAGGACAGAGAAGAAAAGGAAAATATCCTTATAATGACACTGTGATGAAACATAAACCTCCAGCACAACTTTTTTAAGGAAATAACCATATCCTTATCCATCACATCAATGGAAAACTTCATGCAGATTTACGTCGTAAGGTGCCTTCTGACTATATTAATTCTAGAAATAAAGTACTTTAAAACCATTACCTACAAATTTATTAAAGGTAAGGTTTGATTAAGAAAAAAAATAGAAAAAAGATTTAATTTAAATGTGACATTATTGAGACTGATAGCAAAAGGTTGTTCTTAAATTATTTGCATAGGCTAGTAAAAATTTAATATCAACTTAATTCTGTTATTAGAAAGCAAATAAAATCTCACCCAGCTAAAAAACAGCAAAGGTATTATACAATGACAAAAAGTCTTAGCAGAGGTAAATTGAAACTATAATGAGTCTAGATTACCCAGAGAATTAATCACCTACAGTTGAGGACTCCTCTACCATCTCCTACCTGCCCCAAAGGAAAGAACAATCTCTTCACCATGAGCACTCAAATGTCTTATAGCATCAGGAGACCCCAAATAATTAGAGGACCACTTTTCCTAACTTGAATCACATTTTAATTTGCATTCAAAACTGAATACAGTATAACATTCTACAGTCATGATTCAAGCACTATAGGTTTGTGCTTACTAGAAGTGGCCGTTGACACAAGCTCTGTTTATGAATGTCAAGTATATGGTTAGTCAAACAAAATTGCTTTTACTATTTTTTTTAAAACAAAATTGTTTTACAACTGTTTATGTTTAATTTTCTGGATTTCCATGTATGTGTAAAATGTTCTTAAAAAATCTGGTCACTGCTGGATATTTTATTAGAAACAAAACAGTTGAAAAGCAATTGAAAGTTACAGTCTTGTTTGTTATGTGCAGATCATTTATGAGCTGAGATTGAAATAAAGACTGATGTTCTTTCTGGGCTGAGGTAGTGTTTTCATCTTTGTGACTGTGAACAGCTTCATTATGAATATATATAATTACTGGAGTGATCAAATATTTATCTCTTTTCCTTTATGACAAAATAAGCTCCCACCTCTTTCTTGTCTTTTATGATTTTTGTTTACATAAATATAACAGTATCAACATACCAGTAAAGGCTTGTGGTTTATTGACTTACTTGCTTCTTGCTTAAAGTCATAATCTTGAAAAGAAAAAAGTCCACTCCTTATGTAGTGGTTAATAATTTCTATATAGCTCAGTTGCCAAACTCTTACAGGAGTATGAATAACAATGTTAGCTGAGTACAAGTCAAACATCACTTAAAATGGTTCTTAAGTTGTTAGTCCAGACTCAGGAGAATTGCATCTTGTCTCCACCACAGCGAATAAAAATTTACATATGTCTATAGTAAAGGTCAAACACGATTCTGAAAACTGACTTGTATGGTGAATACATAATATTTTCTAAATGTCTGCATTTAGACCTCATGAGTGGGAGCCCAATATGCCTAACTTCAGTGTGGGTATGTGAGAGGTAGTCTTCTGAAAAAGACTAGTAATATTGAGGGCTAAGTTCAGTTGCTATTTGAAGTCTTGCAGCTTCAGTTAAATCATGGATTTTGTTGCCTGAATATGAAATCTGTTTTAGTACAACAGCAATAAAGAAGGTAACTTCAGAAGACAAGAACACTGTTTATTGCATCTAATAGAAGATTAGACATTTCTTTTAAAATTCATTACCATTATCCTGTCTGAATGGTTCTAAATGTATTTGTTGTTGTTATTTAACAATATTTTGGTGAAATAAAAATGGAATAGGATTAATGAAAAAGGAGAATATAAATATTGGGGACATCACTCCTAGACCACTGGAGTCAATGATATCTTAAAGTTAATAACATCCTGAGACTGTGGCCATCAATAAAACTGTTTTTGAAAACAAATGTGCTTCAAACTCTGCCATGAGCTATCAGTTTCTATCTAAGGTTTTCATAACGGCAGGTGAAGATATACTGGGACAAAGGCTCACATAGTCAGTCTGCAAGCTTGCATCATTTCATGATCCAAGTACAAAGTGACGTTAAGGTCTTGTCAAGGCTGGCCAGCAACCAGTGTTTTACATTAAGCATCAGGGGAGTCAAGTGCACAGGCCTCCTGAATGGAAATGGGGTGCTTTCCATTGAAGTAGCTTGAATAGTGAAAGGAGTCTTAGAATTAAGACAACTTTGTCATACATGGATATTCATTTTCTTTCTGAAGCAATGCAGTCAGCATGAAAAGAAAATCAAATGAAGTAACAAAACTCTAGATGGCTTTTCACAAAGACAAGGATGAAAACAAGATCAGTGAAAAGAAGATGCATGTGACAAGTACAGACTTCATAATAAACAAATAGTTAAGAAACAGTACATACAAAGAAAGCTTAGTATGAATCAGAAATTGCAGAACATTGTGATTCCATAAGTATTTGTTTGTTCTGTAAGCAATAAAATTGACAGTCTCTTCAGCGTAGAGCAAATAACAGCAGGTAAATGTTTTCCTGAAGTTCACTTGAAGCCTAAAGGGATACAATATTAAAACAACCTACCTATTCTTTTCAGCTCTCACTTGTATTCCACAGAGAATTTTTTCTCAGTTGTGAGTACAAAGTAAAATTTGAAGAGATCCCAACTTCCTCTCTAGTTTCTATTTATTATTAGCAAGTCGAGGCATCAATTCATAATGTAGAACGTGTCACTTGAGACTACTATTGTCCTTAGAGTGAAAGGATTTCAAGAAAGCTTTTTTTTTTGGAGATCTGAAAAAAATAAACTTTCTTTAAAAAAAATAAAACCTATTTTTTTATTTACACCATTTGCTTTAAAGAAACATCCAAACTTCCCAGTACTTTTCAGCAACAGCACTTGACATCTTTGTCTCCATTGGCAACAGTTTTAATTTTTATGTTATTTTTGTAATAACTTTGCTGAAAGATATTGTTTGAAAATTATTAGAAATGAGCTCAGATCATAAAAACATTTGTTACTTTACATTACAGTAAATGAAATAATGCACTTTTGCCAGTTATTATTAAATATAAAACAATTCTCCTAAAGAAGCACCTTGATAAATAAATAGGGAAAATAACTCATATTTAGAATAGTAGAATAGGACTCCACTGATAAAATCTAAATCTATCTTCTATTGTTTGAGTATCTTCATTTTCTTTTTTTTCCCCAAAATAATTAGCATAACAACATAATACATTAAATTGCAAAAAGCCCTATGCTTTAGCAAGTAATATGGGCTGGAAGTGGTAATGAATGTATCTTGCTAAATGTTTATCTGTGTCTTGGCTAGTCCAGAAAATGCATTAGCTAATGATTTTAAATTACTAGAATGAAAACTCCTACAAGATTAAATTATTCTCATTCATAAAATCTATTTGAAGAATACAGGCAGCTTAAAAAAAAAAATTGATAAAAATATCAGTCTGCAAAAATATCAGATTTTTTTTTAAAATCTAAAACAGAATCATGTGGATTAAGCATAATAATAACAACAACAATAATAATAATAGTAATAGTAATAATAGTAGTGCCTGTGAACCACAGTTTATAATTCTGGCGTTTAAAAATTATTCTTCCAATGAATCCAAATTAGGGGCAGTAAAAATGTCATGTACCACTTAATGACATTCAACGTTGTACTCAAAAAAAACCCTAAAATGGAACAATAAAGCAGTATGAACAAACTTAATACCTATTTATTATGCTCGACGTTTAACAGACATTTGGATTGCAAGTCCAACTGTAATTGCATCTTGTTTTTGCTTTACTGACTGCAATTCAAAACATTTACTGATGTATGTGACTATAATCCTACATCCTCTTTTTTAACTCTTTTGTGTGTGTGTGTGTGTTCTGAAGTGCCCAGTAAACTTATTCACCATTCTTGTCTTCTCATCAACAATATGAAGTAGGTAGTGTTTGCATTGCTTGAGAAAAAAAAAAACAGCCATTACACTTGCAATGTCCTGCACTTTTTTCTTTTCTTTTCATAAGGGACCCACTTCAGCCAGTGAATTGGGGCACTGAATAGATTTCCTCTTCCTGTTCATTCCTACTGTTAGTTTAATGGTTAGTGAACTCACCTAGGGAATAGAAACCACAGCTTCTATTACTTTCAGTCACAAAAGAATGAGAATCCATGTGTCCCACTCTGTATGTGTTTTAAACCAATGTTCAAAGAGGCTGGTAGAAACACCATTACTGTACTTTGACAGTGCAAATGTATGTTGCAGCTGCGTTTAACTCAATACTTTTAGGAAATATGCTTTTGTAACATGTCAGTGTAGTGTTAATCTTGCTAACAACATGTGAATTAAATTACATCTTTCTGTGACTTTGGTATTTTCTTCTTGAACTCCAGTTACCATTGACATTTTGTTGCACCTTTACTGCTAAACACTTGAACTAAGGACTTTAGAGGGCTCAGACTGGACATGTAAGTTCATGCGCCAAGGAAACTTTCAGTCTAACCAGAAAAAGTTTTATTAACTGTAGGCTTCCACAACTGAATGATCCTGGACTTCTGTTTCTGCTGCATCAGACGTGAGGATATAGATTATGCCTGAAATACTTTTTGCATGTATTAAAATGTGAGAATATCTCAATAGTCTAAATCTTTATGTATATCTGTAAAGGTAGATCAAGATCTTCTAATCTTAACAGATACAATTAACCAGAAATGACAGTAAGAGTAATATCAACAAAAGTAATGCAAAAGCTATTATTTTATTTCTGTTATTGTTTTTATTATTAATAAACAGGAGTATCCATAACAGGTTTAAACTGCGGTGTAATAATGACTAGATTTTACTCAATCTGCAGTTTGCTTGATTTTTCTCAAAGAAAGAAACGTTACATGTGGTTGTTGGTTGGGCTGCATTACAAGCAAGAACACATTTATTTTGTGTCATTCACTGTTCTGGGAGAGCACATATTTAATTTATATGAAACTAGTGGATACACAAATATTTAGTTCTACAAATATGCAAGATGTGATAGACTAGACATGATGATAAAAAAGGTTATTTTCAAATCATTTTTTCATATAGACATGCGATTTTGATTCTGGTCTCATGCACTGTAGAAAAAACTTGGTATACCTTTTTGTTTTGCTTCAGTATGATTTTTCCAGAGTTTTATAGACTGGTCATTATACTGTTCCCTTATTATTATTATTATTAGTTGTATCAGCAGTGGTTTTGTATGGGACCTTAGTTATTGGACTGTTCTTATTTCAGCCCATGGGATTTACATTCTTTTGATTCTCCTCCCCATCCCTTTGGGAGTGGGGTGGGGGGAAGAAGGGTGGGAGTGAGCAAGTGGCTGCATGGTTCTGAGTTAGCAGCTGGGTTTAAACCACAACACCCTTCCATGATAGAAATAATGTAATATATCCAGATCTTGCTTTATTTGACTCAGTACAGGCAAATACCACCTTTATTATGCTTTGTTTTTATCTTTTGAAATAAAAAAAAAATGTAAAAGACATTCTTTTTTTTTTTTTTTTTATAATACATGTATTCAAAATATATGACATACTGGTAGTGAGAGATTCAAATATTTGGCTAAGTGCTGGAAAATATATCTTCCAGAACAGGCAGTATAAATGTTCCTGGAAAAAATATCTTGATTCATAAAACAAAAGAAAGTTTTAGGGAAGAAGCTACCTTAGATTTCTTCCTTTCTTATTTTTTTTATCTTGCCTCTTCAAAGTCAAATTATTGAACATCTAAAGTTAGAAGGCAATAAAAGTAAAAGTAATCATAAAAAAAAAAGATTATTACTGTGCAGGAAAGCATAGGTGGGAGCAGCAAAATAAAATGAATGAACTAGTGGCAAAATATCCTACTGCTGAAAAAAGCTAGGAGGCATACTGAAATAATATAATGGCTGTATGATGAGCTCTGTAATGGAGGGAAGGAATGTCATCCAGAGGGACCTTGACACACTTGTGAGGTGGGCTGATGCCCACCTCATGAAGTTTAACCATGCCAAGCGCAAGGTCCTACACCTCGATCAGGTGCCAGCAATCCCAGGCACAGCTACAGGTTGGGCAGAGAAGAGATTCAGAGCAGCCCTGCAGAGAAGGACTTGGGGGTGCTGGTTGATGAGAAAATGAACATGAGCCGGCTTCACTGTGCGCTTGCAGCCCAGAAAGCCAACCGTATTCTGGGCTGCATCAAAAGGAGCCTGCCCCTCTACTCTGCTTTTGTGAGACCTCACCTGGAGTATTGTGTGAAGTTCTGGTCTCCTCAATACAAAAAGGACATGGAACTGTTGGAACAAGTCCAGAGAAGGGCCACGAGGATGATCAGGGGACTGGAGCACCTCCCGTACGAAGACAGGCTGAGGAAGTTGGGGCTGTTCAGCCTGGAGAAGAGAAGGCTGCATGGAGACCTCATAACATCCTTCCAGTATCTGAAGGGGGCCTACAGGGATGCTGGAGAGGGACTTTTCATTGGAGACTGTGGTGACAGGAAAAGGAATAATGGGTTAAAACTTAAACAGGGGAAGTTTAGGTTGTATATAAGAAGGAAATTCTTTCCTGTTAGGGTGGTGAGGCCCTGGAATAGGTTGCCCAGGGAGGTTGTGAATGCTCCATCCCTGGCAGTGTTCAAGGCCAGGTTGGACAAGGCCTTGGGTGATATGATTTAGCGTAAGGTGCCCCTGCCCACGGCAGGAGGGTTGGAACTAGATGATCTTAAGGTCCTTTCCAACCCCAACGATTCTATGATTCTATGACTTTAAAAAGTATTAAAAAGGAATCATATGAAACTGAAAATAAGTACATGACTGAAGATTGCTATAAAGGAATAGGTCAAGCATGTAAGGATTTTATCAGAATGATGTAACCATGAAATCTGTTACAGGGACCAAAAAAAAAAAGGAAAAATCTAAAAGGAAAATTCTTATAAGCACATTTCAGAGTAAAAATAAGACAGTTAAAGGAACAGATCCATTTACAGAAAGCCAGAAAGGATGGAAGAGGCTGCGTAAGAGAGCAGAGTGAGTGAATGGTTTTTATCTAGGAGATTTCTGGACTGTGTCAAAGACAACTTTTTAACAGTTTCTGAATATGGCAACAAGGATTGATGCCCTTCTGGAGTCAACAGCAACTTTGACTGCAGTGGTCCAAAACTTTTAGAGGCTAAGATCTTGAGGAATGTGAGAAAGACAAGAAAAGGAGTGAAGACAACAGACTTCAGAAGAGTAGATTTCAGCTTGTTCAGGGAACAATTAGGAGTAATACAAAGGGAGCATGTATTAGAGGACAAAAAGGACCTGAGGAGTGCTGTAAGATTTTCAGAAACAGCATTCTCAAAGCACAAGTATGATCCATCTCACTAAATGGAAAAAAGGAACAGGCATACTAATAAATCAACTGTATTGGGTTTGCAGGGCAAGTTTCTGGTAGTGGGGGGAAGAAGAGGCTACAGTGGTGGCTTCTGTGAGAAGCTGCTAGAAGCTTCCCCTATGTCTGACAGAGCCATTGAAGGGATCCACACTGGATCAGTTCTTAAAGAACTACAACCCATGGGAAGGACTCATGTTGGAGAAATTCATGGAGGACTGTTTCACTTGGGACGGACCCCATGCTGGAGCCAGGGAAGTGTGTGAGAAGAAAGGAATGGCAGACAACATGTAACGAGCTGACCACCATCCACTTGTGCTACTTGGAGAGGGAATAGATAGAGAAATCAGGACTGAATTTGAGCCTGGTGAAGAAAGGAGGGGTAGAGGGAAGGTGTTTTAAGATTTGTTTTTATATCTCATCATACTTCACTAATTTGATTAATAATACATTAATTTCCTAAGTCTGTTTCACCTGTGATAGTAACTGGTGATTTATCTGTCCCTGCCCATATCTTGATTCATTAACCTTTGCTCTATTTTCTCTCCCCTGTCCAGCTGAGGAGGGTGAGTGACAGGGTGGCTTGGTGGGCACCAGGCATCCTTCAAAGATCAACCCACCATACCAACCATGTTAAATAGCAAGCTATTAGGAAATCAAAAACACATGAGAAAAAAGAACCATATGAGACTAGATGGACAAAAATATTACTTGGGTATGCAATGATCCAGTTAGGAAAGCAAAAGCTCAACTGGAGCTCAAGCTGGCAAAAGACACTTCTGTCTTTTTTGAATGTATTTATATGGATACAATTAGAGGACGTAAAGCCAATCTTTGAAGATTGTTAACTGTAATATTTAACAGAGTTAATAGATCAGTACTGAAGTATAGTATGAAGAACTAAATGGAAGAACATTATGCAAATTTATACATATCTAAGTTGATTTGTTGTTTGCTCTAAAGTATTTAAAGAAGTAATTGAAGCAGTACCTGAATCTTTAGTGCTTATCAAGGACAAAGGGGGCACAAAGGAATGAATAACTATAGGGTTTGATGGTTTTTTTTGAGAAACATTAAGGAATAAAAATGGACAATATGATACAGCCAAGAGAAAAATGTCTTAAGTGAATTTCACTTATCACTTTGATAGGTTAACACATATCACTGTTCCTTTGGGATTCTCTGTATTTCTTAACATAGATAAAAAATTACAAAAAATAATAGCAATTTTACTCATGACTACTTTGTAACTAACAAAACCTGAGAAGAAATACGTGACTTATTCCAACAGCTCATGGTGAAAAGCAGACAAGTCTTTTTGCACTCTCTAGGGGACTCCATCTGTCCTGTCAAGATGGCACTGCAGAAAATTGTGGGTGTGTTTCAGATATTCTATGGCATCTTAGAGAGCACTAGAAGTCTACATAAAGGCTACTGAACTGAGACTTCAATTGTCACATTCTAAAGCAGACAGTAATCTGATCAGCTGAAAAGCTCTCTAGACTTTATTAACTGTAGTGTAGCTACAATAGTAATAGTCATTTGAGTTTCCTTCATGATGAGATCCTGTTATTTCAAAGCTATTTAATTGAATCTGAAGGCACATATCTAAATTGGGTCAAGTGAATTGCACTTCAGAAATGATTATTGTAAGCATCTAGGATGTGATACAGTTGCTTAAACATGAGCATATATTCACACTTTATGTGCTCTAAGGCACTTTATAGATACAATACTGGACCAATGGGACACTCACATGCTTCTCAACCAGCAGCTGGAAGACCATGCCAAACATGAAATATTATGCTCAAATTGTGTAAGTTGTCTGGTTTTTGACAACTGGAATTTATACATAATGTTAAATGATTATCAGCCGAGATGTTTTTATGTAACATTTCAAAATTCATCAAATCCATTTCTCAAGGATCTTGTCGTGGTTTAAACCCAGTCAGGTAACTTGTTCACTCACTCCCAGTGAGTGGTGACGAGCTGACAACAATCGAGGTCCGTGTCCGTCTCCCCCCCGCCTCCCCGCACCGGGGCTCTCCCCTTCCCCGCTCCCGGAGGAACGGGGAAGAGGATCGAGAGAGTACAACTCCTACGGGTTGAGACAAGAACAGTCCAGCAACAAATCACCACCGCTACTATCAGCTAAAACAATGATAAGGGAAAATAACAAGGGAAGAGAATACGATACCACCGGCCAAGAAAGCGAGTTCCACCCAGAAGCCCCTGTCCTTCTGGGTAACTCCCAGTTACCCCCTCACCCCGGGCATGACGTGCTGTGGTATGGAATACCTCCCCGGCTAGCCTGGGTCAGGCGCTCCGTCTCTGCTTCCTCACAGCTTCCCCTCCTCCCTGGCAGAGCATGAGCCTCACAGAGTCCTTGGTCAGGGTAAACATCACTTAGCAACAACCGAAAACATCGGCTTCACCAACACTGTTCTCAAGCTGGAAGTCAAAACACAGCACTGCACCAGTTAACACAAAGGAAAAACATGACTGCTACTGCTGAACCCAGGACAGATCTATACTAAAGAAAAAGACACTTTTTATTAATATTTGACATGTTTGAAGATTACACAATAACACTCTAATAATCATACATTTGAAATGCGGTAGTTTTTCAGACCACTGTGGGCTGTGACTGATGTATGTTCTTCAGTAACTTTATGGAGGTGGTTATGAAGGTGATTGAAGCTCAGTCGTTTGACTTTGACCTGAAAGAGAGGACATGTATTCAGATTCTTGTCATGTGGCCTTTGCTGGTAGTTAGTAGAAAAATCCAAGAGGACACCTTCCCAAACCACTTTTCAGCTGTTTAAGCCACTGCTCTAAGTAGGTATCAGGAGAGTGATCTGATGCAGCAAGAAGAGATATCACAGCCTGATAAAGAAATGTAAGTGATCTCAGGGGTGCAGCAGGCTGTGAAGACCGAATTACCTTACTCCTGAATAAAGTATGTGTTACAGTGACATGCAGACAGTATGGTGAATGGAAAAGTATTCTAGAGGCATGCACATGCCTCTGCGTGTAGAACAAGTGAATACAAATTAAATCATCACTCAGTAATGCAGAAAGTGCATTCTTCCCTTTCCCAATAAACATGACTCCGTTTGTTCTGAGTTCAAAAAGCATATAGAACCTGTAGGAACTCATTCTGTTGAAAGGAGACCCTAGACTTCATGACACTTTTCCCCTTCTTTTAAAAATAACAATACAGTAGTCAATATCTGTGATCAATTTTTGATATACTAAAAAGAAAAACCTTATAAATTCTACATATATCTCTTACCAAGAGACCTGACTCGTTTCTGATCTTTACTAAAAAAAAATTTTTTTCAACTTTCCCCAGCTTTTTTAGTGTTCCTATTTTTTTAGAGTTCTTAGGTTAAATAGGAATAAGCAGTTTTGGCAGACAGTCACGTAAATAATGTATTATAGTGTTGATTTTAGTAAGTATTTCTTGAGATAAGCTCAGTTCCCCCATGTGATCAGGAACTTCCATTATTAGTTATGCCTTGTAAACCTGAAATAAGGTGTATGTATACATTTTATGTGTACGTTGTCATGCTTTATGTATACATGCAATGTATACATAGAGAATAATAGTAAGAATGTAAAACCCACAGGTTGAGATATGCAAACAACTTAATAATTGAAATGGAGTAAAATTTCATGATAATGGAAATAATGCCAACAACAACACTGATAATAATAGTAGGAAACAACAACAATGCCCAGAAAATTCAGAAAACACAAGTGGTGCACAATACAACTGCCCACCTCCTGCTGACCAATACCTAGGCTGTCCATGAGCAGTGATTGGTTGGAAGAGACCTACAATAATCATCGCATTCAACTGCCTGATTACTTCAGGACTAACTAAATGTTAAAGCAGGTCATGAAGGGCATTGTCCAAATGTGTTTTAAACACTGACCGACCTGAGACATCAATTACCTCTTTGGGAAGCCTGTTCCAATGTGTGAGCACCTTCTCAGGAGGGTGGTTCCTTATGCCCAGTCTAAACCTCCCCTGCTGCATCTTTGAACCATTCCTGCATGTTCTATCCCTGGATACCAGGGAGAAGTAATCTGCACCTGCTTTTCCACTTTGCCTCCTCAGGAAGCTGTAGAGAGCAATGAGATTGCTCCTCAGCCTCCTTTTCTCCAGCCTAGACAAACCCAGAGTCCTTGGCTGCTCCTCATTGGACATTCCTTTCAGCCTTTCCACCAGCTCTGTGCCCTCCTCTGGATGCATTCAAGGACCTTAACATCCTTCTCAAATTGTGAGGCTCAAAACTGAACAAAGTACTCAACATGAGGCTACACTAACACTGAATAGACCAGAATAATTTATTATCAGAGAATTTTTATTGTCTTCTAAGTTTGAGGTTGCATCCAGAAGAAACACTAGGACTTAACATAATTATAGTTGCAGTCTATTTAATCTTTTATAGAAATTTAATCTGTTGATTCTATTGCCTGCTGTCAAACCCCATTTTCCATTATTTTTCCTATTCTTTTAGTAACATGGAACAGTGATTATAAATAAAGCTAGAACCTGTATGCCACTGCTAGCATCAAAGGTCTCCTAAATTTTTTACAATCTGGTCATAATTTCAAAGGAAAAAATCTGATGTTCGGAACATTGGCAATTTTTGTTTAATATTAAGATGCTTTTAATAGTAAGATGTTTAATATTAAGATGCTTTCATTTGGAACATTGTAGTCTGATGTTTATGGTGCACTCTTAAAACAAATTATGTCTCATAGTGCATATTGTGTTTGTAATACAGGCAGCACATTGAAATTTTACACTTTTAGTGGATGACGGAATTCAACAGAATTCAAATTCTCTGTAAGAATAAATTCTCTGTAAGACTACTAACTTCTTAAAATATACAAACCTGTCAGAAACACTGGTTAATTTAGAAATTTCAATATAGTAACATTTTTTTACTTATTTGCTAAATCTGTTTTTTTGCTCAATTTTAAAACTAATTTTACTTTAAAATGTCTATATAAATTTGTAATTATTATAATTATTATTAAATCATGTTACTTTAACTTTTTTTTTTTTATAAATGCAAATAACAGGTATTCATACTATGCACAGTAACCATAGTATACATAATAGAACTTGAATTTAACTTGGAATTTACAGATCATTAAAGTAAAAACAACCAAGTACTTCAAATGTGCAATAGTGACCCAATGTGGACCCAAAATTGAAGAAAACTGTCCCTGTTCAACATCACATTCTTCCTTCTCAGAAATCCCTGTTATGCTCAGAAGCTTGTTGTAACAGAAAGGAGCATACCCTTTCTTGTTAGTCTGATTAATATTTAAGAGAATAACCACACAAATTACTTAATCAATATTACAGTTAGAATTGTTACACATATTTTTCCTATCCTCTACCCCTTCTTGGTGGTGTTATGCTCTCCCTTTAAATGATCCTTTTAGTTCTAATGTTGACACCTCAGTTTACCTCAACAAGAAAGAGAGACTGTTGCAACAAGCAATTAGCACCCCATGGTCCATGTGGGGAGAAGCCCAAGGGTTTCTGGGGGCCCAAGGGTCCCTGAGGGGCAGTGGGCTGCTCCCCAGCCCATCAGTCCTCTGTTTGTATTGCTGCAGAAGGGTCTTCCTTCCCAGAAGCAGCACATTGCATTGATTTAATAAGGCTCTTTTGGCCAATTCCTCCAGCCTCTTTAGGTCTCTCTGAACTGTCAGCATGAGCTCCCCACAATTTGGTGTCATCTTTAAACTCTGTCATTTTCTCCAGGACATTGCTAAAGGTGTTAAACAGGACAGGTTCCAGGATAGACTTTTTCAGTAGTCCTCCCTTAATTGTACTCTAGGTGGAGGACAGCTCACTAACCACAACCATCTTCACCTTGTCATGCAAGCCATTTTTTACCCAGTTGGTTTTAAAACCATGCAGCCCACAATGTCCTAATGTGGATAACAGAGTTTTGTGGGAAATAGTGTTGAAAAAGTAAAGGTGATATTTATTAATAACAATGTAGGTAATGGTATTCATTTTAACACATAATGAGGGCCTACTTAGAAATCCCTAAAAATGCCATGAAATCAATGCTTATGGTGAAGATCTATTGGTGGTTTTTATACTTGGGAAAAAAAGAAAAAAAAATCCAAGCACAAATGACTTAGAAGAGATCAGTTGCTTTAATGGGCAATATAGAATGTCTTTTGAGGTAAAGTTACAGGTTCATATTTTTTTCCAATAAAAAGGGTAGAGAAACAGACAAGATGCAACATAGTTAACGCAATGTCACATATCTTACTGCTATTGTACCATGTATTTCATGATTTTCCTTCAGCCAAGTCTTTAATTAGGTTTATTTGCCTACAAGAAAAAGATATTTTTAAATGGCATTCTGATAGAGTGTGCAATATTTCTTCTATTTATTTATTTTTAAAATTTAGTAGATCCCACTGAAAACTCATTTAGAAAGAATGGACAGCAAGAGGTCTCACAGAGAAAGTTTTACAGCACATTTTGACATCTCTACATATACATTCTTAGCTATATCACTGTAATATTTTAGAAGCATTTAATTTAGGAAAAAATATGCCATGCTAGCTTATAAAAAAGGTTATTCTGATTAATTAAAGGGAAATCCACCAGCTTGCATTGTCTCTGTAAAACAAAACAAAACAAAACAAAAACAAAAACAAAAACAAAACAAAAAACAAAAAAAAAGCCAACAAAAAAAAAACAAAACCCAAACACCTACATAGTCTTTAAGTCAAAGAGAAAAGTCATGAACAAAAAAATGAGTGCAATGGGTGAAGTGATTTTTTTTTATTATTTTTTTTTATTTTTACTATGCTCCTATGATTGTTTTCTTTGGTCCTTGCTGCTTTGGACAGGACCATGGACCATGCACTTTGTCATTTTGTATCAGTTGCTTAACCTTTACTGTATACAATCATCCTTATGAGTTCTTTTTTTCCTTTTTTTTCTTCCCAACTTAGGAAGTTGTAGTAGTAGTGGTAGTACACAATAATATAGTTTCAAAGACACAGATGAAAAATTGCAATCTTTACACTGCACCTTTCCCAAAATAGGGTACTTTGTAACCTAGTAGTTAAAGCACTGCCCTTTTGACCTGCTACATAAGAAGAAACTGAATCTGTACCTCATATATGTTAAAAGCACTTCACCCACTAGACTTACCTTCCAGAATGACACTGTAAGAAGATGGGGATATTTGCAATGACATTTTTATGAAGAAGTCTTGTTAGGAGATATCAGACGTAACTTGAAAAAGCCTTTTTAATTAAGCCCTTTAGTGGCTTTACTCTTAATTCTTACATCCAAATAAAGCATTAGAATTTTGTGCTAAATAATTTAGCATTATCAAAATGGAGCAAATCAGGGTATGCACACACAGAACTCTCTGCTTGCAGAAAACGCAACTGCAAAAGAAATACAATGTGCAAGACTAGGTGGTTTTGTTGCAGTATAGTCTCAAATCTATTATACAAGTGTGGTGTTAATAAAAGATGCACACGCATTGTTCCCTGCCCTTGAAGCCAAATAGCACTGCTTTGCACCCTCTGTGAGCAGGGCTAACCCACTGTATAAAACCTGACTTGCAGAAAGCTAGGTAGTAGCTAGGACAGAGACAGATAGCACCATAAGGATGAAGTTGAACACATGACCAGGATTCAGTGCTTGAGTATTTTGTCCTTTCTTTCATTTGGTGGTGTAGATATACCCATCAATACCTAAATCATGGTTTATTATGTGTGTGTGTGTGTAGTTCTGTATATATCCAGAAGACCTGTTACTTCACTGCCCTGCGTAACTCATGAGCCATGAGCTTTACCACAGATCTTGGTCTACTGCTGTTTTCCCTGTAGAGCTTGATTACTTGGTGAACAGTGAAGGAGCTTGTTCCTTCAGCTTTAAAAATCAGTTTGTTCTGGTCTTGTTACACTGGGTACCATTACATAATGCACAGTTTCTTGGAAGTGCACAGTCAAATTTCGCCTGATTTAGACTCAGGAAGCGTCAGTGGATATGTAATTATTTAATATCATACATTTGGTGTATTAGGCAAGTTAATCATCAAGTTCTTCTCATCCTGTGAAGTATTTCTGTGAAAAACTGGGATGAAGTGCAGCCGTTCCCATCCACACATACTTTCTACAGTTTTAAGTGCCTATGTAGTATACAATGTAGTGGAATTTTAGCCCTCAAATATATAGCACAGAAAATAGACGTCTTTTTAGTCAGTAGTTTTCCTTCCTTATGTTCTCTTTTAGTGATTCATATGCCCTCTAATGCTTGAAGCACTGGAATAAATAAATATCTTGCAGTTACTGTTTCTCTATCAGAATCGCAGTTAGTGTAGTTCTCTTCTCTTAAAGAGCACACACAAAGAATATAAAATACACTTTTTTTCTTTTTTTTTTCTTTTTTTCTTTTTTTTTTTCTTTAAACGGTAAGGGTGGTCAAACACTGGAATAGATTGCCTAGGTTGTGCAATCTTCATCCTGGGAGATATTTGAAAGCCATCTGGGCATAGCTCTAGGCAGCTCTGCTTAAGCAGTGGGGTTCGACCAGTTGGCTTACGGAGGTCCCTTCCAAACTCAATAACTGTCATTCTGGGATTCTGTAAACTTAGGTGTTTTGTCTGTGTCCCTAGGATGGATCAGATAGGTGTGTGTTTAGTTTGGCTTGTTAAAAATTTGAGGTTTAGAGGCTTCTGACCTTTCATGATATTACTTTGTATATATGTACACACCTGCTGATATTTGGGTTTACATACACAGATATGTTTATGCTTGAAATCCACCAGAATTGTAACAAAATATGTTTCTCTGTGTAAAATAGGTTTGTTAGCAATCAACCTTGATATGCATTCAAGAAGGAAGCAAAGAGGATGAAGACACTGGTGCATATATAAGTGTCTAATGCTATGTGGTAAGGATTTTCTTCTAAAAGAAGATGTAACACAGGATCAAAAACTAAGTATAACTGAGAAAGAATACTAGAAGGCTTTCAAATGGCATTAATTGCCTTTGTAGGAAAAAACTGAGCTCAGTCCACATTTTATGAATGAAAAGCAATCAATAAAAATGTTGGTTCACTTTCCCTGGCTATTTAATTAAAATATCTCATGTTTAGCAAGCTGTTAAGAACTCTTAGACAAGATACCAAAACAATGTTTGGAAGTACAGATAAGCTTCCCTACTGAAACATTTGCTCCTATGGTGAGAATTGTCATGCAACTTTAGACACTCAGTTACTTAGAGTCTTATACTGTTATTTGAAAGGTCCTAATGTATCCAGCATGACAGGCTCATAATAAAATAGTTCTCTGTGGTCCCAGACCTTTCTGGAGAAGTATGTAGAAGCTGAAAGAAATATTCTTAACACACCAATGTTTTAGGAAGCTCAGGTTTGTCCCTAGGAGGAATGTGTGACAGGTAGAGTACCCATAGAGAATGATTCGATTCACCTAAATATGTTTTGGTTTTTTTTTGGTGTTTGAAATTAATAAGATGAATGCAACTTGAATGCATTTCCCATTGAAATGCTTGTGCTCCCAGGAAGAGTAGACTACAATTTTCTGCATCATTGTTTGCTTAAAATTTGAAGTTATATGGAGAGATGAAGGTATCTATTACGGGCTCTTTCATAAAAATATATGAGTGACATATATAAACTCTATTACATATAACAATAAATTAACTTTTTCATTTCCCCATTTATTTTTACCCTTCTTTGACATAAGGAGGCTTTTCACCAATTTTTGCCTTATTTTCAAAGACAGTCATCACAGTTTATATAGACTTAGAAAGCATCTTGATTCCCAAATATTCCAGTAAAAATTATTTTGGATCACGTTTTCAATGTCATCAGAGAAGACATTCACATCTGATCTTCCCTCTTGAAATATTCCATAATTAGTTAGAGAAATAGCCATTCCTGGGGTACAATTTAACGTCATATTAAGACAGGCATTTGCAAAAGGACCACAGAAGACTTGTTTGGATGTGATTGTGTGCAATAAACTCATCCAAAACAAGTTATGTATATTATACCTGTTACGCTGTTATGCCTTTTCAACATATCATAATGATTTTTTTTATGGTATTCGAGCTACTCTCAAGTTTGTTTTCTGTGCTGTTTGGTTGTTTGGGGTTTTGTGTGGGTTAGGATTGTGTTTTGTTTTTTTGGGTGGAGAGGGGGAATTTTTTTTTTTTTAAGTTTTTTAGATAATTCCATAGCTGTTCAGATTTATTTTTTATTTTTTTTTATATATATTTTAGAATGATTGTAAGACATCACAGCACCACTATTGGTACTGCTGGAATAGCTATTTCATATAAAACCCAATTTTGACATTTTTCTTGTAAATGTATGAATTATGTTAAGCCTGTTATGACATTTTTAAATGTCTTTTTTTTCTGTGACTTAGCATTTTGATGACAATCGACACATTGATACAAATGACAATTAAGCTACCCAACTTTCTCAAAAAATAAAGCACAGATGTTAGCCTATCAGGAAAAAAACATATGCATATAATGCATATATCCAGTTCATGTTCATAGGCTTTTGTGTGGGTCCTTTCCACAGGGCAAAGTCCTTCAGTAATGACTGCTCCAGGGTGGGTCCCATGCATGGTCACAGGTCCTGCCAAACAACCTGCTCAAGTGTGGGCTCTTTACAGGCTCCAGATGTTTTCAGGACATATCCACTTGATGCAGCTCAGTGTGGATATCTGCTCCACTGTAGTCCTCCATGGGCTACAGCGGGACAACCTGTGTAACCATGGGTTTTTCCATGGGCTGCAGGAGAATCTCTGCTCCAGTGCCTGGAGCATGTCCTCCCCCTCCTTCTTCACTGAATTTGGTGTCTGTATAGTTGTCTCTCACATTTTCTTACTCTTTTTGATTCCAGCTGCTGCACAGCCTATTTTTTCCCTTTTCTTAAATATGTTACCACAGAGGTGTCATCAGCATCTCTGATGGGTTCAGCTTTGGCCATAGCTCTGCTCTATGTGGGGACAGCTTCTTGTGCCTTCTCACAGAAACCACCCCTGCAGCAAAAAATCCCAGATGGTAGAAAAGTCTGTCTCAGTGGCCTGGCAGTGAGCATAGCTATCTGAAATGGAAACTCCTTAGCTCTGTTTCTAGAATTATGATGGGGTAAGGGGTTGTTGCTCTGTGGTTTAGTATGCTGTAGTGTCTCTAATGCAAAGAAAATACTAGAGAATTCAGGTTTATTAAACTAGATTCCTTCAGATTTGAGAACCAAATCATTTATTAGAGTTGGTATTTAACTTCTAAAGGTATCTTAGATCTTTTTTAGCCATTATTGTTATTTTCATTAGGGGTGTTTACTCATAGCATTAACAAAAATCAATAAAATAATAACATCTGTATATAAAACAGGAAAACAATGCAATCATGTAAGACACTAATTGCCTCATGGCTTATCAAGAAGATCACATATAACAAGATGAATAATTCAGAATTAAATTTACATATTAATTACACTTGCAAATAACCATAGTAGCAATAACTATAATCGTTTGCATCAATCATAAAAGTCATAAGTATATCTTTAAATAAAATAAAGACACACCTGGGTAATTTTACATGAAAGATTGAAAAAAAGAAATTACTTAAAAGAAAACTGGTAATGATGAGATTGTGCATTTCTGTCTCACATGTTTGCTAAATATTGTTCTACCTAGTGTTATACAGCTTGTTTCTAATATATCAAGGAAATAGATTGAATGTTCAAGTTTTATTCTACTATTTGCATATATATTAATGGAACATAACATCTAAATATTTGATCTTTTCTTTCTTTAGGCATACTTTAATTTGAAAGTGTATAGGCCTGAAAATTCCTAGTAGTGTGCTATTTGTTTATAAAAATATGGTATTGTTGTCTTTGTGCCTTTTTTCTGTGAAATAATTTAGTCACGATCCTAGTAAATACATAATATCTTTTAGTATCTATAAACTGTGTTATAATTGGAAATTGTAATTTATGAAAATATTATAAAGTGGAATATCTATCTGCTCTGTCGTTACCTCTCTAATATGCATTTGGTATATAGTGATTAGCTGTAATCACTTTTTACAAGAAACTATATATACTAGCTGTTTTGCAGGCCATTGATTTTTCCTTAACCTTTTCTCATTTAGCCACAGACACTTACCAGGAGATGGCAAAGATCACTAAGCATGTATCTAGTCAGCTACAAATTTACATAGAGCCTCAAGGCTGCACCCTGATTGCCTGTTGAGATGAAACCTCTTAGACGTGAAGTATCTATCTCCTTGTTCCTTCTTTTAGAGCAGATTGATGTACAGTCAGTGAGGGAAGTTTGATGCATTTGGAGAAATCTAAATAAACAATGGAAGGACTGGACTGCCAAGGCATCATGACTGCACCTGCCTTAAGATGCTACTTAAAATTCCAAGCAGGCTCTGTGTAGTCAGCCACACTGCATGCTACCTAGGCATTACCACAGAAACAAAACAAGGACAACACAAAGGCACTGACAGCCCGACCTATATAAAACTTCCATCTTAATATCAAACCTTGAATATGTGAGCAGAACATAGCAACAGTTACGTAAGAATTTCATTTCAGTTAAATTTACAGCCTTTGGAGAAACACAACTAGTAGTTTCCCTTTTTCTGTTCAAGGAGCATCTAGATGACACATTTAGCCATATAATTTAGTTTTAGGTAGTCCTGTGTGGAGCAGGGATATAATATAATGCCCTCAGATTTTTTAGAACTGACTGTAAAAGTATTTTGAAATGTTCTGAAGTGATGGGATAATGTGCACTGACAGACTAAGCATATGTACTGTAATAATGCATAATAACAGAGATAGTACTTTACAAAAATTAGATGAAAATATTTGCTCTTCTAGTGTGTACCTTTAAGGGGATTGTAATTTGTTTGTTTGTTTCTTTGTTTCTTTGTTTCATGTTTGAATGGCAGTGACTTCAAATACTTCTACTGCATAGAAATAGTTTTACTTCAAGTAGGCCCAGATCCAGGTTCACAAACAGCTGCATATAATGTCTGCAGTGTAGGTGTCAAAGTTCCAGTTATTGTCAGTGGAGATGGAGGACTTTACTGATGATGTGAGCTGCCATAAAAGTGGCCTAGTTAGAAAGGGAAAATTACTGAACAGAAGAAAATGTCTGCTGAAAAAAACTGACAGAGAAATTGCCTGCCAGTCTAAGAGTTGTGAGCTTGTGAACCAGAAACATCCTTGATAAGTGTAGCTGGCATCTTTGAAATACAGCTGGGTGCCGAGAAACTGGAGACATCCTGAAATACCATCAATAAGTGCAAAACCCAAGACACTGTAATGGCAGCTTATCATCTGAAAAACTGGAAATAGTCTGGGAAAAAAAAAACCTGGTCTGAAAGAACCAAAACCATCATAATCTATTAGCTGTTACGGGTGAAAAATAGACATTAACAGCATCTATTGGCTGTTCAAAGTAGTGATGCCATAAGCTCTAAAAGTCTCTATGATATAAAGAGGACTTAATTTCAAAGTAAAAATGTAGCTTCTCTCTGCGAACTTCCTGTGCTGCATGTACTTTTCCTTTCCTAAACAGGCTGAACTCACTGCATGAACTTTCTACGAGATCTTGGACTCTCACCAGGGACACCTGGCTGATTCCAGACACTGTGACGTGGATCATCTTTGAAGTCAGACTGTCTATTATTTTATTAGTCCCTACTCTGATCCCACTCCTGGGTTGGTTCAGTTTGTTGTCCCACCTCTGGGGTGGTTGGGTGTACGTCTGTGATCAGTTTGTCCCCTGCTTCCAAATGGTTTGTCCCTTTCTGAAATCTATCTAATTCACCTGATATCGATATTATGTACCCATACAAGTAATCTGTTATATCTGGTGTTACATTTTCTATAAATCGCTTCACTAATTTTAAGTTTGTAGTAGCCTGCAATACTGTATGCCTATGTGATTGTTGCTATGCGAATGATTGCTGCTGTTATTGACAGCTGCCGTGTTATTGATTGATACTATATTGTTGATCACTGACAGTAATTTGGAATAGATATATATATATATATATATATATATAGGCTGAGAAAGTTGGGGCTGTTCAGCCTGGAGAAGAGAAGGCTGCATGGAGACCTCATAGCAGCCTCCCAGTATCTGAAGGGGGACTATAGGGATGCTGTGGAGGGACTCTTCATTAGGGACTGTAGCGACAGGACAAGGAGTAAGGGGTTAAAACTTAAGCAGGGGAAGTTTAGATTGGATGTAAGGAAGAAGTTCTTTCCTGTTAGGGTGGTGAGGCACTGGGATGTGTTGCCCAGGGAGGTTGTGAATGCTCCATCCCTGGCGGTGCTCAAGGCCAGGCTGGACAAAGCCTTGTGCGAGATGGTTTAGTGTGAGGTGTCCCTGCCCATGGCAGGAGTGTTGGAACTTGTTGATCTTAAGGTCCTTTCCAACCCTAGCTATTCCATGATTCTATTCTATATCAACATCATGAATCACAGGTGTAGTGGTTTAAACCCAGTCAGGTAACTCATTCACTCACTCTCCCCCTTCTTTCCCTCCCCCTACTCCCGGAGGGACGGAGAGGAGAATCGAAAAGAATGCAACTCCCATGGGTTGAGATAAGAACAGTTTAGTAACTAAGGTATAACACAAATCACTACTGCTACCACCAATAATAACAACGATAAAGGAAATAACAAGGGAAGAGAATACATCACCTCACCACCAGCCAACCGATAACTCCCCCCCCAGCCCAACCAAGCTCCGACCGATACCTCCTCCAACCCTGCAGACTCCCAGCCCTTCCAGCTAACTCCCAGTTACATCCTGGGCATGACGTGCTGTGGTATGGAGTACCTCTTTGGCTATCTTGGGTCAGGTGTCCTGTCTCTGCTTCCTCCCGGCTTCCCCTCCTCCCTGGCAGAGCATGAGGCTCACAAAGTCCTTGGCCAAACCAAAGCATCATTGTCATCAGCTCTATTCCCGAGCAGAAGGTCAAAACACTGCACTGCACTAGCTACCAAGAAGGAAAAAAATGACTGCTACTGCTGAACCCAGGAGAACAGGCATATTATCTGGTCATGATTTTTGAGGTTATATACTTTCTAGAGGTGATTTGTGTGGCATTTATGGTAATCTGTAATCAAGTAGAGAAATTTAGAGGATAAAAGCCTCCATAGAGTTCTGTATTATGGAATCCTACAGACCCATAGTTGTTACCTCTGTACAACTGCAGTCTGGCTGGCTTTTGGATTGTGACATTTATTAGTTTCAGAAGTGGGATTGTAAAATACACAGTTCATGGATGCAGACACTTGGGAGAAGGTAGAAGAAAACATAACGGTAGTAGAACACGGAAAATTGTAAGAAGCCCTGAAAGCAGAAATTCAGGAGTAGCAGGAAAGTATTTAGCTTTTGACAGAGATATATGCAACTGCGAGCACTTTGCTAAGAGCTGTTAATCAGGAATGTCAAGATATTTCACAGTGGCTTCACAGCTAGAACAACTGCTCCTTGGATCTCATAGTCCTGATAAAAGCCAGATACTTTAGAAATTAGAAACTAGTCTGAGACCTCTGGCTTTACAACAGCCCCAGCAAGATCATACACACTCAGTCTCAGAAAGTGAAACCATTGAGAAGATACATATACTGAAATCTGACAGTGGGGAGGATAATTCTGGGCCTTTCACACCCCACCTCATGAGAACAGTTCTGGCAACAAGCCTCTTACCCCAATTTTGTTGCCCGACTGTTAGGTCAACCCTTTTACACCCCATTGGTCAGAATTCCATTGTACAACTCCTGACTCCTGCCAGAAATAAAGGCACTTTTGTGCTACCACAGGTCACAGTGATCAATCTATACTGTAAAACAACTAGTGAAGAGGGCAATAAAATACAGCAAAAGGCTGGGTGTCTAGGTGGGTGTCGTGGTGTTACTAAATGGGAGCTAGGACCATTATTCGTGATTGGAATGAGACCAAACAAATATTTCTGGAAGAAGGAATAATTCTTCAAAACTCTGATGCAGGGACTGGTGTCTACTTTAGGATTTTAGCAAGCACATATTCCAGGATTTGGTATAATTGCTCAATCCTTATACAATATGTTAAAGAAGTGTGTTACCTAGGAATGAATAGTTATTCTTGAAGAAGCATTTTGTTTATTAATACACATATCAGACTATTGGCCCTGTAACACTGGGGCGCCTTTTTAAACTACATAATGGACTCACAGAAAAAGGGTACAGATGGGGATTGTGGCAACAAGTTTCCAATAAAGCCCAATTATCTCCTATCTGATTTGAATGAAAAGTGTGACAAGGTTCCCAAGTATGATATTAATCTTGGGAAAACTCATTACTGGCTACTTACACAGTTCTGTTAGATACAGAAACCACCACATTAAATGTAACCTTAGAAATATTCCCTATTCTTAAAGGAGTCAGATAACCTACTCCTGTTCCACAGGGAGCTGCACTCCTCACTGTGACATCCAAATAGGATGCCTTACATGCACAGATAGAAGACCTACAAGAAAATTATGCATTTCTGGAGCAAGACATGGAAACCAGAGGAGATATTAGAGTATCAAGTAAAGCAATACTGAATACAGATGAATACAGATAGAGTCATAGAGAAATAAAGATGATGAAATATTGCATTGCTTTATCCAAAGAATGTCCTGATAGTCTTTCTGGGGGGATGATTGTAAGAAAATAAGGAAAAAAATAACAGAAGAAGGGGTTTTGAAGAAGGACATTACAGTGCAGACAAATAATTACATGTGAAGGAGAGCGGGAAGGAAACATACAGAACTTGAAATACCATTGGAAAGAGAAGAAAATAGACTAAAAGGTTGTGCAGAGTATTCAAGCCACAGAGACATGGAGTGGAAGATCAGATACAAGGAGGGAATTAGGAATTACTCATTCCACCAATAAAACTGAAGCTGAAATTAAGGAAGAGACACTAAAAAAGACTCAAGAGAGAGGATTTGCAGAGAAGAGATCTGATCATAGAGATGGGAAAAGAAGAATGCTGTGGCTGAAAAATATTGCTGTCTTTCCTATGAGGGGCAGACAAGAATTGTGGGACTATAGATGAAAGACTGCATTGAAAATCAGTGTTAGAATATGAAATGGAGTGGAAAAGTGTGATGATTGATAAAAATCTGAATGTGACGATAGTAAAAATGTGACAAAGTTGATTCTGTAGTTTGGATTTTGGGAACTGAATTATGTGTTTAGCATAAACCAACAAAACCTCAGTGTGAAAGTTCAGGGACATTTTATGAAAGTAGCTTATTACTTTGTTAACCTTATGACACAGATTCTTTGGCATATCTATTCATCTTTTTTAACCCTTACTCATTCAGCTAGTTTCAGTAAAGAATGCAGAATAATTTTTACTTTTGACTGTTTAATATTAGGGCCAAATTCAGCTAGCATCAGTCTGGCACTCACATGTAGCAGCGCCTAACAGCTCAGACCAGCCTAAGATACTGGTCCTATCTGATGAGTGGTCAGAATTACTGACAGCTGTGGGGAAGGAGAGGATATCAGCAGCCTGTGTGGTACTATTAGCTTTAGGTCTGGCATAGTCTGCCATCTCAAATTTAGCAACATCTTATTCAGGTGCTCAATCAAACTCAGTGCAAACAAATGTGAAGCCCACAGGAAAAATTCAGTAATGTTCAGTTTAGGATGAAAATTAAGCTCACCTGGGTCTCAGTGCCTGCAAGAGAGAAATTTCTGGTTTAAAAATTGTGGTATAAGGATACGTGTTTCTGAGCATCAGAGAGCAAAGAAAGCTGTTTGACTTTTCTGTTTGTCAGCTTTATGCAGTAATTAGAGCTTTCCAGAAGAAATGTGTCTCCTCAGTGAGCACCAAGCAGAGGGCAGGTTGACACAGATAGAGGGGTGAAGAGCTGGGGAGGGTGTCAGAGGCAGAAGACATAGCAAACATGAGGGAACTGAGAGAATGCTGAAAAAATCAGAGTACAAACATTGGCAGGACTCAAATATGACACAGAAGGCCTAATATAGCCCCCAGAAAACCACTGAAATGCTGCTTGACTTAGAGCAACCAAAAGCACCTTTTATAGTATCAGTCTTCTTGAAATAGAATGTCAGCCCTCTGAAGAAAAATAAAAACAAAAATAGAGACTTCATTTGTATGTCACTTAAAATAATCTTTGGTCTTGTTAGTTTTTTTCTCCTTTTTCCTTTTTTTTTTTTTTTTTTTCTGGGACATGAATTCCCTAGTCTACAAACTTAAGAACTTGGCTTTGGTGCCATATGCAAATGATTACACCACTCTAGTCATAGAAAAGAACTCCAGGAAAATATATGTATTAGTTATGTATTACTTGAAAGCTTAATTGCTAGCCATAACTGATATTTCAAAGGGTGTACAAAATGAGTATGTGTCAATATCTTCTTTTTACTTAACTGTCCAGTACAGGTCACTAACAAAACCAGCTACCTAACTAGATATATCTATGATTTGATTAGTATATCTGTTCTTGTGCTAAGGAGCTCTTCATTCACTGCTGCCTCATTAAAATGTGTACTGTTTTAATTTAGAGGGTTTCTTCTTTTAAATAGTGGCTCCTGCAGCAATACAGCTGACTTATGCCTTCCTCATTGGTTAACAGTTCAGGTGATCAATCTAGAGAAAGAAAATAGTTTTAAAAGACTAGTGATAGAGGCAGTAAAGAAAGGGAGGAGTTCATTTTTAGCACTACCAACTTGTTTTGCCATCCATGCAAAACCATGAAAGGTTGTTTAAATTATATTGATCTCAACTTGCTGTCAAGAAGAGAAGGGATTAAGAATAAATGCTTTTTTCTTCTTTTTACTTACCAACCATCTTTACTAGGCCAAGCCCATGTCATCTTGTTACCTGTTGAAAAGTTAAATTGCACCCAATTTGATTACATGCCCAATTAGATAAGCAATTGTCAGTTGCAACAATCTCATCTTTCTGAAAGTTCAGTGCTAAGAATCAATATAAGACAAGGATAAAGCAGAGCAAAGAAATATGATTTAGCTATATATTTCTCTTCCTTATGAGTTCATTCCTAGCTTATACCCTTACAAAGCAGTGTTTTGAAATGACATTAACAACATAGTGAGAGAAGATGCTTTTAAAAATTACTTAAAACTACATCTAAGTTACAGACCATTTTCCTTGAGAACTCTCATGATAAATGCATTGCAACCAAGTGGAAAACATATTCCTTTTCCTGCTGTGATTGCACATTTGTACTCTTGAGTGCAGGCACATGTATTTTCAATTTCTTCCTGACAGCTTGATTAACCTTGAAAAGTTGCAAAATGAAAAAAAAAAAAAGTCTGATAGCTGACTTTCCAAATATACTTGGGAAAAAAAAAACAAACAAAAAACAAGCAACTAAGCCAAACCTAATAGTCTATAAAGAGCTGCTAGTAGCTTTATCAGTTTTCGTGTTCTTGATGTGATTTAATGTATAGTATTTCCCTTTTTAAAATGAATAATGTCAAAATAAGGGAGTTAGTGTGGGGCTTCTGAGAGGGGAGGATGGAGCTGCATTATTTTGGACATAGCTTGTTCCAGTCAGCTCCAATGGACCCACAGCAGGACATTAGCTGAGCTCCTTAACCATGGTGACATCACTTCAGGTGAACTTCAAGAAAAGACAAATGCTGCTTGAGAGAGAGGAGAGAGAAAAGAAAGTGTTAGGAACTATTTTGCAATCACCAAGGTGAAAAAAGAGAAAAGTGGCAGTGGTGGTGCTGCTGCTCCAGATAATCCAGATGCTGAAGCAAAGGCTCTTCTGCAGCACATGAAGAAGAGGATGGTGGAACAGACAGATATTTCCTGAAGGAACTGCAGCCCATGGAGGACCCATGTTGGAGCAGCGGCAAAGTGTGAGGAGGGAAGAGCATCAGAAAGGAACTGTTATAGACTGACTACAACCCCCCAGCCTTGAGCTACTGAGCAGGGTAGGGAGGAGGTAGAGGAGTCAGGAATGAAGGAGTTAAGCTGAGCACAGGAACAAATGATCATGGGGGAAAGGTCTTTGCTTCTTAGTGTCCAAATTTATTTTAATTAGATAAAAAAATTATTTTCTCCAAGCTGAGTCTGTTTACCTATGATGGTAATTGGTAAGTGATCTCCCTTGAGCCTTTTCATCTTATTTCCTTCTCCTGCCCTTGTGAAAGAGCACCTGGGCTGGTGTCTGCCAGTTGGCCAAGGTCGACCCACCGTAGCTGTGACCCAAGATTTCCTTGGTACTGGTGCATACTATTTGTTAGGAGAAAGTTTCAGTAAAAGTTTTAGTTATTGTTGATTCTTAGCATTTATTCTTACCACATTAAACTGAGATACAGTAGTACAGTGCATAGACAGAACAACACAGTATGTCATTAACCACTTAAACCAGTAATAGAAAAATGAAAAGTCTTAAACTTTCGTATGTCTAGGGACTTTTATTTTGATAATGCATAAATGGGCTGTATTGTTGTGACAGGATTGAAAAGACTATCAAAGCACATCGTAATCTAAATAGAAAAGGAAGATGAGTGGGGAATGATTAAGTAACATCAAATAAAATACTGTAATGAAATGTTCAAAACGATGTAAATAGTAGCAATTATGTTCCTTCTAAGGTCAATTGGTTGGTAAGTTTTGTTAAATACATGTCTATGAAATGAGAAAGACCATGTAGACTCTTTTGAAGCCAGATTATAAGTATTTAAATATAAACAAAATTAATTGGAGAGAGATGCAAAATCTCAGTGTTCAGAGCAGAGGATGAAGACTTAAAATATTAATTTTGACTTCCATTATAAAGCAAATAAATGATTTATTGAAAATTTACAAAATAATATTCGAAAAAAAATTTTTGAATTAGTGTCAGTCTTAGACTGACTTGCCCAGCTCAGGCAAGTTCATTTTGTGACAAATTTAATTTCTCTTCTCTGAACTGTAATGTTGTCCATGACTAGGTTGTCATTATTAAGATGCTTACTAGAGAGGTTTGAGCTGTTTTTTTTGCACATGAACAGCTGAAAAAGTCTTATATATTTCTTACATTGGAAAAAGTCGTACATAAAGTAGGATTTCATTATAATCACTGGAATAAATTAAAGTAAATTAAGCCCTAAATGATGCAAATATCTCTTTTCTGTTGGCAGTCTATGTGTATATAAACAATCTTTTGTTTACGCAGAAATTGAACTATATTACTAAATTATGCCTGTTATGCTTTCTCTTTTGGAAAACAGTGGCACTGCACCTAAACGAAACTTAGTCTTCTGTGTCCTATCTAGGCCAACTGTTTTTAAGAGAGAACATTAAGAAAGAGAAACATAAGAAACATTACTACATGAAAGCGTGTGTGAGAAATTGTTACAGCAACAACACCAGCGGTTTTCAATTTTGGCCTTAGCACAGTATGACTTTGGCTCATCTCATTCACCTAACAAGCCCATGTGACAGATCTGCCCTATGTTTTGTGGCAATGAAATAGAAGTCCAGGTATTTACGGACTGAATTTATTCTGTGAACCATTAGCTCAGTGTTACCTAGGGCACACTTGAAGAATGTAATTGTGGTGCACTCTAATTATCCAAACAGAGATGCTCAAAGGTATTTAAACACTTTACTGCTGTTAACTTCTAATCCAAATGAAACTAACAACTGATAAAAGAATCAGGTGCCTAAAGAGCCACAGTTTCTTTTGTACTGTGATTTGATGTTTTAACACCTGACTTTGGATGAATTGTGCCAACTTGCACACTAAGACTTTCCACAGAATTTCAGTCTCCACAAGAAATTAATTTAAGACTTAGGTTTGTTGCATTGTTGTTTTTTTTTCTGCAGTTTTCTTGATGTGATGGCTTTTCTGAGCTGTTCCTGAACACACAGTGCTTCCCAGCATGAAGTATGGATTCTATGTTTGTGACCTAGGAGTATGGATTTTCCTTCAGCTATTGGAGTAGAAAATAGACAGAGACTGCGATACTCATTTTAGTGTTTACTTATCACAGGGATTGCCTTTTCTTTATCACTTGCTGCTACTTTCCAAGTTAAAACACTCTAACAGTGCAGTAATTCTGAATAGAAATATATGCAGAAATATAAGTAGGAATGATGACTGGAGTATTCTGTTCCTTTAATTAGACTTCCCCATTGAGTTTATTTTGGAAGAGATTATGTTCTAGCTAAGTGAAGGCTACCAACAGTATGGAATTACAATATTTGACAAACTAAGTAGAACTTTCTGTCCCTTACTTTAGAAATCTTTGAAGTACAAAATAATGAATCATTACACTACATTCCTAATGTGCCTGCAAGTAAATAATATTCCTTAGTATAGGTAATTTAAGAGATATTTTTGCATTAAACAAATCATCTTCATTATTTTATCAATAATAACATATACCTACTCATTAGTAGAAACTTATCCTCCTGAATGTCATTGTCAAATTGAATTACAGTCTTAATGCTAGCATGAAGCTTCTATGAAAGTTTAAAACTTAAAAATTAAGATATTTCTTTGGTTGCCAGAAGTTTCCTGTTATACTTATTAATTGTGTGTAGCTTTGCCAGGTTAATTTGGTTTCAGTCACTGAAAACCTGTAAGACAAAAGCTTTGTTAACTTGCATTTTATGCAAATAATATGTAATATATTTATATCTCATATGGTACACTGTTACATCTAATTCTGTCATTAGTCTTTTGACAGTGCCTTCAACTGAAACAGAGATTGGTATTCAACTGGAAGAAACCCTGTCTTAGATGTGGCTCAGCCTTGTAAAGTAATACTGAGACTTCAACTTTCAATGAAGTTTCACAGAAACTTATGACAGAACCAAAACTGTTAGCATGGGAAAGGACCTCTGAAGATCCTGCAAGCTGGCTTACTGTGGGCAGGACCAGCTAGAGCAGGTTTGTTCAGGGCTGTGTCCAGTCAGGTTGTTAATATTTCCCAAGTTGGAGACTTCCCAGCCTCTCTGAGAAGCCTGCTACAGGGTTTGATCATCATCACAATTAAAAGCAAATAATAAAATGATGCTTAACGTTGTGTATTTGGATTTGAGTAAAGCATCTGACACTGTTTCCCACAGTGTTCTCCTGGAGAAACTGGCAGCTCATGGCCTGGATAGGAAGATTCTTTGCTGGGTAAGAAACAGGTTGGATAGCTGAGCCCTAAGAATGGTGGTAAATGGCATTACACCTAGCTGGTGACTGGTCACTACTAGTGTCCCTGGTGTTAGGGCCAGTGCTGTTTAGTATCTTCTTTGATGATCTGGATGAGATGATTGAGTGCACCCTCAGTAAATTTGCAGGTGGCATCAAGCTGAGTGTGTGTTGATCAGCTGAAGGGTAGGAAGGCTCTGCAGAGGAATCTGGACAGGGTGAATAGACGGGCTGTGACCAATGATATGAGGTTCAATATGCACGAGGGGAGGTTTGTATCGGTATTAGGAAAAAAATCTTCACAGGAAGGGCAATCAGGTATTGAAAGAGGCTGCCCAGGGAAGTGGTAGAGTCACTATACATGTAAGTGTTCAGAACCCACATAGATGAGGCCCTCAGTAACATGGTTTAGTGGTGGTCTTGGCAGTCCTGGGATAATGGTTGGACTTGATGATCTTAAAGGTCTCTTCCAACCTAGTTGATTCTATCATTCAATTCTTCCTGGTGCTGCTGCAGGGCTTGGACTCAGATAGATCATCTGCTTTGTTGCACAGGGCTACTAGCCCCTTATTCACTATCAGGGCATTGAAGCTCTTCTGTAGTTGCAGAACTACAGGTGCAACAGCAGATGTTGCCAGAGCTCACATGCTTCCAGCCTTACCCAGCACAGGAGTCTACTTCCAAGCTGGTAAGCACAGATTCTGCCTATACCTCCTTCAGTATAGTTGGAGACTGAGACTTTTCTACCTTCATGGTCCCGGAGAAGATCCAGACAGTCTTTCGCATAATTTCTGATGTTGCTTTGACCAACATCCAGGTCAGAGGTTCACTGACCTCCTCCTAGCATATTGCACCACTTAAAGAGAAGATAAAGCCAGGCTCTTTTCAGAGGTGTACAGCAAAGGAAGAGGCAAACTTTACAAGTTCAAACAATGGATATTTCTAGCAAACAGGGAAAATTGCCACAATGAGAGAGGTTAAGCACTGGAACATGTGAAGCAGGAATGTTACAGAATCTCCACCCTTGGAAATTTTCAAAACTCAACCAGACAAAACCATGAGTAGCTTAACCTGACCCTGAAGTTGGCCTTGCTTTGGGGAAGAGGTAGAATGAGATGGAGTTCATAAATCCCTTTCAACCTATTTTATGAAATTTGTTTTAAAGCTGTCAATATCTCTTGAAATTTACAGTGGTTTAAAATGAGATAATATTTCAAATATTGCTGGTCATCTTTATTTGAGCAAAGTAAATGAAGTTTAAGAGATGGTGAAAAGTTAAAGAGGCATCAGATACTAATCATTAGACTTTGCTTCTCTTCTTCTGTCTTTTCCAGTAACCTAAATGACTGTAAAAAAATAATAGTTACATTTTATCAATTTAATAGGAATTAAATAATTAGAATAATACATAAAGTACTGGAAATCATAGCACTGAATAGAAAATAATATCCTTTTATCAGTGGTTTCAACCATGTTATATGACAAGATATAAATCATTTAATGGTTCAGTTTCTGGATACTTAAGAATATTATACTTGGGTTACTCTAAGTTTATCTTTTGTATTACAGATTACTATTAAGGAATAAACAAATAATCGATCATGAAAGAAAACAATCCATTTGCAGGGCATATTTCTGGATATTCTAGTTAAGGCCAGCTGTTAAACACCTATGTCAGATAGCTAGTAGCAGAAAGGCAATCTATGTTAATTTGGTTTATAAAAAAATATCCCCAATGTTAATGTTACTAGAAATCTACACTTCTGTCATGACTTGATGACAAACTTCAGAAATAAATCCAGTCATCCACATCTGTCAATTGCAACTATACAGGCAACTAAGAGATAATGGAAAGATGAAATATAGATTTAAGTTACATTTTTCTAAACAAAAGAGAAAGCACCAGCACTATATTCTAGTATAGTTCTTTCAATTACAAAAATCTTTCCTGCCTTCCATTAAATATGTATCCAGAAGATAATTTCCTCCCTGGTTGTGCTGTGACTAGCTGTAGAACAAGTCTGAATACAAGAAACAGAATGATTCACAGCTGCTACAATGAATTTATTTAAACCCTCCTTTCACTTTCTACTGCTGCCAACACTTTCCCTGATGTGATGCTTAGCAGTGACAATACCAGTTGGCACATACGCCTATATAAATGTGTGCTTGAGAGACAGACAGGGATTGAATACAGCAAAGGAGATAGCATTTGTGTGAAGTCAGGTTTACTGAGACCTGGTTTTAACTGGAAAAGCCTAAAGATCGAGTAGTGAAAAGGATCAAGAATCAGATAAATTTACAGGATTTATTAATTTCCAGTGAAAATCTATTTTTCATCTAAATTCACCCAAAATATTTTGAGGCCTCTTATTACGGCCTTAATTCTGTCAAAGACTCTGAGCATGATTGATTTTTATTATTTTTTTTAATATATATCTAATCCATATTTGGTTTATAACAAATTAAATAACTACCTAAATCCGTCAATAGTTGATGTCCAGATATTTTTCCTAACACTTTCTACCATTTATTTTTTTTAACAAGAAAGAATAATACTATCTTTCTTTTCTGAAGAAAAGGTTGTCTGTCATGCTATCTTTCAAATGCAGTGAGGTTGTCTATAATGAACATCATTTTGTAGTACCTAGATTTTGCCATATCAGTTATTTGCATGTGAATTTTCACTTTTCAGTATAGCTGTGAGAAATCAAGAGAATGAAAAAAGAAAAAAAACTGAGTAGTCTCAGGAGTGATATTCCTACTGAGGTGATATGAGGACCTGTGTTAGAGTACTGCCCTGGAATTTAGAAGAATCTAGAAATTGCTAATTTAATCACTATATTAGTTTAAACAAATGTAGGTATTAAAAGCAGCTAAAAATAATATAAAAATAAGAGAAAAAACAATTCCAAAAGGAAATAATAATGTTTAATAGTGGTATAAAAAATGGGTACATAAAGTTAATGGAACTTAAGGAAGTGAAAAGAAAGATATTGAAGAATTTTTCTTTGCTTTTTTTAAAAAAACTTTTTTTCTTTTTTTTAGATTAAAATAAAATAAGCCTAAGAAAACACCCTGTCACAGATATTCTCATTTTTAATTAGATAACATAAAGCTCAATTCACATTATAAATCATATTTAGTCCATAGGTGTTAAAATGAATCTCATAGACCTAATTATTTCATTGTGTATGACTTCTGGAAACTGAATAGGTACTTCTGAGAAATAAATATCCTTCACTGTTTCCAAAGACATTATAAGAACTATGGGACTTCAGAAAAATATTCTTTTAAAATCTGGAATATGTATATTTGTACAAAAAAAAAAATGTTGGATACTGTTCAGAACAAAATTTTCTGGCAATATGTAGCAGTCATGATTAGTGAAGTGAAAATGGGAAGCAAAGGTGGAGAAACAGAAGGCTGTGGATTTTATAGGGTGTTGGTAGGGTTTTGCTTGTTTGCTTGTTTGGCTTGGGTTGGGTTTACTTTTAGTTTTGGTATGGTTGTTGGTTTGATTTTTTTTTTCTTTCAAACAAAAGCATTAACACCTGCACGTCCTGTTACTGAAATTCTGTAGACTTGCTTTCATACTTTCATCTTCAAACCATTTTTATTTTTTTTTGTTTGGTTGTTGGGTGTTTTTTGGTTTTGTTTTGTTGTTTTTTTTTTTATTCTCTAAAAAAAACATAATTTTATGATCATTGGGTTAACTTGCACCCATTTACTTGTGTTTTTTTTTAATTTCAAATAAAATAAAAAAATCAGAAAGGCTAAGATATTTGAGATATTGTTTTTCAATCCAGCCATTGTGTCCTGGGTTCAGCAGTAGCAGTCATGTTTTTCCTTTATGTTAGCTGGTGCAGTGCTGTGTTTTGACTTCCAGTTTGAGAACAGTGTTGGTGAAGCCGATGTTTTCGGTTGTTGCTAAGTGATGTTTACCCTGACCGAGGACTCTGTGAGGCTCATGCTCTGCCAGGGAGGAGGGGAAGCTGTGAGGAAGCAGAGACGGGGTGCCTGACCCGGGCTAGCCGGGGAGGTATTCCATACCACAGCACGTCATGCCCGGAGTGAGGGGTAACTGGGAGTTACCCAGAAGGACAGGGGCTTCCAGGTGGAACTCGTTTTCTTGGCCGGTGGTATCGTATTCTCTTCCCTTGTTATTTTCCCTTATCATTGTTTTAGCTGATAGTAGCGGTGGTGATTTGTTGCTGGACTGTTTTTGTCTCAACCCGTAGGAGTTGCACTGTCTCGATCCTCCTCCCCGTTCCTCCGGGAGCGGGGAAGGGGAGAACCCCGGTGGGGGGGGGACATGGACCTCGATTGTTGTCAGCTCAGCACCACTCACTGGGAGTGAGTGAACGAGTTACCTGACTGGGTTTAAACCACGACAGTTCTTTTTGGCGCCCAACGTGGGGCACAAGGGGTTGAGATAAGAACAGATCTGACTGGATTGATAGTCACTCGTCACAATGCTGATTTATTGGCTCTCAAGGTTGTTCCTCTTGATCTCACAGTTTCAGTATATAGTATCGTACGTCCATCCGGTATTTGCTGTATTAGTGTTTTTCAAGTGTGGGGCTTGGGCTAAGGTTTTTGTCCCATTGTACTTTATGGTAATGACTTGTAATACAACAGAATCATTGATCATGAAACTGATCTGGCTTATGTTCCCAGTGTGGTCACCACCTTTATACTTTGGGAGGTATATGATGGAGGTGCTTAGCAATTACACATCTTTTTTCTCCTTCTCAGGTGCTCAACCTGTGAAGGAGACATCCTTTTACCCTCCCAGTCGTCCCCCCAGACCATTTACATTTGAGAGTTTTGAATTTTTTAAATGGCATTTTAATGCTGTTGAGACGTGTTTGCTGATGGTGATGGGAATCACCATGCTAACACGCATACAGAGTGTGTTTTACCCACTACTGATTTAAGGAGTTAAGCAGAGTCAGGTTTGGGTCTTGTCTGGGGTCAAACGACGATGTAGGAGGACCGAGAGATTTTCCCTGAGGCTGGACAGCCATGAGTGGCAGGGTGTGTGGGACAGTATGGGCAAGTATCTAGGTCAGTGGGCCCCTCCAGTACTTTGGAATTTCACTACCGAACAACTACAAAATCCAGAAGAATTAGTAAAACACTTAAATGAGGTGTGTGGTCATTCTGGCCATACCAGAGATGGACAAATCACGGCAACGTGCTGGGGCTTGGCCTATGCTTAGAGGGCCTTGTTCAACACTATCCAGCACCTTCAAAAGGAAAAGAATGTCGGCGGATCTGAGGGCAAAGCAACAGTCGCTACTCAAACTTCGGCTGCAATGAACTGCGCAGCTGTCCCAGTGGCAAGTACAGCAGCTGCTCAAACTTCAACTGCAACAGACAGCGCGGTTACCCCAGCTCCAAGCACAGTAGCTACACCACCCCCAGCAACAAGTACAGTCACTACTCAAACTTTGGCCTCAATGAACAGAGCAGCTACCCCAGTGGCAAGTACAGCAGCTGCTCAAACTTCAACTGCAACAGACAGCGCGGTTACCCCAGCTCCAAGCACAGCAGCTACACCACCCCCAGTGATAATCACTGCAGCCAAACCAGAGGACCACTTTGTACCAATATCGGTTGCCCCTGTACGCAAGAGAACAAGTAAAAAGGAGGCAAAAAGGGTGAAGCGAGATGAAGAACCAATGAATTCACCACCCGGTCCAGAATCTGATCAGGAGTCATCATCACATGACGAAGAAGAAGAAGAAGAGGTAACTTCTCGACCTCGGACCTCAACCGAGCTGCGGAATATGCGAAAAGATTTTACCCGTCAACCAGGGGAGCACATCATCACCTGGTTACTCCGATGCTGGGACAATGGGGCCGATGGTCAGGAACTAGAAGGTACAGAAGCCAAGCAGCTGGGATCACTTGCTAGAGAAGGGGGAATTGACAAAGCAATTGCAAGAGAGAAAAAGTCCCTCAGCCTTTGGAGGAGGCTCTTGGCAGCTGTGAAAGAAAGGTTTCCGTACAAGGACGATGTTACGAGTCGTTCGGCCAAGTGGACTACTATAGACAAAGGCATCCAGTCTCTGAGGGAATCGGCCATCGTAGAGATGCTCTATCACATCAAGCTGAATAACGGGGATACACCTATAGATCCAGATGAAGTTGAATGTACACGACCCATGTGGCGAAAACTTACACGGAATGCACCGTCGTCATATACCCATTCATTGGCAACAGTAACCTGGAATGACATAGTACCACTAACAGTGGATGAAATGGTTCATAAACTCCGAGAGTTCGAAGACAACCTCACCCCTTCCATCATCTCAGCTGTGAAAAAACTGTCCCAGGACCTCGAACAATTGAGGGACAATCTATCTGATTTATCCGGCTCCTCACGTGTACCAACACACGTCTCAGCTATTAACAAAAGGCGTCCTATTGTTCAAGAGAGGAGATACAGGAGGTATACGCCACGGGGTACCCTATGGTTTTACCTGCTGGATCACGGAGAAGACATGACAAAGTGGGATGGAAAACCTACTTCAGCTTTGGAGGAACGGGTGAGTGAACTGAAGAGGGGAGCAAGGGCCAAGACTGATTGTCCCATGAGAGCCACGGCTTCAGTCTCTGGTGAGCAGTTTCCCAGATGGAATGGAAGAGCTGATTTTACTCCAGCTCCTGTGATAACGAAGAATAATCCCTTTCACCATGACTTAAGTGTCCAAAGCTGTGACAACCATTAGAGGGGCCCTGCCTCCAGCCAGGTGGAGGTAGGGGACAATCGGATTTACTGGACTGTGTGGATCAGATGGCCTGGCACATCAGTCCCACAGAAGTATAAGGCTCTAGTAGATACCGGTGCACAGTGTACCCTGATGCCATCAAGCTGTCAAGGGGTGGAACCCATCTATATTTCTGGAGTAATAGGAGGATCCCAAGAGTTGACTGTGCTGGAGGCTGAAATCAGCCTGACTGGGAGGGAATGGCAAAAGCACCCTATTGTGACTGGTCCAGAGGCTCCATGCATCCTCGGCATAGACTACCTCAAGAGAGGGTACTTCAAAGACCCAAAAGGGTACCGGTGGGCTTTTGGTATTGCTGCTTTGGAGACTGAGGAAATTGAGCAGCTGTCCACCTTGCCTGGTCTCTCAGAAGATCCCTCTGCTGTGGGGTTGCTGAAAGTCGAAGAACAACAAGTGCCAATTGCGACCACAACAGTGCACCGGCGGCAATATCGCACCAACCGAGACTCCCTGATTCCCATCCATCAGCTGATCCGTAGACTGGAGAGTCAGGGGGTGATCAGCAGGACCCGCTCGCCCTTTAATAGCCCCATATGGCCAGTGCGAAAGTCTAATGGAGAATGGAGACTAACAGTAGACTATCGTGGCCTGAATGGAGTCACACCACCATTGAGTGCTGCCGTACCGGACATGCTAGAACTTCAGTATGAACTAGAGTCAAAGGCAGCCAAGTGGTATGCCACGATTGATATTGCCAATGCATTTTTCTCAATCCCTTTGGCAGCAGAGTACAGGCCACAGTTTGCTTTTACTTGGAGGGGTGTCCAGTTCACTTGGAACCGACTGCCCCAGGGGTGGAAACACAGCCATACCATTTGCCACGGACTGATCCAGACTGCACTGGAACAGGGGCAAGCTCCAGAACACCTGCAATACATTGATGACATTATTGTGTGGGGCGATACAGCGGAAGAAGTCTTTGAGAAAGGGAGGAAAATAATCCAAATCCTGCTGAAAGCCGGTTTTGCCATAAAACGGAGTAAGGTCAAGGGACCTGCACAGGAGATTCAATTTTTGGGCATAAAATGGCAAGATGGACGTAGACAGATCCCCACAGATGTGATCAACAAGATAACAGCAATGTCTTCACCAACTAATAAGAAAGAAACGCAAGCTTTCTTGGGTGCAGTGGGGTTCTGGAGAATGCACATCCCGAATTACAGTTCAATTGTAAGCCCTCTCTATCATGTGACCCGGAAGAAGAATGATTTTAAATGGGGCCCTGAGCAGCAACAAGTCTTTGAGCAAATTAAACGTGAGATAGTTCATGCAGTAGCCCTTGGACCAGTCCGGACCGGACCAGATGTAAAAAATGTGCTGTACACTGCAGCTGGGGAGAACGGTCCTACCTGGAGCCTCTGGCAGAAAGCTCCAGGGGAGACTCGAGGTCGACCCCTCGGCTTTTGGAGTCGGGGATATAAAGGATCTGAGGCCAGCTATACCCCAACTGAGAAAGAGATACTGGCAGCCTATGAAGGGGTTCGAGCTGCTTCGGAAGTGATTGGCACTGAAGCACAGCTCCTCCTGGCACCCCGGCTGCCCGTGCTGGGCTGGATGTTCAAAGGCAGGGTCTCCTCTACACATCATGCAACTGATGCTACATGGAGTAAATGGGCTGCACTAATTACACAACGAACTCGAATAGGAAATCCCAGTCGTCCAGGCATTCTAGAAGTCATCATGGACTGGCCAGAGGGCAAAGATTTCGGAATGTCACCAGAGGAGGAGGTGATGCGCGCTGAAGAGGCCCCACCATATAATAAACTGTCAGAAAGTGAAAAGCAGTATGCCTTGTTTACTGATGGCTCTTGCCGTATTGTGGGAAAGCATCGGAGATGGAAGGCAGCTGTATGGAGTCCTGGACGACAAGTTGCAGAAACTGCTGACGGAGAGGGTGAATCGAGTCAGTGTGCCGAGGTGAAAGCCATCCAGCTGGCCCTGGACATTGCTGAACGAGAAAAGTGGCCAGTACTTTATCTCTATACTGACTCATGGATGGTGGCAAATGCCCTGTGGGGGTGGTTGAAGCAATGGAAGCAGAGCAACTGTCAACGCAGAGGTAAACCCATCTGGGCTGCTGCACTGTGGAAAGATATTGCTGCCAGGGTGCAGAACCTGGTGGTGAAGGTACGTCATGTAGATGCCCATGTACCCAAGAGTCGGGCCACTGAGGAACACCAGAACAACCAACAAGTGGATAAAGCGGCTAAGATTGAAGTGGCTCAGATGGACTTAGATTGGCAACATAAAGGTGAATTATCTTTGGCCCGGTGGGCCCATGACACTTCAGGCCATCAGGGCAGAGATGCAACATATAGATGGGCCCGTGACCGAGGGGTGGACTTAACAATGGACACTATTGCCCAGGTTATTCATGAGTGGGAAACATATGCTGCAATTAAACAAGCCAAGCGGTTAAAGCCTCTTTGGTATGGAGGACGATGGTTGAAGTATAAATATGGGGAGGCCTGGCAGATTGACTATATCACACTGCCACCAACCCGCCAAGGCAAGCGCCATGTGCTTACCATGGTGGAAGCAACCACCGGGTGGCTGGAAACATACGCTGTGCCCCATGCCACCGCCCGGAACACCATCCTGGGCCTTGAGAAACAGATTTTGTGGCGACACGGCACCCCAGGGAGAATTGAGTCAGACAATGGGACTCATTTCCGGAATAACCTTATAGATATTTGGGCCAAAGAGCATGGCATTGAGTGGGTATATCACATCCCCTACCATGCACCAGCCTCTGGGAAAATCGAACGGTACAATGGGCTGTTAAAAACTACACTGAGAGCAATGGGTGGGGGAACTTTCAAGCATTGGAATACGCACTTACCAAAGGCCACCTGGTTGGTCAACACCAGAGGATCTGCCAACAGGGCCGGCCCAGCCCAGTCAGAACTTTTACATATTGTAGAGGGGGACAAAGTTCCTGTGGTGCATATGAAGAACTTGCTGGGGAAGACAGTCTGGGTTACTCCTGCTTCAGGTAAAGGCAAACCCACTCGTGGGATTGCTTTTGCTCAGGGACCTGGATATACTTGGTGGGTAATGCGGGAAGATGGGGAAGTCCGATGTATACCTCAAGGGGATTTGATTTTAGGGGAAAACAGCCAGTGAACTCAATTGTATGCTGTTGCCTGCTGTGTAATGCTTTTATAGCACATCAACTAGATGTCTCCAGGTCACCAGCGACTAGCCCTGACTTCCCTCCAGCCATCATCCCAACAGAGAATGAGCTTTGAACATCATGGACCGAATGGACTCGGCAGCATTATAGGGATTGGTCCATGCACTAAGAAAATGATTTTTTCCTCTTGGTCTGTATGTATATGGATGTATATATGTGGGAGAGCGATGGTGTATTGAAAATGTGGGATCTCAGCACGACGTGAATGGTATGGAATAATGGATAATGTCCTGGGTTCAGCAGTAGCAGTCATGTTTTTCCTTTATGTTAGCTGGTGCAGTGCTGTGTTTTGACTTCCAGTTTGAGAACAGTGTTGGTGAAGCCGATGTTTTCGGTTGTTGCTAAGTGATGTTTACCCTGACCGAGGACTCTGTGAGGCTCATGCTCTGCCAGGGAGGAGGGGAAGCTGTGAGGAAGCAGAGACGGGGCGCCTGACCCAGGCTAGCCCGGGAGGTATTCCATACCACAGCACGTCATGCCCGGGGTGAGGGGTAACTGGGAGTTACCCAGAAGGACAGGGGCTTCCAGGTGGAACTCGTTTTCTTGGCCGGTGGTATCGTATTCTCTTCCCTTGTTATTTTCCCTTATCATTGTTTTAGCTGATAGTAGCGGTGGTGATTTGTTGCTGGACTGTTTTTGTCTCAACCCGTAGGAGTTGCACTCTCTCGATCCTCCTCCCCGTTCCTCCGGGAGCGGGGAAGGGGAGAACCCCGGTGGGGGGGGGGACACGGACCTCGATTGTTGTCAGCTCGGCACCACTCACTGGGAGTGAGTGAACGAGTTACCTGACTGGGTTTAAACCACGACACATTGCTATGTCAAGAAAATGTTCCCAAGTAGCCATTCACTTGAAAGTTTCAATAGAGGTGGTTTTGGGGTTTTGTTTTTTTGTTTTTCAAGTCTGAGCCATGAAGTCCTTTGCCTAAAAATGTAAAATTTTTGCGTATTTATTTCTTGCCTTTCATAAGGACATCATTTTAAGTAGTCAGACATTAAAATGTTTCCTCCATTTTAATTAGAAAATTCACATCATTTTAATACCTGTGACAAAGAAAGATTTTTATTTAAATACATCTTATGGAGCAGACAGAGTAGTAATATGAGTGATAATACATAAAAATTACTTTCCCAAATTCTAAAGAAAAACATTAGACCTGCACTTAAAAGAGAATAAGAAAGAGAAACCATGATAAACCTGTCAAACGTAAAAAAAAAAAAAAAAAGAAAAAGGCAAGCGGGAGGGGGAGGGAAGTATGTTATGCACTCTTTCCTTTATACTTAATATTTGCATGACAGCAAAAAAAAAAAAAAATAACAAGGCTTTATTGCATGTACTCCTAATATTGATCATACAGACAATTGCTAAGTAAATTCAGCTGTCAAGCAATTGTCAGGCAAAGGAAGAAATTAAGGTAGATATCATAAGACTCAAGCCTTAAAGTTTCTTATTAGAAGACAGATGTTTAATACATTCATGTTGATATGAAGGAGCAAAAATCGTAAAGAGAGAAATCTGTTTAGTACTAATCTACACTGACTTATGTCTTCTAGTGTGCTAATGCACCTCAATTTTATCCTGCCAACATTTTCATTTCATATATGATCAAAGTCCTTCATCAAGAGGAAACAATCATTAAAGGAAATCTTGATTATTGAAAAGTTCAGCATTTGGCATTGTTTCTTAATACTGTTTTTTTCCCTTCTGCATCTTTCCAATGGACCTACTGGTAAATGTTTCATTTTTTATTCAGTGATTATTATCTTAAAGAATTTATGCCTGAAAAAAATAAGGAAGATATTCTTATAAGTTTTATCATATTTAAGTTTTGTATTCAGCCACAGTATGTAAATATACTGTGGTAGAAAATTCACCATGTCATTTTATGCATATTTCTACAATTTCTACAGCAACAGTTTTCCTACTGTAACAGTCAGATAGTTACTTATAGTCAGTGATTTATAAAAACAAGTAACATGGGAAAAAATAATTGAAGCGAACAAGACAGATTATGAAAGGAAGTATCGTACAGCAAAACTGAATTTGTTTGTTGGTATGTAGAGCTGACCATTAACAGCATTTGTACTTTTAGCATGAAGCGTGCGAAAATAACAAAATATTGAAAAAGTATCTATTTAAATACCAGATATATTTTCATTCAGGCAAAAATATAAACTGGAGGGAATAATAATTGTACATTAGGAAATTATTTTTTAGTATATTTATCCTGAAAAGAATTCATCTGGGAAGATGAGAAAAATAAAATCATAAAGTAGTTTAAGCTGGAAGAGACCTCTGGAGGTTAGCTGGATCAAATACTCTTCCAAACCAGGGCCAACTTTGAAGTCAGATACAGCACCAGTGTACTCCTCAGGGTCATCTCTTGTTTTCATTGTAAATTTCTTTAAGGGTGGAGATTCTATCAAGCTCTCAGGGAAACCTGTTCCAATGCTTGACCTCTTTTCTGTGAAAAATTTCTTGGATTGCAACTTTTGTTTGTTGCCTTTTATCCTACTACTCCAAGAAAAGTCACTCTTCTTCTCAATAATCTTCCATTAAGTAGCTGAAGACAGCAAAATATTCCTTCCACTAGCCTTGTTTTTTTTTGTTTTTTTTTTTTAAGAACAGGCCCTAGTTCTTATCATCATGGAGAGCCATCTCTGGATCTATGTCAGTATGTCAATATTTTTTCTATTTTTTTCTGTTTGTTTTTTTTTTTTTTTACTTAGCAGCCCAAAACTGTCCTTGAGAGAGGGCAATAACCTATTTCCTTACCATGCTACCTATGCTTTCACTGAAACAATGTGTGCTGCACAGGCAGACTGCTGACTTTCTAGTCAACCAGCTGTTAATCAAGATCCCCAGCTTGTTTTTTGCAGAAATGCTACCTAGCCAGTTAGTCCTCAGACTGTACTGAAAAGAAGTTGTTTTGCCAGACGTGTAGGATTTTGAACTTGTATTTCACAAGGTTCCTACCAGCTACAGGAGACTGTATCAAAAGCCTTTTTAAGGTGGAAGTAAATGACTTCTTTAAAGTAAATCCACTGTTTAGCCCTCAGCCAGTGTGTGAGTTATTTCATCATACAGAACAGTTTGGTTAGTCCCACACAGTCTGCCCTTGGGGGTTAGATACATGCTAGTGTCTTCAATTGCCTTCCTGCTCTTCATGTCCCTGAATATTGCCTTCATGTGCATTTGCTCAATGATACAAATCAGCTCTTTCAGGAGTCTTGGATGAATCCTTTCAGGGACTGTGAACTTGTAAATTTCCAGCTTTCTTGAGCAGCTTCTAATTCAAGCCTGTGTTAGGAAGGTAGTAGTACTTGTCTCCCACAGGCATGTCAACTTGGCATGGAAATCTGGCACTGCAGACCAGACCAGTAGAAGGTGAGGAAAAGAAGGACTGAGTATCTCAGCCTTCTCCATGTCCTCCATCACCAGCTTGCTTTTCCCATTTGTTGGAGGGTTGGTGCTGTCCTTGGCTTGCTTTCACTGCCAATGGGCCTGCTCAAGTCCTTCCTATTTCCTTTTACATCAGTCACCCATTTCAGCTCCAGCTGAGCTTTGGTCTCCTGAATTTCCCTTGTGCATGCTCATGTGTTATGTTTATACCCCTCCTCAGTAATCTGTGCCTCTTGAACCCTCCTCCTTTTTGCCTTTATGCTGACTCAGGAACTCCTTGCTGGGCCAAATTGACCTTTTCCTATTACTGCTAGTTTTCTTGCCATTGAGGATGGGCTGTTCTTGTGCATCAAGAAGGCTGTCCCTGAAGACAGGCCAGCTCTCAAGGGCTCCTTCAGGGAAATTTCTCAAGGAAGAGAGCTTTTCATTTCCTGAGAAAACTTGTCCTCTTGCAGCCCAGGACTGGTTTGCATTTTGCTTGCCTAATAATGTTAAACTCTGCTGTGTCATGGTCACAGCAGCCAAGGCTGACACTGACTACCATGTCCTTAGCCAGTTCTTTTTCATTTGTCATTTGCACCTTCTCTTTTTGTCCTATCCACTACCTATACTTTTCTCCCAGGCACCAGAACATGCCTGCCTTATTTGTGCCCACCATGCTGCTTGTACTGAGTCTGGCTGAGCTGGAGTTGTTTTTCCCCGTAGCTGCCTTCATAGTGCTGTGCTTTGTATTGGCAGCTATAAAGGTTTTGATAATAAAACAGTGTTTTGGCTACTGCTGAGCAGGGCTTTCACAGCATCAAGGCTTTCTCTCCAACAATCCCCTCTCCAGTAGGCTGGGAGTGGGCAAGATCTTGGAAGCAGACAGCTGATTCAAAGGATAGTCCATGCCATATGACAATTGCTCGCTGATAAAAGCTAAGGTAAAGGAGGAGGGGGCTCAGGCATTTGTTATTTACAGTATTTGTCTTCCAGAGCAACTGCTGTGCATACTGAAGCCCTACATCCCAGGAAGTGGCCAACCAGCACATGATGGTGGGAAGTAGAAAATATAATCTTTTATAAGTCTAGATCCAGCCACACCTAGACTCCTCTCTGAAAGGAAGTTTAGAAAAGCAATGAGTCCTAGTATGAACCTTGTGACTAGGGATTTCCTTATTCCCTATTTTTCTTTCAATACATATAAAGTGTCGACCAGGTCTAAGACGAAGAGTAAATTCAGATGCGCCGAGGTTCCTCTTTGAGAGGAAATTTAGAAGGTAAGGGGAGTCAATCTGAACCTCATGACTCAATATGAGGGTCTCTCTTATTCCTTTGTATTTTCAGTTTCTATACACATTATTTTAATTCAATTCTGTATAAATCACTTTAACCCAATCCTTATAAAACACTGTCAATTCTGATACAATCTCTTTTGTATGTAATAGAGTGGACCTTGACATTAAATTCTGTTGAATCACAGAAATTATAAATTTCTATTAAAATCAGTTTTGCTAATATCTCTGACAGTGATTCTTTTAGCAACTCTAACCATTTAGCTTTGTGACACTGGCAGAATTTACTCCCTTCTGAAAACATGCTGAAGGATAAAAAGACCTCTTCTTGTTGACAGAAGTCACAAGTCCTCTTGTGAGTTCTTTAGGGCTTGCAAGTGGGAAGACAGAGAAGGGAAATGTTATGAACTACAAACAGAGGAGGAGAAATGTAAAGGTTGTTCATCATAATATTCAAAATATCTCTCAGATGTAAACTTTTAGAAAAAAAATTGGAAACTAGTTTGATATTATGTGCTTCCCCCCAAAATCTTGCATTTGAGTTAAAACTTTGTTAGGTAAGGCCACCTCCTATAAGTGAAGCAAACTTCTAATTCCTCAGTGAAGCAGTATAAATATTTGCTGAATAAGTTCAAATATGTTGAACTTTCCAGTTACTGACATGTGAAAACCAAGAATGTAGGTCATTACAGTGAGGCTTGAAAGTATGTTGGTTTATGCAGTCTTCATCATAATTTTTATTAGGCTTCAGTTTTGGTCTTTTCTATTGTGTAGAACCCATATGAAAGACTCTGTGAGTCTTACAGTCTCAATATAAGGTAAGAGTAATGAGAAAGTATCACATCTAGACCATTAGGAGGGTTCTTAGAAAACTTAAAGTTCATACAGCCATTTCTACTTTACATAATAATGAATTTTGTTCAAGTCTAATTTCTGTTTGGAAAGGAAATTGAGTTGAAGATCTGAGATAAGACCTCTTACTCATAGAAAGTTTAATTTAATATCTGTAATTAAATGTTAATCTAGGTCATTGTGGAGATACAAAATTAATAATAATATCAAGATTTAAATTTCTCTTACCTGTTAATATATAGAACTAAAGGGTAGGTTTGAATTGTTTATGTTGAAGTAATTCACATATTTGAATTCATATTCTAGATGTCTTCAGTGAAGTAGAATATTTCTTTAGATACTGTAAAAATTGTTTTCATATATATTATGCATAATAATCATTATATTTAAAACAATGGGAACTGGGAGATGAATGTGTGAATTGTTCTTTCTTTTTTACACCTTTTAGGAGAAAAAGCTTAGATCTTCTTTAAGAAAGAATTTTAAAAGTACATCATTATAATTCATCAGTTCATTGGAAAATTCTTTGGTTATTTGAGTTTGTGTTGTTTTAACATGAACCTTTTGTTTTTTGTTTTATTTTGTTTATAAACTATTACAGAACTTAAAACTTATTTTAAAAGCAATGTCTTTCTACTGTGTAATACTGCATGGAAAACCTGAGGACTGAGTAAGGATATGATGCTTTGCAACATACTATGTAGCTCCTAACCACACAGGTTTGAGCCAGCAGGATACCTGAGTGTTCACGAAGCTGTATTTCCCAACAATCTTCACAAATATTTATGGATTGCATCTGGTAATTCCATCTCTTCCCCACCTCTGGCAACAGACTCATATTGCCGCATTCATGAAACACAAGCGTACCCACTCTCCAGAAAACCATAGAGCTTTAGTAGAATATAGCCAAAGATTATATAATTGTATAATTGTTATTATATGATGTATTATGAAATAAAATAGAAAATCTAAATTTTTTTCATCATTAGTACTCCTTTAAAATTTGCCTGAATGCATACATTCTATAACCATAAAGTTAATGTATTTTTTTCCCTAAACATCTCCTTTAAATGCATAAAAAGCTTAAGATACTTTGCAAAGCAGGTATCATACTGAAAGTCTGAGAAGCATTGAGTCCTAAAAGATAAACAAGGATCAGAGTCATGAACAATTGAATTTATAATTTAACATGAAAGTTTCAAATCCTCAGGCACAGTCCAGTAATTTATTTTAATGCCAAGTCTAAACTGGTAATTTAATTTTGTTGTTTGTTTTTCATTTTTTGTTGTTGTTATTTAGTTTGATGCGGCTTTTTCTTTTACTTTTAAATTTGTATGTAAATTTTGTCAGGTTTTCCTTTCACCTTTCAGTAATCAAGAATCTTCTATAGTACTTAATCAAAAGTACTATGAATATATAGCTATATATATGGACATGCATGCACACATACACACACAAACCATGTTCATATCCATTATCAGCATTACTTTATCAACATAATTGTATAATTATGTTTTTTTTTAATTCAAGGAGATGTAAGTAGAACAAATAGGCTATTTCTTCCTCAATTACTGTTAATATTATGTTCAACTTACACTACGTATTTTGCTAGCCAAAGATGAAATTGCATTCTATAGGAATTTTTACTGCACCACACAGAGACACAGTCACTCACACCCTCACATAGGTTTTAGAGTACATGTAACTCTATATGTGTTCCATTTTGGGAAAGTAATGTATCAAAATCCTGAGTCAATCATGTTTCTAAAAGTTCCATTTCATTTTACACTCAAAGAAGCAAATCTCAACTTGCGTTATCTATGACAAAAGAGAAAGGAAAAAAAAAAACCGAACCCACAAACCAAATAAAAATAAATATAAAAGTATCTCTTGGAATAATACCATTAGTAGGCAAACAGCAGTATTATTTTCTACTCATATTGACCAGTAAAACCTTAAAAATTAATTTTAAATGTATAGATGGCAGGATGAAGTTTATATAAAGGTCAACATATTTTTTCAATTTTAGAATGGGATTTAAAATTTTTAGTTGACTGAATATTTGAGAGAGTTCTGAGACAACACAGTTTTAGGGCAGAAATAGAGTTTGAAACTTCAAAGGTGTTTTATCAACAGTATTTTAATACGGAATAATAATCATTTGTTCTGCCTAATCAAAACGAATGACATAGTTATTTCTGATGGACTCTCTAAAATATGTTCTTTTCCAAGACATTAATAACTAAGTGGGGTGTAGGCTTTATAGTCTCTTGGCTATTCTTGTATTTAGATGTAGAATATAGGAGTTTCCTGTAGCTCCCAGCAATTTGATTTTTTATTTTTTTTTCTTTTACTCTTCAGGAAACAAGGAAACAAAATGTCATTAAGTGTGTTTATATCATATCATTAGTGGTAATTTAGTTTTGCTTGGAGAAGACTGGTAAAAAGAAAACAGTATGTGAAAGGGTATTTATTTAGTTCAGAAAATATCTACATCAGTGTGATTATTTAAAAGAGAATTTATTTTTTTAACATACTTCAGTCATATGTAATTAAAAAAGCACTTTTTAAAAAATTGTGCACTGCTGCGACTCATATGCAGCTTTTCTGTCTACACAATAACCTCTGCATCTATGTATAGATGACTTCTTCCTATACGTCATATATATATGTTTATATATATATAAAAAACCTCTACATTTATACTCTGTGTGTATACATATACACACACATATATATATTGTAACCCCTAAATTCACCCTGTTCCAGTGATCAGTCATCCTCATAGTAAAAAAAATTCAGGAAACGCTCTTTTGCTGTAGGGGCGACAGCACTGGCACAGGTTGCCCAGACAGGCTGTGGAGTCCCCATCCTTGGAAATATTCAAAAAACATCTGGAGATGGTCCTGGGCAACTGGCTCTATGCAGCCCTACTTGAGCAGGGAGGGTTTGGACCACGTGACCTCTAAAGGCCCTTTCTAAAATCAACCATCTTGTGATTCTGTGATCCATAGTATAAATACAAAAATTTTACAAAATTAGCTGATGCAGAAACGACAGATTCTTTTCATATATGCATTCTTACTGTTTTTAACTAGACTTTCATTTAAACATTTGAGCCCTCTTCAACGGGAAAATTAAAAACATTATTTTCTGAACTGAGGAGACCTGAAGGGAAGTTTTAACACAGCTGAAGTTGATAGGAATTGCAGTTAGCTTAATCATTATCAGTACTGCATTGAGTCTGTCTATATGGAAAGAGCCCAGATATGATTAGGTAAAAATCTGGTTTTCTAACTCAACAAAAGGCATTTAACCACTGGAAGCCATTTCAATACTTACAAGACATTTATTTATTTTTCTAGAGTAGAAAAATAGTCAGAATTTAGACTCAGACTTATTTTCCCAGTAACAATTCCTAGGAAGTCAAATGAAAATATTTGTTTTCTACTGAACTGTATGCACGTTTTTCTTCTCCATCTTTTTTCTCCTATTACCTTGTGTAATCTTTGTTCCAAATCCATGAAGATCACTATCTTAAAGTTCCCTAGTAGTTTCACATAAATGAATATATGGAGCATGACATTTCCTAGTATCTTGCACCCAGAGCTCTTTTCCTACTTACTGGCTGGTCCAACATGATGTTCACACTCAAAGGCTTAAAATAGGAAGGATATTCACATAGAAGACAGTTAGAGGATATAGTAATACATATATGTCTCATATATTTGCACTGGTAATAAAGATTTACAGAGATGATTAGTGATAATAACTGTAGCATTTCATGACAGTTCCTCAATGTTTAATATTGTTTCTGTGAATTGGAAGGGATGCTGAGGGAAAAAATGTGATCTTTCTTTTTTTCTTAATGCCTTTTCCATTTGTCCCTGACAAAGTATGTCTCTGGTTACCAAAAAAACCCCAGTATTTAACAGAAATAAACAATACTTTGTAATGACAGTAATTCTAAGAATACTGAAAGCTGAAAGAGCATGCAGTTTTAGTATTCTGTAATTATAAATTTTTCATTGTTTTTTGTTTTTTTTAAAAATCTGAAACACCATTTTCTTTTTCATCCTCTTGAATACGGGGAAAAACAAACTGAAATAAAGCATGCTATAACTAAGCAACAGAGTGAAGTAATTAATGAAGGTGTAATGAGACGAAACAGAAATCACTTATGATGTACTTCTAAAGTACTTGTCTATAAAGCTATGTTATAGCCCTGTGTAAAAAACATATTAATAATTAAGTTCAATTTTGTAAGAATGCATATGTCAGCGCTGAGTCCCCTAGCAGTTATTTTGAATCTTTTGTACTTCTATTTGGATTTGCAAATTTAAATGTACTTTTTTTTTTCTCCCCAGCCATTCTACTGCAGTTATTTTTCAGCCAGTCCAGCTGCAGAGACCTTAAACTTACATATACTCTGCATATACAAGCACAGCACAGCTGATATTCAGCTGTTTGTGCAAGGGCACAAACCTATTAACACAGAAAATTCTGGATATGAAAATTTGACAGGCAATAGCTATTACTTACCAGGTTTTCTACTATTAAGGAGCAAGGAATGTAGTAAAATCTTTATAAACATTGTGGGAATAGAAATCTAGACTTGCAGCTTCAAAAACCTGGAAAAAAATCAGTGTTATATTCCTGAATTACAAGGTTTTCAGGGTTATATTCAACCATCCACCTATCGGTCTCTTCTTTCATTATCACCCTAATATTTTCTCCTGTATTTCTGAACAGTTTTACCTTGACCAAACTAAAAGAAAATCTAGTTTCTGTATATCACTCATCAGCTTCTGTCTGGAAAGAATCAGCATCCTTCTCCACATTGAAAGCAAGCTGTGCTTCCAAAAGAGAAGTTGCAGTTTTGTCCCCACAGATTATTATCTACTAGTTCCACCCAGTTATACATGCTTCTGTAATGCTTTATGTATGCTAAACCAAAACACTTCAACTGCTTTAAAATCTTAACATAAATTTGCATATATGTCTCTTCATTAACCTTGACTTCTAAATATGCAACATGATATTAGATGAAATAATTTATCATTAAAGTTATGCATGTGGTGCCTGATAAAAATGGCAGATCACTTCTTATTAATCAGACAAAGCACTGTCTACTCTTTTTTACATTTGATAGTATCAAAAATTAGTGTGAAAACTTCAGAAAGAGACCATCTGGGCATGGAAATAATTCTATGGCGTTACATCAAAAAGTAGTTAACATTTTTTCAGTGTAATTCCAACTTGCTATAGAAATTTAGCCTGTTAAGCAACATTGCCTATGTAGTGAGCAGGGCAAAAGTGTGACTTTATATTAGCTCAAAGTAAAACCAAGTACTCTGAAACAGAAGTGTTTCTGGCATGAAATAATATGTAATACGAAATTCTTTGCAGGACTTTCATAACATAAAACTGATAAAAAAATAGTCTTTTTCAAAATGGTTTGAACTGGATCCATACGAAGTGTATATTACTGTGAATTTATAGAATTAAGATATCCCTACCTGATTCCATAAAGAGACTGTATGTCTCTTTATGACAGAGAGAGAGAATAAAGACAGTTCTTTATGACAGATAAATACTGCAGTGCACAAAGATAAATGAGGACTGAATCAGATGATGCAGAAAGTCCATCCAATTCAATGGTATATATACTTATCCATAATTTGTATTTGTATCCATAATTTTTACAGATCAAAAATATTTTCAACACACATTCAACGCAGCAATTTTCAGTTGCAATTTTTCCTCTTTAGGAATGACTCAATATGAATGTTGTGTGCTGGTGTTGACTGCCTTGCTTTGATGGGTTACAGCTCTTTGGAAATTATAATGGTGTACCAATTTCTGTTTTTCTAATTACATTGTGAAATAAATAAATAAAAAAAAAAAAGCAAGAAACCTCTTTGTGCTTAAAAAAAATCTAATATTCCTTTAAAATATATATCTCAGATAAAATGAAATAAAAATAAGCAAAAGTAGATCCATGTATTTTTAATACTGAGGAAATATTGACGTGCTGGAGCACCTCTCCTATGAAGACAGACTGAGAAAGTCAGGCTTGCTCAGCCTGGAGAAGAGAAGGCTCAGGGGAGACCTTATAACAATCTTCCAATACCTACAGAGGGCCTACAAGAAATCTGGAGAGGGACTTTCTGCAACCCATGGGAGTTACATTCTTTCAGTTCTCTTCCCCATCCCTCCAGGAACGGGGAGAGATAGAAGGGCAGGAGTGAGCGGGCAGATGTGTGGTTCTGAGTTACAGGCTGGGCTTAAACAACAACAGCTCTATAGGGGCAGGAGAAGGTGGAATGGTTTTAAACTGAAAGAGTGCAGGTTTAGATTAGACTATAAGGGTGGTGAGGCACTGGCACAGTTGCCCAGAGAAGTTGTGGATGTCCCATCCCCGGAAGAGTTCAAGGCCAGGTTGGGTGAGGCTATAAGCAACCTGGTCTAGTGGAAGGTGTCCCTGCCCATGGAACTGTATGATCCTTAAGGTCCCTTCCAACCCAAACCATTCTATGAATCTGTAATTCTATGATTTCGATATATACTTTATTTAGGTGGGCAGTGACACACACACAGCTTTTTTAGTATCTATCCTTTCTACCCTGTGTTGCACACATTTTGCCTTTTCTCCTTGGCATACTATAGCTGATGTTTCTGGTTTTGCTCAAGAAGAAGGGTGGAAAGGGGAGTGTCTTGACAAATCACCTGCCTTCCATTTTCTCATCAGGTGAATTAAGATGGTAGTGTTTGTGGACATAGTTTCTTTCCTGTACTGCTCGGGTAAGCTAGAATCAGATGTTTGTTACTAGTATTTATTTACTCTTTCTTCATTGTTTACACCTAAAACTACTTTTGTCAGGTTTATGAGATGGTATCCCTTTAGTGATCAGTAAAATGGTGTGCTTATTCTTTCAAGGCCTCTGCTATAAATCTGTTGATTTTATATTAGGCGGCTGCTGTTAAAATCTCCTGTTTTTTCTCAATAGCCTCCAAGCTCTGGTAACTCTGCAATATAATAATGTTTTAATAGCCCACCTAGACAAAAACATATTCTTGTTCAAAGGTCACTGAATACTTTACAAGATTCAATGATTATAATAAGGATACATTTAAAAAAAAAAAAGTACCTACAGACCAATAAATATGATGCTTGGGTGGCAACTTGTTATTAATATCTTCTAGATACAATATCAGTGGTACATAAACAAAATTCCTTTACATCAGCTAATTTGTAACAGAGCTAGAAGAATAGCAAGTGACCTTCTCTAAGAAAAATATCACATGATATTCAACAATATCATAAGAAACAATTAATTAAGTATTGCATTAATTCTATTCTTTTTTTTTTTTTCCTCTTAGGAATCGAGATACTGCCAACAACATTTTAGTTACTGGTCTAGCGTTCATTAATTAATCTGTTTTGGAGATGCAGGGCTGATGACAGGAATGAAATTAAATTTAATATTACAAAGTGAAATGACATTCTTTCAGAAAATTGTGTTTTTCTTGGCAAAAAAAGAAATCATGATCTGAAATGTCAGAGAAAGACAAAAATACATTTTACCTCATTACTGAATGAACATATGCTGCCATCATGAAATGATGTATAAAGACTTAAGATCTATTAGTTGAAGCATTTACAGTACAAACAGGGAAATATTTGCACCATTTTTCAAGATAATAATAAGAAGAGATCTTGTGGAATAATATTGTTCAAGAGACAATAATATTGAGCAATGAGGTCTGGTTTCTGGAATAATCTAGAGCATGAGGATCAAAAAGGGAAGATTTAGAAGTAAGGATTTAGAATAGCTAGAACAGCTCATATAATGAGAATAATTTCAATAGTCCCATTGTGAATAATAACGCTTAGAGATCTGTTTGGTGTTTTTTTTCAGAACTGGGTCATGATGTTATTTAAAAATATATTAAAAACAAATTCTTCTGCTTTATGTTTGATGAGACACAGGAACACTTCAGTATAAGTACTTAAGGAAGGGTCTAGAGCACTAGTTTTGTTATAGGGAACATACAACCAAAGCAGAACAACCAAACCAAACCAAACCAAATGGTGAAACAGGAAAAGTTAAATAATTCTAGATATACAAATAATATGTGCCTGCACATATATACAGAAGCAAACTTAAAATAATTTAAATTGCGGACTTAATTTCAGTACTTAATTTTCACCTATTTTAGGGTCCTATTTCACCTTGAAGCAACTAACTTCTGTCAAGGGAAATAAAGTTGTCAGAAGGAGGTCATCACCTCTTACCTATGATGTTTATACTCATCCCTAAATTTAGTTGAACTAGATCTCAGCTTTACATTATAAATCAGATTAAGAAAGGAAAGAAGTAGTGAGGTCAGACCAACACAAAGGAAGTGGACATAAAAAAGACAGGATTGATTTTAAATTGAACTCTCTAGTGTGAGGTGTACCTGCCCATGGCAGGGGGGTTGAAACTAGACAATCTTAAGGTCCTTTCCAACCCTAACTGTTCTATGATTCTATGTGATGGTCCATGTTTTATAATGTGATTATTTTTTCCAGAAGAAAAAGCTGGTTTTTACTTCCATTAATGTTACTTTAAACGTATAAATTCACACAATGAAATAAATGTTCTGATGTCTGTGTGTTCTAAAAGAGGCACACCATAAAGTCTTACAGCTTCATCTGCAAAGAACAGAATTGTTTATTTCTGTATATGAGACAGTAATACTGAGAAATACTTTTCCTAGTTAGGAAATTCAAGATTCTTTTAAGTGATGAAGTTCTTACAAGTTTGCAGGAACGATGTTTTTGCAAAGAAAAAATTCACAAAGTTTGTTTCTGCACCTTCCAGAGTGTCATATATGATAGGATATGAGGTCACTCTGAGATATTTTGATGTACGCTAATTTTGTGAGAAAACGGAATTAACTGTAGAAATTAAGGATTTATTCATTCCCATACCCATCTGTTCAAAATATTTCCTGGCTATCCATGAAAACTGAATCCTTCCAGGAGGAACTCCTTTCTACTAGCTGGAACATTAATACATTGGACATCTACATTTGAGTTATTTGATACTATTTAATGTGCATAAAGAGAAACATGGCTTCTCGAGTCAGACAACGTTGGTATTAACCTGTACACTTTACAAAGAAAAGGAAGGCTTGTACTTTTATTCTGAATATAAATCCCTGAGATTACAGTCACCACTCGATAATCTGAGGGCAAATTAACTAGCTTTCCCATGGGACTTATTAATGTCACTGACTTGTGAATTCTTTTTACTTATTTTTTACATTTACTCCATGGTAGTGAGTATGTTCTTTAGGTTTGTTTGTTTGTGTGCTGGTTTTGGCTGAAGTAGAGTTAATTTTCTCTGCAGAAGCTAGTATGGGTCTACGCTTTGGGTTTATGCTGAAAACAGTGTTGATAACACAGGGATGTTTTAGTTACTGCTGAACAGTGTTTACACAGAGTCAAAGCCTTTTCTGCTCTTTATACCACCTCACTAGCAAATAGGCAAAAGAAGTTTGGAAGGGAGCACACCTGGGACAGCTGACCCCAACTGACCCAAGGGATATCACATACTATATGATGTCAAGCTTAACAATAAAAGTTATGGGGAGAAGAAGAAAGGGGAGACATTTGGAGTTACATCTTTTATTGTCTGAAGTAACTGTTAGGCATGATAAATCCCTGCTTTCTTGGGGATGGCTAAACACCTGCCTGTTTTGCTTTGTTTGCGTGTGCAGTTTTTGTTTTACCTATTAAACTGCCTTTATCTCAACCCACAAGTTTTCTCACTTCTAATATTCCAATTCTCTCACCCATTTGAGGGTGAGTGGCTGTGTTTTGCCTGTAGTTGCTGGCTGGGGTTAAGCCATGAGAGTTTGGTTTTTTTATTTTCTCACCTAGCCAACTTCTTTCTTCTGTCAGATAATAAAAGGTTAACTGTAAAAAAATATATCAATAAAGAAGTTAGAACAAGAAAGCAGAAAAATTGTTACCTGGTCATGTCCCTGTAGGATGAAAGGAATTTATAGGGCGTATAGCACATATTTTTCCAAGCTAGCCTGCAGATATGCTGTTATGATCCAACTAGCTACTTATACTAGCCGTTATAAGGTTTGCATGAAGTTAGAATAATGATTAATTCCACAAGGGATTCTTTTAAACTTTCCATTACAATGTGTGTGTCTCTGAAATAACTACAACTACTGCAGTTAGTATTGAGTTACCGTTTGTACATGATAAGTCAGTTTCTCGCTAGGAGATTTATTCAATACCTACTGAAATAAATGAAAATCCTTCCACTGAAACCAATAGATATAGAACCAAGATTCATGGGTGTAGTCCCACTCAGTACTTAAGGAAGTACACATACAAAGACAGCGCCGTGATGTCTTTCTAGCTGTAATGCACAAGTGTCGTGGTTTAAACCCAGTCAGGTAACTCGTTCGCTCACTTCCCCCCCTTTCTTGCCTTCCCCCTGCTCCCGGAGGGACAGAGAGGAGAATCGAAAAGAATGCAACTCCCACGGGTTGAGATAAGAACAGTTTAGTAACTAAGGTATAACACAAATCACTACTGCTACCACCAATGATAACAATGATAAAGGAAATAACAAGGGAAGAGAATACAACACCTCAGCACCAGCCGACCGATAACTTGCCCCCCTCAGCCCGACCAAGCACCGACCGATACCTCCTCCAACCCTGCAGTCCCCCAGCCCTTCCGGCTAACTCCCAGTTACCTCCCGGGCATGACGTGCTGTGGTATGGAATACCTCTTTGGTCAGTTTGGGTCAGGTGTCCTGTCTCTGCTTCCTCCTGGCTTCCCCTCCTCCCTGGCAGAGCATGAGGCTCACAAAGTCCTTGGCCAAACCAAAACATCGCTATCAGCTCTGTTCCCGAGCTGAAAGTCAAAACACTGCACTACACCAGCTACCAAGGAGGAGAAACATGACTGCTACTGCTGAACCCAGGACAACAAGAAAAAGTTACATTTCTTCAAAAATATTTTCTTTTAGAGCAGAGCTACTTTTCTGAAAAGAGCTTCTTGTGACTGAGCTGGGGCAGGGTGGGAATAAAAATATTACTTCTGTGGCCTCATCAGGGCAAGGTTGGATGAGGGTTTCAGCAACCTGGAAGATGTCCCTACTTTTTGCAAAGGCCTAGATGATCTTTAAGGTTTCTACTAGCCAAAACCATTCTCTAATTTTATGATTCTATGATCCTTGCTGCATGCTAGTATAGGAAGATGTTTGCTCAAAATTATGGAAATTAAAAGTGGTCTGTATGCAGCAAGCAGTTTGCATCAATGGATCCATCACAAGGATGGAGGATATATACAGAAAAAAAATAGTGTGAAATAGACTACATTCATACATCGTATTGAAGACAGATTATAAATAATAATCCACAAAACCACCAGTAAAGACTACTCATATACCGGCATCATTCAGTGGTGTGAATCCTTTATGAAGAGTCTGCACTATTTCTTATCTGTATTTTGTGATAATAACTTCCTTTTCTTTATGGTTTTGGGTTTTTTCTTCAGTAGCATTTCACATTCAGAGGTTAAAGCATTTGATTTGCTGAATAAAGTGTAAGGCAGCTTCAATATTCAGCCATAATGGAGACAAATGACAGCTTCATTCCTAGCACAAGTGGATGGAGGTAATTACTTCTATTGTCACAAGCCTGGCACAGATCACTGCTTGTAGAATAGCCCCATCCCTACAAAAAAAAAAAAAAAAAAAAGGTTTTCAGAATGAAGGGTTTCTTTCCTTCTGTAGCTGTCCAATATGATTAAAAGATTGCATATTTTAAGCCCCTTTTCTCCGTAACAATATTAACACAGAAAAGAGTTAATGAGCCATGACTATTTGTGCATCATGTTAGTGGGGTAACAAACTCATAGAAAACTCTTTCCTGAAGCTCTGATAATGTATAGCTTGTTGTTGCCACTGTATTTTAGATTTTTTAGATTTCATTATGTGCCACCCATGCTAAAGGCAGATTAATAATTATAAGTAAAGCTGAATAACCCTTTTTTGACTAATTTTTATTATAACTTTTTTTTTAAATAAAATTCAGTCATAAGGCAAAACAAAAATTGGCAGCAGGTGATCAGGAATCCATAAGCTAATGTACAGCTGACTCTTTACAAGTCTAAAGATAGCACATCTCTTTTTCTTTATTAAAAGCATGAAATTCAGAAAGGAAGCAAATAGGAAACAAGACTGCTGTTTATTTAGCTTCTGTTCTCCATTTATGAATGCACTATATGTACTTTGGGAGCAAAATTAAGGTTAGTGAATGCCTTTTGTCTGGATTAATTGAAAGAAACAATAGATGGTCCCCAAACCAGCAGAGAAACATAATTACCAAAACCAGATATGTAAGTCAACTCAGTAATTAAAGCTAAATAGACTATTATTTTTTCCCCACTGGATTTTGTTGAGTAGCAAAGTAGGGTGTGTTCATGTGTGTTGTAAGTGAAAGGGGTAGTCAGAAATAGAATAAGACAGTCTAAACACAGCTGGGGGAAGGAGAGTATAGAGTGTGCTGACAAGAACCCAGGGAGGTTCTGCCTGAAACACCCTTCAGGATGTGAGAAAGGAACTTGTCACCTGTTATCAGAGAAACAGCACTTTATTTATCTTTAGTGAATAAAAATGACTATGTCAAATAAATACATGACCCCATCATTAACTTCTAATTGCAAGAGTCCAAAAGAATCCAAAGCTTGGCTATTTTCAAGGTAAATTTTAAATTCTCAGGCAACTTTTATATTGATAATTAGTGTATAAATCTGGCATGTTGAAAAAATTGAAGAGCTTGATTCAGTAAGATGCATAAATGCTTACCAGTGTAACTCTGAAACTTTATTTTTTTCTGCTTTCTAGAAAAATGATTCTGTGACTTTAAAGAAAGCTATTAATCTAGAATAAAAACAAGGGTGTCTTGAAATAGAAAAGCTTCCTGAGATTTGGAAATAGAAGATTTAGGACAGCTTGTCTGAAAAACTTATTTCCAAGTACTTCAACCTGCAGTATCATTGTCTAGAATCTTAAGTTTTGTTTGTTTTTTTTTTTTAATATAATTAAGTTATCTTAAAGGTTGGCACACTTCACAGACAAACAGGGGCAGCTTCATAGCCTTTCCATACTGTGAAAACTGTGATAACCTGCAGGCAGTTAACACTTAATATGATGATTTTATATGTCAGTATTATGTAGAAAATCACATATCAGAATTCAGTGACATTCACCGAATCTTTAGCTGTAACTTTTAAATTCTCTGTTAAAACTGACAATTTTAAAAGTGCTATCACCTTTTCAAACATCATGATAGTTTAAAAAGCATTTGAGTTTATTTAAAAGTGGGTTAAACTTTCAAAATCGTGCTGTCTTCTGATTGTTCTTATTTTCTCATTAATTTGCATTATCTAAAGCCAATGATAATGGAATGTGAAACATGTAAAATAGATAAAGGAAATATCACCAAAGAAATGTATAATTATTTGCCAATATTTAATTCTATGGATATTCTGTTTATTTGTTTGAATTAAAACTTATGCTGTCTCCATATCATCCTTTTTTTTGGCCTATAATGTCTGTGTTTTCACCTGTTTTTTTTCTTATATGTGTACCTCACTATCGATAGTCAAGCACACTAATATTATGAAACTTGGGGTATAGAAAATCATACAGAACTATAATAATGAGAAACTTCAAAAAAAATGTTGAGAAATCCAGTATTCACAAGAAAATGAGCTGAAAAAGTTAACTCATTTATGTTTTTTTCAATATGGCATGCATTCCAAAAAAGTCTACCATCTTTAACTTCCAATTTAGCCAATAAGTTTCCCTCTTGGTGGTATTTATTTATATTTCTCCTAGACTAAGCAAAAAAGAAAAAGACATAAGAATTCCCGTGCATGAGAAATTAACATTTTTATTAGAGAAAATCAGCATTTATTGTGCAAAAAAAGAATGAAACTATGCTTTTATAAAGGAGATAACAATTAAAGAAATGCATTTTTATTCATGTCAAGACCAGTAAAATCTATACCCTTTAACATATTAAATTGAAAAATTTTAAGTATCTGATACACGTGTTTACATTACGCACACCTAATCAATTGAGATTAATCCACTAACACTGTTTTAATTCTACTCCTCAGTACAAAGTTCATATCTTAAGCTCTAGTGGGGCCACAGAAATGGCCTTCAAAAGGACTCTAGACAAGCACCTTCTAAAGCAGGTCAGATATGCAGACTCTCCACGTAAACCTATACAGCTGATGAATCAAAACTGCGAAGTGCAGGAGCAAGACTCAGCTCTTGTTTAAGAGGAACTCTCAACATCTGAGTTAAATCAGAGGTACATTATAGACAGTTCTACCTACTATACAATTCTACTTACAAGTATCCAGAGTTTCAGAAAGTCTCAAAATTAATTTTAGTTTCAAAATCCAGTTATTCTCCCACAAATGCAAGTGCCTAAAACCTCTGTGCCATACATCCTGGATCTGATCATAATCTTTGAATGAAGCTCTGAAGCATGGATTTTCTAAGAGAACTAAAGAAACTCAAGCACATTAATATTTCATGAAGATCTTCAGGCACAGGAGTCAATACCAGCCACATCATGATTGTGACTTTGATTCAGATGTGGCCTGGTAATTACGCAAAGGTTCCTGTCCACTGATTCTTGTGGTCAAAGCCAAAAGATAACAACAGTTCCAAGAAGAATTCAGACCTTTGTAAGAATAACCAAATTTCCTGTAATATATACTTCACCCAGAAGATTACAGTGATTCAAATAAACCCTGATAAGCATTGCTTTTCATTATTATAATTCTTAATTACTAGTTAAATACCTATTCAAAGCTGTTGTGACTTCTTTCTTTTATCATCAAATAACTATCCTCAATAATACGTAAATTACACTGCAAGCTCCTACTTGACAAGACTCATGTGAATTTAGAAACACAGTAATTTGTGTATAGAATTGCACCATTTAACAGAATTGTGTGGTAATAGATATACATACTTGTGAGCTCCATAACTACCTAGAAATATGTTTATGGCTCAAAGGACTGATGACAAGATGGTTAGAAAGGGATGTCTTGCTAAATTAAGTTTTTATAAAAATCATAGCTGAGTAAGGGCATCGGCATTGTTATTGTTCAACTGTCACTTTTTGCAATGCTAAATTTTTCAGCAAGCTCAATCTGACTTCAGTCTGTGCCTAGTTCCACTGATTTAAACAATCCTTATAAAAGCACCATGATCCTCCAATTGCAGTATACCAAATGGATTGTAAGAGCAAATATGAACATACATTTGAAATTATACTTTAAATTTTAATTTTAATAAATGAAACAAACTATTTATAATCCACAATATTTCTCTACATATGTATGCTATGTAATTCTATCTTTTAGCACTTGTCCAGAGTTCAGCAGTAGCAGTCATTTTTTTCCTTCTTAGTAGCTGGTGCAGGGCTGTGTTTTTGACTTTTAGCCTGAGAACAACACTGATAACACTGATGGTTTTAGTTGTTGCTCAGTAATGTTTACTCTGCCCAAGGACTTTCTGAGTCTCATGCTCTGCCAGGGAGGAGGGGAAGCCAGGAGGAAGCAGAGAGAAGACACCTGACCCAAAAAGCTATTCCATACCCCAGCACATCATGCCCAGTATGTAAACTAGGGGCAGTTACCCGGAAGGGCTAGATCACTTCTCAGATCAGGCTGGGTGGGTAGTGAGTGGTTGCATTCTCTTCCCTTGTTAATTCCGTTATCATTATTATTATTGGTGGCAGCGGTAGTGGGTTTGTGTTATACCTTAGTAACTGGACTGTTCTTATCTCAACCCATGGGAATTGCACTCTTCCGATTCTCCTCCCCATCCCTCTGCTCCCAGAAGGAGGAAGAAGGAGGGGAGTAAGCGAGCGGCTGAATGGTTCTGAATTGCTGGCTGGGCTTAAACCAGGGCAGTTCTGTATTAATAAGCTACTTACTTGGCTAATAATACTATACTCAATATAATCTTATGAAACATTTTATACAGTTAAAAATATGAGTTTTCCTGGTAGCCAACCATAGTATAAGACCAGCCAAAGTTTTATAGAAAATATGTCTCCAGATGAAAAATCAAACAAATAATAAAATTGCTAAATTTTCATTCAAAACAGTTTTTCTCTGAGATTCTTTGCCCATTAGCTTTGATTTTGAGTATGCTTGTGAGTTTCAGTATTTTTTTTTTTTCTCCTGCCTTCTCATCAGCTATCAAAACCAAAAAGATGCTAAGCAACTTCTGACCTGGATCTGCCCTATTTGATCAATGTGTTGCTTGCTCAGCATTTCAGTTCAGCAGAATATGAACTTCTTCCTCCTTTGATTTTTTTTTTTTTTTTAGGTAACCCTTTAAATAGCATAAAAGTAAACATTGCTGTATTGTTTTGCTGATACTACAGACATTGAAGTTAAGCTGAGAGTGCAGGTTGTGGAATTTTATGGTGTGTCTGCTTCCAAATTAAATGTTTTCAGATTCTTCAGTGTTAGAATAATATTTATAAGATTTTGTGTTCTAATGTTAACTGAAGACAGCTTCATGTCTTCAACGACAGCCTCATTTGAGCTGTGAAAAAACAGTATTGCAAAGTACTCACCATAAAATTTGCAAACTAAGGATTCCTGTACAAAATAAATTTGCTTATGTGTTCACAGACATTTTGATAGTCTTACAGTACAGCACTTTACTGTTTTTCCCAGAAGTAAATTCCAATGTCCTTACCCTCAAAGTAAAAAAACCCAAATAATACTTAAGAAGCAAACCCACCATTTAAAGTGTATATATATGTGTGTATATATATAAATAGCAAACCTACATACTTTCTTTTAGCTTCATTTTCTAAAATTAGTGATTTATTTTTTGTGAAATATTTCCAAACTGGGTAATTCAGACCTAGCACATTATATGTAAAACCTCGAGTTCCATTATAATCACCAGAGAAAGGTCTTGGTGGGCCTTCTCTTATTAGTAGTAAAGATTGGGTTTTACACTTGATTCTAAGGAAAGCTTAGAAATACATTTCTTACTGAAACTACAGACTTTATAAATAGATGATAGAATTTATTGTCTAACAAACAGGAAAATGTACGCTAGACAAAACCTTCCACAGTACATCTGTCCACTCATCCCTAATCAGAGCTGGTATGAACAAGAAAGCTTGTTGTGTCACTTTCATATAAATCAAAGTATTTTTTAAGGTAATGTCTCTTGAATATATTTCTTCCTCTCAAAAAAGAATAAATTATTTTATATCAGAGCCAAACAAACCTCTCATCTAGCAGTGAAAATATTGCAAACTAATTTGAACACAGTGAAGCACCCAAGAGAACAGCTATATATGTCTGCCCAGAATATCAATCAGACTTTACATATTTCTTCCAGGAAATGAGAATAGTGAGCGAGGTGTGAAACCCAAGTTCCATTAGGAATGTGGTTTCAGAAATTTATGCCAACAAAAATTACATGATTCTTTGTCAGCATGCATATTTGTTTCTCCTCCTAAGTCAATAGCCAAATTTTATCTGGACTTTGATACCATAAAAAATTGTATGATTAATCTCAGAATAGTCTCAGAAGAATTTCAAGAATATATACTCAAAGGTGTAAAATATGTTTCCTATTTCGTGGTCATGTTAATGCAGTACCTTTTACATTTACATTTCCTATTCTTCCTTTAGGTAAGCACTAGAGGACTCTGGGGCTTTCCTTTAAAACTACAGTCAATGAAGTAAAATTGTACTTTACAGAATTTATGACATACATCATGTGTTGCTATGTCCTGAAGCCATTTTTCTGTAAAAAGAGTAATATTTCTAGGAAAGCTAATAAGCTAATTATGAAAAAAATCAAAATTTCACAGAAAAAAAAAAAAAAGAATTCTAAGAAACCTATTTAGTTTTCTGTATATATCAGTTAATTCTGGCTTAAAGGTATTGTTCAGATTTAAAAAGCATTGCTTGATAAGATAAGATAGGGAAACAGTGTTAAAAAATTGAATTCCATAAATATACACACTGCTTAATTTTTAGATTTCTCCATCTTCCAGTTTTGGCTCACTCTAGTTAGTTTTCTCCAAGATGATGTCCAGAGTGTATGATTATGGGGATACTTTATTCCAGGAACTGTTCACAAAAGACAGTGCTTTTGCTTTCTTTCCACACTCCTCCAGCACTATTCCAGCAGACTTTGCAACCTTTTTCCCCCATGACACTTTCAGAACATGAGCCACATACTCTCAACGTCATTTCATAAAACCAGCACTGATATAGGCAGTGACAGCTTCACATTATTTAAATACTCCTAAATGAACAACTCACAAAAGTAGTAATGAAGATACAGGAAGTTGGGAGCTAAACACAAGACACAGGAACAAGTGCAGCGATGCAGATTGTCTACTTTAGGAAATCTGTCCACATGAGCAACATGGACATGTTTCATCTTCCGCAACTGAACAAACCAATCAGGAACTCACTGAACCTCATGTATTTAGCAATACCCATAGCATATAAAGCAGAATCTGGATCTAAACTGAATGTTGTCGAACACAATGACAATTTTAATGTAGAGGTTAGGCCAATTCTTTCTATATACCAGCATCATTTATCAGAATAGGAATGACTGCATGAGTAAGATTTTGGTTCCATTTATTGCACATTTCTAATTACTTCCTTAAGCTATTGTCCACTCTGTATATAAAAAGGTATCTGAAAAGATGACCTAAGTAATAACAAGGAATTACTGAAGACTAATATCAAAGCAGTGCCAGAGCCATGTTTTATTTATTGTTACAACTGCAAAGTGGATTCCTGTTTTTAAGAGACATAGTTTAGATCATTACTTTAGGGGATCATCAGTCATTGTGGCCAGGGATGTATTTCTTAATTGTAATTGGGAAAATAATTAAATATAGATAAATTATGGGGCATCTTATAAAACTCTTTTATTGCAAGCTAACCAAATGCAGCACAGCTTTCTGCAAAGCCACATTTTTATTTAGATTCTTTACCAAAAGATAAAAGCTGAAAAATTACTGCTGCATTTCTCTTTATTGGATTTAAAACCTAAAATATGTGCATGCATGTGTGACAGGGATAGGGATAGAATTGTATTTGTTTAGCATTTATTTTTTTCTGATGTATTGGTGCAGCAAAGAACATTAAAAATTATTTTAGATGTTAAAAAATGCTACCATTTATATAAAATATAAATTTCACGGAAAGTAGGTAATACAAGCAATACTTTGTGAATGAGATTTACCTTACTTGAGATTTACCTTACTTTTTATCAATTAATAGGAATAGCCACTTTCTGGGGAAAGTTCACTTGACCCATTTTAGACCTTTACCTGAGGTTAATATAAATCATCTAATAGCTGAAAAATAAGTAGTTTGGCTTTTGAGGCACCTGTTTTTACATACAGGGCTCGTGTGTTATGTTGCCCTGTCTTGGGTAAGTTTTCTCTGTCTCACTCCCTGCCTCCACCCCCAGCCCCTCCCCCCACCCCCTACTCCCGGAGGGATGGGGAAGAAAATCGAAAGAATGTAACTCCCACGGGTTGAGATGAGAACAGTCCAGTAAATAAGGTATAACACAAACCACTACTGCTACCACCAATGATAATAATGATAAGGGAAATAATAAGGGAAGAAAATATAGCTGCTCACCACCTGCTGACTGATACCCAGCCCAACCAACCAGTGATCTAGCCCTTCCAGGTAACTTCCCCAAGTTCTACATGCTGAGCATACTGTGGTATGGAATACCTCTGTCTAGTTTGGGTCGGGTGTCCTGTCTCTGCTTCATCCCGGCTTCCTCTCCTCCCTGGCAGACCATGAGACAAAGCCCTTGGTCAGAGTAAACATGACTTAGCAACAACTAAAACCATCGGTGTTATCAGTGCTGTTCCCAAGCCAAAAGTCAAAAACACAGCCCTGCACCAGCTACTAAGAAGGAGAAAAAATGACTGCTACTGCTGAACCCAGTACAGTATCCACTCCTTATTCTATACCATTCACGTCATGCTCAGATCCCATTTTTTCAATATAACATCACTCTTATCTCATATATATACATCCACAGAGAGAGAGAGAGACAGAGATCATTCCTTAGTGCATGGACCAATCCCTAGAAAGCTCATGAGTCCATCCAGTCCATGATGTCGGGCTCTATCATTTGTAACAGTCTTTCAGAGCAGGAGAGAGAATGTGATGTAGTCAGTCTGCCAGGCCTCCCCATATTTCTACTTCAAACATCATCCTCCATACCAGAGAGGCTTTAACCGCTTGCCTTGCTTAATTGCAGCATGTTTCACACTCGTGAATAACCTGGGCAATAGTGTCCCTTGCTAAGTCCACCCCTCGAACATGAATCCATTTATATGTTGCATCTCTGCCCTGATGGCCTGAAGTTTCATGGCTCCACCAGGCTCAAAGTAATTCTCCCTCCCCTTCAGCAGTTTCTGCAACTTGTCTCTAGGGACTCCATACAGCTGCCTTCTGTCTCTGATGCTTCCAAAGCACTGGAGGGGCCCAGTTGACTAGATACTCACCCATACTGTCAAGTACACCCTGCCATTTATGACTGTCCAGCCTCAGGGAAAATCTCTTGGTGGTTCTCCTATACTGTTGTCTAAACCTAGACAAGATCCAAACACAATTCCACTTAACTTTCGAGATCAGACAAAATGGTCATGGGTAAAACACCCTCTGTATTGTGTACCAACATGGTGATCCCCATCACAATCAGCAGGCAGGTCTCAAAGGTACCCCAAAGCCATTCAAAACTTTCAGAACCCTTAATCAATGATGCTGTACTTGTCACTGGGGCTGGTGTAGCTGCTGTGTTTGGAGCTGGAGTAGCTGTGCTGTCTGCTGCAGTTGGAGTTTGAGTAGCCGCTGTACGTGTTGCAGGGGTGTGTGGGAATGTCTCCCTCATAGGCTGACCACCTGAGGAGGGGAAAAAAAGATGTGTAATTGCTCTACACTTCTATTATATACCTCCCAAAGTATAGAGGTGGTGACCACACTGGGAAAGCAAGCTAGACCAGTTTCATGATCAGTGAGTCTATTGAGTCATAAATCATTACCATAAAGTACAATGAAGAATGAGAAAAAATTACTGCTACTGCTGAACCCAGGACATCAGTACTGCTGACCTGAACCTGAGCTAATAAATTCATTAAAAGTAAGAATACTTGAGCTTGGGATAGGTAAGAATTTTTCAGACAATCGCATACTTTTTGTCCAAACTGAAACAGGCTTCAGCATATCTGACTTAAAATGAAGACAGATGAATTATCTGAGCCTAGTTACATGAACATCTCTACTGAGATCCACGAGTAACAGAATGATAAGTTGAAATTCACCAAAAGAGTTATGGAAGAAATAATAATTTTAGTCACCAATACTGAGAGTTGCATCTCTCTACTGAAAAAAAAATGTGTTATTTAACATTTTCTTTGAGTCACTACCCACTTTTTTTTCTATATGGGTATGAGGAGAGCAGGTTTTCATAGTGTCTATTACATCAAAGACTTCAAGAGATATTTCTTAAGGGTATCCAGCTGTATAAACATTCTTCTGGGGACCCCAATTTAGACAAAACTCTACATTGCTGTCTCTGAGTTTATTATTTCTGCTTTGAAATAACACTAATTGATTTGAGTGCTATGCTTTTTATGTCCTGGTGAGACCACTTCTGGGTCCTCAATTATGATTATTTTAGTGTTACATTTTGCTTATGTACTCATTCAAATCTGCTCATACTCTATCTAGTTAAGACCGGCAGTACACTAGATAGGTTTCAGAGAATATTAACTTTAAAGAAGTCCCAGAAACTGTTTCACGAAAATGCAACAAGGAAATATATACATCACATTGTTTATGTACTTCTCTTGATTGAAGACAAATCAAATGCATCTTTACTATATTTGCTGCTTAGTAATTTCCTGATATATATTCCTGCAATTGCAAAACCACAGATTGGTTCATTTCTGACAGTGGAATGAGATTAAGTTACTGGACTATCCCAGGAATCAGCCTGGTCCTGGGATGGAGACTGGATAAAAGGAAAAGAAGTTCTGTGCTGAGAAATTAATTACAGCAATAAAGAAAAAAAAACAAACCAAAACATTCAAGGTGAACAGATTACCCACTGAAGGATTAATACTGATCTTCCACAGCAGCTCCTGTATTATTTCAAACACACCTTCAAGCAGTGACTGAAGCATAGAAACAGTGCACCCTGAGGAGCATGTGTGGTCACAAAGACCAGAGGAGGACGAATGGATCAGCATATCTGATGACAACCTCTAGGCAGAAAGATACAGCACCATGTCAAACTTCAATTCCATATGCAAAATCTTAATTTTAGTTTTAATTTTAATGCTTTCAGTCTTGTTATTTCAGTACTTGCATTATGACAAAGCTTTTTTCCCATGCTTTCCTAGTCTCTAGGCATCTCTACCCCAAGAATTGTAGATAATGGATTCCTAAAAGTCTTTTCTGCAGAGTCACATGATTGTTCAGTATGAGCCTATATGAAGCACATAAATACAATACAACTCACAGGTAATTGCTGGCATCATTTCAGTACTCCTCTGCCCCCATCCTTGCCTTGCTTTTTCTCTACCAATTCCCATAGTAGCCTGCCTTGGTAAAAAAGCTGGTGGTGGAACACATGGTCTTGTAATCTGTCTCTGACTGCTGTGAGAAGACAGTTGAGTAAGACTTCTTACATTGATGTTTCAGATTGGCTGGCTACTAGGAACACGATAGTAGCATAATGAGAGATAACAAAAAGATTTTGAATGCTAATAGATGAGGGTGAGAGAAGTAGGCAAGAATCATTGCTGAGTGACACACTCCGGTCTGACACTGCTCACCTGCTGCTTGGTGGTACAGTACAAAGGTGGTTATTGCTCCCTTTGTCTCCCCACGCTCCTTAGACAGATGCAAACTGCATGGAATGGACCTCTGGTGGAGCCTATATCTATACGATCTGTTTCAAATAAAAAGAAATCCTTGAAGCTTGCAGATAAAATTCAGTCAATTTAGAAGAAGCAAAGTTCAATACTTCAGTGTGGGATAGCTCTCCTGGTATCTAGAGGACACAGATTTAAAAAAAAAAAAAAAGAAGAAAGAAAAAGAAAAAAAGAAAGAAAAAATACCTGAACAGGAGACAGTAAGAGCAAAAGGACTGAAGATAAAGTCCTCGAAGATACTAACTACTTCCAAGCTTAGAAAAGATAAAAAGAGCAGCTGACTTTAAAACCAACTTAGTGCAAAAGTAAGTGATACTATAAACATCAATAGGAGTGAGGCACTAAGAGAGCACTGACATGTATAATATGTAAGCTAGAGAGAAGGGGTTCAACTCTTTCAAATTCCATCAGGTAAAAAAAAAAAAAAAAAAAAAAAAAGGAAAAATATTCCATCTTAAAAAAAATACTATACTAGGTCTGGGGTAAGTAATTGACCAAGAAATCAATACCTACAGGCAATAGCCCTATAAAGTCCTTGACAAAAAGGCTAATAGGGGGAAAAGACCCTCCTCTGTCAGATCTTAAGAAATAACTCTTAGTTTGAAAATAATCAATGTGTTAATACTTGTGTTTCTCTTGAGTTTTGATTATCAGTGGCAAATTCCAGACTGAGCTAGTTGAGGTGAATGACTGACAGACCACCCACAGTGGTCCTTAGGGCTCAATCCTAGGGATGGTTCTGTTCCATATATTTATTAATGCTTTAGATGCAGTTGAATTCACCATTAGCAAGTTTGCTGATGATACCAAACTGGGGATGCTATTGATTCTCTTGGGGGACCCAAATCCTTGCAGAGGGATCTAGACTAATTGGAACATTGGGATGAAATTTAATAAACCCAAGAAGATATTCTACACCTATCTATCCTATCCTCTCCTACCCTCTCCTTTTCTCTCTTATCCTATCCTATCCTATCCTATCCTATCCTATCCTATCCTATCCTATCCTATCCTATCCTATCCTATCCTATCCTTTCTTCTGTTTTCCTAGTCAGTGACTGAGACAAACCAGACTGAACCAAAAAGAGCTAATGAGGTGAAAAGAAAATAACACGTGCAGAAAACAAAATAACAATATACATTGTTACATACATTTACAATTATACATAAATGTATATACATTTAGCAGACAGTATGACATTGGCAGTAAGTCAATCACATCTTCTCATTATGTGAAATAAATGAAAGTATTTTCTTGGTGTGAATACTGTAATAGATAATCATGACACTCTTAACATTATTTAGTTCAGTTCAGGCTTTTCTAAACCAAACATAGCACTGATTTTTTAGTTTCTACCATGTATCATACTTTTTTTGTTGTTGGTGAAAGTTTTTTCTCTACTTGTTTCTTTCTACACAAACTGTTTCTCTTCCCTAATCAACCCTTTCTTGTATGCATTCTTTTCTTAGTAGGGAGAAAAGGAACTTCCAGGGAACATCATCTTATCATGACGTAGGTAACCATAAAAAGTCAAAAGCAATGCATTTGAAAATAGCCCGTTTATCTCATAGAAAATGAAGTGAGTGTAGGATGACTAGATTTTTCTGCAGCTGATATAATTTAAATAAGTTAAGAATTGCTGTGACGTGGCAAGCTGACATCTCGTTGCTTATATCCTGTAAGCACCCTTAAGTGTCTCAGCTTCTGCCACTATTACGTTACTGAATATCTCAAACAAATACAAGAAATTGAAAGAAATGGAGTAACAAACAAACAAAAAAAAATCCAATTAATTTTATTTATTCAAAGAATCTTCTTTAAAAAAAATATATTCAGCTTAAACAGGAATTTGTGAATCTAATAAAAGAAAACAAAAAAAAACACCCACACCATAACCTAAGCCAAAGCAAGCAAACAAACACGAACCCCCAGCAAACTAAGCCAGAGCACTGCTTAACTCAGTAAATACAGTTAGTCAAGAAAAGGTGACTAATTACCATACCAGCTGTCATGACATCCTTCTATTGTATTTTATTTCATGGAGCAAATGAATAACAAGCCAAACACGGCTTAAACAAGTATTTCTGTTTTATTTAAAAGTAAAATAAAACAATTCTTAGTTTCTTACTTTCTGTTTTATTCAATAGAATACTTTTTTCTTTTTTCCCCAACAGAGTACTGTAATAAGTAAATTGAATGGGATTTTCCCATACAGTTCCCCCTATGTCAAGCTGCAACATCATGCTTTGCATATTTTACTGTCTTCAGACTATATTGGTGCAGTCTCTGAAGAACCGTTAATAAGGTATAGAAATAATTAGGCATTAATTCTGATAATGGTAGAAGTTCTTTTACCTTGACAGGAACCTTCAGTGCTCTGTTCATCTGCTTTCTCATCATGCCTTAATACACATCTGGCTGAACCTGTGGGGATTTTTCTCTTCCTTCTTCCTTACCTCCCTCTCTGCGAAGTGGTAAAATTCTCTGAATTTCTTGTCACAATATTAAGCAAGTAGATTTAGTTCCACCAAGATGTTCAGTTGCTCTTCTGAATACAGGCTTCCTTGGCTTTACTTTTTCTCTCTGCACCTTGCCAATCCTTCCATAAAGTTGGTGGCACCATGCTGAACCACTCCACAAACTGCATCAATAGAATAAATCTAGGTACAAACATTTAGCAAGCATTCTATTCCCCCTAAAGCTTTTTTGTCACTTCATTGGCCATTAGGATTTTGAAACCTTAATTTTGGAAGACTCATTCTTATGCACCAGAAATATAAATTAACATTATTTAATTATATTGCAACTGGAATAGATTTTGAAACCAATAAATTTGATACTAGAATAAATTAAAACTTGTTTTTATATGTTTTCCTGAAATTAGAATCACAGACTAATAGGTTTGGGATGAAAGGAATCTTAAAGATCCCAAGGGCAGAGACATCATTCACTAAATGCAGTTGCTCAAAGTTCTATCCATCCTGAAAATGTCCAACAACAGAGCATCCACCTCTGAGAAACCTCTTTCAGTGTCTAACCACCCTCATCACAAAAAATTTCTTCCATATGTCCAATCTACCCTCTTTTAGTTTAAAAACTTTGTCCCTTGTCCTGTCACTACAGGCTTTATTAAAAAGTCTGTCTCCATCTTTTTCATAAGCCTCCTTTAAGTACTGAAAGGCCACAATAAGTTCTTCCCAGAGCCTTCTCTTCTTTAGGCTGAGACCTAGGTTTCTCAGATTTTCTTCATAGGAGAGGTGTTCTAGCCTTTTGATAATTTCTGTGGCCCTCTTCTGGACCTGCTGTGACAGGTTCATGTCTGTCTTGTGCTTTAGACTCCAAACCTGTATGCAGTTCTTCAGATGGGGTCTCATCAGAGTGGAGTAGAGGGGCAGAATCACCTCCCTAGACCTGTTTGCTATGCTGGTTTTTATGCAGCTAGAAATACAATTGGTTTTCTTGGCTGTGAGCACACATTGCTGGCTCATGTCCAATATTTCATCCTCCAGGATCCCCACTTCATTCTCCACAAGGCTGTTCTTGATCCATTCATACCCCAGTACTGATATCAAGGGATTACCCTGACCCATATGTAGAACCTTGTACCACTGGTTGTAAAATCCATTTCTATACATCCTGGTATAATTTATGCATTTACATAGGGGCATAATGACATTTGACCTGAAAGACATGACATATATGAAAAGATTCAAAGTAGTGATCTCTGGTCATGGTGATGTTAAAATAAGAGTATAGATGAGCTACAGCAATTAAAATGGGTAAGGTGGCAAAATAGACATGCAAGAAGAAGCCCTGGGCAATTTTCTCAACAGTATCTTGTATATAAAGACCTGGAGATGTTTGCTTCTGGATATTTAAGACTAACACATTTCTTTGTTATTCCCACTGTCAACACTAATGAGAACTGTTCAAGTATATTGAAGAAAAAATAGATCTTTAAAGGATTCCATTTATTTTTAAAGGATCACTTAAATCTAAATTACTAGTAAAAGGAAAGGAGTGCTGAAGTAGTATTGCATTAAAGTGACATCAATTCTATCTCCCAAATGGCTGCTATGGAAGTATAAACAATGTGTTGAAGGAAAGGGAAAGGAAAGGGAAAGAAAAGGGAGAAAGGCAAAAGAAAAAAGAAAAAGTTTGTACTCTGAAATAAAGTTTTACTGAAAGATTTTAATAACTCCAAAATTTTACCTCTCTTTTTTTCTTATTAATCAGTAATTTGTATGTAAAAGACATTGATTTATTTTTTTAGTTTGATTACTATAATTCAGTCAAGGCTTGACTTCACGAATGAAGATTTAGGAAGGGCTTTACTCATGCTTACTACAAGCGCACTGATGACTAAAAAGGCCAATGTGGGATAGGCAAATCCGGTTTCAAAACTGCAACAAAAGGTTTCTTTGGGTTGTATAGGCGGGGCATGATTCTTTCTACGTTGTCTTTTCTCCTTGAGACTAGTTCTGCATGTGTTCTCAAAGGAGACAACAGCATTACATATGGTGTGTCTCCAAGCCTCCCGATTGGAGGCCAAGGTGGACCACTGTTTATAGTCAATATTGCCAAGGCTAAGGTATTGTTTCAGGGAGTCCTTATATCTCTTCTTTGGGCCACTTCTCTTGCGGCAGCTAGTGATGAGTTCACTGTAAAACAATCTTAGGGAAGCAATGATCTTTCATCCTAGAGATGTGCCCTGCCCAGCGCAGCTGCAATTTCAGCAATATGGCCTTGATACTGGTGACCCCTGTTTGTTCAAGGACAGTACCATTTGACACATAGTCAATCCAATGAATGTTTAGAATTGTATGGAGGCAGCGCTGATGAAAGTGTTTGAGGAGTCGCAGGTGATGGCGGTAGATAAACCATGATTCAGACCCTTATAAGAGAGTAGACAGTACAGTGGCTCTATAGACACTAATCTTTTTACTTTTCTTCAGGTGTTTATTGCACCAGACTCTTTTATGGAGTTTTCCAAAGGCTCTCTGTCGTGGTTTAAACCCAGTCAGGTAATTCGTTCGCTCACTTCCCCCCCTTTCTTGCCCTCCCCCTGCTCTCGGAGGGACGGAGAGGAGAATCGAAAAGAATGCAACTCCCACGGGTTGAGATAAGAACAGTTTAGGAACTAAGGTATAACACAAATCACTACTGCTACCACCAATGATAATAAAGGAAATAACAAGGGAAGAGAATACATCATCTCACCACCAGCCGACCGATAACTCGCCCCCCCCAGCCCGACCAAGCTCTGACCGATACCTCCTCCAACCCTGCAGTCTCCCAGCCCTCCCGGCTAACTCCCAGTTACATCCTGGGCATGACGTGCTGTGGTATGGAATACCTCTTTGGTCAGTTTGGGTCAGGTGTCCTGTCTCTGCTTCCTCCTGGCTTCCCCTCCTCCCTGGCAGAGCATGAGGCCCACAAAGTCCTTGGCCAAACCAAAACATCGCTTGTTAGCAGCTCTGTTCCCGAGCTGAAAGTCAAAACATTGCACTGCACCAGCTACCAAGAAGGGGAAAAATGACTGCTACTGCTGAACCCAGGACACTCTCTATGCCTTTGCTATTCTTTTGTCTATCTCTTTGTCGACCATGGCATCCAAGGAAATAATGCTTCCCAGAGAGCTGAACTGCTGAACTGACTTAAACTCTGACTCGCCAATGGTAATGTGGGGATGATGATAATCTTCTTGTATTGCAGGTTGATAGAGAACTACCGTCTTCTTCAAGCTGACTTCTAGCCCCAAAAGCTCAGTTCCTCCACAAAGCAAGATGTTAAGCGCTGCAGAGCTGCTTCTGCGTGGGCAACAAGGGCTGCATCATCACCAAAAAGCAGTTCACAGACAAGATGATTTAGGGTCTTAGTGTAGACCTTCAGTCACCTTTGATTGAATAGGCTCCTATCAGTACAATATCTGATATAAATGCCATTTTGTTCATCGAGGTCTATGGAAGCCCTTTGGAGCATCATGCTGAAGAAGACCGTGAATAAAGTTGGTGCGAGAACGCAACCTTGTTTCACACCGGTGGTTATTGGGAAGGGCTCAGAGAGTGCATCGCCATATGTAACTTGGCCTTGCTGATCCTCATGTAACAGAATAATAATTTTGAGGAACTTGAGGGGACAACCTAATCGTTCCAAGATCAACCACAGGCCTTTTCTACTCACAGTGTCAAAAGCTTTGGTGAGGTCAGTGAAAGTTACATAGAGACCCTTATTCTGTTCTCTACACTTCTTTTGCAGTTGTCTGAGAACAAATACCATGTCTGTGGTACTTCTGTTAGCTCTGAAACCACACTGACTTTCAGGTAGAAGTTCTTCTGCGATAGCGGGTACTAATCTGTTCAATAGTATTCTTGCTAGGATTTTTCCAGCAATGGAGAACAGAGTTATACCTTGGTAGCTTGAGCAGTCTGACTTTACACCTTTCTTCTTATACAGAGTGATGATGATTGCAACACGAAAACCTGATGGTAATTTACCTTGTTCCCAACAGCACACAACTAGCTCATGAAATTTAGAATGAAGGGCTTGACCTCTGTGCTTCCAGATTTTGTGTGGGATTCCATTGACCCCAGCTGCCTTGCCAGTTTTCACCTGCTGTATAGCCTTAAGAGTCTCTCCCATGGTAGAGACTATATCCAATTCATTTTTCACCAGATGCTGTAAAATGTGTTGGACTCCTTCACCTTGGACTACATGATTAGCACAAAAGAGTGTTTGAAAATGTTCAGACCAATGATTCAGGATGGAGATTTTATCTGTAAGAAGCGTTTGGCCATCCGTACTAAGTAAGGGGCTTTGAACCTGAAATGTGGGACCGTGCACTGCTTTCAGAGCCTCATAGAATCATCTGTGGTCACCCAAATCTGCACATAATTGAGTCTTTTCTGCTAGGTTGAGCCACCACTTGTTCTGCATATCTCAAAGTTTCTGTTGGAGTATACTACATGCAAGACGAAAGGCTGCTTTTCTTACATGACAAAGTGGCTGAGTGAGGTGTGCTTGATGGGCGGATCTCTTCTTTGTCAGCAGTTCCTGGACCTCCTGATTGTTATCCTCAAACCAGTCTTTGTTTTTCTTTAAGGAGAACCCAAAGGATTCTACAGAGGACTGCAGGATGCTATTTTTAATATGTTGCCTAAGCGCTTCAGAAGAATCTATAAGATAGTCTTCAAGCTTAGTTTGAAGGTTAGCCTGAAAGCTGTCTCTCACTGAAGCTATTTGGAGATTATTAACATTGAGTCTCTTCCTCAGAATGCCGCCTCTCTTAGGTTTAGGCTTGAAGTGGAACTTAAGTTTGGAACGCACAGGAGGTGGTCGGGTGTGACAGACATCATGAACATTACTCTGGCACACTAAGACATAATCACTAAGGTGCCAATGTTTAGATCGAGGATGCATCCGAGATGTCTTCCGGCTGTGTTTCTGCTGGAAGATAGTGTTGGTGATGGTAAGCTGATGCTCTGCACAGAACTCTAGCAAGAGGCAACCGTTATCATTGCAGCTACCAACACCATTCTTGCCTAGTACTCCTTTCCAGGCTTCAAAGTTCTTACCTACTCGGGCACTGAAGTCACTAAGGATTATGATCTTATCATCTATAGGAACCTCTTGAGTAAGGCAACACAGGCTGGAGTAAAATTTGTGTTTTTCTGCAGGGCCAGCTTGCAGAGTTGGAGCATATATGCTGAAAAGAACAACATGTTGCTTATTGTGTAGTGGAAGATGTAAGGTGATAATACAATCGGAATGAACTATCAGCAAATTTTCAGGTTTAGAGATGATGGATTTTTTAATCATGAAGCCAGCTCCAGAAAGATGACTTTCGGTTTTGGATTTGCCTGACCAGTAGAGAGTACATCCAGCACCATGTTCTTTAAGGCTACCTTCCTCATGAAGGCGAACTTCACTGAGAGCAGCAATATCGATGTTGAGTTGTGACAGTTCATGGGCAATTAGTGCAGAACGGCACTCAGGACGCCCACTGTTCGCTGTATCAAGCATGGTTCTGATGTTCCAACATGTGAGTGTCAATCTAGACACACCTTTGGAGGCAGGGGTATGCCTTTGTATCTGTCTTTAATCGACTCCAACAGAAGATGCCAGTTGGCCACGGCTAGCCAACCAGGTGGAGGGGGAGATGAGCTTTGGTTAGGCCACCTCTTCTAGGCCTCTCTTGTCTGCTTGGTCATTCAGGATGTTGCTGAACAAGACTGTCATCTCCTAGGTCAGTCTCAAGCGACCAATGTCCTGAACCGCCTGCATGCAGGGTTGGGTCTGCGACTTCCAGTGCACCTTATCATCTGTCGTTTCGTCCCTCACCTGTCACTACAGGGCTTTGCAAGTGTGGGTAAACCCTTCTGTCCTGAGCAGTGGGGTGAGGTACAGCATGCCCTGAACTGGCCCCACCCTTTACAACTGAGTTTTATCTGCCAGGGCCTAGTGAGCTTGGACCGTGACAGCAAAGTCCTCAGGTCGTAGGTTTGATTAGAGTGTCCTTCTCTTAGATGGATGGCCTTACAGGGCTAAATGAGCTCCATCTGCCTGGGTTTGAATTTAGAGTTGTCCTTCTCCTAGGATGGTTGCCCAAAGGCTAGTGAGCCCATCCTGACCATGGACACACTTTGTCTGACCCTTCAATTGAGACCTGTCTGGCATGGGAGACCCTACCGGATGCATATGCCACCACCAGCATAGCTCCCAACCTCACAAGGGCACGCAAGATCTTTCCCCATGTCAAGGCGGTGTTTGTGAAAGAGATTACTATAATACAATTATTTTAAATACATGTAATTTTGCTTTCTGAAAATCTTTTTTTCCCTGTATTTCAAATATACATTATTTATTACAAATAACTTTGCTCATAGTAGAGCATAAATTTGTTTTCTGTTTATATAATGGACTTATAGTTTACTCAGTGTAATTATTTTTTGTTAAGTTGTAGTGGGTTGATCATATCCAGTATGATATTCTTCTAATGTTTATAGCCTAAAATTTCTGTTCTGTAGAGTGAGGTTCTGGCCACCTAAGCTATGTCTCTATATTTGGTATTTTGTGAAATATTGTACAATGAATAAACCCACCAAATTCCAAAAACTCAATGGTAAGAGGTGTATCTCATATTCCAGCTCCCCAAAGGATTCCTGAAAAATGTTTTCTAAATTGTGTAATCACTTTTATTTACAATGTTATAAATTTTATCTAAACTTCTTTGTATTTGATTTACAAGACATTTCTAGCATTAAAAAAATTCAGTGTTTACACCCTGGGTCAGATTTGATACTGGTAGAGCTAGAATGATTTATACCAAATGAAAGATAGTACCTCATGTTTTAAAAAATGTGTAACTAAATAAGATATAGTACAATATGGTTTCTTTCATGACAGCAAGTCTCAAATGTCAGTACAAAATATAAACAGGAAACAAAATATCTAAGAATGTTATATAAAGCAAGAAAATAATATGAAAGAGACAAGAAGTATGGAAAATTCTACATAAGCTATTTATAACTTGAAAAACTCATTAATGCTGATTTCTTTTTAGTATTAGAAAGTGTACCAGAACCAATATGACAGTATATGTTTCAGCCATCAAAAAATCGATCTACTGATGTGTCTGAACACTTTGCTACAGTTCCTTGTTATGTTATCATTTGCCACAAAGTCTTGTCTTTTCAATAGTTCAAATTCCAACTTGTGATATGAATTGTGGGGTGGGGGGGGAAAGGCTTTTTTTAATGGTTCTTAACATTTTTGTTTCTAACTGACTCATAGTGGTTTTCACAGAACTTTCAAAATTCTGCTGAACCTTTTCCTTATACATTAACATCTGTGAATGGGTGCCAATCAACTGTAAAGATACATTTATCAAAACATGTTCAAAACTATATGATCACAGATTCTTTTTCATATATCAGCCCCTAGCTGTGATTTTTACTTGTCCTTTCTAAAGTCAGCTCTTTGGTTGCTCTGATTTGTATCAGTGGACTACATCTGATAGAGGCTGCTGCAGTGCCTTTGAGCATAAATATGATACTTGCACTTCCTTTGAATTCTCACAACCAAGTATTCTTTCTGAACTTGAAGTTTATGAGGTAGAAGGTCATAATACGCAGTAGAGCACTCATTCAGGAAAAGAAAAAATCTGAGTGTTGGGTTGTACTTCAGCAATTGTAGTACACCGACATGAGCAATAAGTGTCCTTCAGATATAAGGGAAAGATTCATGGCACAGCTGTAATCCATATAGTACATATGGATTCTCATCTAGAACAGCATTCCCACCTTCTTATTGGGAAAGTCTCAGACCACGTTATTCTCTGGACAGTGCCCAGTTTTTTTCTTCGAATTAGCTGGAATGGGTGAAAACCAAGCTAAGGGTTGGTAAGGCTACTATTGAAGAGTTTGCATGATTGCAGATGAATTCGTGACTCCATGTCTTTGTCTTGTGTAGCTTACTAGTTTGGATGAAACCTAAGAATTCAACTACATAGTTCTCGCTGCCAGGAGATTTTCATAGCCAGGAAAGTACTACAAATACCAGAAATATACTGTGTCATATATAAATATATATAATGCATATCTTTACAGATATAATTACATATAAATTATATATATATTATAAACATAAATATATGTTATCTTGTAATTTAGATTGCAGACATTTCAATATAAGTAATTAAATGGATATGGACAGAGAATGGGAGATTGTATGGATGTGGGGCAACAAAAAGAACAGCAGAAGAAGGAAGATAAACTGGCACATAATGATGGCTTTGAAGTCAGATCATCTATATCTCAGCATATATACTTACAGCTTTTAAAGATGTCTCTCATCAAGAAAACAATTGACAGCCATCTGGCTGTCAGGAAAAGAGTAAATAAAATCATAGCCATGGAGACTCCTTTATCTACCAGTCACAAAGAGCCAAAGCTCTTTGGCTTTGAAGCATCTGGGAAAGAAAACAGCAGTAATACATAGATTCCCTCTATCCTATAAATAAGACTTTTAAAGTGCTCCTCTTCCATCAGTGTACAACTGGACAACTGCATGCAATGTGTCCTTTATATGCACAAATATGAGAAAGGAATTATTTAATCCTCAACTTCCCATTGCCATTAATTTAATTGGATAAAAATAGCTGAGTTAAATTAGAAAAGATGCCCAATCTATACCATGATCTTGCATTCTTACAATTCTAGATTAATTGTTTCAGCAGTATAGTCACTCAGAAATGCTGACTTAAGTTGAATTTTTTGCCTTTGTATAATGTGGATTCATATCTATATTCTTTTAATAGAATATTTCAATATGTCATCAAAAATCCAAATAAATGATAACAAAGTTTAGCTAGAATCCACTGATGTATTATGGGACTGTTGCTAGTAATGATACTTTGTACTGATACCAAATATCTAGTAACATTTATAGTCTGTTATCTCACTTGGGTTATCTACAGAGATATAGCTCCTTTTTCAGTAAGTAGTTTTTCCCTATATTTTTTTTCTTTCCTCTTGGTGAATCTTTGAGCTAGTGTGCTGCAAATTTTTAGTCTGTTGAGGATGAACCAGCCTTATTCATTACCAGATTTACCTGGTTTGTGGCTGCAGAAGCACAGGAGACCTCTACAGGAAACCTCTAGCAAGGTCAGTACAGGGCTTCCAGAGCAGACCTGACTGAGTTCCAAAGATGTGCACCACATTTGCACTGACAAATCATTCTGTGGCTGGGGAGAGACCAGGATGTAAGATATGCTACATTTACAGCTTCTATTTCATTATAAGCAGAGATAATGAAACCAATATATTTACATTTTTTCTGTGTGTGTGTTTATGTGTCTGTATATGTGGTTTTCCTCTCTTTCGGACTATTGAGGGGACACCAACCAACAAATCAAAACCAATCAAGCAAACAAAAAAAATGAGGAATGTTAGCTACATACTGCTGAATACTTCCTGGAAGGGAAGTATTCCCTACAGGGAATAAAATGAAGGTAATTTCAGACATAAATGTTTTTTCTTTGGCCCTGAGATGATGAATTCCATATTCTTAAGGATGAATGACATTGGAGTAATTTCTAAAAATGCCTATGAGTAGAACACACAGTTCCTAAAAAAAGATGGTAACAGGAGGTTGATACTTTTGTAGGTGAAATTGATTTATTGTCTTTCTAGAAAATTTGTCTCTGACACTAAAAATATTGAAGTAAATAATAAATGTTTTGCACATATAAAAGAAGACTGAGAAGTGAATTAGTCTTTCATTATTTAACACATAATTTTTTTTTTCCATTGTGAAACAAAAAAATGCAATGGGACAGAACTAGTTCAGGATTATTAACACTGTTTTAACACTGCCTATGGGAATAGCAAAGCCAGAAGTCTGAAAAAAAGGTTTTAGGAACAATGTCCTCAAAAATTTTTATATACTTTTTACATAATCTTATTTTCCACAATGTTTTTACTCTGTAGCCCTATCTGATATCATTAAGACATAAGATATATTTTTACAAGCTCCCTTAAACAGCCACTGGAACATGCTATTATTAAATCTTGTGTCTTTATCCTCAAACAATCCAGTAAACAACCCTTAAACAGAAAGGGAAAAAAAAAAAAAAAGGAAGAAATAAAGTATAAGACACTGATCTTGTTTCTTCCTCTCAGATCAACAAGTCACTACCATAACCTCTTCTGGGTTAAATGCTGGTAGTGTGATTTAACAACAGCCAGCAGCTCAGTCCCACATAACCTCTCACTCACTCTGTCACAGTGGAAGATAGGAGAGAATCAAAAGGCCAAAAAGGAGAAAACTCATGGGTTGAGATAGTAGTGGTTTAATAGGCAAAGCAAAACCCATGCACACAAGCAAAGCTAACCAAGGAATTCATTCACCACTTCCTATCGACAGGAAAGTGTTCAGCCATTCCCGGTAAAACAGGGCTCCATCACACCTAATAGTTACTTGAGAATACAAATGCCATCACTCCAGAAGTCCCTCCTTTCCTTCTTCTTTCTCCCAGCTTTGTATGCTGAACATGACATCATATGCTATGGAATATCTCTTTGATCAGTGTCAGCTGTCTTGGCTGTGTCCCCTCCCAACTTCTTTTGCACACCCAGCCTGCTCACTGGTGGGGTGGGGTGAGGAGCAGAAAAGGCCTTGACTCTGTGCAAGTACTGCCCAGCAGTAACAAAAACAACCCTGTGCTATCAATACTATTTTCAGCACAAATGTAAAACATGGCACCATAAAATGATGAAATTAACACTATGACGAAATAAACACAATGAATGATGAAAAAATGAACACAATTATGAAGAAATTTAAAATTTAAAACCAGTACATCTAGCCACCCATGCTAGCATGACTGCAAGTCTTTCAAGTATGCCAAGTTGCTCCCAATAAATACATTTATAGGATGCAATAACTACATTTACTAGACACAAGTTTTTCCTGGTATTTGTAGCTGTTTGGTTTTGCCCTGTTTCCTAGGCTGTCTCAGGTAAGGAAGATTCCAGAAGACATGTTTATAATAATTTTATGAGCTAATAATTATATGATCTTATCAATGGTGCTTTAACAAGTAAAATACATCCAAGACACTTCAGCAGCAGCTGATTTAAGTTGTCATTTCCTCCTTAGGCAGCTGGGGTGAAATAACTGCTGATGCTGCTGTGAAAACAGCTGCACAAACTACTCAACCAACTGGAGCTTGTTGGCAGCAAGCTGCTGTATACAAGCTGCTGCTTATTTGCAGCAGCATCCTACCAGGGAGCATTGTTATTTGCTGCTGTAGCGGGTTGAAAGTGGTGCGGTGCCAGGAAGAAATACCTGAGAGTTTAATCCTAGGTCCCATTTCCAGCTAGTATGCTATTACATCCACCAGATCATTAAAGGACAAAAGACTAGATAAGGAATTTGAGAAAAGAACCCACAATGATGAATGCAAAATGAAGAAGCTTTTCTTCTGTGTCTCTAGTGGTAAGAGCCAGCTGGTTGTGTGGACACAGCTACTGAGTAATATGCAATAGTTAATGTGTTCAGCTTTTTTTCAGTAGGGTGTTCTGCGCAGATAAATACAAACTTTTATGAGATTCAGCATCTATAAATCATAGAGAACTGAGACAGATAATTTTGTTTTGGAGGCACTTCCTAGACTAAAAATGTGCCCTCACAGTTCTCTGGTTTATCTATAGTGGTGGAATAAACCTTGAAATATTTATAGAAACTATTCACATTATCAGTAAAATTAAAGAATGGAGTCTCAGACATGGGAAGGATCATAGGGACAGGTCATTCATTTTAATTAATTTAATTAATTAATTTTATATTAAAAACACATTTATTTTATGAGAGAAATATTTTATTTTCTAAAATATGAAGTGTTTTTTTGTCTGTGCTGTAAATTACCTCCTTACCTTCAGGACTCAAATAATTGATCAAATTTCTTAGCAATTTAATAAATCTTCATTCTTTAAATGAGCATCTGTGCTTAGAATGTTGATAGCCCATTCAATCTAGCATTTATCTTTTTTATGAATTAAAATAAATTCAATTGAGCTTATATGTCTCTTAAGCCAAATAGAATTATACAACTTCTAAAACTTGCCACAAATACGAAAGTTGATATCAAAATAATTCTTCTAGATACCCTTGTAAAAATTTTTACTTTACCCACTGTCTCACAAATAGATATTTTAATGAGAGTATGACAAATGAAACTTTAAGCAAGGTTTTCCCTCTCTATTTACTTTGTCCTTTGGAATAAATATTGTCAATGGACAAAGTTGAAACTTAGGTTTTGTGGTTCTTTTGTGGTTTCAAAACTTGGATTTGAATACGTAATTTTAATTCAGACCAGTGTTCTTTTTCTCCTGAAACCACATGAACCAGAAAGCCTGCTTTGTTGAAAATATCAATGCATATTATTTCTGGAATGAAACACATTTTGTGTGTCTTGCAATAGCTGAAGGAATTTGAAGTTTTTATATCAGTTTTAGTACTGCTGTTCACTGACACAGAACAAGAAAACTCATAAATTCACACAGTGGTTTGGGGATTTTCAAAGCCTGATTGGACTGATTTTTTTCACATAGTTTTCAGAGAACTATGGACTGTATAACTGTGATGAGTCTTCATTAAAAAAAAAAAAGAAAAAACAGTTTAGCAGGAAAATCTAGAGAAGGAGAGGGATATCAGATTCATATTAGATATTATATTTCTTGTCAATCTGCTTATCAGCTAATTTTAACAGCTAGATTTAACATCCGTCTTAGGCAGTTAATTTTCAGTCTTTTAAACTAAATTTGAAAAGTTTGAAAGTTAGTACACTGACTTATGAAGTTTTAGTGTGCATTTGGTCCCATTTTACCCTTTGTAAATTTTCCTTATTATGTTATATTTGAAAGATAACAAGAATTTTCCTATACTCCAGCTTTCTTTTGGATTCAGGATAAATATTTATAAGGTCGGTTTTGTCTTACCTTCTTTATTTTTTAAGGACAAGGTTGTCAAAGGATTCAATGTCTTAAGTTTTGAAAACTTTATGTCCTTAGCTTATAGCTAAGAATTACAGTATGCCACAGTCCTTTCCAAAACCAAAAAGAAGGGTCATTTTTTTTTTTTATTGATATGACCCCTTAATGACAAGAAAAGGAGCAACATAAAAATGTTTATTTATATCATATCTTATTTCCTTTGTATGAAGCAAAAATATCTTGACAAGCACGGGGCGGTTTAAAGGCAGAGTTTAGCACATGAAACTATTCAGAGAATGGGGAATAGATCCATCGTGTTACGTTTGGGAGTCATTTTCAAAGGACAGAAAAGGGAGCTCCTGCTTACTTATGAGGCTACTGCAGAATACAGCCAAAGCCTTAGTGGAACATTTGAATTTTTTTTTTATAACTCCATCTATTTCTATCTCAAAACTTTAAAACTCCCAAGGGAGCTTTGTAGGACTGATGTAAGAGGTTAAGGAGAAGTAAAGAGAAATTTCTGTGATCTAAATCTTGCTATGAAAACAGACTTTTTTTTTTTTTTCCTGAGGGAGATAGATGTGATCTTGAATAAGTAAAAGGTTTTCTAAAAGCTCCCACTAAGCAAATTCAGCTGTTGGAAGAACAGGTAATGTGAAGAACCTAGAGGATGCAATAGCGTGATTGGAGTTTGAATTCACATTTGCAGAACTATATGAAAAGAACCACAGATTATATTTATCACATTTACAAGCATTCTGAATATTTTTCTCCTCTACTTTCAAGTGTTTTGCTTTTGCAAATGAATCGTATGTTTTGGATTTATTTTTTTTTTTTATGAAACATTAAACCATGCTCTGGATGTCTTAGTAAAAGGCGAAAGAACTGCTGTATAATACATTATTTCAAGCACTCTGTCCAGACTTAGGGCAGAAGAAATGTCATAGTTAGGTTAACAAGGTATGTACAAAAGTGACAAAAAACATAGCTTTTGAATATTACTTTATAACTGCTGTGAAGTTATTTCCAAAATATTTTGCTTTGACACTTATTTGCTCTTTACTACTATATACCACTCTTTCAACCACTCCTCTTTACCACTATATACTTAGTGCAAGCATGCTAAGAAGAAATAAGAATGTATATTTTTGCAAGATACAGTACCACTAGCAAGAATACTGAGAGAATGTAGCACGGGGTGAAGATGACCCCTTTTTTTTTTTTTTTTTGTGGTGACTTTTGATTTCCAGGTGAAGTTTCCTTAAAAGCAGATACTTAGATTTAAGAGCTATCTCTGTAAGTATTTCACTCTCTTGACTTTAGCCGTTTAGTTTAACTGGAGCAATTTCACTTTTCATATGAATTTCTTGTAAATAATTATCTTATTAGAACAATGCACATAGCTAGAAAATGCAGGCATTTCAACTTCCACCTCTTTGAATTATTTGCCTTTTACACTCACAATAGTTTGATTCTAGATGGAGCCTTTTAAGATCAATAACTTTATAAAAAATAAAAAAAGATAGAGGCTCACTGGGCTTAGTCATTTATGCTGAAGTATTTAAAGTAAAAATTGAGAACTCTCTTAAAAAATATCTGACAGCCACTCACTTGGGTCATTTTTGTTCTCAGGAACAAAAGCTTTTGATAATTCTCAGTGTTTGTTCAAAGAGATAAAAATTATTTGCTAAATTGCCTTCTGGAAGCTGAAGGCAGACTTCAGCCTTATTTTTTTTCATGAGGTTGAAAAACTCTGGCAGTACTTTAAAATAAAAAGTCACAGAAGTGAAACTGAAACTTCAGAAGAATTTGTTTGATACCAAACTATTTGGGTAAGTTGCCATAGGACAATGTGCCTCTAAAACATTAACTGTTTTGTTTTAAAACAAAAATTCTCTGCAAAACTAGACTACAGGTGGTATAGCAGGAATTTAAACTCCTGTTTCTAAAGATCACCTCTGCAGCTTCAAAGTGTAATTGGGAGCTCTTCCATGGCGCACTACAATCTGTTATCAGAACATCCCTACAGGAAGAATGTTTTTCAGCTTCTGAGAAAAAAATGATTTGTAAATGCTCACCTGAGCCACAATATGCAAAAAAAGGCCTTTATAACTTGCTTTGCAAATGTCCATGTGGGGTTCCACAGAGGTTTTTAAATTCCTTAAAGGTCAAGTCCTGAAAACGTACCAAAAGCCTTAAAAATAAAGGAACTAGAAAAGACATTTATTAGCATTTGAAAGCTTCCAAAATTCTAAGTTAATTAAGTAATGAAAGCTTTTCCCCACTACATTTTTATTCTCTTTTGTTTTCACAGTTTTATAATTTCCATAATCATCTCTCTGACCTTTAGAAACTGTTGAAGCTGAATGTCAAATATGTATCTACATTGTCTTAATGCAGGACTTCATAATTCAGAATTAAGAAAACCTAAACCTTTATAAGCTTCTACCTCCACGTATATACATATACCGGTCTTGCTTACATTGTCACTAATATTATGCAAAATATGTCGAAACATACTTATCTTTGTGATATCACATCCACTGTGAGATCAACAACATTCCATCATTGAAATCAGAATGCAAGGTTCAAGAAAATGGGATAGAAGAAAGAAATTAAAACAGCACACTCAGAGTAAGCCTAGGAAACAAAGCTTAAATTGTTGTATTTTTTCCAGTGTTTTTATCCAACATTCATTCTTATAAATTACCTTATTTGTGTACAAAAGTTAGTGTTTGTTGCTTACCCTACCACAAAAAAGATTATGTGCAGTATGTATCACAACACCAGAAGCTATTCTTATTTAATGTACAGTAAACAAAACTCAAAAGTATAATGCAATGGAGTGGTAGGTTGGCTTAACACCAATTCAATCTGCCTGCTTTAATTTCAACTTCATTAATATGTGCATTTTTTCATTGAAGAATCTCAATTTTGGATTGAAAACATGAAAAAAATGCATAGTAAAACTATGATTAGGGGATGTTTGACCAGGCTTAGTCTCAAATGGCTTTACGTACAACAGATATAAGTTCTGAAACTTCACTTTGATCATTAAATAGAGAGATATGTGAGTAGTTCATCTGAAACCTAAACTAGGTCACTGTCTAGTGCTTGCTGAGTCACTTTTACCTTCGCTTCTTTCCCTGCTTGACCCCTGAATCCTACTCCATATCCTGTGCCAGTGCTAACTCTTGACGCTAAATGGAAAAAGATCTCTCCAAATCCACTGCCTGCCTCTTGGCATCCCTAGTCACAGGGTCAGATGGTGTCATGGTTTAAACCCAGTCAGGTAACTCGTTCACTCACTCCCCGCCTTCTTGCCCTCCCCCTACTCCCGGAGGGACGGAGAGGAGAATCGAAAAGAATGCAACTCCCATGGGTTGAGATAAGAACAGTTTAGTAACTAAGGTATAACACAAATCACTACTGCTACCACCAATAATAATAATGATAAAGGAAATAACAAGGGAAGAGAATACAACACCTCAGCACCAGCTGACCGATAACTCGCTCCCCCAGCCCCGACCAAGCACTGACCGATACCTCCTCCAACCCTGCAGTCTCCCAGCCCTTCCGGCTAACTCCCAGTTACATCCTGGGCATGACGTGCTGTGGTATGGAATACCTCTTTGGTCAGTTTGGGTCAGGTGTCCTGTCTCTGCTTCCTCCCAGCTTCCCCTCCTCCCTGGCAGAGCATGAGACTCACAAAGTCCTTGGCCAAACCAAAACATCGCTATCAGCTCAGTTCCCAGGCCAAAAGTCAAAACACAGCACTGCACCAGCTACCAAGGAGAAAAATGACTGCTACTGCTGAACCCAGGACAGATGGTCAGCAGCAAATGAAGGAATGTGACAGGAGACCTTATGCAGATCCTACTTGTAGTGTATATTAAATCAGTCTAGATGTAATGTGTAACTGCATCTAAAAATGAAATGAGCTGATGATAACCCTCCAAACACAGGGTTATTTTTAATATGTCCCTTCAGAAATCATATCTATACTACATTTCTGCAAAGAGTTATATTGAGATAATGGTGAGAAAAATTTGAGAACAAAAAAAACAGTAGTGATAGAGATAAAATGGGTGAGGAGAGTCGGGAACTTGTTTACAATATTCAAAGTCATTAAAACTTATGAAATTACAGCAATGGTCACTGAGATATGGCAATTACTATTTTGACTTCATCTGCTTCCCCCTCTTCCCCCCCAAAAAAAAAAAAACAAACCAAAACAGACAAACATACAAAAACCCCACTAGACTTGGATCCTCTTACAGATTTTAAAGACATGACTATTTCTTGTGTCCTATGTGTACCGCCCCTGTCTGAGTCACTTCATTCAGGTATGTTTGTGCACAGAGACTCTCCAAAAATATACACAACCTTTTGGTCACATTTGAGTACCTTAACATCCTTGTAAGCTGTGGGGACCAGAACTGCACACAGTATTCAAAGTGACACCAGTCCTGCATACAGCAAGTTGGTCACATTTTTTAACTGGCTGGTTATACTGTGATGCATGTTTCCCCCAGAGTTCTACATTCATCTGTACTTTTAGATTTCTTATGTTTCTACAGATATTTTTCACAGCTTTTTCTCACAACTTAGAATTTTTATTGGAGGTCTGGGCCAAGATTACACAGCTGTGTTATATTAGTGCAGGATTTTGGATCTTTACAGCAGAAACAGCCAATTTTTTATGAGACAAAAAAAGTTATAGTGGAGATTAGGGAGAAAAAGGATTACATATGTATCACAATTTTCAACATGCAAATTGCACCAAGAACTGTTCAAATTTTATTAAATATGTAACGGATGGAAAAAGCATAGCTGAGACTCTCATTACCTTACTAATCTGTTGATTAATACACTTCCTGCAAAGATGATCTTGAGAAGAAAATTAAAATATATAGATGTCTATTTTAGGTTTGGTTTTGTACATGATGATAGTGTATCTTTTGTTTTTAATTTCAGCATCACTGAGGCAACACAACAAAATAACTTTAATTTTGTATGTGTCTAAACAATGGAAGACAAATATGACATATCATTATTGTGATGGCTTAATATATATTATTATATATGTAATTTAGAGAAACAAACCATCCAAAAAATAAAAAAATTAGAATTTCTCTCTGAGTAAGATATACTCCTGGAAATCAGAACATGCATTAGGTCGAAGACAAGGCAAGTCAAAAAAGAAGAAAAAAAAAAAAATAAGAAAGCAAGCAAAGTTAACATTGTCAGAAGACCATTATCATAATAACTTATGCAATTTTCATAATTATGTTATTTCTTGCCTGGGAAGGCCAGCTTTCATATTTTTTTTTCAAAACTATTAGAAATATATTGTGATAAATTTTAAGCTTTTGTGCATAAAATTACCCTTCACAATGGCAACATTCTTTTTATTTTCTTATCTCGCTTATGTAGGATAGCTTAGCTGAATTTATATTTTAAGACTACAGAATAACTGGCTATCAAGGGTATTATGAATTCTGTACTTTTGGACAGTTTATCAGTCTGAGATAATTTGGGGTCTTGGTGTTTGCATTAGAAAGGTTAGAGAGACATGATGTGTAACATAACTGTTCAAATATATGTTGGTTTCTGTGGCTGAATGCCATATATCTACTGACTTTGAAAAAGTCACTCAGAGCTCAGCTACCCCTTTTGCAAAATTTTAGCTGGGATGAATGTGTAAAGGTGAACACCCACTTGACTCACCTAAAGCATTGTTTCTAAAGGTGAGTCTACATAATAGAATTGTGAGATTATAGCATGGATCAATATAAATTTGTTAAGACAAAGATCTACCTATATGGGTGACAAATAAAACAGGTTCCCATGCATCCTGGGTAGCTTGTATTTCAGCTTCCAGCCTCTGAGGAAGCCCTCTCTTTGACATATTTATGGAGCAGCATTTCACCATTTCCCAGGACTGATTTAATAACTGTCTTCAGTATTGAAACGGAAAGAATTACAGTAGCTGTACCAGAATCCACATGAATTTTGTGGTTGAAAAGACAGCAGAAGGTTGAATAAATGTCATTCATGTTGAATGAACGTAGCTGAGTAAAATTTGCTTGTAATCATACTGATCTTTCATTTCTATATAGTTATACTTTAAATGGGTTTAATTTTGTTTTGTGTTTCACCCTCCTCTATGTTTCTCTGATTTCTAATCATCTAATTCCTTCAACCCCCTGTTAATGCTTTCAAATTTGTCTTGAGCTGTTTTCATCTTGTATTGATTACCACTGAACTACAGGAGATTTCTATCAGCTTGCCTTCTTTGCTGAAACATTACCGCAGGAGGTAAACAGTTCAGAAAGAACTTGCAGCACCAGTTCACCGTGTTCCTTAATCAAATTCTCATCAAAGAGCAATATACACTACAAATTGTCATCCATAATGTCATCTATCCCATAAATTTCAATCTCAGCCATCACTACAATGACATCTGTGAAGTCTGCTACAGACTGTTTAAGGTAGGCATTAAGAATTTACATCCACAACAGCAGTCTTTACACCAAGCTAAGGATTAGCTAGCTCATAAAAGCAATTGCCTTCAAAGTAAATTTTGTTCGATGAAAATGCCAGTGAATTAGCATGGTCATTGTTTTATCTGATATTAGAACTGGTAAACTCAAACATGTGTAGTTAAAAAACAACTGAAGGGAGGCTAAAAATAAATGTGCTCTAAGGATCAATATCATTATAGCACAAGATGTACTAATGATCAAAAATGGAAGACTTGTCAAAAATAATAAAAATAACTGTTTCTGACCTACATGATGGGATGCTCTTAGAGAAAATTATACCTGAAGATTACACAGGATTTTTTTAGGTAGACCTACAATTTTCCTTTCATAATTATTAGGAATCAGACAATAAGACACTAAAATTCAAATGCAGAATGATAAAATAGAGAGGTGGGGGGAAACAAACTCATTATAAGTGTTTCCTTTCCTTCCTTCCTTCTTTCCTTCCTGCCTTCTTCCTTCCTACCTTCTTCCTTCCTGCCTGCCTCTCTCTCTTCCTGCCTCCTTCTCCCCCTCCCTCCCTCTCTTCCCTCTTTCTCTGTCCCCCACCTCCTTCCCACCATTCTTTAATCCTAATCAACCTCTAGAAACTTAAGGTCCTTCAACACAGAGACTGAAATTGTTACCTATAATAATCAAGTTGTTTATAATTGTTTGTAGTTAATAACCAGAGGTCTAAAAATTTGGTATAGTGGAAAGTTCATACAAAGCTGTTTATTTAAGGGTGATATGAATAGTGGTGATTCGATGTGATGTGGTGTGTTTGTCAAAATATTACTCAGTTTGGAGACCAAAACTACCAGGTACTACCAAGTTCTTTGAACTTTCTTAAGGTAAATGCTATATTAGAATTTATTTAGGCTATGAAAAAAAAACAAACCAAACCAAAACAACAACAAATAAAAAGCAACAATTCCCCAGTTTTGGGTTGTTTTGGATTAAAAATATTTAAATTATGATATGTATATATATTTTAAAAAGCAAATTAAAAAGAAATTATAATGATAGAAATAAGAGAATAAAGGGAATAGCGAAAGAGCATTTTTACATGCCTACGTACCAGGTTATTTTTTTTTGGCATATGAAAAAGAAGAATAGAAACCTTCACTTAAATCTGGATTATAACATTTTATACTGATTTTGTCATTATAATTTCAATGCAAGTAAAAGTGTCTGACATTTTCATGTCTCAAAAAGCTTCCCTGAATCCGAATTTCTATGCAAAAAGTTATCATTTAAATATTAGCAAAAATTACACATTTTCCGGTCTTACTAGGCAGAATGAACAGAAATACATGATACATGTACTTGAATGCGGTATTGGTTGATGGTTGTGAAGAGGGATATGTCTTTGATGTAGCAGAACAAAATGATTTACAGTTGGATATTGCCTGAGCAACTTTGAGAGATGAATAACGTGACATCTGCTCTTGGCAAAGAAGGTTTTGGTCTCTTCTGCCCTTCAATTCCACTTGAATACAAATTAAAAAGTGAAGCAAAGCCTTTACTGATGTCTGTTCCAAAAATAGTAAATTAAATTCTGGCAGTAAAAAGCCTTATAGAAATGGCTGACAAAGATTTATTATTGGCTTTATTTCTGAGTGTTCCTAAATTCTGATAGTGGAAGTTTTCCAATCAAAGCAGATAAACCCCAATAAAGAATAAACCCCAGAAGAGTAATGAAGAGGAACAAAACTATAGTTTTCTTTGTTCTTTTTTTTTCTTTACTACTTGACTAAAAAGAAATATAAGCAAACAATTCTCTCATATCATTGGCTTGCTTTTTTTAGAGACTGGGGAAGATGATTGGATTGTAATATATGAAGAATTAGATTATTTGATGGCCAAATACTGTCCAGAAGTTAAATGTTCCAAAATTCTGAATCTTCAGCAAAGGGTTAGACTGAGGCATTCCTGCCCATAGCAGGGGGTTTGGAACTACATGATCTTAAGGTCCTATCCAACCCTAACCATTCTATGATTCTGTGTGAAAGAGAAGTTAGGAGTCCACCTACGTGCTCTGATTAGACATCATGAATTCTGGACTAGAAACTAATAATGTTAGAAGCAAATTGGAAGTGATAAGAGCTGGATAATGACATCCATTACTTGTAGTTTGGAGAAGAACTGCTAGCATGATTCAGATGGGGGGTCAGAGAAGTCTATTGCAGTGCCAAAATAAGGTAGATACAGGGTTGAAAAAGTAAAACCTAAGAATTAATAATAAATAATGATAAGCTAATCAAAAGTTAAAACCAACATCAATCATGTGAGAATATATTCAGTACCATCAAGTTGATTACTGCTGTCATAATTTATATTCCATCTTGTAAAACTTTGAACTATGAAAATGATAATCAAGTAAAGATGAAATTTCAGGTTTTTTTTTTAAAAAAAAAGAAGAAGGTGGTTTTGGCAGATATTAAAAGACTTAGGTAAACTTTTTTTTTTCTTCCTCCCTGAAAATATTCTCTTCATCTACCAGAGTGTCTGACAAATCTCAGTTTAACATTGCTTCATGAATGGTAAAAGCAGTTTGGAGCTGATTTCAAGTAATGTCTCAGTGGATGTGCCACTTCCCTCACATAGTGAGACCTGCTACCTGTTCAAAGAATGTGAAAAGGGGAAGAGAGTAGAGGTTTCCATAGTAACCTTTAGTAGTTCAAAGTAAAATTGCATAAAATGAAATCATTATCACCCAGGAACTGAGGAAGACAGCTCAGCTGTTGGAGATGCCAAGTTGTAAATGACTGATGGTATCATTTTTTTTCTGCATTTAGTATTACTATGTTTTGGGTTTTTTTGAGGAAAAAAAAAAACCAAACAAACCGACAACCAAACCAAACCAAGCAAAAAACAAAAAAAAAAACCAAGGAAAAAACCAAACTAAAACAAAACAAAACAAACCTCAAAATCTTGTTATGTTCAACAATTCTGAAAACTGATTTTTAATTCTGAAACAGTGTAAGTACATCTTGTGACTTAGTGTTAGACAGAATATGTGTTGGTAACCATGGTAACCCAGGAGATCTTACAGATCACACTGTTCATTTATTGGGAATATGAGCAGATTGTCTCCCAGTAGACTGCAAAATGTCCTGTTACTATATGGCTGGAAAGCAAACTCAAAATGGCTAATAGAGGTTTCATTTCACTGGTATTGCAGTAAACTTAGTTAGATTGATAGATCTTTATTCACACTGGATAATGGTAGTATAAAATAAATTGAAAAGTCTTTTAAGTATTTAAACACTCCTGAAAGATCAAACAGACATACTGAACAAAAATGTCTTGTTGAAATCAAAACAAGAAAGCAAATCCTTGCAAAAAAAACAAAAAATAACAGTCCTTTTGAGACTCTTTCTTTCTTCTCACCAACTAGCTGAAGCCAGAAAATCACTACAGTGCTGTTGATCCCTAAAGGGTTTTAGTCAGTCACTGTGAGTGAAAAATGTATCAGAACAGACTGTAATTAAGTTATTTCTTTGTACAGATAATCTGATACAAGAAAATATGCAAGAAACACATTTCAAATATATATAGGAGTAGTTTGCTGGTTCAGTGTTTTTGGTTTTCTTTGGATAAATATTTATTGAGAATGAAAAATTCTACGTACTTTACATTTTAAACTCCTATTGTTAAAATATCCTTAAGCAATTTAGTGTACTTCTGCCAAAGGTACAGAAATCTTCAGTTAATGGAAAACTAAGAAAACGTGATCATATACCTAGTGCCCATTTTCTAATCCCCTTTGGACTACTCAGTGAATAACCAGAAAACTAAGAAAACAGTACCAAGAAGATAAAAATAGCAGGCAACAAATAACTTCAGTATTGTTCGGCTGACTCTGCTGTAGCCTCTACTGGGATAGGAACTGGTGTCCAAGCTGGTGTCTCTAAGGAAAACATGAAGAGTACCAGATATGACTTAATTAATTCTGTGAATCATAGCATGGCATTACATTACAGTAGCACTGTGCCCATCCTGCATCACCATGAGCTCGATAACTCATTCATGCAACGACTTGATTTACTTGGACTGAAACTGAAGCTGAAAGCTTAGAAGTAACATCTATGGTATTCTGCATAGAGTCCCTGAAGAATTAATTTAGTAACAGTGCATAGCTTTGGAATGACTGAAAGACAGATGACTTTGAATGATACATGTATATTTTTTGGAATGTCATTTTCTACCTATACACCTTAGTTTTCTAAGTAGATTAGTTCATGTACTGAAAACATATCTATTATTTCACACATCATTGTTTTGTTTTGTGTATGAATTCAACACAAAAGTAAAAAAAATAAAGAAAAAAAAAAAAAGAAACTTTCCTTCTTCTCAGTCCTGGTTCCTAGATAATTTCAAGGAGTAGCCAAACCTTCTCTTCTGCTGATTTCTACTACTCAAAACGTATTTCTGCTCCATGAGATTCTTAAAAAAATCTCTCAAAAAATGATTCACCTGCATTCCCCTTGCACCATCACAAAGATCAAGAGATTCTTTCAAAATAGTTTTGAAAGAAGCACAATTTAGTGAAGAAATTCAAGTGCAACTTTGTAACAATTTCTTATAACTTTTCTGAAGAAAAATTCCATAAATATAGTTGAAGCAACTGGAGCCATGTAAGCACTTAACTTAGTCAATATTTTCTGTAAGAGCTTTTATTGAAATAATATTAAAAAAAAACAAACAAAGCCCAAGCAAATTCACCAGGAGAACTGAAATTATAACAGCAATGTAAATTGAGAAGGAAAATTTTATATCGGTGCAGAAGATCATTAAAGATTTAAAAGTCTACTATTTTATGAATAAGTTGCATGAAGCCTCTATAACAAAGGAAAATCTGAAAAAAAAAAAACCCAAAACTGTCCATGCAGTTCATGTGTCCTCTTTAGCTACTAAGTTGTTCTCCTCAAATACAGCTTTTAATATTTTGATTTGGGTACAGCAGTATTCACATTTTATAACTTTCCCCTCCACTTTCTTAAAATTATCACTTACTCCTTGGTCAGAGTAAATATCAGTGTTATCAGCTCTGTTCCCAGGCTGAAAGTCAAAACACAGAGCTGCACCAGCTGCTAAGAAAGAGAAAAATTGACTGCTACTGCTGAACCCAGGACAGACACCATGATTCTTTTTTCTCCTAAACATCTTTCTGTTGCTCTTCTCAGATGTTTCCTTCTTTCCTTAAGCTCTTCAGGGCTTATTTTTTCACTCATGTCTTCTGTTTTAAAGCCACTCAGATTAAAAATAAAATCACGCTTCTTGCAATAGCATAGCAAGAGCATAGCTAACACAGACAGCTAGCCTTACTTCTTAATATAGGTTTTATTTCTGAATAATTTGCCTCAGTATTGTTTACTTACCCTGAGCTACTAGTGCAAATAACAACCACAAGAATGGAAACAAATTATTATCTGTACCTTGGAATCATTTCTGCAAATGATGTCTCATTCACTGTAAAAACAATACTAATCTCACCCATCTTTACATGTCCATAGCTAAGCTAATGAATTTTGTCTCCCGTAAAAGAGAAAGCAAGGCTCAGAAAGACACAATTCAACTAATTTATTTGAAATATATTTTAGATGGCCACATGTACTTGTAACAAGTGTATAATAATAGTTCAAGTATGGAAATCTGTGACTTGATTCCTTTGTCCGCATGTAGAGACCTAGAGTTCCTCAAGATGTCCTGGGCTATCATGCATGGACTTGATAGAGTCTTCTTGAAAGGTGTGGATCTCCATAGTTCCTCTGTAGTATTTGCTAGTCCTCAGCATGTCCCTTATGCTTTGGAATGCCTTAGATGAGTGTAATTCATTTGAAATTTAAGATATATAAATTTTAAATTTAATGTCAGTGTGTGAGATGAGGCCAAATTTAGTTGTCCAAACATAAGCACTGAGTCTTAAAAGTAGGCTTATGATATCCTGCCTGGCTTCCAGGAAGGCATAGGTCCTCCATATATTTGTAATACCTTTCAGCACAATGCAGATATTTTAGCTGTCTTTAAGTTTTCGTAAATAAAATCAGATGCCACATTATGGGAAATTAAAGAGATCTCTCGGTGTGGAAGCTACTATTATACCTAGGTGAGAACTAACATTTAGTTCTGTTGCTTAAATGTAAGTGACTATCATTGTTTGAAATTTTCTGGGTTATCCTAGCTTATCTCTAATTGTCACCCTGGAACAGTACACATCTCCCTTATGTCATGTGTAGTGAAAGACAGCCTCATCTAGGTCTCTGACGTTTCAGGACAATTCAGTAACGTACTCCACAACCTCTGAAGTGTCACTCTTATTCAAATCAAAAGAGTGTTTCTGTTACCCAGACATGGTAACAGAATGTCTGTTGTGCATGACAGCCTATGGCATCTAGGAATATGACTGAATGGAAACCTGCACTGTTTTGGATCAGCTACTGTAAACCAGGCTTTGCAGCAAGAAAAAATAACTGCAGGTGCCTACATTTTGGCAATTGAATTGCATTTTGAATATCCAAGTTATGGCGCTCTGTACCACACTGTAGGCTTCTTGAATCTATTGCCGAATTCTCCACTGACTGTAATGATAACACAAATGCCTCTTTCACAGGAGTACACCTTCATTTAGAAGTCTTAATCTGCAGCTGATTTCTTATTTGATCAGATGATAAACTTATGTGCTGATTAAACCATAATCATGAAGTGCTTTTTTAAACAAGAATTACATCTATTATTTCTGAAATTATACTGCCATACTGTGATGAATAAACTAAGTCACAGAAGTAGTATGAGAATGCGCTGACCTTAATAGGGAAAATATTCAGGTCTTTACACGGACCTTAGTAGGGAAAATATTCAGGCCTAAGTATAGCAAAACTTAGAACAGATACTAGAGAAATAGAACAAATATTATTCTTTTTTCTTAAAAACTCATTTTTCTGTGTTAAAAAATAGAATTTTAACACTTTTGTAATAATGTAAAAATTAGCTACAATTAAACTTTGAAGATAGCGTGCCAGATTATTTTTTTGCCATTGATAGTAGCAATTGTTGAGAGGGATCTCCTGATTTTAATTTAAGCAACAGTGTGACTTTGAGGGTCCATAATTAGAAGCTTTACTTGTAGGCACTTCAGCCTAAACGTAAGTTCTGAATGTAAAATTTCCCTTTTACTCTTTAACATTTCCGTTCAAAACTTGCTTTCTTTTCCTTTTGACTGTTAATTACAGAGAATAATTTAAATTATCACTCAATAGCATCTAAGACAACATCTAAGCTGCTTTTGAAATAAGCTTAATTATAAAAATATTACCTTTCACTCTCCTTTCACGATATTAATGATTCAGCAGCTGTCTTCATTATCACTCTGTAGATTGCACTTGTAACAGAGCAGCATGGTTTTTATTACACTGTGTATAGAGGCTCTTTGTGTTTCATAACTCTAGAAAAGAACTGTGAGATTGCAGATGGATAAAAAAGAGAAAAAGTACTTGCTTTTTAGAATGTTTTCAGGGTTGAATTAATTATAGGCTATTCAGAGTGTCCAGGTGTCATTTTTGTGAAATAAATAAAGAAATATTGTACTGCATCTACAACATGGTACTGTTTTTTGATAGCTCATATATTCGTATATATATTCTGTGTATTCAGATGTTGATAATAAAAGAGTACAGCTTGATGAATTTGTGCTTTGATTTCACTTTCACCTATCTATCTGACAAGAATTCATGTCAGACAAGTGTTTAAGCTGTATAAAACTTCTTTGTTCCTTCTATTGGTATATGAGTTGTAAATCAAGAAGCTAGATGTAGGATTAGGTAAACATACATACCTACATAGCAGGAGATTACGAAAGTGTATTATTTCCTTATATAACAAGTTGCTCATTATATAATAAAGTGTGAACACAATTGAAGGCTGTGATCGTTTCACTAGTGTATTCTTAGAAGTACTATACAAATGGTAGCTGCGCTGGTTTTGGCTGGTATAGAGTTAATTTTCTTCGTAGCAGATAGTATGGGGTTATGATTTTGATTTGTTCTGAAGAGTGTTGATAACATAGGGATGTTTTAGCGGCTGATGATCAGTGATTACACAGAGACAAGACCTTTTCTGCCTTTTCTCACCCCACCAGGGAGTATATTTAACCATGACAGCAGCTTATTTTTTATCCCCAAAATGTCATGCTGAGTAGCATGTTGGTTGCACAGTGTCTGGAAGCTGAAGACAGGTGAATTCAGATAGATGAGAGAAAGCAAAAAGTTGCAAACAATTAGCACAACTTAAAAAATTGTGCCATTAGGTGCCAGACAGGCTGGCAGGTGCCTGTGGACACAACAGCAGGCTGGCCAGCAGGGCCATGGGCACTAAGGCAGCCTGATGGGCCTGACATGGAACACGTCTGTGGGCCCTGCTGAGCTGCACCAGGCGGGACTGTGGGAACTAGAAAACCGGCCATTCTGCAGTGTAGGGACTGATGGCCCAGGGGAGTGATATGGGGTCCTGGCTCATGGGCAGGAGGGAGGGAACCCCAGTAGTGTGCAGACAAACTCAGTGAGGTCTGTAGTGGCAACAGGACCACAGAGCTTTCTGTAACTGGAAACTTTATTGTGATATTGGATTTTCAAGCTTTTTTCTTTTTTCTTTTCTTTTCTTTTCTTTTCTTTTCTTTTCTTTTCTTTTCTTTTCTTTTCTTTTCTTTTCTTTTCTTTTCTTTTCTTTTTTCTTTTCTTTTCTTTTCTTTTCTTTTCCTTTTCTTTTTTTCTTTTCTTTTCTTTCTTTTCTTTCTTTTTTTTTAAGGATGGTTTAATTGAAATTTAAACAGAATTATTAAGCAAAGCTAAGTTTGAATATACTCTTTTTAATGGATTAGATATGATTAAATACTATGGTCTGATCTTAGATCTATAAATATAGCATTTGAATTGAATTCTTCTAAGAAAATATAAATAAATTGATACATATATTCAACTATCAGTACCATAATGGTTGCACTTCCACCAAGCACTAGAAATTTCAGAATTGCTTTTAGTGCAGGTATTGTCCTTCTATAAAGTGAGTATATGACAAGTTTTCATCACAGTGACTGATGTATGACTTGGTATCAGATTTCCACCTGGAAATGTCTGTTACTTTCAAAGCAATCCTGAAGACCCATGTCATGTATTTAGTCCATTAATATGTGTATTTGCCAGCATTGTTTAGCACGGATCTGCTAGTTCTTGAATAGCTCTTGCCAGAATTTTGCAGAGCTAAGAAGATTGATATAATTTTTCCTTCTCCATTAGCAGCTGTCACTGTAGTTGTCATACTCCTGCAAACATTACTGGTCACAACTAACCACCTTCCTTGGCAATTCCTTGAGTCCTTTTTCCTCTCCATTCATATAATATCTGTGTCTGGCCTTGTACATAAGGTGCAGACTTTTAATAGCAGCAGGAAAAGTAAAGGAAATTACCACAGCAGAAACATTCATGATATAAACAAAATTCTTTTACTGTGCAACTGACTATCACAGTCAAATCCATGCTGAATCCTTTTGAACTTCCAGAAAATAGTAAGTGAACATAATGTCTAAAAACATTGGTTCATAGTAAGGTGTTTTATTAAAGATGTTATCATTGGCTACTTTTCCATTCTCCACTTCCCCTCCACATTTTTTCAGGATGGTAAACCAAGGTATGAGCTTGGGTTTATGCACCTTCTTCAACATAAACAAGTTAATTTGAATAAGGTACCAGTTCTGATAAGTGAGTAGTTAATTCTAACTCCCCTTATTTTTTCTGGAATTATAAAGTGAACACCTTTATTATAATTTTCTTACTACTGACATCAAAATTTTATAGAAATTAAAATTAAATAGTAGCTGATCCTCATTAGACACTTTTAAAGTATATGTGTGTATTTTTATTACTTTTATTACTTTCCTACATAACCTTGTCAGCGCTGTATAACTATATATCATTATATAGCATCAACAATTAGTACTAAATGGTGAAAATTTAAGTAACCATTAAAACCAACACTATTTATACAGAAAATTAAAATAAGCCCTGTAAATATTAAAAGAAACAAACTAATTAACAAACAAAAGGACAAACAAGAAGAATTCAGAAGCTTCTTTAATCCTTTGAATAGAACTCAGCAGACAAAATCCAAACTCAGAATTGTTATCTTATTCTTCTGACAGAAAACTGCCTCTTTCTGTTTTTTTTTTATTTTTTTCTCTAAGTTAGGGTTTTTCTTTTAATGTGTTGAGTAAATCAGTTATATGACCTATAGTCACAATAAATAGATGTGTCAGTATTAGCGTTCCTCCTGGAAAGGATGGTTTAGTCATTTTTTATGATAAAAGATATTTGTGGAAAATTAATGTATCTTTCCCTGGATAAACTGCACTTCAGAATTTAATTTTCTATTTATTTTCTCCATTATAGAAATACATGTAAGGCTGTGAATATTCTGACTGATATTCCTGCCACCTCAGCATTTTTGTTCTATAGCAGAGGTAACTCGCTAGCTTGAATTTCGTATTTGTTTTATAGCCAGATGCATGTCAACTTATTTTTGTATGTTTAATGCCACACTCATGGGTAGAGATGCAGTTCCTTGGCCTGAATGAGTTGGTGTGAGTTATCCCTCCTAAGCTCCTATAGGATTGAACTCCTCTACTAAAATCTTAATGCAATATAAAACCCTTGAAAATGTTATCGTTTCCATGTCCGATTGCAACAATAGCCATAGCTGCAGAGCAGAACCCTATTCTTAGGAAATATTAAGCTATGTCATAATGAATATAATGGAATCCTAGAATGGTTAAGGTTGGAAATGACCTTACAATCATTATTCATGTTTTCAAAATAGAGAGGTCCAGAACACACAGAGGCATATTAGCTTAACATTAGACATTGAGTCTTTCAGTACCTCTATAAAGTACAATTCATTGAAGTTGATTATTCACAAAACTAGTATGTCATGCAAAAATCTACAAGGAACATCTTATATTAGAGAAATACAAATAAAAAGCTTCATAACTTTTTTCCTTCTTTTGTGTGATACATATACCCTATTAAATCTTGTGTGACAATCAGCAGCACATTAACTGAACAAACTGTTATACTTCTCTAGTTTAAACAATATCAGCTTTTAAAATATCTCTATTTTAACAAAAGGACAAAGGGTTTCTTTTTAAAAGATAGGTTTACTATTTGTAAGTTGAAAATGACCTCCCCCTCCCACTGTAATTTTGCACACTCTGTTCTGTGGTATCATTTCTTCTTAGTTCAATAGTTGGTTTTGGTTTTGCTTTTCAATGGAAGTCTATATATGTATGTGTTTATGCTTGTACACTTAAATAGCATTTTTAACTCTGGGTGCCTATGTGTTCATGTGTGTATACATATGCTAAACATATGTATTGCATTGGATTTGAGGTGAAACCTGATGTTACCAAATTTAGAAAGCTTCATTAATATTTGATGCAGTTTCGGTACATTGTTTCATAGCATACAGGGAACATTTAACATTTATTTGAAGCCATCATGTTGAGATACAGTCCCATCACTGCTGCTGGTAATTCTTTAAATGTGATCTTGCTTTTTGATTATGATGGAAATCTATTACGGACCAATCTGCAGGCAACCATTCTAGTTTGTTCGCCTGAATACGATTTATTTAGTACTTTCCTGCATGCTTTGTCCATTATTTTATCTCAGTTCTGAGGGAATTAGTCTTGAGTCTAGTAGGATGACAGTTTCTTAGATTAAACACAGGAAAGAGTGAAAAGGGAGAAGAAACATCCATGAGAATCTTTCTTTCTTTTTATTCTTCAGTAAAAGGTATATTCAGTGCAATGAATACCATCTTTCATGTGGAAATACTATTTAACAGACAATGCAGAGTGCTTTATTTATGAAGAGAGGTAAACTAATGTTCATTAAGATAATATGCAATGAAAGTTTAGGGGGTTTTTAAGTCTTAGAATTTTATAAAGGCAGCTGGGATTTGAAATATGATTAACTATAAAGCTTAACACAAAGTAAGAAGAAACTTTCATTACGAAAACAACCTATAAAACCAAGTGAATATTTAAAATCAGTTATAGGTTGAGATACTAAAAAGTTAATGTTACCTTTAACCCTCACTCCCCACATGCAAAAGTGATATTGATCAGTACTGCAGTTAAGACTAAGATGTAGTCTGTAGAAAAGTGGTCTGAACCAAGTAGGAGGAGAAAAAAGAAAAATAAACAATTATTATACCATACTTTCCAAGGTAACATGTGCCCCTTTGTTGTGGTTTCAGCTGGGATAGAGGGAGGGGATGCTCCATGTCCCAGAGGAGAAATTTCCCTGCAGCTCCTGGAGGAGACCACAGTGGAGCAATCATCCCAGTCTGTCCTGTCTGATTAAATTAAACTTGTCTGTTCCTGAGTAAGCAACTGTCTTCTTTGGTGTGTGCATGTGTATGTGTGGGTCTGGGTGGACACTTAAGAGACATGACTTAGAGGTGGACTTGGCAGTGTTAGGTTTGCGGTTGGACTCTATATCTTAGAGGTCTTTTCCAACCTAAATGATTCCATGATTCTGCATATACATATATGTGTGTGTGTATCTGTGCATGTCTCTGTGTGTTTTTATGTGTGTGCCTCTTGGAAGCACATACTCAGCCTCATTATCAGTTGGATCTGGCAACCCGCAGATGTACCAGCCTTGCCCTTACCTCCACTGGGCTACTGGATTCAGAAAGCCTTAAAAATCCTGATGTATATTTAAATTCTATTTTCTCATAATTACCCTTGTCTTTATTTTCTTAGAATGAAAGGAAAAAAAAAATGGAGAAATTTCTTCTAGGGTGTCTTATTTCACAGTTGTGAACAGTACAGCAGGGGGAGTAAACACTGAAACATCACAGCTGCAGGGGAAGACCTGTACCCAAACTTGTATCTCGTAATTCAGATGCAGTGCAAACAGATATGTTTCAATGAAGCAGAAAATTCAGTCTTTATTCTGTTCCAGTTTTGCTTAACTTCCACATTGTTCATAAGCAAAGAGGGGAGCATAACTAAGATGAAAACCCAGACCATGTTATGGTATTCTACCATGAGCATGTTGAAGTTGTCTTGATAACTGGGCATCAGTAGGCTCGTCACAGTAATCATAGAATCATAGAATAGTTAGGGTTGGAAAGGAGCTTAAGATCATCTAGTTCCAAAACCGCTGCCATGGGCAATGACAACTCCCACTAAACCATGTCACCCAAGGCTCTGTCCATTGTCGCCTTGACTGGTGACTGCCAGGGATGGAGCATGTGCAACTTCCTTGGGCAACCCATTCCAGTGCGTCATCATCCTCACAGTAAAGAACTTCTTCCTTATATCCAATCTAAACTTCCCCTGTTTAAGTTTTAAGCTATTACTCCTTGTCTGTCACTACATTCCCTAATGAAGAGTCCATCCCCAGCATCCCTGTAGGCCCCCATTCAGATACTGGAAGACTGCTATGAGGTCTCCATGCAGCCTTCTCTTCTCCAGGCTGAACAGCCCCAACTTCCTCCACCTGTCTTCATATGGGAGGTACTCCATTCCCCTGATCATCCTTGTGGCCCTCCTCTGGTCTTGTTCCAACAGTTCCATGTCCTTTTTGTGTTGAGGACACCAGAACTGCGCACAATACTTCAAGTAAGGTCTCACAAGAGCAGAGTAGAGGGGCAGGATCACCTGCTTCAACTTGCTGGTCAGGCTGCTTTTAATGCAGCCCAGGATATGGTTGGATTTCTGGGCTGTGAGCACACACTGCTGGCTCAGGTTCATTTTCTCATCAACCAGCACCTCCAAATCCTTCTTGGCAGGGCTGCTCTGAATTTCCTGTGCTCAACCTGCAGCTGTGCCTGGGATTACTCCGATGCAGTAGTAGGACTTTGCACTTGCCTTGGTTAAAATTCATAACATTGGCATCAGCCCACCTCACAAGTGTGTCAAGGTCCCTCTGAACGGCATTCCTTCCTTCCAGCATATCAACCAAACCACATAGCTTGGTATCATCGGCAAACTTGATGAGGGCGCACTCAATCCCACTGTCCATGTCACCGGCAAAGATGTTGAACAAGAACGGTCCCAACACCAGTCCCTGAGGGACACCACTCGTTACTGGTCTCCGGCTTGACATTGAGCCATTGACCACAACTCTTTGTGTGCGGCCATCCAGCCAGTTCTTTATCCACTGAGTGGTCCACCTATCAAATTGATGTCTCTCCAATTTAGAGACAAGGATGTCATGCGGGACAGTGTCGAACACATTACACAAGCCCAGGTAGATGACTGGAACTTGTGTATGTTCAGGTTTTTAACATGGCCTCGAACCAGATCCTCTCCTACAGTGGGCCCAAGGTCTTCATTCTCACAGTCCCTGCATCTGCCTTCCAAGACATGGGTGGTGTGGTCAGAGCCTTTGCCAGTGAAGACTGAGGCAAAGAAGTCATTCAGAACCTCAGCCTTCTCCAAATCCTGTGTAGCCAGTTCTCCTGATAGCTTCTGGTGGAGGCCTATGTTGTCCCTAGTCTGTCTTTTATTCACTATGTACCTATAGAATCCCTTCCTGAACCTTTACCTGCTTCCAGGTTTGACCTTTTCAGAACAGATTAGGAACACAAAAGGATTAGCCTGAGTTACATCCAGGAATAAAATGAAAATGCATGATAGGAATATGTAACTGTGTATATGGTACTTCTAAATTCAATTTTTTTCTTGTTTAGACAACCACTTCCCACAATGAGGTCTCATTTTATAGAATTTTTTTTTATTAAACTCCAATCACTCCTCATATTTTGTATTATTGATTTTTAATTCATATTTACTAATCTGTTCCTCAAGATAAATTCACTTTTTCTAGCCAGTCTTCTGATTCTCTTTGATACTAACAATTTTCTTCAGCTTTGCATCACAAATAAATTTCCTTTGCATACGCTTTGTTTCCCCCACAAAAAAAAAAAAATTATTTATGAAAATATAAAATGGAATCAGTTTGGCGGATTGATCTTGCTTGTATACTCCAAATGACCTCTATCTGTAGCATACTCTCCCTCTCATAAACCTTGCATCACCTGTTCTCACCTTTTTTAAATAGCTAGTGCGATATCCTATTATTTAATAAAGACAGGTCACCATCTTTTCCTTGTTCTCAATTACTGTGAAATTTCTTATCAAGAAAACCATCAAACTTACCATTATATACTTGCAGTAAATCCATATGCATTGTTATATTTTCCCTTTGTAGTGTAGACATCATGGAAGACTTGGACATGCTTAATGATCTTGAATTAAAGAAATGGTTGTTGAAGTGTGGAGTGGAAGAAAATGAGTCTGATTTTAGAAGAAGATACCTATCAATTAGGGAAGAAATTTAATTAATTAAAATACCATATGTTGAAGACAATCACTACGGGAAAATGCAACACAATCTAACATATCATATTTCAATCGTAGCACTAGATAACATTTTGGCTAAAAAAAGACAGTAGGAGAATAACAATTATAAACATTACTACATATAGCCCTCTTTTACATAATTCATAGGAAATGAACAGAAGCAGTAAAATGTAAAATTAAACATAGGTAGAACAGAATATAAGGAGATGGAAACTGAGGATGGGACATTCATTTTGCTAAATTAATTCTACTCTTCCACCCATGAAAATATTTAACACATCAAAAGCAAATCAGAAGTGCCCATTGTCCTGAGAGTAACATGATGCACTAATGTATTCTGCTGGAAGATGTCTCAGGATACTTAAAAACTCATGAGGACTGAAGTAAAAAAATTTAAGGATAAAACAAAAAGCTATACAGGCTTATGACCCCAACTGCACTGTGTGGCTGATATAGAATTTATCTTTATTTACTGAAGACAGACACACAATGATGCCCTTTGCTAAGCTGTGCATCCTGACAGCTCATTAAAAATAGAAACCATAATAAACAATTTGATGAAGTAGCTTTTATAGCCTATGAAAGAATAACAGCTTTGAGGAATGAAATTAAAAGGGTAATTCCCCCCAGTTTATGTACAGTGAATGACATGCTGGGGTATGGAATACCCCTTTGGCTAATTTGGGTCAGGTGTCCTGTCTCTGCTTCCTCTTGGCTTATTGTGCCTCTCCTCACTGGCAGAGCATGAGAGACTGAAAAGTCCTTAATCAGGGTAGGAGCTACTGACCAACAACTAAACCATCTGTGTGTTATCAGCATTATTCTCAGACTAAAGCCAAAACAGAGCACTGCACCAGCTACTGGGAAGAAAACTAACTCTATCCCAGCCGAAACCAGGGCAATTCTCAATACATCAAATCAAACTACAGGCTACCTCTGCTTGTTTGATATTTATGCAATGTACTTCAACTATACTGCTCCCAGGCACACCTATAGGTTCCCAGGCACAGCTACAGGTTGGGCAGAGAAGAGATTCAGAGCAGCCCCTCAGAGAAGGGCTTGAGGGTGTTGTTCAATGAGAAACTTAATATGAGCAGGGTTCAGTGTGCGCTCGCAGCCCAGAAAGCCAACCGTATCCTGGGCTGCATCAAAGAGAGTGGGACAAGCATGTCGAAGGAGGTGATACTGCCCCTCTACTCTGCTCTTGTGAGACCTCACTTGAAGTATTGTGCGCAGTTCTGGTGTCCTCAACATAAAAAGGACATGGAACTGTTGGAACAAGACCAGAGGAGGGCCACAAGGATGATCAGGGGAATGGAGTACCTCCCATATGAAGACAGGTGGAGGAAGTTGGGGCTGTTCAGCCTGGAGAAGAGAAGGCTGTGTAGAGACCTCACAGCAGCCTTCCAGTATCTGAATGGGGGCCTACAGGGATGCTGGGGATGGACTCTTCATTAGGGAATGTAGTGACAGGACAAGGAGTAATAGCTTAAAACTTAAACAGGGGAAGTTTAGATTGGATATAAGGAAGAAGTTCTTTACTGTGAGGATGATAACGCACTGGATTGGGTTGCCCAAGGAAGTTGTGAATGTTCCATTCCTGGCAGTGTTCAAGGTCAGGATGGACAGAGCCTTGGGTGACATGGTTTAGTGTGATGTGTCCCTGCCCATGGCAGGGGTTTTGGAACTAGATGATCTTAAGCTCCTTTCCAACCCTAACTATTCTATAGTTCTATGATTCAAAACAGAAAACACTGTTTTGAAGAAAAGTTTTAGTCATCTACACCAAAATTAATAAATATATGGTAAATGGAAACACACAAAAAGTAAAATTACACTGACACAAGTTTAGGTTTAGAGATAGGGAGCCTAAGACAAAAGTCTAGCTTTTACATTTATCGCATAAATTATTACTGAATTCAAATCCAAAACCTTCCAGAGAATGGGAAACAAACAAAAAAAAACCAAGGCAGAATGAATCCTTAGGCTAAATCTTATTGGCACAGAAAATATGGCTTGAAAATTCAGACAATCCACAACAAAGGAGGGACATTAAGCTTCTAAGATTTCCAAAGGGAACATAAAGTCTTGGCATCATCTTTTTCATGGAAAATTTTTACTGTAGTTCAGTCACACAACTTTAAAGACTACCTAATCTGGATCATAAATGCCATAGGACTCCCACATCAAGGTCATCTGTGAGTAGCAGTGTAGGAGGGACCATGATTTTGACTTCATGGTACACCTGAGACAAGGATAGAATGCTACAGGCAGTAGGGAAAAATGAAGAGGTTATGTTTGAGGGCATGAAGGCATTATTCTTTCTTGATGTAGGTCCAATCTCAGTTAAAAGAAGAGAACTGAATGAGAATTAAAAGGATTCCTTGAAAGGAGAGGTTATGCTCATAGTGCTCTGCCTTGCAAACTGAGAGTAACTTGTAATAACTGCACACTGGCTGAGTAAAATGGCAGCAAATAAGCTTTCATACAAAGTCTGAATAGAAAGCACCTAGGAAGACCCTGAAAGCAAAGACCATGGAGAATGAATACATTGCTCTTTGGGCCTGCTTGCATCTCTAGTTCTACATGGTCTTCAAAATCCCCATGATCTGTTGTAACATTTATTCAGAATGTCCTGCCAAGTCTGAAATCACTGCAGTGCTAAGGTAAAGGTCATATGTTAAATATATAGTAGCTGCTTTGGTAGACATCATTCTTTAAAGACAGTATTAGTACTGGAATTTGGAATGCCTCCTTGCTCAATGTACCTGAATAGGAAATAAGGATGGAGGGAAATTGTTTTGCTACTTTTGTCTTGTTTTTAATCAAATAACTGAATAGAAATCTGCTATATTTATAAATACTTCTGCTGTCAAGCTGACAAAAAAAAACAAAAAAACAAACCTCTCCACAGAGTGACCTTGATTCTCCAGAACAATGACAAGCAATCATTGCTTTAGGCTGACTTCAAGTTCACAAGACTCCTTTTACTGCTCTTAAGAATAGCTCTTGAAGAGCATCATATAAATGAATATTTAACCCTCTATATTGGTTGGTTTTCCCCAAGTTATTCATAATGCTTCTATTATTTTAGTATATATAGTAAATTTTGTTACAGTTGACAAGTAATGCCCATTTAAATATTTTAGACATTTCTTTTCTTGATAGAATTACACATGCCAAATCTACAGGGTTATTTTCTGCCATAAAGGCATAATAAACTCATGTTTACTTTGCTACCTACTGTTACATGCACATCTTTCATAACTGAACATTTTTGCAAGTTTTTTCTTTTTTCCAAATTCATATCTAACCTTTGCATTGTTTTTTATTCCAATAGAAACTATTTTTTATATTTATAGATATATTTGATTTTAGTTGTGTTTCAATCACTTCAGATTAAGTTTTCATGTTTTACCTTCAGAAGACCTTGTAACTTCCAATCTACTTGACATTTTGACATTTAGATATATGCATTCTTATTCTCTCTCAAAGGTTCATACTGTTTTAAACATCAAAGATTAATTTAATTAAATTTGAGGGGTAGATATGAAATATGTCAAGCTATTTAAATATAAACATGCTGTATTCACAGAGAACCACATTTTGTCTGGAGGACAGAGGACAAAAAAATACGCAAAGAAAATGTTTTACATGCTTTCTAACATTCAAAATGCTTTTTCTTTTATAAGCAATAAACGCAGACAAGGCAATACACAAACAATAAAAAGTTCTTTATTCCTTTTTACAAATATTCCTTTTTTTTAATCATAAAGTTATAAACACCTGAATTAAATACATTAATTGCATACATTAGCAGGCATGTTCAAAGCTGGCTATTCTTTCTTATTTAACCAAAGAATAACACAAATAATTATCTCTCAATTTTTTTTTTTAAATGAATTAAGTGGATGTGATTATTGGCTGTCACTGAATATACTTTTTTATAATTCTATACTATAGATAATATTAAAAATGTAATTAAAAGCACAGACAAGTAAGAATAAGCTTACATATACTGAGTAATAACCTGTATGAAACTATAAAGAATGTATACTTGTACTACCTTTCAGTTTTAATTAAAATATGAGTGATGGGAGAAACTTTACAGAAAACAATAACCTGGTGATGTTCACTAATAAGTTCAAAGCTAGGTAAAATCCACTGAGAAATTACAATATGACAAAGTACCTCAAACTTGGAAATGATGCTGAATATTTCAAGACAGTGTTCACATTATTGTTATCCCTGGAAAAATTACATTGTTCCCTGGCTGATGGTTCAAACCTATGGACATTTCACCTGTTTGTAATCAAGTAAATATGTCTTTTATGCTAGGAATTCATTAAGTAGACCTGATCTGAGATTTAACAGTTTTTCTTTGAATAGAACTCTTTTATTTCCCTTTATTGTACAGAAGTTAGAGCAGACCGTATATCCTCAGAAAAGACTGTAGTAGCCCATAGAATCCTGCAGTATTTTTGAAGATCAGCTCCTGAAAATACATGGGGAAAAGCCTTTCCTAAAATCTGTTAAAAAAAAAAAAACAAAACCCCTCATTAAAATGAAAAGACTGAATTCATTACTTGAAATTCATTTCTTCAATACAATATCATATTAATTCCAGTCATTAAGTCAAATTTTATAAAGGAGAGAGATTATTAGAAAGGTAAAATTCTAATTTCATTAAGCAAACATTAAATTAATTTCAAACCCAAGAGATGGTCTTGTCTTTTTTTCCTCTATGGATTCTTTCATTAATTTTGAATCAAAAACATTCTATGAGTGTGCACTATAATAACTCTTACTTCAATAAGAAAGTCCCCATTTAAACAATTTTGTGTCTAAATTTGCTGGGCAATAAACCCGCTTACTGATAACAGACTAAATTCGAAGCTCATTGTCCTTAATGGAAAAATTAGTCTGTGGCAATACCTAGACTGAATTCCATTTTTTTTAACTTTTAATTTGTATATGCTGGTGAAACAACAAAGAGTGTATCTTTGAAAATTAAGTTCAGAAATATTAATTCTATTTTTTTTCAAAGAAAATTAAATCATACTAATATAATTTACCAATGTGTACTAATCTCCTGTTAACCATTATTAATTTTGAAATACAATGTCTTTGAAACTGCACTTTATAAAAGATATTTTCTTTTGAGGAAGATTATTTTTCAAAGAAATTAAATATATCGTGTGTTTTAGTCCTGCAAGACTGCATACTGGCTAATTTTGACTGTTTCAGAACAAGCATACATAAATAAATAATTTTTAAGAAGTTGTTATCAATTACTTACAGTCTGTGGGTAATTGTTTTAAGCTGAAAGTGATTAGTTTTAGATTGGCTATAGGGATTTTTTTTTTTTTACATTGTGGATGGTGAAACACTGGAAGAGACTACCTACAGGAGTTGTACATGCCCCATCCCTGGAAGTGTTCAAGGTCAAGTTGGACAGGGCTTTGAGAAACCTGACTCAGGGAAAGATATTTCTGCCCATGACAGGGTGTTTGGACTGGTTGATGTTTGAAGGTCCTTTTGAACCCAAACAATTCTATGATTCTACGACTGATTGCTAAATTTCTTTATAATTATTCACAAATGTGTGTTTAGTTTACCTCAAGGGGTACAATGAAAATTCCCCAACAAAATCTAATTTAGTCACCAATATATTTCAAAATAGGATGTTACCACAAAAGCGGCTTAAACTCGCTACTAGCATTCAGTCAGCTGATCGGAGCTAGCCTAGCTAGAGCCACAGCCGGCACGCTTCAGCGACCGCGAGGGTCAACGGAGATTAGGAAAATCAGAGGGGATAGCGCAGAGACATCGCGACGCCCGACATCTCCAGATCCCCGAAGCCCCAGCAGCCCTTGCGAGAGAGAGCGGCTGACGTAGCGGGGGGCGTTCCCACGGTGACGGTGACCACTCCCCTGCTGCTTGCCTTTAAAAACCCTTTGAGAGGGCACCGGGTGCAGGGAGGAGCAAGTCGTTTGCGTCGCTGCCCTCGTCGCTGCCCTCGTCGCTGCCCTCGTCGCTGCCCTCGTCGCTGCCCTCGTCGCTGCCCTCGTCGCTGCCCTCGTCGCTGCCCTCGTCGCTGCCCTCGTCGCTGCCCTCGTCGCTGCCCTCGTCGCTGCCCTCGTCGCTGCCCTCGTCGCTGCCCTCGTCGCTGCCCTCGTCGCTGCCCTCGTCGCTGCCCTCGTCGCTGCCCTCGTCGCTGCCCTCGTCGCTGCCCTCGTCGCTGCCCTCGTCGCTGCCCTCGTCGCTGCCCTCGTCGCTGCCCTCGTCGCTGCCCTCGTCGCTGCCCTCGTCGCTGCCCTCGTCGCTGCCCTCGTCGCTGCCCTCCCAGACTGCGGACCAATATGGTTGCCTTCAGGAAGAGAGCTTGCAGTAAGGTGACTACAGCAACTCAGACAGAGACCCCGTCCCAAACAGTGGCTGTTCAGGTCTCTGGATGTAGGGAGTGCCAGAGCCTGCTGCTGCCGGGGGAGGGAGGACAGCATTCCACCTGTGTGAGGTGTGAGCAGGTAGAAGATCTGCTTAGCCTGGTGGCAAGACTTAAGGAGGAGGTTGAGACGCTGAGGATCGTCAGGGAGTGTGAAAGGGAGATTGACTGGTGGAGTAACTCCCTGGCGTGCCAGTCAGAACGGTTCCAGGGAGATACCCCCCAAAAGGGGAAGGACCCCCTGCCTTCTCACACAGAGGGGGATGGCCCGAGACAGCCCCTGCCCTGTAGCTGTTGTGCAGAGGTAGGAGACCAAAAAGACGACGAGGGTTGGAAGCGAGTTCCAGTTTGATGTCGTGGGAACCCCTCCCCCCTTCCTGCCCTGCCTCCCCAGGTGTCCCTCCATAATAGGTTTGAGGCCCTGGATCTTGAAGGAGGGGTAGGTGAGAATGTGGGGCAAGGCCAGCCCACAAGGCCACATAGGAAAAGGGGGTTGACTTTGCACCTCAAGACTGCCTCTGTTAAGAAAGAAAGAAGGGTCATTGTAGTAGGGGATTCCCTTCTGAGAGGAACAGAGGGCCCGATATGCAGAGTTGACCCTCATCATAGGGAAGTGTGTAGTCTGCCTGGAGCCCGGATCAGGGTTATCACTAGGGCGCTCCCCAGCCTGGTGCACCCGACAGACTACTACCTGCTGCTGGTCTTCCAGACAGGTGGGGAGGAAGCTGCTTCCCGCAGTCTGAGGGGGATGAAGAAAGACTACAGGGCCTTGGGGCGGATGGTGAAAGAGTCTGGGGCTCGAGTGATCTTCTCCTCACTCCTTCCATCTTCCACTGATGATGTGGGAAGGAATGGGAAGATTCAGTTCATAAACAATTGGCTTAGAGACTGGTGCTACAGGCAGGGCTTTGGATTCTTTGATAACAGCTGGTTTTATAGGGCACCAGTCTAAACAATGACAAGTGGGAAAGGTTTGTCTCACAGAGGCAAAAGGATGCTGGGGCATGAATTAGCAGAGCTCATTTGGAGAGCTTTAAACTAGATTCGAAGGGGGATGGGGTTGTAGCTGGGCTTGCCCCAGTGGGGCAGCGCTCCAGAATTAATGAAGACTGGGAGGCCTCCTATAATCCTAGGGTGAAATCGGTGTGCTCAGCTCGCTCCCTGAAATGTCTGTACACCAATGCGCGCAGCATGGGAAATAAGCAGGAGGAGTTGGAAACCTTTGTTAAGTCAGGAGACTATGATCTGGTGGCAGTTACAGAGACGTGGTGGGACAGCTCACATGACTGGAATATAGTCATGGAGGGCTATGTCCTTTTCAGAAAAGACAAGCCAGCCAGGAAGGGTGGTGGGGTTGCTCTTTATGTGTGGGAGCAACTACAATGCACCGAGTTCTGTCCAGGGACAGATGACGAGCGAGTTGAGAGTCTGTGGGTGGGAATTAAGGGGCAGGCTGGCAGGGGCGATACTGTTGTAGGTGTCTGTTACAGACCACCGGATCAGAGTGAGGAAGTTGACGAGGCCTTCTACAGGCAGCTGAGAGCGGCCTCCCAGTCACAGGCTGTGGTCGTCGTGGGGGATTTTAACTTCCCTGATATTTGCTGGAAGGACCACTCGGCAACCCAGCCGCAGTCCAGGAGGTTCCTCCAGTGTATGGATGATAACTTCCTCCTGCAAATGGTGGATGAGCCGACCAGGAGAGGAGCGCTGCTGGATCTCATCCTCACTAACAAGGAGGATCTGGTTGAAGCAGTAAGGGTTGAGGGCTGCCTTGGTTGCAGCGACCACGAGATGGTGGAGGTCAGGTTCTTGTGTGGTAGGACTAGTAGAATACCAAGTAGAATTGCAGCCCTGGACTTTAGCAGGGCAAACTTTGGCCTTTTCAAGCAATTGCTAGGGGAAATCCCATGGGCATGGCTGCTTGAAGGTAAAGGGGCCCAAGATAGTTGGTTGACATTCAAGGACTGCTTTTTCCGTGCTCAAGATCGGAGCATCCCAACACATAGGAAGTCAAGAAAGAGGGCCAAGAGACCTGTGTGGCTAAATAGGGAATTGCTGGGTATGCTCAAGTGGAAGAGGAGAGTTTACAGGTCATGGAAGGAGGGGCTGGCCACTTGGGAGGAATATAAGGCTGCTGCTAGAGGATATAGGAAGGCTGGCTGCTGCTAGAGGATGTAGGAAGGCAGCTAGGAGGACTAAGGCATCCTTAGAATTAAACCTGGCAAGAAGGGTCAAGGACAGCAAAAAGAGCTTTTTCAAATACATGGCAGACAAAACTAACACCAGAGGCAATGTAGGCCCACAGATGAACGGGATGGGTGCCCTGGTGACAGAAGATACAGAGATGGCAGAGTTACTGAATGCTTTCTTTGTCTCTGTCTACTCTGCTGCAGGCAGTCCTGAAGAGCCCTGTACCCCTGAGACCTTAGATGAAGTCAGGTCGACGGAGCGGTTTCCCTTAGTCAATGAGGAATGGGTTAGAGACCAGCTGAGCAATCTGGACATCCATAAATCCATGGGTCCAGATGGGATGCCCCCGTGGGTGCTGAGGGAACTGGCGGAAGTCATTGCTAGACCGCTCTCCATCATCTTTACCAAGTCTTGGGACACGGGAGAGGTGCCTCAGGACCGGAGGAAAGCAAATGTCACTCCGGTCTTCAAAAAGGGCAACAAGGAGGACCCAGGTAACTATAGACCGGTCAGCCTCACCTCCATCCCTGGGAAAGTGATGGAACGCCTTATCCTTGGTGCCATCTTAAGGCATATCAAGGATAAGAGGGTTATGAGGGGCAGTCAACATGGCTTCACCAGGGGGAAATCATGTTTGACCAATCTCTTAGCCTTTTATGAGGAAATAACACGGTGGATGGATGATGGCAGAGCGGTGGATGTGGTCTACCTTGAGTTCAGCAAAGCATTTGACACGGTCTCCCACAGCATCCTCACGGCTAAATTGAGGAAGTGTGGACTGGATGATCAGGTAGTGAGGTGGACTGCGAACTGGCTGAAGGAGAGAAGCCAGAGAGTTGTAGTCTATGGGGCTGAGTCTAGTTGGAGGCCTGTAACTAGTGGAGTGCCTCAAGGGTCAGTACTGGGACCGGTATTATTTAATATATTCATCAACGATTTAGATGAGGGAATTGGAGTGTACTGTCAGCAAGTTTGCTGATGATGCTAAGCTGGGAGGAGTGGCTGACACACCAGAAGGCTGTGCTGCCATCCAGCGAGACCTGGACAGGCTGGAGAGTTGGGCAGGGAATAACTTGATGAAATATAACAAGGGAAAGTGTAGAGTCCTGCATCTGGGCAGGAACAACCCCAGGTTCCAGTATAAGTTGGGGAATGACCTGTTAGAGAGCAGTGTAGGGGAGAGGGACCTGGGGGTCCTAGTGGGTGACAGGATGACCATGAGCCAACACTGTGCCCTTGTGGCTAAGAAGGCCAACGGCATCCTGGGGTGTATTAGAAGGGGGGTGGTTAGTAGGTCGAGAGAGGTCCTCCTTCCCCTCTACTCTGCCCTGGTGAGACCCCATCTGGAATATTGTGTCCAGTTCTGGGCCCCTCAGTTCAAGAAGGACAGGGAGCTGCTGGAGAGAGTCCAGCGAAGGGCGACAAAGATGATTAGGGGAGTGGAGCATCTGCCTTATGAGGAAAGACTGAGGGAGCTGGGTCTCTATAGTTTAGAGAAGAGGAGACTGAGGGGTGACCTTATAAGTGTCTATAAATATATAAAGGGGGAGTGTCACGAGGATGGAGCCAGGCTCTACTCAGTGGCAAACAATGATAGGACAAGGGGTAATGGGTACAAACTGGAACACAAGAGGTTCCACTTAAACTTGAGAAGAAACTTCTTCTCAGTGAGGGTGACGGAACACTGGAACAGGCTGCCCAGGGAGGTTGTGGAGTCTCCTTCCCTGGAGACATTCAAAACCCACCTGGACACATTCCTGTGTAACCTTATCTAGGTGTTCCTGCTCTGGCAGGGGGATTGGACTAGGTGATCTTTCGAGGTCCCTTCCAATCTCTAGCATACTGTGATATGAATAAATATACAGTTTCCAGTTTTCTCTGGAGGTCTTCCCTAAACAGTGTAACTTCAAACTGTCTGGTTTAATCTCAAATTTTTCTTCAGTACTGAACTTGAAATGAAATCCCATTTTCCTCGTGTTATTTTCTTTTTTATTTTTAATTTAAGATCTTTTGGTTTCTGTTTAGACAAAAATGAGACATTTCCATATCTGTCCCTGAAAAATTAGAGAAAGTTGAAACTGTATCTGACATTTTGGGTATATGACATAATCAGGCAAGGCAAAGAGCTTCAGGTAACTGGTATCACTTAGTAGACCAATCTTTACTTATTAAGGGATTATGAAGCTTTCAAAATAGATGCATTTGAAGAAGACCAGTCAGAATAAAAGATAGATCACAAAGAAGAATTGATTAGAAACATAGATTCATCCCCCTAAAATAATTTTCTGAAAATCAGGTGTCCTCTAAACTCTATGGTAAATGGAGGGGAACACATTTCCAGAGCATGATTAATCTATTATTTTTAGGTATCCAATTCATATTAACACAAGTTACTTTTCTAAGTGCAAATTTCTCTGTGCTGGTTACAAAGGAAGCTTTGATGACTATCTAGAATTGCATATTTATTATTTCAAGCTCAAATTCAGTTCTTAGTCATCAGTCTGAGACATGAACAGAGGAGTTTCAGACTAATGAGTACTCTAACAGTTGATTATTCCCTGATAACCTTTCTTCTTTTCATCAGCTTTTTCACCCTAGATTTGGGAAAATTAAGCTGATGTTATCACTTTGATCTATACATTCTTCTGAAAATATTAGCACGCTGATGCTTACTGAAAAATCCCTCATCAGTTCTAACTATCCCCATTATTAACTGTGGCATGAAGAGTAGAAAATCTGTCTACTCAGCTAATCCTCTCAATCCTTATTTTAAATCAACTTTCCATTTATGAATTATTTCAACTTCTCTTGGGCACTGAGAACTAAAGACATATGTGAGGTATGTTTCCGTATATACAAACAAAATCTCTTCTTGTTCTTCCATGTTCCAGGAGACAGATTCCTAGATTTTTTTCTCATCTGCAAGAAGATTAAATGAGTAGGATTAGAAAATAATGAATCAATTCTTCAGTTAGGAAAAAACAAACCCACAAGATGTTGCTTATTTCTTATTCATTCTGACTTCATCTCTTTGAAATTGTTCCTGTTGTAGCACTCAGAATGACCAATGTGCAGCATGGTAGCTTATCACATTTGTCATGATGTGCTAAGATAATAAGTAGAAAAGAGTTGTCACTGTAACTGGGGGTTTTGGATTTTCTTTTTTTTTTTCCTGTTTTGTTTACTTATTCTAATTAAATGGGATTTAGGAATGAGCTATGACTTTGCCTGGGTGATTATAACTAACTACATGTTAGTTTTTCACACTTCCCCCACTACCTCCTCCTCCTCCTCTGAATATTTTTTGTACCTGAACAATTTCTGCCAAGTTTCACAAGGGTCTCTCAAGCAGCTGAGACAAAATAGGTTAGTTGCTATATACTGCAGGACGTATATAACTGAAATTCATTTAGTTCTACTGTTCATAGAATGGAAAGTTTCAAGATTAAAATTCAAAATCTTTATTATTGCTTATTTACTCAATTTGAATTGTAATGATAGAAAAAAGCTTACAATTGTTTGGTCTTTTTAGCTTTGAAATATGTTTTCTTTCCAGTGCCTAATAATCACTTATGTACTTACCAGTTTTTAAGGAATAGGAATAGTTTCTTTTATTTGTTTGTTTGTTCCACAAAAGCTAGATAATTTTGAAGTTTGCCTCTGCCTTTTTTTGCTCCTTGTCTCTCCTGTACTGTGACTTTTTTTAAATGCCCTCAAATATACAAACATCTGACCAGGTCTAAAATTTATGGGAGCACCAACAGGAGACTCACATTTTAGCACATCATCTAGACAGCAATGAGATACGTTAAGGCATCTCAAACTGCAACAAGAGCTGTGGAATTTAAATAATCAGTATGGTATAAAGAAGACATTTGAGATTGTCCTAAAGTTAGCACTTGTGGTGTACCTCGTATCATGCTTCATCATTAATTCTTTGGATGCTTGAGGAATTCCCTGGCTAGTCTTCTGTAGAGATGAGAAAATGGACCAGCCTGAAATAGTGACTGGCTGAATTCTTAGCTGCCTTCACAACTAAATATTTGACTCACTGGTACAGGTGCTCTTTGCATGCCAGTTTCATATAATACAAATGATTCTGCCCCAGGCAGTTCCTGATATGCCTTTTGCACACTGATAGGCAATTTTTGTGTAGATTACGGTGCTATGCCCCTCAGTTTCTGCTGCAGAATTGACTAAACTGTGCATTGATAAAACATATTAGTAGTGACCATAAATTCTTACTGAAGATTCAGAAATGGTCACAGAGAACAGACTTTTGCAAATAATTATGTAGGTTCGGTGACATTTGTGATAGCTTTAAGATAATAACAATGGATCATCCTGATGCTGTTGCTTAGTCACACAAAACCATGAACCAGCTGGATAATAAGGATTCTTAGAATCATAGAATCACAGAATCAAGTAAGTTGGAAAAGACCTTTAAGATCAAGTCCAACCCTTAAACTGGGACTGCCAAGTCCACCACTAAACCATGTAACTGAGGGCCTCATCTACATGTTTTTTGAACAATTACAGGGAATATGATTCCACTACTTCCCTGAGAAGCCTGTTCCAACACCTGATCACCCTTTTGATGAAGAAATTTTTCCTAATACACAGTCTAAACCTTCCCTGGCGCAGCTTGAGGCCATTATCTCTTGTCCTATCACTTGTTACTTGGGAAAAGAAAACAGCCACCTCCTCTCTTCATCCACCTTTTAGGTAGTTGTAGAGAGCAGTAAGGTCCCCTCTGAGCCTTTTCTTCTAGAGTAGAAGACTTAACAAGCCCAGTTCCCTGAATTCATCAGTAAAGATATTAAACAACACTGTCCCTAATACCAAGCCCTAAGGGACACCACTAGTGAATGACAGCCAACTAGTTGTGAGACTATTCACTGCCACTCTTCAGGCTCTGCCAAACTGTTTTTTTTTTTAACCCAGCAAAGAATACACATATCCAGGCCATGAGCAGCCAGTTTCTCCAGGAGGACACTGTGGGAAACAGTGGCAAATGCTTTACCAAAGTCCAAATAGAATCATAGAATAGTTAGGGTTGGAAAGGAACTTTAGATCATCAAGCTCCATCCCCCATGCCATGGGCAGGGACACCATGTCACTTGGGTGACACATGTCACCAACTCCATCCACCCTGGCCTTGAACACTGCCAGGGATAGAGCATTTGCAGCTTCCTTTGGTAACCCATTCCAGTGCCTCACCACCCTCACAGTAAAGAACTTCCTCCTTATATCCAGTCTAAACTTCCCCTGTTAAATTTTAACCCATTACCCCTTGTCCTATCACTACAGTCCCTGATGAAAAGTCTCTCTCCAGCATCCTTGTAGGCCCTCTTCAGATACTTCTCCAGGCTGAACAGACCCAACTTTCTCAGTTATCTTCATAAGGGAGGTGCTCCAGTCCCCTGATCATCCTCGTGGCCCTTCTCTGGACTTGTTCCAACAGTTCCGTGTCCTTTTTATGTTGAAGACACCAGAACTGTACACAGTACTCCAAGTGACATCTCACGAGAGCAGAGTAGAGGGGAAGGATAACCATCTTCAACCTGCTAGTCATGCTTCTTTTGATGCAGCCCAGGACATGATTTTCCCTCATCAGCCAGGCAGGTCACCTTGCTGTAGAAGGATATCAGGTTGGTCAAGATGGACCTGCCCTTTATGAACCTGTGCTGACTGACCCTGATCCCACAGTTTTCCAACACGTGATGTGTGATCTCACTTAGGATGATCTGTTCCATGACCTTCCCTGACACTGATTCATTAGAATCAGTTTGAGAAGTCTCTCCCAATCTCACTGAAGACATCTTCATGGAGACTGTTTGTGAAGAAGACTCCTGTCACCATCTGGACATCTATGGCCATTCACTGGGATGCTGTCTGAGAATCAGGAACTGAACTTCACCCCAATGACCCTATATGCTACTTCATCCCTTCAGTCTGTGTTTCCTCTTCATATTATATTCTCTACTCTGGAAAGGTACCTTAGCTGCACATCCCCAGTTACTTTCAATTTGGACAGAAATCTTCCACTCCTCACCCCTCCCACTAGAGGATTTTGTCAGGGTGCAAAAAACAGAACCTACTTCAGTTTTGTCCTGGTACAATTTTTTTAAGAAAACGAAGAATATATTTACAGCTTTATATAATTCAGTGTGTCTCTCTACACTTATAAACCTGTGTATGTGTGCATATAAATTTATAAAAATGTGTATTGTGTATATATATATATATATATATATATATATAAACACACACATTATATAATTTCTTGTTTCAAACAACCTACCATGTTATTCCAGGTACTATTATTTACGTGTATGGTAGCATGTCTACTAATTGATTCATTTTCAGCAAGACTACAGAATTATCAGACAGCATACCCATACTTCTGAAGAAAAGATAGAAGGAAAATTTTAAACACTACTTGAGAACTACATATTTTCTATGTCTCTGTTGCCAGCTCAGATTTGAGCCATTCCAACAATATCTGTAGTGTAAATATGCCATTGAAGTTGCTACCAAAAATAATAGGAATGAAAGTCATTCTGTATCATCTCAGATTTTAGAGTCAGGGACTTGTCCTTTTATTTATTTATTTATCATACTAGACAAAGCCAGGCTGGCTGATTCCCCCCTGGACTTCAGGAGCATGTCAGACTACATACATTCTTGGCACGGAAGCCAGCTATTCAGCAACTGCAAAATCAGCTGTGACTCTGAAATAGATCTCATAGGATATGAAAAAAAACAAAGTAAGCAAGGAAACAGATGCTCCTTGTACAGGTGCGAGTATGCTGTTTTTCTCCATCTGCCCAAAATTTCATAGTGTTAAGGTTTCAGCACTGAAGTTTAGACTCAGATGCATGTATACACATTTGCACATATACCCATTTATATTCAATCTGCCTCTTGAACAGGTTTTCTTCTCCTAGTTTGATGTGAACTGGCACTGCAAGTGTTCACGCATCAAAAAATATGATCTGGAGAGCTTCAGTATTGATCATCTGATGTTATTCACGGTTGTTTTTTTTTTTAGTGGTGGTGGTCTGTTATTTTTTGGTTGAACTTTGGTTTTGTCTGTTTAGTTTCACCCATCCCACTCCCCTGTCTCTGTTTTGGTCTTTCAGTTTACAGTCAAACTACATAGGTGATATGTTTTGCTCGTTGTATATTGTCATCCCTAAACACTAGCATTTCAGCTTCCTCTACATTTTTTTTTTCTGCTTTAGTTACTGGTATGTATACATTATTTTTGTCAGCATTTTCTTCTCAATTATGCCTTCTTAGATCAAACACAGACATCTGTGCATTCTTAAGCATTATGTGAAGAATTATTTCTGGCATAGATTCCCTTATGCATAGCTTAAAACTAAGAGCTATTATACTAGTAGTGTTCCATACTAGAGTAATTGATCAACTCTCACTGCAGTTATAAACACTGTAAAATGTTGGAGAGAAACTGGGTATTATACAAAGGTTTGAAAGACAACAGCTGTGGACAAGCTGTACAGCTGGCACATTTTAACTTGTCATAGCTGTAGAATGCAATTGACAAGTGTAGTTCATTCCCAGCTCTTGATTGCTTTCCTTAAAAATACAATTACACACTGCAAGTGAGGTTTCAGTCTTTTGGATAGAGAAAGGGAAAGAGAAAGAAAAGAGAGGAGGAGGAAATGAGAGATGGAGAGAGAAGTGGGGAGAAAAAGACCTGTCTTTACATACAAAGGAGGGAGGGAGAAGTGGGATATTAAGTAAAGGTTTTTCAATCATTTAATGGTTTACCCTGGAAACAATGATTGATCTGAGGGGAAAAATCTGCTGCTCTATCATACTAGTGAGTGTATTGCCTGGGAGCATGTGAAATGTTACAGTTTTTTTCTGGAATGGTGTGGTCAGTTTCTGGCATTCACTCTTCAAAGATGAAAGTGCACTGAAAAGTGATATCTTTATTTCATTATGGCTGATTGGGTTTTGCAAACAGTCCTAAGTACACAGTGCTCATGTTCCAAAATTACATGGTGCAATCCAGCTCTACTCAAAAAACTATGTTACTACACTTGGACTTCAGTATGATTGAACTAATTAGCCTAGTTTCTCAAGTGTATCACTGTGCTGGCAGCAAAAGAGGTTTTATCAAAACTGGATCATGTGCCAGTTTGGATAGACAGTGCACACTTGAGTCTATTTTCCTGACACAATACCCATACATTTCCAGGTAAACTGAAAGTAGAATGTAGTAAACGTACTGAAAATGAGGTATGAAAGTTTTGGGAAAAAAAAAAGAAAAAAAAAAAGAAAAAAAAAGGAGGAAAATACCTCAGTAAATTTCCTTTCAAAATGCTACCATTCCTGTTTTTCAAAATAGCTTCTTTAGATGAAGTGTTGCTAACAATGTTATGTTACAAATATTAAAGTTCATTTCATTATTTTGTTAATACGCAGTGTAAACTCTACTGTAAGCTTGTGTCAACATGCTTCTTTTCTACCTACAATTTCTCGGAGGGAATTAATATGTGATTTACTGATGTGCCCCAAGCATCATTTTTAAACATTTATTAACAAAATTCATGTAAAAAACATCAGCTAAGTATAGAAGGATAGTGGCTGCTACCTTTACAGTCAGTTTTAAATCAAAGGAAGAATGCCATAGTTTTCTTCCTAAAAACATCAAGTGTAAACTTTTTCAACATCTTGACTTTTCCCTGGAATAGAGCCACAGATATGTTATTATCTCTTTGTTCTTTTAAAAATATTGACTTTCATCTGTGTTTTCTACAGCTCTATGTTTTCTTCTACTCCCTCTATAAGAGGGTTACAGCATTGGTAGATAAAGGAAGAGCAACTGACAGCATCTTCCTGGACTTGTGCAAAGCATTTAACACTGCCCTACATGACATCTTTGTCTCTAAATTGGAGAGGCACTGATCTGATGGATAGACCCCAGGGGTCAGTGTTGGGGCCAGTGCTGTTTAACACCTTTGTCAGCAACAGGAAGAGTGGGATAATGTTTACCCTCAGCAAGCTGTGTGGTGCAGTCAACATGCTGGAGGGAGGGGATGCCATCCACAGGGACCTTGGCACATTTGAGAGATGGGCCAGTGCCAGCCTCATGAAGTTCAACAAAGCCAAGTTTAAGACCTTGCATGTGGGCTGGGGCAATCCCAAATACAATGCAGGATGGGCAGAGAATGGATTGAAAGCAGGCCTGAGGAGAAGGACTTGTGGACGTTGGTTGATGAGAAGCTCAACATGACCCAGCAACGTGTTGGCAGCCAAAAAAAAAACAGCTGTGTCCTGGTCTGCATCAAAAGAAGTGTGACCAGCAGGTCAAGGGAGGTAATTATACCCCTCTCCTCTGCTTTCATGAGACCTCACCTGATGTACTGCTTTCAGCTCTGGGCCACCCAACGCAAGAAGGAGGTGAACCTGTTGGAGCAAGTCCAGAGGAGGCCACAAGGTTGATCGGAGGGCTGCAACACCTCTCCTATAAAGAGAGGCTGAGAGAGTTGGGCTTGTTCATCCTGGAAAAGAGAAAGCTTTGGGGAGATATTAAAACTGCCTTCCAGTACCTAAAGGGGACTTAAAAGAAAGCCAGAGACATTTTACAAGGACATGTTGTGACAGGACAAGGAATAATGGTTTCAAACAGAAAGACATTATGTTTAGATTAGATATTAGAAATAAATTATTTACCGTGAAGGTGGTGAGGCACTGGAAGAGGCTGCCCAGAGAGGTGTGCTGCATCCTTGAAAGTGTTCGAGGCCAAGTTAGGTGGGGCTTTGAGCAGCCTGGTCTAGTGGAAAGTGTCCCTGCTCATTACAGGGGCCTGGAGTTAGGTGACTTTTAAGGTCCTTTCCCACACAAACCATTCTATGATTCTTCTAGCTATACTAGTTAATAATGAATTATTAGATTACCTCAAAATTCTTGTCTATATACAAGATGTTGCTTCCTCTGTCTCACAGTTCCAATTTTTTAGTCCTAAAGCATCACCTCCTGTTGTTACTCAGGATATTTTATTTTTTTTCTGTATGATTCAATATAGCAATATGAGGCCAGTTTCACTGACGTATTTTCCAAGAATTAGTTCAGTGAAAGAGTAATCATTTTAGGCTTTTCAGTTACCTAAAGTTATAGTTTTTGTCATGTGAATACACCACTTTTTTAAGGCTTATTTGAAAAAAAAAAACACCACCTTGAAACCCTGGTATAATTTCTGGGCTGAATGAGAGTGCAAATTAGAACAGTCAGTATCCCCGTGGTTAGAGCAGTAATTCTGTAGATGTCTGTTAACCTGAAGACAGATGAATTAATCAAATATATGGGTGTGAATTTGTTCCCTTTTATAGACAGATAAATTTTAAGTCTATCCATTAATATATTACTCTGGCAGAATTTAAATGTGTTCTATGAAAGTTTGTGCAGAACATGTCTGATATCTTTAGCACCCAAAAATCAAGAAGGAATTAGAAAATATATGTTTGACTCCTGAAAGGCATTAGTGAATGTAGTACTTCTTTAGCTCAATAATTTTGGAAGTTTGAGCTATGTGAATTTTACTTAGGATAACAATTTTATTTTTTTAATTATTGCATATCCCCCCCAAAAAAAACATTTTTGAAGTGCATATGCTTAAAATGAATTATTTTAAAATCCACTTACTTTTCATTCCTTTTTGACTTACTTTATAGGTTTCATGTAAAGTCAGCATGGGCACAAAAAACTGTACTACTGTCATTTTACCTTGTCTAATGGTGGAACTTCAATACTCTAATCAATTCTCTTAAATGTCCTGTCACTTCAAGAACTGAAGTTTAGCATTTATAGTTTAATTCAAGACTTCCACAAAGGTGTATTTTCATTCATCTATTATGTTAGGCTCAGCTGTTTAGGGCAGAGAGGGATATGCTGAAACTGATGTTGTGTTTTCTTCTTAGACATGACTTGGGAGTAGAGTCATTATTCTGTGCATACAAGCTGATCTTCAGCATGACTTTTTCCAAAAACTGGATTTCCATAAGAGCCAAATACTTAGATATACAGATACTTAGAACAGTATCTGTATAGAAAAGAAATTATATTGTTCTGCTTTCAGAGATATTGTTACAAAGCTGAAGCCAATTTTCTTACACAAATGTAAAATTTGAGTAAGCAAAAAGGTACCTAAGGAGAGTAGTGTAACTGATCTTATAATAATAGAGGAGTCATATGGGGAAAAAAAATAAATCAGAAATGCCTAAATTTATTTAGAAAATACAGAAAATCTGGAGAAATAATGGATTCAAAATTTAAGATTTATTAAATATAAAGATGAACACATTATAGAGAGGAAAATTTGCATGTAACGTTAGATGCCTAATGTAAAAGTTGTATTCTGCACCTGGAAATCAGCTCAGTGTCCTAAAGAAAGCAATCTGGTGTGCCTTTTGATGATTGAAAGTATTCCAGACATTCTTCAGGTAGCATTTCAAAATGGTGTTGTTCTGTAGGTAATGTCATATGTGCCACCTTAATGGAGACATCTCAGTCTTCCTAGGGCTTCTTGGATGCTATTAAACTCCCACAACAAAACCAAGGCCATTCCAGTATGTACATGTGATCAAACAAAGGGATTCAGCTACCTACTCTTGGTGTCTTCTGTCATTTTATTTACTCTGAAATAGCTTACCACCACCTTTGTATCAGGATGAACAGGTTCATATCAGCCAGGCCTATGCAGGAGATACTGCTGACTCAAATATCTCATTGTCATTAACCAGCATAAGTTTAATCAGTGAAGCCCATTCAAGGTCTCTAAGTTGCTATTTTAGTAGAAGGGTGAGACAAGCAGGATTTTCATTAATTAATACTCTGGGATTTATTTCCAGATACTTGTACTATGTATGGATATCATCCAGACAGGAAGTGCTTTCAAAGGAACAGGTAATTTTTAATGAATCAGTTAAAAGTAAAGTATTTTGATGGAAATGTTATTGGCTCCTAGTTCCATATATGTCCTTCTTCAGCACCCACTTTCTTAAGCTATTAGGTGTAGTGCTTAGTGAGGTTTTTACACAGTGGAAACAAAATTGAATTTGTTACTGGAGTTGATTTATTATAAGACAAGCTTTTACTGTGCATTAAAGAAATGAAGAAAAAGGATTAAAATTTATTTTTCAGATCTATTTTAGTGCACAACACAATTATTTGATTAAAATCAAATCTGACATGTTGATAATATTTTAATTAGTAAAACTTCTGTGACTTGCTGGAAGGTGACATGCTAATTTTGGCATGCAGCTTGAGACACTGGCTGGGAAGCAGATTGAGCTAACTTGTTGAGTGGTCTCCCTCCTGTCTTCCATTTTTATGGTCTATGGTAAAATGAACCTTCTTAGTAAGGCAGGAAAAAGTGCCATGAATTCTCTTTCCATTCACAATTTCAGCTTGCTGGTTTATCTTAACATTTATCATCACTGTACATGCATATGTAACAGCTGTTCTATTTAACAGATGTATTACTAAGAATGATTATAGACTCATAGTTTATGTTGAAAGGAACCTTTTAAGGTCATCTAGTCCAAAAACCCCCATAGTGAGCAGGGATGTCTTCAAATGCACCAGGTTACTCAGAGCACTGTCCAGCATGACCTTGAATGTTTCCAGGGATGGGGCACCTACAGCCTCTCTGGGCAACCTCTTCTAGACTCATTGCCCCACTCTGGTTACACTGTCCCACACTCATTGTAAAACAATTATTTCTTCCGTCTAGTCTAAATCTAACCTCTTTAAAACCATTATCCGTTGTCTTATCACAACAGATCCCGTTAAAATGTTTGTCCCCATCTTTCTTATAAACCCCCTTTAACTAATGAAAGGATGCTCTAACATCTCCTGGAGCCTTCTCTTCTCCAGGCTAAATAAGGAGAGGGGTTCCAGCCTTCTGATCATTTTTATGGTCCTCCTCTGGGCCCACTCCAACAAGTCCATGTCTTTCTTGTACTGAGGATTTCAGAGCTGGACACAGTACTTCAGGTGGGGCAGAGTGGGGCACTCTCTTATACAGAACTTCAGGTGGGGCAGAGTGGGGCACTCTCTTATACAGTACTTCAGGTGGGTCACTCTCTTACAAGAGTGGAGAGGGGCAAAATCACTTCCTGGTCATACTTATTTTGATGCAGCCCAAAATACGGTTGGCTTTCAGAGCTGAAAGTGCACATTGTTGGGTCATGTCCAGCTTTTCATCTACCAGTACCCTCGAGTCTTTGTCTGCAGGGCTGCTCTCAATTCCTTCATCACCCAGTGTGCTCTGATATCAGAGGTTGCCCTGAGCCAGACATAATACGTTGCACTTGGAATTATTGAACCTTATGTGGTTTACATGAGCCCATTTCTCAAGCTTGTCCAATTCCCTCTCAATGCTATTCTATCCCTCAGACGTGTCAACCACAGCACTCGGTGTCATCTGCAAACTTGCTGAAGGTGCACTTGCTCTTATTGTCTATGCCACTGATAAAGATACTAAACATTACTGGTCCCAGTACAGACCCCTGTGGGCCACCGCTCATCACTGATCTAGACTTTGTGCCATTGACTGCTACACTTCAATGTGACCACCTAACCAGTTCTGGAGGAAGAAGACTTCATCAGGTTTCCCTTGACTGGATGTCTCACAGTAGGCAGCAATTACAGGTTTTCCATTGTTTACTCAGTCTCTAATTCTTACCCATAAGCTTTCAACCTGCTTGTGGCTATTCTTCTGAGACATGTATTCACACTCTATCCACTTCTTGACATAGAGAGCAAACCCTTCCTCCCTCTTTTCGTGCCTGTCTCTTCTGAACAGACTGTAGCCATAGAGAGCCACAGTCCAGACACAGGATTCATTCCACTGAGCTTCAGTGGACTTCTAGTTCTGCTCTAGACAATCTTTTCATTCAACGTAACCTCCTGTTCAATCTGACATAATTCTGGAGTCTCTGTCTTGTCACAGGAAAAGACAAGGATTCTCACTGGTTCTAGCAAAGCAAAAAGGAGTTAAAAAGGTGGCGTTATTGCCTTTCCACTCTGACCTACTGATGACTACTGCCAATGACACCTCCTCTATATTTTCATAACAACAGATAATTCAAACTAATGAGTGTTAACTCTCTCTTTGCGCCAAAACCACAACAAGAGTTTTCTAGGCCTGAATGCTGACTTGTGCTCATTCATTGTAAATACAATTCCAGGTCCAAAATTAATACAGAATTGCTGTTGATACACATTCTGTCATGGTTTTTTAATAGGAAACTAGTACCTGAGGCAACAAAGATCATTTCTTCTGTCCTGGTTGGCAAGATCACTTATGGGGATATGTTTATGAAGTCTTTTGAAAAAAGTCATAGGTTTTCTCTGTCTCTGCTGAAGTATTAGACTCATTCACCTCGGTTCAGGAATGAGATCTTTTAATCTGAAGCTTACATTCAGTTTGCAAGCTCAGGACTATAGTAAGAAATGACCTTATTATGACATAGGTTTTCTTTTTTTTTTTTTTTTGTCAATTCGAATTATTTCCCACTTATTTTATCCATATAAATTATTTTCTTTAAGCCATTTTTTCTCCATAGTCTATTGGTATCCTTACCATCCCCCAACTATGCTCTCTACATTTACAGTCCTGTTTGTAATAGACGGTGCACATATTCATGAGCTGGCTCTTGCCTGTATTTCTGTTAGAGAAAAGTGACACAGTGGAAATATCTTTAATAAGATAAACTACTCTGATTCCAAAAAAGAGTATTAGAAAATTACAGATATTTGACTGTAAGCCACTCTGGCTGAAAATAACTAGATGGGAAGGCTGAATTAAAACTAACAATCACATGAAGCTAAAACAATATCTAAAAGTTTTTAATTAACTAAAGAAAACAATCACATTTTGTGAGACTTAAAATAATTGGTAACTCTGGAGGCAAGTATAACAAAGAAATTGAGGTAACTTAGTGATTCTCATTAGGCTTTGCTAAATTACAGCTCTACACAGTATGAGTTTTCAGGAACAAACCTTAAATCATTCTTTTGCTATTATCAACGTTATACGTCAAAAGCAGGTATTTCAGAGTCTTCACATTGGCCATCAGCATGCTCATATGGAGAAAAGAATTGTAGTGAAACTATTGCTCTGATACCAGCACAGGAAAGTTGTAGAGGTAAGCAGGACAGTACTGCTGGAAGAAGCTGCTCTAAAACTGAAAATATTTTGACTGGATATTATGGACTGTGTACTGGGTTTTGTAAAGTTGAGCAATTTGAGTGAGCAGACATGATGATACAATCTAATAAAAACAACTGAACAGGTAGAAAATGAAGTGTTCTTTGGTTAATTTCAGTAAAAACTGAAGAAAACAGTGAACCACAGACAGAAAAGTATCGTATTCTGTTGTGTCAAAACAATGCAAAAAAAAAAAACAAAAACCAGAAAAAAGAAATGTACTACAGAGGAACTATTTTCAGTTAGAGTTGTAATATGCAAACATAAGAAAACTTAAAATGTAATATTTTTGTAGTTGACATTTCATTATGAGGAGTCTAATAATACACAAGCAGATAAAATATGCCAAATATATTCTTAAAATGATGACTATGACAAAAAAGTTCAAACCTGAAGATATTGTAAAACTTGATTTAAAAGTCAATGCATATGGAATATAGAATATTTTCACCAACATCTTTGAAAAAAGAGAAAAGCTTGCTCATAATGCAGAAATTTTATTAAATAAGACAAGTGGTTCATAGCAAAACAGAGTTCAGTCTTCTGTTAACAAAATATCTGACTTGGCTGACCTGTTAAAACAATTCTAGTAACAGGCATCACATAATATGAATATTAATAGACAATAATTTTTGCTATCTACTGTATGACACAGTAGAGATGTGTTTACACCTTCTCAGCTTGCTGTGGTTTGTCGCCAGGTAGTAACTAAGCACCACGCAGCCACTCACTCAATCTCCCTGCCCACAGTGGGTTGGAGAGGAGAATCAGCAAAAAAGGTAAATCCTCTGGGTTGAGATAAAAATAATTTAATAATTAAAATAAGGTATAATATACTACTACTAATATTAATAATAACAATGAAAAGCAAACAAAGAGAAGACAAAAAAAAAACAACAAACAACAGTGGTGCAAAGTACAATTTCTCGCTGCCTGCTGACCAGTACCTAGCCTGACCTGAGCAGCGATCAGCCCCTCCTGGCCAATTCTCCCCAGTTTGTATAGTAAGCATGACATTCTATGGTATGAAGTACCTCTTTGGGTAGTTTGGATCAGCCATCCCAGCTATGCTCATTCCCATCTTCTTGTGCCCCTTCTCAATGGCAGAGCATGAGAGACTGTGAAGTCCTCGCTTAGGGTTAGCAGCAACTAAAACATTGGTGTGTTATCAACATTATTATCAGACTAAAGCCAAAACACAGCACTGCACCAGCTACTTGGAAGAATATGAACTCTATCTCAGCTGCAACCAGGACACAGCTTCATTGATGTCTTCCTTATTAAAACCATCAGTAACTTGTATTGAGAAGTACAAAATGAGTCAAAATTACAGCTGCTTCAATATAAAAGGGAGCAACATCAGAAACAAAGAAAAAAACTTCCAGTAAATACACAGATAACACACATTACATAAAATTATTGATACTATTAATTCTTGAATAGAGCTACAAACAACTTGGACATTTTATTCTTAAACATATGTATATATATGTTAAATATGCATTCAATATACTTAATAAACACAATATACATTTATTACATTATCTATATTAAATATAGTAAGTTGGATTTTAATTGTGTGTTTAATACTTAGTATTTACATATATATAATTTTAACATATTTGTAAATCTATATGTACATATAGATGTGCATTTACGCATAAACTTGTACCTATATATGTATGATATATATGTCTATATTATGAGTACAACAGAACATGATAAGCCAATTTGTAAATTTTGGATGGAAAGAATCTGATGAAAGGCAAAAAACCTTTGGTCACTAAATTACCTTGTCCAGTAATGTCTAACACTACTGAATACTTACATTTGATTCTGGAGGAAACCAATCCACTTTGAAAGACCAGAAGAGAACTTGGCATAGGTCTATCAGCATTTCTGATAAGGAGCAGATTCTTGGAAAGACTACTTAAGATTGTGTTTGTAAAATAGTGTGCATTTTCTAAATATATTTGGAACAGTATGATTTACTTTTTACATTAAATGCATCTAAAAAGTTATGAAATAAGAAATAAAAAAATAGCAAAACATGCTGAACACTTTAAGCACGTAGAGACAGAGCCACTGTTTGGAATCTGCACAAGATGTTCTTGAGGATTCTAATGAAGGGTCTTGTCAGATATCGGTAGCGACTCAGATATCAACTGGGTATTTTATTAAATTTCTAAACAGTATAACTCCTTAGACAAATTTTGAAAAAGTTTTATAAAATGCACCTTAAATAGTGGCTTGAAGATTTTGGACATACCACCTATAAGAGAACAGATAAATTAAAGCCTAAATCTGACTCAGGAGACCATCTGTATCCTAACTAATGGGGGTGGAGAGGAGGAAACAAAACAAGAATCTAGCAAAGGAGTTGTTACATTACAGATGGAACACATGGTTGAATAGAAGATCTATGTCTATCATCCTCTAAAAAAGCGGAATATTATGGAACAGGGCAAGGAAGGTGTAACACAGTGTTGGGAGAGTCTGACATAGAATCTTCAGATCAGACTGCCAGTGACAAGATATCTCACGAGGATTTTCAGATACGTTTCCATATTGATGGTATCCTTTATGGTCTGTTCCAGACTTCATTAGAAATTATTTTTCTGTAATATATAACAATTACTGTCAATTGCAAGACAAACAATTGGTTTGTCTTATTAATATTAAAATCTAGTAAATAATGTTTAAAAACAGGGTGATGGATTCCTCTGAATTGAAATAAATGTTATTGGAAATCAGAAATAATTGGTGCCTTGCATCTGCCATACAGAACAGAGTGAAGACCAACAGGCTTCTGAAAATATAATTTTTCCCACTGTTTTCTCTAATTGTAAAATAAAAATCAGACATATAGGAGAGAACAGCCAAAAGGAAGTGTTCCTAGAACAAAACTGTCATGGGACTGTTACTCCTTGTACAGATTGAGAAAGTTAGAAATGAACTTTTCTGTAGACAACCTTCTGGCAGCCAGGTAAAGAGGAGTGGCTTAGCTGAGTATGACCAATGGGAAGTGCCTGTATTTAGGATATTTCACATTTTACTTTTGTTGGAGTATTCAATAAAAGCTACATTTCATTCTAAAAATCAAGGCAAATGTTACGTTCAGAATGAAGTCAATTAAGTAATGCTATGCTAGCCATCTTGTATTTTATATATAAAAAAGTGATATTGTCATATTCTAAAGCATATTGAATTAACAGAGATCCAAGAATCAGTATATAAAATAGTAATTTTTGCCATTTTGGTTTTTGTTAAAATGGATTTTTAAAAAAAGTGATACACAGTACAACACTATGAAGCTCCAAATAGATACATGTTGAACATCCTATGTTACATACAGATTCTGAAGATATATTTCTTCTGTATGAAACTAAGAACTAAATTTCAATTGTAGCACACACAATTTTCCAGCCCTGTTGGTTTGATTTTCTGCATTTTTTAATAATTTGGTACATGATGTTTTGTTACTGGATGTACTTTCAGCCATTCAAGCCCTAGTATGTCACCTGCCTTATGTCTTTACCCTCATAACTTACGTTACTTCTTAGTAAGAAGTTAGTAAATATTATTGCTGTTATTAAAACATAATGCAAATAAGTCAATAAAAGAATATACAAACAAAATAATGGTAGGTGGAGAAGTTTTATAATTAGGTGGTTAGAATTAATCTAGAAAGAGCCTCTTTAGTCTCTATGAGATCAAACACTGACATGCTAGGGAATCGAACAGAAGATGAATACAGTGGGTATGGAGTAGATTAGACTGTACAAACTAGCTGGGAATAAGTGAAAAAAAACACTGGTATCACTGCAGACCTAGGAAACAGACTGAATAACTAGCTATTGTGTTTGACAAAATGACAATCTGGGGGCAAACAATAGAAGATGGACAAAGCAAAGTAGCCTATAGTTTCTTATAATCTCTGTGTAGCTACATAGTTGAGCATATGGATTTTGCTTTATATAGATTTATTTTTTCAGTAATGGTGAGAATCTGGTGCTTGGGGATGACTCACTTAGTAGTATCTTATAATAGGTTTACCCTATTTAATTACCATGTTACTATGACAATGCATCTAAAGTAGAGTGGGGTCAGATAAGTGGACAGTGCGGTAGACAGAAAACTGGTTGAACTGCTGGACTGAAAATCTTATGATCAATGGCACAAAGTCTAGTTGGAGACCAGTCTCCAGAGTGTGTACCAGGATTGATACTGATGTCAATACTGTTTAACTTATTCATTAATTACCTGGATGTTTGGACAGAGTGTGCTCACAGAAAATTCTAAAGTGATACAAATGAGGCAGGAGTGATCTGATAAACCAGATGGTTGTTGTGCTGTTCAGAGAAACCTGGATATGCTAGAGAAATGGGCTAATAGTAATCTCAAATAGTTCCTCAAAGGGAAATGAGAAGTCCTGCACCTGGGAAGGAATGAGTGTGTGCATGTGTACATGCTGGGGCTGAACAGCTGAAAAGTAGCTTTGCACAGAAGAATTTGGAGGTCATGATCAACAGCAAATTGAACACCAGCCAGCAATGCTCCATTGCAGCAAACTTCACATGCTCCATTAGGAAGAACATTGGCAGGAGGCTGTGGGAGGTGATTTATCCCCTGACCTCAGCGTCTGTGAGGCTACATCTGGAGTTCTGGGTCTATGACTGAGCTCCTCAGTAGAAAAGAGACATAGACATACCAGAGTAAGTCTTGCAAAGGGTCATGAAGATCATTAAGGACTTGAATCAGCTGACATGAGAGGCTGAGAGGGCAGGGACTGTTCAGGCTGGAGAAGTCCAAGAAGGATTTTATCAGTGTGTATAAATAGTCCTTATGGTGGGGAGTAAAGAAAACAGAGCTGGAGTTCTTTCAGTAATATTTAGAGAATGGACAAGAAGGCAAAACCTGATATACAAGAAATTCCATTTAAGCATAACAAAAAACTTCTATACTGTTGGTGGTTAAACAGTCAAACACTGAAGGAGGTTTCCCAGAGAAGTGGTGAAGTCTCCCTCTTTGGAGATACTGATAGGTTGACTTGAATACAGCCCTTAGTAACTCACTGTAACTGATCCTGATCTTAGAAAGATAACCAGAGGTTTCTTCTGACCTACTGTGATATACAACCAGATTATACTATCAGGAAAGCTTATTTCATTGGTTTCATCAACTTCTCTATCTGTACCTTTGTACAGTGTTCAACCAGGCTGAAACAAGATTTGATGGTCTCCAAAGATTCCTTTTGGCTTTTATTTCCTTGATTTTACAGGTTACCTGTGTGTAGAGACAATCAAAATGAAAATATTGTAATGCATTTTGGTTGCATTCTTTGAACAAGTGGGAATATTAACACCATTTCTGTTTTGTTTTGTTTTGTTTTGTTTTTTTCAAAGGGGCTTAGTACCTAATAGCAAGTCGCACTGTGATTTTGTGCTTAAATGAAATTCATGCCTGGCATCCCCAGTTTGCCAAGACACTCAAGAACTTTCACAACATATGCAATGTATGCTAAAACTGAAAGACCTGTGACTGTTGTCAGTTTGATGAAATAAAAACAGTGGTAACGCTCAGTGTTCCTAAATATCCATTGTGTCTATACTGCAGAACCTGTGTTCAAACTGCAGTACAATCTTTCTTTTTCTTATGCATCAATTTAAGGCTAGGTGACTGCTGTCATAGCAACATAAAAGAAATTAAATTGCTGATATGTCTTTCTGTGCTTAAACTAGAACGTAGAGAAGTTTAATCTTTCTACTTCATATGAAATGAAAAATACTATTTATTTCACATTTGGTAGTCTAAGTAAACTGACTGCTATGTACTGTTAGAATAATATGATACGTGAGTCAAAAACCAGTTCTTTTAATCAGATACATCAAAGGGAAGAGAAAGGGAGAAGGAAAGGGAGAGGGAATGGGGAAAGGGGAAGATAAGGGAGGATGGAAGGGAAGGAAAGGGAATCAAGTGCTGTAGGTCAACCCTGTTCAGCAATTGTATCAAGCCCTTTTTTAGAGGAAAATAAGGCCAGAAAGGTAAGAGGCTAACAAAGTTCAAAAGAACCTTCATTTAACCTTTTGAACAGGGAGCACTGAAGTTGACGAGATACAGTGGTTTTTGGACCTACTGAAGATGAAGGAAACTCTTCAGAACTTTACTATAAGAACACCCAAATGGAAGGCGGATGGCAAAATTCTGGGTCTTGAGCATTTTAGGCACAATCAGAAATACCAATAGCATTAAAAGGCAAACTGGAAGCATAAAAGTATCATGTGATGTCAAAACAATATGTCAGCAAACATGCAGACTGCTGTGTTCTTCCTTAACTTCAGTTACCCGGCTGATTTAAGTTTAACCCCCTGAAGAACTTACTACCATAGTCTAGTCTGGAGTATTTCAGTGACCATTACATTATTACATACTAAGAAAAATAGACACATACTAACAAATTCTAGTAAATACAGGAATTTCAGAGTTTCCTAAGAACTAAAAATGTAGGTGACCTAATGAATATACCCTTAATATTTCAAAGACAAGCTCTAAAGTTATTCAGATTACTTACTTGGCGTTTCAAGTACCAGGCATAATGCCTTAATTTGTAATCAGTTTTGTCAACTATTTATAGTCAGGAATTGTTCAAAGTGTCCTCTTTAAATGTTTCCCCATCAGCTCTGTTAAAAATATGCTTCCTTCTGCCCATATTAGTAGAAGTATTTGACTTCACATCAGCATTGTAAAAAATGCAGAACAATTTGCAGTGAGAGCAAAAATATTGATATGAGGATAACAGAATTTCAATTTTAAAACTTGAACTATTATTTTTCCATCCTATAGATGCCATAGAAGCAGATAAGTTTAGTCAACCAAGACCTGCCTTTCATAAATTCCCTGCATAACCTTATGACATCCTTGTACTCCTCCTGAGTTACCTGCCCCCTCTTCCAAAGGTCATAAACTTCTTTTTTCAAAGAATTCCAGCCAGAACTCTCTTTTTAGCCTGACTACTCTTTTTCCCCTCTGGCTCATCTTTCAGCAGGTTGGAATCAGCTTGCTCCTCAGCCTTTAAGATTTCCCTCTTGAAGAATGTCCAGCCTTCCTGGAGTCATTTGCCTTTTAGTACTGCTTTTCAAGGGACTCTGTCAATGAGACCCTACATTGGCCAAATCTGCCCTCTGGAAGTCAGAGGTAGCAGTTCTGCTGCCCTTCCCCCTGCTCCTTACTTTGCTGGGAATAGAAGACTCCAGGTCTCACTGGATTGGTGTTATCATATGAGCTGTGGGCTCTTGGCAGCCATTTTGGCGCCCCCTCAGGTTCTGTCAGTTCAGGAAACCCCGTGTGCAGCATGCTAGAGCACTTCCCTGTGGATTGCGCCAGCAGTGGAGCTGCTCGCCTCAGTAACTGAGTAAAGAATGTCACAAAAAAAAAGATTAATTGTGCTTTTAAACTTAAGCTAAATAAAGTTAGAGATGATACTTATAAGGAGGATCCAGGAAATTCCAGGCCCATCAGTCTTACTTCAGTCCCTAGGAAAGATGTGGAGCCCTCCTGAGGACTATCCCAAATCAAATGAAACATGTGATTGGGAAAACCCAGCATGGATTCTCCAAGGGCAAATTGTCCTTGACAAAACTGATCATCTTCTACAATAAAGTCACCTAACTAGCTGATGTAGGATGAGGGGTAGACATTGTCTCACTGGATTTCTCCAAGGCTTTCAATGCAGTTTTCCACAAGTTCTTCCTAGAGATACTGATGTCTTATGGTCTACATGAGTGATCTGTGTGGTGGGTGGGGAATTTGCTGACCAGATGCACCCAGAGGGTGGTGGTAAATAGCTCCTTTTCAAACTGGTGATGTGTCAATAGTGGGGTGCCTGAGGGATCAATATTGGGCCCAACTTTGTTTCATATCTTCATAAGTGATCTGGAAGATGGGATCAAGGGTACCCTCAGCAAGTTTGCTGATGGCACCAAATTGAGTGGGGAAGTTGACACTTTGGAAGGAAGAGCCACCCTGCAGAATGACTTGGACAGGCTGGAAGAGTGGGCTAACAAAAACCTTATGAAGTCCAGAAAGGACAGGTGTAATTTCTTGTACCTGGGTATACACAGTCCAAGAGTGCAGCACAGGCTGCAGCTGTGGATCTGACTGGGGAGCAGTTCTGAGGATAGGCACCTGGGGCCCTGGGAGGCAACAAACTTAATGTGAGGGAAGAGTGTGCAGCTGCAGCAAAAAAGCCAAAAGGATGTTGGGTTACATCAACACGGACATTGCCAGTAGTGATAAAGATGTTGTCATCCTACTCAGCACTTACGAGGCCATACCTGGAATACTGTGTTCAGTTTTGGTCCCTGCTCTACAGAAAAGATGTGGATAGGCTGGAAAAGGTCCAGAGAAGGGCCACAGAGATGATCAAAGGTGTGGGAAGCCTGCCATATGAGGAAAGGTGGAGAGAAGTGAGTTTGTTCAGTCTAGAGGAAAGAAGGCTCAGGAGAGACCTTATCACCATTTTCCAGTACTTAAAGAGTGGCTACAAAGAAGATGGAGCCTCTCTTTTTACAAGGAGTCACAAGGAAAGGCTGAGGCATAATGGGTACAAGTCATTCCTGTGAAGATACTGACTGGACACAAAAGAAAATATTTTCACAATGAAAACAATCAACCACTGAAATAACCTCCCTAAGGAAGTGATGGATGCCCCAGTGCTAGACACTTTTATGGTTAGCTAGACAGGATACTGAGACATTTTGTCTAGACCATACATTTGCTAAGTAAGGTTAGACTAGAAGATGCCTGAGCTCCCTTCCAACCTGATATTCTACGATTCTATGAACTGTAGGAAATCTGTGAAGTAACATTTAGACACTTCTATGTACTTTTTTTTCCCCCTATCAAACAGAAATCTCTTAGTATAGAACTAAACCACACCTAACAGAGAAATTCTACCAAAACCAAACTACCAGTTGAACAGCTGTGTATCTAGTGGCAGCAATATATTACTTTATTTCAGAAGATTTTTGCAATATTTTCCATTTCATGTGTTGTCGTAATTAAACCCCCTACTTAACTGTATTTTTAGAAAACACAATAAGATTAAGCATGCTTTGGAAAAGAACAAAGCTATAGCTATGGAACAGATTAAAATAAAATGAAAACAAATCTTCAATTTTTGTTTCTTTGTCCTTCCTGGATAAGGCTTTTCTTTTCTCCACAGGTCAAAGTCAGGAAACTCTCAGGATCTTGCTATACTGCAACAAAGACCCTCCTCATCCCATAGGAATATTTCCTTTTTCCTTTTTTTTCGATCACCTGAAAGAACTGACTCCTATCTGCTCTCTGCTTCGTTCAGCAGCCTCAGTCTTGTTTGTCTGATTTCACAATAACTTCATGCTATCTGCTTTTCCTGAAGATTTCTCCAAACTATTCATTTGGCTTTAGAAAAATAGCAATCCTTGTTTCTGCTATGCAGTTTAACTTAATTCTGAAAGTAGTATCCAAGTGTAAGGCAAACAGGTGATTACCTTCTTTGCTGACCAGCCACACGCTTTGAACAGAACACAGCATAAAAAGCACATACAGTGAACACTGAAGAAACAAAACAGTTACATCACCCACCTCAGCTAGGGAATATTTGCTGAATACGTGGGGGAATATGAATTAAATGTTTCATTAAAATAGCTGCAGTAACATTCCCTCTGCCCCCCCCCCCAAAAAACCCTAAACAACTAACCAAACAAATTAGATAACTAACTAAAAAATCCTAACAAATTCCCAGAACAAAAAAGAACAGTCATTTGATCTCAGCCCTTTCCAAACACTCCAGTAAAATCTCTGGTGAAAAAAAACAAAAAAAAAGAAAAACCAAAACCACAACAGTATTAAAAAAAAACCTACAGGGAACTACCTACCAGTCAGTCTCACCTCTGTGCCTGCCAAAATCTTGGAGCAGATTCTCCTGGAAGGCATGCTAAGGCACATGAAAATCAACAAGGTGCTTGGTGACAGCCAGCATGGCTTCACTAAGGGGAAATCCTGCCTCACCAATTTGGTGGCCTTCTATGATGGGGCTACAGAACTGATGGACAGGGGTAGAACAGCTGGTGTCATCTACCTGGACTTGTGCAAAGCATCTGACACTGTCCCACATGACATCCTTGTCTCTAAACTGTAGAGACATCAATTTGATCAGTAGACCACTCGGTGGATAAAGAACTGGCTGGATGGCCGCACACAAAGAGTTGTGGTCAATGGCTCAATGTCCAATTGGAGACCAGTAACGAGTGGTCTCCCTCAGGGATTGGTGTTGGGGCCGGTCTTGTTCAACATCTTTGTCGGTGACACGGACAGTTGGATTGAGTGCGCCCTCAGCAAGTTTGCCGATGACACCAAGCTGCATGGTTTGGTTGATACCCTGGAGGGAAGGAATGCCATCCAGAGGGGCCTTGACACACTTGTGAGGTGGACTGATGCCAACCTCATGAAGTTTAACCATGCCAGGTGGAAGGTTTTACACCTGGTTCAGAGCAATCCCAGGCACAGATACAGGTTGGGCAGAGAAGAGATTCAGAGCAGCCCTACGAAGAAAGACTTGAGGCTGTTGGGCAATGAGAAACTTAACATGAGCTGGCTTCAGTGTGCGCTCGCAGCCCAGAAAGCCAACCATATCTTGGGCTCATCAAAAAGAGCGTGACCACAGGTCGAAGGAGGTGATCCTGCCCCTCTACTCTGCTCTTGTGAGACCTCAGCTGGAGTATTGTGTGCAGTTCTGGTGTCCTCAACATAAAAAGGACATGGAAGTGTTGGAGCAAGTCCAGAGGAGGGCCACAAGTATCATCAGGGGTCTGGAGAACCTCCCATATGAAGACAGGCTGAGAAAGTTGAGGCTGTTCAGCCTGGAGAAGAGAAGGCTGTATGGAGACCTCATAGCAGCCTTTCAGTGTCTGAAGGGAGCTTACAAGGATGCTGGGGAGGGACTCTTCATTAGGGACTGTAGTGACAGGACAAGGGGTGATAACTTAAAACTTAAACAGGGGAAGTTTAGATTGGATATAAGGAAAAAGTTCTTTACTGTGAGGGTGATGAGGCACTGGAATGGGTTGCCCAAGGAAGTTGTGAATGCTCCATCCCTGGCGGTGTTCAAGACCAGGCTGGACAGAGCCTTGGGTGACATGGTTTAGCATGAGTTGTCGTTGCCCATGGCAGGGGTGTTGGAACTTGGTGATCTGAAGTTCCTTTCCAACTCTAACTGTTTTATGGTTCTATGATTCTATGATTCTAAAACTCCAATAATCAACCAACTGAACAAACAAATAAAAAAAATAAAAACAATAAAAACAAACACCCCACTGTTGCAGAATGACTCTAAGAGCAGAACCATAGAGTTCTGGAGGACTGTGCAAGCAAGGCAGGGGGTGGCCCCCACAGGTAGCCGGAGACCGGACCTGGGAGGAGAATGTGGAGGAAGCTGTGGGGGGCTAACCAATACTGTTGTACCAAGGAGTGGCTGAATACCACTCCTATATATGTGTGAACTGCATCACAAATAAACTAGAAGTTGCTTATCACCCATATTGGGTTGGCCTGTCTGCTTCTCCTCGCCACTTACAGATGGCGCCCGAACAGGGATGCGGACTACAGGGCCCTGGTCACTGGGGACCCGGATTACAGGGCCCCGACTAGCGGGGACCCGGATACAGGGCCCCGGTCGACGGGGACCCGGATTACAGGGCCCCGGCCGACGGGGACCTGGATTACAGGGCCCCGACTAGCGGGGACCCGGATTACAGGGCCCCGACTAGCGGGGACCCGGGATACAGGGCCCCGACTAGCGGGGACCCGGATACAGGGCCCCGGTCGACGGGGACCTGGAATACAGGGCCCCGGTTTAACGGGGACCCGGGATACAGGGCCCCGGTCGACGGGGACCCGGATACAGGGCCCCGACTAGCGGGGACCCAGGATACAGGGCCCCGGTCGACGGGGACCCGGAACAGCGAGTGAGCGGCGCCGGCGGCAGTGGCCGGGAAGCACGGGCAATGCTGCTGCGGTGGCGTGACGGACCCAGGTGCTTGAACTAACCGAAAGAATCCGCCGCTGGGGCGAACCAGACACTGCTGCGTCAGGAGGCCGATCCAGAGACCGAGGTTACAGGACGACCCAGAAGAAGACGATCTGGAAAAGGCTGGCCATGAAAATGGACCGAGAGGTAGCCCTGGACTTATTACAGTGCTTTTTATAAAAGCGGGGAACTGAGCCCTGAACTTTTTACAGTGCTTTTTATAAAAGCGGGGAATTGAGCCTGAGACTCTAAAGCAGCTAGCAGGTCTACTGCCTGTAGGGAAGGCTAAGAGATTTTTTTTTGCAGATCCTAATACAATATTTGAGAAGAGTGAGTGGCAAAAGTTTGGTGATGAACTATTTACTCAGTGCTTAATGATTATAAAAAGGCAAACTCTGTAAACCACGGAGGGAAGTAATGAACTGTATAAAAAGATACAAGGCAGAAAAGAAAATTGCCACGGTAGCAACGGAGAAACTAGGAACAGACGTCCCCGGTCGGTTGAAACCGGGGGAAGATTACAACTCGTTTCCCCCCCCCCCCCCCCCCCAACTCGCGGGAGCACAGGGTTTCCCACCCCGCACCCCCCCCACCCCGCACCCCCCCCCCTTCCTTTTCTCCCCCTCCATCAGAAGGTGCCGCGGAGGAGGTGTAACCCCCTGCTCCCCCACCACCCCAGTTCCGAAAGTAGGGACTTTGAAAAGGACAGAGAAAGTATATTAGAAGGGATACGTATGATAAATGTCGAGGAATCCGAAAGAAAGAGGGCGGTGCCTCGGCGCCGGATCGATTGCGGCGCCACTGTGAAGCACGCAGTAGAAAATAGGGATCATGCGCGAGCGGGAGATTTAAAGGAACCGCGAGCCTCTCCAACCCACTACGCCCTAGAGTGAAAAAAATTTTAACTCAGTTACGGAGGAGCCAGGTCTGCAGATGGCTACATACCGAACGAGATACATCTGATAAGAAAGACACAGCTGCAAGCAACGGAGACCCTGAGTTCGGCGCAGGATCAGCCCCAGAATCCCCTGAATCCGAGCCAGATTTATATCCTCTGCTTCCAGACCCTGACTCTTCGTCTCCCGGGTCGGTCTGCTCAGACTTACTGGCCCTGGAGACGCTCAGTTGTAACAATGGGTAACCAAATATGTGATCATTACTGGGGAATTTTCTGCAATGGGCATCTCTACATATCCTGTGTTTACTACACAGCAGGGGGCTAAAGAGTGGGAAGCTCTTGATCTCAAAATAGTTAAGGAGGCCTGACAAACAGTGACCACGTATGTGTTAAAATCCTCTTATACTCAAGCTGTATATGTTATGAATTTTTCTTGCAATTGACAGGGGGAGCCCATACAGTTTCTCTGTGATACTCATGTATTAGAAGTTGGTAAATATAAGTATGTCCAGGTTTCTGTCAACCCTTGGAGACCTCTGTAGATACTGCTGGCCACTTCTTCCAGCACAGGCTGGCCACCTGTGTTGGAATGAGTGTGCATTTTGGTCAGTATAAAAGCCCAAGCCTCATACGATGTGGGGTAGGCAGAGCCTCTGCAGGGACACCCGCTAAGGTTGAGCCTGCCACCTCGCACTGCAATGATGTTTCTCGGAGCTGGTTTGCTGTTAGTCTCCACAGGGTCCTTGTTCTGTACGTGGGACTGTAGTGGGAGTAATGACGGCTTTTGCAGGGACTAAAAAAAAAAAAAAAAAAGAAAAAGAAAAGGGGGAGAGATAGAGAGTAATGATGCTGCACTTAACCTGTCTAACCTGTCTACTTCTCAAGAACTGAAGAACTGATAACCTGGGGGAGGGGGTATATTTGTGTCCTCCTGCCTAGAGGTCCATGGTGACTGCCTGCAAAGTTTGTCAAGCCTTGCCATGAGCTGGACAGACGAATGGATAAACCTGATGCCTCAGCTACAGGAGCTGACTGTGATTACCCCAAGCAGAATGAGATAGAGGAAGAGAAAGAACAAATAACTGCAAAACATCACTTGGGGACAACTGAAAAGTAACATCCTGAATATGTGTGCTTGTGAAGTAGCTATATTAGAGGTTGTGATTTTGTGTATAAAACCACCTGTATTTACTAGCTAGTTGCTAATAAGAAACTGCACCTTGTATTGTATAGATTTGTCACTTGTAAAAGAGATGTTAGAGTATGGAAATTTGCAGTAGCTGCTAGAAAATGCTAAGGCAAAAGCTAGAAAAATTTTAATACAATGGTAATGTTATAAAGCAGGTGATGGAACAAATTAAGAGGGGGGGGAATTCCACTGGTAAGAAATTTCTTTGGCTAGTCCTTCACTGCCATCAGCATCTTCGACATGCTGCTGCACCCTGTAATAGTTACTCTGCTAATGTAAATTTGTGTGTGCCTTGCTGTAGTAGCGACTTGTTACTGGATAAAACAAAAGGGGGGAGATGTGGAGACAGTGTTCTCACAGGAGAATGCATAATTGGTACATAAACTTTGAATAGTCCTGAAAGATACAGCAAGGCCATGAGAGGCCTGAAGAAGCTTAAGCAAGCAAGATAAGAGGCTGGAATTCACTAAGTTAATGAGAACTGTGGACTGTTGGCAAGCTTTCAAGGTTGAGTTCTCACACCTGTGTTTAACCAATTATATGTTAGTCACTAAGGGTCTTCAAAACATGTATCCAATCATAATATGCCAAATCACTGTAAGTGCTTCAGCCGGGGCCTTGGCTCAACTAAGCAGACTGGGTTGCTGAGTTGCTAAGCAGACAATTCTACATCGAAGGCAATTCCTAATTTGTTTTAATGTTGACTCTGTAAGACATGCAACACTGCAGAACCTTTTGTTGTTGGAACAGGGACATGGATGTGAAGAGTTTGATGGAATGTGTTGTATGAGTCTCTCTGATTATGCTAATTCGATGCACGCACAGCTGAGAACCCTGGCTCAGCTTACCCAGCAATAGTAAATGAGCAATATCCTAAGAATAACTAGATGGTTGTCTTCACGGGGCATTACAGGTTGAGTCAAACACTGTTGTTTGAAGTATTGCACTTATGTATCATTGTTAGGTTAATCATCGTAGCTATTAGACTTGTTTATAGTTGTGTGATAAAACAGGTGAACAGAATAACCCATAATGCCTTGCTTGCACAAAGAAAAAGGGGGGAATTGTTGCAGAATGACTCTAAGAGCAGAACCATAGAGTTCTGGAGGACTGTGCAAGCAAGGCAGGGGGTGGCCCCCACAGGTGGCCAGAGACCGGACCTGGGAGGAGAATGTGGAGGAAGCTGTGGGGGGCTAACCAATACTGTTGTGCCAAGGAGTGGCTGAATACCACTCCTATATATGTGTGAACTGCGTCACAAATAAACTAGAAGTTGCTTATCACCCATGTTGGGTTGGCCTGTCTGCTTCTCCTCACCGCTTACACCCCACCAATCTAAGACCAAACACAGAAAGAACTCCATGCAGATCAACCAACCAACCATTAAAATAAGTACTTGAGGCAGATGAAGGTTTAATCCACTTAAATATTTATAATTTATTTTAAAGATTTTAGCTTACTTGAACCCTGATCATGCCATTAACTAGTTCATCAAGGTGTAAATCACTTCATCATTCCCACAAAAAAAGCTTTAAGCCTAAGGAATGTGGAGATGGTAAGGTGAATTCCCTCTGTAGACATGTTCTTAAGCAATCTAATGCATGGCTGTAAGATGACAGCTTGGTGTGGATCACATTTTTTACTATTATTTTTAAGATGCCTGATGCACTTTATGTTGGAATCAGATATAACACACAGTGTAGTTTCTTGTATTAGAGTATTGTATTCTTTTTTAAGAGCCACAAAACTGACTGTGAAATGTTTCCTGTCATTTAATTATTGCAGCTGCAAAGAATGGTGCTCCACAACAATTGTGGCTGGATATCCTAGCCGACGCAGTCAGTGAATCAATTCAGTAGTGAATCGATTTACAAAAATGAAGTAGCAAAAGCAGTTATTTTTTTTTTTATTCTTTTTACTTGTTTTTCCTGTTAAAGCCTGGGTGTGTGCATGGATTTAACCACCTTGTAAAATATTCATGCAGTGATGAACTTTTCACAAACTTGCTCAGCTCTTTCTAAACCTGAAAGACTTCTATGTAGAAATATGCTTCTGTAAGTGTTCAAGAACTTCAAAACTGCTGTGTCCCAAGCTGAACCCAAGATGAGTCTCAGACCAATGGTTTCTACAGACAACCTATCATCTCATGCAAATAATTGGAAGAATTATTTTCTATAACAAATTTACTTGACTGAATAAAGATTTGTTAGCTCAGGGACTCATCCCATACCTTCTACCATACATGTTGGTCTCCAGATAATCTTGATTTTTAATGTTTTCTCTGTTCTCATGAATACTTTTACAAATACATACAAGTATTCAAATATTAAACTATAAAGGTAGAAGAGTTGTATTAGTCTACCTACAGTCTTGATAACTAAGGCTTTCTCTGAATGCTTTAGAAGAATTTTATTTAGCCCTTTCATATCAGATTGGCAGTTGGTTTCGCTTTTGGGAGGGGTTGGCAGAAGACATTTGTGTTCTATCTGTCCTGTTCCACACCAAGCAACTGAGAAAGGATTCACTTCTCACTGCTATTTAAGAGAGATTTTTGTAAAATTACTGAACAGGAATAGGTCTCTGCTGTTGACTTCAAATGACCCATTTCCATCTGTTCCCCAGAATACTATAACTGTGATGACAGTAACTCACAAGGACTAGATGCACAAATGATCTCAAAACTGGTCAGCCTACCCTGGTCTTCAATTATTTTTGGTCCTTTCAGCATAGTTGGCGATTTAGGAAAATTACTTGACTAAAGAGCCACTATCACCTGAATTGTAGCAAATGGAGTGCAATGAAATATTAGCAGGATCTTTCCCCCTCACATATCAATACTTCACAGAAAAAAATCTTTAAACATAATCTGAGGATAAATTCTAAGGGAATTCTTTTTTTTTATATTTCTTTGTTGTTATTGGTGACTGTCTCAAGATAGTCAAATGTTCAGCTGAGAAAAGAACAAGTAAAATGCACATAAACCAGAGAATTTCACTATTCATCTGACATAATCAGATGGTAAGAACAATAGTAACCTCCTCATCTTGACTGTGATGGTCATTAAAATTACAAAGATATCCTCCTTTTTTCCCCATAAATATTTTCTAGGTTTTATTCTTATTATTTTATTGTTGTTATTATTAGTAATAATAATAGTAGTAATAATTCTAACAATAATAATAATCTATTTTGATCATGGAGAAAAGGTAGTAGTGGTAGCAAAACAGCTACCCCACAACTCCAGCAATGTAATTTGAGATTTTTTTGAAGGTATTGTCTTTTCTTGACATTTCTCAGAAAACTGCTGAGAACTTTTCATTTACTAATGTGACTGAAAAGCACTGTCACCTCAAATCAACATAATCATTTAATGAAAATGGGCTTTTTAGCAGTACCATAGATGCTGTCAAAGAAGTGATCAGAAAGAGAGTAAGCTAGGTAAGCTGAGCTGTTTGAAACTTTAACTATGTTTTGCTAAGCTGTCTGACACAAGATGAGATCTGCCCTGATGAATAACTTCCTTCACCAGCTTCAGCTACTTGAAAATGTCTTTACCTTTTTTGATGGGTCACATACTGGCTAAAAATGTGAAAGGTTTCCTTCTTGTCATGTTAAACTGAGTCATTAATACAGAATTATTTTTAGAGGTGCTGATACTGCATCTGGTGTTCAGATGATGTTCAAGGAATAGCTTCTTGCTTTTGTCTCGTAACTCTTCCTTCCTGAAACCAGTGAGTCACTGTGATGTTTACCTTTATATTTTTGTATCATAAATAACCACTTCCAAATCCAAACTTCTTTTCTTCACATTCACTTTAAGGATCAGTATTTCAAAATTGGTTTTCATCCTGATTGAGGATGAAAATCTGTACTATATATTAATTTGAGTAAACAGAATATAATGAAAATGAGCTAAAACATACAGATTTAACATGTGGTACTGGTCACCATTTTTTAATTTTTGAGGCATCACTTAGTTGTCCCATTATAAATGTCAAATACTAGTTGGGTGTCACCCTGCATGTCTCCAGATCCTGACACAGAGGATACAGCTTACCAACAGAACCTGAACCATACCTGTCAATCCATACTTTGGTTATCCTAGGGTACCTTATTTGGCTTTTAAGTGCCTATGAGAACCAAATAGATCAAGCTGTTATATGTAGATGTGTCAAACTACATACACTGAGACATGGACACATATTCTGTTCAGCTACATCCTAACTTCATATCCTACCATACAATATATCTATGACAGCTTATGGTCAACCTTTGAAATAAGACCAGAGTTTTAGAGATGCCAGACAAGGACAGAATTTTAGCTAATTAGCTAATTAAAATTGTTTTACATGAAAATCAAAATGTAACTTTTTTTTTCTTTTAATCTTTCATTTCTGTCAGCTACTGCTTTTTGCTCTTCCACTTTAATAAAATTCAAATTCAGGAACAGTTCTGGCTGATAAACATTGAACGTTACAATGAATAGTTCACCCATCAAAATGTCATTTGGCCTAAATAAGTCATACTAATACACTTCCAAAAGAAGTTTTGTGTTCTAAGGCTGAAGAAATATCTCTTCAAACCAGTTGTTTCTCTTCAAAACAATTAGCATAGAAACAAAGTGCTCCAAATCTGTTCACTAAAACATTATTTCACCTTTCTTTTTTCTAGTTATAACCTCTGTGTATTTAAATACTGGCAGCAAACTTCATAGAATCATAGAATCATAGAATAGTTAGGGTTGGAAAGGACCTTAAGATCATCTAGTTCCAACCCCCCTGCCGTGGGCAGGGACACCTGATGCTAAATGATATCACCCAAGGCCTCGTCCAACCTGGTCTTGAACACTGTCAGGGATGGAGCATTCACAACCTCCTTGGCAACCCATTCCAGTGCCTCACCACCCTAACAGGAAAAACTTTCCTCCTTATATCCAATCTAAACTTCCCCTGTTTAAGTTTTAACCCGTTACCCCTTGTCCTATCACTACAGTCCCTAATGAAGAGTCCCTCCCCAGCAGCCCTGTAGGCCACCTTCAGATACTGGAAGGCTGCTATGAGCTCTCCTTTTCTTCTCCAGGCTGAACAGCCCCAACTTCCTCAGCCTGTCTTCATATGGGAGGTGCTCCAGACCCCTGATCAGTCTCTTGACCCTTCCCTGGACTTGTTCCAACAGTTCCATGTCCTTTTTATGTTAAGGACACCAGAACTGCACACAATTCTCCAGATGAGGTCTCGCAAGAGGGGCAGGATCACCTCCTTCGACCTCCTGGTCACGCTCCTTTTGATGCAGCCCAGGATACAGTTGGCTTTCTGGGCTGCGAGTGCACACTGCATGCCCATGTTCATTTTCTCATCAACCAACACCCCCAAGTCCTTCTCCACAGGGCTGCTCTGAATCTCTTCTCTGCCCAACCTGTAGCTGTGCCTGGGATTGCTCCAACCCAGGTGTAGGAGCTTGCACTTAGCATGGTTAAATTTCATGAGGCTGGCATGAGCCCACCTCACAAGTGTGTCAAGGTCCCTCTGGATGGCATTCCTTCCCTCCAGGGTATCAACCGAACCACACAGCTTGGTGTCATGGGCAAACTTGCTGAGGGCGCACTCAATCCCACTGTCCATGTCAGCAACAAAGATGTTGAACAAGACCGGTCCCAACACCGATCCCTGAGGGACCCCACTCATTACTGGTCACCAGCCAGACATTGAGCCATTGACCACAACTGTTTGTGTGCGGCCATCCAGCTAGTTATTTATCCACTGAGTGATCCATCCATCTAATTGATGTTGCTCCAATTTAGAGAGAAGGATATCATGTGGGACAGTGTCAAACGCAAACTTGTTTTCACTCAAATTGCCATAATTAATTTTGTGACTGCATTGATTTTTTTATCACAGTAGTGATGTTAAGCCCACTTTCCTTTTGATAAATAGCAACTATATGAGGGGGGGAAAGCTTTGGGAAAGGGTCTGCTTTTCTCTGCATTTTCTTCCAGTTACACACAAGTGATTTCATTAGCTTCAAGAGACACTACTGTGAAACCTGAATAAAATAATCTTTATTAATTCTGCTTCAAATTCAAGCAGGCAGTTTAGAATTTTAAAGTAATAAAATACTTAACATGTCAGGGTTGTTTTTTTTTTGTTTTTGTTTTTTTAATTTATTTATTTAGCAAAAATATGCAAAACGTCTATTTGCACTAGTATTACAACTAAATTTGTGATCAATACAAATGATCCATTGATATCTGCTAGAAAAAGCTCAGGGAAGAGAGGATGAGGAAAAGGTTTGAAGACAGTATTTTCCAACTTGTTCTGTGATTCTAACTTCTTGGAAAATCTGGCTCACACATACACAATTAATGCCCATCTTTACAGGTGATAAAATATCTTCTAACCTCTCCAAGGTTGTATGCATAACTGAAACTGAAGACACTGCTTAGCCAGCTTTGTGGCAATCTTATCAGGAGCAAGAAGAGGCAGCTCTGAACTGTAAGAAGGAAGGACAAAAAAAAAAAAAAGGGGAAAAAAAAGCATGGCTCTCAAACCCTTAAAGCATGTATTTTCTCTCTGTGTCAGAAAATATAACTACTTCAGGCAGCATTAGTATTCCTACTTTTAACTTTTCTGGGTTTTCTGGATGGAATTCTTTCCCCTGTCCCAAATATATTTGCATGCATATCAACATCTTAAAAAGTCTCAGTATGAATTTAGGAAGAATACAGCAGATCTTTTATAGTAGTGCAGTTCAGTCTACAGATCCTGATATCACAAATATATTACTTCTTCTATTTGTGTTGCTGTACCTTTTTCACTATTTTCCAACCATGATTTATAAAGATACTATTGTTTCTTCATTTAAATCCCTACTTCCTCATCTCACTTCTGCTGCAGCTAGTTTTGAATCTTTAAAAAATGTTAAAAGTAATAAAACTGAAATGACTTCTCTGCAATATATTTATCAGCTTTTTATCTGGTTTATGGCTTGTAATTTTCAGTGTGTTTGGATGAAACTCATCCTCTTTCATTATTTTCACAGCAGGATGTTCTGAATAAGTAGGTTTGATTTTTGGCTGATTCTCTTTAATCTGTCTCCAGTTGGCCTTCATATCTTTCACCCTCTGATATACTGTATACTGATAATTCTTAACAGTGAAGATATCCCTCTTACATTCTATAATACCCCAGAAACATTGATCTTATGTATTATTCAACAGTGTAAGAGGGCACACAAAGAAGAAACTATTCATTTCTGTCAAAAAAAAAAGTGCCATTTTAAAAATATCTGATACTGTAGAAAACAGACGTTAGCGAAGTCCTTGAAATTAGTAGCCTGATACTTAGTAAGTAGAAAAGGGGAAATAGACAGGAAATAGCTTTTTTCCTAAACCTCCCCAAACCATTAATGAAAAACACTGTAACTTTTGAAAATTAACATTAAAAGGAATGGTGCTGGAAAAGTTTTAGATGTCTGGTGTAGCTAGAGGTGCATTGTTGAATGGCCCCATAGAAGTATGGCAGTAGCACTCAGCCTTCAAATCAGACTGGAAGAGTAAGGGGTGAATATGCACTGAATTTTCTCATTGCTTTCCTCACCAGAACTGAACCAGATATCAGTTTTATGCCAGAATAATCATACAATATCTTGCTGGACAAAGATTTTTTAGTCTCTGACCTGAAGTGTCATAAAACCAAGTTATCCATTTGTTTCTATGACACTAATACTCCAAGACATTAGTCAAATACTTAAAGTCCAACTGCCTCTTTTACTACTATTGCTTGGAATTGTAATTACGATCCCATAAAAACACCCTCTTGAATTCCTAGAATATTGATATTCACCCACAGACTGTAATCCATTTTTCTCCTGAGTTACAGAGATGCTATCTGAGCTGGTGTAGCATGAAGACAAAAAGTATGTACTTTTCCATAAATAAAACAACTAAAAAAGATTCTCATAAATACTCTGATCTGTCCATTCTGTTTGCTGCCTTGATCAGTGCTTCATATCTACTTTTTCTCACCTTTTGGTAAATAATTCTTACTCTGGAGTTTGTGTCTACTTTCTGTAGACTCTTAATTTGCAATAAGCTCCAGTGGAGTTGACTCCATCATCAGTTGCTGGCTCTGACTTGCTACAATGGGTCTTTCTCTTCTGGATTGTGGCAGAAGTCTTTTCATGTTAGGGCATTATGGCTCAGCTACAGAGGGAAAGCTGGGGTACAGTACAGCAAAATGAAAAGTGAAATATCTGTGCTCTGGGAGAGTTCATCCGCTTGAAGTAGGTGTGTGTGAATAAAATGAAAGGGAATTAGAATCCTAAGCGAGAATCTTTCATACCCAGAATTACAAGCACTGGGATACTTAAACAAGAAAAAAACAAAAATAACAGAGGCTTACATCAGAGAATCTATGAACTAAGATATCCAAGTCAAAACTGAAAACAGAGACTGCCACAAGGATAGAACTTGAAATGCATTGCAAAAAAATAGGAACATACCAATATTAGCAGTACCTAGTAGAAGGGTCACGATTTCTCCTAAGTAGTTTCACCTAGATTTTTAATGGATTCTGAATTAGATTTTTACAGAACTCTATAAATTTATAGACTACATATTTTCACATTAAAATCTATATATAAGAGTTCTAAGGTTAAATCTGTCATTAAAGTACTGTTGTAAGACTCAGTTTTAAGAAGTACTAAAAATAAAAGCCTTAACAAAAGTATCTGGGATTAAAATAATTTTCCAAGCTTACAATTTTCCAGGTTTACCCTGTGGGGAGGTTGCAAAAGGAAAGGGAGTTGGTGTTTAAATAAACACTCGCTTTGCTTTGTGTTTTTTTGTTGGTTGGTTGTTTTTTGGTTTTTTGGTTGTTTTTGTTTGTTTGTTTGTTTGTTTTTTCCTTTTATGGTACAGTCACTATGCAGTAAGGCTTTCTTCAGCAGTGAAAATTAAAAAAAAAACTTGAAAAACAAAAACTTTGGAAACCACAGTCCTAATTCCCTAGAACTCCTGTAAACATATTTAAAGAAACGTAAGGTCTGTTATTTATTTTTCCCTAACAGCAAACCACACCGTCTTCTATAGTTTTAAAATGATGGACATGAAAACAAAAAAGTGAGCCTTCTTCAAGAAAGCCAAACTCTTTCCCACCTACAATAAAGCCAAGATGAAATGGACACATTCCAATAAGCTTTGAAACAATGAAGATGATTATTTCCCCTTTCAAGCTTGTATTACATTTATTTTTTCCAGAGGAGCCACATTGTTGTAGTTGGGAACACATGAGTATGCAAGGAAATTTTATATAAATTAATAGAGCATATTTAAATCTAAATTTCTACAAAAGGAGTTATGAAATACCTTTCATAAATTCCATAAATTATCTTTATCTAGTAAAGGTATTACCTAGTATAAGGCAATAAGTTTACATTAGTTTAGTTTGTGGACACAGGTGAAGAAAAACAAGCCTTCAAAATCTCTTCAGCCATGTAAAAATTGCTATGTTATGCAGTTAAGATACAGAACCTTACTTTTAACATTTAAAATTTATTGTTATTTTGCAAATAAAAAGATCATGGTCCAAGACTGAAAAGAAATATTTTTTCTGGAATTAATTGATCTTTGAATATGTCTCAAAAGTAAAATAAATAACTAAATTAATAAATAATCTCACTTTTGTTTTTAAGGATAGCTTTTTCTCTTTTTTGTTTAAGTGTGTCCAGCTACTGAAAACCACAACTTAAATTTTACAGGTCACATACCTCATTTTGAAGCACCAAGTAAAAAGCCATAATAATAAACATTTATTAAGCTCCTGAAAAAAAACAGATTTTCCAACTAATTGATGAAATGCTTAGAAGCGGGCACAAAACAACCAGTGAACAAATTAGTCTATTCAAACATTAAATAGGGCTTATAGAGAATTTTTAGTCAAATACATTATGCAAATCTATATCTATGATTTGCATGATTTTTGCTTACTTTTCAGTGTTGTAATAACTACTTCTGTTGCCAAATATGTCTACACTGAATTTTTGAGATCTTTTTTAAGTCATCCACAAACAATAGCAGAAGGAAGGTGACAGTTTCTAACATCCTCAGGTGCTCATAAGGGAGGGTTACATGGGAAGAATTGTTTATTTGTGTGGGTGGTTTAGTGGATCAAGGGAGAATTAAAAATAGGGAGTCTTTGTGTATTACTTTTATATTACAATTTAAAATTAATAGCACCTACAGATATTAAGGAGGAGGCTTAATTAAATTCATCATAACAGAACAATACATATATAAAAGCATGCATATTTAAATCTGCATAAATATATAAACACACTTGCAGTCATACACACATAGACATTCCTAGATTAAGTAAACTTGTTTCTCTGTTGCTTGAGATTGCTTGACAACCATCAATTAACTTAAAAGAACTGAGTTCAATCACAGTTACAAGTAAAAATGTCTCTGATCCTTTAGCAAGCACACAATCATATAACTGTACACATAAGCACTGAGAAATTTATGTGACCTTTAATGACATCTTTATCAAGACAGATAATATACACTATACACTTCAATTCTGCACATATTATGAACCTGGTTTTGGAGTACCATGTTTCTCTTCAAAGAAAATTCATAGTGTTAGCAAAAGAATTGTGACGCTTCAAAGAATTGCTGATATAAGTCCTACAGTGACAGAAGGCATAATTGTCTTATGCAATACGTGTTGTGGTTTAACTCCAGTTGGCAACTAAGAATCACACAGCCACTTTCTCTCCCTACAGTGGGATGGGGGAGAGAATCAATAGAGTAAAAGTCAGAAAACTTCTGGGTTGAGATAAAGACAGTTTAATAGGCGAAACAAAAGCCATGTGTACAAGCAGAGCAAAACAAGGAATTCATTCACCACTTCCATGGACATACAGGTGCTCAGCCATCTCCAGAAAAGCAGGGCTCCATCACATGTAACAGTTATTTGGGAAGACAAACACCATCTGAATGTTCCCCCTTTCCTTTTTCTTCTTCCCCTAGTTTTATATCACTGAACATGACATCACATGATATAGAATATTGGGGTCAGCTGTCCCAGCTGTGTCTCCTCCCAGCTTCTTGTCCAACCCCAGGCTTCTTGCTGGTGGGGTGGCCTTGTGAGCACTGCTCTGTGGTAACTAAAACATCTCTGCATTACCAGCACTGCTTTCAGCACAAATCTAAAACATAGCCCCATACCAGCTACTATAAAGAATAATAACTCTATCACAGCCAAAGCCAGCACATTCTCCACCATCTATTCCATACCATAGAACAACATGCTCAGACTATAAACTTGGGTGAAGCTGGCAGAGAGCCACTTACCATTGCTCAGGCATTGCCAGGGCATCAGTCAGCAGATGGTGAGCAACTGTAATATGCATCACCTGTCTATCTTGAAGTTTATTCCTCTCTCTTAAAAAAAAAATTACATAATTTTTACCATTTTGCAATTATTATAGTTATTGTATTTTGCTTTATTGCTATAATAAAACTGTTATTATCTCAACCAATGAGTTTTACCTTTCTCTGATTCTCATCTCCATATTACTGGGCTGGGGGGGGAAGGAAAACGAGAGTGAGCAGCTGCATGGTACTCAGTAGCCAGCTGGGTTTAAACCACAACAGTAGAATAAATATTTTCATAACTTTTTTTTCCTGTTTATTACTATTTATTATTTCCTTTCATTTTTTTTTTTTTGTTTTGCTTTATATGCAAAGTAAAGGATATCTTTCAAACTAATATGCTCAGGATTTCTCAGTGTTTTCAGTTCCTTTTAAATTCTGGCAAAGCTATTTTGCTTTGTGTACTTTTGCTTTTAAGAACAAGAAAATCTTTTTAGATAAGGTTTAATTCTATATTTTAAATGATGTCTAATTTTTTTTTCTCTTCTACTCAAGAAACTTAATTTCACTGAAATTGTGAACTTAAGCCTGAAAGCACTAATTTCCTTCTTATCGCTTTAGAATTATATGTAAGAGAGAAACAACTCCAGAAGTTAATTAGGAGTTTAGCTTTATTTTTTTATATATATATAGGCTCTGAAATAGCCTCTTTCCAAATACTATTCAAGAAGTTCTATGAAATCAGCTTCTAGATCATAAAATTAGCTTTTGTGAATACAACCTTTTTCTTTGCTCCCTGGTTTCACGTGTGGTTTTGTCTCCTCTCAGTTCCTTTTTGTCTGTGAGTTCTCTTCTACTGTAGGTCAGGTTAAATTCCTCCTGTCCCTTAAAAGCCATCTGAAACATTCAGTATCCTCCTCTGTTACTCATAAAACTTTAAATCAAGGAAAGACAAAAAAAATACTTCAAACAGCCCTTCTTTTTCTGCCTCCACTTGCTGAGATGTGGGAGAACTGAAGTTGCTTCCTACTCCTCTGGTATCTGATAACCAGAGAAGGGAACATAGCGAATAATTTTTTTTTTTTTTTTCCCTTAAAAAAAAATCATTCTCTGAGAACATAGAAGGTCACTGTCTGTAAGACTAACTTTCACTGATGTGCTGAGAAATAATAGATTCATAGATTATTCAGACAATATTATGTTCTTACCAGGTAACTCAGTTTGAACCTGACTCCTTTGGTTCTTGGTCTCCTAAATCATTAACCTTTGCTAATAGTCCTCTGGGTTTCTCTGTGGAGTCCTTGACCCTGTTCACTGTTTCACATATTTTTTCACTTCTGTCATAAATGAGTGATTTAGATCACTTAAAGAATCACTGTTTGAGGTATTAGCAAACGGGGTTTTAATATTACGTTGTAAAAAGGAGAATTAATAAACTTCAACGGCAAGGTTCACTGAATTAGTTACTATATGGATACAACATATAAAGGAAAATTAAGTTAGCACTGAGTTATAATGATTTACCCTGAGACCAGAGATGCAAAAGTGTAAGGGAGACCCTCTCGCTGAGTCATTACATTCAGAGAGAACCACCTTGCTGTCTAAACTCATGCTGGGTCCAATCTTAGATTTGGACAATGGCTTATGTCTAATGGAATTATCTGTGCAAGTTTTACAGAATCATAGAATAATTTGGGTTGGAAGAGTCCCTTGAAGGTCATATAGTCCAACCCCCCTGCAATAAGCAGGGATATCTTCAACTAGATCTGGTTGCTCAGAATTACATCTAGCTTGGGCTTGAATGTCTCTGGTAATGGTGAATCTGCCACCTTTCTGGATAACCTGTACCAGTATTATACTAGCTTCACCGTAAAAAATTTCTTCCTCATGTCTTGCCTGAATCTCCCTTCTTTTAGTTTAAAACCACTACGTTTGTCTTATCACAACAGGCCCTGATAAAAAAGTCTTTCCCCATCTTTCTCATAGGCCACTTTTAAGAATTGAAAGGCTTCAATAAAGTCCCCCTTGAGACTTCTCTTCTTCCGGCTGAACAACCCAAACTCTTTCAGCCTTTCTTCGCAGGAGAGGTGTTCAGTCACAGAAGATCTGTTACAGGTAAGTGTCTCTCCACCTTGGATAAGGAAGGATCTCAGGTCTCAGGTAAGGATTCTCAAACTTTGAGAGGCATCCTGATAAAGAGGAGAGTCACCTGGTGTGCAGTTCAATTGCAACACAAACTGGACTCATCCAAAGATCTGTCATTAGTAGAAAGGTCTCTCTGCTTCAAGGAGCAACCTTGCGAGGTGTCCCAGCTCAAGAGGTGATCAGCACCATGTAGTCACTCTGCCTATCAGAGAGAGCTCAAAGAAGGCTCACTCAGGCTGTCATATTTATGGAATAAAATGGTGGGCTTATAGGCAAATTGCATATGATGGGAAAGGTATGCATGAGACTCCTGGTACCCACAGCTTTCTTTGCTCCTTGATAAATGAGACTTGAAAAAGCTACCTGCTATTCATGTGTTAATTGCATGATTAGTGTTCCAAGCTGATTTGCATCAGTGCTCACTGTGTCACTCTGCTCCTTTGTGGGTTTCCTGGAGGAGTTCTTGGCCAGCTACAGCTCAGGCCTTTACCTCCCTTGCAGTCTGTACCAAACAACTGGTAGTTTGGCTAAGGGGTCAAGTTCATCCATCAAAGCTTTCAACAAGTGTCATAGAAAAATACTCCATGTTTGAGTAGGAATACAAAAGAGAAACTGAAAACATAAATGTGTTTCTGGGATACTTCAGTATTTTGCTGACTTAAAGTTTATATTCCACTGGTAGCTGATCACTAATCTGGAGGCCAGCCTGTGCCTGCTGACTGGGCTGGTGATTAGACTGCTTAACACTTAACCCCTTCTCAAGTAGCCTCATACTACTTGGCTCTGAGTCTGTTTGAGTCCTTCATGACTCCAAAAGTGTGCTTATTTTTTTGTTTTGTGGTGTCTAAAATAATAGGGGTGTGTCACGAGAGTGATGACGGTAAGAGCAGTGTTCTCTCATTTAAAAAGCTCAGTGTGACAACACAGGGAAGATTTTGGGGGTTTAAAGCCTGCTATACCTGTGCATGACAGCTAAGAAGGTTGGATGGACCCAAGTCCCAGCTAAAGTCCATCCACAATGGGACCTGTGTCCAGAGAAAACCATTAGCAGAACCAGTAATATATTTCAGAAGAAAAAAGCTGACTGACTTCAAAGGAGTGAACTCATATTTATGCAGTATAGATGGTGAGGCTATCAAGACCCAGGGAGAAAGTAACTAAGGAGCTGTTAATTAACAGTGTGAAATACTGACTGAGAATAAAGAAAAATAAACACTTGTATACAATGAGAAAGATAAAAGGTACAAATAGAACAAGAGATCTTGACTTCTGAAGAGTTTTGAAAACAATGGGGAATTTTAAAGAAATTAGGTGAAACTAAATGTTAAGTGGTTGAGAGTATCCTTTCAAATGCTTTATTTTATTCCATGTAATTTATCTCACACTAGACTGAAAACCTTTAAGATTTACTTTATTTTTTTTTTTAGAAACAATTGTGGAAAAGAAACATAGGAAGATATGTTTAGCTCTAAACCCAGAGGAGTGCTACAGGAATTTTATTCTGAGACTTCTATTTATTGAAAATTCAGGTTGTAAATAAATAGTTTATTTCTGCATAAAAATGAAATGTAGTATAACTCTTTTATTTGATCCATAAGGTTTGTATAAAGTAACTGTAGTTAATCTTATTATTTTAGTTCATCATTCTTGCCAGAAACTAATATTTTATTTTTATTGCAAAAGAATAAAGGTATGTTTTATGAATTCTAAAGTTCAGTTTAGAGAGTAAGAGACAGTTAAGAAAAAAAAAATGGAAAAAATCACTACCAAACACAGAGTGACAATTCCAAGTCTAAATAATTTTCTTAGGACAATGTTTCTACTCAGAATTGTTAAATCTTCTGAGATAGGGATCCATTTTCCCCTAATTTTCCTGAAGATAATTTTTATTTAACTTTTATCCATTTGTATTTAACTTTTATCCATTTATTCCGCTTTTTTATGATATATATAATCTTTCTGCCTTTACACTATGCGTTTGAAAGATTTTATTCAAGTGGGAAGTCATTTATGTAACATGAAAAAGAAATGGATTTTTTTCTTCTTGTTCTTCATACATATTCAAAACCAACAGTGAGCCAGTATAAACACACATAAATATTTATGTCACAATGGATATATAAACGTGTATATAAGATTCCCAACAATAGTGTAATCTGATGCAGACCCAATGTTTACTGGATACAGTACTGCCACCTTTTGGTTGCATTCCTCACTGCTACATATAGGTAAGTGCATTACAAATATTTTGTCTTAGAAACTTTATTTTATTCCAGATTTAAACACGCTATATAAAATACAGGATTTTGGGAGAGTCTTTTCAGTTCAGCAAAAGTTTTTCAGAATTTTTAGAGTAACCTTGAATTTGATTCAGTTGCCCAGATAGTGATATGAATTGCATGATCTGGCACAAAGATATTTATATGGAACTGGCATATACAACACAAGATTTTAGAAACACTCCTAAAACAACTGTTTTCCTAATGCCAGTTGAAGGTCAAAGGGTGTATGCATGTCAGGACATGTCAGATGCCACTGGGTGTTTATGTATATGCTTGTCCTTGGACATTACAGGTGATGTAAATGGCTGAGTGTAGTTGTCTACTTCTGTACCTCATTCCACCTCATGTTTCCTGTTGAATTTAAAGTCCGTCCTTGCCACTAATTTTTATGCATATGTGCAGATCCAAGTGTTATTCAGAAGGTTGTTTGGAGCAAAAAGAAAACCTCGACATACTTTGCCTTCTTACAGTCTTAGCATTCTAATGAAGATACAACAAATAGTTGTTGCTAGTTAAATTGCAGCAATGCAAGGGTGCGTGGAAGGAGGAATGTCTGGAGGAGCTGGACGCGTTCTTAACAGACTTTTAACAACAAATACTAACTCAAACTGCTCAGAATAATAGAAGAAAGGCTCACTAATATATTTACAACTTTCACAGACAAAATCCTTTCTATTTCTAACACTTGTCTTTGGTGTCCAGAGGGCAACAGAACCCAAGGTCAAGCAAAATTAAGTTGTGTGGGGTTACAGTGGAAAAACACCAGTACCAGACAGTCATTGCCAGGAGAAGTGAGGTACCCATGGTCCCTGCAGGCCAGGAGATCACTTGGGGTTTCTTGTGTGCATTCAAAGTAAGAGAAAAATTCTGTATTGCCACAAGGTAACATTGAAAAAGGGACTGAAATGGCAAAAGCTGCACGTTAAGTAACTCTCAAACCTATTGGCCTTTTCCACAGATAGGACTGAGTTGCTCTGCTTCAGAACTCTGATCAAGAAAGGGAACACTAAGTTTTGTGTCTAGGTTATGGCCTTTAAAGCATTTTAAACAGTCTGTTTTGCTACTGCAAGGAGTGAAAGCCCCCAGCGCCTTCTGCCTCCCCCCAGAGGACTGTCACATTATGATCTGTTGTGCTGTCTCCCTGCCAATTGAAGAACTGAATCTTAAAGTCATGACAGGTTCTTCTAACTGGCCCTCACAGAAAGTGTCCTTTGACATAGGAAGATATTTTGGTGTTTTTTTATGCTTGTATAATCATTCCTGCTGTACTGCCTGTGCAATTAAAGTGTCTTCAAAAGACGTGTCCCATTACACTTTCCTCACAGAAACATCAATCAGCTGTGAACAAATCAGCACAGAAAAATAAGCACAGTGATATAAATCCCCAAGAAAAGCTTCCTGGTTTAATTGTTCATCTTATTATAAAATTCTATGTGATCTGTTTCAAGTCTGTGAGCTTCCATTATACATATGCAAGCTGTACAGAGATTCGTTGGTGGATTACTCTAAAAATTAACAAATAATATCAATAAATTGTGTATTTGTTAATTGTCTTTTTTTTTTTTTTTAACATACACTTTTAAAAAATAACTGAGTAAGAGACCAGTGGAAAGAGGAAATAATATCTTTAATCTCTATTTTTTATTCATCCAAATAATGAATGCACTTGATATGGTAAGGATATGGGTGTAATTTCTTGGATCAATAAGCAAATCCTGGTAACATTTTTACATGAACGTTGATCACAACAGGAACAAGAAGGGGCCTTTGATTTTGCAGAAGATAAACTGTTGTGAATTTTGTTTAGAAACTTCTGCTTTTGAGAGCTTTCAAGGCAGAGCAACTTTTATGCATGATCCACTGCTGGTTACTTATACACAGGTACTGCATGACTGTCAGGTCACACAACCATTTTAGAAAAGAGCATGTGCATCAGTTACAAGTGAGAATGAATAAATATGATCCTAAAAAATAAGAGAAAGAGTGAAGATTTTTTTTTTCCAAATTATCTAAAGTTTATTAGCTAACAAAAAATTCTGTTGTAGATTTAGTACTTTGGTATATAGAAAAAGATGTACTCTTTGGAAAAATTAATATAAAATATTCTCTACTTAAACTATTATTCCATGGTAAGCTAATGTAATTAGTGGATCACAATTAAATTTTAGGATTAAATCCTTCTTTAAAAAAATCTAGCCACCTTTGTGTGTGTGTGTGTGTGTGTGTGTGTGCATGAGAGAGAGAGAGAGAAAGTACTCATAATTAGATAAAGAGCAGAGATAAAGGTACTGAAACATTTGATGGACAGTGTTCTGAAAAAGTTTTATTAATACGAGTCCCTCTTTCTGCTGCCCCTTCCACTCCCAATTATTAGCTTAACGAAAAATCATTTTATCTACCTGCTCCCTTTGTAGGCTGATGGCTGTTGTATTACTGCTCAGTGTCCCACTTTCTATTTATAGGCTTGGCTGTTCTCCTTTCTCTTTAATTCTATCCCAGTTTAACCCACCCTTTTTCTCTGTGGAAGTAGACTCTCATGTGTGTGGTCAGAAGGGCATATATACATGTCGTGGTTTAAACCCAGTCAGGCAACTCATTCACTCACTTCCCATGACGCTTCTGTTGGCTAGAACTTAGATCTGTGTAAATCTGGGGATCACTCAAAGGAGTAAAGTGAACTGAAGTTGAATATTTGCAGGTGAATAATTAAATGACTGACTTTTGTGCAGAGAAAAGGATCTTTCCCTTTCTTGTTTGTATTTTTTTGGTTTATTACCTTTACTTTGTATTAGGTTTTCCAATAGGAAATAATAATTAAAAAAAAAAACAACACATCAAATCTTTGAATTTTTTACCAAGGTAGGTGTAAATTCCACCCTTTTTGTCATGTTGAAAAACCCTAAGAGTGTAATTAGAGAATCTACTGATCCAGCCCTGAAGGCTGTAGGCCTGTTCTTCTCCCCTTCACATCCAGCCACACATTCTTGTTCCCCTGTTGACTTTCCAGTCTGAACTGTCTCCTTGTGTGTTAGATGTGCCAGTCCAGTATGTGGACAGCAGTGTCCAAAAGTTTGGAAAAGGGAGACCAGGACAATCCCTGTGATTTGCAGCTAGCCATAAGTGTCATTACTTGTACTATCAACCCCAAGCAGTATTTTAGGGACAGGTAACATTGTGATGTCAGTTGCAAATGTCTCATTTTACCTAAGATAACAATAGTCATTGGCCAGCTTGACAGTTGCTGTCTCTCCTTAGCCCTAAAATAGGAAGAATTTCCTGCTCAGATCCTGCTTTCAGGACTATTTAAACTTCTACTACTTAGATTTCTATGGATACCTCATCCCATAGTAAAGTGATGATTTTATTTTGTTTTCCTCCAAGAATTTTATACTGATATCTGTGACCCACTGAGTATATTGGAGTTTTTATAGCACATTTAAGACATATTTTCACCCAACATACGCATCAATAATTTAGCGCTGTTTTTGTTGTCACTTTTAAAACTCTACTTGCATATGTTGGCTTTAAAGAAATTTGGGATTATAGCAATAACAGAAATTTTAGTTTTTTAGAATACATAATAGCAAGAAGCTCATTTAAGGTAGGCACATATATCTTCAATTACAGGAAATCTACAGCATTGCTGTTGATTTTGGTACAAAACAGCTCAAGATGCTAGATTTTCACTAATTAATATGTATTTCCAAGGACTAAGTTAGAAAAGCCTAAGGGGTAGCTCTTCTTTTTCTCTTGGGATTGTCTCTGAGTTTGATAATATTTATAACAGACTTGCACATTTGGCCTACCAGATGTTCATTCTTGACTGAACCACAAAAGACTATGCACAGGTAGTACCTGCAGGTGTCCTTGTATCCATTGTCTGGTCACATAATTAGGATTAATCAATGATTCAATCAGTGATTCAGAGGGGATTAGTAAAACCAGAGATGTGACTGGGAAATATTTCTGGAGATTTTACATATGTATTATACTTAATATGTATTAAAGAGATGGAAAGGAAGTCCCTTTTACCTAAGCATATTTCAGAAAAAATCTTGAAGAAAATTGTTAGAAGAAAACTCTGACATTATCAAAAACTCTCTTGGATTTACTGATTTCCTCCCCAAAATCATTATTTCTTTCATAAGATTATCAGCCCAGTACTGTTTGGATCCATTTAGGTATATATACATCATAAATCTTTGTTTGCTGCTAGGTTTAAAAAAAATAAAACAATTTATGCTATCATAAATATGAAAAGCTACTCAAATTTAAAAAATGATTATTTCTATGTAAACTTTTTTTGATCTAATTTCACAATGGGTATATTTTCTGATTATATATACTTATAAAAGACACAGAAAAACAAAGTCATTCAAAAGGTAGCAACATTTTGTTGTGGATCACTGTAGGCATTCTGAAATCTAGCTCTGAGGACTAAAAAAACAAAACAAAACTCAAAAAACAGTGTCATTAAGATGTTTTTTTTTGAGAAAATGCTGATCTTTAAAAGGATTTCCAGTTATTTTATATGAGAAAAAAAAATAAACCGTAATTGAGTATTTTAAGCAGAATTATGAAATGGGTACCATTTGTACAATTTCTTCTCTCGCAGTAAGGTCAGCATTGTTTTAGACATAAGAGATAGGACTTATCTAACTCTAGATATTTAAAACATAGAAATAGAAGAATAAGTCTGAAATAGAGGCTCAATAACCCTTTATACTATTGGCAGGAAAAGAGCTGTTATTTGGTCATGATTCAACTGACCTATTTTAGATATCTTCATCTTTAAAATTACAAGAATCATATCCTGAAAGACAAATATTCAACTGCCCCCGTGTGTCTAGAGATCTTAGAAATCCTTACTTGTCTGTGCATGGACAGCTAACTGAATCAAATGTCTACAGAAGAGCAGGAGAAAGTCTCCAAGATAATTTGATCTTGATTGTTTTCAACCTCAAGTAAAATAAGTGACATATCCATTAGTTTATCCTTATTTTCCATGTCCAAACATAGAGTCAAATGGGCACATATTAATCTTTACTAACTTCTTTTATTATTAGTGCAGAGAATTTTCTAGTTTCTCTTAGGAGCAAGAGAATTTGGAGCAAAATTCAAAATAGGTAGAGGAAAAGTAAAGAAGACATAGTTAAGGCTTACCTGTATCTTTTTAATGGCTCTTAATGGCTGCTTTAGCAGTGGTATAAGTTCAACCAGTATTTACAAATAGTTTTCAAGCAACTTTTCAAATATAAGGTCTTTCTCTGTCTTTTTCATATTCTGAGGTTTACTACTGAGGATAATTACTGAGGTTTATCAGTTAACACTGTTGTTCCTTATCTGCTTTTAATAGACGGTGTTGTGGTTTAAGCCCAGCCAATAACTAAGAACTTTGCAGCCACTCACTCACTCCCCCACTTCTTTTTCCTCCTTCCACTCCCGAAGAGATGGGGTCAAGAATTAAAATAATATAACTCCTGCAGTTTGAGATAAGAACAGTCCAGTAACTAAGCTTTAGAAAGGAAATAAAATATTTTTGACAAAAGCATTTGATAAGCTAGAAAGTAACAGCCCACTTGGTGGGCACTGTGGTTTTATTTTGAAGAACATGGAAGAAGGGAAATAAATTCAGCAGAAGGGACAGTTACCTTGAAGCAAATTCTTTCCTGTGGATATAGCTAGGCAACTGAGATGAGTTTTGCGTTCAGAAATAAACCACAACACAATCTTGTTTTTCATGGGCTTGCTTCCATAATGAAAGTTTTACACAGCTTGACTTCATGAAGTAAAATGTTGATTGAAAGCATTTGTGACAGTTGTGGGTAGTTAACAAAGTTGTTATTACAGTACTTCAATAAAATGTTGCTGCTTTAAATGCTGGGTACTAAATTGATTGAAGTATACAACAACATTTGCTGGCACTATACTGTCTATGTGTGAGACCACACACCTTTAAATGGGTCATTTTTCCCAATTGATACCCCAATTTTTAAGTGTAAAGAGTAGAGTTACTTACTGGATGAAAAAAAAAAAAAAGCCAAATGTGAATTATATTGCTATATTCCAGGATGGTAAAAAATCTGGTTTACATGTCAAAATTTGCAGAGTATGGTAAAGCCATTTAAAATTTGTTAATCCTTGTGAAAATTAGTCATTAAGAAACTATCTTCTAAGTAAAGAAAAATATTTTTACAATATTATTTGTGAATTTTATAGGTGTGTCAATGAGTATTAAAACTGTAGTTTGTGAGAGACACTAGACCTTATACCACAGCCATGTGAGGGTTTTTTCTTTGTTTTATTTGTTACAGTTTATTATTTTATCTGGGTATATGAGCTTGTGTTTACAATGGGGCAAGTCAAATAAAAATAAACAACTATTTCAATACAAGAAATTATTTTTTATAAAATTAATTTTGAAGGCTTTACTATAGATTTCTCCTGCATTAAATAAGGAACTTCACAGATTTTCTTGCCTTTAGACATAACAGAGCTTTAATCTGCTCCTGCTAAACATACTGTGTTTATTAAATCATTGTTGTACATTTTCTAAGTACAACTAAGCAAGCATTAAGAAATGTCACGGTTTAAGCCCAGCCAGCAATCCAGAACCACGCAGCCGTTAGCTCACTCCACCCGCTTCCTCCCCCAGCTCCTGGAGGGTTGGGGAGGAGAATCAAAAGAATGTAACTCCCACGGGTTGAGATAAGAACAGTCCAGTAACTAAGGTACAACACAAACCACTACTTCTACCACCACTAATAATAATAAGGGAAATAACAAGGGAAGAGAATGCAGCCGCTCACCACCCGCCGACCTATATGCAGCAGTGATCTAACCCTTCTGCGCAACTGCCCCCAGTTTATATAGTGAGCATGACATGCTGTGGCATGGAATACCTTTTTGGTTAGTTTGGGTCAGGTGTCTTGTCTCTGTTTGCTCCCAGCTTCCCCTCCTCCCTGGCAGAGCATGAGACTCACAAAGTCCTCGGTCAGAGTAAACATTACTTAGAAGCAACTAAAAACATTGGTGTTATCAATGTTGTTCTCAGGCTGAGAGTCAAAAACACAGCACTGCACCAGCTACTAAGAAGGAGAAAAATGACTGCTACTGCTGAACCCAGGATAAGAAAGTGTCCATAATTAAATCACACACATTGTGTAGGAGCATAAAAATTAAATAAGAGGGTCTGATCTTTTACATGAACCCTGTATCACCAACAGTCAGGAATTCTACAGGAAAGAAAACACATTCCTATTACTCTGTCTTCCTCCATTTCCTTTTTTCCTACTGGCTGAAAGAACTGTGGTAGTTCTTAAAGGAAACTAAAGAACAAAGAATACAGCTGTGTATTGAACAAAGTGAAAAGTAAGCATGGGGAGCAGTTAAAAGAATTTTAATATCCTTGAAGGTTAAACATGCTTAACTAATCTGACATTGTTACAGACTGGGACATAATGTGTGTATACTAGATGTAGACTGGGAGATTATGCTTTGGTATCTGTGCCTACTTGCCATGGAGCACATACCCATTCTAAGAAACTGCTTATAAAACACACAAAAAATTATAAACTGTGTTAGCTACAAAATTTGGATCAAGAAAATGGCACTGAAAGTAGACTTTTTTTTTTTTTTTGCTTCCCGCTATCAAAGTTTCACTGAAAATAAATAAATAAATAGACAAAGGAGTAAATAAATAAATTAATAAATGCAGTTAAAAGCTACTTACTCTGAAATCAGAAGTAATTTTTGTATGTCATAAAACTGGAAAATGAAAGTTGAAGTTATTATATCAATTTTAGAGATCTGATAAGATTCAGAGACACTTCGACTCTGAGGTATGGAGTCAGAGCCACATCAAAGCTCCCGTTCAAGTTAATGGAAGGCATTTCCAGCTAGTGATTTATTCAGTTTTAAAGTAGATAAATGATGTGAATTACTTTCAGGATATAGCTGCACTGACTATAGACAATTACTAGGAGGTGAGCTTTGCCTAGATACTTATTTTCTAGATGCTGGAGTTAAACGAGGTAAACACTACTTTTAGACTTTTTCCTTCCCATATTTTTATATAAATATGTGGGTTTATAAAGACAGTTGTGGTTAGTTGACCTCAACTGGACACCAGGTGCTCACCAACTTCACTCTATCATTCCCCCTCCTCAACTAGACAGGGGAGAGAAAATATAATGAAAGGCTTGTGGGTTGAGATAAGGGCAGGGAGACCACTCAACAATTATCACCATGGGAAAAACAGACTCGCCTTGGGGAAATAAGTTTGATTTATTACCAGTCAAAGCAGAGTAGGATAATGAGAAATAAGACCAAGTCTTAAAATACTTCCCCCCACCCTCCCTGCCTCCAGAGCTTAACTTTACAATTTCTCTATCTCTTCCCCTACAGGAAGGGGATGGAGAATGGAGGTTGTGGTCAACTCATTGCACTTTGTTGCTGTCATTCTTTCCTCCCCAGGAGGGGACACCCTTTCCCTGCCCTGGCATGTTACCCTTGACACAGGAGACAGTTCTCCGCGAACTTTGCCAACATGAGTCCTTCCTACAGGCTTCATTTCTTCACAAACTGCTCCAGTGTGGGCTCCTCCTTGGGGTGCAGTTCTTCAGGAACAGAATGCTCCAGCATGGATCACCTACAGGGCCACAGGTCCTGCTAGGAGCCTGCTACAGTTCAGGCTTCCCATGGGGTCATAGCCTCCTTTGGGCATTACCCTGCTCTGGCACTGTGTCCTCCATGTGCTGCAGGTGGAGATCTGCTCCCCCATTAAAATCCATGGGCTGCAGGGGGCCAATCTGCCTCACCGTGGTCTGCACTACAGGCTGCAGGAAAATCTCTGTTCTAGCATCTGGAGCACCTCTTCCCTCTCCTTTACTGACCCTAGTGTCTGCAGAGTTGTTTCTCTCACATATTCTCACTCCTTTCTTGTAGTTGCTTTTGCGCAATAATTTTTTACCTTTCTGTTATGTTGCCTATTCTATTTTATGCCACAGGTAATACCACCACCACCCACAGGCTCGACCTTGGCCAGCAGTGGGTCCATCTTGAAGCCAACTGGCATTTGCTTTATTGGACAGAAGAGAAGCTTCTAGTAGCTTCTCACTGTAGCCCTGTAGCCCCTCCAGTACCAAAGCTTTGCCATGCAAACCCAATTCAACAATTTAAGACTTTTTTTTTCAAATGTAAGATTTAATTTATCATCTTTTTATAGCAAATGAATTTTAAGTCTAACACTGGAAGTACCCAAACACGTCTATGTTACTAAAAGCTGAATATCCTTTGCAAGCACTTACTACATTTATTCTGTTTTGGTAGTATTTCTTTCTGGTTGACTTGCACAGAAGAAAGTGTACACTGAAAGTTCCTCACAAAAACCATTGTAGATGAAAAACCAAACAAGCAACCAAAAATAATAATAAAAAAACTTCGCTGAAAAAATAATATTAATACAATATTTTAATATTGAAAAAGAAAGTATCAGGTGACAAGTCATGAAACCAGATCATATATCATGTATATATTATATTAAATAAATTTTATCAACCAAATCAGTATTTTTAGTAAAACTCTTCTTATAAGCTTGGCAATAAAATTCTTTAAGTTAGGTATCAAATGCAACCAGAGTTCAAAACACATTAAGTATTCCAACTGTTTGAAATTACATACAATTTCATGAAATCAGTGTTCCACATGAAAAAGAACATAACAGAAGAAGTATTGTCATTGTAAGACTGGGCTACAGGGTTATGATGACTGGAGCATGTGCATAAAAGCATCCAGTTGCGAAATTGAATGTTTTGTTATACTTCATTTCAGCATTAAATAACAATTTGCAGTGGCTGCCTGAGTCAAGAAGAGCAAAATTTGTGACATCTCAAACAAAGATGAGATTTTGAGGAGATGAGACTGAACAATACTGCAACTGATGTGTATAAAACCATGTTTCTACTGAGCGGGCACTTTGTTTCCAGCTTCTTCTTCATTACTTCTATTAAAGCTATGAATTAAAATTAATGTATGAACCAAAATTCTCCAAAGCACTGTTTATTTTTGAGAATCTACTGACATTATAACAATTTTATGTAAACTTTTTATTTGGCTAAAAGACCACAATATTAAAAGAATATGTTGATGAACCAGAGTCATACTGGCAGTTAACCCTGTGGATTAACTTTAATAGGCTCTGTTTATGCATTTTATAATCAGGGAGTTTCACTTGCCTTTCCAAGCCTTTTCACTTTATGACTTAATTACTGTAAAATCCAATTTGTATTAATAAACCTTTCCTTTCGATCAGCAATATTTTGTTTTGCTATTTAGTTTTCAACTTTTTACGCGTCAGTAGCTATGTGTTCTACTTTTTCATTTTTCGTAATATAGATTCCGTGATTTGTTAAATGGTTAGATAGAGCTAGTCCACCTGATTCTGATGCCTAATTTAAGAAAACAGATTCTGCCCCTCCAGCATCTTCAGAGCTCTCCTCTCGATTGCTCATACTAAGGATTTAGGTGCCCTCTGTGTATGTGCTAGTTCAGCTAGGCTATATCTATGCCAGCAAATCAGACACTGCCTTCAAATGTTCTTATGCACTGAATGTCACTCATCTGTAACACTAAGCCACATAAATGATCCCCAGGCACAGCTCTGGACCATGCCTGCCGGTACTTGCCCAAGCAGTTCCTAGATGGAACAGGTCAGGTACCATTTCCAGCTTAGACTGGTAGACTTCACTATCTCAGTGGTAATACCTGTTTAGCAGTTTAATACCCAGATATGTCAATTTCAATTTTATCTCACATTTCTGGATTTAAAAATTATTAAAAATAATTCCTAGTTTATTTATCAGTTAAATATTGTGGAAAAGAATAACTAGATCTATTTATATTGATAGGTTTATAGCTAAGAAGAGGCTTCTACTTGATGAAGACATCAATAAATGTAGATTATAAATCAGAATTAAAAAGTGTCTACACTACTGTAAGTAAAGTAGTCCAGTATATTGAAATCTGTTTCTGAAGCTTAAAAATATTTCTCTGAACCAGCAAATACCTCTTTCAAATAATGTTTATTTTAAATAGTCATAACTTTTCTCTACTTATAGTTCTATGAAGATTGACATTGTTGATATATTGCTGTAAAAGTTGTTATTACAGATTTTATTAGTATTACTATTCAGGTTATCAAATCAAATGTCAGCATAAAATAGTTGAAGTTTTAGATTTTTGATGGGAAAGTGTATTAGATGTATAAAGGAAGTATTTTATGTAGGTCTATAGGTAGCAAACAAACAGCAAATGCGAAGGAAGCTCATGTTGGAAAGAATAAAATTTTTCTATGAAATAAAATAAGGAGAAAGGCTATTTGTTCTGACATTCAGGTAGTTGTACCTTAAATGCTAGAAAGATGCTTTAGGAAGGGGCAAGAGGGAGCACTCATAATTCTTCCTAGAAGCTAGTTTATATGGATGATTTTACATGGGGCAGAACACATTCAGCTAAAGAGGACTGAGTATTAAGATTTGGCATACACAGTGTTGTAAATCAAATTTGCTCTGTAGCTTTGAAGTAAATTTTCAAAATATGCTTTACTTCTCCCACTTCTACTAAAACAGATCTTGACTAATCACATTCTTTTCTGCCACAATTTTTCCTATATTTGAAAATACAGGACTTCTATATTAAAACATAATCAAAACAAACAAGGGAAGGCTGGATCTGCAGTAACCCAAATACTGCAAAACCCCTGAATGTATTAGTGAGCTGAAGAAAGATATTCAAGATCATGCACATTTTTAGCATGCATTTATACCATAAAATAAGAATAAGGATTAAAGGCACAGACACTTGGAAATTAGTCTCATCCTAAACTCTGAGAAATGGAGTTAAAAGTCTGATATAGGGTTGTTTTAAAAGTAAGGTTTTTAGTATTATGCCTATGACTCATAATACTTGCCTGGTTTATTATTTTCACAATAGTTCCTGTAAAACAGGAACAGTGCTTTGTGTTTTTCTTTTTTCTTGTGTTCTTTCTATATCACAATATTATGATGCTTTTATTATACTAACAGATACAGCAGTAAGCAATTAAGAACATTTTATAGCTGGTGATTGAATCCATGTACTTGTGAAAATGTGTAAACACTTTCAAGGAGAAATATTTGAATTGAAATTTTTAAATGCCTGGTATTATTTGAAAATAAAATTAGCAATTTATGTATGTGTATTTGGAAAACAATATACTGAGTAATTTTCTAGTCAAGAGCTTGAATTTAAACAAAAGTGACACTCTAACTGTATGGATGACAGAGAGCTCCAAAAGTAGTATAGTTGTGATTCCATCATATTGACGCTCTTGCTGCAGTGTAGGGTGAGAGTCCAGAAGCATGCCTGGCACACTGACCTACCTCTAAGTCTCATTCCCTCCCTGATATATAGGGTAGGATTCAGTGTCTGAGTTATTCAAAGTTGTTTGAATGTCACTGCTCTGTGCTTGATGAAAACTTTCTGCCTTTGTGCTTTTGAGAGCTAATAGAGGAAATCATCCTTACTACAGGCAGTGCAGAAAAGCTCTTGCTGCTTTTTCACAGACTTTAACAAATACAGTACTTATGAAATGTTGAAATGAAATCAAGATATCATCAAGACGTGCTTGCAATAGCTGAAGAAACCTTCAGAGAATGTTACTGGTTATAGCACCTTTAAAATGGCAACTTCTAAATTAAACTTTTCCTACAGGAGGTATCTTCATCACAGTATTCTGTCATTCTCACTTTGTTTCTTGACTGCACAGGCACTGCCATTATAGGTTTTTTTGAGGGGAGGGTTGTGTTCTGGTTTCGTTTTGTTTTTTAGGGGTTTGGGATATAGTCTGGGTGTTTGTTTTTAAACTGTGCACCCAACTGTACTGTTAAAAATCTTCTTCACATAGGTCACAAATACATGTATGAGAAATAAGTATTTTACAAGAATTACCTAGGATTAAAAGGATTAATAGAATTTTAACATTCATACATCACTATCTCTAAATGCCATTCAAAAGAAAATAATTCATTAATAAGCAAAATACTGTATTACCCTAATGACAGTAATAGTTCAGAAGAGATACAAGGTTCTATACATGCCTACATATTCACTGGTCCTGAAAAATGTTTATCTGTTGCATCAAGCAGGAAAAGCATAGGGCACAAGCCATAGAATCTAAAATCAATACCAAAGAAAATTATTCCCAGCTTGTTTTAGCAGGAAAGTGATTTTCACCCTAATGCTAAAGTCAGAAGTGTGCTGATGCAAACAATTTTTCCTTTTTCTAAATTAGTTCAGAGGAACTAGGACTCATAGAAATTGTTCATGTACAAATTTTTTGAAATAATGAAATAAAATCGGTTGGTCAGCACATCCAGAACAATAAAAAAGAAAACAGAGTTTCTGGCTCACCCTCGCTCTGAATTAAATTTGTAGTGCTTTGTTGCAGAGCCTGTCTTCTTTATAATGATTTTTTGGTTTTCTTTTTTAACTCTGTGGTGATGAACTAGAACTGGCAGTATTTTCTGTCACCTGCTTGGAATTTTACATCTCTAAAAGTGTCTTTTTCAGACAGATCAAATGTTTGAGGATGCATCCCTCTGTGCATGTGGCATAAAAATTCAGGAATTCTTCCAATTCATTCCTTTTATTCCCATGGAAGAACAGTTAACGACTTTATAGTGGTGTAAAATGGCTTAATGTAGTAGCGAGAAGTATCCTGCAATGAGTGAATTCTTTCAATATTCTTGTATGAACATGTCGTTTGGATCCAGGGAAGCAATAAATTTTACTCTCAATTTTACTTGCTCCTGGTGTTTTTCAAGTCACATTTAAAATACTTCTGAAACTGGGATAAAAGGGACGTTTGCCTTGGGATTGTCTTATAAATACATCATTTCTCTGAGTAGTGAACATTTCAAAGTGAGTTTGAAGAAACTGATTGTCTCTCTCCTGGAAGAAACGATTTTTGTTTCTCATTAAAATCTATGCCTTTCCTCAGAATTTTTCTCTTCCTTCCTGCCATCAAAACCTTAAAAATTTGGACTTTGTAATGTTTTAGGGAAATGTCAGTCCATCCTATTAAGAAAAAAACATTTTGAATGCTACTGTTTCAAATAGTTTATTTCATTAAGATTTTTTTCCATTTCTCAGTAAATCATACAGGAAGATTTGGGGTAAGTAATGAGGGACAAATACAGCATCTTACTAAGATGAAACTGCGGTTAATTGAGAAACATAACATTTGCAATATAACACAGTAATTGTGCTCTACAAAATATTTGTTGCCAGGCATTTTTTTCTCGATTCAGCTATATCCGTCATTTTCTTGCTTCTTAGAAGCTGGTGCAGTGTTGTGTTTTTGACTTTAGCCTGAGAACAGTGCTGATAACGCACTGATGTTTTTAGCTGTTGTTAAGTATTGCTTACACTGATCAAGAACTCTTCAGTCTCATGCTCTGCCATTGAGGAGGCGCACAAGAAGTAGGGAGGAAGCAGAGAGAGGACACCTGATCCAAACTAACCGAAGGGTTATTCCATACCACAGCACGTCATGCCCAGTATAGAAAGTGGGAGGAGTTACCCTGAAGGCCCAGATTGCTTCTCGGGTTGGGCTGAATATCGGTCAGCAGGTGGTGAGCAATTGTATGCTCTCGCCTTGTTATTTCTCTCATCATTATTACTATTGCTGGTAGCAGTAGTGGTTTCGTATTGTACCTTAGTTACTGGACTGTTCTTATCTCAAACAGTAGCATTTATATTCTTTTGATTCCTGGCCCCATCTCTCCAGGAGTGGGAGGAGGAAAAAGAAGTGGGGGGTTATGAATGAGTGGCAGTGGCTGCGTGGTTCTGAGTTACTGACTGGGCTTAAACAACGACACATTTTGACAATTCACTCGTAAGGCTGATATCTTCCAATGATACTGGATCAGGGATGATACATGGTTACTGTAGGAGTAAAGAATTTCCTTGAAGAATCTCTAGGAATTAAATATTCAGATGATTTAAATAAGTACAGACTTGGAAAATGTGTCTGAAAAGATACAGTATGGTATGATAAGATAACACTACTCATGCTCACTTGGGATTTTCTGGGACGGAATTAGTATACTTTGCTATCCCTTTGTACTGTATGGTGACACAAATCACAGCTGATCTTTCCTATTCTATTCTGAATCTACATAGAAATCCATTGCTTTCATTTTGGCAATACAGGAATTTTAACTTAAACTGCTTGTTTTTTTCACTGAGTAGGATTACAGTTTTACGACAATTTTAGGAGTACAATTTTTTTGGTGAGCTGAACTTAATATACATGAATTTAACTGAATTAATCTAAACTAATTCTAAACTGCAATTTAAAAAGACATTACGGCACGTTAGAAAAAATAATGTTGATTTGATTAAATTTTAAATCTGAACACAACTCCAGCTGGTCTGTTAGAAGGTCAGTTTTCACCATTTTATTGGTGACATTAATAATTCACTTTCATATGTTCCAGTTGATTTTATCTTCCTTCCAAATATTCTTCTTCCCCTATATCAGAAAGTGATATTCCCATTAGAACTGGAATAGCCAAATCCTGAAGCCCAGAACTACACACACAAATTAAAAATCATTTGTTAAGAAAAAGGTTCAAGTGCTAGAGAGAATACATCCTCTCAATTTTATTTAATTTTTATTAAATAAAAACATTCTCACTCTTAAAAAAAAAAAAATAATAGCTGTTGCCACTGTGAAAAACTCCAGAAAACTTGACAGTGAAAAGATGTGTCAAGCATGAAGAAGCTTTTAAAATATTTCACCTTATAATTTTTTTTTCTTCAGAATTACAAGTTGTGTTACATGGGGCTTTTAACTTCATAAGTTGTGAGAATAAATTTGAACTGATGAGTACTTCAGTATATGAGTACTTTCTCTTGAGATTTTTTTTTTCTTTTTCATTAGTGAAGGGAAAATCTGCAGCATAAGGACACAAAAAATATGTATGAAAGAAGATAAGAGTACCAAACTCTGCAGAGTGAGAGAAAACATGTAAACTTTTTTTAAGCTTAGAAACAGCGCTAATTTTTTGCATCATGCCTGTACACTAACAATGTGAAATTGCAAACATAAGAAAGACTGAATCTGTTGTTGATCTAATCTGATATTTGGAAGCGTATAAACCACAATATTGAAAAATACTATGAACCAACTGACTAAAATAATGCTTTATGTGTATGTTCTTGCCCAATACAACCACAGAATTCAACAATTTATACAGAAATCAAACAAAGAAGGACTTAAATATGATATCACTTAATAACAATCAGTATTGGAAAGAAGAAATACTACAGATGTAATACTCAAATTAACAAATATATAGTAAATAATCACAGAATCATAGAATAATTTGGGTTGGAAGGGACCTTAAATATCATCAAATTCCAAACCCCTTGTCATGGGCAGGGACATCCTTCACCAGACCAGGTTGCTCAGAGCCCCATCCAATGTGGCCACACTTCCAGGGATGGGGCAAACACAACTTCTCTGGGCAACCTATTCCTGTGCCTCACTACCCTCAGAGTAAATAACTTCTGCCTAATACCTTATCTAAATCTGCCCAGGATTATATAAAGATTAAAAAAGATAAACTTCCATGAAAATGAATGGGTAGTTATGAAGTGCTTGAAGGACAAGACACACTTTATTCCAATGCTTAAAGGAGAATATATTTTAATGCTTCTGAGTTAAATCAGTGTTTTTCTAGTTAATGCGTATTGTAGGAAATGCAATCAGAAATTGTGAGGATTATATCCAATAGGAAAGGCAATTTATTTAGAGCTAGAAAAACAGTGTATGTATTGTTGGTTTCCACATATGTGGGAACATAAAATAATTCATAAAGATACAACAGATTGTGAAGCTTGCAAAGAAATGGCTCTTAAAATAATATTCATTGCTTTATATGTTGTACTGCCAACAGAATGAAATAAACTCTAGCTGTAGTGTTACAAACTTTTATTAGAAAATCTGTGAAAGCTTAACTGAGAAGTTTTTTTTTTTTTTTTGGTAGAGTGTATAACCTTGAGATTCTCCCTGTAAGTTTTCACACTTCTGCTCTTATTTTTGAACAGATAATGGAATTTCCCTCTGGATAAAATTTAAAGACTAGTTATGGACAAATAGATAAACATATTTGTAAAACTGAAATCTTCTTAGTCAACATTACTGCGTTCTGCGAAATTTAAATCTCATATGCTTTCTGTAATGGCAAAGATGAATTTTTATTACTCTTTTTTTCCATTGGCATTGTAGAAAGAATTTATAAGTGATTGAGAACAGGGGTTCCTTTTTGGTTCATATATCATTAACATAATTATTACAGTTCCAAACGTGAAATCTTTATTGTAGTGGTAGTGCTTGAACCAGAAAAAGCAGAGCTTAACTTTTATATTCAAGCTCTATTTTGCATTTTAAAAGATCTATCATTTCATGTCTGTGTTAGAAAGGAATATGATATTGTCACTGCAAAACAAGCAAATTCTGTTAAATTATGTATTAAAGGACATCAGAAAGGACACTAGCATTAAGCAATTTACATGAGACATTGAAGTAAAGGTTCAAACTTTTGTTCTGAACAGTCAGTACAAACCCTGAAACCTTTATCTTCAGATTTTCATATTTGGATCTATATTTTTCATTTTTTTTTAAATACATAAACTAGTAACAAATACTGAAACAAAGTGTTAATTCTGTCTTAGATAAAAGAAAAAAACTCTGAATCTCAGAATTTTACAAGGATGACCTTTTCTCTAACTGGAAGCATTGCTGAATAATGTCACACAGCATTACTTTAAACTTCTGACCTTGTCTTTGCATTTAAATACATACCACTGTATCTGGCCAAGTATTAGGTTTTCTATAGAATCATAGAACAGTTAGGGTTGGAAAGGACCTTAAGATCATCTAGTTCCAACCTCCCTGCCATGGGCAGGGACACCTCATGCTAAACCATGTCACCCAAGGCTCTGTTCAACCTGGACTTGAGCACTGCCAGGGATGGAGCATTCACAACTTCCCTGGGCAACCCATTCCAGTGCCTCACCACCCTTACAGTAAAAAACTGCCAAGACTTTAATTCCTCCTGACATAGTTTTAGGGAAGTTTGCAATAAAATTGTTATTTCATTTTCAATCTCTCAAGGGCCTGTCATTTTTCCCATAAACCACACAGAGTGTTGTAAAAGATCAGCTCCCACCTCACCCACCAAGCAGGATGGTAAATATGTAAGCCATATTTTATTTTCTTTCCCAGTACATACAGATATTTTAATTAATTTTAAGAATTCTCTGGCTGTGTCACTTTCTTTAAAATAAAAATGAATTTGATTTGTATATTCGCTAAATATTTCGGATGAAAGGATATGAAACCCTTGGGGTTCTGTTCAAACAAATGTTGCATGGCCTCCTAGATTCTGGGTACACAGGGATCCAACACAATAACCTATACACAATACACAATAATCCATATTCAGGGCTGGCAGTCTGCAAGGAGAAAACCAATTTAAAACTCTGTTCCACAAGAGGTATAATGAGTTTCCTGATCTGAGAAAAATCAAAGGTTGTAACTGAAAATGCATGAAGGCAATAATCCTGTTGTAGTCTTCCAATAAGCAGTCTGCTTTCCTGGAGAAAAAAACAAAAAAAAAACAAAAAAAAACCTGTTATGAGTGTCATCTATTTCTTCTGAGATAAAACAGAAATTGTTGGTAACCTGAAACTCTTAACTGTTTCAGTTTCCATGAAATAAAGCATGTTTATTTTTCTGTTAAGTGCTCTAAGTTCTAGATACTTTTCATATGGGGTCACTAAGAAAAGCACATTTATTTATACATACATATATATGTTATTTATTTGAGGTGTAAAGGATGCATAAATTTTATAACTGTTGGCCAAAGTAATCTTCAAATGGATTGATTTTTCAAACCACATTCTGGTCCCCAAAAGGTAACAAAGTAATCAGACAATACTATATGTAACAAAAAAAAAACAAAAGAAAACAAAACCATTAACTTGTACTGGTTGCTTCTTCCAGTTCTGTTCTTCCATTTTTCGCAGGGTGGTATTTCATCATGTACTATAATCAGGAACCAAGAACTGCATGGATCTTGACTCCTTACAGGCATGTGGGAGTATGGCAGCTCATTTATCTGCAGCTGATTGACACAAAGTCTCTCTCTAAAGTTACTTCTTCCCACAGGCAGAGCTACCCAGCTCTGTTCAGCTGCAGCAACTTGGCTTAACAGTGACTTGCCATATAGATTATTTTTTTCCAAGGTAGCATAGTAGGCAGCAAACGAAACGGATAGGGGAGATCAGATAGCTCCTACTGTGACTGGCTGCATGGAAGACTGTATTCACAGAATCCAAGATGAAAGTCTCTTTTTAAAGAATATACATCATTTCATGAATTCTTTTACTGCATCTGCCCTGTACCTTCTAACCAAATATTGTGTTCTGACCTCAGCAGGCAGCTAAGCTGCTATCCCATCACTTCCTCACTCCCCCTCAGCAGGACTGGGGAGAGAACTGGAAGCACAAAATCAAGTAAAACTTGTGAGTTGAAATTGAGAGAGTTTAAGATGGGAACCAAAGATGCATGCAAAAGCAAAGCAAAACAAGGAATTCATTTACTACTTCCCTTTGGCAAGCAAATGTCCAAACAGTTCCTGGAAAGCCAGACATCAGCATGTGCAGGGGTCACTTGAGAAAACAAATGTCATCACCATGAATGTCCCACCTTACTCCTCCTTTCCCTGATCTTTTATTGCTGAGTGTGCTGTCATACAGTATGAAGTACCCCTTTGGTCAGTTGGGGTCAGCTATTGTGGGCCCTCCCAGTTTCTCCTCATAGGAAGGTAGCAGACTGAGAGGACCTAGGTGCTCTGCCAACATTCATTAGTTCCTGGAACACTGGGGTGCTATCAACCTCTTTTAGTTGCAAATCCAAAACATAGCAACACACAGGCTGCTATAAAGAAAATTAACTCTATCCCAGCCAGACCCAGTAGACCAAGTATATAATCTAGACACTAAAATGCAGTGAAACTTCAACCATAGGAACCATTAGTTCAATACAGACTTTGTATTTCAATCTCAAAAGGCTATATTTGGGAATTTTACATTCTTCATATCATTATCTGCATATTGTCCTCTATGTAACCGTCAGCAGTCTTCTGATGGACTCCAGACATCTTAGTCTAAATCTAATTCTTTATCAGTGATTTTCCCATGCACCACATAGCTTTAATCACATAGATGCTATAAACAGATTTTATATTTTCCAGGGTTTCAAAAATCAATGCATTAGCCTAAAATTGCTGCAGAGAACATGTAGGCTTTTGGAGAAATTTAACTTAAAACTATAGTATTTTGAAAGTGTTTAAGTTTTAAACTTAAAACTTTTAACATTTTAGCAAACTTACCTGCCAAAAATTGCACTGGCCTTATTTCTTCCTGAAAATTCTTGAATACATATAGTCATAAAATTTAAAGTCAGCAGTTATTACAAAATTGAACATATGGTACAAATTTAAAAAACGACCTATTTTTATGTTTTTTTCTCCAAATACCGGAGTTGGCCTAATAAAAAATACTGACTCTCCGTTTTACCTTACTCTGAGAATTCAAATGTGGTATTGTGACCATTTTTTCCACTGAGAAAGGATTGACCCAGGCATAGTCTTATTCTTTAACAATCCTCTTAATAACTTCTGGTTCCCAAGATAAGGCGGTCAAGTCAGAAACTATTAATGTTTAACATTTCTATTGACAAAGTAAAAGATGATTTTTTTTACAATGAACTTCGAATAAATTAAGTTATCTTCAATAAAGAGAATTAATTCGCTTATAGAGTAATACTTTCAGTATATTAATTAACCAAATATTGCTCTCAGGGTGCAAAACTAATCATTTTTGTACTTTCTATTATGTGATTAATGCAAAAATGCAGGTATGTATTCATCACTCAGATTGTAATTTACATTACGGTTGGTAGAAATGTAATTAAGGTTATTTAAAATAAAAGCAGATTACAGTCATATAATCCACAATTTAATTCTTTAATTTAAATCTGGTTTATGAGAAAAAGAATTAAATTGGGGGAGGGGATTGAGTGTAAAACATTAAGTATATTTCTGTTTTTTAGCAAGAAGAATTATGTTTGGTTATTTGTTATGGGAGATGAACTGCTGAAAACCACTGTTTCTTTGCATGTAATCCTGTAATTCTTAAAAAAAAAAAAAGCCACAATATTGACTGAAGGACAGTAGTTAGGTGTCATTTTTTTTGTTATTAAAAATAATAACACTGTTGTTTAACTGATTTGGTTACTAGCATGGTGAGATGCCTTATGGTAAGAGAAAACATGGATACAATAAGTGACATATGAGTCAGTGGAGTAAAGAGAAACATGCTTGCAAAGCTGCAGGATGAGCGAACATTGAAAATGCAGTGAACATGAGGGAGAAAAACCTTAAATATTTCTAAATTCACCTAAAAGGATAATGAAAATTTAAAAGGGCAAAGTGGCCTTGAACAGAGTAGAAAATTGAAATGAACAAGCGGATCACTGCAGAGTGTTGAATAACAAAACTGTAAAACTTTACTGGACAAGAAAGGAAACCTGTGCTTTTATGACAAACTAGAACTTCTATTCAGTCAGATGAAACAGGAGTATGAGCATGAGCCCTTTGGGCTGAGGATAGTTATAGTAATGAGCTCATATAATTTTCCTGTTGATGAGCAATGTAAAGAATGGCTTCTTCTACTTTATTTGCTTAGATTTTCTTCCTAGAAATCCTCCATATCACAATTTGAAAAACTGCTCAAACTGCACAGGAACTCCAAAAGTGTAGTCAGAAATGAGAACCACAGACAAGTGAAAGAATATTCTTTTGTAGGATCATGCTACTCGTAATTTTAAATTCTCTTGAATATCGCTTTACATAAATTTCAGAAGACTTTTAGTGAGGTAGGCTGTAGATACTCAGAATATAAAAAAACTATCATTTTCCCTAAGGCCTAAAGAAAGATAAAACAAGCAAGAAATATCATTATTTTTAATTTATTTTATATTCCTGAACACAGGGGCTTTTTGTAATGTGTTAGGCTTTATTAGACAGTTACACAGACCCAGGATAGATTTTGAGAGCTCTAAAGTACTGCAACTTTTTGTTCCATTTATTTATAACATGCATGATGCAAGTTCAAGCCCTTTCTTTCTTGCTTACTACCAATGTTTCTTTGGTCCGCATATCTCAGAACATTTTTTACGATGAAAGTGAATGTTTTCCTCTTTCTTTCAACTGAGAGAGAAGGAACCACAGATTTGAGATCTTTTACAACTATAGACACTTTGCATTTATTTACTTTTAAGACAGTATTTTTCTTTTTTTTTTTTAAACTACTTTTCTAATTGATTTAATATCACTGATGTCCTGGTTTCAGATGGGATAAAGTTAATTTTCTTCCTAGCAGTGGGTGCAATGTGGTGTTTTGGCTTCAGTCTGAGAAAAATGCTGATAAGACACCGATGCTTTAGTTGTTGCTAAGTAATGTGTACCCTAATCAAGGACTTTTCAGTCTCATGCTCTGCCAGTGAGGAGGGGCACAAGAAGCTGGGAGGAAGCAGAGACAAGACAACTGACCCAAACTAGTCAAAGAGTCAAACTCACAGGCCATCATGCCCAGTATGTAAATGGGAGGGAGATAAGCAGAAGGGATTGATTGCTGCTCAGGAATGGGCTGGATGTTGGTCAGCAGGTGATGAGCAATTGTATTGCGTATCACTTGTGTTTGTTGATTTGGGTTTTTTTGTTTTGGTTTGGTTGTTGTTTTTTTTTTTCTTAGTTTTATATGTTTCTCCTTGTTATTTCCCATTTCATTATTATTAATAGTATTAGCATTATATTGTACTTTATTTTCTTGTTCTTATCTCAACCCATGTGTTTTACCACTTTTCCAATTCTCTTTTCCAACCTGCTGAGGAGGAAGGGAGTGAGAAAACGACTGCATAGTATTTAGCTGCCAGCTGGGGTTAAACCACAACTGATCACGTGAGAAATCTAGTGTTTACCCAGCTCAAATAAAAACCAGGGAGCATATGTATAAGTAGATAAGGGTAGTTCTTTCTATTCTCTGTGTAGTCTGCTTGTACTGCTTGTCTGCTAAGCCACCTAATCTAAATGAGAACATTTTTATCCTCTGAATCTGCAAAAAAATGTTAGGTATTTTCCAAGCATAATGTGTAAAGTCAAAACAAATTAATCCTGTTCCTTATTTAATTATATATATATGTACCTTTGAGACATATGTTTCTGTGAGGATAGTATAGAAAAGTTGCATAAAGCATGAGGAACACTTCTACCTTAAGCATCATAACATTTTTATGAATTGATTCCATTTACAGTCATTTATACACAGGAAATTTTTGGAGTGATGCCTAATAATTCTGAGGTGCGTTTTACTTCTATGCGTAGTAAAATATTAGTATTTGAAAGTGAATAGGTTTTAAAATGTCTTTCAAATTCAAGAGTTCTAAGATCTTTGATACACAAATTAACATCTTCAGAGCCAACAGCAGTTCAAACTGGAATGTGGTTTCAGAATGGCAGTCCAAAATCCTGATCTTGAATCAGCCCTATGCACATTTCAATAACCACTAACATAATTAGAATCAGCCACAAGACTGTGAAAGAGATCAACCAGGAAATCCTAAAGCCATATGACATTGATGGGAAATACATTCCAGATTTGGCATCTGGTTTCATTGTTGAAGTAGATAAGAAAAGATCCCTTTTCAGAAGCAAAAAAACCATGCATCATTGTAGAGTTGAAGTCACACAATAATGACATACACTAGTATATTTAGTATATAATTTCTAAAACTAACTACCTTTGAACTTTATAAACCCAGTTCTGTTGTTTTTTTTTAAGATAGCTTCTGTCTTCATTTATTTAGAACAGACTATGGATTGACATCCAGAATGGTAGAAACAAGCACAATTTATTTATTTTATTCATTATAAAAAATGGAAGGTGGAAAGGAAGAATTTCAGTGTCCTACCCTTCATTATAGTTATTATTACTTCTGTTATTCAAATCCCTTTTCATAGATTTTTGATTATGTAAAATCAGATCACGAACTACAAAAAAAACCCTTCCAACCCTCCTCCCAAAAAAAGTATTATACATATTGTCGTGGTTTAAACCCAGTCAGGTAACTTGTTCACTCACTCCCAGTGAGTGGTACCGAGCTGACAACAATCGAGGTCCGTGTCCCCCCCCCCCACTGGGGTTCTCCCCCACTCCCGGAGGAATGGGGAGGAGGATCGAAAAAAAGTGCGACTCCCACGGGTTGAGACAAGAGCAGTCCAGCAACCAATGTACAACAAATCACCACCGCTACTATCAACTACAACAATGATAAGGGAAAATAACAAGGGAAGAGAATACGATACCACCGGCCAAGAAAACAAGTTCCACCCGGAAGCCCGTGTCCTTCTGGGTAACTCCCAGTTACCCCCCACCCCGGGCATGATGTGCTGTGGTATGGAATACCTCCCTGGCTAGCCCAGGTCAGGCGCCCTGTCTCTGCTTCCTCCCGGCTTCCCCTCCTCCCTGGCAGACCATGAGGCTCACAAAGTCCTTGGTCAGGGTAAACATCACTTAGCAACAACCGAAAACATCGGCTTCACCAACACTGTTCTCAGACTGGAAGTCAAAACACAGCACTGTACCAGCTACCACAAAGGAAAAAAAAAACAAAACATGACTGCTACCGCTGAACCCAGGACATTATCCACTCCTTATTCCATACCATTCACATCGTGCTCAGATCCCACATTTTCAATACACCATCGCTCTCCCATATATATACATCCATATACATACAGACCAAGAGGAAAAAAATCATTTTCTTAGTGCATGGACCAATCCCTATAATGCTGCTGAGTCCATTCGGTCCATGATGTTCAAAGTTCATTCTCTGTTGGGATGATGGCTGGAGGGAAGTCAGGGCCAGTCGCTGGTGACCTGGAGACATCTAGTTGATGGGCTATAAAAGCATTACACAGCAGGCAACAGCATACAATTGAGTTCACTGGCTGTTTTCCCCTAAAATCAAATCCCCTTGAGGTATACATAGGACTTCCCCATCTTCCCACATTACCCACCAAGTATATCCAGGTCCCTGAGCAAAAGCAATCCCACGAGTGGGTTTGCCTTTACCTGAAGCAGGAATTACCCAGACTGTCTTCCCCAGCAAATTCTTCATATGCACCACAGGAACTTTGTCCCCCTCTACAATATGTAAAAGTTCTGACTGGGCTGGGTCAGCCCTGTTGGCAGCTCCTCTGGTGTTGACCAACCAGGTGGCCTTTGGTGTGTATTCCAATGCTTGAAAGTTACCCACCCATTGCTCTCAGTGTAGTTTTTAACAGCCCATTGTACCGTTCGATTTTCCCAGAGGCGGGTGCATGGTAGGGGATGTGATATACCCACTCAATGCCATGCTCTTTGGCCCAAATATCTATAAGGTTATTCCGGAAATGAGTCCCATTGTCTGACTCAATTCTCTCTGGGGTGCCGTGTCGCCACAAATTCTGTTTCTCAAGGCCCAGGATGGTGTTCTGGGCGGTGGCATGGGGCACAGCGTATGTTTCCAGCCACCCGGTGGTTGCTTCCACCATGGTAAGCACATGGCGCTTGCCTTGGCGGGTTGGTGGCAGTGTGATATAGTCAATCTGCCAGGCCTCCCCATATTTATACTTCAACCATCGTCCTCCATACCAAAGAGGCTTTAACCGCTTGGCTTGTTTAATTGCAGCACATGTTTCACACTCATGAATAACCTGGGCAATAGTGTCCATTGTTAAGTCCACCCCTCGATCACGGGCCCATCTATATGTTGCATCTCTGCCCTGATGGCCTGAAGTGTCATGGGCCCACTGGGCCAAAGATAATTCACCTTTATGTTGCCAATCTAAGTCCATCTGAGCCACTTCAATCTTAGCCGCTTTATCCACTTGCTGGTTGTTCTGGTGTTCCTCAGTGGCCCGACTCTTGGGTACATGGGCATCTACATGACGTACCTTCACCACCAGGTTCTGCACCCTGGCAGCAATATCTTTCCACAGGGCAGCAGCCCAGATGGGTTTACCTCTGCGTTGCCAGTTGCTCTGCTTCCATTGCTTCAACCACCCCCACAGGGCATTTGCCACCATCCATGAGTCAGTATAGAGATAAAGTACTGGCCACTTTTCTCGTTCAGCAATGTCCAGGGCCAGCTGGATGGCTTTCACCTCGGCAAACTGACTCAATTCACCCTCTCCATCAGCAGTTTCTGCAACTTGTCGTCCAGGACTCCATACAGCTACCTTCCATCTCCGATGCTTTCCCACAATATGGCGAGAGCCATCAGTAAACAAGGCATAGTGCTTTTCACTTTCTGACAGTTTATTATATGGTGGGGCCTCTTCAGCGCGCACCACCTCCTCCTTTGGTGACATTCCAAAATCTTTGCCCTCTGGCCAGTCCATGATGACTTCTAGAATGCCTGGACGACTGAGATTTCCTATTCGAGTTCGTTGTGTAATTAGTGCAGCCCATTTACTCCATGTAGCATCAGTTGCATGATGTGGAGAGGAGACCCTGCCTTTGAACATCCAGCCCAGCACGGGCAACCGGGGTGCCAGGAGGAGCTGTGCTTCAGTGCCAATCACTTCCGAAGCAGCTCGAATCCCTTCATAGGCTGCCAGTATCTCTTTCTCAGTTGGGGTATAGCTGGCCTCAGATCCTTTATATCTCCGACTCCAAAAGCCGAGGGGTCGACCTCGAGTCTCCCCTGGAGCTTTCTGCCAGAGGCTCCAGGTAGGACCGTTCTCCCCAGCTGCAGTGTACAGCACATTTTTTACATCTGGTCCGGTCCGGACTGGTCCAAGGGCTACTGCATGAACTATCTCACGTTTAATTTGCTCAAAGGCTTGTTGCTGCTCAGGGCCCCATTTAAAATCATTCTTCTTCCAGGTCACATGATAGAGAGGGCTTACAATTGAACTGTAATTCGGGATGTGCATTCTCCAGAACCCCACTGCACCCAAGAAAGCTTGCGTTTCTTTCTTATTAGCTGGTGGAGACATTGCTGTTATCTTGTTGATCACATCTGTGGGGATCTGTCTATGTCCATCTTGCCATTTTATTCCCAAAAATTGAATCTCCTGTGCAGGTCCCTTGACCTTACTCCGTTTTATGGCAAAACCGGCTTTCAGCAGGATTTGGATTATTTTCCTCCCTTTCTCAAAGACTTCTTCCGCTGTATCGCCCCACACAATAATGTCATCAATGTATTGCAGGTGTTCTGGAGCTTGCCCCTGTTCCAGTGCAGTCTGGATCAGTCCGTGGCAAATGGTAGGGCTGTGTTTCCACCCCTGGGGCAGTCGGTTCCAAGTGAACTGGACACCCCTCCAAGTAAAAGCAAACTGTGGCCTGCACTCTGCTGCCAAAGGGATTGAAAAAAATGCATTGGCAATATCAATCGTGGCATACCACTTGGCTGCCTTTGACTCTAGTTCATACTGAAGTTCTAACATGTCTGGTACGGCAGCACTCAAGGGTGGTGTGACTTCATTCAGGCCACGATAGTCTGCTGTTACTCTCCATTCACCATTAGACTTTCGCACTGGCCATATGGGGCTATTAAAGGGTGAGCGGGTCCTGCTGATCACCCCCTGACTCTCCAGTCTACGGATCAGCTGATGGATGGGAATCAGGGAGTCTCAGTTGGTGCAATATTGCCGCCGGTGCACTGTTGTGGTCGCAATTGGCACTTGCTGTTCTTCAACTTTCAGCAACCCCACAGCAGAGGGATCTTCTGAGAGACCAGGCAAGGTGGACAGCTGCTCAATTTCCTCAGTCTCCAAAGCAGCAATACCAAAAGCCCACCGGTACCCTTTTGGGTCTTTGAAGTACCCTCTCTTGAGGTAGTCTATGCCGAGGATGCATGGAGCCTCTGGACCAGTCACAATAGGGTGCTTTTGCCACTCCCTCCCAGTCAGGCTGATTTCAGCCTCCAGCACAGTCAACTCTTGGGATCCTCCTGTTACTCCAGAAATATAGATGGGTTCCGCCCCTTGACAGCTTGATGGCATCAGGGTACACTGTGCACCGGTATCTACTAGAGCCTTATACTTCTGTGGGACTGATGTGCCAGGCCATCTGATCCACACAGTCCAGTAAATCCGATTGTCCCCTACCTCCACCTGGCTGGAGGCAGGGCCCCTCGAATGGTTGTCACAGCATTGGACACTTAAGTCGTGGTGAAAGGGATTATTCTTCGTTATCACAGGAGCTGGAGTAAAATCAGCTCTTCTATTCCATCTGGGAAACTGCTCACCAGAGACTGAAGCCGTAGCTCTCATGGGACAATCAGTCTTGGCCCTTGCTGCCCTCTTCACTTCACTCACCCGTTCCTCCAAAGCTGAAGTAGGTTTTCCATCCCACTTTGTCATGTCTTCTCCGTGATCCAGCAGGTAAAACCATAGGGTACCCCGTGGCGTATACCTCCTGTATCTCCTCTCTTGAACAATGGGACGCCTTTTGTTAATAGCTGAGACGTTTGTTGGCACACGTGAGGAGCTGGATAAATCAGATAGATCGTCCCTCAATTGTTCGAGGTCCTGGGACAGTTTTTTCACAGCTGAGATGATGGAAGGGGTGAGGTTGTCTTCGAACTCTCGGAGTTTATGAACCATTTCATCCACTGTTAGTGGTACTATGTCATTCCAGGTTACTGTTGCCAATGAATGGGCATATGATGACGGTGCATTCCGTGTAAGTTTTCGCCACATGGGTCGTGTACATTCAACTTCATCTGGATCTATAGGTGTATCCCCGTTATTCGGCTTGATGTGATAGAGCATCTCTACGATGGCCGATTCCCTCAGAGACTGGATGCCTTTGTCTATAGTAGTCCACTTGGCCGAACGACTCGTAACATCGTCCTTGTACGGAAACCTTTCTTTCACAGCTGCCAAGAGCCGCCTCCAAAGGCTGAGGGACTTTTTCTCTCTTGCAATTTCTTTGTCAATTCCCCCTTCTCTAGCAAGTGATCCCAGCTGCTTGGCTTCTGTACCTTCTAGTACCTGACCATCGGCCCCATTGTCCCAGCATCGGAGTAACCAGGTGATGATGTGCTCCCCTGGTTGACGGGTAAAATCTTTTCGCATATTCCGCAGCTCGGTTGAGGTCCGAGGTCGAGAAGTTACCTCTTCTTCTTCTTCTTCGTCATGTGATGATGACTCCTGATCAGATTCTGGACCGGGTGGTGAATTCATTGTTTCTTCATCTCGCTTCACCCTTTTTGCCTCCTTTTTACTTGTTCTCTTGCGTACAGGGGCAACCGATATTGGTACAAAGTGGTCCTCTGGTTTGGCTGCAGTGATTATCACTGCGGTTTGAGTAGCAACTGTACTTGTTGCTGGGGGTGGTGTAGCTGCTATATAAAATACATAATGCATATGTTTGTAGTTCATATATACATATCTGTGGTTCTTATATATACAGACACATATCCTAGAAACATATGACAGACACACATCTTAAAGAATGAGAAAAAAAATTACTATTTTTAAACCCGAAGTATATAAATGCTACATTAATTGACAGAATCAGTTTTTGAAGTCAAATAAGTCAAATATTGTTGTTATATTTTTTCAGAAATCTGAATTATCTATGCGACCTCAAACAAACATTAAATGAGGAAACATAACTGTCCAAGATTTTTGCTAGACTTTCTGAAGGATATTTTAGGCTGTATTAATAATCCTAATAATACAATATTAGGATATTGTATTCTACAAAACACTATTACATATTTAGAAGATAAGCATGCTCAGATAAATCTTATTTTAAAGTTAGTCCTAGTATAAAAAGCTAGGTTTTGTGGGATTCTGGGGAGTGGCACGATTTTAGCCCTCTAATGCATGTTTGAATTCTGATTTCATTGCTGATGCATATTCTGAACACCTTCAGGACCAAAACAATGGTGAAGACAATCTAGCATCTTAATATTTTGCTCACTTTACTTGGTAATACCACCACTTAAGACACTAATGATGACTAAATTTCAAAACTGAAAAGCAATCCACTGGGAGAGAAACAACCTCTACAACGTGTTCCAAATAAGAGACCAAAATAGAATCATTGCCTGTATTATTACTTATTTCTGAAAATCTTACTTATGGGTTAGTCTTGGTCTTTTTTTCATTCAGGCACCAAAGCAGATTAATAGTATAAGAGAGATAAATCTGATAAGAGCAAAACAGGACTGGTAGGAAGCTCCTAGCAGTCTTCTCTTTATGTCACAACAGCTACCTGTAGCCAAACCCAATAGCAGCTTGAAGGTGACATCTAAATGTGTTAAACTTGACATCTGCCTCAATAAATAATGTCTGATGATTAAAATGCATAACACTAGTTTAGAAATATGATGATGATAACATTTAAAAATATGAGTAAAATCAGGAAAAAATAGCATTGCAAAATATCTCTACTTGAATCACATTCTAATTTCTTTTCAGTGACTACAACAGTGTTACAGTTAATACTTGTCAATCACAATACATTAAAATGAACATTTCTAATGACCTCTTCTGACATTTAAGAACAATAATAACAACAGTAAGATATTAATTGATATTTGTTGTGGTTTAAGCCCAGCCCTTCAGCAGATATACAGACAGAAAACCATGAAAGTTTTAAAAAAATAAATAAATTACCAGATGCTAAAAGAGGGTACAGTGAAAGAAGTAAGAAAAAAAATGTTCTTTCTGAAAAGCATAAACATTACATTATATTTATTTTAATTATTATTTATTACAGTGTGGTAATAATTTAGCTAGCTGAGAGACCCTAACCCAGCTCCTCTCTCACTTCCACTCCTCAAGAGAGGGATGGGGGGAAAATGTCAAAATAAAGGCAGCATGATTACTTGCTAATTATCATGATGGGCAAAGCAGAATAAACTTGAGAAAAATTAGCTTAGTTTATTGGCAGTTAATAATAGAGTTGGATGGTTATTCTGCTGACACAACAAAATGAGCACACGTTAGCTGTATAACATTCACAGTTTATTAAACAAGCACACCAAAACGAATAAACACACTAAGGAAACAAGCACACTAGCCCGAATTGGACATATATCTCTCCGTATGGTAAATAGGTACAATAAGCAAATCATATATATATATAAATAGATAAGTAAAGTACAGAAGAAAATTAGCAATGTATGAAATCATTACTGCACAGAGAGAACACAGATTAAGAAGAAATCCATAACCAATTACCACTGAATCATTGTCCAGGCTCACACTTCCAGCTGGGAAGCCCCACTGCAGCTGATGCCAGAAGTATCAGGTAATTGAGAAATTTCTTCTTAGTGTGAACACCCATAGGTGGGGCTTCGGATTTGGCTACAGGAGAGTCCCACTTTTACACCCTTAGAAAAACAAACGGCTTTATGCCAGATCTGTAATTGTTTACTGGTGGTGCCATGCAGTTCATAATGATCTCACTGTTGTACATGCCAAAAACACTGGCCAGGTGTGCAGGCAAGTATGAAGATCCCAGAACACCTGCACACCTATGTTTTCCTGTCTTTTTCTGACAAACAGTCAAAATGAACATAAAAATATATACTCTACCAAATACACTTTGACAGAAAATATACTTGTTATGTCTGTCAGTCATGAGTGGGAAACAACTCTCAGCTAGGTTCTCATCCATTACAATGGTGTGGCAGATGCTCCTGTCCTGGCCAATATCAAGGCCCTCCAGCTGCACTCTCACAATGCTGGCCCTGGTTAAGTAACACTAACTGCCCCTGTGCAGGCTGACCCCATCCATTTACAGTGACTGTTGTTGTGCAGCAGGTAAAGACCCCTGGCCAATGACAGTTAATGTGACCATATTTGACCACAGATTAGATTAGACCAAGGGTATAAATGGAGCTTCCCCATGGGCGTCAGTTGAGTTGGTCCTTCTTGGACCAGTGAGTCTGCAGTCAGGACATTCCCGTGGGGTCAGGATGCCACACAAAGTAACTCCTCAAGGTTTACAGCCTTTGCCTTATTGGGTGAGTGATTGTGCATTCTGGGTTATCCATCAAAAAACCTTATGAATTCTTAAGTCAGTTGTGTAGTACCAATTCCGTTTAACATTCTGAATCTGTTATCCAGCAAATGTTGATGGAGTTTTAATTGGTTTTATAAAATAAATTCTATCATTGGTCTCAATTCATAGCCTCTGTGACAGATGGTGAGAAACAAAGTCAAAACCAAAAACATTCTCCTTTCTTTCCAGGCTCAACTTCACTCTCTCCTTCCTGACTCCTCCAGCTCACTACCCTTACCTCCAGCAGCGCAAGGGAGAATGAAAAATGGGTGGTTTTGAACAGTCCATAAGGGCATCTCTTTCTCCTTACAATTCTAGATCCATTGCTGAGCTTAATAAAATCAGCTGTATCTCTTCTGTCAGCCCCTGCTCACAGAGGCAACCAGTGCAGCCCCTCAGCACTCGGAACCTTGCTACATAAATTGAATACATAGTCAAATGTGGCAGGATCATATCAGGAACAAACAGCTGTGAAAAAGTAGAGGGCATCCTCACTGTCTGGAACACATAGGACTGTGTCAAGTAACTAATTTTAGCATGTGTCAAAATCACCTTTTTTTTTTTTTTAACAACTAAATACATTCAAATTTAGCTATACAGTAGGCAGTTTGGACATGTATATGAGTGTACCATGCAATGTATCACCTTTTTTGTCAGGTGAACTGGTTTATTGCTACTATTGCATTATTTGTTATTGTAATTACTGTTGCAATTGATATTACTATTACATATATCCTGAATGTTAACAGAAAATGGTAATTGGCAGGTTACATAATGGCTTCATTTGCTAGAGAAGCAAGTAAAGGGTGCTAATAATCTCCCACCACTCCATTTCCATCACTCATGGTGTCTCCTTCACTTGAAAATAGGACAGCAGCATAGAATAACAAGCACTGGACATATCAGGTTACTTTCATGTCTTTCAGCATACACCAAAAAACAAGATCTCACATCCATTTTCTGGTTTATCTTATACATGTTCCTAGCTGTAAAAACCTATAATAATGACTTTAAGACATTTCTGCTAAAAGAGAGATGCAGAATGAAGTTTACATCTTCACAGTCTCTATGAAATATATATAAATACAATTAAACTGTCAAAACTATCTTAATAATATATTTTTAAAACATTTTAACTTCATAATTTCATCTACCTCAATGTTTGAGATGGATCAGAAAAATAAAAATGTTCTTCTTTGGAAAGCTTCAAATGTAATACATTGGTCCTTGTCAACTTCCTTGCTGCTGAATATTATCTTACTCAGATTCTCACAGGAATTGATGCAACTGTGTTCAACTAAGTATAGCCTATGTTAAAACACAAAAAAAAAAAGGTCTACCACTCCATGAGTAACATTACAGTTTCTTTCACACAAATGTGAGCTCCTTGACTTCTGCACTACTGTATACTGTCAAGTAATGTGAAGATTTCCTTTGAAGTGCAACATTTATAAACCAAAATAAACTGTAAAAAATAATGAAAAGCTCTGCCAAACAGAATATTGGACTGCCAAGCACCAGTCATAACTTTCTTCCTCTTTATTTATTCACCTAATTTATGATTTACTCATTTTTGCTGTAAATATTGTCAGTAGTAGGAAGAACTGAAGTTGAAGTGACATGGAAAGAAGAAGAAAATGAGAATTTCCTGATATTTCCAGAACCTGGTATATTGAAAATCTGGAAAAGAATATCATCTCTTCTAGAGAGCATGAGATAATAACATAATAAAATAATATGCAGAAATATTGAAACATTGTATCTGCTTATTCTACAAAAGAGAATAATTATGACAATAGTCTGCAAATATATGAAAGGTTGTTGGGAAGGTGAGGGAGGATAAATTGTTTTCTAAGTATCTTCTAAATAACACCTTAAAGTAATAGGCTTAAGCTACAGCGAGGAGAATTCATAAAAGTAAAAAAAAGAATAAAAATCCAAAACAAAAACGAAAACCTCCCAAAACCAAATCAAAGCAAACCCAAAACCAACCCACAAAACAAAACAAACAAAATAACCCCAGGAAAATACCTAGCAAACTTCTTAAGCCTAGCTGATATGTACTTCCTAACTAATATTTAACGTGGGAATTAACTGTCTACAAATTCTGTAGAATAAAATCTACTGAAAATATAAGTAAAATGAAATTTAAATATTATTCTTGTTTCAACAGAACTTTGAAAACCTTTTAGCAGATGAATATTCTACACTAGATAAACACCTACAGGGCTCCAAAAGTTCCAAATAAAAATGCTTTTTGACAAAGATCATGCACACTCATTAAAAAAGACTATGTGGCAGAGTACCAGCCATATGTTAGCTTGATTCAATGGCTATGGCAGCCTTGCAGTAGCATCTCTGTCCTCTGCCAAGATATATTAACCTGAGTAACCAGATAATGGCTGGACATGGGTCTAAAAAAACCTTTCAGATTTTTGCTGAAATGTCTTTGTGTGTGTGTGTATGTGTTTGCATTTATGTATCTGTTATAGCATGATACAATAGCTGGACGGAAAAGCGAACACGTCATGGAATGTTAAGAAAAATGTGTTTTACCTAAAGCAGGTGCAGTTTCATTAACTGTAAACCCTTTTTTTTCCTTTTATATCTCTACTTTACACATTCCTTACAGATAAGATTGCCAGTGCCATGCTATTGAAATAACTGACTTTTACTACAAGTAATAAACTTATTTTTGAATCATGGAATGGCTGACATAAACTGACTCTTGTCAGTGACAGGTATTCCACAGTCCTGTTTGTATTTCAGCACACAATTGAATTCAGAATTAAATTTTTTTTTTTCATTTAATAGCACATTTTCCACTGTGGATTCATAAAATTTCCAAATAATTCCTTGTTAAGATAGCTAAAAACAGGCGTTACTTTTTTTGTAGTCTTACTGTACAGTCAGTGAGACCAACAGGTGCAGCCAAAGTTGTAACCAGAACCTGTTGTTTTTTCAGTCCTTATTGTGAACTGTACAAGAAAAGTTTTAGCATTAAGATATGAAAATGTGGCCTGATAGTTATCAGTTAGTAACGATTAAATGAGATGGTCAAAGAAATTTAGGAAAAGGCATCTCAAAGAAGACATACTATACTTCATATTTCAGAAGATAGACTGAAAGCTGAGTTAGTGGGATCACGCATTCAGTAAGGTATTGCATTAATATCTACTGTTGCTGTAGCAGGTAACTGTTTCCATAAAAGTTATGTATTATCACCTGTGAATTTACCAAACTAGGGGCACTAGATATAAAGGCTTTTATAACAGATAATTGTTATTCAAGGACAATTTTACAGGTTTTTCCACTAAGTAGGGGCTATTTTTTACATACTTTCTTGAAATTATATCTTGAAATTGTTTCAGCTTAACTATCTACATAAAGCTTTTACTTGTCTGTTTTTTCTTCATTTTCTTGTTGTCATGACCACCTCAAATTGTTACGTAAAAAAAAAAAACAAAAACAAAACCCAAAACCAAAAAACAAAAACAAAAATCAAATAAAAAAATCAGCAGTTTTTCTTTCCTACATTTTACAACTTGCATACCATTAAAATTGTTTCTACCCCTTGCATTTTTTGTTCTTTGGAATTTTAGGTATAAATTCCAAGTCATTAATTTTTTTAAAGTAATTAATCTGTCAAATTAAACATAGGCAAACCTGAACTTCAGTTTCAGCCATAAAACCTCTCTTTGTTTGTGAAATCTGGTTTTGGACAGAGTGTGAGTGGTGATATTTACTGAAACACTAAAAAAAGGCTGTAATTTAAAAAAGAACAGACTGTCTTTTTTGTAAAATACATAACCCCAGGAAATCTACTGACTGAAAAAGATAAAAGCCAACAAGCAAAAAAATAAAAATTCCATAATTTTATCCATGTGTTTCTTCATGGGCTACTTCCTGTGGGCTGATGTAACACTCACTAAATAGCACCTTATTCTCTAATAGTATCAGGACTTTCTTTAATATTCTCTAATAGCATCAAGACTTTCTTTGATATTATCTAATAGCATTGGGAACTTTTACGTGACTTTCTAGAGTCTCCAAGGACACTTATTCCACCCCTTCCCTAGCAACTTGTTCTAGTTCTTGATCACGCTCAGGGTAAAAAGAGATTTTATGTGAGTCAGAATTTCACAGAATTTTTCAATTTGTGTCCATTGCCTCTCATTCACTTTGGAGAAAAGTCTGGATCTCTTATCACTATGCTCTTCCATCAGGTAGCTACAGAAAGAAGAAAAAAGTCTCTTTTCTGCCTTCTAAAGGCAGAAAAATCCCAGTTCTCTCAACTTCTTTTACGTCATACGCTCCAGCTCCCTACCAACTTTGGTGGCCTTCTGCCAAATCCCAGAATGTCAGTGTCTTTTCTATAGTGGGGGAACCCCAAAATTATACACAGTACTCCAGAAGAAGTGTTACAAGTGCCAAATAGCGGAGAATAATCTCTTCCCTTTACCTGCTGTTTACATACTTACTAATATGGCTCTTGGTGTGATATATAACAGTATACCATACTGCAGATGGACATAAGAATATGTGTGGTCAGAAATGAAGATACAACTCAGGCAATAAGACTTGCTTTAAAATTACTGATTTGTCTATTTGGAAAGCTATGACATTGGATTAGACAGGAATGGTCTGACAGAAAGATGTAGATTAAACTAGAACACTAGATAAAAGATACAGCCTAAACTAGGAACAGATTGTATGCTAGACAGGGAGTAGCTTGGACTAATAAATAAGAAGACATAGGGAATAATATGGAGTTGAAAATCATAACTGATGAAAACTGGGAAGAGGAGGTGCCTCTCCTAAATTGTTCCAGAACAGTTTTTCTTGAATCTTCTACAGGTATGGACTCCTTTTGGGAACTCAAGGAGAAAGATCTAATATGTTTCTAGTAGTTTGTTTTGTTAAGATGTTATGCAACATTCTAAATGAGCTGCAGTTTCATAACCTCTCAGAGATTCATGTTTAGGTAAATTGATTTGCAAGAGACAATGTAGGTGTGACTAGCAATTATCATCTGCCAAAATTAAACACAGCTGTCTTTCAACAACTTGCAAGATGTCACTCAGCAGCACAGTTATATGAGGTCCTAGGCCTGAATTCCTTCCTTTCAAATGTTAGATATGTAATCACTGGAGAACAGGAAAAGTGAGGAAGTAGGAAGGGTAGGTCTATCCTGCAAGTGAAGGCAAGTCAGGAGCCAAAGGTGACAACAATATAGGCATGGATCATCACCTCAACAGCAAGAAAACAGTCCCACAAAATCCAAAGCAGGGAAACAGAGCAGATCCTGTGGCAGCAGCAGGTTCAGTCACCAGCCTAGTGATCATGAGACAAGTCCTATGTGTTGAGGAAAGTCCAAGATCAATCCACAAGCCTGGTTAGTAGTGAAGGCCTGTCAAGGAATGTCTGGACATGTGCTAGCCTACATGTCTCAGGCAAGGGCCAGGATCCTGGGCCTGAGCTCAAATAATGATCCTGAGCTCAGTGCCAGAGGGAGCATGATGAAGGTCCCAGGTGAGGATAGCACAGGCGACTCAGACTTATTGGTGGACTCAGGGCCCTGACAATAAACACCTCCAGAAGATGATTCAGCTCGTCTAAGGTCAAATCCACAGCTAGATTCATAGCCTAATTCTTTTCACTGAATGTGGAGGTGGTAAAGTTTGAGTTGACTCCTTTCTTAGGAATCTCATCTTAGTTCATGAAGTGCATGTGAATTTGCTTAACATCATGTAAATAAGTTCAAGAAAAAAAGTGAAGGAAGAATATGGGCCTGAAGATATTAAGTTAAATAATTAAAGTAGGTTTTGCAATGACCATATAAAATGTAAAACTGCCTCCAAAAGAATGATGGACTCTGGCTTCATTCTCTTCTGAGAGACACTTTCTTCTTATGTGTGATCAGAGATGAGTTTACAGATTCTGGTGTTTAGAATTCTATCTTTGGCATAATGCTTAGGTCTTGTGGTTATGAAAGCTTATCAAATGAGAAATCATCTGCAAAGCAGAGAACAGTAGCTATCATTGTTGCTGTTAGGTACATTAGCTTTCTTCCTGTTTACATATTTATCTTAGTTCATGGGTTATTTGCCATAATAGTAACCTGAAAATGAAGTAGATCAGTAAACCAGAATCTGAAATCAAGGAAACAAATTTCTAAACTCTCAAACATGTAAGTTACATTGAGCAAAGATGAGATGGCTTGCCTACCTAATTATTGTCAAGGCAGACCCAAACTGAGTCAAAGACAATGTATGTAAAATATGTTTGAGGACCAACTAAAAATTAAATGGAAAAATAAAAAGCTTTCTCTAATTAAAGGACATTTTGCAGTATGGCTCATCTGCATTAAGTGTATATTTTGGAAAACTCAGATTTGCCTAGAAAATTATCTACATAGAAGTCCTAGATTTGTCCAATAAGTTTAAAAAAGTAAATACCTTCATAAAATAGTCTTTATGACAGCATACTTTTTTAAATTCTGGAAATACTAATGATTTAAATCAGAATAACAAAATCTAAAGCAACATTCTATTTCATGTAATGTTATGGAACCCCTGAACAATGAAAACAGTTGGATAAAGAGAACTGTATTCTAATAACAGGTATGTTCTTGCATTATGGACAGTTGAAAGCATAATATGTCAGTTGAAAGCATAAACTCTAACAGTTTTTCTGAGTTGCTCTCTCTTTGTTGCAACTGATTTCCTGAAAACATTTAATTACTATTTTGCTGTCCTTGTTAAGTCACTTTAAACAGATAGCCATAGATCCATTTAGTCCTTTTGATATGTGAAGATAACAAACACATGAGTAAGCTTTCTTATTACAAGGATCCATGGGTTCATAGATGTGTTGTGTGTTGTCTGAGGAAGAAGAAGGTGAAAACAAAGAACTTTTCTTTAAGTCATGTATCATAATATAGAGGGAGTCATAATTGGCTCTAAATAGCTTTTTTTAATTATGCATTGATATATTACTACATGAACGCATGTAGGAAATCCAGAACTGATTTTATGCCAAAAAATATTTATTTGTATTATCAAATAGTACCGTTGTTTTAATTTTGATAGTTCATTTTTTTCTTATTGCTCTGACCATGGTCATAAGCTCACAGTAGTTAACTGAATATTATTCTTTTCTGTCAGAGACAGTGGCACCAAGGCAAGAACCCGATTGCTTTGTTCTTTAATTTTGCTAGAAATTTTAAAAGGACCATGCTCTCTCTCTGGGTACATGTCTATTATAGTGCTCAGCATAGATATTCAAGGGCAGTGGTTTGATAGACAAAAAAACAAAACAAAACAAAACAACAAACTAAAACCATCACCACCAACAAAAAAAAAACCAAAAACACCCAAACAGAATTATTGAATATATTGCACAATATCTGCTACCGTAACAAGTGGTGGATAACAACTATCACAAATAACTGTAAGAGGTGTACTATATGTGCCCAGTTATATCACAATAGAAGGCTATAATCTATTTTCAGATTCCTAGTTACGTCAAAGGAATACATAATTAATTCTTTGATGGGAGAAGTTCTGGTAACACATTAATTCTGTGGATGATGCTTCAGTCCGTGAAGTCTGAAACAACCTTTTTTAGTCCTAGTTTGAATTAGTATATTAACAGCAGTAATACTGCAGTGCCCAGACTGATGATGCAATAATTTTCCAGCTTATTCATACTAAACTTCAAAAGTATTCATATCAATTCTACTGAAGTTACTCTCTCAGGAGTATTTTTGCAATGTGTGTGAATCGCACATGAAAGTACAACCATTAAACAAGTGGTCGTGCAGCTCATTGGCAGTGAAACAGATGAAGTTGCTTCCCTAAGGTAAAAGACTGTGTGAACCCTGTCACTGTCTTTGATCTTATTTCATAGAAGCATAGAATCACAGAATAGTTAGGGTTGGAAAGGACCTCAAGATCATCTAGTTTCAACCCTCCCACCATGGGCAGGGACAATTCACACTAAACCTTCTCACCCAAGGCTCTGTTCAACCTGGAATTGAGCACTGCCAGGGATGGAGCATTCACAACTTCTTGGGCAACCCGTTCCAGTGCCTCACCACCCTCACAGTAAAGAACTTCCTCCTTATATCCAATCTAAACTTCTCTTGTGTAATTTTTAACCCGTTACCCCTTGTCCTATCACTACAGTCCCTAATGAAGAGTCCCTCTCCAGCATCCTTATAGCCCCCTTCAGATACTGGAAAGCTGCTATGAGGTCTCCACACAGCCTTCTCTTCTCCAGGCTGAACAGCCTCAACTTTCTCAGCCTGTCTTCATTCAGGAGGTGCTCCAGTCCCCTGATCATCCTTGTCACCCTCCTCTGGACTTGTTCCAACAGTTCTGTGCCGGTTTTATGTTGAGGACACCAGAACTGCACACAGCACTCCAAGTGAGGTCACGCTCCTTTTGATGCAGCCCAGGGTACGGTTGGCTTTCTGAGCTGTGAATGCACACTGCCAGCTCATGTTGATATTCCCTTCAACCAACACCCCGAAGTCAGTCTCCACAGGGCTTCTCTGAATCTCTTCTCTCCCCAAACTGTAGCTTTGCCTGGGATTGCCCTGACCCAGGTGTAGGATCTTGCACTTGCCTTGGTTAAACTTCAGAAAGTTGGCATCAGCCCACCTCACGAGCATGTCGAGGTGCCTCTGGATGGCATTCCTTCCCTTCAGCATATCTACTGACCCACACAGCTTGGTGTCATCGACAACCGACAAAGATACTGAGCAATACTGGTCCCAACACAGATCCCTGAGGGATGCCACTTGTTACTGGTCTCCAGACGGACATTGAGCCATTGATCACAAATGTTTGCTTGGGACCATCCAGGTCTTTTTCCACCAAGAGGTTCATCCATCAAACTGATGTCTCTCCGATATAGAGACAAGGATGTCATGCAGGACAGTGTCGAACACTTTACACAAACCCAGGTAGATGGCACCAGCTGCTCTACCCCTGTCCATCAGTTCTGTAGCCCCATCATAGAAGGCCACCAAATTGGTCAGGCAGGATTTCCCCTCAGTGAAGCCATGCTGGCTGTCACCAAGCACCTTGTTGATTTTCATGTGCCTTAGCATGCCTTCCAGGAGAATCTGCTCCAAGATTTTGCCAGGCACAGAGGTGAGACTGACTGGTCTGTAATTCCCTGGGTCATCCGTTTTCCCCTTCTTGAAAATGGGGGTTATATTTCCCTTTTTCCAGTCATCGGGAACTTCACCTGACTGCCATGATTTTTCAAATATGATGGCCAGTGTCTTAGCAACTTCATTTGCCAGCTCCTTCAGGACCCGCAGATGGATTTCATCAGGTCCCATGGACTTGTGCACATTCAGGTTTTTAAGATGGTCTTGTACCAGATCCTCTCCTACAGTGGGCCCAAGGTCTTCATTCTCACAGTCCCTGCATCTGCCTTCCAAGAGTTGGGTGGTGTGGCCAGTTAAGGCTGAGGTAAAGAAGTCATTAAGAGCCTCAGCGTTCTCCAAATCCAGGGTAGACCTCACAAGAGTATAAACTGAAAAAATAAAAGTAAAATATAAACAAAAATAAAATATAAACAAAATCTTTTTCCAGTCATCAATTGCAGCTCATGCTATTTAAATTGTTAAAAAACTGTCTCCACACATCCACATGACCCACACACATTCACAGAGAACTGACACCATGCTAAAGGCTGAGCCAGCAGTGAAACTGTTGGATGTCACTCAGTGTGACCAGATGAGTAAGAGTCCTGATTTTCCAAGACCCTGGTGCCTGTCACAGCTTGACCAGACATTTTTTTCTGTTGCGTGTTACAAAAACCAACTGTATGTGCGTGAGGCAAAGAACAGAAATTGTTAGTGAGCTGCTATACCCATCTCACTCAGACCTTAGATTTTATATTACAGGACCCCTGGAGCCCATTTAGGTAGTCCTGCAAGGAGCAGGGAGTTGGACTTGACGATCCTTGTGGGCCACTCCCAAGGCAACCTCTTCCAGTGTCTCAGCACCCTCACAGTAAATAACTTCTTCCTAATATCTAATCTAAATATACCCCCTTTCATCTTAAAGCAATTGCCCCATCACTATATGCCCTTGTAGGAAGTCCTCCAGATTTCTTGTATCCCCCTTTAGGTACTCGGAGACTGCTCTAAGATCTCCCAAGAGCCTTCTCTTTTTCAGACTGAACAAGTCTAACTCTTTCAGCCTTCATAGAAGGATGCTCCAGAGCAGTGATCATCTTTATGGTCCTCTCTGGACTCACTCCAGCAGGTCCATGTCCCTCTGTGCTGGGGGACTCCAGAGCTGGATACAGCACTGCAGGCCGGTCTGATGAGAGCAGAGTAGAGGGGCAGAATCACCTCTCTTGACCTGCTGGTCACCCTTGCTTTGATGCTGCCCAGGATATTGTTGATGTTTTGGGCTGCAGGCACATGCTGCTGGGTCATGTTGAGCTTCTCGTTAACCAACACCCATAAGTCCTTCTCCACAGGGCTGCTTTCAATCCATTCTCTGCCCAGGCTGTAGGTGTGTCTGAGATTACCCTGACCCAGGTGCAGGACCTTGATCTTGGCCTTGTTGAACTTCATGAGGCTGGCCACTGCCCCATCTCACAAGCCTGTCAAGGTCCCTCTGGATGACACCCCTTCCCTCCAGCGTGTTGACTGCACCACACAGCTTGGTGTTAGCAAACTTGCTGAGGGCACACTCAGGCCCACTGTCCATGTTGCTGACAGAGGTGTTAAACAACACCAATCCCAATACTGACCCCTGAAGATTGCCACTCATCTCTGGTCTCCACTTGCACGTTGAGCAATTGACCACAACTCCTGTAATGTGACCATCCAGCCAATTCCTTATCCACCACATGGTACATCTGTCAAATCCATGTCTCCAATTTAAAGACAAGGGTGTCGCAAGAGACAGTGTCAAGAGCTTTGCACAATTGCATGTAGATGACGTCAGCTGCTCTTCCTTTATCAATCAATGCCCTCATTCTGTCAGAGAAGGTCATTAAATTTGTCAGGCATGATTTGCCCTTAGTTAAGTCCTGCTGGCTGTTACCAATCACCTTATTTTCCATGTCCCTTAGCATTTTCCCCAGGAGAACCTGCTCCATTATCTTGCTGGTCATTGGGTTATTATATTTATAACCCTAGCACAGTGATGGAGTGTAGAGAAAGACAGGCCTGATATGATGCATAGGCCTTCAGGATGTGGCATAGCATACCTTCAGGATGTGGTGTAGACGAGCACAGGCACAGGGTGACAAGAGATAAGACACAGGCTTGGCACTGCAGATGCCACAGATATAAATAAGTCATCCATAATTAAAGATAGATTATAGATAGACTTGGACATGGATGAAAGTGGGTTTGGTGGTATCAAACAAAAAAAAAAACAAAACACCACAAGCCAAACCAAAAGAAACAACTAGTATCTAACATGTAAAAGGCACCATACACAGTATATTTAGATGTAGAATGGACCTGTAGACCAATGATGTGTAAAAGGATGTTAGCAAACATGTCACAATGATCCCAACTTGCCCCTCTATCAAGTAAAAAGAAACCATCAAACTGAAAAAAATATTCCTCCTGGTGATGGAATTTAGATGCTGACAACTCACTGTACACCCACAAGAAACATTTTTTTCTTTCTAAGTGGTTTTCTCAGCTGATTTAATGAGTGATTGCTATTTCTAGTATAGTGAAATTTGGTGAATAACAATTCTGTGATCACTCTGCCCACTGCTTTCATGATTTCATAACTCTCAGTTACATCTTACATCAGACAACTAAATTAAAGCATTTTTAATGTAAGGAATTTTTGTGAGTCATCTTCCCCCATCTCTATCTTTCCCCCTAGCTGGACCTATTCAGAGCAGGTTGCTTACAGCTGAATTTGGCTAAGTTTTGACTGTCTCCAAGGATGACGATTCCACAAACTCTCCAGGTAACATCTTCCATGGTTTAAGTATCCTGGGAGTAATTTATTTTCCTGTAATGTTTATTGGGAATGTCATACATTTTCTTTCAACTTCTGACTTTTGCCTTTCATTCTTTTGCTGTGTATCTCTGAGATGGTAATACTGATTTTTCTCTTCTGAGTTTTAACTGTCAGTTCTGTGCTCAGCAAGCTATTTTCCTAGCATTTACCTTATGTTTTTTACACAGCACCTCTTTTTTTCAACTCCAGACACAGTTTTGTAAGGTCTTCTCAGACTTCCTAGCCATCAAAACAAAATATTTAAATGAACTTAGTATCTTTTTCAAACCCACAGGCATTATGCATATGCTTTTTTCTAGGCTGTTTATGAATATATTGAATAAAATTCATCATACCAGCCATCACAAGGGACCTCTGTGTTGGCCAGTCTCTATTATGAAAGTCATCATAAAATCTTACACTTTTCCAACTTCTTAATCAATGTTTTTATTGAGTCTGACTTCCAACCCCTACGCTCACTGGCAACACCCACTTGCCCTACACTGAGGTATCAGAGACTGTTCCCCCAAGGGCCCTAGGGACACAGGCAGGGCTCTATAGCAGACCTAATAGAGTTGTTCTGTATACATGCTTCCTTTCTGCCTCTAAAATAAAGTTTGATTATATAAAATCCAAGTACTCTTTCATGTCTCTCGGCTTTCCCTCTGCTTTTACTGAAAATATTTCTCCATGAGATTTCTTTTTTGATTACCAGCAGATTGTCTCCATTCTACTTAATGTGAAACTCATTTTTCCTGTAGTTTCTTTGGGTATGGCATATGTAGCTGGCAACGTTACACAAGCTGTTGCCATGAGACCTGGACTCCCCGCTGGGCAGAACCCTACCAACCTGAATTTCACCCTTAAAATGCTCCTTCTGTGTTTTCTTACTTTATTGTTGCCAGCATGGGTTAGGAGAATCGGTTCTGATCTTCCACATCAAGTAGCCCTATTTGGTCACCTTTGGTATCACAAACTCAGCAGTCACTTAGAGAAATAACCTAATTTACTACTACCATCACCTTCTTCTTCTGCCCCTGTTCTCTTAATTCCTGTTTTTGAACAGATTCCCTGTTTTCTTAATCTGCAGTACCTCTTCAATAACAACAAAGTGAGGCCTGGTCTTTCTGTTTTGTTATACCTCAAGTTCAGACATGTCTAAAAGTTCAGAGAAAAGTGCAGGGAGGAGTGAATGTTATATTCTTAGAAATTCCCACTCCCAGTGCAAGCTAAAAAAACTACTACATTCTCTCTCATGGTTAGTCATCATCTGCCTTTCTATCCTCTCAGGCAGAAGGAAGCTCTGCTTCATTGGGATCACCTTGACAAGACAATCCTCTTCGCATTCAGAAGCAACCACTTAGTATGTCTTTGCTTACTCAAACATTGAGCCAAAATGCAATACCGCAACCAAAATAACATCCAGTGACTGTCCAAATTCAAAATTTACCCAGATTACTAGGAAGTTATCCTCAGATCATCTTCTTCTGGGTCTTCCATATAAAATTGCCATGAACACTTTACTGTGTTCTATTTGTTATTCACTGCTTCCTTCAAAGTGACAAGGAAAACTGTAGAAAAAACAGAGCACCTATAAATTTAAAAGGTATGCAGGTGCAACTTGCATTTTGCATTTTGCTCCCATTGCCAAGACAATAGAATGTAACTAATCCTCATTTTTTACTATTATCAGCTCTGACTTAAATGATATTTGTAGAAGAAATTAATGAGAACTGATATAAATAAGTTAGATTTTCCAGTACAGAACAGGACTGCAGTTGATGGAGATGTAAAGGGTTTTAAGCAAGTATGGGTATAATGCAAATTTTTGTAGTAAGAACTCTGAATTCAGGTAAGTGTTTTGTTTCCTCTTTTTTTTTCACTGTTTAGCCAGTTTCACTTTTTATTAGGCTTCTTGTCTACAGCTCATCTCAGACACAACGGTCACAATATTTCTTCTTACATCTTTCCACTCAAGCCATTCTGTTATTGAATTTGTAGGACATGCTATCTATTTTTGTCTGCTAAATAGTGCTAAACAAAGTGTTATTCTATCAAAAGTTTAGGTCATTAGCTATGCAGAAGAGAATATGTGTATGAGTCCTGATGATTCTAATAGAAAAAAAAAACAAACCAAAAACCAACCTAGATGCTGTACTGGAGATATTCCCAGTTAAATCTTGAAGAATAGTAACAACACCTAATTTGAAAAAAGACAATTGAGCGCTAGAACAGATGAACCTGGGAGAAAAGAAAGGAAGAAATTTGTTCATAAGGAGGTGAGAAGGTAACCAGAAGTCTGAAACATAATAGAATTTATTTCAAGAGAAATAGAATGTTGAAAGAAATTAGTTTGTGATGTGTGTAATTATGTTATTCATCACTGATAATTAAAAAAAAAATAAACTAAACTACTATAAGTAGGTTGATATTTAATATGCATGTTCATTGAAAAATATTGGTAGGGTCACCAATAAAAACCATCTGAAAACCATCAAGTTGATCAATGTCTGCTCTGGAATCCAAATATCAAATCTCAGTATTCTATGTGAGACATATTTTTATCATAAAATCATAAATGTGAAACTATCTGAACATAAAAATTTCAAGGAAGTCCACTTCATTCTGACAGTCTGAAGTCAAACTAACGCTAACTAGTCCAATTTCATCATTCTGTGCTTAAACACAGCTATATGTCAGCTCTGGGAAACTCAGCACCTCTTAACTGTTCTCATCAATGATTATTCTGTTTTCATGTATTCCCTTATAGCATTGTATCTTAATCTCATGCTAATTTATGCTAATGTATGCTAACTAATACAGATTATGACCTGTGCAAAAGTGTAAATGTTTGAGGAGTACCAAGCCTGTACCAGTACCTCAGCTGAAACAAAGGATTTCAGCATTCTGTTGATCTGTACTAGGATACTTCCTATTTGATAAATTCTTGCAGTATTTCTGTGAAACTTACCCTGAAACGTAATTCAACTCCAAAGAACGTGTCTAAAAATTCTTAATATATTTAAGTTTATGTTTTATTTTGAAGTATGGTTCTTAAAATAAAAGTAAGCTGGGTTGCTGTGAGAAAGCAGGGTCGTGTAAATATATGTCTGAAAGTATATTTTGACTCAGAATCCGTATGTAAGATCATGATCTGTAGGATCATGATTGCATGACTCATGTATATAGATAACTCCTACATCAAAATTATTCTTGGTCAAATACTTTTTTTTTTTTTAATTTTTGAAGTTATTCTTTTCTTTGTTAGTGCAATTCCGTATCATCTATCACCTAGTAAAATTATAAATATCTTTGACTTAGTCCTCAAAAGACCTTTATTAAGACTGTAGTAAAAACACCAATTGACATTTTTAAGGTCATGACCAATACCACTTAGAAATGAGGTTAAATAAAAGTTCAGTCAGTAACTCCAAAAAAAACAAAAATGCAGATTTCCCAAAAGGCTATAAACAGCTATATTGTGAACAACCTAAGTTCTAGTGTATGAATCTGGGGACAAAGCCGTACCTAAAAGACCTATATTTAAAAGACCTTTTTGGCACATATGAATCAAAGATACACATCCTAACTTAAGAGAAAATAGTGTTGTTTTCAACTCTTGGGATATTTTCTGTTCCTTTCTAACAGAACATATAGAACATCAGTTTCTTTTCAGTCTTGTCATAGAGGACTCAGTATGAGAAGTATATGTCCTCCTGTACTGCTTATTCCTGTGAACACTGTAATTTCCAACTACAATTGTTATCAAAGATACATATGAAGTAGTAATGGTAGAGTAAAAGAAATTTTAATACGTATGGACATATAACTGCGCACTTAAATCATGCTTTTAATGTATATGTATCTACCTATAGGTTGCCCCAGCTTATCAGGTATAATTTAGAATCATAGAATCATAGAATAGTTAGGGTTGGAAAGGACCTTAAGATCATCAAGTTTCAACCCCCCCCCCCGCCATGGGCAGGGACACTTCAAACAAAACCATCACACCAAAGGCTCTGTCCAACCTGGCCTTGAACACCACTAGGGATGCAGCATTCACAACATCCTCGGGCAACACATTCCAGTGCCTCACCACCCTCACAGTAAAAAACTTCCTCCTTATATCCAGTCTAAACTTGCCCTGTTTAAATTTTAACCCATTAACCCTTGTCCTATCTCTACAGTGCCTAACGAATAGTCCATCCCCAGCATCCCTATAGACCCCCTTCAGATACTGGAAGGCTGCTATGAGATCTCCATGCAGCCTTCTCTTCTCCAGGCTGAACAGCCCCAACCTTCTCAGCCTGTCTTCATACGGGAGGTGCTCCAGCCCCCTGATCAATCTCATGGTCTTCCTCTGGACTTGTTCCAACAGTTCTGTCGGTTTTATGTTGAGGACACCAGAACTGCACACAATACTCCGAGTGAGTTCTCGCAAGAGCAGAATAGAGGGTCAGGATCACCTCCTTCGACCTGCTGGTCACAGTCCTTCCGATGCAGCCCAGGATGTGGTTGGCTTTCTGGGTTGCAAGTGCACACTGCCAGTTTGTGTTCATTTTCTCATCGACCAACACCCCCAAGTCCTTCTCCGCAGGGTTGCTCTCAATTTAAAATTAATAGGCAATTTGCAGAAGAAATTGAATGATGTATCTTTTTTTTTTTTTTTTTTTAACATGAGGCTATGGCTGTGAAAACTTTGTTAAATTATGATGTAGATTTAGTCTAAATGCCCCCAAAAAAGGTTTTCTGTAGATCCCTCTATTCACTTTTGGATCTGGTCCCTTAGTATCTGAGACATTGATTGTAATGGAAGATTCCCAAAAGTGCTTGCAACACATGAGAAATTACAAATGCTTTGTAGAATCAGTAGGAGGTATTGTCACTCAAGTGGTATTGAAAGCCTTGTAAAGCCATATGGGCAGATAAAATTACAAGGGAGGAACTTATGAATAGCTGACCCTTTAACCATAAATATGCTATTTATCTCTAATCCAGTTTAGCAATAACTTAAATTAGGTTTAATAAGTTCAGAAAATCATTACGAGCGAAAGGAGTGTGAAGTAAGGGATGACTCCTATCTGTAGCAGACAACATGACATCTGTGATTAAAAAGCAACTACTTTGGTACAGCCCCTCGCAGTTTCCACAAAGCGACTGCTGTGGTAAGAGTGTGAGAGTTAAAAATTAACAAACTAGTCTGTCCTGGATTAACATCATCCAACAGTACCAGGGTCAAGGAAGAAACACTGGACCTCAGCCTTACCTTTGGGGGTGTGGAAGATGTCCACAATCTCTTAGCCATGACATGACATATATCTAATAGACATGGAGTTAAATTGACATACCTTGTAGTAGTTTCTAAAGTCATCCCACAGGAAACAGTTTCTTCTGGAATGTCTGTGATTTGTATCTGTGTTATGGTAAGTCAGAATGCGTATTAGTTATTACTGTAGGATTCCTTTTGCCCAGTTTCTGAAGGAACTAACTACTAAGTGCACCCAAAAGTTTTCCTTAATCTAAGGAAATCTAACTCTGTATTTCTACTAGCAATCTATGTTTAAGTAGAATTGATAAAAGGAAGGTCTTTGGAGAGACTGAGGAATAGGAGGGCTTCCTAACTTTTCCAGAAAATGTTAACCCCTGTGTAGGTAGCATGCTGAAAGAAAGATTAGAATATATTATTAACAGTTTGTGATGAAATGAAGAAAATAATCTTATCTTGATCCTCTTCATTTTCAAGTTTAGCATTGACAAGAGACTAAATGGGCATGATCAAACAAAGCAAACAAGGTAAAAAAAAACTCAGAACTTCAAAGATTGAATTTACAGTATTCCAAAACTGTTTACAGCATGGATTAAATCCGTACAATCAAGATGAGGAAATAATTTTAACTGTGAGATACAGTAACATTATCTCCAAAAATCAATTTCATGCCGAACAGGATATTAAAAAAATAAACACATGACACACAGAAGTTATTAGCATGCTGCCCAAACTGAATGCCATCTCACAGAGTGACTGTGAAATTAAATTCCTGAAGAATTTCCGTTCTTGGGGATAGTCAAAATGTTATTGTACAAGACCTAGAGTAACTTCATCTAGCTTTGAAGGTTTAAGCAGGAAGTTAAGCTGGAAGAACTCCAGGGGTTTCTTGCAATTTTTTTTTTTTTTTTTATGCATTGTTGCTACATGTCTTCAGAACATCTTCACTCCAAAACAGTGGATATGAGGAACCATGTGTAAGAAAGTAATCAATAAGAGAAAAATGGTTGCCTGATCTTTGTTTTCTTTGCAAATGCATCTATTGTATGGGATGTGGACTGTGGTTTTGTGACAAACAGAAAAGGATTATGAAATCTTAAGTACATGTAATTTGTTATACCAAGAGCTGTCTGGGGATAAAGAAGTGTTTTTTTTAAAGTAACGGAACAAAAGAAGAAGCATAAAAATAAAAGGCAAAACTCTAACAACCAGTGGGCATGTGAATTCTTGTGTGGTTTTATTTCATGGCTAAGAATATGAGCTAGGAACACACTACTACCATCCTTCTACAAACATCTTGACTTGTTATCGCTGTTGCTTAGAATGTCAAGATTTACATTGCGAAGTACTCATTTACAATCCCCTCTACCCACACTAAGCACCTTTAAAAATACATCATCTGAGACAAACAAATGATCAAGAGCTCATTGAAAAATTGCTGCACATTTACAACTGACTATTACTTTTATTATGAGTCACAGATTACACATTATTTAAAATCTGGCCAGTCCAAGGCAGATTATTTGTAAGGACGATCTTCCGAGAATCTCCATTGCTACGAGTCTCCAGGAGCTGCTTAAAGAACATGACAATGTTAGAAAAAGATAACTTTCCATACTGTACAGTCTAGGACTAGAACTTTTATATCAACTTACACAGTTTACTAGGTTACATTCAATACCTAAGCTCTCTTCCTACATCAGTGGCAATATGTAGAAGCTGTCTGTTTCACCTTAGCAGTACATATCTCATTACTATTCATGCTGGGCCAGCTTGAATAACTCTCCTTCAACAATATTATCCAACAATATTATTATTGAATAACTCTCCTTCAGCAATATTGTCCAGTATGAAAGTTCATTTTCAGAAGATATTGTCTATATGTCCTTAAATAATGCAGGTGCATTTTCCAGTTCAGAACCCATCCTTATCCACTTTCCAGCTCCACAACAGGGTTACAACAAACTACCTTGTGTTCTGATTTTCATAAAAAATGGAATTCAGGCTGCAAGATCAGCTGCTGTGGCAGGCTCTGTTAATGGCTAAAATCCATGAGTTGCTTTGCATGTCTGCAGATAAGAAGTATAAGAAGTATAAGTGCATCAGAAAACCATAGATAAAGAACTTGAAGGATTAGTTCTGAGTTTCTTAGGAGTTATTTCCTATATTAGTAAAAGACTATGACTGTACTTGTGTTACTTCTAAAGCTTCTTAACAAAAGAAACACAGCTACAGATTGGGCAAAGAGGAGATTCAGAGCAGCCCTGTGGAGAAGGACTTGGGGGGTGTTGGTCGATGAGAAAATGAACATGAACTGGCAGTGTGCACTTGCAACCCAGAAAGCCAACCACATCCTGGGCTGCATCGAAAGGACTGTGACCAGCAGGTCGAAGGAGGTGATCCTGACCCTCTATTCTGCTCTTGTGAGAACTCACTTGGAGTATTGTGCGCAGTTTTGGTGTTATCAACATAAGAAGGACATGGAACTGTTGGAACAAGTCCAGAGAAGGACCATGAGATTGATCAGGGGGCTGGAGCACCTCCCGTATGAAGACAGGCTGAGAAAGTTGGGGCTGTTCAGCCTGGAGAAGAGAAGGCTGCGTGGAGACCTCATAGCAGCCTTCCAGTATCTGAAGGGGGCCTATAGGGATGCTGGGGATGGACTCTTCATTAGGGACTGTAGTGACAGGACAAGGGGTAATGGGTTAAAATTTAAAAAGGGGAAGTTATATTGGGTATAAGGTGGAAATTCTTTACTGTGAGGGTAGTGAGGCACTGGAATGTGTTGCCCAAGGTTGTTGTGAATGCTGCATCCCTAGTGGTGTTCAAGGCCAGGTTGGACAGAGCCTTTGGTGTGATGGTTTTGTTTGAAGTGTCCCTGCCCATGGCGGGAGGGGGGTTGGAACTAGATGATCTTAAGGTCCTTTCCAACTCTAACTATTCTATGATTCTAAAAGAGCAATGGCTGTGGTAGTGTTAATGGAAGAATATGTAAAACAGATTCAAGACTTGCAATGCTAAGTCCATTCTCATTAATAACTGTACTTTGCTACAAATAGAAGGTGAATTTTTGGAATATCAAGACAAAAACCTTGATAGGCATCCAAGGGTTTGAAAATATTCTTATCTCTAATTAAAATCACTGAAATGTACACTCATGGACTAGTCACAGTAATTCACATTTTGGACTGATCACACATTATAAATTCACCATATGGGCTGTTCTGTAGAAAGCTTTTATTTCCACACCCTCCAACTCTCAGAGCTAAGAAAATAACACATAACATTGAACAAGACTCAAACAGTGCATTAATATTGGTTCTCTGCTTTGCTCTATTTACTGTGGCATTATCTTACAAAAAGGACAGTCCATGGTTGTTTTTTGTTTTTTTTTTACCATGAACTAAACCTGGAGGTTTAGATGTTTAGAAAACTTTTCCAGACCCCAGGTGTATAAATTCACATTTATTTTATCTCCATGTTCAATTTGTATTTTAAAATATGGTAACAGAATTGATATACACTTTAGCTTAGGGCACTCCACTGAGAAGTCGCTGTTTTTTGAATCCCTTCAGGCTCACTGAAGGAGCTCTTGAGTCCACGCAGCTGGCTAGCTGAGAGCTGAATAAACCTACACTGCAGAGTATAGAATCATGTTGGTAGTTTTTATTTAAACAGAAGAATCATTATAGTGTTCTTATGCTAATAGTTATTCCCTGAGGATGATTACATGTGTGAGTCTTGTTATCCTGTTTATTGCATATGGCTAAACTGTGTTCAGTTACACAAGATTGAAGTAATTTACATTATCCTAGTTTTAGTTTAATAACATCATTCTATCTTTAGAAAGCCTAATTTTTGTTAAATAAAAATATTAGACATAGAATTGCAAATGTGAAATTAGATCCTCAGTTACCATAAATCAGCATCACTCCATAGAATTATATTGTTATATAAATTAACCCCACGTGAGGGTTGTCCAATCCTCTAATTAGGATTGTAATCTCAAACCACTAGCAAATATTGTTCAAACAATGGGGAACAGTAAGAAAGTGATGTATTTAATTTCTTTGAGAAACTGTATGCAGGCTTCCAGGGACATTCACATTTCTTTTAACAAAGTATAGAACTGTAATACAGAATTTAAAATAAATATGAAAATAATTATTTAATTAGCCAGCACATTAAATTATATTTAGGAGAGCATCCATATAGATGGTAACATCAAAGTTATCTCTTTCTACTAGAATATTCTATTGTAGAGGCATTGACAGGAAAATAATCGTTTAAAGAGATAGTCACACTAGCATGCATGTTGAACACAATGAAAGCAAGAAATATGCTTTTTTTACTTGAAATTATATGAGTAAAAACTGATGGAAATGTTAACAGGAAAAATATTCCTAGATGCTGGAGGAAAAGTAATTTCCCTGCATTTAGTTATAAGAATATATTGTGGTTCTTATTTACGTTCCAGTTTATAATAAAAATAAACAGCCCTTCATTAACTATTCCTTTTCACTCTTCTTCAGTCAGTAATTTGGGGACTTTCTGTTAGTGAAGCTAGTTAATAACCATGTTTATCATTCATTTGTCTGACAGCTCTTAAAACCTATCATATTCTTTACCTTCGCAACATCGTTTTTCACAAAAATTTCCAGAATTCAATTATGCCATTCATAAGTCTGTATCGAGCAGGTATCTCTCAAAACAGGCAAGTATTATTCGGAGAATAGATTTCTCATTTAAAAAGAAATATATTCCTTTTTATAATTTCTCTCAAATACTTTTATTATTATCCCCTTTTCCATCAATAACAACTTCCTCATGACAGGCATCTGACTAAAAGGGAATATTCTTTGTTTGTTGTTGTCTGTTCTCAATCTGCAGACGACTCGTAGAAGCCAGAAGACAAATCACACACCAAGAACTGCTAATAAAGGCTACTCCTGTGGTTTGCTACAAAGAGATTCGACATACATTTTTGAAAACCTGAAAAGAATGGGACAAGAACAAAGAAAATATGGTCTTGGCATGCAGTCTGCAAACATCTATACAGATGCAGAAACTCCTGCTCAAAAGTGACCATACAGTGCAGTAAGACCTGAAGTTCATATCATCCTCCAGACTGTTTTGAAGTATGGTTTCATCCACCATTTTAGGGTTTATGCAATGCATATGTACACATACATGACAGTTGTATACAGGGATCAGAATTGCTTCATTTTAGGAACAACAGAAGTTTATATTTAATACCACATATCCTAACACATTTATCTGAGATAAATCTTTCATTGTACTTGAGAAAGACACCATTACTCCATGGGAAACTCAACATATATTACGAACATCAGTTTTGAGTGACATCCTACTGTATCTGAGTATCCTACTTCCAAAACCAAAGAAAAACAAAAAAGTAATAGAATTAGTCCTTTGAAGGTTTCAATATTTGAATTTTTCAGTATTTCCAGTTTTTTCTTGTTTCTAATTTTTTTCCCTGAATTATTTAAGCCTTTCCAAAACACATATACTACATATACAGGCCCATTCTGTATTTTCCTAGCCAGAAAAATATAACGTCTGGTAGGAACTTGAACCATATTACTCTTTGGATACAGAACTACATCCAGAAATCATATTTTAAATTAAGGCTATTATATGCCACTATCTTTTTACTTCTTGCAATAAGATTCAATCAAAACCTTAATCCAGCAATTTATTTTATTTATTAGAGCTGCTAAAAAAAATGAGACATCATTACCTCTTTTCCTGCTTTTCAGTATGAAACTCAGAGTTTAGTTTCTGCATCAATAAGCTTTCACAGTCTTTTTAATTTTTGAAATTAATTTGCTATAATTTTAAAATATTATAATTTTGGGGAATGTGAAAACATGTCATTTACGTTTACTTTAAATTACTCAACCCATTATATTGCTGCCTAGGGCAACAGTCATACAAAAGCTGAGCCAGGTCTTCAAGTCTTCTTTATTAACTTATCTTCAGACAACCATGGCAATGCTTGGCTCCTGTGGAGAATTTTGTTACTTATTTCAAAAGCATACACTTCAGTTAATACACATGAGTTCAAGAGAATAATGATGAGAAATCATCTGAAAAAAAATGAAAGCACTTCACTCTACTGCACATCATTTAAATGCAAACCTAACTTCACTCCTCTAAAAGAAAAAGCTTATAGACTTACAGACTGGATTTGAGATAGGAAAAAAATGCTCTGATTTTTTTAATAACCTCTGAGAGTTTGTTTTTGGCTTCATCTTCTTTCTTTACCTTTCCTGTATGTTGTTCTGTCTTTTTGACCTTCTTTTTGATACCTACAAAATGCTTCCTCCATTCTTTCCGCACCTGAGGAGAGTTTTTGCTCTGTCTTCTACATAGTAGCCTGTATGGTAGTTGTAGACCACAGTAAGACCCCTGTAACTTCTTTTTCAGGCTGAACAAACCCAGCTGTCTCCCTCCAGAACCCCAAAAGCTAATCTCAAGCTCTTTCTCTGTGATATAGAATCATAGAATAGTTATGGTTGGAAAGGACCTTAAGATCATCCAGTTCCAACCCCCCTACCATAGGCTCACATTAAACCATGCCACCCAAGGCTCTGTCCATATCATTAGTTCTTACTCACCATGGAAAAAAAAAAAAAAAAAAGAAACAGATTGCAACTGTTTTTACCTTCAATCTTCTCAAGGTTATTTTTGAACTAATCCAACAATCTTGTTGGGATTTGCAAGTAGTTGCTTTCCATCGTTCCTAGCAGTCTCTTTGAGAAAATAAGAACTTATATTCATTTCTGTGTCATTGGTTTTCTGGTTTGCTTCATGTTCTTCTAACACTGAACCAGAGATACAAAATATTTTATTCATGCACATGGCTATCAGTGCCACAATCCAGAATGACCTATGTTTCCATGGCAAAAATGGAAACAAGAAGTTATTCTAATGCAAAAAAATACAATCCTTTGATTGGATTCAAGCCATTTCCCAGAAGAATTCTAGGAAACTTAAAGATTAATAAGAAGGGAGCCTAAATTTTCTGTACATTTATTTTGTTGAAAATATAGATATTGCTTTGATTGTTTATTGTCTTGTGGAACTGCTGGGTCATATGAAAAAAACACATGCTGTTCATCTCTTTTCTGTATCACTATTACACTTGAGCATACCCCTCTTTGTAGTCATAAAACTCATCCATAATTCTCAAAAACATAAGAAAATATTTACAAGCCTACCATACATGAAAAAACACATATGCTTTTCTTATCCTTCTCTTATATGGACTTTGATTTTAATACCACATAAGGATTTGTTAAAAACAACGTGTTTTACTTGAAAGTAGATTTTTCACTCTTCTCCAATAGATGGACATTTTTCCAGGCTGACATAGCATTTTACCAAAGCTGACAAATGTTTGATTTGATTTCTGTTTCCTTATAAAAAATAAAGATATAAAGGCTTTAAATTAAGATCAAAAAGCTTCCTCATCTTCACTACTCACTGTAGTACTTAATAATTCCAAACAGTGAGACAGATTTTATACAGTGTTCTAGTATTTAAAAAATATTATTTATTCTAAGAATATTAAAATATTACTAATTTATATCCTCTTAGAGAAACTGTGCCCCAGAGAACAATTTGGACAAACATGCTACCACTTTGAAATATTTTCTAAAATTCTGTTTCAATTAAAACATTAAATAGCACAAATCCTTTTAATAAAAACAATTACTTTTAATACCTCTTTATATTTATTTGAGAACTTTTTTTTTTTTTTTCTGGCTACTTATGCAAAATGAAATGTTTACATAGCAGACTAATGTTGTTTGTATTACTGGGTCCGGGTGTCCTAGTACAGGTCTGTCGCAGAGGTTGCATCCAACTTCATGGTAGAGAAGAGACCTTATCATCACCTTGTCTTCCCTTCCAAAGGGAAAAAACCTGGGTTCCAAGGCCAGTGAGGAAATCTAACATAGGCCAAATTTGCTAACACATTTTTGAGAACAGGAAATTAGGGCATGCATAGGTTTTTATTCTCAGAGGTTAATCTAATGTGGGTCTTCAAGGAAAGTCTGGGTCATTTATTTTCAGAAGGTCACAAGATCTGCAGTATAACAATCAGATAATGCGCTAAGGTGCACAGAAGAGCACACATTATAGTTGCTTTGCTATTGTGTTAGGGAAAAAATGTCAGAAAAATCTGGGACACCTGAGTATGTTGCCTTATCTTATGCTGCCATGTCAGAAAGGCAAAGATGTTAAAAAGTCCTGTGCAACCTGCTGGTCATGTGTGAGTATCATGCAGTACCTCAAATAACACTAGACATCGCATCTGTTTCTTTTAGGTGCATGTTAGTAAGTGAAGAAAACTGCATTCCTACTCTGAGATTAAAAGGATAGGCTGGCACTAATCCTGAGATGTATGGATATAAAATCTTGTGCTTTGAGTATTCACCTCTGATATAGGATACCACATTCCAGTGCTGATCTAGCATATGTATTTTGGGCAAAGAAGAAAAGCAATGGAAAGAACACTTTTAACACAGTGTTAAGAAAAATCCTGATTTTAATTAGGCATATTCCAGACAAATATGAAAGATTTAAATTACTGTTTTCCAGCTATAAAAAAGACTGCAGGTTGAGGAGCTGGAAAACAGAGTGAGTTGAAAGAGGAAAGACAGGGAGGAAGGAAGATAAAAAAATGCTGTGCTGCTCATGCACCCATTAAACTCTAGCCTCTGGGATTTTACTTCAAAGGATCTACGTAACTGTCATTAAAAGCCTATCGGCTGTAACAATGGATGGGTCAGGATAAAGATCCACCTGTATTTGTTCTGTATTTCACAATAGCCAAGACTATGGACTAAAAAAGCACTCTAGGAGGTTAAAAAATGTTTTCAGTAGCTCTTCTCCTAACTTTCTCTTCCACTGCTTAATCATCAGGGATTCAATGAACTGAATGCTATAGCAATTATACGTTTCTGTATTATTATAGAAATATATTTTACTGCATATTTTAATTATAGCAATCCACAGACATTTCAAACAACATTTTCCAATATCAAAACTTTAGGATCTGATTATTTCTATTATTTTACATATAGAATATATAGAATAAAAATACAGTAATTTATAGCAGTTAGAAACAATAGCTTCCAACAGGAATACTGTCTATGGATCTCACTATTACAGGTATGATTATTTTGGTTTGATAAAACTGCAAAATATTATGCAACGGTCTCAAAATAATTACACTTTAACCGCTTTGTGGAAAAACTGTTGTCACTGCAGAGAGTTGAAGACTGGCTTGCATTTCTTTAAGAGTATAAGTCTTCTTATTTTCATAAATGGAGAAAGCCCTTAAAGGTTTATTTCTCTTGCACAGTCAAGAGATGACTCCATATATAGGTTTGCAAATTTAGTTTTCTACAAGGACATCTCCAAAGTACCTGTAGAAGTAAGATTAATCTAAGCTAGGTAAAATGTTGGTGCCAGTCAACAAACGTGTTAAAGAACGGGGCAATTCAGCTATAGTTCAGCTCCTACTTAATATTTTATGACCTTCTCCGAGGCTCATAACTCCACATACTACGATTAAATTGGTATGCTTGTTCAGGACGGTATATTTATAGTGAGATTTCGTGAACATAAACCCTAATGATTTGTTATCTTCATAATTCAACAACAGTTGAACCTACACAGGCTTTAAATGCATAAAAATGAAATATCAGTGCATTTTATGAAAGACTTTTATTTCTGCTAATGGCATCCCTGCTTTTGATCCCCTTCCGACATTATTTCTGATTTTGCAAGAATGATATGAGTGTACTGGTTATATGAGAGGGTAATTTCAAACATTAGTTCTTTTAAAATAGAGTGTATTCATCAAGTAGTGATTTCTACATGTGAAAGTATACGAATTATATACTAATTGATAATGACTTTTGAATTACTTCCCTTTATTGTTGTCACTTCTTTCAAAGCTCTTTATCTCTGAAAAACTTCATAAACATTATTTCTAAAGAACAGTTTATGTTAAAAAAAAAAACATAAACTATTTCTTATTTTAGGCCTGCATTGGAATCACTGGTTCAGTTTCACTTGAACAAAAATTACTTCATAATATTTCTTGTATTAAATATATTAATAAAACATATGCGGAAAATGTTCTTTATTTCAATAATAACTATGAAAACTGTGGAAGTCATAACACAAGCTCCTCTGACGTTCTGTTTCATTTATTAGTAGAAAGGTTTCACTAGAACAGTTTTAACACTTTTTTCTAACATTGTTATGTTACTGAGATGACTTTTTTTGTAATGCTGACATATTACATCTGCTAAGCATGTAAAATTTCACTTCCAGACACGGTAATGCCTGAAGGGCACAGTGCATATTGCCAAGACATTGAACGGTAATAAAGAAGTGCACAACAGCATATTATGAATTATAAGATCACAGGATGGTTTAGGTTGGAAAGGACCTTAAAGATCATCTAGTTCTGACGTCCTTCCCATGAGCAGGGACATCTTCCACTATCTTCCACCCTTAGACCAGGTTGCTTGAAGCCCCGTCCAACCTGCCCTTGAACATTTCCAGGGAGGGTCCATCCACAACTTCCCTGAAAAACTGTTCCTGTGCCACATCACCCTCGCAGTGAGGAATTTCTTCCTAATATCTAAATCTCCCCTTTTTCAGCTTAAAGTCATTCCCCCTTGTCCTGTTCCTACATGGCTTGTCAAAATTCCCTCTCCAGAAACCACACAGCCTTCCAGCTTCCAGCAATCATGGGTTAGAAACTTCCTAACCATGAAGATAATACAGACACCTGTTTTTTTTCTTAGATCACTTACTTTATTCTTTCCCTCCCTTACATTCTCTCAAAAGCTTTCATTATTTTGATTCAGTAATGAAAAGGTCAGTCATATAAAAAAAATAAAGTATCAATAGTGAAGCACTATGACGTAAAATAAAGCTGAAAAAAATCCTGCCCATTTTTAAGTTTATAAATACATTTTTTTTGCCAGATTTATGTTGAGTTCTTCCACAAAGTTCTGCTAAGAGTGTAGTTTCCAAATCACCACCTACTCTGGACCTCATCTTTTTGTATAATTTCTTATAATAATATTTTTGTAAAATTTCTTCAGGGTCTAAATGTAATCTATCATTTCAGCCTTAGAGAACAGACCTTATCAAATGATAAAATTTGTTGGTGAAATAGCAATGGATCTTGTTTAAAACTACCCTAAACCAAAGAAGAAAACACCTATTTTCTGTAACTGGACGTTCTCTGTTGAAAACAGCATTAAGAAAGCGATTTTCTTGCCTAAATATAAGCTTACTGTGTCATTTCAGGTATTCTAAGGTATCTGAGAAATACGCAAGGAATTAAATATCTTTTGTGCTGAAATTAATGAATCTTATTCATCCAGGTTTCATCCTAATATGAATTCAGCACTATCAGAGGGAAAAATACCCTCCTTTCACATACTTTAAAACAAAATCAAATCAATACGGTTTATTAACAATGCATAATTAGACATCAACAGTGATAACTTAGGATAAGTATCAACAGTAGGAGATAAAGCATGACACTAGGCACTTACAAAATGCTAATCAACACCTAAAAATTTCCTGTATGCCATTCTCTAACTCTTTCCCCCTACATGAGCATGTAGTTATGTGCATACCATCTTCCGCGGGAAGTGTGGATTAAAACTGCATATCCTCTCTTCTGGGAGCAGGTTCTCGTACTTGCACACCTCTCCTATAGAAGACATGGATATTCAAGCTTTATGCGCACTTGCCACTCTCTGCAGCTTGCTGATCCACTCACAGTTGAGAAAATGCTCCACAAGGTCCCACATGCACACTCACAGTGGGTGTCCCTAGTTGTTGCACTACATAATGACAACCGACCAGCTTGGTACAGGCTGCTCCTGATGTCCCACAAGGTTATTGTATCAGATCTGGTGCCATGACTTCCACCTGTGCCAGACCAGGTTTTGACTGCTATTCTTTCTTTTTCAGAGTCTCTCACAACTCGTTACATATTTTAATGCTTCTTCTGTATTTCTTTTCAGCCTAACTCCTTCTTTCAAAAATTCCCTGTAATCTCCTGATTTCTGTTTAATTCAGCTGATAGTTGTCTTCCTCTTTAACCACAAGAAAAAAACAAATACTAAATCTAACTGTTCTAACAGGCACACCTTTGAAGTCTTTTTCCTCAATGTCCTGGGTTCAGCAGTAGCAGTCATTTTTCCCCTTCTTGGTAGCTGGTGCAGTGCAGTGTTTTGACTTTCAGCTTGGGAACAGAGCTGATAGTGATGTTTAGGTTTGGCCAAGGACTTTGTGAGCCTCATGCTCTGCCAGGGAGGAGGGGAAGCCAGGAGGAAGCAGAGACAGGACACCTGACCCAAACTGACCAAAGAGGTATTCCATACCACAGCACGTCATGCCCAGGATGTAACTGCGAGTTACCCGGAAGGGCTGGGAGACTGCAGGGTTGGAGGAGGTATCGGTCGGTGCTTGGTCAGGCTGAGGGGGGGCAAGTTATTGGTCGGCTGGTGCTGAGGTGTTGTATTCTCTTCCCTTGTTATTTCCTTTATCATTATTATCACTGGTGGTAGCAGTAGTGATTTGTGTTATACCTTAGTTACTAAACTGCTCTTATCTCAACCTGTGGGAGTTGCATTCTTTTTGATTCTCCTCTCCGCCCCTCCGAGAGCAGGGGGAGGGCAAGAAAGGGGGGGAAGTGAGCGAACGAGTTACCTGACTGGGTTTAAACCACGACACTCAACCTGCATGAAATTTTGTATATCTCATTCGTGCATACCAAACTCTTCCCAAGCCCTGTACAGGGAGGGTAAGCAGCATAGTTAATTGGCTCAATGGCCAAGAAACCCATATCTCTCACCTTGCTAGCTCTAGCCTTAGAAATCACTGGATTACTGGACTCAAGTACAAGGCTCATTTTCTCTGGTATTCTCACTTTGATAGAATAGACCCAGGCATTCTACAGTGAAAGAAGATGTCAGAATACTCTAGATGTTTATATGGGGGAAAATCCAAAACACAGATTTTTAACTCAGAACTCTAAAAACTAGAGGGATTTAAGGCCTGAGAGTAAAGATCTTGCCTTAGAATATTTTCTAGCTAATTACAATAAAATGTGTAGGACCGAGTATTATATTTCTTGAAATATAAAGTTTCATCCTTTTAGATTTCTGTGACAAGGCATTCCAAAATAAACTCTTTAGAACTAACTTTGATTTGCTTTAAAGTTCTCAGTCTTCAGTGCATGTTCCCCTCTTTGTATGTTAGAAGACAAGAAGTTCATGACTGATTTTCTCTGAATCACTCATTGATTTGCAGGCTTGTTATATCTTTTCTAGGTTTGGTTTGTTTCGGGTTTTTTTGGTAACACAAACACTTCTTCAGTTTTTTTCTTAATGTAGGAGTTTCTCTGTGCCTTTGATTGTTCCCACTACTCATATATAAGCCGCCTCAACTTCTGCAGTATTCTTTTTGAGATTGGTGACTAACAATACTCAGCTGATACTTCATTATTATTGGCTAAATAATAAACAGTAATAAAATATTTATTTATAGTTATAAACATATATAGTCTAAGTAATATCTATTTAGAAACCAATATCATACACAGTATAAATATGCATTAAATGTAATTAAAGACAAATAATTTCAATAAGCTCAATGTGCTCTACAAAATAATATCGTATGCATTATTTACTATCTATTTTCCATGACAACATCTCACTCAGTTTAGCAGGTGACAGATTTTCCTTTATATTTGGTTTTCTTTTTCTGTTTTGGGGGGGTTTATTGTTTGATGTTTTTTATTTGCAAGAAGATTTTGATGCTTATTTGGAAGAAACAGAAATTGATGAGACAGAAGTATAAGAATCAAGAACACATGGAGGACTTTGGAACTGTCTAAGTAAGGAGGACAGACTAACCAATTAGGTGATCTAAAGACATTGGCAGAAAAATGGCACTGCCACAGTTAGAAGTCTGAGACAAGAAGCTAGTTCTGTGTAAACAGTAATCCTGAGGGACTGAAGGAGTTGACGTAAAGTCAGGGGATAACAAGAATTAAATTAATGGAATGTAGCTCCTTCATGACAACTGGGAAAATTCCTTGGTTTTCAGATACTGGAGTAGAATCTAAGATGATGATGTCTTACCATTTTTATGTAGTCAGTGAATATATATAAAGCTATCAGGAAAATGAATCTAATTGTTCTTAAGTCCTGGGTGGCATGGTTTAGTGTGAGGTGTCCCTGCCCATGGCAGGGGGGTTGGAACTAGATAATCTTAAGGTCCTTTCCAACTCTAACTATTCTATGATTTGATGACTCTATTCTAAGTGTTAGCTACTGGCATAAAATAATAAACTTTCATGCCTATCAAATGTTGTAGTCGATAGAATTTTTAAAAGCTTCAAAGAATGATGGGAAAAGTTCAAGGAAGACAACAGCCCCTTCAACTATTAGATACATATTAGATCCATATATTCTGACTCTGCACCAGAAATTTTTCTAAGTATGACAGACTGCTGGGGGAAGTATTGACATGTTTGTGCCTTCACTCTACCTTAGACACCTGCAGAAGCATCTAACACACAGAATGTATGAACTGAAAAGTTCTTTGATCTGATTTATGTGCTCATTCTTATGTTTGTACATGCATTTCCTCTGCTATCTGAAGAAGCCTGTGCACCAATCCTGAATTTTCTAGTCCTCTGTACTGGGATGGGGTTAATTTTCTTAATGTTTGTATGGTGCTGTGTTTTGGATTTGAGATTAGAACAGTGTTGATAATACAGCAATGTTTTGTCACTGAATAATATCAAGGCTTTTCATTTTTTTATACTCTGTCCCTGATGGTGAGTATCTGGGAGTGGGCAAGAGGTTTGCAGGGTGCACAGCCAGGTCAGCTGAACCAAATGGACCAAAAGACACATTTCATGACATGCTCAGCAATTGAAACTGGGGATTTTGTCTATCCAAACCAGTTGTTGCTTGGATACTGGCTAGGTTTCAGTCTGCCTTTGGGAGGTGGTGAACAATTGCCTTGGCATCACTTATTTTCTCCTGTCTCCCTCATTCACTTATTAAATTTGTCTTTATATTGACCCATGAGATAAAGAATGCTTTCATTCTTCCAATTCTGTCCCCTGTGCTCCTGGGGAAAGGGGAGAAGGGGAGGAGGTTAGCATCTGGGTGGGTGCTTAGTTGCTGGCCAGGATCCACCTACCACATACTCCTTAACATTTGTTACTGATGCCATTATGATTTTGTGGTGGTTGAAAATTCAGCTTTTCAACAGGAAGAATAATGAAATTAAGGTTCTCTGCATAATGAATGTATAAAGTGCTAGCTCCTAACTGCACAAACACAAGTTCCAGTGCACCTGTTTTTCAATCGATGCACAGTTTACAGTGCTCCTCTCTACCATATTCTATATTTATTGTTCATTAAGAAGCAATTCTATTTAATAAGCACATACTTTTCAAAAGCCTACTTTGAGAACAGAATTATTAATTACTTAACAAACATTTATGCAGCACTCAGCCATCCGGTACCCAAGCATCATATTGGTTATTTTTACTGAAACCCTACGATAATAAAGTCATAAATGGAAAATCAAAATTAAATCCATATTTAACTTTCAGACTCTCAGAGAGGGATTTGTCTACCGAAGTATGGACATTCAATGCTACTTAGAACAGCCTAGGTCATCCACCACATTCAAGAGAGGTTCACAGAACTGACAAAGGATTTGTGAAAGATTTTCATCTTCATGAAACAGTAGGTGAATGATGTGAGGAATAATTTAGCATACTTATGTGTGGGCAACCCAATCAAGCCACAGCGTCTCAGGTTAGTTAAATTAGACAAAACACAGGAAGAATTAAACTGCTCTACATATATTTACAAGGGTATATTTATAAGAAAGGGATATATTTACTAGGAAGAATGCAGATAGACCAAAGTTTGAGTGAACTTCAGTCAGAGAGGGTGAAGGTCAGCAGTGTCATTTGTATAATTTTCAGTATTTCCTACCACCAAGAGTAAGTTATTGGCTTAGGCAACATGAAAGAGTGTAACAGTGTCTTTGTTTCTGTCCACTGGCTTAGTGTGTCTGGTTAGCTGAAACAGTGGGAATTTTCTGTGTGCTTTCTTACATAAACCCAGTTTATGCCAGATGAAGAGTGGCTCAAAATCCTTTCTTACAGCTAAAGTTACCTAACTCATATACTTGGATATGGATGACTGTCTCTCTCTCTTAAACACACACAGAACCTGTCACATTAGGGAAGTGTAACAGTTGTCCAGGAACTGAGATACTGAGGTTTACTTTTCTTGTTAACTTTGAACTCATACCTATTAGAAGAGGTAGAGGTGAAGCCACATTGGAACAAAAATATACAGTAATCTTTCTATTAAATATATAATATATAATTCACAGAAAACCAACATTAAGAAACAGGTGGAATTTAGATTCTAAAACCTAGCAAGGTTCATTTTACATGTGAATAGTAGTATGTTTCAGTTCCTGTTTCTAAGAACACGCATACACCATTGTAAAAAGTCAAGCAAAGAAAGGAATTACCCCATCTACTTTATAAAACCTTAAAGGGCAATGGTATAAGATAAATATCAATGTGTCTAAATCACTCTGAGGATGTCTCCTGCACTGCAATAGCCACTAAATTGCTTGCTTCTGGAGATTGGTATGCAACATTCTACTAGTATAAGGATAGCGTGAGGTGTCCCTTCCCATGGTAGTGGGACTGGAACTAGATGATCTTAACGTCCTTTCCAACCCCAACTATTCTATGATTCTATGATTGATTCTATGATTCTATAACTGTGTTGCTTCAGATAAGCAAAGAGGGATTCTAGAAATCCTTCTTCATCTACAGATTCCTAGTGTGCATTATTCTTGTACTTTGAGTGGTTTACAGAGCTGCATCAAGTAACAAGATCAGCTTTGAGTCTGTTCTTCCTGTCTCTCAATAGCACATGCTGTGGGAAACAGCTCAACAGAAGCAGAAAGTGCTTGAAAAGATATCAAAGGTATAGGCCATAAGAGAGATCTGAAAAAAAATATGCCTACTTGAACTGAAGGTTACTTTCATGAGTTCAGCCACACAATGTCGAATGTAATTTCTGAATAGTATACAAACCCCCCAGTATTTTGCTTTTGTTGCAAATATGACCATTTCAGCTATTTCACCCACCTTATTATCTTTAAAATTAAAATCAATATACTAGTTTACATTAGTAGGTTTCCTTTATAGACACTCTAAATAAAAAATACTATGTCATAATTTGTTCATTCAATCACGCCTAATCAGTTTTGTTGCTATGGTTACTGTGAAATTTATTTCTTTGGAGGCTGGAATAGAACATATGTGAAACAGGTATCAAATCCTCTGTCAACCATTGCATGCAAAGGATGCCAGGGAAATATTTCTGAACTGCCTGTTTCTGAATCCCTATGTAATCTTTTACTTGACTACAAACTAGACCCAGGTGGGATATTTCATTACCCCAGGAATTGTTACTAATCTCCAAGTCAGACACAGTGTGACCAGGAACATTCCTATTATCCAATTTGCAACTTAAAAGGTAGTGATGAGGAAATTATTCTATTGTTGGAAATAAATATAAGCTTTGAAATAAAAGATATTGACAAGTCCCTGTGTGCACTAATAGGTCCTAATAGTCTTGATCAGCCTCACCTCGGGCTTTCACCCACATCCATGGGATCAGGAGCTCTATTTAAAAGCTCAATGGAAGGGGCTGAGTTCCTGTCTGGGCTATGTTGAAGAAGTATTATTTTCTAGCTGTATCCACAGCCACTGAGTCTCCTGATCTGGACCTCCACTTGCAGACTGACTTGGACCTGACAGCATGTATGTTTTTTCAACCAATAGAATAGCTGGGAATGACATTATTGTGGTTTTTAGGTACTTAAAAGGGGCCAATAAGAAACATGGGGAGAAACTTGTTGCACTAGGAGGAAGGGTAATGGCTTTAAACTAAAAGACGGGAGACTCAGTCTGATGTAAGGAAAAAAATTTTTCACAAGGAAAGTGGTAACGTTGCAGGGGGATTGAACTAGATAACCTTTGAAGGTTGCTGCCAATCCATATGATTTTATGATTGATAGAGCTTGACTTTAACCCTGCCTTATGACTATAGAATTGCCCAGTGATCACTGGACCTGAGCCTAACTGTGACATACAGTGTGGTACAGCAGTTTGAGTGGGCAGGTGAGTGTGATGGTGAGCACTTATCTCAGGATTAGGGCCCAGTCTGGGAGGTCTGCACTGGCTACTGTGGTGGTAGCCACCATTGGCACCCAGACGGAGATGATGAAACAGGAGGCTGTAGTGCAGACCTCAGGGTGGAAAGTGCCTGGACATGTCTCTTGAGGCAAGGATGAGCAGAGAACTGGGTTGTACACAGTGTGCCCTGGTGGGGGACTTCCTGCAGTAGATGGCAGAGCTGTGTGAGACTGTCAAAAGACAAAGAGACATCAGGGAAGCTAAGAGGACGCTGGACTGATGGCTCCAAGGCCAAACTACAGGGGCCACAATCATTCCCCCAGCACAAACAGAAAAGGAAAGGAAAAAGAAAAAAAAAAGCAGAAGAGCACAAATCCAAACAAGGGGCTTTTTCCAAAACTCAATGCCCCCAGAACTGCTTCACAGCTCTGCAGGGGCCTAACAATGAATAAGATTAGTGCAACCAGGAAAAAGTGGTGAGTGATACTAGTAGATGACTCTGAAAGGTACAGGGGCACCCATCTCTTGTCTTAACCAGATCTCAAGGGAGCTGTTGCCTATAAAGGGCTTGGATCAGAGATGTTGCTGAGAGGCTGCCTCATATAGTATAACCACTCCTAGTGATTCATACAGGTGTCAGTGATATTGACAACAGTAGTCTGGGAAGCATTAAGGACTACAGAGCCCTGGAAAAGGCAGTTAGGAACTCAGTTTTTCCATCAATCTTCTAAGTCAAAGGGGAGGACCTTGAAAAGGCCAGGTGAATCTAACTATGGCTTTAAAACCAAAAAATGGACTTTTAACCTGGAGGGAAGGAATCTGTAGGCCAGTTCACTCTCTGGTTAGTCTACCATATTGAGCTTACTTATTTTACTCTATAAAAATACAATGGCTTGAGAAAGTATTTTTAGCGAACATGTGGCTGTATATTTTCTAGACTTTCAAATGTAATAAAACATGTAGATATTCTTAAAACATTAATTTTAATGTTATATACCATTTCTGATGCATTTATTTCACAATGTAAAACTTGGCGAACTTACCAACTAAAGCTGAGTAAAATTGTACTTGAGTACAATTGGGAAAATTGTACTCAACTAAGGCATGTGTCTTAAGTGATTTCTTTCCAAGAGTCCAAGAGGAGTCTAAAGCAGAGCAAACAATGGGAACTTTCAGGTGCCTTAGAAGAAGAAGTAACTCTGCAGCTGAGCTCTTATGAAAATGGCACCAAGTAAGAAATTACTGATCTCCTGTTTACTGCAGTTTAGGTCTTTCCTTGTAATTATATGCCCTCTCTACTCCACAAGTGTGATTCATAGTCTGTAATTACAATAAGCTCTTTCCTGTAAGAAAAGAAATTTCAGAAATAGGAGCTCTGGGGAAAAAAAAAAAAAAAAGTGGATAACAAGAGAAAAGTACTGAAACAAAAACTTCTAAGGCGTAACTACGCTGTTAAACAATAAAACCTTGGAAGGCCAAAAGCCTATTCATTTAAGGGTACATTATGAATAAGAAGCCTATGCATCTTTTCAAATTCTCATCATTTCTAAACAACCTGAAGGTGAAAATATGCTTTTCAGACCAGCCTCCTATGGTGTTGGGGTATTTTTATTGTTTCTCTCTTTTTTTTTTTTTTTTGGGGGGGGAGTTTTTTTTCACCTAGTCTTAAATTACAGCATACCTTAGAGAGCAATTTATAAATTTAAAGCAAATGGGATTATAAACTCAAAAACCTGAGGACACCAAGGTCACCCTGTAATGTCAATGTCAAGCACAATAATCATCCACTTACATCCTAGAATACTCTGATGGATACACTTTTTAACAGATAACAAAAGGATTTCACCTATATTAACCAACAAGAAATGTAGAGGAGGGCAGTAGAAAATCATCTAATTGGGCTGCAGGGTAATGTTTTCTTTCTGATGTGATGTTTTTTAAACCAGGGGCCTTGAGAGACCCTGCCTGATCACATGTGCTCAATAAAGTACACAGTGTTTTGTTACTTATTCATTAAATCTTTTTACAATAAAGTTAATGATCAAAAAAGATCAGTGAAAAATGTTGTCTTACTGTTCATTTTCTTATTACAGTGTTGGAATTATTAGACTATACACAGAAACAGCGAAGAGCACATTTTTAATAACTTGATTTTTTTAATTTATTTCTGGTATAAGCAATTCACATTAGAGGAAGAAAAATCCCAGCTCTGTATCAGAACAATTTAACATTCCTTATATTTGGACTTTTGCTTCTTTGTATATATATTAGACGCTTGAGTGTGGTTTATATATTGTACTCTGTTTCAAACTTATTGAAAGGATCATTACTGTTCTGGATAAGTTGTGCTTAATTCATGAACCTGAATCCAGACTCCATTTCATGGTTGAAGTCGCACTTATTGCAGTAGTGTCACACTTCTTCATGCAGCTTAAAGTTCAGAACTGGGATTTTTAGTTTTCTGTTGCAGAATGACTCTAAGAGCAGGACCATAGAGTTCTGGAGGACTGTGCAAGCAAGGCAGGGGGTGGCCCCCACAGGTGGCTGGAGACCGGACCTGGGAGGAGAATGTGGAGGAAGCTGTGGGGGGCTAACCAATACTGTTGTGCCAAGAAGGAGTGGCTGAATACCACTCCTATATATGTGTGAACTGCGTCACAAATAAACCAGAAGTTGCTTATCACCCATATTGGGTTGGCCTGTCTGCTTCTCCTCGCCGCTTACAGTTTTCAGCTCTTTTTTGATGACTGTCAATTTTTGCAGACTATCCAAAATATGACCATGAATCCCCAAAACAGTATCAGGTATTAGGATCCTAACTGAAAAATTGGAGTGTCAAAATTGCCAGTATCATCTCTGGACCAGACTGGATTTCTTTGAAGTATTTGATAGCCAATTAGAGTACCGCTATTCTCCAGTGACTTTCACCAACTGAAGCAAACCTTGTAATGAGCAAATAACAAATCCAAGTTTCTTATGTCATGATGAAAGAAGCTACATGTTATTGGTCTCCATCACTTAGAAAAATGAGGGGGTAAGTCCTATGTTGTAGTTAGTGGGCTAACTGAGAATCTTCTGTTACAGGCTATGGCTATTTTTATTCTTATGTGCAAGTCCACAAGCACATTCACAAATATGGCTTTTTTTTTAATAGCATTTTATTGAAAACACCATATAGCCTTTTCTACCACGTACCTAATCACAGCAACCCTTTGTGTGAGGAGGATACAGAATGGTATTGTTGACCTTGCTTCACTACATCAAAGGCAAAACCAAGTCTTATTTTGTACCATCAGAAATTTTATACTGAGATGAATAATATATATGTCTGATCTTGTTCTGAATAGTTTTTGTTTTGATAGCAAAAATATCTGGACTAAGTCATGCGTAGTATCACCTTGCTTTTGATCATGGAGAAACAGTAATGTAGTTAATAAAGCCCAATTTCAACCTTAGTAACTAACATAACAGTATGAACAAAATGAGATCTTTGTATATTTTCTGCAATAACCTGTCCTAAAAGAGAGGTTGATGAGAAACAAGCTCACTTTAGTTTAAGCAGTTTTATGAGCAGAGTCTAAGGTTTTATTACATATCTCTCCAGTCCATTTAGAGCAATCCCTATTTAAATACAGAAGTCCCTAATAAACTAATCTCTAAGGAATGTCACTGTGATCATATGCCACTGTACCGGCTGTATTTACTTTGTATCTTGGCAAGCAATCTTAAGGTTGTAAGTTTGCCTGTAGTTTTAGTAAACATAAGCAGCTGTAACATTGTGAACTGTTTCCCTCCTTTTGGCTCACTGGAGAAACAAGAAAAAGGTTACATTTGGAGTGGGAAATATAATCCAATTCAGATCTTTGAATAGACATGATTTCCCTCTGTAACTTTTCACATAAATTATTACTCAGCTATTAGTGTCAGTGGGTAAATGGTCGCAAGATTATTGAAATATTTCAACAGCTGTTTGTCCTAACTAAATTTGAATAATGTCTGATAATTATCCAGAGAGAAAACCTTCTCAGTGGTGCACAGTTGAAAAGACAAGGGGCAATGGGCACAAATTAAAATACATGAAACTCTATTTAAACATCAGAAAGGTTTTTTACTGTGATGGTGATTGAACACTGTCACAGGCTGCCCAGAGGGGCTGTGGCTTCACTATCCTTGGAGATATTTAAAATCTCGTTGAAGGAGATACTGATCAGCTTACTGAAGCTGGACTATACATTGCATGGGGAGGGTGGGGGTGGGTCAAAAATATGATCTCCAGAGGTATCTCCTAATCTCAGCTGTTCTGTAACTCTGAAATCCTATCTTAATTAGAATGCATAAAATGAGACAGCAAACTGCTAGCAATCAGAAAGCATAGCTAGTAAAACTGATGTAAGCTGACAGGTACGTACTGTGAAATCCCGGTTTCCTACTGCCTGTGCAGTTTTTTGAACTGTATACATATGAACATTTTTATATACTAAGAATGACTGATTTGATTGTTTTAATAACCTGTTCCATCTCCGTGCTTATGCACTTTGAATTCTGGTTCTCTCCATGTACTTATGTTAAAAACAAAAACATAACAATGTAACCTTTGCTGATGATTTTCCTGATTCAGGGAAAAAATGTAATTTATTTCTCCCCCAAATGAGTAAAGCACGAGGACTCAGTAATATGGTCTGCAGCACTGACCATAAGAAAAAGGAAAGATTTCCAGACACAGATAAATGGGACAGGCTGTTCTTAAAGAGAACTTTTTATGGCAGTTTCAAAGGCCCACCAAAGTACATTCATCACCCCAGAAACTTCAGGAGGATGGGCACTGTATTTTTAGAAAGTGTTCAGGATAACCGAGTGTAACATTCTAGCTGAGCTAGTTTTCCATGTATCAGGTAGTGAGAAAATGAATCAAAATTAGCCATATCTGAAAATATGAAATAAGAAACCCACAGGAGATTTTAAATTATTATTTTATACTGCATATAGGTAGGTGGGATAGCATCCTCACAACTCACATGACAACTGTCAGTACTTTTTGAACTCTTGCACCCAGCCAAGTTTTTTTTTTTCTTACAATAGCTTGCATGAAATTGAAGGCATTAGCATGGGGATGATCTGTCTGTGGTGGACCTCATGAGGTCTGTGATTAGAAAGAATTGATAAAGTCCATGCAGTCCCTAACAGATTGCAAAGACCTTGAAAGGGTCACTGCTGTGGTAGAAGAATGCAGAGGAGAAATGGACAGGCTCAGTGGTCCCAGCCTAACTGCATGCAGGAACATTATCCAGTCTAACTGCATGCAGGAGCATTACCATGACCCAAGAAGAAACATTAGATTTCAGACAGCGTGTGGGGACATGTAAGATGTAATTAACAGTTTCTTTATGTAATATCTAAACATAATATAGCTTATTATTAACAGACCCAGAGTTAAACTAAGGTCATGAATATGTGTACCTATGTGCTTCCTGCTGAATCAGTGCTTTAAATATGGCAGGATAGAAAAACTGTATCCTTACTGCAGTGATTCCCTTGCTAACCACCCAAAGGAACCAATAGTGAGTAAACTGAAAGCATGCCCTCAATCAAGTAGTGAAGTTGGTGCATGGTAGAGGTTTTTAGATGGTATGTAACAGCTATGATTCAAGTGCAAAGACAAGTTGCACAATTATGCAGTTAGTCATATCATTTAACATGGCACAGTGGGAAGGGAGCAAATGTCCCCTGAAATCCCCTGATGTCCCTGATGTAGTTCAGCATGAAAGTGGTTGTTCTTTTCTGATTAAGGCAACTGAAAAGGAAAAAAAAAATATATATATAAATATTAAATGAGAAGGTCAAGGCAGTGAATAAATTAAGTTCAAGTATATAGGGAGGGACTGCTTCTACAATGACACATAGGAATGAAAGAAAATGTATCTAAAAATTGTTTGTATTCACTCTGTGAGAAGGAGGTACGCTTAATGGGATTAAAAATCCCAACATCACAAAAAAACCCAAAGAGCTGATATACTTGGAATCTTGTCATCGGCAAAATGAATGGACTATGTATATGGAGCCAAGACTCAAATGTTAGCCCATTTAATGTGCTACTAGTCCAAAATATCTAATGAATACAGGAGAGATTTTGTAGCAATACAGATAAAACTTACATAGCCTCCCCCACTAGCGCTTCTGAGTATCTGCCACTTCTCTTTGGTGCTGAAATCACCCTTCTGCTCTCTCACTGTACCCAAAGGTTGACAGTGTCTGCCACCCTCAGAGTTGCTGGGTCTGGTGGTGTGATCACATCTTACCAGTACTCCTAACGCTGTGCTGGATGAGTGGGGTGCTGGTAGGTGCTGGAACTTTGACATGGGTCGTCCCTTTCTTGAGGTGTATTGGGGCAGCATTTCTGCACTTCATCAACTGGCAGTCAGTGTCATTGGGGGTACATCTAGACTTCTGAGCATTTAACAAAGATTACAATAATTATAGTTTTGCTTTAAATATGTCCATGATATAAAACTATCTAATGGCGTTAGAAGAAAATTTTCCTGTTGTAAATTAATGTATAAATTCATATTGGAGCTATAAATACCAAAGTCAGCAACCAGATACTAGACTAGACAGATCACTTTTTCAATTCATTATGACAGCTTTTGTATTCTGGAGGTTTTATTTTAGGGCTAAATGGATAATTCAGATTCTAATTTTTGTGGTTTGAGGAGATTTTTTTATTCTGAATGTGCTTCCTATATATATGTTCAGGCTCCCAGTATATTCAAAAGAAGGATTTAAAGATAAAGAAGTATTCATTTTATGAACACAAGAAATGAAACAGTGCCTGTATCTGAAAGCAAATTTTGACAAAATAATATGAATAAGTTCTTATCATATATGAATTGATACATTTTATTTACATGCTGTCATTTCAACAAGCACTTTAAATCTGGATAGCTATTCTGTAATTTTAGGAAGCAGATTAGAGAGCTAATTATAACCAAATATTTTATTGCTTAACTTGAACATCTTTGCGTTAATATTAATATTGACTTTAGTCCATACTTGGAGTTCAGGTTTTCCCTTTACATGTCTGTTTCTTCTTGGCTCTTTTGCCCTGTCCCTAAATGCATTAATTATAATATTCTTAGGTGAAAAATCCCTCACAAAAGAATTACCTCCCCCCATTAGTTTGCATGCATGCATATAACATACAATATTCTGTGATTCTACTCCAGCTCATTTCAGTTCTTCTTCTGGAAGGATATAGCTACTTTCTATTAAAAACTTTGGACATTTGCCACAAATTATGCTTAGTGGCATAGAGTAATTCACTAGCTCAACTACCCTTACTAGTTTCTGTTGTGTGTAATTTTAATCCATATAAAAACACTGTTGTTCAAAAGGACCATCAGTACTTATCAAGAAAATTAATCAAGAAGAGAGCAAGAAAGGGAGCTTTAAGTACAAGTTAGTGAACTGCAGCTAATGTCAAATGGACTGCTGACCTTACTTAACAGAGGTATTAATTAGATTTTAAAAAAGAGTAAATAAAATGTGTGATTTTGCATTCCATATGAGATGCAATGGCCTTACAAGAGAAACCAAAAAATTAATCAGAATGCTAAACTAAGAAAATTTTCCTTGCAGGTGAGAATTGGCTCAATAAACATCCATCAGATGAAAGGAGATAGACTGAACTTTCCTGGAGGCAGTTATGGTATGTATTTAAATGCACATCAAATATATGGGAAACAAAGGGAAAATAAGGCTTGAGTCAAAGTTAATTTTATTTGTGTATATATATATATATATATATATGAATCACGAAGTACTTAATTCCATGACCTCATACTAGAAAAAAAATCCATACTTTTTCATTCCTATTGTACTTGTGACTCCCACCTATTCTTAATATATAAGAAGATTTAATAAGTATGTATTCAAGGAAGAGTTTAAGTTCCTCATAAGCTTTTCTGTGGCACTTATTATAGATAAGTCCTTCATAAATATCAAGGAGTGGTAGATATATTGTATTTACAATATATCTACAAGACAGAATTCTACCCATTTTATTGCACTGGGTTTAAGTGGCAAGGGCTTGGTATGCAGGGATGCAGCAGATGGCTTCTGTGAAGGCAGCAGAAGCTTTCCCTGTGTCCAACAAAGACTAATCCATCTGGCTCCAAGACAGACCCACTGCAGGCTAAAGTTGAGCAAATCAATAATATTGGAAGCACCTCTGTGACAGTATATTTAAGAAAGAATAAAAACTGCTGCACAACAGCAGTGGGGACAGAGAAATAAGAATATGTGAGAGAAATGACCCTAAAGACAACAATGTCAGTGCAGAAGGAGGGGAGGAGGTGCTCCAGGTGCCAGAGATGAGATCCTGCTGCAGCCTGTTGTACAGACCATAGTGAGGCAGGCTGTGCCACTGCAGCCTGTGGAGGACCATGGTGGAACAGATATCAACCTGCAGCCCATGGAGGACCCCATGCAGAGCAGGTGAATGTGCGCTGAATGAAGTTGTGACCCCATGGAGAGCCCATGCTGGAGCAGGCTCATGGCAGTTACTGCGGCACAGGGAGAGTAGCTGGCACTGGAACAGATTTTCTAGCAGGACTTGTGGCCCCCTAGGGGATGCATGCTGGAGCAGTCTGTTCCTGAAGGACAGAAAAGGAACCATGCTGAAGCAGTTTGTGAAGAACTGCAGCCCATGGAAGGGAGTTATGTTGAAGCTTATGAAGGATTGTCTCCTGTTGGTGGGAATCCACAGTGAATCAGGGAAAGAGCATTAGGATGAAAGAGCAGCAGAGAAAATGTGTGATGAGCTGACCACAACCCCCATTCCCCACATCCCTGATATACGCAGGAGGGCATAAAGAATTTAGGATTGAAGTTGAGCCCAAGAAGGGAAAGGTGGGGCAAAGGTGTGTTTCAGATTTGTTTTTATTTCTCATTACCCTACTCTGATTTGACTGGTAGTAAATAAAATTGAATTCCCCAAGTCCCTTTTGCCCGTGATGGCAATTAATAATTGATCTCTGTCCTTAATCCACGGACCTTTCATCATTTTCCCTCTCCTGCCCCGTTCACAAAGAGAAGTGATAGAGTGGCTTGGAGGGCACTTGGTGGCTAGCCAGGGTCAACCCACCACAATTATACCTGGAGAAACACAACAATCTTCATATTAAAGAAAATGCTGGAGTTATAAAGACAAAATGCTAGGGTTTTGATAGCCTAACTCCTGATTTACTGGGAAGAGGGGTGTGGATTTATTTGTTTAAGGGGTGCGTTTATGTGTTTCTGAGCATCAGCATTCTAACACTATACAATAGTGTTCAATCACACTTCTCACTCAAAGTTGCTAATGCTTAGTGGTTTTGCTAGTGGGAACCCTGATTTTCCGTATAAGAGCCAGGGAACAAGAAATGCACAGTTAGTGATCACTTATAAACAGTTGCATTGAAGTAATTTGTTCAGCATCACATTAAAAATCTACAAAAGAATCAAGGAAATGATGCTTCCAGATGCCTCAGCCATTTTTTCCTTAGTTGTTGTATTCAGTCACCAGCTACTTTCCAATTTTACAAAGAAAGGAGGCTGGGCACTGACAGCTCTTATCTGTCTCCTTCAACAGTCCAAAATGGTTATTAGCTTGTGTTATCACAGTACCTAATGTTTCTTTTGCAAGATTAACAATATTTGTTTTTCTAAGAGATTTTAAAAATATGCCTACCAAAGAATTGAAATACCATTATTTGAAACCACTTAGGCCTTCTACACTGGTTACTTGCAGGGTTGAAACTTTAAAAATACTACAAAAGCCAGCTGTTGTAAGCAAGGCAATTGAAAACAACAAAGGGCTGTAACTGAAGAGTGATCCCTTTGTTAGTAGTGTGACAAAATGGGGCAAGGAATAAATATTTTTCACCTGTAATTTTGTTTTGGTTTTGTTTGTTTGTGTTTTTGTTTTGTTTCAGTTTTACAGATACCAACTCAATCACTAAAATTTGATACATTCAGAAATGATGTTGATATACTACTTGCCCCTATGAAGGAATCATGCATTCTGAGGGAGCCGCCTATTTAAATCTGTATTCAAAGCACAATCAACATTGGTCTCATGTAACCGTCCTCAGGAATTTGTCCAGAAATTATCAAAAGACAAACTCTGTATTACTTTTCTGAGTAACCTGTTTCAATGCTTGTTTATTTTGATAATAAATCTTTTATTTACTTCCAGTCAGAACTTCCCTTTTTGATATGTCTGTTGCATCTCATTCTCCTGCTCTAGACCTCTATAAAGAGGCTAATTTCTTGTTCTTGGTTACCTTCTTCTATGTACTAGAAGGCAGCTATTTCTCTCTCCCCTTTGCTTCTCAAATATATAGTATACAAAGGAGTCTGCTTCACTCAGCCTCTCTTTGTCAAAGGCTCCAGACAATCTTCTGGCCCTCCCTTAAAGTTGTTGTCTTTATCAACATCTTTCTTTTACTGGGGGCCTCAAACTCAACACTGAATTCCAGATGTTGTTTAGCAATGCAGGATAAAGAGAACCAATCACTTTATTTACTGGTTATGTTTTTTTCGATTCACTAGAGTATGTTAATACCATTCTCAACACCTTCATTCCATCTGATACCATGGACTTGTATGGGTAAAGATTTCTCAAGAGACTCCTGGCATTCACATTACTGGTTGTTCCTCTCCTGCTTGTATACTGCCTCTAGACACAAAGTTCTCCGAGACCTTTTCCATCACTAAATTACTTGTCCCATTCAGCAGGTGGTCCATATTTTCTTTGCCTATTCTTCTGATCTTCACGTAGTAGCAGACACTTCTTTTTCAGGAGTTACTTCTTTAGCCAAGTCAGTCTCCCAATATATGTATTTGTTCTATCAGTTCTTCTTCCTGGAAGAGTTTGTCCTTAAAGACATAGCTTTTCCAAGCTCCTTTTGCCCTTCAAAGTTGCCTTCCACAAGATCCCATGTACCACTTCCCATACAAAACCAAAGTCTGCTTTCCATGTCAATAAAGCCTAGGGTCTGGACCCTTCTCTCCCTTTTGTGTCTGGGTCTCCACTATTTCATGGACATTACAATCAAGACTGCCAATGGTTATTGCATCTCTTGCCAGTTCTTCCATGCTCATAATCAGCAAATTTAGGAAATGTTGCAGTCTCTGGTTAGCTTATCTTGTATCTCTGTTAAGTTTTTTTCCTGATGCCTTACATAGCCCTCCTGATTTCTTGTGTCCTGTTCTGTTGTCATGCCATCAAATGTTAAAAAGACTGAAGACTTTGGGTTCGTGATTTTGGAAACTTCTTTGAGTTGTGTAGAAAAGGCTTTGCCTATTCCTTTACAGTGTTAGGCTAGACTGTAACAATGCTAGTAATTGTTTATACTTATCATTGCACAATTATACTTATCATTGTATATATTCATCTCCTAGCTCAAATCTGAATAAAGCTGCCTCTTTTTTTATTACCCTCATGCTGCTGACCTATAAGCAGGAAGAACTGTAATCGCTCAGAATGATCTTCACTTTGTTATTATATACACCCTGATGACCCACAACTCTATACAAAATCACATTCACTCTAGAAATAATTGCTAGTATTTTTTGTTGTTAATATGTGACAGTTTTATAATCATCAAACGTTTGTGAGCAATGGATTTCAGGTTAAAAAAACACTAGCAGACATAGGTTTATTTTTTTAAGGATATTGGGAAGTGTATTTCTGATGTCAGTGTTACATGCTACCTGTCAAAAGGGTTTGGTCCAAAGAATAATGACAGTATTTTTTTTTTTTGTTTAGTTTCCTTTGTTTTGTTTTGTTGCTTTTATTTTTCCTCAAAAACACTGGTCCAAGAACTTATTAAAACACACAAAATAACACTTTCCTAAATCTTTCTCACATACTCATTTTTTGTTGACACTTCTCACAATTAAAAGTTCCAAATACAAATGTGATATGCACAAGTGAAACCAGTTTGACTGGAAAGTCTTACAGAAATTGTCAGCCAACCAAAAACTGTAAAGGTTACTCAGCTTTTCAAAGTAATAAAGAGAAAGGTGACACAATTCACACGATTCATTCATATGACTTCAGAGTCAACAGAAGGCTGCCAAAAGGAACAAAGATGTCCTCCAATGTCTAGTGCTACTTCTGTTTAAAAGAAAACACTTTTAGAAAATATATTCTGGAGGAAATGACAGTTTCAGCCTCTGTCATGAAGTTAGGAAGATATGTTGGTGTTTTATCTGATATTATCAGGTACATCAATATCCTTTTTGTCTTCACAAGATGTTCCAGAAATATATCACATTTATTTGAATAACAAGGAGTCATTCAGCCATTTATTCCTGTAGTATTTATTCATTGCTTCATCTGAACTAGGGCTGCACTTAAAGCAATAATAAGGAGTTTCTCAAAACTACAATTCGCTTTTCTACTCAGATTTTTGTTGATTTCATACAATGTGCCGTTGCATGGAAAAAACTCTGTATTAATGAGCTTTGCAAACAATATTATTGGATAAGGCCTAGGGTGGATTAGGTGCTCATTGTATATTACGTACCCAGGAACAGATGAACCAAAAAATACATAATTGGCCTATTGTTTTTTTATTTCTTTTTTTTCATTAGTAGGTTCTTCATTAGTAGAATGCTGGCAACTTCTGGTTTATTTGTGACGCAGTTCACACATATATAGGAGTGGTATTCAGCCACTCCTTCGTGGCATAACAGTATTGGTTAGCCCCCACAGCTTCCTCCACATTCTCCTCCCAGGTCCGGTCTCTGGCCACCTGTGAGGGCCACCCCCTGCCTTGCTTGCACAGTCCTCCAGAACTCTATGGTTCTGCTCTTAAAGTCATTCTGCAACAATTCCCCCCTTTTTCTTTGTGCAAGCAAGGCATTATGGGTTATTCTGTTCACCTGTTTTATCACACAACTATAAACAAGTCTAATAGCTACGATGATTAACCTAACAATGATACATAAGTGCAATGCTTCAAACAACAGTGTTTGACTCAACCTGTAATGCCCGGTGAAGACAACCATCTAGTTATTCTTAGGATATTGCTCATTTACTATTGCTGGGTAAGCTGAGCCAGGGTTCTCAGCTGTGTGTGCATCGAATTAGCATAATCAGAGAGACTCATACAACACATTCCATCAAACTCTTCACATCCATGTCCCTGTTCCAACAACAAAAGGTTCTGCAGTGTTGCATGTCTCACAGAGTCAACATTAAAACAAATCAGAAATTGCCTTCGATGTAGAATTGTCTGCTTAGCAACTCAGCAACCCAGTCTGCTTAGTTGAGCCAAGGCCCCGGCTGAAGCACTTACAGTGATTTGGCATATTATGATTGGATACATGTTTTGAAGACCCTTAGTGACTAACATATAATTGGTTAAACACAGGTGTGAGAACTCAACCTTGAAAGCTTGCCAACAGTCCACAGTTCTCATTAACTTGGTGAATTCCAGCCTCTTATCTTGCTTGCTTAAGCTTCTTCAGGCCTCTCATGGCCTTGCTGTATCTTTCAGGACTGTTCAAAGTTTATGTACCAATTATGCATTCTCCTGTGAGAACACTGTCTCCACATCTCCCCGCTTTTGTTTTATCCAGTAACAAGTCGCTACTACAGCAAGGCACACACACATTTACATTAGCAGAGTAACTATTACAGGGTGCAGCAGCATATTGAAGATATGCTTCAATATGAAATTCAAAAGATATGCTTTTGGATATGAATGACTAGCCAAAGAAATTTCTTACCAGTGGAATTCTCCCCCCCTCTTAAATTTGTTCCATCACCTGCTTTATAACACTACCATTGTATTAAATTTTTTTTTTTTTTTTTTTTTTTTCCTAGCTTTTGCCTTAGCATTTTCTAGCAGCTACTGCAAATTTCCACACTCTTAACATCTCTTTTACAAGTGACAAATCTATACAATACAAGGTGCAGTTTCTTATTAGCAACTAGCTAGTAAATACAGGTGGTTTTATACACAAAATCACAACCTCTAATATAGCTACTTTACAAGCACACATATTCAGGATGTTACTTTTCAGTTGTCCCCAAGTGATGTTTTGCAGTTATTTGTTCTTTCTCTTCCTCTATCTCATTCTGCTTGGGGTAATCACAGTCAGCTCCTGTAGCTGAGGCATCAGGTTTATCCATTTGTCTGTCCAGCTCATGGCAGGGCTTCACAAACTTTGCACAGTCGCCATGGACCTGTAGGCAGGAGGGCACAAATATACCCCCTCCCCCAGGTTATCAGTTCTTCAGAAATAGACAGGTTAGACAGGTTAAAGTTAAATGTAACATCATTACTCTCTCTCTCTCCCCCTTTTTTTTTTTTTTTTTTTTTTTTGAGTCCCTGCAAAAGCCATCATTACTCCCACTACAGTCCCACGTACAGAACAAAGCACAAGGACCCTGTGGAGACTAACAGCAAACCAGCTCCGAGAAGCATCATTGCAGTGCGAGGTGGCAGGCTCAACCTTAGCGGGCGTCCCCGCAGAGGCTCTGCCTCCCCCACATTGTATGAGGCTTGGGCTTTTAAACTGACCAAAATGCACACTCATTCCAACACAGGTGGCCAGCCTGTGCTGGAAGAAGTGGCCAGCAGTATCTACAGAGGTCTCCAAGGGTTGATAGAAACCTGGACATACTTATATTTACCAACTTCTAGTACATGAGTATCACAGAGAGACTGTATGGGCTCTCCCTGTCAATTGCAAGAAAAAATCATAACATATACAGCTTGAGTATAAGAGGATTTTAACACATACGTGGTCACTGTTTGCCAGGCCTCCTTAACTATTTTGAGATCAAGAGCTTCCCACTCTTTAGCCCCCTGCTGTGTAGTAAACACAGGATATGCAGGAATGCCCATTGCAGAAAATTCCCCAGTAATGATCACATCTTTGGTTACCCATTGTTACAACTGAGCGTCTCCAGGGCCAGTAAGTCTGAGCAGACCGACCCGGGAGACGAAGAGTCAGGGTCTGGAAGCAGAGGATATAAATCTGGCTCGGATTCAGGGGATTCGGGGGCTGATCCTGCGCCGAACTCGGGGTCTCCGTTGCTCGCAGCTGTGTCTTTCTTATCAGATGTATCTCTTTCGGTATGTAGCCATCTGCAGACCTGGCTCCTCCGTGACTGAGTTAAAAGTTTTTTCACTCTAGGGCGTAGTGGGTTGGAGAGGCTCGCGGCTCCTTTAAATCTCCCGCTAGCGCATGATCCCTATTTTTTACTGCGTGCTTCACAGTGGCGCCGCAATCGATCCGGCGCCGAGGCACCGCCCTTTTTCTTTCGGATTTCTCGACATTTATCATGCGTGTACCTTCTAATATACTTTCTCTGTCCTTTTCAAAGTCCCTACTTTCGGAACTGGGGTGGTGGGGGAGCAGGGGGTTACACCTCCTCCGCGGCACCTTCTGATGAAGGGGGAGAACAGGGGGGGGGGGGGGTGCGGGGTGGGGGGGGTGCGGGGTGGGAAACCCTGTGCTCCCGCGAGGGGGGGGGGGGGGGGGGGGGGGGGAACGAGTTGTAATCTTCCCCCGGTTTCAACCGACCGGGGACGTCTGTTCCTAGTTTCTCCGTTGCTACCGCGGCAGTTTTCTTTTCTGCCTTGTATCTTTTTATACAGTTCATTACTTCCCTCCTTGGTTTACCGAGTTTCTTTGCCTTTTTATAATCATTAAGCACTGAGTCAAATAGTTCATCACCAAACTTTTGCCACTCACTCTTCTCAAATATTGTATTAGGATCTGCAAAAAACATCTCTTAGCCTTCCTTACAGGCAGTAGACCTGCTAGCTGCTTTAGAGTCTCAGGCTCAATTCCCCGCTTTTATAAAAAGCACTGTAAAAAGTTCAGGGCTCAGTTCCCCGCTTTTATAAAAAGCACTGTAAAAGTTCAAGGCTCAGTTCCCCGCTTTTATAAAAAGCACTGTAATAAGTCCAGGGCTACCTCTCGGTCCATTTTCATGGCCAGCCTTTTCCGGATCGTCTTCTTCTGGGTCGTCCTGTAATCTCGGTCTCCGGATCGGCCTCCCGACGCAGCAGTGTCTGGTATACCCCAGCGGCGGACTTTTTAGGAAAGTCGCAGCACCCGGGTCCGTCACGCCACCGCAGCAGCATTGCCCGCGCTGCCCGGCCGCTGCCGCCGGCGCCGCTCTCTCGCCGTTCCGGGTCCCCGTCGACCGGGGCCCTGTATCCCGGGTCCCCGCTAGTCGGGGCCCTGTATCCCGGGTCCCCGCTAGTCGGGGCCCTGTATCCCGGGTCCCCGTCGACCGGGTCCCTGGTCCCGTATCCTGGGTCCCCGTTAAACCGGGTCCCTGTATCCTGGGTCCCCGTTAAACCGGGTCCCTGTATCCTGGGTCCCCGTTAAACCGGGTCCCTGTATCCTGGGTCCCCGATAACCGGGTCCCTGTATCCCGGGTCCCCGTCGGCCGGGTCCCTTTATCCGGGTCCCCGTCGACCGGGTCCCTTTATCCGGGTCCCCGTCGACCGGGGCCCTGTATCCCGGGTCCCCGCTAGTCGGGGCCCTATATCCTGGGTCCCCGCTAGTCGGAGCCCTATAATCCGGGTCCCCAGCGACCAGGGCCCTGTATCCCGGGTCCCCGCTAGTCGGGGCCCTATATCCTGGGTCCCCGCTAGTCGGGGCCCTATATCCCGGGTCCCCGTCGGCCGGGGCCCTTTATCCGGGTCCCCGTCGGCCGGGGCCCTGTATCCCGGGTCCCCGCTAGTCGGGGCCCTATATCCTGGGTCCCCGCTAGTCGGAGCCCTATAATCCGGGTCCCCAGCGACCAGGGCCCTGTAATCCGCGTCCCTGTTCGGGCGCCATTTGTAAGCGGCGAGGAGAAGCAGACAGGCCAACCCAATATGGGTGATAAGCAACTTCTGGTTTATTTGTGACGCAGTTCACACATATATAGGAGTGGTATTCAGCCACTCCTTCGTGGCATAACAGTATTGGTTAGCCCCCACAGCTTCCTCCACATTCTCCTCCCAGGTCCGGTCTCTGGCCACCTGTGGGGGCCACCCCCTGCCTTGCTTGCACAGTCCTCCAGAACTCTATGGTTCTGCTCTTAAAGTCATTTTTGAGATCAGACAAAATGGTTGTGGGTAGAACACAGTCTGTGTGTGTGCCAACACGCTGATCCCCATCACAATCTGCAGGCAGGTCCCAAGGATACCCAAAGGCCATTCAAAACCTCCAGAACTCTCAAACGATGCTGCTGTACTTGTCACTGGGGCTGGTGTAGCTGCTGTGCTTGTCACTGGGGCCGGTGTAGCTGCTGTACTTGTCACTGGGGCTGGTGTAGCTGCTGTACTTGTCACTGGGGCTGGTGTAGCTGCTGTGCTTGCCGGCTCTCCCACCGCCAGCTTCTCTTTTCCTGAGTCCAGCTCTTCCTCCTCCGCCTTGCCGGGAAATGCTGCGTGGTCTCCTGCATCCTCCTGGGGCTCGGCGGGCGGCTTCCGGGGAATGCTCTCGGCCGTCGCGGGGCTGGGCTCGGCCGCGGGGCTCGGCTCTTCCGCGGGGCTCGGCTTCTCCGCCGCCTTCTCCCGCTGCTCGGCAGCCCCTTCCTTCCGCTCCTCGACCGCCCCGACCTCCTCCACCGGCAGCCGTCCCCTCGCGGCCTCCGGCCCCGCTCCTGCCGCCGCTTGGTCCCCGGGGCCGCTCTTCCGGGCCGGTTCGGCTGCCGCCGGCTCCCGGGGCCGCTCCCCCTCGGCTCCCCGCAGCCTCACGAAGATGGAGGCGAGGGCGAGGGCCAGGACGGTGAAGAGCAGCCGGACGGCCAGGTACAAGTCCACGGCCACGTCCGTCCCGCCCTGCTGCTGGAGCCCGCCCGTATTACAAGCCATTGCCATAAAGCACAGTGAGACAAGAACCTTAGCCCAAGCCCCACACTTGATAAACACTATCACAGCAAATACCGGCTCTACGTAAGTTACAACATTCTGAAGCTGTGAGATCAACAAGAACAACTCTGAGAGCCAATAAATCAGCATTGTGACGAGTGACTATTTATCCGGTCACATCTGTTGTTATCTCAACCCTTCGGGCCCCACGTTGGGCGCCAAAAAGAACTGTCGTGGTTTAAACCCAGTCAGGTAATTCGTTCACTCACTTACCCCCCTTTCTTGCCCTCCCCCTGCTCCCGGAGGGACGGAGAGGAGAATCAAAAAGAATGCAACTCCCACGGGTTGAGATAAGAACAGTTTAGTAGCTAAGGTGTAACACAAATCACTACTGCTACCACCAATGATAATAATGATAAAGGAAATAATAAGGGAAGAGAATACATCATCTCACCACCAGCCGACCGATAACTCACCCCCCAGGCCCAACCAAGCTCCGACCGATACCTCCTCCAACCCTGCAGTCCCCCAGCCCTTCCGGCTAACTCCCAGTTACACCCTGGGCATGACGTGCTGTGGTATGGAATACCTCTTTGGTCAGTTTGGGTCAGGTGTCCTGTCTCTGCTTCCTCCTGGCTCCCCCTCCTCCCTGGCAGAGCATGAGGCTCACAAAGTCCTTGGCCAAACCAAAATATCCTTGTTATCAGCTCTGTTCCCAATCTGAAAGTCAAAACACTGCGCTGCACCAGCTACCAAGAAGGAGAAACATGACTGCTACTGCTGAACCCAGGACAGATATATATTGCAAATTATCTTTCTCTTTGTAATTGTGGTGGTATTTTACAGAGAATGTCAAGAATTGTTAACCTGTGAGGAAAAAGTAAAATAAATTGCTCTACACGCCCCACTGAATATCTTAACAATGATGATAAATGCCTGTATTTCTTTTGTTCCTGACTCTTCTCCCCAACCCCACCTGGTGCAAGGGGATGAAGTACAGGGGTTTTTGTCTGTCCGTAATAACTCTTCTCTGATACTTCTTTCTTCTCACACATTTCCTTTTCCACAGCATGGATCAGCCCATGGGCTGCAGCTCCTGTCAGGGAAAATCCATTCCTGCATGTTCTCCCCTGCGGGCTGCAGCTCCTTCAGGATCTCCTGCAGCATGGAGTCCTCCACAGGCTGCAGTGTGGATATCTACTCTGGTGTTGTCTTCTCCAGGGGATGCAGGGAAATCTCTGATTCAGCACCTGGAGCATCTCTTCCCCTTTTTTCTCTCACCTTGGTGCTTGCAGATCTGTTCCTCACAATTTTTTCTCTTGCTCCTCACTGCTTGTGCAGCATTTTGCCTTTTCTTGTTTTTCCAGAGGTGACATCATCTTATACAAGGGGCTCAGCCATGCCCTGTGGTGGGTCCACTGGAGCCAGCTGGGACCAGCTGTGTCTTGCATTGGGCAGCCCTGGTCTCCTCTCACAGAGGTCACCACTGAAGGCCCTCTGCTACCAACACCTGGACACCTGTACCCAGTACAGGCATATAACATAGATAGGGTTATTCTGATGAAAAAACCTGGTATGGCTGAGGATCTGACAAAATATTAATAGTATCAATAAAGAAACAGAAATGGGATTCATGCAGTTACTTATTCTTTCATGCATTTAAAATTTCACAGAAATAAGAAATGTATGCAAGTAAAGTTAAAGGTGAAGAAACATTTTGAGTATTATGAACATAAAGTGACTGGCAGTATAATGTTACCTAAAATGCAGAACAAAAATACATACACATGAAATATTGCTTTTTGGCTTTGGGTTTTTTTTTTTTTTTTGCCTTTTTTTTTATTTATTTATTTAGTACCATTTGAGACAGTTCAGGTAAAAATTACAAGTTAAAAATACTACTATAAATGTGCAAAAATCTTCTGAGGTATTTTGCTCCTTGGTAGTTCATACAGATTGCTATATTTTAAACTTGTTTTATTTTATATGATGCTTTTCCAGTCCTGAAGTGTAGGTTATCAAATTACTCCACTTCCCACTTCAAAAGAAATGTCTCTATATCTTCACTTTTCTTTGTTTACTTTGTTAAGATTTTTTTTTTTGTTCTAGAACAGAAGTGGTGTCTGTAGAATATATTTATTCTGAGTATCGCATTTAGTTGGAGATCTGTTTTTTTTCCTTAGTAATGACTTGTGTGTATAAAATACATTCCCTCAGCTACATATATTTTAGGGAAGAATACATACGTATGTTTAAAACAGTCCTTGTTAAGTCACTTGTATTCAGAATTGCTGGTGTTTCAGAGGTTGATACAGCAAGCATTTCTGTAAAAGTGATAGTGCTTGTTTTATCATGAAGCCATGTTAAACATCACCTTTTATAAATGTTGAAATGGATCAAAGTAGTCGACATTTGACCTTTCAGAAAATTGTTTAAACTTAAAAGGCTGCATAGGACATTACATGCTGGAAGAAATACACAGAAGTTTCAGGACAGTCATCCAAAGAAAACCAGAAATTTTACATGTTATTATGGAATCAGTAGTGGCATATAAACTATTCTGAGCTGAGCTCATCTAGTCAAATGTGGACAGCCATGATTAACATTTATCCAGCTGAGTTAATCCTGTAGGCTTCCTGCATAATGAATGAAGAACATTAGGTGACATCTACACTGCTGACTTAATGTAACACAGGAAATGACTCATGCCTCCCTGGTCAGTTACAGTGTCATTCGCAGCAACTGTTTTTTCAGGCCAGAACCTCTGAAGCTGACTGGCAGCATCACAGAATCGTAGAATCATAGAATAGTTAGGGTTGGAAAGGAAATTCAGTTCATCTAGTTCCAAGCCCCCTGCCATAGGCAGGGACACCTCACACTAAACCGTATCACCCAAGACCTCATCCAACCTGGTCTTGAACACTGCCAGGGATGGAGCATTCACAACCTCCCTGGGCAGCACATTCCAGTACCTCACCACCCTAACAGGAAAGAATTTCCTTCTTATATCCAGTCTAAACTTCCCTTGTTTAAGTTCTAACCCATTACCCCTTGTCCTATCACTACAGTCCCTAATGAAGAGTCCCTCCCCAGCACCTTTGTAGGCCCCCTTCAGATACTGGAAGGCTGCTGTGAGGTCTCCACGCAGCCTTCTCTTCTCCAAGCTGAACAGACCCAACTTTCTCAGCCTGTCTTCATACGGGAGGTGCTCCAGTCCCCTGATCATCCTTGTGGTCCTTCTCTGGACTTGTTCCAACAGTTCCATGTCCTTTTTATGTTGAGAAGACCAGAACTGCACACAATACTCCATGTGAGGTCTCACGAGAGCAGAGTAGAGGGGCAGGATCACCTCCTTCAACCTGCTTTTGATGCAGCCCAGGATATGGTTGGCTTTCTGGGCTGCAAGTGCACACTGCCGGCTCATTACCCTTGAAGGCTCCTAACAGAAGAAATGGAGAGTGATTCTTCAAACCAAAGATCATGTAAGAATCCCAGCTTCAGGGTTTTCTGCAAAAAGAACCTTTTCTGAAGACTGGATATACATGTAAGTGGCAGGAAATTAGATACATATATGATGAGATTGCTTAGGAGACTGATAAAGATCAGTCTTTCTGATCTTCATTTAACTCATAGTATCTCAGGTTCATAGTATCATAGTACCTCAGGTTCTCTGAAATACTCTTGTGTATGGAAGGTGTAATGTTTAATATAAAATTTATTTATTTGATTGATGTTACATGGGATTTCTGATTCAGCAGAATGATAGAAAACATACTGAAAACACACACAAAAAGTGACACTTGGCAAAATACAGCAAATGCAATTACACAGTTCAATCACCGTCACTGCATTTGTGTCTCCAGTCACCAGGAAGAAATGTTTGGATTGAAGCCAGCTCGAAGTCATTGGTGTCTTTGAAATCTTTTTCCTGGTGGTCTAGGTTTTGTACTGTGTTGAACAGAGCCATGTATTCATTACTTCTGTGCTGGTCTGGCTGACTAAGGGAACACAACACTACCATCAGTTGATCCACTCAGCTGTTCACAGCTGTTTGTCTAATACAAAAGCTGGTCTCTCTGGTCACCCTTGCTGTTGAGATTAAGTCAGCTTCTTTGCATTAGTCTCTGAGCTTCACAGGCATATCACCCTTCCCCACCTCCACCGGGCCTCAATTTGTTACACAATGTTATTTAGTGGTTCACACTCTACTCCTAGGAGTTTAGTCAGTCATACTATCGCTATATTGTTTATGGTCTGAGCCTTCAACTTCCAACCAGTGCCAATATTTTCAATGCTTTTACTCTTATCCCATGCTTAAAATATACATTGTAATAGGAGAGATCCCTGCCACCAAGCTTTTACACAACACATGAATGAAGCTATCTCCTGAAATGGAATTCTTTTGGCTTACATTAATTTGATTTTTTAAGAAAGGTTTGAGGGTTTTTTTTTGTAGATGGTCTCTATCTACGTTAGTCTCTTCTCCCTCTTCCAGAAGCTAGCTGCCATCCTAGCTTCCAAAAACCAGGCACATACTTATGCCTGCAATAAATTCTAATAGTATTTAAAAAAAAAAAACAAACCTATGAAAAAAGTTAGTTTTCAAAGTAATCTTCCATATCTAGTTAAAAATATCTCTCTCTTCTAGAAACTGGAATGATCCTAGTGGCTTCAGATGCTTCCTTATGTCTCTCTTTGTCCAAAGCAGTATAATTCTTTCATAAATATTACTTCACTTGCAGGCTATGAAAAGGACCATGCAATAGGCCTTTTCAGCATGTAGTTGAGATGTCTTCCTTCTCAAGCTTCCTTTCAAGGTGCATGAGTAAAATCTTTTTATGGAGTTACTGAGATTTATTTCTGCTTATTTTCCCAGCACCTCCAAACCAAATAAATAATGCAGGAATGTTAGTAACACTATAGAGTTAAACAAATCAAACAAGTAAGAAAACTTTGGGTATTGCTACAAACCACAGCTAACTTATTCTCAGGAGCTTTGAAGACATGTTATCTAAAACGTATAAAGTGAAATCTTTATGGGAAATAACTGTTGATATCTCATTTTATTCTGATGAATTTTTAAACAACTATATGCCGTAGGAAAGATGAAAGTACAGATGCTAAGAAGAAAAAAGGTGTTTTTTGTGAATTTAATGATGAAAAACAGAATAAAAGGAGCTATAAAATTTTTTATTTTGATCAGATGCAGTCCTACAAGTGATTTTGTTCATCTCCATCTGCTTTTTCAGCAGTTATATTCCAGAAGATGGGTTATCTAATTTAAATTCATACAGACTGAAAAAACAGAAAGTCTTTCTTGATCTGATCTTGATATATGCACCAGCTACATCCCAGTTTTGTATCAAGATAACTCACTGACATACCAGCTTCCTTTCCCATTTTTCTTTGTGCGGTTGCTTTTATATTTCAGCAGGTCTCTGAGTGATAGCAGCGTTGCTGCACAAAGAAATTTGGAATAATTTAAAATGAAGGAAACTTCCATTTTAGGGTCTGCAATTGATGGCATGTTTCAATTTAAATCTCCTAATCAGAAAGTAAGGAAGTAAAGGAAAAGAGAAAGGGAAACCTCTCTTCAATGGCCAGGTCAGAAGAGATGCAATGGGATCACCAGAATAGCATCCTCTGGGCATCCTCCCCAACACATCAGGTGATGATGACAATGAAGATGTTGATGATGATAATGAATGATGATTTTCATGTTTTCTCCCTAGTACAGTTTCACTTTTCATTGAGTCTCTCTCTAGCTCCTTAGTGATAGTTTAGAAGTGTATCAGTACTGGCTGAAGCAGCTTAATTAGATATGGATGTTTGTCCTGGGTTCAGCAGTAGCAGTCATTTTTCTCCTTTGTGGTAACTGGTGCAGTGCTGTGTTTTGACTTCCAGCCTGGGAACAGTGCTGGTGATACTGATGTTTTCGGTTGTTGCTAAGTGATGTTTACCCTGACCAAGGACTTTGCGAGGCTCATGCTCTGCCAGGGAGGAGGGGAAGCCGAGACGGGGTGCCTGACCCAGGCTAGCCAAAGAGGTATTCCATACCAGAGCATGTCATGCCCAGGGTGGGAGGTAACTGGGAGTTACCTGGAAGGACACGGGCTTCTGGGTAGGACTCGTTTCTTGGCCAGTGGTATTGTATTCTCTTTCCTTGTTATTTTCTCTTATCATTGTTGTCATTGGTGGTAGCGGTGGTGATTTGTGTTGTACATTGGTTGCTGGACTGTTCTTGTCTCAACCCGTGGGAGTTGCACTACTTCGATTCTCCTCCCCATCCCTCACTGAAGTGGGGAAGGGGAGAGCCCTGGGGAGGGGGGGTGCCTCGATTGCTCTCAGCCCAGCACCACTCACTGAGAGTGGGTGAACAAGCTGTCTGGCTAGGGTATAAACCATGACAATGTTGCATGCTAATCGGTAGTTAAGCTTTGTGCATATATGTTAATTGGGTAATATTTATCAAATATGAAAAAGGACTACTACCTTGTTACCTGCTAAGATCTATTTATTGTATAGGAATTTATAAATGAAAAGCTATAGAGTAAATGGTGAAGGCATCTGAACACAGATTTGTAGACTAAAACTACAAGCAAAAGGTGAGGAGAGAGGGGAGGAACAGGGTGGTGATCTTTTCAAACACTAAATGGAATATAGGGGCTTAATAACGTTATATACAGACGGGAATCTACTGGTTTTGAGATTTTTATGGCATTCTAGCTATTCCAGGAGACCATGGTTCAACTATAGGTCCTTGTCCTGGGTTCAGCAGTAGCAGTCATTTTTCTCCTTCTTAGTAGCTGCTGCAGAGCTGTGGTTTTGACTTTCAGCCTGGGAACAACACTGATAACACCGATGTTTTTAGTTGTTCCTCAGTAATGTTTACTCTGACCAAGGACTTTCTGAGTCTTATGCTCTGCCAGGGAGGAGGGGAAGCTGGGAGGAAGCAGAGACAGGACACCTGACCCAAACTAGCCAAAGAGGTATTCCATACCACAGCATGCCATGCCCAGTATATAAACTGGGGGCAGTTATCTGGAAGGGCTAGATCACCTCTCAGGCCGGGCTGGCTATCAGTTGGCAGGTGGTGAGCAGTTGTATTCTCTTCCCTTGTTATTTCCCTTATCATTATTATTGTTGGTGGTAGAAGTAGTGGTTTGTGTTGTACCTTAGTTACTGGACTGTTCTTATCAGCCCCTGGGAGTTACGTTCTTTCGAGTCTCCTCCCCATCCCTCCGGGAGCAGGGGGAGGAAGGGGAGGGAGTGAGCGAGTGGCTGCATGGTTCTGAGTTACTGGCTGGGCTTAAACCACGACAGTCCTACATCTTTTCTCTTAGACCTGTGAGGGAAATTCACACACCCTATGGAATCTGAATTGTCGTTTGATGTCTTTGTGTGCATAGCCAAATTGAGCTGTACATATTTGTCTTCTGGATAATTATATTAACTAAAATGAGCTCTATTGTCAATTTTCATTAGTCAAAGAGAAGAAGAGCATCCCTTCCAGGAGATGAAACAGTAGATTTATATCTACTTATAAGCCAGGCCACTTTTCTGAACTGCTTATTCCATGTGACTACCACACTCCACTGACTAAAAATGGAAAATAAAGGAATGATTCAGTACTAAACATTGGTCCTAGTGTCACTTTTGATACTATAGGGAATCTTGTTTGGTCTCCAGGCTGGAGCTGAAGAGCACTGTGGTTTCCTGCAAAACCTATGTAATATCTGTTAGCATCATACAGATATCTGTGATAACCTCAGCTATTTTAGGACTTCAGCTTTCTAAAAAAGTCACATAAATTAGGGATGCAAGTTTTATGAATTGAAATACAGCCTGGCTGCAAAAGTAACATTCAAATGTTATAATATCTTGTTCTGAATACTTTCAATACAGATTTCCTATTGTTATTTACAAAACTAGTTCAAACTGACACCATCACTCTGATGGAAAACTGACTGAAGGGCAATCAGAAAAGTTATGTAAAATTGTAATGGCCATGGGGACGTAGCCAGTATTGGTGTTAGGCCCAGTTTTATTTAGAAACTTTATTTCTGCTTTGTATGGAGGAGTAAATGCCACATTAATAAAATTTTCAGATGATATGAAATCGAAATGTATTGCAAATATCACTGTGGATAAAGAAATAATATAACAAGACTAAGGGAGGTTAGAATTATTGGCAGCAAATAAAATGATACTTAGTCTTGGGAAATATGCAAGCTGTACATCTTGGGAATAACAATTCAGAAAGACCGTCTGAAGGAGTGAGGAAATTTTGTTGACAATAAAGACTAGGGATGAAAATAACAAACCAGATGTGAGCTTCAAGGTACTACAGCAATCAAAATTAAAGCAACGCTGTACTGCAGCAATAAAGATTTTGGGAAGTAAACTGGATATTTCTGCTTTTTTGGTATTAGCAATCAGTTATTACAACACTGAGCAGATTGTGACACTTTATAATGAAGACTAGTTTAACAAAATAGAAAAAATAGAAATTAAAAGTAAAACAAATTTACCATATGGAAGAACTCAAGATAGTATTGAAGAATAAATAACCTGTATACTGTAAACAGGTTATGAGAAATTGCTAATGATAATAGAAACTTGAAATTCCTGAAGTGTACAAAATCTGAAAGAGAAGAAGAGCTATAAAGAGGAAAATTATATTACATTTACTAAAAGAAAAATCAAACTGTGAAAGTGACCAACACATTGTAGAATCATAGAGTGGCTTGGGTTGGAAGTGACTTTAAAGATCATCTGATTTCACATCTCATGCCATGGGCAGGGACACCTTCCACTAGACCAGGGTGCTCCAAGACCCATCCAACCTGGCTTTGAAGACTTCCATGACTGGGGCAGCCACAGCTTCTCTGGGCAACCTCTGCCAGTGCCTCACCACCCTCACAGTAAAAAATTTCTTCCTTATGTATAATCTAAATCTCCCCTCTTTTAGTTTAAAGCCATTACCCCTTGTCCCATCAATGCTTGGTCTTGTAAATAATCCCTCTCTAGCTTTCCTGTAGGGCTCCTTTAGGTACTGGAAAGCTTCTAGGTCTCCCCTGAGCCTTCTCTTCTCCAGGCTGAACAAGGCCAACCCTCTCAGCCTTGTCTTCATAGAAGATGTGCTGCAGCCCTCTGATCATCTTTGTGGCCTCCTCTAACCTCACTCCAAATGGTCCATATCCAACAGTTTTTATGCTGGGGCCCCAGAGCTGAATTCAGTACTCTGGGTGGGGTCTCAGGATATGAAGCGTAGAGTCATGTCTATTTTTTAACTCTTCATCAATAGAGATAATTGCATGCACGCTTGTACTAGTTTTGGCTGGGATAGAGTTAATTTTCTACTTAGCCATCATGGGGCTATGTTTGGATTTGTGCTGAAAACAGTGTTGATAACACAGGGATGTTTTCCCTATTGCTAAGCAGTGCTTCCAAAGAGTCAAGGCCTTTTCTGCTCCTCACCCCACCCCACCAGCTAGTGCTGGGGGGTGCACAAGAAGTTGGGAAGGGATACAGCCATGACAGCTAACTGCAACTGACCAAATATTCCATACAATATGACATCATGCTCAGCATTTAAAGTTGGGGAAAGGAGAAGGAAAGAGGGGTCGTTTGGAGTGATGGTGTTAGATTAAAAGAACATGAATTTTTTATAATGATTTTTTTTTCCATTACAGTACAAGCACAGTACAGTACACAGGATTAATTGTTCTAGGGTGACTGAACTATGTCTAAATGTCGATGTTTAAGGAGATGTCTGTGGAGACAGTGTTCTCACGGGAGAATGCATAATTGGTACATAAACTCTGAATAATCCTAAAAGATACAGCAAGGCCATGAGAGGCCTGAAGAAGCTTAAGCAAGCAAGATAAGAAGAAGCTGGAATTCACTGAGTTAATGAGAACTGTGGACTGTTGGCAAGCTTTCGAGGTCAAGTTCTCACACCTGTGCTTAACCAATTACATGTTAGTCACTAAGGGTCTTCAAGACATGTATCCAATCATAATATGCCAAATCACTGTAAGTGCATGTAAGAAATAGTATATAAGGAGTTAAGGCTTTGTAATAAATTTGGCAATCACTTGATCACATTGATCGTCTCTGCGTTGTCCATGACTCCCGTGTCAACAGATGTTGATCTCTATTTTCAGTACTTCTTTTAAAGTAGGTTAATCCCTGATTGACTTCTATCATGGAGTTCCATATTGATTGGCAGATTGTGACTAAATCTTTTATCAGCTGAGCTCTCTCATCAGAGAGACCGTGTGGGAAAAACAGCCTTCTCATAGAGGAAAAGATTTCTAATTGACCCATCTATCCAAAATCACATGGGGAGAGAGGGCTGTGATAAAGAAGTAAGTAGAGATCCAGTTTTGTGACTAAAATAATCTAGCTAAATCCAAAATACAGATGTACATTGAATTGTGGTTTGAGTTCTAGTGAGTGTGTATCTTTAGTCCATAATTACTAAGTCTGTAATTCACTCTGGAATTCTGGAACAGTTTTTTGCTTGTATCATAAAGTTATCTGTGGTGGTGTGCTCCCCACCCCTTGCTTTTTTCTGCTTAAGCTATAGCCAGCAGTGGTGGTTGTGATGGCTACATCTGGCTTAAGGGCCATAAATCTTTTCCAACAGCTAGGGGCCATAGACCTTGCTCAACATCTGAGGGCTACTTAAGCGTTCACCAACCCAATATACAGCTAGCATGCAAAAAGGACCGTAAGTCAATCATCTTTTTCTATAAATAGTAAATAGCCCAGGGTCCACAGATTTCTTCTTCATGGCAGTGGGATACACACAAATATCTCCCCTTAAGTAGGAACACCTCTCAAGGTTACTCCTCAAGGTTGAGAGATTCCTTATTGGTAAATGGACAGTAGCTTCGTAAACATTGAAATTGTAGCTGATATAAAGGATTGAGTCTGTATATACAATTGTCTAGATATAAACCATTGACCAAGTCTGGGACTAAGTTTGGAGACACACTTAAACAGGTTCGGAGTTTAGAAAGAAAGGGGGTCACCTCTGAAAGTTATGATTCAAAAGGAGCATCTCCCTGACAATTTTGTCTGACCCTGTCCTCTATGCAGTAAATAATCAAGTGTACTTTACCATCAAATCCTGTTAAACCATTGTTGCATTTACTATCAAACTTTGTTAAATCACTGGTTTATATCAGTAAACATATTGCTACTTCTCTCTCATAAATGAAGTGCATTGCTCCAGCCCAATATCACAAATTCACTTCTCCCCAAATATATTTCCAGGTCTGATAGGTATGCTTTTTTAATTTCTAATAACATCAAATCTTATTGTCTACAAAGTTTAATGTAAGTCAATTATTTCCAGTGGTCTCTTGTGCATACATTTAAAACGTGAATTTGTCAAGTTTTCAATATCATAGCAGTCTATTTGGGCACCATATGTGTTGGCTCATAAAGATATTGAAGTGAAAATTTGATGATTCCATGAAAAAAAAATGTTTTGCCTTTTTTTTTTTTTATAAACTATCTTTATAGTTCAATATAATGCTGAATTTTGAAGCCCAATACAATTTTAGAAAAAAGCTTTTGTTTCTTTTTTTTTTTTTTATGGTATTCATAAAAGGCAACAAAAGAGAGACAAGCCTATGTTCTTTATCCTTCATTAGAGGCAAATAGCAATTTGCAAATTGGCCTTTCAATGATACTACATTCAACAAAATAGTACGCTATCTGAAATAAGCTTAGAGTTGGCTTTTAACTTGTATGTGGCTCAACAGGGCATTTGCTGAACACCACAAAATGTATTTGTTAGTTCTATACAACGAAACAGATAACTAAAATCAAAATAAATCTTGAAACAGAATCTGTAAATAGCAAGCATTTGAACTGGAGGACCAACATTTTAACTGCTGTGCTGCTTCTGCCTTCCTGACTTAACTCCTGTCTACGGAAATCAGCAGTCATCGTATAATACCTTACCTTTGCAGCTGTTTCCAATGACCATTTGCTTGATTGTTCTCAGCCTATCTTTTAAACTGCTCTTCTAATGTCTGTCTTAAAACATAAACACAGTGATGAATTAAACCAAAGTTTTCACACTTTAATAATCCAAATTCCACTGAACATACAATTTTCCTGTGTCTGCTCTGGTCTATGGTGAACTTGCTGGTCCATTGCTGCTCCATTCATCTACTGAGGTGATGAAATTATTTTATGCTACCTTCTTTGCATTCCAAAATTAAAGAGGCAGAGGAATCTGGTGGAGTAGAAGAGCTGTTGGGTGAAATAATCTGTAAAACACATCATGTATGCATATCCTCCATGGTTTATTCAATGTTTTCAAGAAAAACATAGAATATCTGTTATCAAAGAATAAATAATTCGGGAAAAATATTTTTAAACAGTTTGTCAAATCCTCATTCAAATAATGCCATCAAAGCCTTTATAGATTTAACTAAAAGTGAGTGAATTATTAGGATTACAAAAGATTTCCTACCTTAATAAACAACCATGTCACTAATGAAGTGTGAAGACAATTGCAAGGAGACATTTAATTAGATCATTTATAACTCATTCAGTAGAAAACTGCTATACCCCCTGTTGGTTACTATTTGTGCTGAAAATAGATAAAACAGCAGAACTGTTATTTTACTTGTTAAATAAAATTTACATGTTCCAAGCAGTTAGCGTACATGTGTCCATTTATCTCCGTAGCATCACTTTCTGCTGAAGCCTAGTTTACAGGTAATTGGAATATGATAGCTCAATACCTAGAGAGTGTGTTGCTTTATGGTCTCATTTTGCAAAGTAATTGCACCTTAAGTTGAAAATATATACAGAAAAAATTGCTATGTGGATGTATAAGCAAAAGGGATTGCTTGTCTACAATAGGATCTTTTGTCATTTGGCAAGGTGTTTTTTTAATCAGGCAAAATTCAGCCAAGGTGATACTGCCTTTTCTGACTTTGTGAATACCAACAAAAAATATTATGAAAAGATAAATTCTATATACTATATTTTACCCTGAGAGCTTGTCAATAAGCAGATCTTCCAAGTGAAGATGTGAACTAGATGTTAAAAATTATCACATTATATAGTCAGACCTTCTTTTCTTAACTTTCTGTAAGTTGCAACCTCAAATAAAAATGACAGTGAGTTAACTACACCTTAGTGGAGGGACATAAATCTGCATATTTTCAGTTTATAAGCTTTTGGAGCTCAGATACTATCCATTAGTGTAAATTTAGGTGACTAACTTAGGCGCTACCTCACCAAAATATTGCACACTTGGCTCAGATATGTGTATCGTTGTAATTTATATGATTACCTTATGATATTAATGGAGAAATTTTAATGTCTCTGAAAATCTGCAGAGATAGCAGCCGCTTTAAAAACAGATGTCTAAGGATTTTTACTAACCACATGGTTGAACCAGTCTGCTAAGTTAAATACCTTTATCTTTTAATAAGTCTGTGGAGAGCTAGATGAACTACAACATGTGGAAAGTCTTTGGTTCTATGCTTCATTCAATCAAAGTAAGAAGAAAGGTGCTTTGCACCCCAGGAGAGTATTACTACTCTAGAGACATCCAATCATTGCTTTAAAAAAGCTCATGCTTTTTATCTGCAACTAGGCATACAAAAATCATTGATAGGCAATAAATAAGGCAACACAGAATCTGAGGTTTAAGGTCCTTAGCTGAGTTAGAAAATAGGGATGTCTGATTCCTGCTCTGAGAGTTGTTTTTCTCTCTCTCCAAATAGGTGGAAACTATGCTTTACCAAAACATTCTTTAGTAGTTGTCATATTCCCAAGAAATGCATATGTTTATCCTCCTTTGGGACTAAGAACTTAATATTTTCCATCTAAATGTTAGAGCTAGGCAGCTCCAAATGATTAAATTAGTTGTGCTACATGGAATCTTGCAAGGTCTCTGAGGGGACTTTAATTCTCTTTCCCTGAATACATCAATACTAATCTCCCAGGACAGATGCTCCTGAGAACTCCTGTGCAATTAGACACCTAGGGAACCTCAGGCTAAAAAGGAAGTAATTTATTCTTTTTGGACACTAGTGAGATTAACTGGTCATGGGAAAGATGCAGACAAGACTGCTGTCTTGTAGAATCATAGAATCATAGAATAGTTAGGGTTGGAAAGGACCTTAAGATCATCTAGTTCCAACCCCCTGCCATGGGCAGGGACACCTGACACTAAACCATGACACCCAAGGCTCTGTCCAGCCTAGCCTTGAACACTGCCAGGGATGGAGCAATCACAACTTCCTTAGGCAAGGCATTCCAGTGCCTCACCACCCTCACAGTAAAGAACTTCTTCTTTATATCTAATCTAAAATTCTCCTGTGTAAGTTTTAACCCATTGCCCCTTGTCCTGTCACTACAGTCCCTAATGAAGAGTCTCTCCCCAGCATCCCTATAGGTTCCCTTCAGATACTGGAAGGCTTCTAAGAGGTCTCCACGCAGCCTTCTCTTCTCCAGGCTGAACAGCCCCAACTTTCTCAGCCTGTCTTCATATGGGAGGTGCTCTAGGCATCTGATTGTCTTTGTAACCCTCCTTTGGACTTGTTCCAGCAGTTCCATGTCCTTTTTATGTTGAGGACACCAGAACTGCACACAATACTCCAAGTGAGGTGTCACGAGAACAGAGTAGAGCGGCAGGATCACCTCCTTCGACCTGCTAGTCACAGTCCTTTCGATGCAGCCTTTCGATGCAATCCTAGGTTGGATTTCTGGGCTGCGAGCACACACTGAAGACGGCTCATGTCCATTTTCTCATCAACCAACACCCCCAAGTCTTTCTCTGGAGTGCTGGTCTGAATCTCTTCTTTGCCCAACCTGTAGTTTTGCTGGGATTGCTCTGTACCAGGTGTAGGACCTTGCACTTGGCATGGTTAAACTTCATGAGGTTGGCATCAGCCCACCTCGCAAGCAAGTCAAGGTCCCTCTGGATGGCATTCCTTCTCTCCAGAGTATCAACTGAACCACACAGCTTTGTATCATCAGCAAACTTGCCGAGGACACACTCAATTCCACTGTCTATGTCACCAACAATGATGTTGGACAAGACTGATCCCAACACTGATTCCTGAGGGACACCACTCGTTATGGGTCTCCAACTGGACATTGAGTCATTGACCGCAACTCTCTGCATGCGACCATTCATCCAATTCTTTATCTACTGAGTGGTCCATCTTGCCCTTTGTTTTTAAACACCTAATTCACAACACATGGACCATGGGAAAATAAATGCCACCCCTTCTCATCAGAAAGAGGATCTGGAGCAGTAACTCCTGGCTTTTGGCTCTCCCTAAGCTGACTGTTTGTCAGCGGTCGTCACTGATAAGGAGAAACATAGCTGACTTTTCCTGGAAGAAATTACTTTAAGTTTACCTCCATTGTAAATTAATAAAGTATCAATATTTCAATCTTAAAATGTATTCTTGTACAGTATAATGACCTGAAATTTGAACTTTTTAAAAAATCATTTATTCTGAATGGCATCACATAGTAAACAGCATGAATAACACCACACAAAAAATCACATAGCTACAGAATGGATCTCAGAGAGTTTCTCCATGGCATTAACTTTCATCTTATTGTTCTTTAAAACTCATGCTCTTTTGTTGTGTATATTCTGGCTGCTCTTTGTTGCCCATGTTTCATGCATTAATGTGATGTGCTTCATTTGGCTATTTACCCCACCACCTTCTGGCGGGAAGAAACCCCAGTTCCTGTGTGATTATTCTCAGGCACTTTCATGGATTCTGACACATCAACAACCCCTGCATCTTTGCTGCTGCATGGATCTCCATCCCCTACCTTCACTGAAACAGCAGACTAGCACACTGTTCATCAAACATTATTACCCCAGGTGCTCATCTCTAGTGGTTTTATCCCTTTCCTTCTTCAAACTTAGTTTAAACCTCTTTCAATGAATTGTGATAACTCCTGTCCCAAGACCCTTTTCCCCCTCTGGGACACGTGTATCCCATCTGTCACCAGCAGGCCTGATGTTGTGTAAACTTTTTATTTACTTTCTATTTAAACTGTTTCAGAAAAAACAGATTATGTATCTGAATATCTTATTTAGAAAAGAAAAATCTTGAAACAGGTGAAAAATGAATCCAAAATATCTTTAAATTATACTATGTTATAATAGGTTTACGCATTTTATTGTAGACCTACATGGAAATTTGAATCCTAGTGTATACCTTTGAGACATCAAGTACTTCGGGCTGGCAAGTGACACTTCTGATTTTGTTGCAGTGTTTAAATGAGTCTAGGAGGAAGAGCCTTTTCCTCCCTCTTATTAGATGTTCTTATAAGGTAGGTTTGTTATTAAAAAAAAAAAAAAATTATTTTCTCTTGCACAGAACAATATCTTAACACAGACTTTGAATGCTTAAAGTCATAGTTTTCTGTGTAATTTTCCTATAGCTGGAGGGTGAATGGACTGCAATGAAGGTTAGAATACCCATTATTCCAGTGTCCCTTGGAGGTAAAAATTAGGGATAGTGGCCAAGGAAAGAGCTAATTTATCAACTAAAAATCCTGTCTCTGCTGGGAATATTCTTTGCAGTATTTCTCTAATGAACAGAGGTAAACACTGTCAGAGACATGAAATATTTGAATATTACAGGAGAAATCCTCTGTTTTCATGGGAAATATGTAGTCTTTTTATACATATACACTTGCTTTGGCATCACATTGTGAAGTGTATATCTTCCAATAATATTTTTAAGGCAAACTTCTTTATATTTCTCTTTGGAGAAGAATTTAATATACTCATTTAACACTTTCTCCTAAGGCCGTATTCTGCCTCTTAAAGTTAGTATCTTTAGATGTTCTCTGTTTGAAGGCAAAGCTTCAAAACTTTCAAATTATATGAACTTTTACTAGTGATTCTAGTATATTATTTCTGATCCAAGCAGAATTTTTTTAAGAAAAGATTTTGGTATATTTGAGCTTTGATGTGTCTTTTTAAAGTATTAAATAGTACCAGTGTTAATTATTTTAAGACATTGTTTAAAATATTTTTTATTATCAAGATTACTGTGATCTTAAGAATTTTGGAAGTTGTTAGGTAAAAGAATACAAAGTGAAATTTTATTTCATCAGCACAAAAAAATTATTGTCTGGTATCTACTATTGGAGGATTAGGAGTTACATAGCTGCATAGAATCTATAAACAGATATATTTATTAATAATAATAATAAATTATTTCACTGGAAATGTCTAAGTAAAAAAATAATCACAGTTACGAAGTTCATCTTCTAAGATTTAGGGTTTGGTAGCTTGCAGTATATACTTGGCACAGACTTTTAAAACTGGTCAAAATCATAACTCATCTCTCAGGGGTGTTTGATCAAGGATATTTCTGTTCTTCAAGTTATTAGAGCAAGATATATCATGCTAGATTCAATAGCCCAAGAGAGATAAGGCTGCTGTCTGCATGCTGCCAGGTCCAGCCAACAGCAGGCCTGTAGACGCAGAGTGCACATACATAAGACATATGTACATAAATACATATATACATGGCCAGCCACACAGATCACAGGCAGATATGCAGAGCAGTCACACAAAAACAGGCAGAACCCAGAGGCTCATCCAGCTCCCTCTCTTACTGGGCAGGATGGAGGTCCACTAGAGATACGTACATACGATATAGATCCCTCCAGCAAATGGACTCAGACAATCTGCCTAGTAACTGATCTGTGGACCCGTTTCACCACTTGTTGGCACCTGGACATATGAGCCCCCAGGATCAAAACCCCACTCCAGTTGCTGATATTGACCATCACAAGCATACGTACGCAGCCAACTAACCAGGACTTCCTGAGTGCAAGCAGCTAATGCCCAGTCTTCTCTCTTATTTCCCTCTGCTTCCAGACCATTTCACCCATTCACCAGCTCCTCCAGCTTGATCTCCACTAACAGTCACATACATACTTGCACACCCACACTTGATCCTTTCATTAGTACCATGGAGACATGGCCTTTCAACCCATGGTTTGGCTCCAGCTCCAGGCATTCAGACACTCATATGCACAGATGCACATACAGCCCTTACCTAGGAAAGAGTTAGAAAGAAGGCAACATCTGGATTGCCAGCTCCAGGCCTGAGCTCCCTGGTCTTAGAGGTACGTAGAGTTCAGTGAAGGACCATGGGGTTGATTAAAAAATTGGAATATTTGTCATATGAGGAAAGCCTGAGAGAGCTGGTGACTGTTCAGCTTGGAGAATACTCAAGAGAATCTTATCAATATGCATAAATATCTGGTAGGTGTGAGTAAGAAAGATGCAGCATGGCCCTGAACAACCTGTTGTAGGTAGCCCTTTTCTGAGTGGGGAAGTTGGGCTAGAGGGTCTCCAGAGATTCTGTCCTGGTTTAAATCCAGCTGGTAACTAAATACCATGCAGACACTTGCTCACTTCCCCTTTTCCTCTCCCTAGTAAGGCAAGATGGGGAGGAGAATCAAAGGAATGCAAAACCCATGGGTTGAGATAAAAACAGTTTAATAACTAAGAGGAAGTAAAATATAGTGATTATAGGAAGAATACCAACAATAACAGTGACGATAATAATAGGAAACAACAAAAAATAATGAATGAAAGCTCAGACAACATAAATGATGTACAGTACAATTGCTCACCACCTCCTGCCCAATATCCAGCCCGACCTTGGCAGCAATCAGTGTCTTCTGGGTAACTCCCCCCAGTTTATATACTGGGCATGACCTGCTATGGTGTGGAACACCCCTTTGGTTAGTTTGGGTCAGGTGTCCTGTTTCTGCTTCCTCCTGGCTTCTTGTGCCCCTCCTCACTGGCAGAGTTATAAAACTATAGTTATCTAACAAATTAAATAAAATCATTATATATTAAAATAAATGTCAGCCTTTCTTCTCGGTAAGACGGGGGGAAGGTCTGATATAAATAAGGATAGTAAGGAGTTTGAATACATTAGGAATCAAATAAATCCTGTGAATTACATAGGAACAATAGCAAATGACAAAACAAAGAAGAAAAAAAATTGTTAATTTTATTTTACACTTTGAGACAAGGAAGACTCGCTATACAAAGGGATAATTAAGTATTTTTTCCTTATAGATAGCTAAACATATTGATGATTTGTAGCCCAAATATTTTTCTTTTACAATTTCTTAAACAGTTGGATGATGAAAACTATAGTTTACAAACTTTTCAAAAGAATAATTCCCCTTAATTAAATTCCCTTTAAAAAAAAAAAAACAAACAAAAAAAGCAAACAAAAAAAAAACCACAAACAACCAAAAATCTATAATGTTGATGGTGTATTAGAATTCCAAAAGGGAAAGAAAAAAATTAGAGGTGTGTTTTTAATTTATATCTGCTCCTGGAAAGAGACTAAAAGAGAAAGTGATTTAATAGACTACATAGCAGTAAATGAATGAATAATTAAGCCTTTGTGGAACTAGTGTAATGATACCTTTTGGGTGATAACACTTATATGCACCTAAGGAAAAGAAAATAGTTCATTTTTTTTTTTCATACATTTACTTGGATGTTCTTATAATAACTTTTAATGAACATGACTTTTAAGACTGCCCAGTTCCATTTTCAAATGGCTGTTTCAAAGGTAGGAATACAGCCATTTCTCTTATTTAGTTTATTTTTCTGCTATCAGCAAAAAAGGAGTTTTAATTTTTTAATGGCACAGCATTAATTATTGCCTTTACAGTGCTTACATTAATATGATTAAATTCTTGGGTCTCTACTTCTAGTGCTGCAATTTACTTCATTGTTTCATTTGCATTACTAGCATTTTAATGGTTTTCTGTGAGCCTGGAAGACATCCTGTGGATGTTTACATAATATTAAATTAAGTACACATCTACCTGCATTTGCTGTAGTTTCTATCCTTTTGATTGCTTAGAACTTTGTTGTTGAGCTCAGATTATTCCAGTCACACCTTGAATGCCTCTTTAAAGTCTTTTGTTTGTTTTTGATGATTAAGATTGGAGGAATAATTAGCAGTTTTAATTGTTCTCAAGAAACAAGGAAGTTCTGATCACTAGAAAGGAACCTATTATTTACAAACATGTCACAAGATGTCAGTTGAGATAATATATAAAAACCAAGGCAATAAAATCACAGAATCACAGAACTGTTGAAATTGGAAGGCACCTTTTGAGATCATGAAGTCCAGCTCTCCTGCTCAAGCAGTGACAGGCAATTGAGGTTGTTAATGGCTATATCCATTTAGGCTTTGAGTATCCCCAAGGATGGAAACATGGTAACCCTTCTGGGCAATCTGCATTTGACTACCCTCAGAATGAAAAAGTTTTTTCTTCTGTTAAGATGCAATGTAATGTATTTCATTTTTTTTCCCATGGCCTTTGGACCCGTCACTGGACACCTGAAAAAAGACTGGCTCCCTCAATTCCTTCCCTCTCGTCAGGTATTTTTGAGTCAAAGGAGAAAAATCACAGTATCACAGTATGCTAGAGATTGGAAAGGACCTCAAAAGATCATCTAGTCCAATCCCCCTGCCGGAGCAGGAACACCTAGATAAGGTTACACAGGAATGTGTCCAGGCGGGTTTTGAATGTCCCCAGGGAAGGAGACTCCACAACCTCCCTGGGCAGCCTGTTCCAGTGTTCTGTCATCCTCACTGAGAAGAAGTTTCTTCTCAAGTTTAAGTGGAACCTCTTGTGTTCCAGTTTGTACCCATTACCCCTCGTCCTATCATTGTTTGCCACTGAATAGAGCCTGGCTCCATCCTCGTGACACTCCCCCTTTATATATTTATATGCACTAATAAGGTCACCCCTCAGTCTCTTCTTCTGTAAACTATAGAGACCCAGCTCCCTCAGTCTTTCCTCATAAGGGAGATGCTCCACTCCCTTAATCATCTTCGTTGCCCTGCGCTGGACTCTCTCCAGCAGCTCCCTGTCCTTCTTGAACTGAGGGGCCCAGAACTGGACACAATATTCCAGATGGGGTCTCACCAGGGCAGAGTAGAGGGGAAGGAGGACCTCTCTCGACCTACTAACCAACCCCCTTCTAATACACCCCAGGATGCCATTGGCCTTCTTGGCCACAAGGGCACAGTGTTGGCTCATGCTAATCCTGTCACCCACTAGGACCCCCAGGTCCCTCTCCCCTACACTGCTCTCTAACAGGTCGTTCCCCAACTTATACTGGAACCTGGGGTTGTTCCTGCCCAGATGCAGGACTCTACACTTTCCCTTGTTATATTTCATCAAGTTATTCCCTGCTCAACTCTCCAGCCTGTCCAGGTCTCGCTGGATGGCAGCACAGCCTTCTGGTGTGTCAGCCACTCCTCCCAGCTTAGTGTCATCAGCAAACTTGCTGATAGTACACTCAATTCCCTCGTCTAAATCATTGATGAATATATTAAATAATACCGGTCCCAGTACTGACCCTTGAGGCACTCCACTAGTTACAGGCCTCCAACTAGACTCTGCCCCATAGACTACAACTCTCTGGCTTCTCTCCTTCAGCCAGTTCACAGTCCACCTCACTACCTGATCATCCAGACCACACTTCCTCAATTTAGCTGTGAGGATGCCGTGGGAGACTGTGTCAAATGCTTTGCTGAAGTCAAGGTAGACCACATCCACCGCTCTGCCATCATCCATCCACCGTGTTATTTCCTCATAAAAGGCTAAGAGATTGGTCAAGCATGATTTCCCCTTGGTGAAGCCATGTTGACTGCCCCTCATAACCCTCTTATCCTTGATATGCCTTAAGATGGCACCAAGGATAAGGTGTTCCATCACTTTCCCACGGATGGAGGTGAGGCTGACCAGTCTATAGTTACCCGGGTCCTCCTTCTTGCCCTTTTTGAAGACCGGAGTGACATTTGCTTTTCTCCAGTCCTCAGGCACCTCTCCCGTTTCCCAAGACTTGGTAAAGATGATGGAGAGTGGTCTAGCAATGACTTCCGCCAGTTCCCTCAGCACCCGCTGGTGCATCCTGTCTGGACCCATGGATTTATGGATGTCCAGATTGCTCAGCTGGTCTCTAAGCCATTCCTCATCAACTAAGGCAATCCGCTCCGTTGACCTGACTTCATCTAAGGTCTCAGGGCTACAGGGTCTTCAGGACTGCCTGCAGCAGAGTAGACAGAGACAAAGAAGGTATTCAGTAACTCTGCCATCTCTGTATCTTCTGTCACCAGGGCACCCATCCTGTTCATCTGTGGGCCTACATTGCCTCTGGTATTAGTTTTATCTGCCATGTATTTGAAAAAGCTCTTTTTGCTGTCCTTGACCCTTCTAGCCAGGTTTAATTCTAAAGAGGCCTTAGTCAGCCTAGCTGTCTTCCTATATCCTCTAGCAGCAGCCTTCCTATATCCTCTAGCAGCAGCCTTATATTCCTCCCAAGTGGCCAGCCCCTCCTTCCATGACCTGTAAACTCTCCTCTTCCACTTGAGCATACCCAGCAATTCCCTATTTAGCCACGCAGGTCTCCTGGCCCTCTTCCTTGACTTCCTACGCGTCGGGATGCTCCGATCTTGAGTTCAGAAAAAGCAGTCCTTGAATGCCAACCATCTTGGGCCCCTTTACCTTCAAGCAGCCTTGCCCATGGGATTTCCCCTAGCAATTGCTTGAAAAGGCCAAAGTTTGCCCTGCTAAAGTCCAGGGTTGCAATTCTACTTGCTATTCTACTAGTCCTACCACACAAGAACCTGACCTCCACCATCTCGTGGTCGCTGCAACCAAGGCAGCCCTCAGCCCTTACTACTTCGACCAGACCCTCCTTGTTAGTGAGGATGAGATCCAGCAATGCTCCTCTCCTGGTTGGCTCATCCACCATTTGCAGGAGGAAGTTATCATCCATACACTGGAGGAACCTCTTATCCATACTGTCGTGGTTTAAACCCAGTCAGGTAACTCGTTCACTCACTTCCCCCCCTTTCTTGCCCTCCCCCTGCTCTCGGAGGGACGGAGAGGAGAATCGAAAAGAATGCAACTCCCACAGGTTGAGATAAGAACAGTTTAGTAACTAAGGTATAACACAGATCACTACTGCTACCACCAATGATAATAATGATAAAGGAAATAACAAGGGAAGAGAATACATCATCTCACCACCAGCCAACCGATAACTCGCACCCCCCAGCCCGACCAAGCTCCAACCGCTACCTCCTCCAACCCTGCCGTCTCCCAGCCCTTCCGGCTAACTCCCCGTTACATCCTGGGCATGACGTGCTGTGGTATGGAATACCTCTTTGGTCAGTTTGGGTCAGGTGTCCTGTCTCTGCTTCCTCCTGACTTCCCCTCCTCCCTGGCAGAGCATGAGGCTCACAAAGTCCTTGGCCAAACCAAAACATCGCTTGTTATCAGCCCTGTTCCCGAGCTGAAAGTCAAAACACTGCACTGCACCAGCTACCAAGAAGGGGAAAAATGACTGCTACTGCTGAACCCATGACACATACACTGGAGGAACCTCCTGGACTGTGGCTGGGTTGCTGAGTGGTCCTTCCAGCAAACATCAGGGAAGTTAAAATCCCCCATGACGACCACAGCCTGTGACTGTGAGGCCGCTCTCAGCTGCCTGTAGAAGGCCTCGTCAACTTCCTCACCCTGATCTGGTGGTCTGTAACAGACACCCACAACAGTATCGCCCCTGCCAGCCTGCCCCTTAATTCTCACCCACAGACTCTCAACTCTCTCGTCATCTGTCCCTGGACAGAACTCAGTGCATTGTAGTTGCTCCCGTATATAAAGAGCAACCCCACCACCCCTCCTGGCTGGCCTGTCTTTCCTGAAAAGGACATAGCCCTCCATGACTATATTCCAGTCATGTGAGCTGTCCCACCACGTCTCTGTAATTGCTCAATTGATATATCACAGCCACATGGCTAGATGTTAAAGCATCTAGGCATGTGAAGAAAGTTAGTAAATCAGAGTGAGATACCAAACCTCTAGGAGTGAAAGGAAAACTTTTCAGAATAAGGTAGCAGGAATATTCTAAACAAGGCCAAGTAAGTCTGCAATTTTATGTTAAGATGCCTTGTATACAGTTTGTGGGAAAGCATCTAAGTCAGATCTTGCACCTTTCTCCAGAAATAGACATTTAAAACTTTGCTTTGAAGAGCAAGATAGGATGCAGTCAAGTTTTTGAATAAAATGTGTCAGAGAAAAAAAAAACACAAAAGAATAAATTCCAAGTATTTCTTCACAGATAACTTCCAACACAAAACTAGAGTATGAAATGTGATCTATCTTTTGTTTTTGGCTGGGTAGTCTATCTGTACACTGCTAAATGTTGTATTACAGACCATCGGATTGTGGTTTTTGAGCACAAAAATTAAAGTATACTCTATGAGCCTGGAAATCTGGCATGATGGACACTAACACCAGAAATTCACAATGTTTGGGTTTTTTTTGAAAAAAAAAGTGTAGGTTCTCAAGATAGCTGTTGGAGAACTAGGGGTAAAATAACTTATTTGCAATAAGTGTGACCATGAATGCAATGAATTTGCATTCATGTTAAATTATGTGATAGCATAGTTACACTTTGGTACAGTGGCTGTATATAAGGGTAGCTGGAGAAGAATATTCACTTTATTTCTCTAGGTCTGTTCTCTCTTATAATTTTATCCTGAGGTTACAGAATCACTGGCAACTGCAGTCCTTAAACCCATCACACTGAAAAAAGGCCTAAATTTGACTGTCTAAACTGTCAGGTGGATTCTCTGTATATATACTTATACACATAGTAAGGAGTCACCAATTTTTGAATGAAAGTGGTTACCATATTTATTTGTAAATAATCTGAACTGGCTGGGGTTTATACTAATTATGAGAATCACGACCTCAAGACCTTAGGCTGAGCAATGTCAAATTTTTAACATAGCACAAATTTGAGATAGTTAGTGAACATGAAAACCTTGAAAAATAGTGATATTTCTATAAAATTGCAGAGCTTCCAGCAAATAATTTTAATATAAAAGCAGATAACTAGATAACTGTATTGTCTGTGAAGTACAGACATATAAAATGGTAGCTGCATAGCAGCTGAAGTAGTAAATATTTCTCTTAAGAGCAATAGTTCTGCCTACACTTATTTTCTGCTTTTCTATTTCTTTTAATTGTCAATTGTAATAACTTAAAGGCCACAACAATTGTTTATATTTTCTCATTTGTTTCGCCACATAGTTTTCTCTGATGTCTCTGTTGGCCAGTCAAATGTTTCATATATAACGTTTCATATAATATAATAATAATATAATAAATGTTTCATATAATTTGCATGATTGCATTTCCCATATAGCAGGCACTCTTGTCATGGATGAAGTGGTACACTTCACTTGTAAGAGAGATGCAGCGATACATTTATTGATATAAAATGACAATTTAACAAAGTTCTATAGTAAATGCAACAATGATCTAACAAGAGTCATTGGCAAGGAACATTCGATTATTTACTACACAGAGGACAGGATAAGTTAGACACATAGGGAACATACTTTGCTTAAGTCATGAGGTTCAGAGGCAACCTCATTGTTTTCTAAACTCCTACTCAGCTAGTAGTCACTTATTGAGGATCTATTGTGGCAAGAAATCTCTCAATATTAAGGAGTAAGAGATCTCTGTGGCAGGCGTAACCTTGAAAGGTATCACTGCTCAAGGGAGATCCTGTTGTGCAGCCTGCTGCTATGCAGGAGAACTCAAAGGGTTCTCATGCAGCTAGATATTTTAGGGATAAGATGATCATCTCATATTCATATTTGCATACCTGCTACAGATTTTAGTTTCTTCCAAACTTGGCTAAAGGTTGTTTGTTTGTTTTTTCCACGAGGTGAGTATCTCCAAAGAGGATGCCTTCAGCACTGGAGCATGGGGAAAACAGCTTCCAGCGGTCTGAACAAAAAGAACCATGAAGGTAACCCCAAATTCTCATGAGAACTCCACTCTCATGAGACCCCACCTGCAGTACTGAGTTCAGCTCTGGAGTACCCAACACAAGAGGTATGTGGAACTGCTTGAGTGAATCCAGAAGAGGGACACAAAGATGATCAGAGGGTTGCAGCTCCTCTCCTATAAAGACAGGCTGAGGGAGCTGGGGTTGTTCAGCCTGGAGAAGAGAAGGCTCAGAGGAGATCTTTGAGCAGTTTTCCAGTACCTGAAGGGGGATGACAAGAAATCTGGAGAGGAGCTTTTTACAAGGGCATATAGTGATAGGACAAGGGGGAATGGTCTTAAACTGAAAGAGAATATATTTAGATTAGATATTAGGAAGAAATTCTTTACTGTGAGAGTGGTGAGGCATTGGCACAGGTTGCCCAGAGAAGCTGTGGCTGTCCTCTCTCTGAAAGTGTTCAAGGTCAGGTTGTCTGGAGATTTGAGCAACTTGATCTAGTGGAAAGTGTCCCTGCCAATGGCTGGAGGGGTTGGAATTAGATGAGCTTTAAATTCCCCTCCAACCTAAATCATTCTGTGATTCTATGAAGTTAGATATTGACCAGCACTATGGTTAGGGTGGGTGCATTGCTCAAATTAGCCCTTAGGTATTGTGTTTTCTGGCTCCCTAGAATCCATTTTGCGTTGGACGCAGATGTCATGACTATGAACATCTTTTATGATTGCCAGTGATTATCATCACTTGCACAGGGCTATGGGAAATAAAGGTAAGACTGGTCCCAGGGAGTGATGTGGGGAAGAAGCACACCCAGTCGCAATTCCTTAAAAAGCAGGAGTTTCTATTGAATATTTACTGTGTTTCTCTTGAATATTTACTGAATTTCTAGTGAATATTTCCTGAGAATGTCATATTTCATTTTAGAAATCAATTTCTGAGGTTTAGTTGGTATAAATGAGTATTTTTTTTCTCCCCCTAAGGCTATTGAATAGCTTTTCTTCTAGATCCCATTTTTTGTTCCTTCAAGGTCACTCATTAAATTAAGCTGGTGTTTAATTTTTAAACTGCTCCCCATTTGATGTGGAAGGAAACTGTGTGTGAAATAATAATTTTCCTGCCAGTCAGAAGAAATTTGATTTAATTGGTTTTTATTCTGAGCCATATCATTAAACTTCAAGAAGATTCATAATTAATTATTTACAAGACACACATTCTTTTTGATCCAGGTCACAGTCTTAAACATTTGGACTTCAGAGTATAGTATATTAACAGTTCAGTTTCTAGCAAGGTGGGGGAAAGGACAAACTAGATACATGTAAATGTATATATATGTATATAAGCATATACAACCTTTTAACAAACATTTTCACTTTTATAAAGTTCGTTTCAATGAGAAGTGACTGTGTAGCATAACTGTCTTCAGCTCAACTTCATTTTGAAAGTTTGGATTTAACAAAGCAGAAGTAACTATAATAAACCCCCCCTGAAAGAGCACAGCATGTCTCCTCCACAGTCTTCTTCATCAGTTCTGATTCAGAAAATGGTGACCACCTCAAAGGGCAGTCTAGAAATCTAACAGTGCAGTTCAGAGAAAACTAAGGCACAAGGGTTACAAAGATTCAAACACCACAGGGCCTAGTAGGGAAGCTATTATAATTGGCTTTCCACTTCTATCCTTAGCTATAAGAAATGTGTCACTATCAGAGATTCTTGGACCCCTTGTGGGCTGCAAGAACATTTGAAGATATGAAATGACAAAGTAGAGGCCAGGAGTGTGTGCAGTAAGAATGGCAGAAGAACTCTGTTGTGTCTGGATACAGCCAAATTGCAATGTTCTGCTCTAAGATTTTATGGCAGCAAGGATGTATTTGCAAGAGCTATAGAATGGTAAGTTTCATCTGTATTGGCTTTCTTCTAAAGCCACTTTCCAAGTTGAATATTCTCAGTTATTATCTTAGTTATTGGAAAAGTTTTACTGTTAAAGGGCCAACCTGTCAAATGAAGAGAAACACCCTATGTCATAACTACGTATGATTAGTACTTTGCTTGACAACTCACAGTAGCGGTTGTGAGTACATCAAGTACATGCTTTCTGCAACAAATGATCAGATGAATCTTTGGATAAAGGTGAAATACTGCTACTACAACTGCTTCTTTTGTATGGATGGATTTGGGCTTGGTTAAATTTGTCTTAAAATAATGTGAAGCAGCTCAAAATATTTCAACAGAACCCCTTTTGTGGACAACTGTATCAGCATAACTACAACATGCTTCTCTTCACCCCTGAATAGTCAACTAATGTATGAAGGAAACAGTTTAGTAAGATATGGTTTGGGCTCAAATTGGAATGTTCAGCTAAAAAATAGTTTTGCATTTTAAGCACTTTGAAGTCAAGCCATAAGTAGAGGTGACTCAACTGCCACGCAAAAAAGACTTGATGCTTTCAGCCATAAACATATTTCTGCATAAACATTTTAATATGGAAAATAATACATTTTCTTTCAGTAACAGTCTAGCTCTGCTGTCAAAATAATCAGCATATAATTAAGCAGTCAATTAAGAACATTCACTAAAATACTAATGTTAGAATTGCTTTTGTAGAACTCTTTTTTTGTTTTTTTTGTTTTTTTTTTTCATTGAACTACAGTAAGTTGGCATAATAATAAATGGATAAAGTTTTCTCCATAGACTAATGATTTCCTGAAATGTCTGTGGTGGAGATACTGATTTCTTGTAATTTTTCTTTTTCTATAAGATGATGCCACTGACAGCTACGTCTTGCAGCAGCTTTCTATAGTAAAAATAATACTGCAAAAAGATAATCATAAATACACTATTTATTACAAAAATAGATGCATGACCAATTTGATGGTCTTCTATGATGGGGCTGCGGAACTGACGGACAGGGGTAGAGCAGTTAATGTCATCTACCTGGACTTGTGCAAAGGATTCAACACTGTCCTGCATGACATCCTTGTCTCTGAATTTGAGAGACATCAATTTCATAGATGGACTATTCAGTGGATAAAGAACTGACTGGATGGCCTCATGCAAAGAGTTGTGGTCAACGGCTCAGTGTCCAGCTGGAGATCAGTAACAAGTGGTGTCCCTCAGGAATCAGTGTGAGGACCGGTCTTGTCCAACATCTTTGTCGGTGACATAGATAGTGGGATTGAGTGCGCCCTCAGCAAGTTTGCTGATGACACCAAGCTGTGTGGTTCAGTTGATACTCCGGAGGGAAAGGTCACCATCCAGACATACTTGACATACTTGTGAGGTGGGCTGATGCCAACCTTATGAAGTTTAACCATGCCAAGTGCAAGGTCCTACACCTGGGTCGGGGCAATTCCAGGCACAGCTACAGGTTGGGAGAAGAGATTCAGAGCGGCTCTGTGGAGAAGGACTTGGGCGTTGGTCAATAAGTAACTCAACATGAGCCAGCAGTGTGTGCTGAAAGCCCTGAAAAGCCCACTGCATGCTGGTCTAAATCAAAAGAAATGTGACCAGCAGGTTGAAGGAGGAGATTCCTCCCCTTTGCTCTTGTGAGACTCCACTTGGAATACTGCATATAGTTCCAGTGTCCCCAATGTAAGAATGACATGGAACTGCTAGAGCAAGTACCAAGGAGGGCAACAAAGATGATCAGATGCCTAGAGCACCTCCCATATGAAGACAGGCTAGGAAAATGGAGACTGTTCACTCTGGAGAAGAGAAGGCTGTGTGGAGACCTCATAGCAGCCTTCCAATATCTGAAAAAGGCCTACAAGGATGCTGGAGAGGGGTTCTTCATCAGGGACTGTGGTGATAGGACAAGGGGTAATGGGTTCACACTTCAACAGGGGAAGTTCAGGTTAGATATAAGGAAGAAATTCATTACTGTGAGAGCACTGAGGCACTGGAACAGGTTGCCCAAAGAAGTTGTGAATGCTCTGTTCCTGGCAGTGTTCAAGGGCCTTAGCTTTCCTAACCTGGTCCCCAGCTTCCTGGACAACATCCCTGTATTCTTCCCAGGCTGCCTGTCCTTGTTTCCACCTTTTATAAGCCCCTTTTTCCTTTGAATTTTCCTCAGCAACTCCTTAGCCATCCAAGAAGGTCTCCTGGTCCTCCTACTGCACTTTCTTCTACTCGGGATGCAACACTCCTGAGCTTGTAGTAGGTGATCCTTCAATATCAGCCAAGAGTCTTGGGCCCCCCTCTCCTCTAGGGCTATATCCCATGGAACCTTACTAAGGAGGTTCCTGAAGAGGCCAAAGTCTGCTCTTTTGAAGTCCAGAGCAGTGAGCTTGCTGCACGCTCTTCTCACTGCCCTGAGGATTTCAAATTTGGCCATCTCATGGGCACTGCAACTAAGGCTGCCCTGGAGCGTCACATTTCCAACGAGACCTTCCCTGTTGGTGTACACGAGGTCAAGCACGGCACCTCACCTTGTCAGCTCCTCTGTTACTTGCAGAAGGAAGCTGTGTTCCACACAGTCGAGGAACCTCCCAGATTGCTTGTGCCAGGCCTTACCGTCCCTCCAACAGATATCAGGGTGGTTGAAGTCCCCCATGAGAACAAGGCCTACGAGTGTGAGGCTGTTCCTATCTGTCTATACAATGCTTCATCCACAGATTCCTATTCTGTAAAAGATTCCCACAGTAATGACTTCCATCGATGTTCTCCCTAAATACTTTAATTTTAATTATTTTATTATATCTAATTGGGCAAAGAAGAGATTCAGACCAGCACTGTGGAGGAAGACTTGGGGGTGTTGGTTGATGAGAAAATGAACATGAGCAGGCAGTGTACGCTTGCAGCCCAGAAAGCCAACCGTATCCTGGGCTGCATCAAAAGGTGCGTGACCAGTAGGTCAAAGGAGGTGATCCTACCCTTCTACTCTGTTCTTGTGAGACCTCACTTGGAGTATTGTGTGCAGTTCTGGTGTCCTCAACATAAAAAGGACATGGAACTGTTGGAACAAGTCCAGAGAAGAACCACAAGGATGATCAGGGGACTGGAGCACCTCCCGTATGAAGACAGGCTGAGGAAGTGCGGGCTTTCAGCCTGGAGAAGAGAAGGCTGTGTGGAGACATCATAGCAGCCTTCCAGTACCTGAAGGGGGCCTACAAAGATGCTGGGGAGGGACTCTTCATTAGAGACTGTAGTGATAGGACAAGGGGTAACAGGTTAAAACTTAAACAGGGGAAGTTTAGACTGGATATAAGAAGGAAATTCTTTCCTGTTAGGGTGGTAAGGCACTGGAATAGGTTGCCTAGGGAGGTTGTGAATGCTCCATCCCTGGCAGTGTTCAAGTCCAGGTTGGACGAGGCCTTGGGTGATATGATTTAGCATCAGGTGTCCCTCCCCACGGCAGGGGGGTTGAAACTAGATGATCTTAAGGTCCTTTCCAAACCTAACGATTCTATGATTCTATGATTCTAATTATTTATTTTAATACTTGTAATACCTATGTAGCTGGACCTCATCTTAAACACTTTCAAGAAGCTACATAGCTCTTTTGTGGTTTCTGGACAATAATGAGTAGCAGCTCTTTAGAAAATGGTAGAATTCAGGAAACTAATTTTTTGCATTATCATTCTTGTAAGATAATCAATGATCTATTTTATTCCCCTCACTTTTTTTTATTATATATTTTTTTTAATGTTTTTAATGCTTTACATCAGGGTAAGGACCCAGTATCTCAGTGATACCAGCAGATCTGAACATCTGCAAAATGCATAGAAGGTCCCAAGAAGTCTGACTGCTACATCACTTTGAATGTATGAAAAAAAAGTTACTTTCTAGTTAAAAAATATAAATACAATCTCAGTAAAAGAATATATGTTTTACCCATTTAATGCAAAGATACATAAGTTTAGTTTGCGTATCTACATATATTTATTGTTACTAAACCAACTTTAAATGACAAAAACCATGATAAATCAGATCAGAGTTCTTTAATGTTATTCCACACTGAGTATAAGACCAGTAAATGTAAATTACAACCTTGACAATGTAAAAATATTGAGTTTTCATTTGTAGGGGTATAATTTTTTTGTGCCTGATCAGCCACTCTAACATATAGTAAAAGAGTGCCTTGCACTACAATGGTCAATATGCTTAGTCTGTTACTGGATTTTTGTCATGTACATAACTAGAATGAATGCAGGTATAATCTGATTTTTGAGAAAACAAAGAGGCAATATTGTCCAGTGGTCTCTTTAGGCAAAATGCAAAGCTCTACTAGTCCCTTAGCTCATAGACTGTGTTTATGCATTTTCAGATTTACAATTCCTTTTTTTTTTTTAGTATATTTGTTAAGCTACTGTATGAAATGTGCCGTTGCACAATGGTTTTTATCTGAGCAGCAGAACAGTCTTGAATTTCTAAGTTTATAAAGGACAGTTTTACAGACAGTTATAAAATCCAGACATGAGAACGTGAATAGACTGATAGTGTGTTAAAAGCAGGACGTGACTTTTGGATAAAATAGGGTGCATCTTAATCACTTGGTGGCAAAAGGCTAATTAAGTTCCAACAGTAAATTCACATCTCATAGGCTAGGAGAGTACATGCAAATTATCATTACTCTGTGACAAGATGATAAAGCTTACAGTCAAAATTGTAGCTTTCGGGAGCAGACTATCAAATGTACAGAACCTGTCAGTTAGAAGTAGTGTGGGACTAAACTCAATTTCAATTGCTTGATTACAAAAGCATTTCCTTTGATTTTTTTTTTTTTTATTTTTTTCTCCTTTTTTTCCGTCTCTCTTTCAAATATTTTTTCTTTTTTTGTTTGTTTGTTTTTTGTTTTTTTTTTTTTCCCTTTTTTACTTCTGTCTGGCAAAGAAGTGGCTGAAACCACCAAGCTTTGTATTTTTTTTTTCAGGCCTTGAGCCTTCCTTTTAGTCAAATGACAGTAATGTATGGCACTGTTCATGAAAGGTGCATATCAGCACCTTAAGTTCTTGGTCATAATTTTATGCAGTTTTTATTTGTAATAGAGGTAGTACATTAGATTCAACAAAGGTATTACTGGTGATCACCAAGTATACACTGCACAAGCACAGATGATGACACTGTTTGCTATGAAAGCTGACTTTTCCACAAGAAAAGGTCTAGATTTTGCTCAGTGACACTCATCTAAAGCTGCAGTAATTACCTTCAGGAAAGAACTTATTCCACTCTTCTGATGTGCAGTAAAGAACAGGATTTGGTCCTGAAACCTACAACTTTAATAATGATCATAGCCATTCTGGTAACTCATGAGAACTACTGGTAATGGACAGAGGGGTACTTGTTTTAACCATAGAAGAAATGAAAATAAATGCCTAAAATTACTTTGATCAGTAGTTGAGGCTAGATCAGAGAATCATAGAATCATAGAGTGGCTTGGGTTGGAAAGGACCTTAAAGATCATTGAATTCTAATCCCTTACCATGGGCAGGGACATGTTCCACTAAACCAGGCTGCTTAAAGCCCCACCCAACCTGGCCTTGAACGCATCCAGGGATGGGCATCCACAACTCTGGGCAATCTGTTTCAGTGCTTCACCACTCTCACAGTAAAGAATTTCTTCCTTATATTTAATCTAAATCTATCATCTTTCAGTTTAAAGCTATTCCAACTTGTTCTTTCACTACCGTGCCCTTGTAAAAAGTGCCTTTCTAGATTTCTTCTAGGCCCCATTTAGGTATTGAAAGACTGCTGTAAGTTCTCCCCTGAGCCTTCTCTTCTCCAAGCTGAACAAACCTCTCTCAGCCTCTTTTCATAGAAGAGATAGTCCTGATCATCTTCATGGCCCTCTTCTGGACTCACTCAAGCAGTAACACATCCCTCTTGTGTTGGAGGCCACAGAGCTGAATACAGTACACTCTGGGTGGGGTCTCACAAAAGCTGAGTAGAGGGGGAGAGTCACCTGCCTCAAGCTGCCAATCCCACTTCTGTTGATGAAGACCAGACTATAGTTGGCTGTCTGGGCTGCAAGCACACATTGCTAGATCATGTTGAACCTCTTGTTGACCAACACCTCGAAATCTTTCTCCTCAGGGAAACTGGTAGGAGTGTGATGGATGGAGGTTTCCCTCCCCCAGCTGTAGTATAAAGCCTTCTTCAGCAGCTCCCAAGCCCATTACTGAAGATGCTCATCCACTTCTCTACCAGATGGACCACATCAAGCCCCAGCAGTATATTTAGATATGGATATACCTCTTTAGATATACGTCAGAGACATTTCTCTGACAGCTTGCCTAGAGAAGTTGTGGCTACCCCATCATGGGAAGTTTACAAAGCCAGGTTGGATGGTGCTTAGAGCGCCTGGTCTAGAAGAAGGTGTCGCTTCCAACCCAAACCGTTCCATAAGATTGTATAATTCTTTGTTTCTCTGTAATAATTCAATCTAGACTTTTGATGATTCTTGAATTAGGGTGTTATGATTTCCATTACACTAACTAGTAAAGTCTTGGCTTTACTTACATATATTCAAGTTGTTCTTCCTCTTTGCCCTTGAAAGGATTTTGAACATAACGTGCTGTTCACTTAATTTGTGAATTTGTTTATACTTTTGTTCTTTGCACCGTGTTATGCTTTGGAGATTTCCATCTGTGACTGAAATCTTATTGTTCTGACTTCATTACAGATTGAAGAGTGAGAGGCACCAGAACTGAATTTTTTATATGGCTAAAATATTGGAGTATTTCCCAAATATTTTTAAGTCTGGGCCACTCATCATTTTTCCCAATATTTCCCATTAATATTTCAGAAGTTTGATGGAAAAAGAGACCTTATCCGCTCAGTACTTTTCAAGCAGCTATACCCTTTGGACAATAGAAGAGTGTGATAGAAGGAACAAGATATAATCCTGAGAAGCAAAACCCAGTTTAGTGCGGTTCAGCTGTATAAACTCAATTTTTCTCAGAAAGTTGTTGAAGTATAAGGCAGTAGTAGCACATAAACTATGTCCATGTAAGACAAGTGTAGTAAAACCACTGAAAGAAGCGTTATTAAGTAGATATAAATAATAGCTTAAATGTGTAACAGGAAAGTTATTGGCATAAAAGGATGTACAATGTAAGGAAGAAAAGTATAGCAACAAACAACATCAAGAATCAGCCTGTTCCAGAAAACAACCATACCTCACTGTCTTGGTGTCGTGGTTTAAACCCAGTCAGGTAATTCGTTCGCTCACTTCCCCCCCTTTCTTGCCCTCCCCCTGCTCCCGGAGGGACAGAGAGGAGAATCGAAAAGAATGCAACTCCCACGGGTTGAGATAAGAACAGTTTAGTAACTAAGGTATAACACAAATCACTGCTGCTACTACCAATGATAATAATGATAAAGGAAATAACAAGGGAAGAGAATACAACACCTCACCACCAGCCAACCGATAACTTGCCCCCCTCAGCCCGACCAAGCACTGACCCATACCTCCTCCAACCCCACAGTCCCCCAGCCCTTCCGGCTAACTCCCAGTTACATCCTGGGCATGACGTGCTGTGGTATGGAATACCTCTTTGGTCAGTTTGGGTCAGCTGTCCTGTCTCTGCTTCCTCCCGGCTTCCCCTCTTCCCTGGCAGAGCATGAGGCTCACAAAGTCCTTGGACAAACCAAAACATCGCTATCAGCTCTGTTCCAAGGCCGAAAGTCAAAACACTGCACTGCACCAGCTACCAAGAAGGAGAAACATGACTGCTACTGCTGAACCCAGGACATTATCCACCCCTTATTCCATACCATTCACGTCATGCTCAGATCCCACATTTTCAATATACCATCACTCTTATCTAAGTGCATGGACCAGTAGCTATAAAGCTGCTGAGTCCATCTGGTCCATGATGTCAGGCTCCATCTCTTGTAACAGTCTTCCAGAGCAGGAGAGACTGTGTGCAGTGTTCACACTCGTGAATAACCTGGGCAATAGTGTCCATTGCTAAGTCCACCCCTCGATCATGCGTCATCGCTATCAGCTCTGTTCTGACTTTCGGCCTGGGAACAGAGCTGACATCACTGGTGTTTTGGTTTGGCCAAGGACTTTGTGAGCCTCATGCTCTGCCAGGGAGGAGTGGAAGCCGGGAGGAAGCAGAGACAGGACAGCTGACCCAAACTGACCAAAGAGGTATTCCATACCACAGCACGTCATGCCCAGGACGTAACGGAGAGTTACCCGGAAGGGCTAGGACTGCAGGGTTGGAGGAGGTATCGGTCAGTGCTTGGTCGGGCTGGGGGGGCGAGTTACCGTTCGGTTGGTGGTGAGGTGTTGTATTCTCTTCCCTTGTTATTTTCTTTATCATTATTATTATTGGTGGTAGCAGTAGTGAATTGTGTTATACCTTAGTTACTAAACTGTTCTTATCTCAACCCATGGGAGTTGCACTCTTTTGATTCTCCTTCGCATCCCTCCAGGAGTAGGGGGAGGGCAAGAAGAGGGGGGAGTTAGTGAACGAGCTGTCTGGATGTGTTTAAACCACGACACTCACCTAACTGGCACAGCAGAGACTCATTAGATGGAATCATAAAACCATAGAATCATAGAATTCTTTGGGTTGGAAGGAACCTTTATCATCTAGATCCAACCCCCCTCCTACAAGCAGGTACACCTTCAACTAGACCAGGTTACTTCAAGCCCCATTCGGCCTTGCCTTGAACACTGCCAGTGATGACTCATCCAGAGTGTTGAGCATATTCATGTGTTTCGCTTAGTACCACACTATTCCTAGCTATCTATTGTATACATCTGCCCATGGATAATTACTATCTTTATTAATAATTCTTAAGTTGTCTGTGTGAAGTGTCTTTTTTCATATGGTAAAGGTACCTGAACAGCAACAACAAAAAAATCACAGTGAGGGAGAGTTGCAGAGGTGCAGGTGCTCAAGGCTTTTGCTGTTTTCAGTGTCGGGAATGGTCATAGAAATGCTGAATTTTAAATGGTAGACTATTTTTCTCAACATGCTTAAGAAAACATGGCTCCTCCGTTAAGCTGCTTACAACCTACCTACTACATTAACTTCAAAGCATGGTGCGGAGCTAGTGAGGCTAAGAAGTTCCACCCTGACAACCTCAGAAGATTTATTTCTGTGTGTGCTCACAGGTCTGTAGCAAAGATTGCTCTTCACATGTGCTTTCTTAGTCAGGCGCAACCCTTATAAAGGAGGCAGATAATACAGAGTTCAGTTTAAGTGAATATTTAAAGGTCTTGCTGTTTGAGTCTGGCAACTAGTGAATTAGTATGGTGGTAAATTTGTGACACTGGAGCTCAAACTGAAAATCTCTCATGTATGAAACAATGGAATTAATTAGATAGGAGCAGCTTTTAATTCCTGCTGAGCCAGATGGAACTCAAACCCTACAGGTGAAAAATTATCTTCTTTAATATTAATAAGCTCCCAGTAAGTCATAATTTAATAATCATCGGTAAAAGAGACAGAATTCAAAAGCTGAATTACTGCTAGGTAAATTCGTCAAATCAAACTTGCTGGATTTTGGAGATTAAATAGACAAGTTTGTTAGTTATCTGGGCACAAAGACAAAATCTCACACATATCTCATGTAAATATTCCCAGTTGCCTGCTGCCCTGCTATAATTTTCTAATTATAGAGATGATTTTTGGTTCTTCCTTAACCTGACAGGAACATTAAAAATGCAACCAGACAAATATAAATGTAAAAAAATGTTATTTTTTTTTTAATGTAAATCACAGAGAACAATTTCAAAGGTTCAGTGACAGATGATGAAACAGTGCTTTGAAACCACATAAACTAAATGTGGTTATAGGAGTTTCTTGAAAAGCAATCTAAATGCTTTCTTCCCATTTCAAGAATTATTAGAGTGAAATTTTCTTAAACATGGCAGTGCATCACCAGGGAATAGTTTCTTATGCAGATAATCTGTTATTTTAAATGTACACATTATATAATTGAGACATCACATTCACGATCTATGTATGCCTTGGAAAGATTCCTTTCATATTAAAAGTATGCAGTGAAGGTGATTATTTACTTCTACAAGACTGAAATATAGAAGAACTAATGAAGTTACATATTTTATTAATGAATTGAGAGCACACACTCCAGCTGCCATCATAACAACTAGGGAATCTCTTTTTTAGAATAAGGCTAAGTTATAGTGAATATTCTGCAGTGTTTTCTGAGATTTATTCACAGTATTATGAGTTAACTTGGCATACCCAGATTTGGCATACTGTCTCAAGCATAGGGTTATGTTCTGATATATAGGAATGCTATCTTTCTCAAAGCAGCAGCAGAAGCTGAGCTGAGATGCCATTAAGCTGTAATGAGAGTGGATGGTAAGGCTCTTAGACTTAGGTTTAAAGATAGGAGTAGAGTTGAATAATAGTATGGATATTTGTTCAGAGAATGTGTGCTGTGAAACAACAAAGAAAAAAAAAAGACAAATAAGAAAGTGTAAAATTTTGTAGAAGTTTCTTTAAAAGTCTTGAATTGCTCAGAGAATTCATGCTTAGAGAGTAGGTGTTCTTTTTCCATCCATATTCTCTCTAGCTTCAGGTTTTCAACATTTGGCAAGATTTAAAATTAAGGACAGAGAGTAGTCCAATAGAAATTTATACCCATTTTTCTACAGAACAAGATCAGAAGGTTGACATTACTGTAACTGAAGAAAATCTTCTGGTTTTACGGGACATCTGTATCAACTCATACAGGAAATGTTGATTGGAACTTCTTTTGTGATTCCATATGAAAGTGACGATTAACACAGTCTATGAATATATGGTAGGTACTCATAGGATATCTGGGGCTTTAGTTTTTTTTTTTTTATTTAGTTCTAAAGTAGCTCATTCAAGATCCCCTAAAAAAAAAAAAAGAGGTATAAGTAATTTGACAGGTAAATGTATTTTTATATGAAATAGTAACACAATAAAACATTTTTTCTTTCTAATTAATTATTTAATTATTAAATTCTGGTAATTCATATCAAATACCACTTAGTATCCTAAATGCCGAATCTTAGTCTGATGTCTCTTTCCCATTGAAATATGACAACTAAGTCAAGGAAACTCTTTGCAGCAATATACATTTGTATTCACAATGAAGCACAATTCATGTAAAATTCTTCTTAATTATCTAAAAGACAGGATATGGTTTCACAATATTCTGCTAGCAGTATAACGGCAGATGGACCACTTAAGAAAACAAAAATTACATTGCCCCTTACTAAGCATAGGGACAATGAATATGTTTTGGTTTTTTGTGAGTCTTTTCCCCCAAAGTACTGCACTGCTAGTTTCAAACAGATACAAAATCTTCCAGCCACTCTCTTGTACTGTTGAATAAGCATACAATTTTTTTTTCCACATTGTACAATCAATGTTTCTTCTAGCTCCAACACATTGTCTGTGTTACAGAGGCATCTAAAAAGCTGAATTTTAATATCAATATCCTCTGAAGTGAAAACCATTTTTTTTTTTTTTTCTAATATCCTGAAAGGGTCTCTCCTCATTAACAAGGGAGAGACCCTTTCCTATTTTTAATAAAAAACAGTAAATCAATGGAAAATGGAAATATCTAGGAATTGATTTTGCTGATAGAGTTGAATTCACAGAGTTCATACTTTCAGAATGACTCACACCCACTCCAAGGAATTGTTCTGCCAATGAACAGTACCAAAAGGACTAAGAAATTCGTAATTTTGGTATAGTCTGAGAAGATCTCAAAGAAATATTAAAATTATTCACTGTCTCATGTAGAATTTAAATATCTTGAAGAATGTAAGATTAAATGCTTGCAGCATGCTGGAAGTGTCACTTCCTTCAGGAAAGACATTTGTATGACTTATACTCAATGAGAAATTGTTGTGTTTGTTTTTTTTTTATTTTAAACTTTAGACTGTCAGGTGCTAAAGTAAATACTACAAGTGTTGTCCTCTTCAGTCTCAAGTCCCAAGTGTTAAGAAAAAAAAAGTTATTTTATTTTTTTTTTTAGAATTGCAACATTAATATGCTCTGTACATATGCAGAACCATACCAGAACTAGTCTATGTGGTACTATGAATATTTCAAACAGCTGCCTGGAAGCAATACCCTCAGGTAGTCACAATGCTATCTAGCTACCATGTTAAGAGTATTGGAATTCCCACAAGTGCTACTTTGCAGAAATACGACTTTTTTAACATGACAGCAAATGCATTGTGACAGACATGTTTGATGGAAGCAGCAGAAAAATGTCTCTTTTATATGAAGTCCTTGTAGTAATGTTTTTTTAATGGATTGTGAAATAGCACAGATATTAACGGATATTTAAAATTTTCTGAGTCAATATTGTCACATCTTCAAAGATGATCAGAATAAGTGTCATCTTTTCATCTATCTTTTCTTTCAGTCTTGTTAAAGCTACTACATAATTTGTCATTGTGGCAATAAAAAGTCTTGCTCTTTCTATTCTGTTTCTCCTTTTTCATTCAGTCTAGACTGATTTATCAGAGCCAGCTTGTTTCTAATTTAAAAATCTATAAAAATGCAGAACAGACTATCAATTTTGGAAGTCAAAGATTAGAGTAATATCACAGCATAATAACAGTATGGAAATTTAAATCTAGGTTCTTGGTTTGGTTTTGTTTTGTTTTGTTTTTTTTTGTTGTAGGGATTTTTGGTTTGGTTAGGTTTGTTGTCAAGCAAGAAAACTGCAATATTTTTGTAAGATCAAAATTCAAGTCTTTCCCTAACTTCAAAAAATGCTATCAGATACAAGTGACTGGTACTGTTCTACTCATACTTATCTCCAGTTTGCCTTTGTAATTCACTTCTGATTTGCACCAGTATAAATGAAATTAAGCTCTAACCCCATGGAGGCCAGGGATCTAATTAAAAATAAAACAATTTTTCATGCAGTGAGCATGGATAACATATAATTTATATATATATTTATATATTTAAATTCATATATATATATATAAATATATATATAATACCTGCTGGTCATAAAAAACTCACAAAAATGTAGACCAAAGAAATCGTGCTGTCAAAAGAATCTCTAAGTGAAATTGTGTGCGGTTTCAAGGAATGAAGGACAGTGAGATATCGGAAGAAAAAGAATGAATTAACATAGGGTCATTGTAAAAATCTACTGAGAATATATAGCTAAAAATTCCCCAGAATATGACTTATTTAAACAGTTTTGTGGGGTTAGGACTTTAAGAAACAATGCTATCATCTTAAATATATTGTACTGCAAGGCTGGTGTAAGGAAAAATAACACCAAAACTCACTGGGCTATGTTTTGCTTCTCCATAATAGCGCGTAAATACATAAGAAGAATGGGAGGATAATCGAATTGCTCCTTTATTTACTTGCTTTCTCTAGAATCTGTTTTGTTTGCTTGAAATCTTAGCAGATTTTTTTTTCATTTTTCTTTTCTGTTATCCCCTCTTTGTTCACTGCAACCTTAACTTGGCCTTTTATTTAATGAGCGAGATACAAGTGAAACTTGTATCTTGTCCTCTTCAGTTCTAGAAGCAGTTTCCATCTCCACAGTCAACACTGGGCCAGAACTGTAAGCCATGTGTATTCAAATGTATACCAGCAGTACTCCTTCACAGTGGCTAAAATGAGCAATAGAAGCTTAATCTATTGATCCAGTTTTGCTATAGCCTAATTTTTCTTTTTGGTCACAGTATGTCAAATTGACAAAGTTGCACATGCAACCAACAGGAATTTTTCCTTCTCCCAGAATGTCATTGCTATGCCCTTCTTGGTGCACAGCTTCAGGGGCATTGTAAAAATTGATAAATCAGTTCAGGTGATCCTATGTTTCATTTTTAGTCCAACCAGCTTTCACAGTCTATTTTCATGTGAAGCAGTACAAAAACATTCAATTTTTGGTTTGCTACCAACAGTTTTGAATTTTAGTCATAAATCATTAATTCTAGTTATTGTTGCAATTTTTTTTTTCCTCCAGATAGCCTTCTAAGGTGCTTAAGGCTTGGCAGGATTTTTTTCCATGTTTTACCTTCCTTTCCCAGCTAAAGAAAATTAGACTGAAGTAAACATGTAATTCACTACCAGTCTTAGGTAAGACACTAGAAAAGAGAGACTCCAGGGTTTAGCTGCTAGTGGAAGTTTATGTAAATCAGTGATGAAACTGTCTTGGAAAGAAGGCACTCAGAAGGAAATGCAAAGAGATGAAAAGGAGCAGGAATGAGAATTACTCATTCAGAGGGGGTCTACAGTTACTCAAATACAAATGGGAGAACAGAGATGAGTACTTTAGAGTGATCTTTCTGCAAAATTGAGGGTAGGCAGTTACATTTCTTAAGAGACATAATCAGGGTTGTATTCTCTGAAGGAGCAGAGATGCAGGATAATATGGGAAGGCTGAAAAGACTGATCAGACCCAGTAAGAGTAGAAACTTAGAGATGCTGTTTAAGGTCAGAATAATCTTTTGTAGTAACAGTTGCACTCAATAAAAGTCTGGTGCATTGGCTGGCAGGTGTAATTTTGGGTCATCTGTTAACTAAGTGATAATGGCCTTCTCTTCCAGACATTGAAACTTACTTGTTTCTGTATGCCAATAAAGGTAATTTCCTGTAGCATTCACTATGGTAACATTCCTTACTTCATAATGGTTTTTGATAAGTCACCTTAAAAAGTCTTTATTTACTACGGATTCTACTGACTTTGGAAAAATAATTTTAAATTTAGCAGACTACCTCAAGTGCACAAACCTCCCACTCACTCCTACTAACCTTATGTTTATAACTATGAGTCATTCTCTTTGAGAAAATTCTGCATGTGCTGTGTTGATGTTTTTTTCATATGCATTTTTTGTGGTTTTATGATTTAGTATATTTAGATCCAGTTTCCTATCTTTCCAGAAACTGAAATGAAAGCTTTGTGTTAATAAGATGGGTAAACCTAACAGATATGTTGTTTCTCTTTTTGTATATTAATGTACAATGGTACAATTATGAAAATATAAGATAAATTTCCTGATAACTCACGAAAAGATAAGAGTCACTTGATAATATATTCTGGAAGTATATTATCTTTTTTTTTCTTTTTACATTCAAATATCATCAGATATTTCATTAATTAAATGGTTTTATAAATTATTAGAATAAAACTGGGTTTAGTTGACAAATTTAAATGATACTTAACATAGGAATTTTGGTATGTGTACTTCAATAATATCAATTCTCATAGTATATTCTTTTAGCCTTTGTTCCACACCACGTATGTTAATTGCTTCTTAATTATATGTAATTCTTCTGGGAAATAATAGATTTAGTAAATAGTAGTGCCTATTTGCCAGTAGCAAATGATTCATTCTTTTCTTATAAAGAAAAAAAAAATCTCAAAACCTTTATTTTCCACTACAATGTCATGATAGTACAATCACAAGTAATTTATCATATTGAAAAGCCAGTGCAATGAAATGATACATAGTGGGAAGAAGTATCTTAACAGAATGGAAGGTACACATTTGTCCACACCTGAAGAAGTGGTTGATGGTGGTATGGGAAAACAGGAAAAAAACAAAAAAACAAAAACCTTGTCCTGTCACTACAGTCCCTAATGAAGAGTCTATCCCCAGCATCCTTGTAGGCCCCCTTCAGATACTGGAAGGCTTCTATGAGGTCCTCACGCAGCCTTCTCTTCTCCAGGCTGAACAGACCCAACTTTCTCAGCCTATCTTCATATGGGAGGTGCTCTAGGCATCTGATCATTTTTGTAGCCCTCCTTTGGACTTGTTTCAACAGTTGTCGTGGTTTAAACCCAGTCAGGCAACTTGTTCACTCACTCCCAGTGAGTGGTGCCGGGCGTGACAACAATCGAGCCCCCTCTCCCCCCCCCCCCCCCACCAGGGCTCTCCCCTTCCCCCTCCCGGAGGAACAGGGAGGAAGATCAAAAGGGTGCAACTCCTACGGGTTGAGACAAGAACAGTCCAGCAACCAATGTACAACACAAATCACCACCGCTACTACCAACTGCAACAATGATAAGGGAAAATAACAAGGGAAGAGAAGATGATACCACCAGCCAAGAAACGAGTCCCACCCAGAAGCCTGTGACCTTCCAGGTAACTCCCAGTTACCCCACCCCGGGCATGACGTGCTGTGGTATGGAATACCTCCCTGGCTAGCCCAGGTCAGGTGCCCCATCTGCTTCCTCACAGCTTCCCCTCCTCCCTGGCAGAGCATGAGCCCCACAAAGTCCTTGGTCAGGGTAAACATCACTTAGCAACAACCGAAAACATCGGCTTCACCAACACTGTTCCCAGGCTGGAAGTCAAAACACAGCACTGCACCAGCTACCACAAAGGAAAAACATGACTGCTACTGCTGAACCCAGGACACATGTCCTTTTTATGTTGAAGACACCAGAACTGTACACAATATGGAGTCTCACAAAAGCAGAGGGGAAGAATCTCCTTCAACCTGCTGGTCACACTTCTTTTCATTTAGCCCAGCGTAGAGTTGGCTTTTCAGGGCTTTTAGCCCACACTGCTGGCTCATGTTGTTTCTTATTGACCAACACGCCCGCAAGTCCTTCTCCGCAGGGCTGCTCTGAATCTCTTCTCTCCCCAAACTGTAGCTGTTGGGCAGCTGTGCCTGGAATTTCCCCGACCCAGGTGTAAGACCTTGAACTTGGCATGGTTAAACTTCATGAGATTGGCATCGGCCCCCCTCACAAGCGTGTCAAGGTCCCTCTGGATGGCATTCCTTCCCTCCAGGGTATCAACCGAACCACACAGCTTAGTGTCATCAGTAAACTTGCTGAGGGTGTGCTCAATCCCACTGTCCATGTCAGCGACAAAGATGTTGAACGAGAGCAGTACCCACACTGACCCCTGAGGGACACCACTCATTACTGGTCTCCAGCCAGACATTGAGCCATTGACAACAACTCTTTGCGTGTGGCCATCCAGCCAGTTCTTTAGCCGCTGAGTGGTCTACCTATCAAATTGATGTCTCTCCAATTTAGAGACAAGGATGTCATGTGGGACAGTGTTGAATGCTTTGTACAAGTCCAGGTAGATGACATCAACTGCTCTACCCCTGTCCATCAGTTCTGTAGCCCCATCATAGAAGGCCACCAAATTGGTGAGGCAGGATTTCCCCTTAGTGAAGCCATGCTGGCTGTCACCAAGCACCGTGTTGTTTTTCATGTGCCTTAGCATGCCGTCCAGGAGAATCTGCTCCAAGATTTTGCCAGGCACAGAGATGAGACTGACTGGTCTGTAATTCCCCGGGTCATGCATTTTCCCCTTCTTGAAAATGGGGGTTATATTTCCCTTTTTCCAGTCATCGGGAACTTCACCTGACTGCCATGATTTTTCAAATATGATGGCCAGTGTCTTAGCAACTTCATTTGCCAGCTCCTTCAGGACCCACAGATGGATTTCATCAGGTCCCATGGACTTGTGCACATTCAGGTTCTTAAGATGGTCTTGTACCAGATCCTCTCCTACAGTGGGCCCAAGGTCTTCATTCTCACAGTCCCTGCATCTGCCTTCCAAGACTTTTGCTAACTGTAACTACATTTGATTGTGTTATACATTATATTTTTGAAACACTCTGCTAAATCAGAAATCCTGTGTAACATCAACTATTTTTACAAAAAGTAAAATTGATATTAAACATTAAAACCCCCATGTATGGAACATCTCAAGGAACCTGGTCAGAGATTCTGACATTTATTATGAGTAAATCTATCGAGTTGCTTATCTCACCGTTTGTCACAACCTAAAACATTACCTGCTCTGTGGGTGTGTAGAAATTGCAACTGTGTGTTCCTTTGGTTCCATAATACACAGGGTCATGGAGGCTTTTATCCTCTAAATGTCTCTGCATTATGACAGATTACTGCAAATATCCTCCAAATCATCTCTAGCAGGTATATTACAACAAAATCATCATTAGCAAGTAAATTTATGGTTAATAAAGTGAATATTTATATATGTACGTATCACGGTATTCCAAATTTCCATCAGCAATCAGTAAAACAGCATCAACCAATAGCATGGCATCAATCAGTCATAGCAGCAATCAATGATATAGCAACAATCAATTGTATAGCAAAAACAGAATAGATGTATATGAGTACCAGTTACCAGAAACTTCAAATTAGTGAAAAAAACTTATCAACAATATAACAGCAGATATAATAGATTACTTAAATGAACATGTAATACCACTACAAAGTGAATTAGACAGATCCTAGAGGTGAAGGACAAACCAAGCTGACCCCGTTAGTGGGACCAGATGGGGGCCAACCAATGAAGTAACCAACAGAGTCTCACTTCAAAGATGATTCACGTCACAGTCTGGAGTCAGCCAGGCATCCCCAACAAGTATACAAGATCTCATAGAAAGTTCATGAGGAGAATTAATCCTCTTTAGGAAAGGGAAACTACACGCAGCACGTGAAGATCTCAGAAAGAGAGATTACATTTGGATAAAAATTGAGTCCTTTTTACATGATAGAGGCATGAGGGCATAGGACACAAGCATTTTGAACAGCAAATAGATGATGTTAATATCTATTTTGCACCTGTAAAAGATAATGATGTTTTTTGTTCCTTCAGATCAATTTTATTTTCCCAGACAGTTTCCATGTTTTCAGATGATAAGTTGCCATTAGAATTTCTTGGTTTCTGAACTTATCAATGGCATCTCAGGATGCCTTTCCATGTGCCCAGCTGTACTTCAAATGTGCCAGCTGCATTTTTCAAGGATACGTCTGTTTCCAAGGCATAGTTTCCAGGTTCATATCTCCCATGGTGTCAAGCAATATGTCTCTCAGCATTTTTCAGCAGGCATTTTCTTCCAGTTGTTAATTTTCCTTTTCTAACCAGGCCATCTTTATGGCTGCTTACATCACCAATTCATTTGTCTCTGCACATCTGCACTGTGTAAATATTAATTTTTGCCCAGGTTCTCTGTCAAAGTGGGTCAATATATTCCCTCAGAACAAATTCTTGCATAGCTTTAGGAACTGGCTCCAGTGTCACTCTCCAAATCCAACATAGGTGAAATAGTACCAGACTGGGTACTTTCTAGTTTAATGAATGCATTCACACTGTAGTAGACCCTAAATCATGCTCATATTACTTAATATCATATCCTAAATCAAGAAAAATATAAAAATAACTTTCCTGTAACATAATCTGCATAGTATGCCAGACATTTTAAACAGGAAAAGAAAAAGATTTTGATTCTCAGAAGCTACATGGGACCCCAGTTGCCCAGGGTTATATGAACTGTAGTGCATTTATGACCAATCTGTTCTAGAAGTAGCTAGTCCTAACCCATATAGATATGAAACACTCTGTACCCTGTACCGAACTGTAGGGTGACACCTCTCTTAAGATGGATGCAGTCACCAGTGTAGATAGAGACTATGAGTAATGAATTCTTTTAAAAATAGTTCCAGTAAAGTCTAAAGTAGGGCAATTGATCTGCTTGGGTAATAAAGGCCATATCCCAGAAATAAGCTGAGTGCTTTATACAGGAGATTAGTAGAACTTAGATGTGTGATTTAAAGCTCAGTTGCTATCTGAACGCAGAAAATGCCTTGACTCCACAATCATATAACCTTTTCTTTTCTTTTTTTTTTCTTTTTTGATAGTTACACATCTGTAGGAGTCTGAAGTTACGTTTCTTTCCATGTTGTGAAAGACTGAATTGTAACAAGACAGGAACAGTTTCTTTGCACTTTTTTTCATATCTAAACTTGATTAGGATGCAGGAATGATGTGTTTCCCAACCAAGATCTTTGTAGACTTGTAGCAAAAAGGGATTCTTCCAGAGCACTGCACATGTATATCTGGAGGATGGTGCTTCACAGAGAAATTGTAGAAGCCAGTATCTTCTCAGTCATGGTATTTTTGATCCACACCCTGACATAGGCTAGAACATTGTGAGACAGGATATCTGGGTTCTTTCTCTGCATTATAAACTTTAACTTTTATGGTTCTGGAGAGTTATCTAACCACAGAACAGAAAACTAGCCCATAGTTCCTTATTTTCCCTACCTCTGGAAGCTCTATCACTTCCCAGAAGAGAATTAAGGAATGTTTGGGCTAAAGAATTCCTCTGAATGTCGTTTCTTAGTTACCTTGAAAAGCCACTATTATGCTAGTTCTTATGCTGATTATCCCCAGCTGTGTGATTTGGGTAAACCATTCTGTTAAGACATTTGACTCTTCTCATTTACCTTACTAAATTTATGACAGCTGTATTATTGATGGCACAATCCTGAAATGATGTGTTAATATGTTTGGGATTGAATACTGATTTAAAATTGGATGGCTGGAGAAATGGGCTGACAGGAACTTCATGAAATACAAGAGAATGTGCAAAGTCATATGCCTGGGGAGGAACTATCCCATACAGTAATATATGCTGGGGGCACCGGCAGGAAACCAGCTTGACTCTAAAACACCCAGAGGTCCTGGTGGAGTCCAGGTTGAACATGAGCTAGCAATGTACCATTGCAGCAAAGAAGGTTAATGGTATCCTGGGCTGCATTAGGCTACGTGTTACCAGCCAATAAAAGGAGTTGATCCTTCCTCTCTACTCAGCATTCTACACACCTGGAGTCTTGTGTCCAGTTCTGGGCTCCTCGGTACCAGAGATGGACATACCAGAGAAAGTCCAACAAAAGGTCACTAAAATAAAGAAGGGACTTGAGCACCTCTCCTTTTAGAAAAGGCTGAGGGAGTGAGGTTTACCTTAGAAAAGAGAAGGCTCAGGGCTTAACATAACTGAGCCCACTGTTCACGTGAACTATTACTGGACAACTCATGTGCAGCTTCATTATATGACTTCTGCATAAACTTAGGGAAAAAAATCAATATATGAATGCTCAAATTATGGATACATTTGTGAACACTTTAACCTAAGAAGAGAAAATGGTGAGGAAAGTTTTACAGAAATGCAATAAGTAAAACAGATAACCTGTTTTTCCTTTTAGCACACTGTGTTAAAGCTATTCTGTTTATCTTAGCCTTATATACCATTTTTTTTTTTTACTTTTAGTTTCATAATAAAGCCCTGCTTAGTCTGATAGGCATTTGAAAGCCACAGTTAGGCCAAGAAGAAGGAGCATCTTCCTCCTCCTTCTCCAGACAGACATACTAAGCTTCACTGCAAATAAGATATTCATGGCTCTAAGCAGGGTCTGAAGTTAAAAATTCTCTTGCAGTTCTCTGTACATCTTAACTGTACTGAAAAGTAACTCAACAAAATTAGAGAAAGCTGCATGGCTACACAGCTGACAGCAAAAAGAAAAATCAGCTTGTTTTTTCTTATCTAAATCAGTTTACTCCCTGTTACATAAAATTTCATCTTTTTCAATTGGAAAGCTTTTTTAGTAAAATGGGAAAATGCTAATGTCTATGTATGTACACTTACCCGTCATTATCCCCATACTCTTCAGTACTTATTTACTACTGTATCCATCAGGATTTTTTTATACCACATAAGGGTCTGACACTAGACAGCAAGGTGATCAGAAGTCCTGCAGAGTCCGCCCCTTTCAACATTGTGTATCCTGCAGAGTTTAATTTCTCTATTTTCTTTTTTATTTCTCCTGGTGAGAAATGTGTTTTTTCAATCATACTGAAAACACAAAACAATCTGAAAACATTACTAAGTACCAAATCCACACTTTTTTTTTTTTTTCAGGTGTTCTCTTTCTGTAAAAATTGTTTAATTGGTTTACATGGCAAGGTTTTGGTAGCAGGGTGGTCTAGTTTCTGTGAGAAGATACCAGAAGCTGCTCCCATGTTGGACAGAACCTGAAGCTGAGCCAATCAGCAATGCTGGTAATGCCTATATGATACCATACTTAAGGAAGGATAAAAAACACCAAATAGCAGCTGTGAGAGAGAAGAGTAATAAAGTGTGATAGAAACCATTATGGAGACACCAAGGTCAGTAAAGAAGAAGGGGGAGGAGGTGTTCCAGGCACTGGAACAGAGACTCCCCTGCAGCTCATGGTACAGACGATGATGAGGCAGGCTGTGCCTCTGCAGCACATGGAGGTTAATGATGGAGCAGTTATCTAACTGTAGCCTATGGAAGACCCCATGCTGGAGCAGGGAGGATTACCTTGAAAGAAGATACAGCCCATGGAAAGCCCCCACAAAACCAGGTTTTCTAGAAGGAATTGTGACCCATGGGGGATCTGCACTGGAGCAGTCTGTTTCTGAAGGACTCTACCTCATGGAAAGGACCCATACTGGAGTAGTTCTTGAAGGACTGCAGCCCATGGGAGGGGCTGACATTGGAGTTTGTGAAGGACTGTATCTTGTGGGAGGGATGCTACAAATAAATAGAAAATTATATAACAAATGTATAAACAGATATATACTAAATAAGATTTGCTCACATTTGACAACCTGAATTAAAAAGAGTAAGTTATTTGTTTTCAACTGAATCTTACTGAGCATGGTAAACAACCATATTACCTCAAACTGACTTCACCAACAATTGCATAAAGAAATTCTTTATACCAGATTTAAATTTGTAAAACTGTAAGGTCGAGATAAAATAAAACCCAATGATAATAGTGATGAAAAGCAAGAGTTTTATAAAGTCATATCAAACTCACTTTGACACTTTCTTCTGTTATACTTGTCTTTATACCCAACGTGGGTGGCCTGAGTAGAAGCAGTTGTTACTGCTTTCTTCAGTTACACCTTTGCATCAGGTTACCATTGGGAAATATGTTTCATATACCAGCTTCTTTTTCATGTCCTACATCTCATAGCCCTTCTTTCATCAGTCTCAGGGAAAATCACAATTCCATCTCCTACAGGTTTTTGGTGATTCGTCATGTCCTTTTACAAAGACTTTCACAATACTTCAAGAGAGTGAGGCGAGTTGAACAACTCCCAGTAAGTCTGTTCTGGAATGATTTTGTTACTTTGCCCAGCTCACAGATGTTTCTAGAACTGCTTTGGTTTTGTTTGTTGGTTTGGTTATTGGTTTGGTTTTTTGTGGTATATTTTCAGCAAAGCTCTGAAGAGACATGTTTCATTAAGTTAGCTTAATAAAGCCTTATTAAAAAAGAGTTAGAGTGCCAAAGTTTTATTTAGTCAATTTTTGCTTTTACCCGCCAAGAGTTCATCCTTTTCAGGAGCAGCTGAATGACTAACATCTGATTCAGCATTTCTGTATTGGATAACTTCTGCAAGTAGAGAAAACAGTTCAATAGACCCAATGTTAACAGATTTCCTGTAATTGTTTGTTTATAATCTAGAGGCATATTTGCAACTTTTTACACTGAAATACCATAGTTCCTTTTACTGATTTTGTGAGATTTTAGTTGTATTAGCACATATCTTATCTGGAGGACAGTTTTACTGCATGTATTGACTTGACTAATGTGACAATGAAGACTATGTCAAAACATGATTTAACATGCCTGGAATTGAAATGTAATGTTTTTCCTAGTTTTTCAACTGCAACAAAAACAGACTACATGAACTGTAAAGACTAATATAAAACAGAAAAAGTTTTGTAATATATTAATTCTATCTTTTGATCTTTATCCTTTTAATAATAGTTCCAAATTCATAACTGCTGAAATGCACAAGTTTATTTTAAAATAATTTTAGTTCAAGTGCTACCAATATTTTTTTAAATCCTAATAACCAAGTACTCTAAAGCTGCTGAAAATAAATGCACTTAATGGGCTGAATAAAGTGATATAAGGGAGTCTGAGCATAAGTAAAAAGCGAGGTATGAAACCTTGATTTTACTGAATTTAGGTGAATTTTTTGCCTTTTATATTTAAAGAAAAAAGATGGCACCCAAGATGCTCATTGTGGGTGGCTTTCAAAATAATCAGCAGCATAGTGAGAAAAGATAAAAAACAGTACACAATAAAATGGTAATCATAGAATCACAGAACCATAGAGTGTCTTGGGTTGGGAGGGACCTTAAACGTCACTGAATTCCCAACCCCTACCATGGTCAGGGACACTTTCCACTAGACCAGGTTGCTCAAAGCCCCACCCAGCCTGGCCTTGAACACTTCCAGGGATGGGGCATCACAACCTATCTGAGCAACCTGTTCCAGTGTCCCACTACTCTCTATTATGACGATTTTTTTCCTAATATCCAATCTAAATCTACCATCTCTCAGCTTATAGCAATGTTTTATATTTGTGTCCTGGGTTCACCAGTAGCAGTCATTTTTCTCCTTCTTGGTAGCCGGGTGCAGTGCAGTGTTTTGACTTTCGGCTCAGGAACAGAGCTGATAACAATGATGTTTTGGGTTGGCCAAGGACTTTGTGAGCCTCATGCTCTGCCAGGGAGGAGGGGAAGCCGGGAGGAAGCAGAGACAGGACACCTGACCCAAGCTAGCCAAAGAGGTATTCCATACCACAGCACGTCATACCCAGGATGTAACTGGGAGTTACCCGGAAGGGCTGGTGGACTGTGGGGTTGGAAGAGGTATCAGTCAGAGCTTGGTCAGGCTGGGGGGTGCGAGTTATCGGTCGGCTGGTGGTGACATGTCGCATTCTCTTCCCTTGTTATTTCCTTTATCATTGTTATTATTGGTGGTAGCAGTAGTGATTTGTGTTATACCTTAGTTACCAAACTGTTCTTATCTCAACCCATGAGAGTTGCATTCTTTTCGATTCTCCTCTCCGTCTCTCCAGGAATAGGGGAAGGGAAAGAAGGGGAGGAGTGAGTGAACGAGTTGCCTGACTGGGTTTAAACCATGACAATTTTCTAGTAGATAATTACTACAGCTGTGTTTTGCGGGCATTAGGAACTCATTTAAAGTAGTAAATCGCCTATGAACCTTATTAGGAGGTTCAGAACTGGAAAAAAAATCCCAGCCCAAAATAGTAGCCCAGCAGATTAAAATAAAAAGTAAGTAAGTGCCTTAAGCATTCAAGTAAGCAGTCATGGTGGTATCCAGTGAAGCTGAAAGACAAAATCTGTTTATGGCTTCAGGCCGTCAAGTCAAAGAAATATGTATCCACAGTCATGATAGGAAGGGGCATTGACTTGGTGGTATGCCTGCTATTTGACTGGGAATGTTAACATTGGGTTCCCCTCTGCAGGGAGAGCTGTATCCCTCCTCACCCCCCAAATAATTCCGTTCCTGTTCATGTGCATATCAATGTCTCAGCCAGAAGTGCTGTCCTCTTGTCATCTGCTACAAAAATAGTGCAACCATCCAGCTACAAATGGCAATGAAGATAGAAGGCAGTTTAGTTAGAAAGAGGAATTTAAGGTCTCATGTTAAAACTGAACAATACACAAGGAAATGAAGAAACCATATGGATGACTATCTAGATTAGCTGTTACAGTATAAAATAAAAACCTGGATTCTAGCCTTGTCTTAAAAAGTTGTTTATACATTTTATAATAAATAGTCAATAGATGAAATGGTATTTTTTTTGTGTCTTATTGCATATTGCTTACTTTAAATGTTACATTTACTGTTAGATTTGAAGACACATTTTAGCTAGTAGTGCCTGCTCAGCTCTTCTCTGGAAGTAACCAGTGGTGGAAGAACCATAAATGACAGGCTGTGAATTGCATTACAAAGGGAGAACTGATGTCTGGGAGGAGATTAGAATGCTATGATCAATGTTCACGTAATAGCATTTATTTTTATATTCTGTGATGTACTACAGCCCTTGTTGTTGTAAGTAACTTGACCAGCAAGAAAAAAGTTCAGAACAGGTTGCAGTCATTTGTTTCACATTCCACTTTTATTCCATTATTCTTCCTTATGTTTAGTCTTTGTTACTTGCATTATTTATTTTTTCTTTCTCTAGTTGTAGGAAAACACAGAAAATTTCCTTCGGAGCTGATGCTAACACTAAGGAATCATCAGTATGTCATTAGTTTACTAAAACACCATAATTTTTTTTCCTCTAAGAAATTTGTAACTGTCTGCCAAAAATCACTGAGGGATAAAGGATTTCTAGGCTTATTACATGTTTCGTCACACTGATACACTGTGCTTTAAAAGCATGAACACCTTAGATTCTTTTATTTTTTCCTTTGGAACAGAATATTAGGTAATTCAGTTCAAATACTGTGTCATTTTAATTGGTGCAGGAGAGCAATTAACTTTCAATGGCAAAATGTCAAGTGCTTCCTTTGCCTCATCTAAGCAAATTTGTCAGGAAAAGACTATCATCTTATATAAGTAACAATCAGTGCAATTAATTTGTATGTTTCAATTAGTTCAGGATCAAATTATCCCATGGTCTAAGGATAACAGCTAAGGACTTCAAAGAAAAAAAAGAGTGTTTCTCTTATCTGCATTGATGTTCTATATACTGTTGACTCAGTTCCATATTCTTGAATAAATCCTTCATGATAGTTTATTGTACTTTACAGCTTTATTTCGTACCAACTTTCAACTTAGTTACACTGTGAAACTCAAACCTCAGTGCTACTGAACCGCCAGAGGAATTAAAGCTAGATCAAGTGATGGAAGAAAGACAGATGTTCAACGAAGTGATGATTATATTTAAATTATTAATGTGTGGAGACTAAATCCCAAAGACTTCCTAGCACATTAAGAGAATTAAATAAAAACTGAAAGTAGGCAGGGTGGGATAGAGGTAACATAAGACTTATGTGTCTGCAACGCTTTTTTAAGATGTGACAGTCTTATGTTTAGTATAACAGCATGTTATTTGGAACAGGAAGAGAGTTTCAGATTTATTTTCAGTTTGATGGGATTCTGTGCTCTGCTTGGAAGAGTTGGGTTAGTGCTTTACTTATGGAGAGAATATTTTAACTGTTTCTGAGGTGAGAACACAATCCTTGGCTCCTTCGCTTTGCAAATAATTTCAAATAATTACTAGGAAAATCCTACAGAGGTCTGCTTTGAACTCTTTTTTTGCACAATAAAGCTGAATCTTTTTCTAATTGCAACCAATAACCTGATCATTTTCTAAAAAGTCTCATTTTTTAACATTTCATGATTTTCTAAAATAAGTCTTCAACAAAAATGGATGAATACATTGTAATGGAGAATAATATCTATTGCCCTTGGTTAGAAAAGCAAAGTATGAACCTACAAGCAAAACCATGTATATTGTTAAAGACAGTATTTGACTCAGAATGATAGAATTCTTAGTAGAATTAAAATTCATATTAACCAAAACAGGTATGATAATTTCATTACAAAATTAGTTTCCTGCCTCATAATGTATTGTACTTTACACAGGATTTGTAGCTGTCTCCATTTATCCCTAGGTTGACTGTCAGTAAGACTGAAAAAAAAGGAGTACTTACATTTTTTATATATATCATGCTGCCTGTGTGTGTAATGCTCAAATGATGATAGCTGATACTAAGACTTTAGGCAGACTGACATTACTAAAATATAAAAATGGAGGCATTTCATCCAGCTGCAGTAGCTTATGTTCTCATTCTGGTCATGACAGTCATTGGATAAAATATAGAAATTTCATTTGAATGTGCATCAAACATAACTCCCTACTCTCCCAAATTAGAACCATTTTTACTGGGTTAGGTTGTTAGTGATCATTCTTGAATCTCATCTAATATTCGGCTAATTGTTTTTATTCAGTGCAATTTATTTTGTTAATGTAGACAACATTGGCAGGAAAAGACATGCTATGGTAGAACAGCATATAACTCTGGTTGTGACACTTTGAGAGTACAGAATTCAAACTGTTTTCTGAAAACACTGGAACATGAATCTCTTACATAACACATGATTTTTTTTTTTCTTTTTCCAAAAGAAGACTCTCTATAGCCTTATGACAGAAAGAAGTAAACATCATTCACTGCAGTCTTGCAAACTCCTTAAACAAGTAAAAGCCCATGGCTGAAAATTTTGTAGCTTTTCCTGCAATTCAGGTCTTCTGGCATCTGTGAAGGGTTGATCTGGAAACACATCTCTCTTTACAAAGTCTCCTACTAGCTGCTTCTGGCAATTGTAAGGTGATTGCTATAAATTCTGTCATTCATGGTCATTTAATTCTTCAATGCATTAGACTAAGTGTATCAGGCATTCCACACTAGCCAAATTTTGCTTTGGGGCTCACACATGTAAAAGCTACATTGTGTAATGTTGAAGATCACAATACCTTAATTGTCTGTTGTATTTGGTCCCAAGTAATATGTAGTCTTTGTTATTTTTTTTTCTGATTACATGAACGACATTACTACTTCATTACACTCCAACATATCCCTCAAGTTAAGTATGGATTACCCTGTTTCTTAGAGTAGCTGTCACTTCTGTGAGGTTTTTGGTTTCCTTCAGGATGATTTTGAGGAAGCAAATTTTATGCCTTGCTGATTTTTCTCTTTAAGTTATTCTGTAGATTCAGTAAGGTTCTCCCTAGACCCATTATTTTGAATCACCTTTTTTCTTTAAAGAATTTTCTCCCTAGGTGGTTTTCCTCAGGGTCTTGTTGCTATAGTTATACAGCATCAATTATATACAAGCTGAGCATTTCAGCTATTTTGAAGAGTTATATAGTGGAGAATACGCTTTAGTCTAGAATAAAATTATTTCAGTGGTCCACAGCATTAAAAAGAAAGCAGGAGAATTATTTTAGTAGTACACAAATAGTCTACCTTCACAAATTAAATAAATTTTCAGCTCAGCCCAGAAGCTTTTAAATCTCAGCTGGCAGCACTTGTTAAAATCATGACAGATCTTTATAGTCCCTGCCATAAACACCTGACTGTTTTAACTTCAGTTTGGCATTCCTAGACTTTCAAATTCTGTCTGAAGTTAGTAATCCATAAATGTCATTGTAAAATTTTACATTTTTCCTTGTCATTTTCTTGTTTTCTGGGAAATCATCTGGTTAGACTTCAGCTGCATTATGAGAGGAATAGTTAGATTAAAAAGTCCTGCTAGTCATTTCCATTTGGACTGTATTTTTATTTCCATCATGCCAGCATCAGTTTCCAATAAGTGAGTAGGTATTGCAACTTCTTAGCTTTTATCCTGATACTTAATTAAAATCAGAGCTCTCTATGCATGTCTGACTCTGAAGGTACAGAGCAACTATATATTATTATATAGCAGTATACATATACTATATATATATTACTATATAGCAGCCCATATTACTATCAAGCTTTTCAGCAAAGAAGGACAAAAAATTCAATCAATTTTGTTATGCTATTACTACTATTATTTTAAAAGTCTCAGCAAAAGCATTGATTTTTGTGTTCTGCAGTTCCAAGGAAACATTTTTCATCTCTGTCTTAAACCTCTCCTATCATTAGAGACACACACAGACACAAGCTGCTGCCTCTCTAACTCTTCACTGAATTTAAAAAGACTACATCTATCTCATAAAAACTCAGTACTTTATAATTTTCAGTATGTATCCTGACTGTGCCTTGAATTCATATACTTTCCCTTTCTCTCCAACTGCTTTCTCTTGGAACTGAGTGAAATGAAGGATCACTGTTAGTGACATCCTAGGTCCAATCTTCTGAGGGACCAGGAGCTCAAGGAATACCATAGAATTGATCTGCCCTACAGCTGAGACACAGCTTAAAACATCTTTGGAGTAGATGCTTATCCAAAGATCTCTCTCTCCTTTTCCACTAATCTCTCTAGGAAAAATGTAAGCTCCTAGACCCTGATCATTGTCTACGGCCATGTTGTAACAATAGAATTGTAGCATGGTTTGGGTTGGAAGGGAAACTTATAGGTTGTCTATCCAACCCCTAGTGGAGGGAACACACGCCACTAGACCAGGTTACTCAAAGCTCTGTCCAACCTGGCCTTGAACACTGCCAGAGAACACTGCCCAGCTTCTCTGGGCAACCTGTTCCAGTGTCTCATCATTCTCACTGTAAAGAACTTCTTCCTAATGTCTAATCTAAACCTAGGGTTAAAACATTGTATCTCCTGTTGTGGAATCCAGTGCTGCCTAATATCATACATTCTTTTAAAAATTATTTAGATTTCTGTTTTTTCTATTCTGATGTGGAAGCTAGTTTTTAAAATATCAGTTTTCTGAAGGTTAAAGACTGGACTTCTTAATGTCCAGTTTGTGTCCATTTACTTTAGTGTTAACATTGCACATTAGCTTACATTATTCTTTTTCAGCAGTGACCAGAATTATCCCCCTCAGTCCTCCTTCTGTTGGATTACACTAGCATTTTATTGTCTTATCCTGAAAGACTGGGATCTCTTTTCCTTATATATTCTTTTTTTAGAATGTAGGTGACCTGAATTGTTTGTAATAATTTTTCTACCATCCCATCAGGTGAGATACATTGAAGTAATGTTAGACATTTATATTAACATCTCTGCCAGAAATATCTCACCTCATATATTTTAAAATTAGGCTTTCTTTTTTTCATGGGTGCATCATATTAATGGGTTATGGTTATTCTGTTCTTGAATATATTCAGATAACCTGTATGTTTTAATTTCAAACTGAAGGGGAATGCCTCTTTAATTTGGTTAATTTTATTATATTAAATTTCAGTTAGTCAACGGTAATGTTTTAATCATACTATTCTATTATTTACTGAACAGATGAAGTAATCTCAATTTCAAGATAGGGTTCTGAGTGTGTGTGAAATTGGAATGATATGTAGAATGTAAGCATACATCTCTGTGGTAAGGACCTCTAGTTTGTGAGAAGAGTAAGCAAGGATTCAGCATTAAATAAATAAATAAGTCAGGAAAATTGGTTAAACACATTGGTATGCAAAGACTAGGAAGCAAAGGATTATGCTCACAATATCAAGAACAGAACTGTTAGGTCACTGACTGATGGGCCTTTGAAGGAATGGATCTGTGAGGATGGCCCATCCCAAAGATGCATTCTTTGTTATATAATTATACATGGTGTATATCCTTTGTTTTTATGTCACTAAGACATAATAACAAATGTCTCAGTGACATCAGGCATTATGCCAGAAACATGGCACATGGCATTTTTAAAAGTCTTTTTTTTTTTTTCACCACCAATTTCCACTGTATCCTCTATGCTAAGGCTACTCATTATCTTTCACTTTAAATCAGCGGAACACTTGAGTAAATACAAACTACTGGTAAAACAGATTTACTCTGTATGGATATTGCCAGAATATTTAGCCAAAGTAATGAGATGGTGTCTCCATTTTATTCACTATAGGAAACTCATCATTTATTGTAATTAAAATATACTGCTGATACATAAAATAGGAGGAGTTTGCAATGCAAAATTAAATGGGGAAAGTATCTCAGATCAACTATGTGAGACCACATTACAACATAAATATGCCTGTGTTTTTATCCAATCAGAATTAATACAGTTTGTTTGAATTTTGCAGTGAGATGATAAGAAAAAAATAATTACTACTTCCCAGATAGCTAAGCTTTTTTTTTTTTTTTTAATTCAGTGGAATAGCCCTTTATTTCAGGTCTACCAAGTATCCTTATTGCTCTATCTTCTCTCAGTTTATTACACTGTGTCTACTGACCACAGTGATAATGAAGGAAAGTCAGTGTCATTTTTGCCCTGTATCTCTTTGGTTACAAGACAGTAATTATTCAGTTTTCACTTTCCCTGAACACGGTCTAGAAGTCTGCTCTTTTTTCAGCTAGTGAAGTTCAGAAGACTCTTTTAATCTCTTTCCTCATTTTAAGAAAATACCCAGCCACTATCCATGCATGTGTAAGTTTACAATAAATGTAGATAGCAAACATGCAGTAAAATTCCTGTGCTTTCCACACTGTCCCCTGCAAACAAAGAGGGGGGTGTGGTACAGCGGAATATTTGACCCCAACTGACCAAATGGATATCTCATACCATATGATGCCATGCTCAGCCTATAAAGCCAGGGAAAGAAGAAGGAAAGGGGGTACGTTCAGAATGATGGTGTTTATCTTTCCATGTGAGGGAGCCCTTATTTCCTTGAGATGGCAGAAAGCCTGCCTGATGATGGGAAGTGGTGAATGAATTCCTTCTTTTGTTTCGCAAGCACAGTAAAACCAATTTAATAGGTAAAGCGAGCACAGCTTTTGCTTTACCTATAAAATTGCCTTTACATCAACTCATGAGTTTTCTCACTTTTACTCTTCCGGTTCTTTCCCCCATCCCACAGGGGGTTGGAGGGAGGGGCTCTGAGAGTGAACAAGTGTCTGCGTGGGGCTCAGTTGTCAGTGGGGTTAAACCGCAACCTTCCTTTCTGGCACCCAATGTGAGGCTCAAAGGGTTCAAGATAATGATAGATTTTATTGGAATGTGCTAAGTCAAATTTGTAGCTGTTATTGATGTTTAGTTACAAATTGGCAGGCTCCTGTGCTTGAGTCTTAATTGTCTTACTGTAAAGGCTTGTTAGTGGCTGCTTTTTTGCTTTTACTGCTTTCTATACTGTTGTGCAGGTTTCTACATCTCTGCTGTGCTGGGAAACATTTTGATAGTTTTGAACATTTCAAACATTTTTGAAGCATCTGTGGCTGTGGATAAGTCCATGCTGCAGCAGATACACCTTGAAGCATCTCTAGCTGTGCATGAGGTCATGCTGGAGCATCTCAAAGCATGTGGCCATCGATAAGCCCGGAACAGCAGGACCCCTTTTTTACTAGCAAGGCTAGGAGTGAGGGTAGGAATTCATTGCACCCCAAAGGGAACAGGGGTGGAGATTGTACTGGATATACCTTTAAATCGATGTAACCCTTGAGTTGAGTTGCATGTTATAAGAATTACTATAGCAGGAACCACCTGAATCAGTGGAGGACAAGCTGTACAAGAAGCAGTGCAAGTGCATCAGCAACCTGACCTGAGTTGGCTTTGGTGCCCTGTAACTCCATGCAGCACACCACCTCTCCTGTCCTGAGTGATCACCATAACAGGTGGAGCCCAAAGTCATGGACTAAATAGACTCAGTGGTCACCTGTGGGTATTTTAAAAACATTTTACAAGGTACATAGACTAAGGAAATGATATCTGTGTATTATAACAAAGAATGGGAAGGGGTTGTGATTAATGAGGTGGCATTGGATAGTGTGAGACCTGAGCATGATGTAAATGACAAGGAAACAGGGGTGTAGAGTGTGCTGGTTTTGGCTAGCTTAGGGTTAATTTTCTTCACAGTAGCTAGTATGGGACTGTTTTGGATGTGTTGATAACACAGGGATGTTTTCATTACTGCTGAACAGTGCTTACACAGAGTCAAGGCCTTTTCTGCCCCTCAGACCACCTCACCAGTGAGTGAGGGTGCAGAAGAAGTTGGGAGGGGACACATTTGGGACATCTGACGCCAACTGATCAAAAGGATATCCTATATCATTATGATGTCATGCTCGGCATACAAAGGGGGGAAAATAAAGAGCGAGGCAGGGGGACTTTTCATGTGGTGGCATCTGTCTTCCCAAGTAACCATTAGGCGTGATGGAGCCCTGCTTTTCCGGAATGGCGCAACACCTGCGAGATGATGGGAAATAGTGAGTGAATTCCTTGTTTTGCTTTGCTTCTGTTCATGGCTTTTGCTTTATCTATTAACCTGTCTTTATCTCAACCCATAAATTTTCTCTTTTACCCTTCTAGTTTTCTCCCCTATCTCACTGTGAGGGGAGTAAGGGAGCAGCTGTTTGGCATTTAGTTGCTGTCTGGGGTTAAACCACAAAAATAACACACATAAAAATAGGTCATTATTATGACCAAAAACTCCTCTGAAATTCTAAAGTAACACTAATGTTTATATTATTTCAGTGAAAGAAAAAGCTGGCTTCTCTTCCATTGTCATAAACAATAACAATCTTCACCTTGCATTTTCAGGCTCCTTTTTTGTACCTAAAGTCTACACTCAGTAGTAATCTGGGACCTCTTACAATATATTCAACTAATTTCTTGTATCTAAAATCTAAACTCAGTACTAATCTGAAACCATTATTTATTCAGAACACATTTTTGTATCAGCTGGAGTTACAAAGAAGTAATTTATGGTGCTATTTCTGCAAAGATATTTTGTTTCCTCAGCATTAATACTTTTTTTTTTATTTTCAAATTATAGGGCAGTATAATTCCATACATTTAAACTTGAATTAGTTTTGGAATCCCCAGTTTTTCAATACATTATAAAGAATTCTGTGTTTCATAATTTAATTCAGACATCCTGAGCTAATAAAAAAGGAAGAAAACACACAAAACACAGTAAGTTGTATTCCATAAAAGAAGGCTTTCAAAAATATATGATCTTTTTTATTTTATTTTGTTCTCTAAGTAGGAGAAGGAAGAGGGTAGAAAAGAGTAGTGCAGTTGCATGTGATTAATGACTTAGTGAAAGGACAATCTCAGATGCTAGGATCCTCTGTGAAGTTTATTATAACACATTTTAGGGTCCAATCTATTCTTAATGAACAGATAAACAGAAGTCAAAATTCAACAAAATGAATGGCTTTAGGACACTTATTATAAGGACATTACTATTTCTTGTTTCTTCTTTTCCCCTCACAAAATATTAAACACAGTGGAACATGCTACAGAAAAATTAGAGTGTACACTCATTTTTCTATGTTTCAAAATTGAATGTATGTCAAAAACCATTTTTATTAAGTGGTTTTAGTCAGTTCTGTTTTCTCATTAACCTTTTTTTCGCTTAAAACAATATTTCCTTTGAACAAATACAAACACCTAGATTTTTATTTTATCTTTAGGAATGGGAAATAATATTTTCAAAATCAATTTCTAAATACTCTTGGTATGTCTTTTACTGAAAAAAAAAAGTTATTAAGTGGCTTTGTTTGTCATGAGTAAGACAATCAGAACCTGTCTAAAATCCTATGAATATCTGTGCCAAGATGAAACCTTTTTTTCCCCAAAGACACACCTTCAAGTACTTCTTATAGATACAGTATTTATCTTAAACTGTGTTTCATGAAAGCGTTGTACATTCAACCCTTTATTCTCTAGTAGTCTTGCCACAATAAGCATCATAAGTATACCATGAAAAACATCTTGTTTTCACTAATGCAGTTGTATTAGTGTAGCGCAAGAATGGCTATGACAATATTTAACTTCACAATCCCAAGCACAAATGCAGGCTGGGTGAGAAGATTCAGAGCAACCCTGAGTTGAAGTACTTCGGGGTTTTGGTTGACAAAAAGCTCATCAGTCTAGCAGAGCTCCTTTGCAGCCAGGAAAGCCAACCTTATCCTGGGCTGCATCAAGGGAGAAGCCAGCTCAAGGGAGGTGGATCTCTCCCTCTGCTCTCGTGAGATCCCACCTGCAGTACCGCAGCAGGGTCTGGGACCCCCAGCACAAGAGGGAAGTGGAATTGCTTGAGCAAGTCCAGAGGAGAGCCATGAAGATGATCAGAGGGCTGGAACACCTTTCCTATGAAAAGATGCTGAGAGACTTGGGTTTATTCAGCCTGGAGAATAGAAAGGTCAGGGGAGTCCTTGTAGCAGTCTTCCAATAACTAAAGAGGCCTACAAGAAATCTGGAGAGGGACATTTTACAAGGGCATATAGTGACAGAACAAGAGGGAATGGCTTTAAACTGAAAAAGGGGAGATTGAGTTTAGATATTAGCAAAAAATTTCACTGTGAGGGAGATGAGACACTGGCACAAGTTGCTGAGAGAGGTTGTGGCTGCCTCATCCCTGTCAGTCTTCAAGGTCAGGTTGGTTGGAGCTTTGAGCAACCTGATCTAATGGAAAGTGTCCTTGTGCATGGCAGGGGACGTTGGAACTGGATGATCAGGGTCTCTTCTGACACAAAACATTCTATGACTCTATATTTTCAATCAGCTAACTACCTATAATGCTTAAGATCCACTACATTGTTTCCCATATCTTCCTCAACTTTCCTTAATATTTCCCTGCTGGAAACTTTTATATTTATGTTTATGTTTATAACAGAGAAGAAGAAAAGCAAGTGAGCCTCTTTGGTGAAAATTTTAGGAGGCTATTTTATTTTAGGAGGTTAGTTGGTGACAATATGGTGTTGTATAAGCTGATGGACTGCACACTGAATCAACTGCGACGAAGACATAGCTGCCAGGAGACGGTAAGGGACAGGGATCACCAGCAATTATCTAGAAAAATAGACAGGCAGTGTAACTTGCTCATTTGTAACAGCTGGATTAGTAAGAGTGTATCTGTCAAAGTCTTAATGAAAAGGAAAATAATCATCAAGATCAAAACTAGAAGGCTGCCTCGTTAAATGAAGGGTCAGAGTTATCTCACCCAGCTAAAGATATTTAAACTAATTAAATACTAACTAGTAAGCCTAGATTCCCTTACAGCTAATGGAAAGAATTAGGCATGACTGTTTTATGCTGAGATTTCCCTTTGGGGGATTTACCTGTTTATTATTTTTTTCTATGGAATGCCTTAAATTTAACAGCTTAGATTTAAATATTTATCTTGCAGGCCCTGAATTAGAGAAAAATGTAAACCAAAATGGTTGAAAAAAGTCCTATCTAGATTAAAAAGAAAGTAATGTTTCTCTTTAAAGGACTTAGCTTCACAAGTTAATTGTTCATGGAGCTTGGAATTCTAAGCAAAAAGGTTTTCCTGTATCTTGAGGTTCTCTTTCTTTGGTAGGACTCTTGTAATCACTCCAGTACACTGAAATAAAGCTACTTCAACAAGTATCTTACTAAAAATTCTTCTGAGATTTCTAAATCTCAGAAGAAACATTGGGAAATCTTTCTATGAAGGAAAATTGGGATCTACAGTTAAGATAGGATTGTACAATCTTTATGACAAGATACTTTTGCCTGTAAAACCTAAAAGGTCACAGAAACACACCAGTGCTCAGCTATTAGCCTATTTCCCATTTACAAGCATATGATAACAGCAAAATTAGACTAACAGGCCATTGTTGTGTTTAACTTCTAACTTGCTGAACCCAAACAGAATCTGGAGAAATACAGACAAATATTACTCAGTGTCCTGGGTTCAGCAGTAGCAGTCATTTTTCCCCTTCTTGATAGCTGGTGCAGTGCAGTGTTTTGACTTTCAGCTTGGGAACAGAGCTGATAACAATGATGTTTTGGTTTGGCCAAGGACTTTGTGAGCCTCATGCTCTGCCAGGGAGGAGGGGAAACCAGGAGAAAGTAGAGACAGGACACCTGACCCAAACTGACCAAAGAGGTATTCCATACCACAGCACGTCATGCCCAGGTTGTAACTGGGAGTTAGCCGGAAGGGCTGGAGAGACTGCAGGGTTGGAGGAGGTATGGGTCGGTGCTTGGTCGGGCTGAGGGGGACAAGTTATCGGTCGGCTGGTGCTGAGGTGTTGTATTCTCTTCCCTTGTTATTTCCTTTATCATTGTTATTATTGGTGGTAGCAGCAGTGATTTGTGTTATACCTTAGTTACTGAACTGTTCTTATCTCAACCCATGGGAGCTGCATTCTTTTCGATTCTCCTCTCTGTCCCTCTGGGAGTAGGGGGAGGGCAAGAACGGGGGGGGGAAGTGAGCGAACGAGTTACCTGACTGGGTTTAAACCACGACAGTTCTTTTTGGCGCCCAACGTGGGGCACGAAGGGTTGAGATAACAACAGATCTGACTGGATTAATAGTCACTCGTCACAATGCTGATTTATTGGCTCTCAGAGTTGTTCTTGTTGATCTCACAGCTTCAGAATGTTGTAACTTACGTAGAGCCGGTATTTGCTGTGATAGTGTTTATCAAGTGTGGGGCTTGGGCTAAGGTTCTTGTCTCACTGTGCTTTATGGCAATGACTTGTAACACGGGTGGGCTCCAGCAGCAGGGCGGGACGGACGTGGCCGTGGACTTGTACCTGGCCGTCCGGCTGCTCTTCACCGTCCTGGCCCTCACCCTACTCTCCATCTTCGTGAGGCTGCGGGGAGCTGAGGGGGAGCGGCCCCGGGAGCCGGCGGCTGCTGAAGCGGCCCGGGAGAGCGGCCCCGGGGACCAAGCGGCGGCGGGAGCAGGGCCGGAGGCCGCGAGGGAACGGCTGCGGATGGAGGAGGTCGGGGCGGTCGAGGAGCAGAAGGAAGCGGCTGCTGAGCAGCGGGAGAAGGCGGCGGAGGAGCCGAGCCCCGCGGAGGAGCCGAGCCCCGAGAAGGAGCCGAGCCCCGCGACGGCCGAGAGCATTTCCCGGAAGCCGCCCGCCGAGCCCCAGGAGGATGCAGGAGACCACGCAGCATTTCCCAGCAAGGCAGAGGAGGAAGAGCTGGACTCAGGAAAAGAGAAGCTGGCGGTGGGAGAGCCGGCAAGCACAGCGGCTACACCAGCCCCAGTGACAAGTACAGCAGCATCAACTGAGAGTTCTGAAGGTTTTGAATGGCCTTTGGGTGTCCTTGGGACCTGCCTGCTGATTGTGATGGGGATCAGCATGTTGGCACACACACAGACAGTGTGCTACCCACGACCATTTTGTCTGATCTCAAGAGTTAAGCAGAGTCAGGTTTGGGTCTTGTCTGGGGTTAGACGAAGATGCAGGGGGACCAAGAGGTTTTCCCCAAAGCTGGGCAGTCATGAGTGGCAGGGTGTGTGGGACAGTATGGGCAAGTATCTAGTCCACTGGCCCCCTCCAGTGCTTTGGAAGCATCGGAGATGGAAGGCAGCTGTATGGAGTCCCCAGCAACAAGCTGCAGAAACTGCTGGAGGGGACAGTGAATTATTTTAAGCCTGGTGGGCCCATGGCACTTTGGCCATCAGAGCAGAGATGCAACACAGAGATGGACTCATGATCAAGGGGTGGACGTAGCAATGGGCACTATTGCCCAGGTTATTCACGAGTGTGAACACTGCACACAGTCTCTCCTGCTCTGGAAGACTGTTACAAGAGATGGAGCCTGACATCATGGACCAGATGGACTCAGCAGCTTTATAGGGACTGGTCCATGCACTTAGATAAGAGTGATGGTATATTGAAAATGTGGGATCTGAGCATGACGTGAATGGTATGGAATAAGGGGTGGATAATGTCCTGGGTTAAGCAGTAGCAGTCATTTTTCTCCTTCTTGGTAGCTGGTGCAGTGCAGTGTTTTGACTTTCAGCTCGGGAGCAGAGCTGATAACAAGGATGCTTTGGTTTGGCCAAGGACTTTGTGAGCCTCATGCTCTGCCAGGGAGGAGGGGGAGCCAGGAGGAAGCAGAGACAGGACACCTGACCCAAACTGACCAAAGAGGTATCCCATACCACAGCGCGTCATGCCCAGGATGTAACTGGGAGTTAGCCGGAAGGGCTGGGAGACTGCAGGGTTGGAGGAGGTATGGGTCGGTGCTTGGTCGGGCTGAGGGGGGCAAGTTATCGGTCGGCTGGTGCTGAGGTGTTGTATTCTCTTCCCTTGTTATTTCCTTTATCATTGTTATTATTGGTGGTAGCAGCAGTGATTTGTGTTATACCTTAGTTACTGAACTGTTCTTATCTCAACCCGTGGGAGTTGCATTCTTTTCGATTCTCCTCTCTGTCCCTCTGGGAGTAGGGGGAGGGCAAGAAAGGGGGGGAAGTGAGCGAACGGATTACCTGACTGGGTTTAAACCACGACACTCAGTCTTTGGAAAGAAAGATTAACAGCTTTCGTACTTTCTAACTGCTAATAATTCTGAAATCTAGCTTTATCAACTTATTTGAAAGTTTACATTTAGAGGTACATCATCTTGATATTAGCAAAAAAAAGTTACTAAAATACATTAGTGGAGACATGAAGGGAAGGTGTCTGTGTCATGTGTTTCAAATAAAACAGTCGTTAAATTATATTTTTTCACATTTAGTTTAGAGAGCTTTTACATACTTCCCTCGGAAATATTGTCAAGGCATCCCACAATGTAGTTGTAACTTATATTAATTCAGGCCTCCAATTTGCCCTCCTTCAAGGAACCAAAATCCTAGGTTGTCCTCTCAAGCCCAGATTGACAGTCTGGGAACTGCCTCTCTAGTATTTTGTGTACCCCTATAAGAAAAATGAGAAAGAAGAGTCAGACTGATCCCACTTAAGCTGTGTAGACATTTTTAAGGATCTGACCAAGACTTCCAGTGGAATTACAGACAGATGAGTCTACTGCTGTACACACTCACTAAAATGAGTAAGAGGTTCAGTCAGAAACTAGGCCATGAGAGACACTGGGTGTGCATAAGTCAAACTGATAGTCTGTTGTATAGCCTTGAGCATAAACAGAAGAGAGAGATTTTGTTTCTGTCAGCATTGTATTCTTTAGAAGTAACATAGAGTGTTCTGGTTTCCAGAAAGGGATTAACATTTTTTCTTTCTACTCCAGCTTCTTCTATTTTTGCTTTTACATAACTTACACTTATTTTTCAGAGGCAAGAACCTATTCAGTTTTGTTTTTTTTTTATAGTGTGAAGTGGTTCACTTAACCTAAGTGATACAAAAAATTCTTATAATGTTGCATCTGTCCTTTTTCTTTCAGTAATAAATAAGATTATGTTTATGTGGCTTAAACAGTCACAAGGCCTTCAAATGACTGTCCTCTCCCTGTACTTAATACAATTAAAATCAGAATGAGATTTTATTTTGCAGTGTTTTAGTTACTTGGAATTTCTGGGTTTTTTTGTGTTTTGCTTTATTTTTTTCTTCATCCCAGTTTAACTTCCATTAAAGTAGATAGGATTGTTGTTGCTGTTGTTTTCTGTAGAAGTAAAACTGGGTCTTTCTTGATTTTCTTTCTCTTGACCACTGTTTTTTCCCAGTATCTTGTGCTCAAGATGTTCATAGAATCATAGAATGGTTAGAGTTGGAAGGGACCTTAAGGATCATGTAGCTCCATCACACCTGCCATAGGCAGGGACACCTCCCAGTAGACCAGGTTGCTCAAATCCCCATCCAACCTGACCCTGAAAACTGCCAGGGATGGAGTATTCACAACTTCCCTGGGTAACCTGTGCCAGTTTTTCACCACCCTCTCTCATGAAGAATGTCTCCTAATATCTAATCTATATCTCCCTTCTTTCAACTTAAAGCCATTCCCCATTTCCCTGCCACTACATACCCTTGTAAAAAGTCCTACTCCCTTTTACCTGCTCACTGTTGTGTGCAGCTAGTTGAATTTGGACATATAATATTAAATCATATGTAAGCCACCTTCTTAGTTGGTTTTGAAGTTGTCTGACTTTTAAGATGTATTTTAAAAACAGTGACTTCATTATTTCCCTTGACACAATTGCTAACAATGTAACATCTAAACTACTGATTTAAAGAACTCTCTATAACTCCCTGATGTTTACTTTTCACAATTTTTGAAACATGATTAAAAAAATTACAACACACACACAGATTTTGTAAAAATCAGTTTTAATATTATAAAGCATATTAACCTGAATGGTTATTAGATCATTTTTAGGGAAGAAAACTTAAATTAGAATAAACATTTATGAAATTAAATAACCATTAAAAAATTCATTCTACCAAATTTCATTCTACTGTTATATAGCTGAATAAATTTTCATGCAGAATGAGTGCTGAATAGTCATAATTCTGTACATTATGACCTGAGGTATGTTAACATTATGCCCAATGAATGTTATGCAAAACACACGATGAAGCATTAATATTGTCAAAATGCATCTGGCTCCATTAAAGAGTCCTTTTTCTAGAGACAGAAAATAGGTGTCAGAAATGAAATGAAAAGGGAGGACAAGTCACTAGCTGAGTGACTTGCAAAATCTAATTGCTATAAAGTTTATGCGAACAAAAAGTCTTGAGATGAAGGGAAAAAAAAAAGAGCTAGCCATTTTCATCAGGTCCTTCCTTTTAGCTTTTCTTGGCTAAAAGACTGAATGAATGTTTGTTCAATTGGCTGTTGCCACTGTCCAAGTTTTAGATCTTGTTTTGCCCTGTTAAATACATGAAAGAAAATTACTGACAGCAAATATTTGGATTATGGGTTACAAGAATTTGTAAGCTCCCAAGAGTTACACTGAACTTTAATATCTTGTATCTGCATAACATCTGCTATATACAGACAGGCTTATATACTTTCCATTATTTTAAAATGAAGGTTTGCTTCAGAAGCTGATGCAGTAAGGTAGGGTACTTGTGTGAGATACGTTTAGCAAGAGTCTTTCAACATTTTGATGTTGAAAACATTTTGATGTTAAGGCAAACTTACAATTTCAAGCAGGATCATTAGGAAATTTCTGGCACAGATAATATCAGATCTTTCATTAATAGTTTGTAATGAAATGCAGGCTAGGTAAAAATCATCACCTACAAACATCTGTGTGGGTCTTTTTCCATGTTAATTTTCAGTTTATTTTTGATAAATTATTTGCATTATTGACATGAACCACTTGAAGACTGTGCATCATTTGGCAAGTATGTATCTACTGTGATTGAGGCGCAAGATTTTTGACCTAAGATACAGTTAAATGAAACATTTCCTTGCTGGCTTCAGCCTTAAAATATTGCTTATATTTTTGTGATAATTCTGATGACTGTATGGAAATAATGAAGCATTCTGACTGGAAAAGAGAATGTTGTGTCTTATTACAGTGGGAATCTAACATTTACACAGAGCCTTAAAGCTGGAATGTTGTCAGATGGCTATAAGGACATATTAATGGTGGAAGAAACATAGAAGATTATTCTGACACATTCAGACATTATGGGTCTCATCTCTTTATTCTGAGGGCAAACTACTGAATGTAATGGCAAAAAAAATCCTAGTGTCTGTTTCAAACTATGTTTAAACCTAACAGGAAGAAAATGTCAGCAGTTTAGGACAACAGGCTGTGTAACTCACAGATGGGAGAATGATTCAGTGAGAGTTTTTATATATGCACTTTTGTATATCTACTTTTTCACAGTTATGGTAACACTTGAGAAATCTCTAGGACACAAAGTATGTGTAGGGCAGCTAATACATGGTCAGTGAAGAGAAAGATGGACCAGGACATGGTTCAATAAAATATCTGCTGCTGTCCACAGAGAAATTTTACAACATCTTCCTTATTTTATACATACCAGATAACATGAATATCAAAACATGTTTGCATCACCCCCTCTAAACAGTCTCTGATTATATCAAAGCTCGTATTTGTCATTCTGAGGGCAGAACATATTTGGAACATCCAATACCTTTAACACATATAATGCATCAGAATAGATTCTGTGGTTTATTCTGCCCCCTTTGTGTTACTGACGCTTTGCAAGGGTCAGAAACACAAGCACCAGATCGTTTCTCAGGAGTGTGAATTAGCTGATGAAACAGAAAAAAAACACTAACTCTCTTCTCCAACCTTGTGGTGATACCGAGTGGGACTGCTGTGGGACTTCTCTGGTGAAACAGGAAAGCAGCAGTAACAATTTCAATGCCACTTCAGCTACAGCCTGCTTACCCTTTCAGAGTCCTAGTGAGACTAGCTACAAACCACAAACCAAGCTACATCTTGTTTACAGAGATGAAGAAAAGCAAAAATGTTGCACTAAGAAATGAGAAGCTGGCACTGTGAAGAGGAGGTGGCAAAGTATATGCAATGTATATGTCCACCTTTCATTTTGTGGGAAAAAGACCTCTGGAAAGACAAATTCTTCTGAACATAATTTGCATACCTAGTCTGAACTCCTATTATCTTTCTCTAGGGCTTCTGGCAGGGGTGTGGTACAAAGGATTTGTGTTCCTCTCCTGAAATGCAGTAGACTCTCAGGGAATTAAAAATTAATATCTGGAGCAGTAAAGGCAACATTTTCCCACCATCATCTGCTTAGGGCAAGTAGCACAGCATAGCTTTCAAGTAAAGATATCATCTCCCTTATTTTCTCCAAACAGGGTGGTGCTGGCCATGTTGTTTATTGGAAACAAATCTCGCTCAGTGGTATTCTTTGACTATGACCGTATTGCCTGTGCATACCAATGCAGACATTACAGTAGGTCTGATAAATCTTTCGTTAAAGTACCATTTTTTTCCTTTAACTAAAAAGAGAATTTAGGAAATTTACCTCATCTGCAAAGGGATTCTTTATAGATCTATATCAATTAGATGTGTACATTGTGGAACCACCCTTACTGACCAAATTAACATTCCCTTGAAGTAATTATTCACTTCCCTATCACCGGTCTCTGAAGACATTCACATAATGGAGTGTCAGCAGTAAAATTTTTAGTTATACTGATATTTTTTATATTCTGAATATGTTCTATCTTTCTAGTCATAAGATATTAAGAATTGGGTGGTTAGGGATAAGAGTATAGTTAGATCTTTCAGATACACCTTTGTAGCTTCTTGTTTGCTAAGGCCCTGGTTTTTCCTGAGTAGAATATGTATTTTTGGATTTCAGAATATACAGGTCTTGCAATAAACTTGACCAACCACTTTTGATTCTCTTTACACTTTACACTTTTCACCTCCAAAATCTCGCATAAAGCCAGGTTTAATTGTAAAATGGTGTATTTCTGCTGCTTTTGCTGGTAACTTAACCTGTTTTTGATAGTCCTTAATTTCATGCATTATAACGTTAAAGGAAACTCCATGCTTATTTTCTGTTCAGTTTATGATTTTTATAAACATCTTTCAGGTGACAAAACATGTACTGTGTACTAAATTTCACATGCAGGTTTTTCATGTATTTCTACAGTGAAAATCAGTCAAAAAAGGAGACAGCAGAAAAAAAATAGCTTATATTTTCAATAAATGTTTACAAATTTAAAAAAGTACCCATTTAATGTTATTATTTCAAGGTTATATATATTCATTTTTTTAGCATGTTTTTATCAAAAGTTAACAGCAGTATTTTAAGGCATTCTGCAGCTGTTCACAGCCAGCTCTTGCAACTGAGTGCCTGTGTGTGTACCAGGAAACTAGAAAGCACTGTGATTAGAGTGCTTAGAAGATTGAAAAATCAGGTCAATATCAAACTGTTAAAACAACACTTTACTAGGTTGACATTAATTAACATCACACGTTGACAATAATTAGTTGTTACACATTGTTAATTATTATCACTGCATACTGAAAGCAATTCTCCCTTAATCATATCCTACACCAGCTGTGAATATGCAACACCACAGAGCTGATGCTATGTAGTCAGCATTAATGGCTGCAGTCTGTGATGTTCTTAGTCACTGAGCTCAATGTGTGATCCTTGGGTCATTTACCTGCTTCCATCACTCCATTAATTAACCAGTTAAGAGTTTGGTACTTCTGTAAGAAGGGTGAGTCTCTACGCAGTTTGCAGATCTTGACCTCCACTCTAGGGCTACATAGGGTGTGAAGCCTGGGCTGTGGCTTCATCCCCTTTTGTGACTTTCCCCATTCCTCTCCTTCTATCCTTCCTTGCTTGGCTGCTTCTAATTTTCTTGAATCAAAATGAGTCTTTATCTAACTCTTGAGTATGCACAGGGGTAAATTAGAGAAAACTGGGGTCTAACAGAAGTTATCTCATTGTAATATCAACACACACTTCCATCTCAAAGTTACCCATCTCCCAGGTATGATCATCTCTCACTGAGCACGTGGTATATATTTTATTGTCTATATCTTTAAACAAAAACTGAAAGAATTTTACACCAATAAGCAAAGTAAATGTTGGTGTAAAATATTTTACACCAACAGAAGTATCTATGACTAGAGTCACTCAAGCTCCATCTGAATGTAAAGAGAAGGTATAAAAGTGAATATAGGAGGTGAGAAGACTCCATTGCACATTCTGGGATCAGTCCACAAGCTAAATGTGTCTTCACCTCCATTGGGATGCCTACGGGAAAAGAATTTATTTGTTGCATGCTAAATGATTAACTCACACTAGCAGTTATTGATTATAGTTTGGTTGTGTATTGCTTCACACTTGTCTTGCAAACAGTGTGCTATCAATAGCAACCTGTGAAACTTATCCTGTCACAAATTTGCATTCTGCATAATAAAAATCTTCAGCTGAAGTTCGTTTTGTGTAAGTCTCCAGAAAGTTGAATAAGTGAAATAAGGGATTTGACTCCGGGGCACTGTCAGTGTGGGTCCCTGAATAGGTTATTTGAATCACACTCTGGTACAGTGGACTGTCCAATTATGGTCCCCACAACAGGATGCAACAGGCTGGTCATACACAAAGGTCTTGTCTTTCCTGGGACACTGAGAGGCTGATTAAATATAAAGATCCCCTTCTAATGTGACAATTATTACCCACTGTGCGTAGGTATGCTCACAGTATCATTAAATGTTCATATGCCTACATACTGTTGATACAATGAGGTAAATTCTGATTAGATATTAGGAAGACTTTATTCACCCTTGTCCTGGGTTCAGCAGTAGCAGTCATTTTTCTCCTTCTTAGTAGCCGGTGCAGTGCTGTATTTTTGACTCTCAGCCTGAGAACAACATTGATAACACCAACATTTTTAGTTGTTTCTAAGTAATGTTTACTCTGACCAAGGACTTTGTGAGTCTCATGCTCTGCCAGGGAGGAGGGGAAGCCGGGAGCAAGCAGAGACAAGACACCTGACCCAAACTAGCCAAATGGGTATTCCATACCACAGCACGTCATGCTCACTATATAAACTGGGGGCAGTTACACAGAAGGGTTAGATCACTGCTGCGTGTCGGTCAGCGGGTGGTGAGTGGTTTATTCTCTTCCCTTGTTATTTCCTTTGTTATTACTGGTGGCAGCAGTAGTGGTTTGTGTTATACCTTAGTTACTGGACTGTTCTTATCTCATCCCGTGGAAGTTGCATACTTTCAATTCTCCTCCCCATGCCTCTAGGAGCCAGGGGAGGGAGGAGGGGGAGTGAGCAAGCGGCTGTGTGGTTCTGGGTTGCTGGCTGGGCTTAAACCACAACAGCTCTTTTTGGCTCCCAATGTGGGGCACAAAGGGTTGAGATAATGACAGATCTGACCAGAGTGTGTCTAAATGTATTTGTGATAAGCATTTATTGTTTTGGATTAATTGTCACTCATCACAATGCTGATTTATTGGCTCTCAAAGTTGTTCCTTTTGATCTCACAGTTCCAGCATGTGTACCATACTTACAGGTACTTGCTGTCTTAGTATTTATCGGCTGAGGGCCTTGGGCTAAGGTTCTTGTTTCATTGTACTTTATGGTAATGACTTGTAATACAACAGAATAATTGATCATGAAACTGATCTGGCTTGCGTTCCCAGTATGGTCACCACCTCTATACTTTGGGAGGTATATAGTAGAAGTGCTTAGCAATTACACATCTTTTTTCCCCTCCTCGGGTGGTCAACCTGTGAAGGAGATATTCCCTTGCCTTCCCAGCCCCCCCCCCCCCCCCCCCCCGACTGTTTACAGCATCATTTGGGAGTTCTGAAGGCCTTTGGGTACCCTTGAGACCTGCCTGCTGATTGTGATGGGGATCACCATGTTGGCACGCATATAAGAGTGTGTTTTAACCACGACCATGTCATCTGATCTCAGAAGTTAAGCAGAGTTAGATTTGGGGCTCGTCTAGGGTTAGACGATGGTATAGGAGGACCAAGAGATTTTCCCTGAGGCTGGACAGTCATGAGTGGTAGGGTGTGTGGGATAGTATGGGCAAGTATCTAGGCCAGTGGGCCCCTCCAGTGCTTTGGAACTTCACCACTGAACAAGTGCAAAATCCAGAAAAATTAGCAAAACATTTAAATGAGGTGTGTTGTCATCCCAGTCATACCAGAGAGGGACAAATCATGGCAATGTTCTGGCTCTTGGCCTATGTTTACAGAGCCCTGCTCAACACCATCCAGCACCTTCAAAGGGAAAAAATGTCTCTGGATCTGATGACAAAGCAACTGACAATGCAGCTACTCCAGCTCCAAATACAGCAGCTACACCCACTCCAAATACAGCAAACTACACCAACGCCAGTGACAAGTACAGCAGCTACTCAAACTCCAACCACAACAGACATTGCAGGTACTCCAGCTCCAAGCACAGCAGCTACACCAGCCCCAACAACAAATACAGCAGCTACCTAAACCCCGACAACTGATACTGCAGCCACTCCAACCACAATGATAATCACTGCAACTAAACCAGAGGACCAATTTGTGCCAATATCAGAGACAAGGTGAAGAAGCAAGATGAAGAAGCAATGGCAACACACTTACTACCCAGGACAGCATTTGATCAGGATTAACCATCACATGAATCAGAGGAAGAAGAAGAAGAGGTGACTTCTCAACCCTGGACCTCAACTGAGCTGCGGAGTATGCGAAAAGATTTTACCCATCAATGAGGGGAGCACATCAGCACCTGGTTACTCCGATGCTGGGACAATGGGGCCGAAGGTCACAAACTAGAAGGTACAGAATCCAAGCAGCTGGGATCACTTGCTAGGGAAGGAAGAATTGACAATTGCAAGAGAGGGACAGACCCTCAGCTTTTGGAGGCGGCTCTTGGCAGCTGTGAAAGAAAGGCTTCCATACAAGGACGATGTTATGAATCGTTCGGCCAAGTGGACTACTTTAGACAAAGGCATCCAGTCTCTGAGGGAATCGGCCATCGTAGAGATGCTCTATCACATCAAGCCAAATAGCGGGGATATACCCATAGATCCAGATGAAGTCGAATGTACACAACCCATGTGGCAGAAATTTACACGGAATGCACTGTCATCATATACCAATTCATTGGCAACAGTAACCTGAAATGACATAGTACCACTAACCATGGATTAAATGATTCATAAACTCAGAGAGTTCGAAGACAATCTCACCCTTTCCATCATCTCAGCTGTGGAAAAACTGTCCCAGGATCTCAAACAATTGAGGGATGATGTATCTGATTTATACATCTCCTCACGTGTACCAACACGTCTCAGCTACTAACAAAAGGTGTCCTATTGTTCAAGAGAGAAGATATCGAAGGTATACGCCACAGGTCACCCTGTGGTTTTACCTGCGGGATCATGGCAAAGAGATGACAAAGTGGGATTGAAAACCTACCTCAGCTCTGGAGGAACAGGTGGGTGCATTGAAGAGGAGAACAAAAGTCAAGGATGATCATCCCATGAAAGCTGTGGTTTCAGTCTCTGGTGAGCATGTTCCCAGATGGAGCAGAAGAGCTGATTTTACTCCAGCTCTTGTGATAACGAAGACTAATCCCTGTCTACCAGACAAGTTCTGCAGTATCATCAGCAGGCAGCTATGCAACACTGTACACAGCCTCTCCTGATTTGAAAGACTGTTACAAGAGATGGAGCCTAACATCATGGATCAAAAGGACTCAGCAGCTCTATAGGGATTGGCTCATGAACTAAGGAATGATATCTCTCTCTCTTTGTGTGTGTGTGTATGTATATATATATATATATATGAGACAAGAGTGATGGTATATTGAAAAATGTGAGATCTGAGCATGACGTGAATGGTATGGCATAAGGAGTGGATACTGTTCTGGGTTCAGCAGTAGCAGTCATTTTTCTCCGTAGTAGCTGGTGCAGTGCTGTGTTTAGACTTTCAGCCTGGGAACAGTACTGATAGCACCAATATTTTTAGTTGTTGCTAAGTAATGTCTAGTCTGACCAAGGACTTTGTGAGTCTCATGCTCTGCCAGGGAGGAGGGGAAGTTGGGAGCAAGCAGAGACAGGACACCTGACCCAAACTAACCGAAGAAGTATTCCATACCACAGCACATCATGCTCAGTATAGAATCATAGAATCATAGAATCGTTAGGGTTGGAAAGGACCTTAAGATCATCTAGTTCCAACCGCCCTGCCGTGGGCAGGGACACCTGACGCTAAATCATATCACCCAAGGCCTCGTCCAACCTGGCCTTGAACACTGACAGGGAACGGAGCATTCACAGCCTCCCTGGGCAACCTATTCCAGTGCCTTACCACCCTAACAGGAAAGAATTTCCTTCTTATATCCAACCTAAACTTCCCCTGTTTAAGTTTTAACCCATTACCCCTTGTCCTGTCACTACAATATCTAATGAAGAGTCCCTCTCCAGCATCCCTATAGGCCCCCTTCAGATACTGGAAGGCTGCTAGGAGGTCTCTATGCAGCCTTCTCTTCTCCAGGCTGAACAGCTCCAACTTCCTCAGCCTGTCTTCATACGGGAGGTGCTCCAGTCCCCTGATCATCCTCGTGGCCCTTCTCTGGACTTGTTCCAACAGTTCCATGTCCTTTTTATGTTGAGGACACCAGAAGTGCACACAATACTCCAAGTGAGGTGCCACAAGAGCAGAGTAGAGGGGCAGGATCACCTCCTTTGACCTGCTGGTCACGCACCTTTTGATGTAGCCCAGGATACGGTTGGCTTTCTGGGCTGCAGGTGCACACTGCCAGCTCATGTTCATTTTCTCATCAACCAGCACCCCCAAGTCCTTCTCCACAGGGCTGCTCTGAATCTCTTCTCTGCCCAGCCTGTAGCTGTGCCTGGGATTGCTCCAACCCAGGTGTAGAACCTTCCACCTGGCATGGTTAAACTTCATGAGGCTGGCATCAGCCCACCTCACAAGTGTGTCAAGGTCCCTCGGGACGGCATCCCTTCCCTCCAGCGTATCAACCAAATCACACAGCTTGGTGTCATCGGCAAACTTGCTGAAGGCGCACTCAATCCCACCGTCCATATCAGCGACAAAGATGTTAAACAAGACCGGTCCCAACACTGATCCCTGAGGCGCACCACTCATTACTGGTCTCCAGCTGGACATTGAGCCATTGACCACAGCTGTTTGCGTGGGGCCATCCAGCCAGTTCTTTAGCCACTGAGTGGTCCATCCATCAAATTGCTGTCTCTCCAATTTAGAGACAAGGATGTCATGTGGGACAGTGTTGAATGCTTTGCATAAGTCCAGGTAGATGACATCAACTGCTCTACCCCTGTCCATCAGTTCTGTAGCCCCATCATAGAAGGCCACCAAACTGGTGAGGCAGGATTTCCCCTTAGTGAAGCCATGCTGGCTGTCACCAAGCACCTTGTTGATTTTCATGTGCCTTAGCATGCCTTCGAGGAGAATCTGCTCCAAGATTTTGCCAGGCACAGAGATGAGACTGACTGGTCTGTAATTCCCCGTGTCATCCATTTTCCCTTTCTTGAAAATGGGGGTTATATTTCCCTTTTTCCAGTCATCGGGAACTTCACCTGACTGCCACGATTTCTCAAATATGATGTCCAGGGGCTTCACAACTTCATTTGCCAGCTCCTTCCGGACCCGAGGATGGATCTCATCAGGTCCCGTGGACTTGTGCACGTTCAGATTTTTAAGATGGTCCCGAACCAGTTCCTCTCCTACAGTGGGTGCAAGGTCTTCATTCTCACAGTCCCTGCATCTGCCTTCCAAGACTTGGGTGGTGCAGTCAGAGCCTTTGGCAGTGAAGACCAAAGCAAAGAAGTCATTCAGAACCTCAGCCTTCTCCAAATCCTGTGTAGCCAGTTCTCCTGAGAGCTTCCTGAGGGGGCCTACATTCTCCCTAGTCTGTTTTTTATTTGCTATGTACCTGTAGAATCCCTTCCTGTTACCTTTAATACCTCTAGCTAAGTTTAATTCTAACTGAGCCTTAGCTCAGTATATAACTGGGGGCATCTGCCCGAAAGGGCTAGATCACTGGTCGGTTGGGCTGGATATCAGTCGGCGGGTGGTGAGCGGTTGTATTGTCTTCCCTTGTTATTTCCCTTATCATTATTATTATTATTGGTGGTGGCAGTAGTGGTTTGTGTTATACCTTAGTTACTGGACTGTTCTAATCTCAACCCATGGGAGTTGCATTCTTTCGATTCTCCACCCCATCCCTCCGGGAGGGAGGGGAGGAAGGGGTGGAAGTAAGAGAGCAGCTGCTGGTTCTGGGTTGCCAGCTGGTTTGCCAGTCTGTGCCACAGGAAATACTCAAAAACTCGCTGGATGAAGACCTGGGCAAACTCCACTAACTGGACCTGCTTTTTGCATGGACTTGGAAATAGTTGACTTTTATAGGCCCTTCTATTATAAATAATTTAGTTCTATGGTTAACTGAAAAACTTTTTTTTACCTCACTGCTTTCCTTCATCTTTGCCATAAATTGTCCTGACTATCTCTCACCGTAAGGTTTCCTTTCTCTTCAGTGGTAAGTGTTGTTGCATTATCAGAAATGGGAAAGCATCTGTAATGTATCAGATGCCCAGCAAAGTCACATAGAAAGTCAATAGTTTATGTCTGTAGTTGGATTTTACACTAATTTCCAGATTTTGATTTTCCAGAAACATCCTTTTTTAATGTTTCTAAAAAGAAGTAATTTCTTACTGCATACCATAGTTACGATTTTAAATCCACACTATTGTACAGAAAAAATCACTTTCTTATTATTATGTACGATTCTAAACTCCAGTGGGAGTTTGAATTGCATGTAAAATGTAGGATCAGACCTTTTGTGTCGTATTTGATGATACTGTTAATATGCACATGTGTGGTTTAATGGTGTGCACTAACATTGTAACAGCAAGCAAAAAGCAACTGAATGTGATTTTAAGAGAAAATTGCTTTCTTTACAGCACTGAAGGATTAGATGGTCGAGCTCATACTGCACAGATGCAATTTGCAGTTTCTTGAGATAAAGTACTTTTCCTCTCTTGCTGTGGTACTTATCTTTGTTTGTCAAACAATATTGTAAGTCAACGTAACAGACTAAGAAAGACCTAAAATATAAGTCAAATATAACAAAAGTAGCACTGTTAAAACATTTTCTACTATGCAGATTTTTGCATGCAGCAAAACTGTTCTCATTGTAAACCTTGATTCAAGATGTCACCAAGTATGCTGTTCTAAGATCACTAAAACATATGCTGTAGTTCACCAGAATAAAAATCAATGTAAAATTATCAAATATCATAGATGAGTTCTTCAAGCCTTACACTCTGTATTAATAATACACAAACAAAAGAATTTGATGGTGAAGAAACACTAGTAAACCCAAAACATGTAATTGTGAGAAACAAATCTCAAATAGTTGGTCAGATCTGTGACATAGCTTCAGCTATTTTTTTACCTGGCTTTCCCCCATCCCCCCTATTTTTTTTAAATTATAACTCATAAAGAAAATTAATTATTTGTATTTTCTAATTTAACTCTGCTTAAAATCTTAAATCAAATACTTACTGAAGTCTCTGTCCTAAGTCTAGACCTGGAGATTTTTCCCTAGCAAGGACTGAAACCCTTGCTCATTTCATATTACTCAGAGACAGATCACAGTGAGAAAAAAAGAAGGGAGAAAAGCTGTGCAATCAAACACTAGTATTTGGGAGCAGAGACACTGCTCTTTGTTCTGACAGCTACATGAGGCAGAATTAATCTTTGACTTATTTTGTAAGTCAATATTAAATCCTGAACAGTCTATGGAAATAAACTAAAACATTTAGAAGGCAAGTTTTCTTAACAAACAAACACCTATTTCCAGACAACTGAGCCTAGAAGTGAATATAAAGGAAACCTAAGGTGATTGGCTCAAGTATTAGCATGAACATTATAGCCATGTACATTCAGATGTGTTTAAGCCAGGTAACAATCATTTTCCTAAATACTTGTGGTGGATTGACCTTGGCCAGTTTCCCATCCAGCTGCCTTCTCATTATCCTTCCTCATCAGGACAGAGGGGAAAAATTAAAATTAAAAAGACATTTTAAGATGAAAACAGACCCTTAAATTTCATTTATAAGTTGGATATTTAGTTATTGATTTTTAACCTCTTGTTTTCAGGGAAAGGGAAAGAGTAAGGGAAAAGGAAAAGCAAAGAGAAGGAAAGGGAAAGAAAGGGAAGAAGAGGGAAAGGAAGAGAAGGGAACAGAGGGGAAAATATTTTTTAATGTAATTATAAACTGTTTAATTATTTATATTTTATATGTAAGCTTAATTTGCAGCAGTTGAAAACTTTTTTTTTTTTTTTCTAATTCCACTTCAAAATCTGTAATGCTTTGTTCTTGCCTTTCTTCTTCTCTTATCCTAAGACAACTGCTTTTGGAATGTGTAGTGAAACAAATTTGGGTTTGAGTATAAAATAGTAATTTATTTTGTTTGGTTATATTTCAGCTAGGCCTGTTTCCTGCCCTGGTTCAAAATGTAGTCTTACAGTCACTTACACTGGTCTAATGTTATAGGCAGCAGAAGGGTAAAAATGAGTGACAAGAATAAGGAGAATACTAGAAACCTCTTAGTTGTTTCTGGTTTACATATATGATAAACTCCAGTTTACAGTTCTGAAAGCAGTATACTTCTGTTCCCACCGCAATTCAATAGCATTTTTCAGATGCAAAGTACATTAATGGTGGTTCCCTGCCTGTATTAACTGATGCCATATAGAAATGCACTTTGTAGTATTGTCTCAAACATAGAAATGTAGAATGTAGAGTACTTGGTAGCTATCTTGTGCAATCTTTTTTTTTTAATTTATCACATTTTAACTTGGTATCTGTTAGGTTTCTTCTACTTTCTTTTTCTAGAAATTATTCTTTGGGGCTTAGAAATTTTCAACATACTTTCGAAATGTATTCACGGTGAAATTACATTCATTTGTTCTTGTATCATTAGTATTTAGTCACTTAAAGTACTCTTTTTCTGTGACGTTCCCTTCATGATGCATTTACAGAATAATTCAGTCTCAACCTTACATATTTTCTTTTCCTCCGGCCCCCCTCAAAGTAGAACAAGCTACACAGCTCTTGAAGTAAAACAGGTTATCTATGCTACTCAGGAATCTCTGCACCAGTATGAGTTTATCTTCCTCGAATAGGGACCACCAAAATGGAATAGAAATTGCATCTCCCAGTTTTTTGCCATCTATGTTTTTTTTAATGCATTCTTTCTTTTCATTCTGATATTAAAAAACAGATTTTTCTCAGATTCAATCCTTTAATCAGACTGCTAAAACTTCCTTAAGATTCATTGCTCCTATTTTCAAATGCCTTCTTTATGTCTTCAAATTTTCAAATGCCTTCTTCATGTCTTCTTTAGCTTGGCCTTAGACACCAACAACTTTTACTGCTTTATGACTGTTATGTGTTCATCTGGAACTGCTGAATAAAAAAAAGCTGAAAAAAAAAAAAAGAAACCAAACCCAAAACAAACTACTTGTAAGCTGTCACTTTAGACTAATAAATACATCAATACATATGAAAGACAGAAATAATGAAATCAATACATTCATGTTTCTTGAAAAGTGAGTTCAGCTTACAACTTTACTCACATCAATGTAATTGCCAAGTGTAAGCTGATTTAATAAAAATACAGCTGTATATTTTCTTTTTTGTGTGTGTGTGTGAAGTGAGCTTTGCCAACATTTTGACCACATTTGCAGGACATGAACTCGTATAGTCTTTAGCAAGCAGAATATAATAACTGGTTGTGTTATGCATGCTGAGTGCCTTGTTCTTCCTAAATTGAATGACATGTATATCACACAAAATTGTTTGGAGTCAAGGGGTAGTTGCAGCTGGGAAAGGCTCTGACACAAATAAGGATGATTACAGTTATTTTATCCCAATAGCAGAAACTATGGATCTCAGTGGGTAGAATGCCTTTCTTCAATTTGCAAACAAAATAAATGAGCTTAATAAGATGTTGACTGTTTCAGCTGTGAAGCAGATTCAGTAAGGAGTTGTGTTCTTTTTTTTGATGGACCCCAGATAACTCTCAAGGTTACATATTTTTACTTCAGAGAAAATTCTGAATAACAAATTTTTTTGTGTGTGTTTTATCAACAAGGCAATAGCTCTACAGGACACTGCAACTGAGCCATAATTACCTTCTAGTTCCTGAAGGGATACAAAGATGCAGCAGTACCTTACAAAAACCATGTGCCAGCATAATGTTTATTTTCTCCTATATTGCCATTTTATTATTCTGATAACTGATTCACTATTACTTTTCCAAATCGTTTCTCCCAAATTTTCCCACTTTCCCCAGCTCTGTCCCCTTTTCTTCCTCACCTACTCAGGTGTCCATGTGCTACCATGAACTCAGAAAGGGAATTGTGTGGCCTGTTTGCATTCAGAAGGGTGAGAAGAAACTATGTTATGACAGAATCATATTCTTGGACTCACATTCCATGTAAGTCCAAGAGAAATAAAAATTATAATTCCTGATACCACCACGGGGGACTCAGTTGATGGTATATCAACTCTTCTTTATAGCTAACCTCATCAGTGGCTTCATTCAAGTAGCTGTCAAGGCCCTGAGTGTGCTAACAGGACTTCATGGCCTTGGCCAGCCTCCCCTCAAGCCCACCTGGCCTCTGGGTCTCCCCAGAATTAGCTTGAACCCTTCTTGTCCTCAAGCTCACAAAGCTCCTCAGATCCTAGTGCCTGTTCCACATGGAGCCATCGACCCTCATGGCATCCTGGCATTGCGACACCCATTTGTTAACTCATTGTTGCTCAGTCCGTATCTTCCAGCACAGGCCAAGCAAGCTATCTGTCACGCTGTACAACTAGCTGTTCTGTCTATACTGTAAAAAATGCTTCAAAGGAAGAGACAATAAAAGCATGCTAAAGGAGCACAATAAGAATAATCAGAGGTACAAAAATCGTGATTACTAAGAAAAGGTGAAAAAAACTAGATTTCCTGCTCTAAGAAAGAGAACAACAGTGGAAAACATGATTAAAGTTTTCAATTCAGTTTTAAGCATAAATTATTGAATGAAAAGATGATATGATCACATTGTACCTTGTCTTTGTTTTGAAATAGACCAGAATCCTGCCATCATAGTTTAAAATGCACAGCAGTCTATAATTAAGAAAATATTCTAGCTTGTCTGTCTTAGGACAGCACCAACCTGTAGCAATATTTCAATTTTTCACCTGAACATGAGGCAAAATTTCTTTACTGTGAGGGTGACTGAGCATTGGAATAGGTTGCCCAGAGTGGCTGGGGAGTCTCCTTCCATGGAGGCATTCAAGAGCTGTTTGGACACAATTGTGAACAATGTGCTCTAGGCAACACTGCTTGGACCAGGAGGTTGGGCTAGATGACCTCTGGTGGTCCTTTCAGGCCTCAACCATTCAGTGATTCTGCAATTCTATCAAGTGTAGGTAGAATTTCCATCATCTGTGTCCCCAGTCATGTTACTGAATATCTTCTAAGTTTTCTTACGTAATAAGTTGTCAGGACCTTTAACACTCCACTAATCTGGTGTCTGGAAAGTGATGTTGCTCAGTCCAAGTCTGGGTCCTTTGAAATAAAATCCAGCCACAGAGTCTGTGTGGAAATGAAGTTGTACTTCATGAAATACCTCTTCAATTTTCAGAGAAATGTGAGACCATGGTGGTCCCTAAAGGTCCCTGTTAGTGCACGCCTCATCTTTCTGTTCATTTATCTTAGGCTCACTGGGACATGGAGGAAGAAAGAGGGATGGTGAAGGATGTACTTCCAGCATCATCTTTATTGTCATGTATTCTGAAGCAGATTGAATGAGCTCCTCACTCGCAAAATTCAGATATACCCAAAGTCATCTTCTATGTGGGGCCTAAGATTCTAAGGTCTCTATGTATGCATAGAGTAAATATAGCATGTCCAGTGAAGTGTGCATTCTTCCTCTACTGCAATTTGGGTTCCAAGAATCTTAATTCTCTTCCATTAGGCTTGCAGTTCAAGGAGAAAGCAAGTTGAGTTCTTATGAAAAGCCAGTTCTTTATCTGTCTTGTAAAGACACGTAAAAAAAAAAAAAAGACACATGAAAACCAGTACATCATAAAATAAACTTAATATTTGACTATTTTATTCTGGGAAACTTACAGACTCAAACAACTGAAAATTATTTTCAATTTTGTTACAGGTTACTGCATCAAAAACAATCCCAGAAGCTCTCATATAACTTCCTACTCACAGGACATAGGTTTTGTTTATTTGTTTCCTATGCCTCCTTGCACCTTCTCTCATACTGTGCTTTTCTTTGTGTTTGCTTTGGGTATCCGAAATTACTTTCCTGGTCTTAGTACAAATTTTACAGATAGTTCATTACATAAAGAAATACTTTTATGCTTAGCAATCTCAGGGTGTTAAAATAGACAGGGAGCCTGGATTTTGTCCTTTGCTGAGAATTTGTATTTCCGGAGAACAGAGGAAAAAAAAAAGAGAATGAAAACAACATCCTTTACCAGGGATGACTACTGTGCATTTGTTAAGTCCCTCAGACATTTCTGAATGCAGTGTATTACACCAGTAGATGAAGGACTGTGGATTAAGGAACAAACACTATAGCATCTAAAGCCCAGTTACTAAACTCCAGAGAGTCAATCCATACCATTTAAGTTGGGTGTCAAGATAGTATGTGCAATCAATTATAAGATTTAAAAGCCACTAAAAAAAGTAGAGACCACCAACAGTAAATCTCTTATTATGGGGAAAATTGTTTTTACTGCTATGATGGTCTACAAAAACTGAAGCTTTGTGTTGCTACTTTAGTAGTAGATGCACTGAAATTTATTGATTCGATTGGGCTAGTCAAAATAGGGTTAACCTATAGCTGCTGTGGCACAGACTTATCCACAACCACAGTGGTTTTAAGGTGCACCTGTTTCAGTGTGGTCTTCATCTATGGGCCACATTGTCCACAGAGACATACCTGCTCCAGTAAGGCCTTACCCTCTGCTGAAGTCCCTTCAGAAGTAAACCTGCTCCAGTGTGGCCTTACCTATGCCTGCGCTCCCTCCAGGGGTTTACCTGCTGTCATAGTTCTGTCCATGGCCACACACATAGAGGTGCTCCAGCATGACTCATGCACAGACAGAGATGCTCCAAGATCTACCTGTTGCAGCACGGATTTATCCAGAGCCATAAATACTTTGAGGTGTACCTTCTCCAGTGTGGACTTCTTAGCTTTGGGTTACAATCCCTTCAGAGGTATACCTGCTACAGAATAGACATGACCACTCCACAGGCATTTCAAGGCGTACCTGCTCTGGTGTGAATTTATCCATGGCCATGGATGATTCGGGGTGTCCTGCTCCTATGTGGACTCATCCACAGATCACAGGCTCACACTGGAGTTTCAGCCTGTCCAGTACAGCAGCACAGAAACAGCAGTGATGTCCTGGCCATCTTCCAGCCCAGGCACATCACCATTGCTGCTATCAGAATGTTCCCAGGCACAGCAAAGTAAAATGATAAGCAGCACAGCAGTACAGCAAGCAAAAAGCAGCCACTAAGGAGCACTAGACTCTAATACACAGTGAGGCAAGGGAGCCCCGTGGCAAGCACAGGAGCCTGCCAACTGATAGGTAAACAGCAGTAACAGCTATAAATTCCATCTAGCACATTCCAACCAAATTTGTTGTTATCGCAAACCCTTCAAGCCCCATGTTGGGCACTAAAAAGGGTTGTTGTGGTTTAACCCCAGCTGGCAACTAAGCACCACACAGTCACTTGCTCATCCCACCTGGTGGAATATGAGAGAGAATTGGGAGGGTAAACGTGAGAGAAATTGTGGATTGAGATAAATGCAATTTAAAAGGTAAAGCAAAAGCTACACGTGAAAGCAAAGCAAAACAAGGAATTCTTTCACCATATCCCATCGGCAGGCAGGTGTTCATCCATCTCCAGGAAAACAGGGCCCTATCACATGCAACACATACTGGGGAAGATGAATGCCATGAACGCAAACATCTCCCGTTCTTTCTTGCCCCAGATTTACATGCTGAGTATGACTTCATATGGTACAGTATATCCCTTGGGTCAGTTGGGGTCAGCTGTCCAACTTCTTGTGCACTACCAGCCTACTCGTTGGTGGGGTGGTGTGAGAAGCAGAAAAGGCCTTGACTCTGTGCAAGCACCACTCAGCAGTAACAAAAATATCAATTATGAATTATCATCACTGTTTTCAGCACAAATCCAAAACATGATACTATACTAGCTATTATGAAGAAAATTAACTCTACTCCTGCTAAAACCAGTGCAGAAAACTGCTTTTGCTGCTATGATGTTCTACAAAAACTGGAGCTGCCAGTTGCTACCTTACTAGGCACATTTAGATTAAACGTGGTAGTTAAAACAGAATTAGCAGATCAGCTTTTCAAGAGACACAAGTAGGGTGCCATCATCACAAGACCAAGGAGCTTCCAAACATGCTCAGAACCCTCAGTAGGGGTGTGCAGATGGTTAAGGTACCCTAGAGGTTTTTCTGGAAATCTTAGCCATCTGAGTTTTTTCAAAATACAAACTTTAAAATATTCAGTGTCAGCTTTGTCCAGGTTTGCTATTGACAAAACTACTGACCTGTAATGTATTTGCAAATGACTGTTTTTTTTATTGTTCTTAGTTGTTTGGGTTTTTTTTTGCTATGCAAAAGAGAATGCATTAACAGAACACTGTCTGGAGGAATAGGTACTTCTGGCTGGATTATCCTGTTTGGTGTTTTGCTTTTTGTTTTCCACTCTGCATTAATTTTCACCCTAAATTCTTAGCCTAATAATGGTGGTGGGGAACAAACCAGTACTCTTGGTCATCTATTTAAGACAGAACTCTACTTCTCTATTGCAGCAATAACATTTTTACTGTAAGGAATTAAAAATATATTGAAGCAAAGGAGGCTTATTTTAATTTAATTTTCAGCCCACAGCATTATGTATAAGTATGTACAACTTTTAATTCTTGTTAGAGATTTATTATTAGAGGTTTATCTTTTACCTTTGCATTCAAGCTGAATTCCTCTCACCATTGCAAAGAGGAATAGGGCTATGGGCTGGCATATTAATAGTTTTTCAAGGAACACATCTCAGTGGCTCAGGAAAGATTTGAAGTAGTCTTTTTTTCTGTAAGAATGTACGAATTATGAAAGGAGCTTTAGCTATGTCTTGAAAGGAGCCATGTCTTTCCAGCAAAACTTGAAGCTCAGGACCATGTTTCAAAGTCACATACCACTCTGCCCTTGGATGTGCCACATGCCCTGCAACCAGTGCTGAATGCCCTGCACCAGCTACCAAGAAGGAGAAACATGACAGCTACTGCTGAACCCAGGACACTGAGAAACTTAACCACATCTCAGGTTTTGAAGGTGAAAAGTTATGTTTTAACCTGAGAGTATTACACTTAAGAGATAAATATAAATAAATAAATAAAGACATAAATAAAGACATAAACAAAGATATGGCAGAGGAATGGATGCAAGTTAGATGGCTTAAAGGCAAGTTGGTAAAATATCCAGACAGAAAAGAGCACTGAATAAAGAAATAATATGGATTTTTTAAAAATATCCATGGCCTAAAAAAAAAAAAACAAAAACACAAAAAGAATCTAAACAGAACAAGCCCAGTTATCCAAAGCATGTATCCTATTCTAAACTACTGCAACTTCATCATCTGCTATATAAGGTTCTTTGAGTCATAGCAAACCTTTTTTCTTAGGTTAAGAGCACTGAACCTTTACTTCATGCAAATATTTTTGGAACATTATTTAGCAGCTGTAGCCAAAAGGCATTTCTTATTTGTGTCTGGCTAGATGGGAACAATATAGTTCTTACTTGTGTCTTCTGTGCTTTTTATTACCTGGAGACTTGATGGGATTGCACATTGAGGCATTTGGAGCCAAAATAAGTGAATGTATCAGTCTGACAGTTGAATAACATCATTGTGTAAATGGCTTGTAAAGCAGTACTTCTTGGGAAACGGTGCTGATTCTTGTCAGGATTTTGGTTGTGTTTCAATATTTTAGCTAACAGAGTTGCAGTCTGTGAGACCTTTCTTATCTGAGTTAATTGTTTTCACACTAGAGGTACACTATCATAGTGGGATCAGTTGTGGTGTTTGAGCTACAGCTCCACAGTAAATGTGATCCTTTCTCCATGAGGGATCCTCAATCTGGAACTTGCTCCTCTTCTTTTCCCCACAGCTAGAACTGAGTAGTGCTGCCAACTTTGAAATGAAGAACACGCAAATACACTTAGGAAGAAGGAGGCATGATATACACTGATGAAAAATGGGGCATGATGTCTAACATCTTTATAAAAAGTTGTTTATGCTTTTCTGTGAAGTAGTTCAAGATGGAGTAGCACAAAAAGAAGGACTAAGATCTCTGATAGACAGTTCATTTCTCCCTTCTCATGTTTCTTTTAGATTCGCCCTCCGTCAATGAACATTAAGTGGCAGATGCATGTTTATGGACTATATGGAAAAGATTTAAATATTCTCTAAATTGTACAAGTATACATATGTAAATGCAGATACATATACATATATAGATACTATACATGCACAAATATATATAGATTCCTAAAGATGCATGCATCATTCCTGTCATTTCATTTGTAGATAAAAAATATAAACATATCTATTAGTCATAAAATTTAATATTTTCCAATTTCAAAGTAACTCTAGAAAGCTGCTTCACACTAAGGACCAGATTATGAATTCCTGATTGCAAATGCCAACCAGGTATTCACATGAGATTATACTCATTGACTTCATTTACGTTACTTGTGTGATTAATTATTCATAATGGTCTTAGAACAATAAAATTTTTAGTTATTCAGTTATTTAAAATCTTACATATGAATAAATCTTGGTTGGTTAGGTAAGTTTCACTGACACTAGTATGAACAGTCATGTGAATACCTTGGCTGGGCCAAACCTGTCATACAAAAGAATATGACTAAAATTCTTGTTAAATGATTTCCTGAAATATTTACAGGTTTACACATAGCTAAAATGTCATCCAGCTATGTAACAGCTGTATTGATGTTCCATATTCATTAATAAAAATGAGTGCCTAATTTATATAACCATCCTAGTAAATTTTCCTTCCTATAACAGACAATACATCCATCTCAAGCACCTAACAAAATAACACTAAAATAACTTTTGAAAAAGACTAGGGGAAGCAAACACACACTACATATATGAAACTTAGCACAAGTACAGTTTTTTGTACCAAGCTAATTTCCAGATTCAGGAAGACATGCTTTCTGTAAATAAAGAAACAGTGCCCAGCACTAAATGTGAGTTAAAATGCTGGACAAAAAAAAAATGCAATAAAAATTTCAGAAGTAGCTCCGAAAGGTGCTCTAGGACACTTCTTACTTCAACATGACCACAAGATTATAATGACAGAGAGCAGAAGAGATGTGTGACATACATCATTTTTTTCTGATTCAAGAAGCTATTAGATAAAAATTAGTAACTTCAGTAAAATAAGAAAGGCAGTATGACCCTGCAATGACTATGGTGCTAAAAGGAGTCTAAATCTAGGATGAATTAACTATAGCATTTAGAGACAGAGATTTTAAAATCTGGTCAATTTACCCTTTGACTTACCATAAATCTAAGCTTTTAGTACACTCATACATTACATTTGAAATACTTTTTGCAATGAATGGCACTTTGACATCCTTTTCTATTTAGGTAGGCCTATTCTGCTTTGCACTTAATATTGTTTAAGTATGATGCCATATACTATTTATTATCTCTTTCTTCCAGTAAATCTATTTATAAAAGACCATTTGATTCAAATGTTATTTTCTTATACATAAAAGATAAAAATCAAAACTTTTTAAAGTCTGTTGATTTTTTTTTCCTGACCTCATTCAGCACTGGATCAGATCTATCATCATAAACTGACTCACAACAGTATTTCAATAGTAAAACTTAAAGGAAGTGATTCTTTCCCTGCCTCTAAATTCAAATGGTTACTTCACTACCATGCAATCTGCATTGTGTCTAACTGATATCTGACTCTGATTGGTGACAACAAATCTAAAAGAAATCTAATTAAATTTTCCTCCCCATTTGACACATATCAATGGAAACAAAAATTAATATTCTTACCTATTATGCATTATTGGTACAAGATTGAAATGTTCAATAGAGATTTCTCAAGTTTCCATAAGCAGTCTTCTTCATCTGTAAGTAAATACTCCTGTATATTGCAGTACTCCAGAATATTACCTACCGACCCTTATCACCATTGTCATACACCCTAAAATTACCTGGGTTCGGCATCCGAATAAGGGGGTTAATAGTGAAACCTATAAAAATAATCAACATTAACTGTGTAGTATTAGGACGATTCTGGGCATAGCATTCTGTTCAAACTGTAGACAACTAAATTTAGCTAGCAGCTTGATTCAGTTGCCAAAGCATAGGTGTCCACCGCCACCAGGACATTCTGTCTTGTGTCCACCTGACACTCAGAATAACAGACTTCATATTTGTCAGTCCTCTACCATTGTCTCAAAATACCACCTATTACCATCTTTCTTTTCATATTACCATATGTGGGTGAGAATTGTTTTCAGCGGGAGCAAGGTGACAGAATAAAGAGGAGTCAGATCTCCTTGCCCAGGCTTTTGGCTCTTTGACTTAGGTTTTTCAACTCATTTGTCTGAACTAAACTCCAAGAGCCAAGGGAAGGGTTTCATGTCTAAATCACACTCATTATCTCTGTATCATACCAGCATGTCATGGTTATAGGTGTAATCACACAAAAAAGTTGTGAAGCTTCTGTGTGCTTTTACACCATGCCAACTGTTAGACGTCAGTATACAATCAATAAACAGCGCCTACATCTGAAACAACGGAATAGCATTGTTGTCTTTTCTTCCTCAGCCTTCTCTCAGCTCTTCTCTGAATGTGACTTAAATAAGGTTCAACATTAATTCTAAATCAGATGCAGGCAAGAGAGAGATGCTCAAGCACTTTTCAGATGTTCACAAAGAACAGTTTCTGAAGAGCATGTTTTCAGAGCAAAATACTTTTTTGTGTGCTGCCAGTGTGCATCTAGCCTGCTTTCTGATTAGTTCTTTTCCTTTATACTCTATAGGATGTTGATTCTAAAGCTGAAAGGTTCACTCCTGCAAATTCTGAGTCATTGAAGTATTTATGCAGAAACCATATAATTTGATAAAATTTTCTTACTGGACACAGAATTATATTCAAATTAAAGCTCTCAAGGAAGCTGTGTGCACAACCTAGTTGCAGCTGAACTTTGGGACAATGGGCTGAATACTTTGGCACTGTGCCATAAAATGGAAAGAATGACAAGGAGCATTGTTACTATTAAAATTATTAAAATGGGAGATATCAAAGAGCTGTCTTGGAGTATGCAGCCCCCAAGAACAGGCAACAGTAGCTGTTGAGCAAAAGATAAAACAAAAATCTAGAGAGAGCTTTCTGATGCCTTATCATTCCGATTTCTGTCAGTCAGAATTTGTGAGCTTCCTGAGGAAAGATTTTGTATGTGCCTCTGGATTTACATTGAATGTAAACGCATTCATATTTTTTGCCTCTCTTTGACCAGTTTGTTTCTATCTTGTTGGTATCAAAAGGTGGGGCAGGAATTCAGTGCCTAGTCATTGTATAACACTAATGTCTCTACAGTGCATTAGTTTTTAACTAATTTCTTCTCAATTACAAGGCCTGTTGGAAACTTGTGCACCCTCGGCATAAACCAGACCATGCTTTTGCAGTTTCTCTGTATCTGCATGATTTAAGAAGAGGCACATGAGGGAACCTTGGCTTACATTTGTTGTAGATTTTATTTTTATGAGATGCATTTTCATCTGTAATCAACACTATCCATGAAGCAAACAGACATCAGAGACTGATATTTAATGTCTTTGTTTACACCTCTAAGAAAAAAAAAAGATAGAAAGTTTGTAAATTGTTTTCATTGTTGTCCTGCATTTTCTCTTCCTCTGTTGCTGTTGCCTCTTTACACATCTTTTTCTCCCTCTATGATTTATTATTCTCACATAGTAAAACCTGGTTGTTTTCTCTGGAAGACAATTATATCCTAGTATATGGTTGTAGCATCCTTTGACAAATCCAAAAGAATTTCTGTATTTCACAGTAACACAAATATGGTTGATCTGTTCCTGAAATAAGGACATGTGACCTTCATTTCTGTTTATAACAAATATAGATTTCTAGTCTGTGGTTCATATGATCCAAATTTAAATGTATCAAATAGACTGAAAGTTATGTCTGCATTTATTCATCCACCTCCTGATAAGTGCCTTTTAAGTCTTTGCATTCTCTCTTTTCTTACAAAGTACAAACAAACAAACAAAAATCCCAATCTTAAGGGAGCAGCTTGCCAAAGCTATGTTATCCAATGTATTTGTGGAGCACAAAGAGGACTACTAAGAAGATATGTGTTAATATCTGACAAGACAAAGGTAAATGTGTCTTTACTATGTCCTTATGACAATGAAATAAAATTCCTTATTCAGTATTCAACTCTTCTTTCCAGACAAGGACAGTAGTTTAATATTCAGTCTAAGTAAGACGAAAATATGTTTTGGAGGTTATTAAATTGAAAGAAACCACAGATTTTTGTACCATCTCCCAGGATGAAGTTTGTGTTTCTTTCTTTATCAGAAATGACAAGAGCTTATTTTAGAATCACTTCTAATACCAGATTGTCGGATATGAATTTGTGGCCAAAGATAGCTTTATTTTTGAAAGCAATATGTCTTTGAACATGGACCTGCTCACATACTGCTTTCCAAAAGACTGATGTCTTTTTCATTTTAAATTATATAGATACATCAACTATTTTTCTACCTTTTTGTTTGGCTACTGATACTGACACAGAGATCATCAGTCTATAGAGTAATGACGACATTTTCACTTCATAACTTCTTATGCAATTTTTTTATTTTATTCTCAGGTAAAAAAAAACTTTTTTTTTTACCATTGGCATGATTTTCAGGCACAATTATTGTCTGTGGAGAGGATGTGGTTTTATTGTTTGTTTGTTTTCAGTTCAAAAAGGCTCAATAGTGTAGCTCTGCTGACATCTACCAAAGTGACCCTAAAGGTACATATGGCATAAGAGCAAGTAGGCATGTTTGAACAACCAAAACCCTACAAATTATTGTTTGTTAACTATGCTTGGAAGATGGAGCTAAATTTGAGAGTGGTTATCTGTTCTTCCAGTGGGGAGTTTTCTACCAGGTATGTCTGAGTTTCCTCTTTGAAAGAAGTAATGCCATTGCTCCAGAAGAGAGTTCTTGTATGAATTAGCATTCATCAGAGCACACACTACATAATTTTCTATGATTATTTTTGTCTGGATAGCTCTTAAAATAATATTTTTGACTGAAGAATCATATACAGCTAGAATGTCTCTCTGAGAGTTCATCATTTTCTTGATACTTCAAAATTACTTAGAGCTGATGAGTCTAACAAAATACTTTGAGCAGCCTGAGACGTTATACACTTTTGAAGTATCATGTGACTCCTTATGTTGTTTAGTTTGGTCTTGTTCCCGGTTGTACAAAGTGTGCATATATTGGACCTATGTGCTATTTAATTAGTGTTCAGGGATATACAGACCTTCCTAGGGTATGTCTACAGATGGATAAGCATACATTAGTTCTCTCGGTACTTCAGGATGACCTCATTCAAGCTTATTTTGAAAGCTGCATAATTACTAAAATTCTTCTATACCCAGGCTGTGGGTCCAGTGCAAATAGAAGTTCACAAATGTCACACTTCAGAAAGCAATTGAGTCTTTTGAATTTGAATATATTTTTTTCATCCTTTAAGTCCAGAAGAAAGTAATTTAACTAACATTACTAGTGAATGCAATCTGCTTCACATTTGCAACCACTTGTCACCACTATGCTGTGCTGGTGAAATCCAGGTTCCACATCTTGGTCTCTGGCTTGTTTCAGAACATTAAAACTTACGAAGTTCCATATAAAAGTAATGTGCAGAAGATCCTAACATAACATGGGCATGTGAAGAGTAAGAGGTTCTTTCATTTTTATAGAATTATATCATAATCCATTTATTAGATTTTCTCCTTTTTATAATACAGTAGATGTTGCAAATCATAGAATCATAGAATAGTTAAGGTTGGAAAGGACCTTAAGATCATCCAGTTCCAATCCCCCTGCCATGGATAGCAACACCTCACAATAAGCCATGTCCCCCAAGGCTCTGTCCAACCTGGCCTTGAACACCGCCAGGGATGGAGCATTCACAAAATAAGCATCTATTGAGATAAAACAATTCCAAAACTGTGTAGTCCAAAAGCTTCTTATTCAGTTCCAAATAGCTCAGTCCTCTACTTATATCACTATCCTAGATCCTTTTGAGACACTGAATTGTCCTTTTTTACATATTCCTTACTAATGAGCCCCTTTCTAACAAACATGGAAAACCTCCTTAATAAGTCTTTGATTTCTTATAGTTTGTGTTCAAGGCTGTGGTAAGGGGATGATGTCAACAACACATAATAAGTCAAAAGCTTTATTTTTCTTCTCATTCTGTTGTGTTTGCATCTACAGTTATAACTTAGTACCTTAAAAGTCATACTTTGATTTAAAAATACAGATAGACTCTCAAACCAATCAAGTATGAGCACTCAATCTTCTTGAGGCTAATGTGTCATTTACAGTAAGGGTCAGTGTTACTATCTAAAATGGAAGCAACGCTTTATTTTTCCAGCTTCAATCTGCCCTTTGCCTATCTGCCTCTACTGTACAAAAACACTGCTTTGCTGTAGTGTCATGTATCTAGCAAACAGAGAATATTTTTTATTCTTGTAGCAAGCCTGTTTAATCAATACAGATACAGACCAAATAAGCATTTATCTTTAAAATTTATGGCAAAAGAAATCCTGGGCTAGAGAGGACAGGAACCTGCAGGAGGTAGATTTTCTCACGCTATATGTTTTAGGGAAAAAATCAAATTAGAGATTTTTATTTTTTTTTACCCTGTCACTACCTTATATTGGCAGAAAGCAGCCAGAAGGTTACAGAATATCTTTAATGTTTCCTCTTTAACTTGCTGTAATGCTGGTGAGTGAGTGAATCTCTGTTGGATGATTTTGCACCTCAGTATGAGCATCATGTAAGAAGGCAGAGCAACTGCTTGCTTTTTAATGCTATAGGTAGAGCTCCAAGAAAGAAAAGGGATCTCAAATGGCTAAGTACAAGGGATAATCACCAGATGATTGCTAAAATATTGAATAGCACTCTGAAAGAATGGTGTACAACAACAGTAACTTCTAATTTCTTATATTTGAAAGAGAGCTAACACCAAGTTTCTGACTATTTGATGAAGCAATGGTGAGCTGCTATGTGAAAGTAGTGACATAAGAGGCGTGATTTAGACATAATTTAGTTTCCATAACATAATCCCTGTGCAGATCTGACAGGATGGGCAGCTTTGATTTTGGTTTGGTTTGGTTTTTTGTAATCCTTGATATTGCCTTAGGAATTTCCATATTCGAAATTTTACTATAGACTGGTTTTTACTTTAGCTGGAATTTTAACTCATTAAATCTAACTTCAAGATAAGAGTCAGTGGTTTTACTGAGTTGGCCTAAGGTTAAGTCAAACCAGTGTCAGAAGGTTTATGACTTGTAGATCCAGTGTAACCTAGATCAAATCTGTTCAGCAAAGACAATTGATCTTTTCTTGCCAGAAATCCTAGTATACAACTTCAGAATGATCTTGAATGGTTAGTTGTATATGAATAGTAAGTCTGATGCAGGATATATTGGACTAATTCTACAATGGCCAGACAGATGATCTGCACATTTGGAAAAACCCAAGTGTTAAACTTCCTGCATGTACAGATAGATTGCACTGCATGAAGAGTGAAATGTCTGGTATAAATCTATATTGAAGTTGTTCTTCATATGCTTGATGAATACTTATTTTATAGGATTTATGTAGAAGTAGTTTTCTGTAACTATCAGAACATGAATTAAAAATATGATAATGACGCTATACTTCAATCATGCCAATCTTTTAGTATTTGCTGCTATTCAAGAGAATGTCACATATGTTTTAAGATACGAACCTTTTATGTTTTCATACATATGTCTTCTGATTTGCATTTCATTCTCTTTCTCTCTGTTAAAATAATGGCGGAACAGAGAAAGTAATACAAAAAGTAGTTCTGCATATAATTTCCATAAAGAGACATGCATCTAAGATATTGGATTATTCAAGTCTAACAGAAGGTTTATCGAGTCTTGCCCAGAATTAGTTCTCTTTCTTCCTGAAAGAGGGTAAAGCAAGAACAGGATAGTAGTGATGCAGAAAAATGGGGTCCTAGTCCCTAGATGTAACCATAAACTAGGTCATTTACTACTGGAAATCTGAATCCTTGAAGTATTATTTGCTGACACATCCAGGGTAGCATCTATTTTAATCTAATTTTAGTTGTCTATCATACAGACATCTGCAGCTGAGCTAGTCACCCTGGGTTCTCTTCATAGTCAATAGAGAAAAGGAGCCACTTTTTAAGGAGAAATTCACCTGACTTACTTTTGATGCCTACTTTAGCATGAAATGAATCGTGCCCTAGAAGTTCTTATTTCTCTTCACTGAGCAAAGAAGGAGTATAGGGTATCTAGCTCACCTCTAGAGACTTACACTGTGAAGGTCTAAGTGAGGCGAGCTGTGTCATTTGATACCAGCCCTTACTTTAACCAATAAATGATTAGTTTTATAAAAGAAAAGAGCTTTCAAAATATGATCAAAAGCCCTGCACTTCAGAATATTCTGCCAAATGGTGCTATATGCAATGCTCAGTAAGAATAATGGTTCCATTTGGCTGGAATGGAAAATTAACATAAAACACAATTATTTCCTAAACTCCAGAGTCTGGCCCAGCTCATAAGGTTTTGAACTAAATAGAAGTGGCATAAATTCTTTCACATTCTTCCTTAGTGTCCTGGGTTCCGCAGTAGCAGTCATGTTTTTCCTTTGTGTTAACTGGTACAGTGCTGTGTTTTGACTTCCAGTTTAAGAACATCATGTTCTCGGTTGTTGCTAAGTGATGTTTACCCTGACCAAGGACTCTGTTTTTGCCAGGGAGGAGGGGAGGCTGTGAGGAAGCAGAGACGGGGCGCCTGACCCGGGCTCGGGGAGGTATTATACCACAGCACGTCATGCCCGGGGTGAGGGGTAACTGGGAGTGACCTGGAAGGACAATGTTTCTTTGGCCGGTGGTAAAATCATTGTTGTAGCTGATAGTAGCGGTGGTGATTTGTTGCTGGACTGTTTTTGTCTCAACCCGTAGGAGTTGCACTCTCTCGATCCTCCTCCCCGTTCCTCCGGGAGCGGGGAAGGGGAGAGCCCCGGTGCGGGGAGGCAGGGGGGGAAGACGGACACGGACCTCGATTGTTGTCAGCTCGGCACCACTCACTGGGAGTGAGTGAACAAGCTACCTGACTGGGTTTAAACCACGACACTTAGCCCCTACTTTCCTTGAGCTATCACATCCTTATTTTTCCTCTCATTATGAAACATCTGATCTAAATGTTATGAAAAAATGTCTATAAAGGTAAACTAATATAAAGAAAGATACATCTTACTAACTTTGATCATTTTCATAGAATCATAAAATCGTAGAATAGTTAGGGTTGGAAAGGACCTTAAGATCATCTAGTTCCAACCCCCATTCCATGGGCAGGGACACTTCCCACTAAACCATGCCACTCAAAGCTCCGTTCAACCTGGCCTTGAACATTCCCAGGATTGGAGCATTCACAACTTCCTTGGGCAATGCATTCCAGTGCCTCACCACTCTTACAGTAAAGAACTTCTTCCTTATATCCAGAGTAAACCTCCCCTGTTTAGGTTTTAACCCATTACCCCTTGTCCTATCACTACAGTCCCTAATGAAAAGTCCCTCCCCAGCAGCCTTGTAGGCCCCCTTTTGTCTGAAGTAATTTGGCAGATTCAACTTCAATTTGTATATTGTTTTCAAAGTTTCAAATTACAGACTTAAAAAGAAAGACGTTTCAAAATTTATTCCCTAACAGTAATTTTATCTTGACTTAAAGTTTTCTTTCTCTTCTGAAAAAAAAGAGAAAATTCCTACACCCATCATAAGACTTAATAACACTAAGTCTCCATGTTTGCCTTCTTTTCCCTATAGAAGAAAAAACTATCTCTATATTAAAAAATATTTTTTTAATTGGCATTATTTATTTTGTTTGTCAATGTAACTTCAGATCACTTGTTTTATAATGGAGAATTGGGAAAAAATATGTTACTTTTTTATAGACTTTTTGAGCTTCCTTTTCCTTTTTTTTCTTACTTCTAATATTTACTTATAGATGACTCATTGCTTGACCTATTCTAACATTCAAAAACCAATCCCTCATTCCTTTAGGTATTGTACTGTAGCTGTTACATTGGTAAGCAAATTTCAAGCTTTATTGTTGAAATCTGTAGGGATTTCATGTGCAAAATAACAGCTAGGTGATCACTGATATTTTGTAAATTTATCTTCTGAATAACAGGTGGTCATTATAATCTTTGTAAATTTTTCATGCTTTATACATGCACTTTAGTAAGAACACTAGAAATGACGCAGTAACTCTTGCGAGTTTTAAGAAAGAAAAGCTCATTTTGAGTTTCTAATTACTTTAAGTATTATTAAAAACCAAAAGAGTGCTTTTTGTCACAATTAACTGATTGGACCACGCACACGCTTTAGGTGTAAATAGTTTTCCTGTAGAAATTTGAAGAAAATGGAAAAAGTTAGTTGCAATTTGAATGTACTTCCTTCTTTATTATTTTTTTTTTTCACATGCATATTAGGTCAAAGCAATTAGTCAGTCAAATGCTTGTATCAGGATGTGGAGCTGGTAATTGTTTGAATACGCTTGTTTGCCAGACAACATGCATTTTCATAACCAGAGCTACTGGTAGGGTTATGTTTAATATAAAAGGAAGAAAAGACGAGGGAGAATTTATTGCAAAAAAGTCAATTTTTTTTATATAGGACACATTTACTATAAACCTTTCAGATTTGATAAAACTATGCTAAGTGTTGGGGTTTGGGTTTTTTGTTTGGTTTTTTTTTTGTTTTGTTTTTGTTTTTGTTTTTTGTTTTTGTTTTTTTTAAGAGAGAGAGAAAATAGCAGTTACTTAACAAAACCAAACACTTAATCCTAAACAACCATCATGTCTGGAAATAATTTGTTTCTTTTATCATGTGTTGTTTCAGATTTAGTTCCAGTTTTACATTCCTAAAGTTATTTGTGTAGATATAGTGAAGAAAAGGTACAAATATCACTCAAGCCTTCACTGACTGTATTGACTAGATCAACACTGACTGTAGTAGAAGCTGCCAATATTAGCTAGCATTTGTCATTACCTGCACAGGCAACTCAATTGAGCCCCAGATGCCAGTCACAATGATATGAGATGAATACTTATTAACATGTAACAAGACAGAAGATTTTTATTTTAAAAAAGACAAGTCTTTAAATTATTTAAAAACTTCAGTAATTTCATCAGGTACTCATTGTTCCAATTTTCTAAGTACAAGTCTTTTTTTTTCTTCTTCTTTTAACCTAAAAAAGTTCTTTGCCAATTTTGATTGTTACTTTTATTTAGTAAATCTAAGCATTTAACTACAACAGCTGTTAATTTATTGTGAAGTTTATGTTCATTTTTGTTTGTTTTGTTTTTTTTTTTAAGTATGAGACCTACAAATTCAGTGGTAGAATAAGGTCTCTGACTACAGAATTAAAAATATATACCAAACTGCTGACAGTAATACAATATATCACTTGAACCTGAGTTACTGGTCAAGGGATACTAACATATCCTTTGTTATGATATGAGATATGCATGCTCCCTTTAATGTATGATCTTTACAAGACAGCTTCAAGCAGGTAGAATGTTCTTATGTTCATATCAATTTTACTTTTTTTTAATTAAATTTCACCTTTGGCATAAATAAATAATCATTCTTAGATCAATAGTAATAATGAGAAGATGTAAAACTTATTTACCTTCATGTTTCGCTATTTCTAATTTTAGATTGGGTTTTCATTGTTTTATTCCTTTCTTTTCCCTCAGTTCTGCCTGAAAAAGACAAAGCTTTAATCAAGACTTCAAGGAAAAGGGGGATAATATCATGCCTGCCCGTGATAAGCTGAGGGATGACACATCAAGGTTAGAGGAGCAGGGTGCTAGGAAGGGCCCTTAGCCTGCTGCTCTGAGCCATGCTGGGTATGCAGAGATGAGCCAGAGGCTCCTGAGGTAATAGGATCCAAGAGGAAACAACACTGAAATACCTCAAATGAATAAAGAGGTATTCCTCTAAGGAGGGGACACAGGTGGACAATCCAGCTGAAGTACCTCTTCACTAATGCATGCAGCATCAGCAATAAACAGGAAGAATTGGAAGTCACTGTGCTGTTAAAAAACTACGACCTACTTGCCATTTCTTAAACTTGGTGGGATGAAACCCCTGACTGAAGTGCAGCTATCAATGGCTACAGGCTGTTCAGAAAGGGCAGGCAAGGAAGGAAGGGTGGCGGGGTTGCCTTCTACATCAAGAAATGGATAGAGTGCAAAAAGCTGTCTCTGAAGAATAGCCACAAACAGGTTGAAATCTTATGTTACCCATAATCAGAGACCAAGGCAACAAAGGGAACCTTGTGGTTGGTGCCTACCACAGGCTGCTTGATCAAGGGGAGCCAATTGATGAAGCATTCTTCCTCCAGCTACAGGAGGCATCCTGCTCACAGGCTTTTGTCCTGCTACGGGATTTCAACCACCCTGACATCTAATGGAAAAGTAGCATGGTGAACAGTTGGCACTCCAGGAATCTCCTGGAGTGCATTAAGGATGACTTCTTGAGTCAGGTAATAGACAGCCCAACCAGAGGGGATGCAATACAGGACCTGTTAGTCACCAGTGCAAGTGAACTATGTGGTACATCATGATTGGAGGCTGCCTGGCCTGCAGGAATCATACTCTAGTGAAGTTCACAGTCATGAGGGATAGAGGTTAGACAAAATTTAAAGTCAGGACTGAATTTTAGGACAGAAATCTTACAGCTGTTCAAGGAATTAGTCAATTAAACCCCCTGGGAAACTGCCCTCAGGGACAAGGGAGCAGAACAGAAATGGCAGATCTTTAAGTATACTTTCCATAGAATACAAGAGCTCTTGAACCCCATGTGTAAGAAATCAGGAAAGGAAGGCTGAGTAGAGACCCGATGGTCAAACTAAAAGGAAAGAAGGAAATGCACAGGCGGTGGAAGCAGGGACAGGTATCCTGGGGAGAGTATAGGGATGCCACCCAGTTGTATAGGGATGGGGTCAGGAAAGACAAGGCGTGGCTGGAGCTAAACTTGGCAAGGGATGCAAAGAATAAGAAAGTCTTCTACAGGTATGTCAGCTGGAAAAGGAAGGTCAAAGAAATCCTACTCCCCCTGATGAGCAAGACTGGCAAACTGGTAACAGACAAGGAGAAGGGTGATGCACGCAACTTTTTTTTTCATCAGTTTTCACTGGCAGCCTTGCTTTCTGACACCTCTCAAGTGGATGGACCACAAGACAGGGACTGGGGCAGAGAAGTCCCTCCCACTGTAGTAGAAGATCAGGTATCTGACCACCTGAGGAACCTGAACATATATAACTCTGTGGAACCTGATGAGATGCATCCCAGAGTCCTGAAGGAGTTGGCTGATACAGCTGCCAAGCCAGTCTCCATCATACTTCAAAAATCACTTCACTGAGGTCAGGTTCCTGGTGACTGGAAAAAGGGAAATGTTGCACCATTTTTAAAAAAGATAGAAAGGAGGACCCTGGGAAGTACCAGCCTGTCAGCCTCCCATCTGTAGCTTGGAAAACCATGAAACAGGTCCTCCTAGGAGCTGTGCTAAGGCACATGGAGGACAGAGGAGTGATTCAAGACAGCCAACATGGCTTCACTACAGGCAAGTCCTGCCTGACAAACCTAATTGGCCTTCGGTGGTGGAGATTTTACATCAGTGGACAAGGGAATAGCTACACTTCTCGTCTAGCTGGACCTCTGTCAGACCTTTGACATGGCCCCCACAAGATCCTTCTATGAATTCGGTACTGTTCTGTGGATGGGGAACTGGTTGGATGGTCACATCAAAAGAGATGTGGTCAATGTCTCAATATCCAGATGGAAATTGGCGATGAGGTGTGTCCCTCAGGGGTCAATTCTGGGACCAGTGCTGTTTAGTATCTTTAATTTCATAGACAGTGGGATTAAATGCACCCTTAGCAATTATTCAGGTGACATGAAGCTGAGTGTTGGATCAGGTTGCCCAGAGAGGTGGTGGATGCCCCATTCCTGGAAACATTCAAGGTCAGGCTTGAAGGGAGTCTGAACCATCTGATCTTGTTGATGTCTCTGCTCATTGCACAGGGAAATGGACTAGGCGACCCTTATAGGTACTTTCCAGGCCAAATCATTCTATGATTCTATTATTCTATGATTCTATGATTCTCTTTCCCTGTTCTCTGATCTTCACTGCAGTCTGTTGATATGAAGGCATACACATTTCTTGCACTTTTCTAGGTTTATTCATGCTGTGCTTAAACAGAACAATGCACAGAATTGAGGTGAGAAAGCAAAAGCAAGAAAGGTCATACAAAAACAGTGCTGTCATGACCTTTTGACACTGAGGACTCAGATGCCAGTAAATGGAGCTCAACTAAACTCTGGAAAAAGGAAAGAAACCACAGTCTCTTAAGTACATTCAAACTATGTGCTGGTGTCCTGGGTTCAGCAGTAGCAGTCATGTTTTTTCCTTTGTGGTAGCTGGTGCAGTGCTGTGTTTTGACTTCCAGCCTGAGAACAGTGTTGGTGAAGCCGATGTTTTCAGTTGTTGCTAAGTGATGTTTACCCTGACCAAGGACTTTGTGAGGCTCATGCTCTGCCAGGGAGGAGGGGAAGCTGTGAGGAAGCAGGGACGGGGCGCCTGACCCGGGCTAGGCGGGGAGGTATTCCATACCACAGCACGTCATGCCTGGGGTGAGGGGTAACTGGGAGTTACCCGGAAGGACACGGGCTTCCGGGTGGAACTCGTTTTCTTGGCCAGTGGTATCATATTCTCTTCCCTTGTTATTTTCCCTTATCATTGTTGTAGTTGATAGTAGCGGTGGTGATTTGTTGCTGGACTGTTCTTGTCTCAACCCGTAGGAGTTGCACTCTCTCGATCCTCCTCCCCGTTCCTCCGGGAGCGGGGAAGGGGAGAGCCCCGGTGCGGGGGGGGGGACACGGACCTCGATTGTTGTCAGCTCGGCACCACTCACTGGGAGTGAGTGAACAAGTTACCTGACTGGGTTTAAACCACAACAGCTGGTAATTTTAAAATGTGTCATTTTATTTCCAAAACACCAAGATATTTATACTGGCTGAATTGCACAGTTATTCAGTAGAACCTCCTTAGGTGACATCTTGCCTGTATATGCTTGTTATCACCGTAGTGACTGAACCCCTTTCTTAATCCGATCCTACATGTGTCTTCCTTCTCTCTCATCCTTCATCCTGCTTCTTCAGAAGAATTTACATGAAGAAGCTCTTATATTACAGGAACCATTGTGCATTCAAAAAAATTGGCATATTTTTACTTACTCCCTAAATTTAAGAGAGGCTGATTTTTAACTTTATATATATTTATATATATATGTAAAGTTAAATGTATATATGATCAATAACCAATTATTCAATTAATTTCCAAACTTTAATGTTTGCCTTTAAACTGAAATATATTATCTAGCACATGAGACATCAAAGTTTTGGTCAGAGTTTAGCTGCATAAGCAACTAAAATTTAAAAAAGTAGTGGACATCGAAATTATACTTCACTGGCAGATGGGAACAGGCTGAGGTTAAAAGGAAGATGTATTTGTGTAATGTAAGTTGCACAAAGAAGTTGTTTCTGATATTCATTAATACTAATAATAAATAATAATAATGGCTGTTTTATTATAATAGAATAATAATGTAGATGTATACTATAATATTATCTGTATACTATTATATAAATATTATATATTAATAGATTATAATAGTATATAGTATTAGAATTATTATAATAATTATAATAACATATTTCAAAGGTCATGAGCACTCAGAAATAGTACTCTCTAGTAGAACTCTTTTTTGATTTTCCATCACTTCAGTGTGAAACATAGACATTCTGAACACCAAAAAAAAGATATCCCTAAAAGCTTTAATACAATCATGGCATCCATCACATGTGAATTTTTAAAAATGCTAAATCTAATTTATTTTAATTTTATACATTTTTTTGTTTGTATTGTAGTCAAACATAGAACATTAATCAACAGAAAAGAGCATAGGACAGAACAACGATTAAATTCTCAACATGCGGACTTATAAAGAGTAATTAAATCGTTTTAGAACTTCTTTTTGTGAAGAAATTAGTAATTAATTACTGATTAATTAGTATTTTAAAAGTTATTTTGAATATCCAAACATTTGCTTCTTGGTTAAGAAATCATTAGAAATCCTATGAAATACAATACTTATGAAACCTGAAAGGAACTCTTTTGCAAGTAATACTATCTTTAAATATTTTAAATTTTCATCTCTTTCCCTCACCTGCCTTCCTTGGTTGAAAATATGTTATATAATTGGATAAAGAACAGAATGTAAAGTATTGACTATTCAGTCATGTAGGGCATTCATCTTTAATCATGATGCAACTATTAAAGAGACATATACTGGCTAATCAAGAATAATTATTCTGAAGAAAAGGCAAGTTTTTAAAAGTTTAGAAGATAATAAGTAGTCTCCCTGATTGATGACATTTTACTCTTGTGATGGTCTGACCAGAGCTAATAACAATCACTATGGAAATATATAGAGAGAGGTATATTTTATCCTGATTTTAACTAAAGCTTGGTTCTTCCAGATTTTTGTTTTTTTTTTTGTGTCCTAGTAAATCTTCTCTCATGAATGTAGGTGAATGAATACTCTACAGACAAAGGGTGATAATACCAATGCCTCTGGTATCAGGAGAACCAGCCCTGATGCCCAGAAGCTTATACTGTTTGAAAGAAATCTGTTCTGTTTATCTGGGATTCATTTCCAAAGTTCTATTGATTTTCCTCCCATAGCACAGGGGATATATTAGGTTCTAGGGGAGAAAAAAAAAAAAAACAACAAAACCAAACCAAACCAAACAACCAAGCAAACAAAAATCTTGCATTGTCCTTTTTATTACACTATACATTTATATGCATTTATATATGTATTTTCATTTGTACCTTGTCACTTGGACTTTGACATGACTGTCCATTTTATTGCTACTTTCTTCTGGAAATAACAGAATTTTGTGATTGGGAGGATTGTCACCAGCAAGTCAACAGAGGTGATCCCTCCCCTATACTCAACACTGACAACGTCATCACACCATGAGTGCTGCATCCAGTTCAGAGTTCACTAAAACAAGAGAGACATACTGGAGATAACACAGGGCCATTACTATGATGAGAGGCCTGAAGCATCTTTTCCATGAGGAAAGGCTAGGAGAGCTGCGATTGTTCATCCTGGAGAAGGGAATGCTTAGGGGGGTCTGAACTTCTCAACAAAAATTTGTTTCTTTTTAGCTATGATAATACTAAGTGAGATACCTAGGTCTGGGAACTTTGAACACTTCCAATACACAACTTCTTTAGGCAACATGTTCCAGTGACTCGCTCCCTTCAGCGTAAAATAAATTTTACGCCCAATCCAAGTCTACCCTCTTTCACTTTAAAACTCCTTGTCCTATTGTCGTGGTTTAAACCCAGTCAGGTAACTCGTTCACTCACTCCCCCCCCTTCTTTCCCTCCCCCTACTCCCGGAGGGACGGAGAGGAGAATCAAAAAGAATGCAACTCCCATGGGTTGAGATAAAAACAGTCCAGCAACCAATGTACAACACAAATCACTACCGCTACTACCAATAATAACAATGATAAAGGAAATAACAAGGGAAGAGAATACATCACCTCACCACCAGCCGACTGATAACTTGCAGACCCCCAGCCCGACCAAGCCCCGACCCATACCTCCTCCAACCCCGCAGTCTACCAGCCCTTCCGGCTAACTCCCAGTTACCTCCTGGGCATGACGTGCTGTGGTATGGAATACCTCTTTGGTCAGTTTGGGTCAGGTGTCCTGTCTCTGCTTCCCCCCAGCTTCCCCTCCTCCCTGGCAGAGCATGAGGCTCACAAAGTCCTTGGCCAAACCAAAACATCATTGTTATCAGCTGTGTTCCCATGCCGAAAGTCAAAACACTGCACTGCACCCAGCTACCAAGAAGGAGAAACATGACTGCTACTGCTGAACCCAGGACACCTATCAATACAGGCCCTGATAAAAAAATCTTTCTCTGCCTTTCTCATAAGACCTCTTTAAAAAGGCCTCTGAGTGCACCCTCAGCAAGTTTGCCAATGGCATCAAGCTCTGTGGTTCGGTTGATAAGCTGGAGGGAAGGAATGCCATCCAGAGGGACCTTGACACACGTGTGAGGTGGGCTGATGTCAGCCTTATGAAGTTTAACCATGCCAAGTGCAAGGTCCTACACCTGGGTTGGAGTAATCCCAGGCACAGCTGCAGGTTGGGCAAAGAGGTTCAGAGCAGCTCTGCAAGGAAGGATTTGGGGGTGTTGGTTGATGCAAAACTGAACATGAACTGGCTTCAGTGTGTGCTCACAGCCCAGAAAGCCAACTGTATCCTGGGCTGCATCAAAAGGAGAGTGACCAGCAGGTTGAAGGAGGTGATCCTGCCCCTCTACTCTGCTCTTGTGAGACCTCACCTGGAGTATTGTGTGCAGTTCTGGTGTCCTCAACATAAAAAGGACATGGAACTGTTGGAACAAGTCCAGAGAAGGGCCACGAGGATGATCAGGGCACTGGAGCACATCCCATATGAAGACAGGCTGAGGAAGTTGGGGCTGTTCAGCCTGGAGAAGAGAAGGCTGTGTGGAGACCTCATAGCAGCCTTCCAGTATCCGAAGGGTGCCTACAAGGATGCTTGTACTTAGGGACTGTAGTGATAGGACAAGGGGTAATGGGTTAAAACTTAAACAAGGGAAGTTTAGATTGGATATAAGGAAGAAGGTCTTTCCTGTAAGGGTGGTGAGGCACTGGAATGCATTGCCCAAGGAAGTTGTGAATTCTCCATCTCTGGCAGTGTTCAAGGCCAGGTTAGACGGAGCTTTGTGTGGCATGGTTTAGTGTGAGGTGTCCCTGCCCATGGCAGGGTGCTTGGAACTAGATGATCTTAAGGTCCCTTCCAACCCTAACTATCCTATGATTCTAAAAAAACCACAAGAATGTCTCCCTGAAGACTTCTTTTTCAGGTTGTACAAGCACTGTCTCAGCCTTTCCTCATAGGAGAGGTGTTGTATTCCTCAGATCATTTTTGCAGCCCTTCTCTGGACCCACTCCAACAGGTCCATGTCTTTCTTGTGCTAGAGACCCCAAAGCTGGACGTAGCAATTCAGGTGGTATATCACAAGAACAGACTTGAGGGGGAGAATCACCTCCTCCCACCTGCTGGCCATGATTCTTTTGATGCAGCCCTGGATAGGATTGGCTTTCTGGGCTTCAAGCATGATTTGTTGACTCATGTAATTTTTCATCCACCAGTATCCCCAAGTCCTTCTCCCCAGGGATGCTCTCAAACAGTTCATCCCTCAGCTTGTATTGATAGTGAGGATTGCCCCAACCCAGGTGCAGGACCTTGCACTTCATGAGATTCACAGGAGCTCCTCAAACAACTCAAGGTGTCCCTGTATGGCATCCTTTTCCTCTAGAGAGTCAACTGCAGTACATCTTGGTGTCATGCACATAATTGCTGAGGGTGCATTCAGTCCCGTTTTCTATGTATTTGGTAAAGACATTAAATAGTATTGGTCCCAGTGTGAGCCCCTAGGGAATACTACTTGTTACAAGTTTCCATTCACACCACAGTTCCACAATGGAACCATTGCCTGTAACTCTACAGATCCAAATCCTTATCTGTCTAATAGTCCATTCATTAAAGCCATATCTCTCCAATTTAGCAACAAAAAACATGGAAAATGTAAATGAAGCAAGTAATTTTTCTTGTGTAGAGTTTTCTATGAAACTGATTCTACATACAGGCTATAGGAAAACAGACGTTTTCCTATAAAACTGATCCCACATTAGATTTCTCTATACAAAGGAGACACAGAATATAGTTTTATTTTACTACAGAATAGAACATTTGAAGCAATAATAAGATTTTCCAGTTCATAATGATTGTGGAACAGTTGCAACCTTGCAGGGGTGCCATTAGAAGATTTCTGCTGAACATGCTTATTTAGGTGATGTTTAAATATACACACTTTTATACATCATACATAATTGTGTTCAGTGTCATATCATTTGCTTTTAGAATTTTTTCATTACTTCCCTGTTTATGTATTTTAGATAGTAACACAATTTATTCTGCTTTTCCTTCTTATACAGTATGAAGGAATTGGAAGGTTTCTGTCAAGCTTCACTGGAGTTTTGTTTTCTGAAAATTGTCAGAAGAGCATATTCTAATTTCAAAGATCGTTTTGGTTTAAAAAGCATATCACTTCAGTTGAAAACTTCATGAGCAGCCTAACTGAGCACAGTTGAATACTTTTGTATCTAATGTGTTGGTTTCCTCCACTCACTGATATTAAAAGTCATTTTCTCTTCAATTCAGTGACTCCCTAGTTTTTAATGTTTGTTTAGTCCTTTCCTCCTTTGCAATCTGGGAATTTTCCATAGCCATCACAGTACTAATCTAGATACTAGCTTTAAAATGCAGCGTGTCATGAAAGGCAATAAAATACCAATTGAATCCATAATTTAGAACATTTCTAAAAGTAATCTGAAGACTTCTATTATCATAATCCATCAGGAGAACTGAATTCTGTACTACATAGAACTCCTCTATACTACAAGTTAGTTAACTCAAATTCAATCTGATCAATTGGTTAAATGACTCCACAGTTTTGTATCTTCATAATTTACTTCTGCCTTTTTCAGTTTCAAGAACTGTTTTAAGCTGGTTAAAATACCCAAGGACATATGTGTTAGTTCTACACTGCAGCTTTCTTCCTAAGTATGCTTGAACATGACCAGCTCTTCAGAAGGAGTCACGGGTTACCTACCCACCAAGTAGGTTACCAAGTAGGTTTTAGGAAAAATTAAAGCAATTGTTTAGGCACCTGGTAATTTAAATTAAGTTAAATAAGTTAGCAGCAAAAGTCCTTCAAGGTATGGGTTGGACTTAAAATTTTGGTCCTCGTAGGACCAATGTTTTGTCAGCTTACTGCCATATTAAGGTTTTCCCAAACAACTAGATATGAAGATTAGATTATTAATCACACTTTCTAAGCTATCATAGATTAAAATGTTTCACAGGCACAAAACCAAATATATCAACATTTAGTTCATTGAATCACAGGATCATAAAATTAACTAGCTTGAAAAAGACCTTTAAGATCATCAATTCCAACCTTAATCCCCGGACTGCATCATGCAGATTTACTGTCTTCTCCCACCCATTATGCAGTTATGTTCTGACACATTTAAAAAAAAAAAAAAGGTTAAAAAATAACAACCTTATCTACATTATTGAACATTCATCTTCCACTTATTTTCAATTCCAAAAATGGAAATTCCATTCATTTCCTTACAATAACTAATGATGGGGGAAAAAAATATCATGCGTAGAAATGTAAACTTAATATTGGAGCTAAAGAGCTATCTAAGTTAATGACTACAGTTCTGATGATGGGTTTCAGAAACAGCGAAAAAGAGAGTAGAAAAATAAATGTTGCCTATTCATGTTTTATAATTTTTTATACTCACTAAGATGTTTTGAATGAGAATGATTTCGGATGTTGTATTCTTCAGCACAGTTAGTATTCAATATTTGTAACTTTTTCAGCAGCAAATTACTTTATCTAAAGCTAGGACGACCTTGTAGTATACGTTCTATTTATGCATTTACTGAATACAGATTGCTATATAATATTATTGTGTCACTTTCCTCACTTTTCAGAATAATATTAAAATTAAATAGTCCAACTTTAACAGGAACAGCTAAATGCATGACTTGAACTGCAGACTAACTGTTATCAGAATACACAGCTTTAGAAAAATTATGTATTCAGTTCAGACCTTGATGCAACATTTTTTTCAGCTATTGGCATAACGAATTTCTTCATTGTCTGTCTTTGAATTTACAAGACTGAACAATTAAAATAACAGATGAAACTCTGCAGAAACACTTAAAATCTGCTTGGCTTCATGTGAAAAAATTAGAAACCCACAAGAGCCTGATTCTGAGCCTTAGAAGAGGTACTCTGTTTTAAATGACCTGAGAAATCTATTTATTAGTTTATGCATTTGTCTAAACTGGCATAAATTCACAGAAATAGACAACTTTAACATCAACATTTGGACAACATTGTCCAGGACTGCATACTGCACTGTAAAATTTCTGTCTCAGTTGTGGGATTTCATTCTTAGAGTCATGCGATTCATTATATCAGCATTTGCCATTTCTCTTTGTCTGTAACTATATTATCTTGTGCTAAGTACCACTGATTCCCCACTTTGTAGTGTATTCTGCAGTGCTGCATTTGCTAGAAAGTCTATTGTTATTCCATGAATAATGGTTGTGCTGTTATGAGTTAAACAGATCATGTATTTTTCTTACTGGTGGAAAACACGTACTCTATTGATTCCAGATAGAAGGAGGAATACTTCATCTTATGCCCCTTTGAACAATCCTAATATAATCCATTTTTTCCTCCTATACCTACAGGTATAAATGAACAGATAAGAATAAAACCACATTAATACAGAACACTAAAGACTAAATTCTCATCAGCTTTGCTTACAAAATATAGGATCATAAGCTTTTATACCATCCTTTGGTATTCTTCATTGTATTGAAAGTGACCTTTCTGAATAGGCAGAACACATATCACTCTTCTTGTATAAAATCTAATATAAGGGTACAGAAATTTAGTAATCATTTTAGACATTCATGACTATAGAGCTTTGTAAGGGGGGAAGTGAGCATCATTGTTAGATTGGGTATTGTTCTGGAAGGTTTGCACTTAACTGAAGGGGACAGTTGGAAAGTGATGTTATCTTGTAACCTCATATTGCTTTATTTTAACAAAATCACACTTAAAATTATAACAGAGCTGAAGTCAGTTTTATTTTTAGGGGAAAGAAAGATAATTAAGGGTAAGTAAGGTGCATCCATAAGACATGCTATAAATTTTTAGATCAATGAGTCCCATGGGATAAGTTCCATGGACCAGCAATACCTGAAGAGAAGGTGCATCTGGATGATGGATGGTAGGTAAGGCTGGATTCCTGGGTATCTTTCGCTTTGTACAAGAAAAGGGTGAGGAATGAATATGATCATTGGACTCATGAAACTGTAGAATCATAGAGTGGTTAGAGTTTAAAAAGACCTTAAGACCATCTAGTTCCAACCCCCCTGTCATGGGCAGGGACTCCTCACCTTAAAACGTGTTGCCCAAGAATCTGTCCAGCCTGGCCTTGAACACTGCTGGGGATGGAGCATTTGCAGTTTCTTTGGCAGCCTGTTCCACTGCCTCACCACCCTCACAGTAAAGAACTTCTTCCTTACACCTAATGTGAACTTCCCCTGTTCAAGTTTTGACCCGTTACCCCTTGTCTTGTCACTACAGTCCTTAATGAAGAGTCCCTCCCCAGCATCCCTGTAGGCCCCCTTCAGATACTGGAAGGCTGCTAGGAGGTCTCCACGCAGCCTTCTCTTCTCCAGGCTTAACAACCCCAGCTTTCTCAGCCTGTCTTTATACATGAGGTGCTCCAGTCCCCTGATCATCCTTGTGGCTCTCCTCTGGACTTGTTGAGGACACCAGAACTGCACACAGTACTCCAAGTGAGGTCTCACAAGAGCAGAGTAGAGGGGCAGGATCACCTCCATCCACCTGGTTGTCACGCTCCTTTTGATGCAGCCCAGAATACGGTTGGCTTTCTGGGCTGTGAGCACACATTGAAGGCAGCTCATGTTCATTTTCTCATTGACCAATACCCCCAAGTCTTCCTCCACAGTGCTGCTCTGAATCTCTTCTCTGCCCAGCCAGTAGCTGTGCCTGGGATTGGTCCAACCCAGGGAGGACCTTGCACTTGGCATGCTTAAACTTCATGAGGTTGCCATCAGCCCACCTCACAAACATGTCAAGGTCCTTCTGGATAGCATTCCTTCCCTCCTGTTATCAACCAAACCCCACAGCTTGGTGTCATTGGCAGACTTGCTGAGGGTGCACTCAACCCCACTGTCCATGTCTCCGACAGAGGTGTTGAACAGGATTAGTCCCAACACCAGTGCCTGAGGGACACCACTTGTCACCAATCTCCACTTAGGAATCAAGGAGGTGATCTCAGCTGAGTGCAACCATCCAGACAATTCCTTGTCTACCAAATGGTCCATCATCAAATTCTTGCCTCTCTGATTTAGAAGCAAGGATGTCATGCGGAACAGTGTCAAATGCCTTGCACAAGTCCAGGTAGATGACATCAGTTGCCCTTCCCTTTTCCACCAGTGCTGTGGCCCCATCAAAGAAGGCCAACAAATTTGCTCAGGCACAATTAGCCCTTAGTGAAGCCATGCTGGCTGTCACTAATCACCCACTTACTGTCCATGTGCCTTAGCATAGTTTCCATGAGAATCTGCTCCATGATCTTGCTGGCCACCAAGGTGAATCACTGGCAGGTTACTTCCCTGGGTCTTCCTTTTTAACTTTTTTAAATGTGGGGTTTATATTTCCCCTCTTCCTGTCATCAGGAAACATCACCACACTGCCATGACTCCTCAAATATGATGGATAATGGCTTGGAAACTTTATGTACCAGTTCCCTCAGCACATACAGTTGTTTCTTGTCAGGTCCCATGGACTTAAGCACCTTCAAGTTCCATAGATATTCTTGAACCTGATCTCCTACAGCAGGCAGTTAATTCTTCCAGTTCTTGTCCTTGCCTTCTGCAAACTTGGGTGGTGAAGCCGGAGCACTTTCTGGTGAAGACCATGGCAAAGAAGGCATTGAGTATCTCAGCCTATCTCCATGTCCCAGCTCCTGTATCCTTCTGGGAAAAAGATCTTAAAACTAAGATTAAATCTTTCGCAAAAAAGAAAATGAAGCATGGGTGGAGGGTACTACCGCTTTGGTCCTACATGGAGATGTACAGTTTGATATAATCTTCAAGCAAATATAATTGCTATGGAGTTTGATTTAACATTTCTATTAAGATCCATTTAGAAGGAATAAAGAAAAGCTAAGAAGAGGGGATAAATTGTGAAATTTAAGGAAGCAGTAGACAAAATGCATATATCAAGTAAACTTAAATCTCTTGGTTCTAGCTAGATCAAGTGCCAAAGTGTTCTTTTCTTAAGAGGTACGTGTCTTACCTTGGGAATAAATACAGATTTAATTGGAGTAGCAGTAGTAAAATCTAGCATATGAGAACCCCTCAGGATAATTTTTTCAAGCTTAACGTCATTTACCATTACAGGCATTCTTCCCTGGGGACACTCTATAGAAGAGGTGTAATCAACCAAGTGTAATAGATCAACTTATTTAGAACTTAGCCACAAGATCAAATCTGTGTCATATTACTGAACAATTTTAGGGTGTGTTTTCCTTATTAATACTTGTGGGTTTTTATTCCCTGAAAAAGGTTTTAATTAACAGATCTTTTTAAAAAGACTTTTAATTACACTTTTGGTATAGCTTTGAAAATGATAGAGAAAGACAACGAGAGAAATAGAATCCAGACTTTCCAACTGTTTAGTATGACTGCCTGTCTGACAGTAATGCATTTGCCTGGACTGCAGTTAAACAACATACAGAGAATGAAACTGTCAAGCAAAGTCATTCTTTAATGTCAGGATGCATGATAGATGGTTGGCTACTGCATAGTGAAGCATCAGTATTCATTATAATATTTCATTTTCAACTTGTCTGTCCTTGATTCTTTTATCTCTCTTTCTGCACAGAAGATACAATAACTAAGAGCACTTGTAAAGCTACACCTCAAACTAGTCTGCTTTTTTAGTGTCTTCTTTCTGTGTATGTGTTGACATTAATTATTCTCAAATAGTGCTCTAATATATATTAGCTTTCATCTATCAAGAATGCTGACATCAGCAAGTGTCCTAGAGAAAGTCTCAGGTTTCTGTTATCAGAACACATGCTGACAAATGAGGCATTAAAACATCAGCTTGAAGGCTCATTTTTACTGAAAAGGAAACAGAGCAGACTAAGTCTGTACTGTAGCCTCAAGGAGTTCTCTGCAAACATTGATTTTCTCAAAAAAATCTTATGCCATAACTCAGCATACTGTTTCTTTACAAAATGCTCAGTCTAAGCAGTAAAAAGTGAGCTCTTAGAGATTAGGGAACAAATCTCCTTGTATTTTATAATCCAAATCTTGCTATAGGCAAAAAAGCAAACACAACTTATATAAAAACCAAATAATTTCTTCTTAGTGTAATTGAAAGATTAATAGTCTAAAAATGTATTAATCAACATCTACTTTTTGCAGGAAAATTAAAAATATTTTAAAATATTATATAATACATACCCCTTTTTCTGGTGTTGCCCCTGGCTTCAGTCTGAGGAGTAAGTACTAGTCATCTACAAGCTGAGTTTTTCACCAAGAGGCATATGATATGAATGGTTTATTTCCTTTCATTCTAGATTCTGCACATGCTAATTTTACTGCTTTGTGAATTTACTCCATATCTTGTTCCATATTCTTTGGTCTGCAAGTCCATAATACATTCAAATTTTCTATATATGGTGCATTCCACATATTTTAGATTCTTGTTCTTCATTCTCTTTGTTACACACAGATTTGTTTTGCCCAGCTCCTGTACAGTTTTCCACTGCAAAAACTCTTCAAGGTAGTGGGAATACTATCTTTCTACTTGTTGAGTCACCTGCTATCATGCGTCCCTATTTCTCTAGACTACGTCATTGAAGAAGAGTCTTACAGATTTTGTTCTATATCAAGTAAATACTTTTTGCTAGTATGTCTATAAAATTGTGGTTATAAGATAAAAAGACGGGCAACAGTAAAAGAAATTATGCAGACACTTTGTCTTTAGAAAAATTCCTGTTGCTGCTAAAGAGTGTGAAACAAAGCTTCAGGCAGCTAAGCCATAGTCAGACAAAACAAGATTGAAAGACTTCTATTCTGAGGCCTTGCAAAATCAGCACAGAACCAATGTAATGCTGTATTTGCTTGGCTGTTAGTCTACAGTCCCCTTTTTGGGTAGTCCTCAAAGCATATGGTAACACTTCTGACAAGGATGTTACAAACCATTCTATGACTTAAAACACCAAATCAGGATTGAGCAAAGCACTTTTCTTGGAGGAATTTGCTCTTTCCTAACTGATCTTGCCTTTCTTGACCTACATAAATCTGAGGGTATTCTGGAGTCTGTTATTGTGATATATAACCATTGCTTGATTTGCTAAGTGCTTGACTTTTGTACTCAGTAGAATACATGAAATCAAAACTATTATAATTGCTGAAATCAGGACTGTATTATGTAAAGTTGATTTCAAAATTCATGTGTATGAAAAAGATAATCCCACACTCTGTGGTGAGGAAAACAATTTGCCCTTTTGTTAACATCTGAGTCTAAGAATTTGTCCATGTCCAACTACAGCTGAAAACTAGAAACTGGGGCCAAGCAAGGTCCTCCCACAGGCCTCTTTATCTCAACTGCCAGTAGCTGCATACTGGGTAAAATGGTAAGCTGTTCTGTGCTGTGGATCGTTACAGCAATCTGTCCCACCAGAAGTTAATTTCTATGTTTTCAGTTTCTTCAGCCCTTGAGGTCAGTTCCTTTTGAGCAGAATTGATGGTTAATTCCATTTTACTAAATGATGCAACAGCTTTTTCAATTTTCATCTTATCTTGAAATCCACTCCATGCTGGTTTTCCCAGCACTATTTCCCATACACTACTGCATTTCTAAGTTGGGGTTAGAAAATTGTTACTTAAGTATCTCAGTTTGAGTTCATTCAGATAGCTACTTTGCTGTTTGATTTGTCTTGTTGCAGAACAGTGCAGATGCTTGTACTCCAGTTGAATGCATTGAAGGTGGGGAGATTCTCCCTTTCAGGGTGTATCTATGGCCAAGCCTGCATGAACACTGTGTACCTGTGAAGGTCTTCAGGTTCTTTCCTTCTTCTTGTGCAGCTCCCGTTGAATCCAGAATGACTGCAGATTGGAAGTTACCCATCTGTACTGAACTGGGGAATCCTGACGCATGTGCCTGTGTTAACCTGTTTTTTGATGTTTACTGGGCCAAGTCACGTGCTGGTCTTCAGCCCCATTCTTTTTTTCTTTTTTTATTTCATATTAAACAGATGGTTAAAAGCTTGCTAAATCCTATGCACATGTGTATCTTGAGAAAATTAAATAGCCCCTGCAGAGATGTTAACTCATGCACATTTGCAAAGATTTTTTCGGGTTTTGCTTTTTTTTCTATTTGCAGCTCATTAGTTGTGGTCAACATCCATGCATCCCACCTACTTCTGTGCATTTCACTTTGTATTAGCAATCTTTTATTTACTTTGGATCTTTTCAGAAAGCATTTTGTCATAAGCTCCTTTGCCTCTATCTGTCATCAATAAATCATCTGCATGTGAAATTATGTGGGCTTGATTACTTTCTGATATTTTCCATGTAGTCAGATACAAGGAACACAACATGTATCTAGGGCATTGTGAAATCCTTGGGTAACTCAAGGAAAGCAGAGACACTGCCCTCCGAACGTAAAGGCAAGCCCTAGAAATATGGCAACAAAAAATTTGCATTTTTTTTTATTTTTTTTCTGCCTACATTGCCTTAGATGTTATTTCTTTCAGAATCTTTGGCATTTTTGCTGCAACAGCATTTACTCTTTGCCAGGCAAAATGGTCCATAGGTAAAAAAATATTATACTTGGGCAGTGTTGTTTTGCAAGTGGATAATTACCTTGACAGCGTAAAGTCTGACACTGAGCATCAGCCTACACAGCATACATTCTGTATTAAAATACTTCACAGATCTGGGATTTAAGACATTATATAACTTGAGCATTTTAATAATGTCCTCAAAGTTGTTTAATTCTGCACTGTATCTTTTTCAGCAACCTAGATCAAAGATAACATAAAAGCACAAAGCCTATCATAACAATCATCTAACATTGTGAACAATCTCTTAGGTTTATGTGCGACTTAAAATCTGTATATTTAAAAGCCTGTGTGTTTGGGCCTTTGTAAATAGTATCCGAGTTTTTCAATGCTATGACAATAGGCAAGGTTCAGTCTAAGACATAACAGAAAACAAAGTAGGATGCATTTGAAAGGCCTGTGAAAACTGAGTGTTTCTGCAAAAAAAAAAAAAAAGGGAGAATGAAAAACAACAAAAAAAAAAAGGAGAATGAACAGCAAAAGACAATGTTATAAAATCAGAAATACATTGAAAAATTTAACAACTGTTGTGGTAACATACTGATTACATTCCAACAATTAGTGACAAAGTGCTAATTACTGGGATATGGTGGAACGAGTATTTTGGGGGCTTAACTTTCCTGACAAAACCTTTTAAGTAGAGGAGTAGATATCATTCCTTTGCCTTTCTTAGCAGAAATGTAGGAAATGTATGATAACAAAAGGTTTTGGGAGGCATCATAGAGAAAGGACAGAGTACTCAGAAGCTAAACAGGTGATTCAGAGACTGCTAATAGTTTCCCAGTGTTACAGACATGAGAAAATTTTGCTGCCCCAAGATTTGGAAGCTGGGGTTAGGGTACTGCTATTCAGAGAAGGATAAGCTGGGATAGATCACTATGAAAATAAATGAGGAAAATGTGGGAACAAGTGTATCTAATTAAAGCCACATACCTCATTCCCTTATTTAAATGCAGAGGCAGTGCTTGGGCATGGTTTCCAGGGCACTGGATTAGAAAAAGTTAGCAGCAGCTGTACAGTGCTTCTACTGCTTCCACCAGTCCATTCCCCTAGGCAATAATCTATTTTGCTTATGCTTAGATGCAGCTATGAGGTGAGTTTTCTAACAATTCTTTTGCAAAATAATGTTGAAATCAGTGCATTTATAGTAATTTATATTATTTTAGGACCTATGTCGCTGCATATATTCTTATTCTTGAAATGCAAAGTGAGAGCTGAAAATGCTGTTGCGCTGTTTCCAGTAGTGTATATGCAGGTGTATGTACTGAAACTCTGTGTTTTTATCCATGCATATCAACACCTGCTTCTAGTTCTATATTTGCTCATGTGCTCATGTTCAGGAACACTGTTCAGAGTTATGGGGTAAGATTTTTTCAAGATCTCTATCAAAAGCAATCACATAAATTTAATTATGTATACTTATACACAGATATTTTCATACATTTTATACATTTTTATACACTGTAAGCACAAACCTTTGGGTACTGGTCACCCAAACTTGTCACCCAGGTGACACTTGGGCGGTCACTTGGTGATACTGATCATTCAAATTTGTGTTTAAAGATACACGCATAATTTTGGAAGCATAAATACAAACTTAAGTACAGTTGAAATCACCCATGTAAAAGCAATGCACTTATGCTACTTCATGTCAAAACTCAATGTTTACTTTACAGAATATATAATATGCCACTTCACTCTTTAGAAAGTGACTATGGAAAACATGTCAAATACTAGGGTCACCTTATACTTTTATCAAAGGCAAAAAAGCAGAGAATCAGTTTTGCAGGTGCAAGGCACTTATTTATGTTAATTGAAGGTAAGTAACATATAAAATACCAATTTAGTATTTTTTTTTCTAGATTTCTACTACAGTTTGTGGCTTGGAGAAATTAGTACTTTAGTGCTTTTCCACACACATTTTTTTGAAACAGCTACAGAACACTGTCAAAACTGATGTGTAATAACTTATCAAAGATATAAAGAAAACTTTGATCTTGGGTTCTTTTTAAGGTGAAAATGTCCAAGAATTAACTGCTTTTATGACCTATGACTCTTCTTTCTTTTTCTAAGAGGCTGAGTGGAAATTGAACAAAATTCAAGAGGAAGAACATAAAGGAGTTAACCTTTCTGATCCTGTAAAAGGCTGAATCACTAAAATAGTTAAAGAATAATTATTCTCTCACCAAAAGTCAGAACGAAGATTTTGCGAGGAACAAGTTGCCGTAGCAACTCTCTCACAAAGCAGCTGAGGACAGTTTGAATTACTGTTACAGCCACATACACTGTTATTTTAGAATGGTGTCAGTAGCTCTACAACTCTTTCTTAATTTCTTTCAGAAGCTACTATTCTCAGGGGTTATTAATAACTTGATTATTTGAAATTGCATCAAAGACTTGGCATACAAGTTGTCCGTCTGGACACTTGTTACATGTGTAGTGGTTGAACCCCAGCTGGCAACTAAGTACCACACATCCACTCACTCACTCCCCCTATCCCCAGTGGGATGGGGAGGAGAACTGGAAAAAAAACAAAACCTGCGGGTTGAGATAAGAACAGTTTTTAGTAACTAAAATAAAGTGAAATATAGTAATAAAAAAATATGATAATAACAAGAAAAAGAGAGAATAACATCCAAGACAGACAAGTGATGCACAATAGCTCACCAGGTGCTGGCCAATACCTAGCCCATATCTGAGCAGTGATCAGCCCTTTCTAACCAACTCCTCTCAGTATATATACTGGGCATGATATGCCGTGGTATGGAATACTCCTTTCACTACTTCAGGTCAGGCATCCTGCCTTTAGCCCCTCACAGCTTCTTGTGCCCCTCCCCACTGGCAGACCATAAGACACTGAAAAGTCCTTGGTTTAGAGTAAGCACTACCTAGCAATAATTAAAACACCGGTGTTATCAGCAACGTTCTCACACCAAAGCCAAAATACAGCACTGTACCAGCTACTAACAAGAAAATTAACTCTGTCCCAACTGAAACCAGGACTGCATGAAAAAGTTCCAATTTTATAATTTTGTGATCTGAGAGAGCTGGGTTTGTTCAGCCTAGAGAAAAGAAGTTTCTAGGGAGACCTTATCACTGTGTTTCAATATTTAAAGGATGGTTACAAAGCAGGTGATGACTCCCTTTTTAAAAGGAGTCATATAATGACCACAAGTTACTCCTTGGAAGATTCCAGGTGGACACAAGAGGAACATCTTTCACAATGAGAGCACTCAACCATTGCAATAATCTCCCCGCAGAAGTGGTAATTTTCCCAGCATTTGACACTTTCAAATTTTGGCTGGACAGGTGCTGGGTCATCCAGTCTAGGTCATGCTTTGCCTGGAAATGTTGGACCAGATGATCCTTGAGGTCTCTTCCAGCCTGGTATTCTGTGATTCAATAGGAAGATTGTTTTTCTTTTAGTTCAGCTCTATGGTAAAATGAAGAAATAAGCAAGTATTTCTGATATTCTTCAAAAGCATTAACAAATAGCTTTCTTCTTCACTGTTGGATAGAAGTAGGGCTTTTGTTTGGGGTTTTTGGTTTTGCTTTTGTTTGCAGAAGCACTTCTAAATCATATATATGCTCGACTATATTGATTTCTTTGAGTGGATGAGAATTTTAAATGCCTTGAAATTTATCTGATTCTATAAACACACAATCAAGTATTTTTGATTTCATTATTAAGTGTGACTTTAATAATAAATCTTTGGTGAAGATTTTCAAAGAGGTCTAGAACATATGCATATTTAATACAAGTGCAGCTCAATGGTGGCATTTAGATAAATGAACTTTTGAAGCTTACAGAAGTAGTTTTTGAGCACAGTCTAATAAAAAATGTCATGAGATGGTTGTATTAACTAAACTGTCTTACATTATAATTCTATATGGAACTAAAATATATATAAATTAATGTTGTAAATTTAGGTAAAGACGTATTCCTCAAGTCAACTGACTTCTTTGAAATATACTAAATTCAACTGCTCTTTGAAATGCTCTTTGAAATCATTGTCATAATCAGTTTTACACATTCTCTCAAAGACCTGTTGTTATTTTAGAGAAAATAGATCTGCTTTCTCAACATCCAGTTTTATATATACAGTGTTTTGTGGAAACAACAGTGCAAACTGATAAGAAAATAAAGCCAAGCCATGATCAGGAAAAAATTAGTGAAATAATAATACCATCTCTCCTTTTTTTTAAGCAACAACCAGATTCTCACACTCTTTATGGCTTTCCTGACCTTATAACTCTGCTGTCAAGTATCTGTGAAATCAGAGCTCGTTTCTGAAGAATTATTTAAATGTCTTAGAAGTCCAATATCCTAAATTTAATCTTCTTTCCTTTGCTTCTGTTCAAATGCTTACAAGTCATGTGCTGGTTTTAAATGTTAAATATCTAATTTATATCTAAATATCTGAAGAAAGGTGAATTTAGTTTAGAACTATAGTGTGTCCAAGAATTTAAATGACTGCCCTAATGCAAACAGCATTTCAGCTTATACACATTCTGGCTTTATCTTCATAGGATTTACATTAACCTTCTTGAAAATTATTAAATTGCTCATTACTTTTCTGCATATAACAATAATGTTAAAAAAATCTTTACACTATGTTTTTTCTTTTTAATCCAATTACTTGGTTAAGCTATTGAATTTATTTAATTATAATACAAACTTACTCAAAATACTAAAACTTATAAAACTACATACTATGAGCTGAATCTTATTGAGTGTCAAACATCCGATAACTGTTAGATGTTTGAAGATGACCTAATTTGGCTAAATTCACTTTTTTTAACTCCTGCATTGAAATAGGCACTTTTAGAATGAAGTTCATTTAACTGAATTTCTTTGTCTAAATTTGACATGTATAAAGTTTAAGTTATTTGTGTCCCAAAAAAATGCATTATATTATCACAACATAATATAATATGAAGAGAATAACATCTGTCCAGGCCTTGGTTAATGGTGAAAGTCACCTTCAGTATTCATTTTACATGTGTGTTTGTATGTTCCTGCATTCACGGGAAGGATGACTTCAGTACACCACTCTCCACATGTAACTGCAAATAAACATTTCAGAATAAAATTTGTGAAAATTTAGTAACACCTTTTGTCCTTTTGCTGGTCACGTATGATAAGTATCTGACTCCATCACATCTATAACACCCCATTAAGTTGTGGTAGAATAACATGAGCTCCCTGCCCCAGCCATCTCCAGACAGAAGCACAGCTCTCTTAGTCTCTCTTTCATGTATCTTATGCTTCAGACCCCTGACCCCTATGGTGTCCCTCAGTTGGACTCTCTCCCATTCACTGACCTCTTCCATGTCCATCTTTTGGGAGTCCAAAACTGAACATAGTATTCCAGAGGCAATCTCACAAGTGTCAAATAGAGCATAATAATAATTTTCTTGACCTGCTGGCTACACGTTTGGCAACCCAATTAGTTTTTTGCTGCCAAGGTACACTGCTGGTTCATGGTCAACTTGTTCTACTCGAGGAATCCCAGGTCTGTAGAGAGCCTGACAGCAGAATGGCTGCAGGACAAAGGCCACGAAACTGTGCAACTAGTCAAGATCTAGGCCGAAGAACACAGCAGCAACTGTGTGGTCAATGGTTGCTCAAGGACAGGATGTATGCTTGCTGAGATAGCGCAACGGTAATGCTTGAGCAAGTTGAAACATGTTGAAACAAGAAGCGCGGTTATTTAGAAACCCCTGCGTTAGCACAAACTAACCAATGATTTTGCTGTACCCTAGCAGAAATTGTATCTAACACTGAGACTATAAAAATGGCTGTATTTTGCTAAATAAACGAGACTTGCTGACCATGATAGCATGAGGCTTGTCTCCCGCGACTCCGACATTTGGCGCCCGAACAGGGACCAAGGAAGGGACCGTCCCTTTCAAGAGTTGCGGAGGGTGCAGGTCTCGACATAAAGACGGCTTCTGCAGGACAGCAGTGGCACATCGGTGGACTGCGTGATCTCTGCTTTGGCCCGGAGTGCAGCATCGGCTGGCTCTGCTGCTACGCGCTGCCGACGCCTGGAGGGTGCAACGGATCCGGTAAATATGCACAGGCAAGCGGCGTATGATCTTTTTACTGCCTTCCTCCGTCGTCGGGGGGTAAAAGGCTTAGACTTTGATAAGGACCTCCCTGCCCTTCTTTCTCATGCCCAGTCTCTCGGTATTTTTAGTGACCCCCACTCTGTTCACCAGTTATCGGAATGGCGTCGCCACGGCGATAAATTATGGGATCTTACATTAGATGATGATAAAATTGCTAAAAAGTTATCCAAATTGTGGCGTTTGATACATAACGAACTCCTGATGGTACAGGCAGAGAAACGTGCGGCTGAAAGTGCCCGTTTGGCACAAGATCAGAATCGTAACTATGATCCTTCTGCCCCTAACCCGCCCGCGCGTATCGATCTGCGGGAAGATATCTGCCGGCGGGCTGCAACAGCAAACGAGCCAGGCAAAGATAACCCTTTTGATCCCGGAATAATCGACCCTGACAGAGAACCCCACCTCTACCCCCCTGACCCGCATGATATGTGGAAAAACATTAAAAAACAAGCGGAAAATCAAGGTGCTGTGAGCCTGCCCCACAACCTGAATGCTCCACATCCCGTCCGTCACGAGGCGAACCGGGGGCTGGACGGCGGGGAGGAAAACGGCGCTCCCGCGGGAGCCGAACGGAGGCTGCGGCGGGGGCTCCCCGCCGACCGAGGGGCTGCACCCGGTAGCAGCGGTGGGATAAGGAGCTGCGGAGCACGGGCGCGCCGCCTCCACCTCCCTGATGCCGCGACCTCACTCACTCGCCCGGCGGCGGCAGCAGCAGGCTCCGGCGGGCTCCCCCCATTGCCTGCCCGCGGGCAGAGGGCTCTGATACTCGCCCGCCCCTCGCCTTTCTGTGCTCCGGCAGGCGCGGGGTGCGCGGCGGTGCGGGGTCCACTCCTCCCGGTGAGAGGCGGTAAGAAACCCAGCCTCTGCCCCGGAGGTCTTTCACCCACAGCAATGGTCTCTTAACAGAGCACGATTCAGTCAAACACGCTACCCTTCAAAACAGAGCTGCCATAGATTTTTTGCAATTATCTCAAGGACATGGATGTAAAGACTTTGATAGAATGTGTTACGTGAATCTATCTGATCATTCTGAGTCTGTCCATGATGCAATTCAAAACCTAAAGGACGGAGTTAAGAAGTTGTGAGTGGAGAGTAGCTGGAATTGGCTAGAAAGTTTGCTGTCAGAATAGGGCGTCAGTGCATGCTTGAAAAATATTATTAAAATCGCATTAACCTATGTAAAAATCTCTATGTATTTTAATCAAACTTCCTTGTTTAATTGCTTGTGTAAATCGTTTGTTTGCTAAGTCTATTAACAATGTTTCGTTAGTTTATAAAGAAGGGAGAGATGAGGGGAATGCTGCACAAGAAGCTGCACCAGTAGACCTGGATGAGAGCCCAGGCATCTGGACTCTTATCAGCCACAAACCTTGGGAGAAGTGAACGGGACAAGTTAGAAAGAAGTGGAGAAAGAACACCGGGTGGAACCGAAGAAAGAGCATCAAGATAATTTCTGAGGACTGTACATTTGGAAACAGGAGGATGCTTAAGACAGGATAAAGAATGTGTAGTCAAGGGGAAGTGGAAGTGAGATTGTAATGAGTAGTGATAGCAGAGAACTATGTTTAGAAATAATTATTCAAACAAAGGTGTGTGGACAGTAATGTGATTAGCTGAAAGAGTGTGCGATTAATAAAATTGTTTTGTGATGGAAAAGTACCAAAAGAACTAACCGCTACTAACTGCTAAGCAGAATACTATAAAAACCTGTAAGCTCACTCAATAAGGGATTTCATTTGTAGCCAGAAACAGAGTCCATGCCTCAGTTGCCACAAGATCGGGCCTGGGAAAGGGTGCTATCCCATATAAAGGATGGCCCGTGTGCAGTAGGGACCTTAGGCATGTTTATCCCTAATAACACTATGATAATAAATAAACGAGGATTGTGTTCTCGAAGGTCAACGCATGCTTTTCAACCGAGCTGCGATGACAAAGTAAATTTTTGGAACCAGGTGAAAAAATAGCTGCTTCATTTTTAGCTCCCGGAGTAGCTAGCGCTCAAGCTTTGGCAACATTGAATAAGTTAGGATGTTGGCTTGCTAAGAAAACTAATGCTACAGCATCCGCTCTCTCTGCGCTGCTCACTGATGTTGACTCTATAAGACATGCAACTTTGCAAAACAGAGCAGCAATCAATTTTCTCCTCTTAGCACAAGGTCATGGGTGTGATGAATTTGAAGGTATGTGCTGCATGAATCTTTCAGACCACTCTAACTCCATTCACAAACAATTAGCACACTTAAAAGACAATATGCGAAAATTACAGGAAACAAGTGATCCTTTCACAAACTGGTTAGCGTCCTTTGGATTATCTCCTTGGTTAATCACTTTGATAGAAAAACTTGCTTTGGTGCTGGCTATAATTTTGCTCGCAATTTTGCTTTTACCGTGTATCATGCAGTGTTTGCAAAAAATGATATCGAATGCTTTTAATCATAAAATGGCTATGCTTGCTACTAAAGAAAACGGGGGAAGTGTAGAGAGCCTGACAGCAGAATGGCTGCAGGACAAAGGCCACGAAACTGTGCAACTAGTCAAGATCTAGGCCGAAGAACACAGCAGCAACTGTGTGGTCAATGGTTGCTCAAGGACAGGATGTATGCTTGCTGAGATAGCGCAACGGTAATGCTTGAGCAAGTTGAAACATGTTGAAACAAGAAGCGCGGTTATTTAGAAACCCCTGCGTTAGCACAAACTAACCAATGATTTTGCTGTACCCTAGCAGAAATTGTATCTAACACTGAGACTATAAAAATGGCTGTATTTTGCTAAATAAACGAGACTTGCTGACCATGATAGCATGAGGCTTGTCTCCCGCGACTCCGACGTTTTTTTAAGCATAGTTCTTTCAGAATGACTGAACATTGCTACCCTCAGGTTTTGAAGGCAGAATAGAGTAAACCACTTTTACAAAGAATGAGGACCAAAAAAAAAGCAAATTATTTTAAAGTCAGTGTAATGTCTTTCATAATGAAATTTTAATTTACATTTTCATTCATTATGTTTCTCTGCTAGATATGCAATCATTTATCTTCATCTGAAAGCTAAATTGTTTTATAAAAGTGAGATGTCTAGCAGTTTTACTGATAAACATACAGAATCATAGAATAGTTAGGGTTGGAAAGGACATTAAGATCATCTAGTTCCAACCTCCCTGCCATGGGCAGGGACACCTTACGCTAAATCATATCACCCAAGGCCTCGTCCAACCTGGTCTTGAGCACCGCCAGGGATGGAGCATTCACAACCTCCCTGGGCAACCAGGGAATGAAATGAAGCAATCAATACAATGCTCTAGTCAAGTCAATTCCTATATCTTTATAAACTGATTTAAATATAGATTTCTTCTAAAATTTTAAGCAATTTTTATCTCAAAAACTTGTTTGTTTGATTTTGTTTTGCTCCTTACTGTGTTTAGTAACTTATACTTCCATCAAAAAATCTCTTGCTCACCAGCATTCAGCCTCAATGCTTTTGGTTTTCTTCAAAAACGATAATTTCTTGTATGAAGAATAAATATGTCATATGTTGCATTAATATACCTCTTAAAGGAATCTCTCATATACGCTGGGGGTGGGTTTTTTTCACATCTAAGTTCATTCCCATACCTTTTCCTTATCTTCCTTATTTATTTTGTCATCTCTCTTTTACTTCAGTATCAGCTTCCCTCTTCCCTACTGATCTTTATTTATCTAATAATTGCTTAGTTCTCTTAGTAGGCTCTATATACCCTTTATTTTCATCTTTTCTCCCTCTGGGAAGTTTATACTCTCTTTTCTGAGAGAAGGAGTTCAATCATCCTCTAGTGTTTCTTTGTCTTTGTTTATCTCTATAACTTGTTGAATACTCTGTGGTATTAACGTGAGAAAGGACTGATGCCCTCAGCTTCATTTAGCTTTACAACACAAAATAAATAGATATCATTCTGCTTTTGTCTAGGATTCTGTTTTTCTGACTCTATGTAGAGATTTTCCTAATTCTAAATGCATATTTTGCCTTGAACCTGTAGCATTAGAGGACTGCAAGCTGGTGACATTAGTAGATGACGTCATGACAAGGGTATTTTTTCCTTATAGTATAAATAATAGCCTGCCTTTGATATATGATGCCACAGTGTGACAGACATATAGTGAATATTTTTTTACAGTTTTTTTGCAGTTATTTTTATTTTGCAAAGATGTAATTCATAGCAGGCCTTTTTTAAGAGCATAGCTTCTTTAGAGTAGCTATAGTTATTTCACTGATATTTCCTTCAATTGCAGTATTTACTATGTAATTAGCATATATGACAAAACCATTCACACTGAAAATACTGAAGATGAATTGGTTGAATCCTGATTTAAGAAACTTCAGAAATCCCTCAAGATTATTTAAAAAAAATAAATATGAGATTAAATGTATGAAGTAGGAAATTACAGTTTTCACTTAATTCCTAATTTATTTGTTATGGAGAATTTAATAAGAGGGTTTCTTCCCTAAATTTATCTATTTTAAAGTGAGAGTATGGTCATTTCTATTACCTCTCTACTCTTCTAGAATGTTTCTACAGTTAGTGTAGATGCAGATGCATGCAAAGAATTTTTCTATTGTGCTCAAAATGGGAATAAAAATGGTGAAGGTGGATTGTTGGGGATTTTTTTCTTTTTTAGTAAAACTTACATTTATGAATCTAAAAATGTGGGTGGAATTTCATTCAGTTCTTACAAGGGAAAAGGTATTCAATTTAGGTTTTAGAAAAATGAATATATAAATCTACAGTGAAGTTATCTGCATTTGAACTGATTATCTAGAGTCTGTTTATAGTAAGTAAAGTAAGGTAGAATTCATTTTGGTTTAAAATAGACTGTTGTGGGTTAACCCTGGTAAGCAGCTAAGCCCCACACACTCACTCCTCCACAGCAGAATGGTGGAAAGACCCAGAAGAATAAAACTGAGAAAACTTGTGGGTTGAGATAAAGACAGTGTAATGAGGAAAGCAAAAACTATGCACAGAAGCAAAGCAAAATAAGGAATTCATTTACTACTTCCCATAAGCAGGCAGGTGTTTCACCATTTTCAGGAAATGTAGCAGTTACTTGGAAAGAAAAATGCTGTAACTGTCATAAAGAGTGGTTTAGTGTTACTCAAAAATTGACCATCAAAGATATTAGCAAGAACAATTTTAATATAATTTATGAAGTCAAGACTTAACAGAATTAAGTGGTAAGGTTCACTCAGTAGTTATTACATGGATGCATAGAAAGGAAAATTGAGGGTAAAATTGAGCTAAAAGAATTGATGCAGAGACTAAAGGTTCAAAGAGTAAGGGAGATCCTCTATTGTGGTTTAAACCAAGCCAGTAACTCTACCATGCAAACAGTCACTCACAGCATCTTCTCCCCTCCCTGGGCAGGATGGGGAGGAGAATCAAAAGAAAGTAAACCCCATGGGTTGTGATAAAAACAGTTTAATAACTAAAGTACAATATAACACTAAAGCTAATAATAATAATAAGGGCAAAACAATGAGAAACTTTTAAACCTAAAGGGGAAAGGGTAAAAAACCAAACACAACCAATGCACAGTATGATTCTTTCCCCCAGCTTTTATTGCTGAATACAACATTACAGGGGATGGGACGTTGCTCAGGTCAGCTGTGTCAGATATTCCAGCTGTGTCCCCAACCCAATTTCTTCTGCACCCCCAGTGTAGTCACTGGTGAGATGGTGTGAGAAACAGCAAAGGGCTTGATGATGTGTAAGCACTGTTCTGAAATAGCTAAAATATGGGTATGTTATCAACACTGTTTTCATCAAAAATCCAAAGTATAACCCCAGAGTAGCTACTATGAAGAAAAGTAACTCTATCCCAGCCCAGACTCGTAAAGATGACTTAATTGTCAGGTAAGCTTTCCCTAGAAGTGTTTATTTCACTTCATTTTGTACAAAGAAGTTTCCAGAGGTTCCATCAGATGTACACTTATACAGTATAGATGCTTAAAGTTAAATGAAATTAATTCCAGTTTTCATGTCTAGTCATCAAGCTTCCTCAAAATCAATAGTGATGAGCAATAAATTACATTAAAAAAATTCAATTAATCTCTTTCTAAGATAGGTATATGAGACAAGTAGGATGACTTATATTCTGATGGTATAAATTACTCTATTTGGACTGCAGAGAAGTGCTTTATATTAGTTGCCCAAGTTTTGTGGGATTTCAGTAATGAATCCTGACTTGCCTGTTACTTGCAAAAAAATTATATTGAAAGTATTGTCAAAGACTTTTTGACTATTCTGAAATCACTCTGGACCTCAGAAAGAGAGAAACCTGTTCATTAGAAGGAGACGCACAAACACATAGAAATAAAAAAGAAAAAAAGATCTTGCATATCATTCCAAAATTATATCTCAAGAGTTTCTCAATGTAAACAAATTAATCAGAAGACTTTAAAGTAAAATGAACCCTGTAGTCTAAAATATCCCCTGGTCTGACATCCTGATGGTCAGGGCTGTCAGTCTATTATTAATCAATTGTGCTGGTCAGCCTGGGAACACAGCAGGAAACTCAGAAATGTCTACTTTCATACACCAGACCAAAAATAAAAGTGCACCTCCAAATTCCAAATTGCACAACAAGTGCTTTTATACTCTCATAATAATAGCTGGGGGCATTATTTTTTTTAATGCTGGAAAATTAAATTTTTTTTACAGAAACATTCATAGTCAATATCTTTTAATTTATAAAATAATTATTTCAGTAGTAGTAATAATTAAAAACCCAAAACTGCACAACTACTGCTGCTGCTACACGTACTTCAAAATAGAGACAATGTTGTCCTCACAAAAATCTGATTTGCACTGTAACGGTGATCTCCTGTGTTTTTCTAGAATCAGTATTTTGGGCCTTTCAGGGAATGCTGTGGGTTTGGTTTTGTTTATATTTTGTAATGTATACATATTTATTTATCTATTATGCAAGCCCAAAAAAAAGGTCATTAGCAGACATGATTTTTAAATTATTTCTATAAATATACTCATAAGGAAAGAAGTCATATGTAATCACTTTGTGCAAGGCATGAGAGTACTTACTTTAAAAAATCTGTCATTAGTTAGAGGCCTGCAATAAATGTGTATTGCTGTTGAATGTTGCTTAAAGTGTGCCCTTAAAACAATTATGGAATTATACATTTGCATACAAAGTTCAAATTCTTATTTTATCACAACTGTGATTTGTATCTGACATGAATTATGTTGTTAGAAATCTTATCATATTAGCATTATATTTTTCCCCCAAAATGTGATATGCCATTCAAAAGAAAATCTTGTGCTCATCGATATCTTAAAAACAAATATTTAGCTCAAATTAAAACTAAACCTTTTACAAAAATGAAATACAATAACCTATTCAACGTCTTTCTGTATTTGTGCCTGTGCAGAAAATTAGACTCTGATATTAAACAGAGTTTAATGAGGTTAGCTTGCAGAAGTGAAATTATTTGATTGTACGGAAAAGTGCAAAATAATCATTAGAGACATTAAAAAAAAAACAAATTTTCACAAAGAGATCTTAAAAAACTCTGCAGCTTGCTAAAACTGTGCAATAGAAATATTCCACTTGTGCTTGTAGTTCATGACAGTCAAGTTTCTGCTCAAAAATCCAGAAAACATTAAGAATTTAATTTCTATATTGTGAGACACAGGTAAAGTTTTTTAGCAGACTAAAAAGTCCTCTAAACAGAAAAATTAAATTGGTGAAAGTACAGGTTTGGTGGTTGGAGACTGAAATTTTGATTCAGTCAAACTTTACTGGCTTTTTATGTTTTACTACAAAAAGTTATGTTTTATTTTACCAAGAGAATATGAGTTTTATTCTTAGAATTATCAGAAATTTTCTGTGTGACTCTTAAAAAAAAACCAAACAACAAACAAACCACTCTGGACCATACTTTCTCCATTTGCAAAAGAAGATAAACACTCCCTAGACAGAGTATTAATCAACAGTAGATAAAATTTTTGAAAGTCTCTGGTAAAAGCACTAAAAAATAGCTATTAATTGTTCTTACTGAACCTTCACTGAAAAGAAAACATAGTTGCTACATGGTGCATTTGTACATTATACATTAGTATAAAGTTGAATGTAATCTAAATATTTTCTTACTTAGAAAATGTATATGACAGCTTCATAGTATGATTCCTGTCACTTTCATGACTTGAAAATTATGTGATCTATCAGAAGACAATATCTTGCATAGTTCACTCTTCTGCTACACTTGCTTTGATTGCTTTGGTATTACTTACAATTAGGAGTGCAATGCTGAATTATAAAAATATTAAGCAAGTATAAAAACTACTCACTGGAACATTTTATGGTGGATAAAACTGAGCTTTCAGAAAACTGTCTTAAGGATGTCTAGCATAATGTCAAGTGATGCTCAGTTAATGAAATGTCAAACTAAGAAAAATACCTATTATGTGATGTCCTATATAACTTTCTGTATGTTGAACGTGTTTATTAGTTTTTAGTGAATCATTTGAAACTGACTGTTAATTAGCTAAAAAAGCCCTAATAATTCTGTAAAATATTTGAGTTTGGAAGTACACATCCTTAGATTTCTGATTGAGTAATTATGAATAGGGATCTAAATGTCATGGAGCAGATGAAGTTAGAAGGGGCTTCTGGAGGTCATCTGGTCCAAACCCCTTGCTCAGGTAGGATCACTTAGAGCCAGTTGCCCAGGGCCATTTCCCAGCTAGTTTTTTAATATCGCCAAGGATGGAGACTCCACTGTGCCAGTACTTAGTCACCCTGACTGTAAAAAACCCCATGTTTTTCCTAATGTTCAGGTGGACCACCCTGTGTTTCAGTTTGTGCACATTGATTCTTTCATTAAGCACCATTGAAAAGAGCCTGGCTCCAACCTCTCTGCACCCTCCCTTTAGTTATTTATGTATTTCGTAATAATTTCAGATTCCACTGAGCCTCCTGTTTTCTAGGCTAAACTGTCCCAGGTCTTCCAGCCTTTCCTCAAACAAGACATGCTCTAGTCTTATCATCACCTTATTGGCCCTTTGCTGGACTAGCTCCAGTATGTTTTTGGACTGAGGAGTCGAGAACTGGTTAATGCACTCCAGGTGTGTCTTTTTCCATGCTGAGTAGAGGAGAAGGGTCCCTTACCCTAGCTGCTGGCAATACATTGCCGAATAGAACCTAAGATGCCATTAGCCTTCTCTGTTGCAAGGGCACGTTGCTGTCTCATGTTCAAACTGATGTCCACTAGTACTACCGTGTTGGGGAAGTTCAACAAGTCTCCTCATCAGGGATCAGAAATGTAAAGGACGTTACAAATTGCATGGAGTTGGGAAAACAAGTGCTGTGAAATACAATAATGATTCATAATTGTCATTGAAAATCAACAGGAAAAAAAAAAAAACAGACAAAAAAAAATCCCCCCAAAATAAATAATGTACTGAAGCCAACAGTAAGATAAATTCAATAGCTTCACCTTAAGCTGTAAGGGCATGACTGAAGGCAGTTTAATTGCCTAGTGTAGATAAAAACTGTGAGGTCAATCTATGCAAGGCATTGAAAATGCCCAGAGAAGCAGAAAATGTGAGCAACCTTATACAGAAGAGATTGAAGGCATCATTGCCACGAAGGGAAAAAAAAGAGGAAAGGAAAAAAGAAAAGGAAAAGCAGCTCCCCACACCAATCTGCATTTGTAGCTGGAATTATTCACTGGGGATGCCTTTATCTTATTAATACTCTTTTTTTTTTTTGAAACATCAGATTCTGTGCAGATAAGGTAGCATGCATACTCTAAGTAAGGCAATATGTAATTAAACCTTCATCTAACACTTTATGTATGTTCTGTTACTCTATATAATATAACAGGAAGTAGTCAACACACCCAGTAAAAAAGTGGACAGATAGTTCTGGCCATTTAATAAGCATCAAAGGCATGAAAAATGTCAGCCACAATAAAGGATGTGTCATGCACCCATAGTCAAGCTCAAGGATTTGCGTGACTGGGAAGCATTCCCTAGTAATAATGTGCATATGAACCCTACTAGAATAATCCATAACAGTGCTAAATAATGGTAATAGCACTGTATGTGCAGTGCCCACCTAGAAAGGTGACAGCATAAGTTTAGTGTGCCCCAGACATGGAGAATGGTAATGCCAGCAGAGTGGTGGTAGATAATACTCAGACACCTTGTTGGAGCCATCGAACAGCAGATCCGTCAGCGATTACTAGCAGCATACAGTAGGACTTTTCTGAACTAGTGGGAGCTGAACAGGATCATGTAAGGATAAAGGAGAAAATTCTCTTCTGTGTGGCAAGTGATGCAGAAGCTGCTGAATGAATTGCAGCAGCAGTGTATAACCACATACCATGCCATTCATCATGCTGGAATGACTATTGGCACAAACACTAACTTAGTACATAGCATGTACATCTCGCATTGCTATTGAATCTTTGTCAGATGGCTACCATCACCTTCTGGACTATTATGTTTAGCATTACATCCTATCTTAATATTGCTTATATATGCTATTGTATTAGTCTTTTAATGTTTATGGATGCATTGTTGTGTACTGGTAACAGCATAAAAAACAGGAAGTGTGCATTACATCCAAAGTGATCTCTCACCTCTAAAGCTGTCTAGACCACACTGCAAACTGGGCAGGCTGCCTTGGATGACAGACCATGTTGCAACACTGTGTGCTGTAAGAACAACGTCTGTGGCCACTGTCCCGAACAATGATTCCCTGTCGTGGTTTAAGCCCAGTCAGCCACGCAGCTTGACTGCTCATTCTCTCCCCGTCCTCCCCGCCCCGGCTCCTGGAGGGATGGGAAAGAGAATCGAAAGAGTGTAACTCCCACGGGTTGAGATAAGAACAGTCCAGTAACTAAGGTATAACACAAACCACTACTACTGCCACCAATAATAATAATGATAAGGGAAATAATAAGGGAAGAGAATACAAATGCTCATCACCTGCTGACCGATACCCAGCAGTGATCTAACCCTTCCGAGTAACTGCCACCAGTATATATAGTGGGCATGATGTGCTGTGGTATGGAATACCTTTTTGGCTAGTTTGGGTCAGGTGTCCTGTCTCTGCTTCCTCCTGGCTTCCCCTTCTCCCTGGCAGAGCATGAGACTCACAAGGTCCTTGGTCAGAGTAAACATTACTGAGCACCAACTTAAAACATCAGTGTTACCAGAGCTGTTCCCAGGCTGAAAGTCAAAACCACAGCACTGCACCAGCAGCTACTAAAAAGGAGAAAAAATGACTGCTACTGCTGAACCCAGGACAGTAATCAGGTAGTGGATTTTTGCACGGTGTCACAGATGCCTTAATCTTTGTAATGCTAAGGACCCCTCTATTTGCAGTTCAGTGATTTGTTTTCCACTTTCATCTGCATAACCTTTCACCTAAGTTGCTGTGGCTATATTTTTCTGAAGCTATTTTGGCAGTGTTTTTCCCTTGTTGCTTTCATGCGTATTTATCAGTACCTATCCAGTAAAAAATGAGTCCATCAAGTCATTTATCAGCATGCAGTTTTCTGCTGCTTTTTAAAAGATAAAAAAATAATTTTTATGTCTACTAAAATAAATTTAAAAATAAAAGAAAACCTTGATTTTTTTTTTGTTTTTTTTTTTTTTGTTTTTTTTTTTAAATAATGTATCCTTTAGAGTTACTCTTGGTCACTTTTAAAATAGTTACATGTCCTGTTGTATCAAGTCAGTTTCTGGTTTAGACGCCAGTTTTCTTATCTCCTTAATCACAAGGTAACACATATTGGAAGTTATCAAATTGTCTATGTATGTGTGTTTGTGTTTAGCAGATGAAAACGCTTTAGAATTCTACATTAAATTATACAAATACATTTGCTTATCTGAGAAGTATGGTTACCTGACTATGCAGGTCTGAAGAAATATGGTTTTTGCTCTGTCCTGGGTTCAGCAGTAGCAGTCATGTTTCTCCTTCTTGGTAGCTGGGTGCAGTGCAGTGTTTTGACTTTCAGATCGGGAACAGAGCTGATAACAAGGATATTTTGGTTTGGCCAAGGACTCTCTGAGGCTCATGCTCTGCCAGGGAGGAGGGGGAGCCAGGAGGAAGCAGAGACAGGACAGCTGACCCAAACTGACCAAAGAGGTATTCCATACCACAGCACGTCATGCCCAGGATGTGACTGGGAGTTAGCCGGAAGGGCTGGGAGACTGCAGGGTTGGAGGAGGTATTGGTTGGAGCTTGGTCGGGCTGGGGGGTGCGAGTTATCGGTTGGCTGGTGGTGAGATGATGTATTCTCTTCCCTTGTTATTTCCTTTATCATTATTATCATTGGTGGTAGCAGTAGTGATTTGTGTTATACCTTAGTTACTAAACTGTTCTTATCTCAACCTGTGGGAGTTGCATTCTTTTCGATTCTCCTCTCCGTCCCTCCGAGAGCAGGGGGAGGGCAAGAAAGGGGGGGAAGTGAGTGAACGAGTTACCTGACTGGGTTTAAACCACGACATGCTCCCTTACACTTACTCTTTTTCTTTGCATTTCCCCCCCCCCCCTAATTCTTGATCACTGGTATAATTCTGAAAGATTCTTACAGGATCAAGAATCACCAATACTGTGATGTTCCTGTGAGCTAGTCCTAAATGGCTGCAAATCAATCCAGGCAAAAGGAAAGAAAAGCTCATAGTTATGTCTTGAATTACTGGCATTAACAGAACCTTAGCAGCTACATATGATTTTATTCCAGCACAGCTGTCAAATATAAAGGCAAGAGTGCATTAACATTCTAATCTTAAATTTGTATTTAAAATTGATTACTGAATAAGAACAACAATCACAGGTGAATACACTCAGCTAACTTCAGATAAGTATCAGTAAGCAGTTTAGCAATCCTTCAGTACCTCAGAAACAGAGTAAAACAAACAATTCAGACTCATCTGAATAATTTCTCAACCAACCAAAAATAAATAATAAAAAAAAAAAAAAAAAAACAAAAAGAAAATACCAAACAAAACACACATGTAAAAAAGAACCTAAAACTGGTTTTTGGTTTTGACTCCATAAGACTATCTCAGATGTCAGTTTTGAGTAAAATGGATACTGTTCTTTCTATATGGGCTACAGATTTAAAATTATGGCTGTTATCTTATAATGCTTGGCAAGACAAATTATCCAGGGATGAAACATAAGACACTAAGACATGAAATACTAAAATGTGAAACACAAGAAGAAGTTGTGTCTAATTAATGTGTGATTTCCCTTAAATTCTTGAATATATTTAGAATTGCAGAAGTGAAAAGTTCAAAACATAGTTACCTAAATCCTCATTTAATAAAGCACTACACTAGACATACAACTGATGGGCTTAGAATCCTTGATTTAAAAATCCTTCATTTGAAAGCAAGAATACTAAAGTCAAATTGAAACATTTTCTTGGGAATATGTGATTGTGGGTTTTGATGACTGCTCAAGTATAGACAGGAAAATAATGACCTATTGCAGCAATTATTACACCAAAACCACAGTAACTTTTAGGCATATTTTGTCATTCACAGTATAAGAATTTTGAAGCTTTTGAAATTTGGTGTAAAAATTAGTCTGTGCCTATTTTTGTCCAGAACAGGATAGAAACCTGAGAATTAAATAGTTTCAAAACACTATTTACATAAATATTGAAATATATAGTATTGTTAAAACCTACCATGTCATAAAAAGTTTATTGTACCATTTTCATCATATGATAGCTGTCATTCCTGTTTCAAGAATAAACGTGTAGACCTCCATGTTTACAAAATACATATTCTTATAGTCTCTATTATATGATCATGTTTAGGATCTTCACTTTGTGTATGCATGGTATACATTCATATTGATTCAATTCTAGAATATCCATCTTCTGGGCTAGAGTTTTCAATATATTTTGACAGTTGAAAAAAAAAGTCTACTTTGGTTTTACTAGTTCTCAGTTCATAATAACATCAACACTATGTTCATTTATCTGAATTGTATATGTTAGAATGTTAATATAAAAGTATTTCTGACTATATGCTAATTTACAGAAAATGACACTTTCCTCTCAAAGGATATGAAACCTGCAGCGTGCTATCACTTTATCCTGTGAGAAAGACATCAAAAATAGATAATGAAGATTTCAAAATCATACATTCTTTCATAAGTATGCATTCAAATAAATTCAATGAACTGAATATGTGTCTAATGCTATTGTAGCATTAAAAAGACAGAAATATTAAAAAAAAAAAAAAATCCTTCCTGTGCAGAGTTGTTTTTTAAACTCATCAGAAAAGCTTACAAGCACTTAATGCTATAGCTGAATTTCTCAGCTGTCTTTAGATGTTGTGTGGGTGGACTGAAAGAAAAAAATCTGTTACCTGCTTTATTCTACCTGACTTTAAAACTGTGGATTTATTTTTACTTATTTCTCAGTAAGTCCTTTTTTGACTAACACCCAAGGAAAGATTCTATCAATTAGGATTTTGTCCTTTAGGTGTCATAGTGTAGATTAACAGAATCTTTGAAACCTCTACAGATAAATGAGCACAATAAAAAGGCTGCCAATTCCACACTTACAATTTTATCGATAGTATTAATGAAAAATAATTGCCTGTTTGAAGATTCTACAAGCTGCAAAGCTTATTAAAAAGAAAACCAAAAAAACCAAACCATAGTATGGAGGCATAAAGAATTAAGATTTTAAAAGTAAGAAAGCTAGTTTCTACAGAAGACATATACAACACCATGATATAACCTCTCCTATGTAGGAGGTCAGATTAGATGATCTAACGGTTCCTTTTGGCCTTAAGTCTGTGATACTATGAAATTTCCCATCTTGCCAGAGTGTAGCAGATTTTTTGTTGAAGAAGTGATATGTTAAGCCAGAGACTGGGGATCAAATGGCAAAGAAGACTCTGCAAGGGACAATAGCAATGCTGTGTGGGGAATTAATCCAGTATATCAAAAGTGACAAGATAGGACAAAAAAGGTGGGAATTTGAAACACAGGAAATGACAGGATAGTACAAGAAAGCATTAGAATATTTAGTTGTGTTAAATGATCTAAATGCAAAATGTTGGAGAGTTCTAGCTTTCTCTTATTTCTGTCTTTTCATGAGGCACACACTTCCTTTTACAGCTGGTTATGCGTGACTGGTTACTGCTTCACTGCAGATACATTTATGTGATTCTACAAAATGTTTTCCTGTGCTGTGTATAAGATGGGATATGCAAGTAAATTGATTAGTCTTGCCATCTTATGCAATTACCGTCCATCTTGGTAAAGAAGAGGCTGTTTCTTGTGAGGTCCATCTGCTTCACTAGCTGGCAGCTCCTCAAAGTGGCAGAAATCCAAGCCCTAGCCCTATTTGCAAAGTCAGAAGAAAGCATGGCTTTTGTAAACCTTAGAGGTCATGACAGGCATGTGACAGTAAAAAACAAGGGCTTTCTGCAAAATGCAGTCACATTAGCATTGAGCAATTCAATATGTCTATTGTGAAGAGGATCATGCTGTTTCATGTTCAGTGTTTACACCACAGCAACTATAGTACCAGTACTCGTCTCTCACCAGTAAATGGTAACTGTCAGTATCCATGTGGTTTGGCAAAGCACATGATAGACTTCTGTGACAGACAAGCATTTTCTAATACCCTAAGAAACAAGTTGTTAACAGAAAGACCCAAAAGATTCACTAAAGAGTTTGGAAAAAGAAGTCTGAACTGGAGTTGAATGCCAGTATAAGCAGAATATTCTAGGTTGCTGGCATAATCACCCTCTTCACAGAGCAATGGCTTTTATCCTGAAGCTGGTTCAAAGACACACAGATAAACTTGTAATTTATGGCAAAATGCAAAGCTAAATCTCTAAATGATTGCAAAACTTTTATTTTTCTCTCTCTTATCTGAGTCTCGATACTTTTTACGATTTCATGATTTACTTTTCTTGGTTCTAAATATGTTTCGGTGCATTTTTCTGTGTTTTTTACTTGTTCATTTTGATCTTACGCACAGTATTATCAAAGTGTGTTCAAGATAAACAGACAGAAGCAGATCTAGAATTCACTCACATTTTTACCATAAAATGTTTTTTTTTCTATTTCACAGCTTTCAGATCCCCAAATGTTTTTACTCGTGTTTTTCCAAAGAAATCCCTTTACCTTATGATGTAAAGTTCTAGCCCAGGCTTAGTTTTGACCCATGAAAAGAAAAAAATGGCAAAAATTTAATGAACTCTAGTGGTAAGGTAGTTTTATTTATGACTAATGAGGAAAGAAGTAAGAATTTCAGTGATAGGGAGTAGTATAAAAAACATAAAGCCAATTTAGAAAAGCTTTGAGTAGAAACCACTAGCAGTAAGACTGGATTTAGAGCCACTGCAGTTTTTAAACACTATAATTCTATTTTTTATTTATGAGTAACAGAGGTAACATATTACTTATCACTTAAGGAAGCACATCTTAAAAGTTCATCAGACATGTTGTACTATGACAAAGTTTCACAATTAACATGTTAGTTCTGCTGTTTCTGCAAAATACTTATATACATAGTAGACGCATCTTAATGAATAATAATTATAAGAGTACAATATGGTCTGTTTAACTCAGTCAATCACTGCATGCAAATATTAAAGACTAAGAACTCCAGAAGACAATAATATCTAGCAACACAGGATGGTAGGTGTGAGACAGAGTGTGAAGGGTCTAGATGTGGAATACATCAATATAAAGATAGCTACATGGAATTTCTGGAACAATCCCACCTGCCTATTTTATGGTATACCCCCACTGGAGATATAAGACATATGACTGTGTCTGTGGGCAACGCACTCCTCTGAACTGATGATATAAGGGAACAGTCAGAAACACTGAATGTTTCAATGCTTTCAGGCTGCTGTCTGTACAGAGATCCTTAAGAATATAAGAACTTGCTGGTGAAGATGAAACTGATCACTACCATTTCAAAATCACAGTTAGTAGTCGCATATCTTATTTCAGAAACAGGAGGTCCTGTTCAAGATAAAAGCAGCTTGGGTGAATTTGAACAAGGTGCTCTAAAAGTAAAGAGAACAGAGACAGCAAGACAGGAAGATTCCCGGCTTATAGCTTTGTCATCTAGGTACTCAGCTTTATATAAAAGGTCGCTATCACCTCCTCAACAGATTTCATACCTTTTGCTTTCTGTAAAGCAAAGGGTGGGACATGAGCACACACCTCCTTACAATAGACACTTCTGTGCATATAGGATGATCACATGGTAAGTTTAATCACCTGCATGTTTAAAAAGTCTCAGACTGGTCCGTTTTTATAGGGCCTAATGAGTTTTAGGCAACTATGCACAATGTGGCTAATGCTATTTGTCTTTTTAATTGAAAATACCAGTCATTCAATGAGCTTCTCTGTAACCTTTAGACCAAAAGATACTGCTAGGCACAAAGAAGCACCTGTCACACATTGGTTCTGGTTATATTAAAACATTGTTTGATCCTCATCCCTTTACAATAGGAAACATAACAGCAGCATGTTCCAGAAAATAAACAAGATCAAAAATGCAAATAAATATTTGAGCATTACATCAGATGCCTTCTGTTTTTCTGAATTACTGGCTGTCTGTCAAAAGTCAGTATATTTGCCAAACTCATTGTGCAGTTTGGCTCACCAGGTGCTAATAAAAATGCAAATCCTTAATATAAATCTAAAGCCATTGGCATATTTCAGCACTTGCAGCACTCTCATGCTTACTCTTTTATACTTCCATCACTTAACGTGTACCCTTGTATATCCATCCTAAGCTTTCTGAAACCTTTTGGTGATGTAGCAGATACAGAGAGAAGCAATGTTTCCTCCATCAAGGATCAGGGAATGTATAATCATGTTACCTAAATTTGCCTGCTCTCCATAGTAGAAATACTTGTGAAATACCTCGACACAAGTTGTGTTCCATGAGTGTTTGCAGCAATAAAGGTCAATGTCACAGCTCAGTAAGTCACATTGTGTTCTCATTTTTTTAACCTGTTAGTGTAATACTCCTATGGCTACCATGCAACTTGAAGGCATCCTGTAAAAAAACAAAATAAAACAAAACCCCCAAAATTATTCAATGCCTATTCTGAGAAGGAAAAAAGACAAGAATATTTTAATAGTTTAGGCTGAAATACCAGGTAGAAAAGTGGTCCGTAAATCCAGTCAGATATTTTTTCTTTGTGTCTTCTTGAAAGTAGATACTTTGTTTAAAGTTACTATTAGCAGAATATGTGTCTCTCTTGGAACAACCAGTTGCACTGCTTTTTATGGCTCCCTTCCAGAATAAGAGTTGGATACCTTCTAAATACAGCAAAATATTTCATGGTGGACGAAAAGGTAGAAGAAGAAGGTGCATATTTAACTCAGTCTGTGACATATGAGGAAATAACATGGTGGATGGATGATGGCAGAGCGGTGGATGTGGTCTACCTTGACTTCAGCAAAGCATTTGACACAGTCTCCCACAGCATCCTCACAGCTAAATTGAGGAAGTGTGGACTGGATGATCAGGTAGTGAGGTGGACTGTGAACTGGCTGAAGGAGAGAAGCCAGAGAGTTGTAGTCGATGGGGCTGAGTCTAGTTGGAGGCCTGTAACTAGTGGAGTGCCTCAAGGGTCAGTACTGGGACCGGTATTATTTAATATATTCATCAATGATTTAGATGAGGGAATTGAGTGTACTATCAGCAAGTTTACTGATGACGCTAAGCTGGGAGGAGTGGCTGACACACCAGAAGGCTGTGCTGCCATCCAGCGAGACCTGGACAGGCTGGAGAGTCAGGCAGGGAATAACTGGATGAAATATAACAAGGGAAAGTGTAGAGTCCTCCATCTGGGTAGCAACAACCCCAGGTTCCAGTATAGGTTGGGAAACGACCTGTTAGAGAGCAGTGTAGGGGAGAGGGACCTGGGGGTCCTAGTGGGTGACAGGATGAGCATGAGCCAACACTGTGCCCTTGTGGCCAAGAAGGCCAACGGCATCCTGGGGTGTATTAGAAGGGGGGTGGTTAGTAGGTCGAGAGAGGTCCTCCTTCCCCTCTACTCTGCCCTGGTGAGACCCCATCTGGAATATTCTGTCCAGTTCTGGGCCCCTCAGTTCAAGAAGGACAGGGAGCTGCTGGAGAGAGTCCAGCGCAGGGCAACGAAGATGATTAAGGGAGTGGAGCATCTCCCTTATGAGGAAAGACTGAGGGAGCTGGGTCTCTATAGTTTACAGAAGAGGAGAATGAGGGGTGACCTTATTAGTGTATATAAATATATAAAGGGGGAGTGTCATGAGGACGGAGCCAGGCTCTACTCAGTGGCAAACAATGATAGGACAAGGGGTAATGGGTACAAACTGGAACACAAGAGGTTCCACTTAAACTTGAGAAGAAACTTCTTCTCAGTGAGGGTGACAGAGCACTGGAACAAGCTGCCCAGGGAGGTTGTGGAGTCTCCTTCCCTGGAGACATTCAAAACCCGCCTGGACACATTCCTGTGTAACATTATCTAGGTGTTCCTGCTCCGGCAGGGATATTGGACTAGATGATCTTTCGAGGTCCCTTCCAATCTCTAGCATACTGTGATACTGTGATATAGCATAGATGGGACTGAAGTGTGACACAAGAACAGTTTATCAACATAATGCACAATTATATGATCCAGTACTGGTCTGCAGTAGTCTACTAAGTGAACATATAATAGCAAATAGTAGCATGAACAGGAAAGACTATTTTATGGTGAACATTCATGTTTGCAATGTGGAGATCTGGGGATAGTACATTTTTCAAGGGCAGGCAAGACTACTTAGGTAGACTTTCTGCTTGCATATGACTGTTTCTTCCATTTTTTTTACTATTTAGATATTAATCACTGAGATGAATAATATCTGACTATTTCTATAGAGTAGCTAAAAACTAAAATTTCTCATGTTGCATATACGCTGTAAGTATTATTATGAAAACCAGGAATATTCCTTGAACATTGTAGTCTGTCAGGCCACTGTTTAATAACTCCATAGAAGACTTACCATTGCTTGATGATTGGTCATTGCATGACTTTTTGAAAATGTGATTATTTCATTTTCATGAAACTTAGTGTAATCACTTGTAGAACTGCAAATGTTCAAGTCAGGTGTGTCTGTCTTTCCAAATAGCTACAATTAATGTAAAGAAATTGTTCTTTTTCTAAAGGCAAATAATGTCACAATTATCTGAGTACTAGAGAACAAACCTGAGTGTTCTCCTAATCATTTGACTTACTCAGTGGTTTTGAAGGTTTTTCTTTCCTCCAGGTTCTACCACATTGGATTACAGCCACTCCAGTTTGTATCAGCTATTTGGAACATTAACGTGTACCAAATGGATCATAAGATACTTTTTTAAATTGTTATTACAGTAGTTGTGGTGTGATTGGAAGCAGTTGCAGTGTACTGTTAAAAGATGAGATTTCAGAAAAAAAGCTAAAAAGAAAATCAGGTTTTCTTACACTCACCAAAATAGAAATTAATGAGATATAGCATAGCCCCTGAAAGCAACAGTTGGAGAAGCTTTTAGAAAGTTGCTGTGTATGAAATGAAAATTATGGAAAAAACCCCGATGCTTTCTGTGTGTATGTCCTACAAATAGCAGTGAAGAATATGTTTTGAGTGCAGTATGTACAAGTTCAAAGGTCACCACTGTGAGGCAGAGGGTTCTTCTGCTGGAGAAGGACAGGCCCTAGTGAACCAATCTAAGACAAAGCAATATTTGTAAGACTGAAAGCCAAGAATTTATTTGAATAATAAAGCACTGGCATAACAAGAAGAAGCAGAAAAGTTCAGTTCCTAATGCAAGATGAACCTGTAATGCAAACCAGATGGAAAGTTTCTCTTCAAGAGTAAGTAGTAGAAAACCCCATGCTTTTGCATTCTTACAATGCTGAAAAATGTATTGTGATCATCACATCTGGAAGAATAGGTTTAGTGAATATGACAGAGTGATTATTTCTACTTGTCACACCACTTATCTTGCCATCTGTGAATATAAATTATAAATAGACTGTGACACAAAGATTTTCCTTCAAAGTCTTCCTAAATTCTTCACTGCAGTAGCCACCATCTTTCTGTTACCAAAACTGGAGAACTTCTTTTATTCTTGAAAAGTTTTAATGTGACCTCTGTTAAGATACAGTGCACCTTAATGATTTTCTGCTGTATTTCTTTTCATGACACACAATTTATCTAAATATGCATGTAGAAAAAAATTTAATAAACATATGTTTGAAGAAAATGCAAGAGATTTTCTATGTTAGCAAGAGTCTACCAAAATGCACTATTAAAATTAATAATTATTACTACTTGTAATCATTACAAATTGTATTACTTTAAGGCTATAGCTGATTGCTGTTTTTCAATAAAGGAGAAATGCATATTGTTGACACGGGAGTCATGGGCAACGCAGAGACAATCAATGTGATCAAGCGATTGCCCAATTTTATTACAAAGCCTTAACTCCTTATATACTATTTCTTACATGCACTTACAGTGATTTGGCATATTATGATTGGATACATGTCTTGAAGACCCTTAGTGACTAACATATAATTGGTTAAGCACAGGTGTGAGGACTTGACCTCGAAAGCTTGCCAACAGTCCACAGTTCTCATTAACTCAGTGAATTCCAGCTTCTTCTTATCTTGCTTGCTTAAGCTTCTTCAGGCCTCTCACGGCCTTGCTGTATCTTTCAGGATTATTCAGAGTTTATGTACTAATTATGCATTCTCCCGTGAGAACACTGTCTCCACAGCATATTTGTGTTTTAATTTGCATTTCCATTTCATAAAAATTTCAATTATACTAATATAATTTTATAAATAACATGAGAAGTTCTGTTTTTCTTTGAATGTACCTAAACATTCAAAGAAAAAATAATTGTAGCTCTTTAAATATTTTTTAATTTATTAATTATTAATCTGTTTATCTCCTTTTTGAGTTGTTTGTGAAGGCCCTGGAGAAGAATTTATATGACCTGAACTTATCATCTCCAGTAAGGATGACTGTATGAACTAGTCATTCTCAGCCTCTTTTTTTTCTAATAAAGAGAAATGGCCACTCTTGTGGTTAACTACATCTTGTCACGTGGCTATAAAGAACACAGATGCTCAATTCAGTTGCTTTGATGTAGGCATCTTATACCTTCCAATTCACATTGCAGTCTCCAGAACATCTACTCAAGACTGGCAGAAAGATAGGACTCAGAAACATGCCCTCTTAAAGGGGCAGAAAGGAAGCTACAAGGACTAGCTAAGTGTCTTAGCTGATGTTAGAAATTTGGGCTTAAGCAGCAAATGGAGTTCAGGAACATAAGATTTTATGTAAGTATCTACAACTGTTTACACTTCAAGGAGTCATATACTTTTATAGCTATAGTTGTACTTAATAAAGGTGCTTAATTCTCACCATGGAATCTAGAGGGTTTGCTTTTTTACTGTTGGTTTATCAATTTCCTTCAGCCTTCTTTCTAGACTGTAAATCCCTTGAAGGTACACCATATGGTACACAGTCAAAAAGGATAAGGAGTAAGTAAGTTTTAGTACTGCTTTTCTAGTCAACCTGCTCTTGGCTATTCCTTGACAAGATGTCTGACATATTCACACCAACATAAATAGCTCACTCCCTTGCAAAAATGGAAAAGGATGTCCTCAAAGAACTATTTTCAACAAGGCTTGAATAACAGTTGGCAGAGTACTCCATCAGTCTGATTAGTTGTTCCCATATGAAGCGCCCATGCAGAGTAAAAAAGGTTGTATGTTTCCGAGTGCTTATGTGTGCTACTGTGTGGCCCAATTCATAGAAAGACACTGTACATTTAACAATAAGCAGTTCCTAAGGGAGGAACATCATTAGAGGAATTGTCTCAATTTTTCTTCCTGGAAAAAAAGGCAAAGCTGTATTTTTATTTTAAGAGCATATTTTGGGGGTTCAGGTAAGAGTCATGCTGAGAAAAATCTATAAAATAAATAGCTAATAGCCATATTCAGTGAAAGCAGATAGTACGTTCTCACAAATGAAATTAGGTAAGTTCTCTGAAGAAATAAAGGAAGTAGTACTTCTGTACAGACTATTGATTTTAATTGCAGATTTTTTTTTTTTAGTTGTTACAGCATAAACATCAGCAAACTTACTATTATCACTATTTCTTCCACATTTATTGATCTGTGCGTGTCATGGTAATTCCTTTATATTTTAACAAAATGTGCAGTAGTCTTTATTGTTTCATAATGTTGATTTATTAGGTAGGTGATTTATTACTTTTTGAAAGCTTCTCTTCAAAGACAAAAATATCTTTCACTTCTATGTTTTTGTTGTTCCTATGCACTTTGCTTAGTTGCGAAATAATGTGAATGCATGTATGCTACTTTAGATTACCAAAACGAACATGATGAAAAAAAGAAAGAATAAGATTTATTTTTGGTAGCAATTACTTAGAAGTGTCTACTAGAGACAGGTATGAATACAGAAGACATCTAAGCCTGTCATAGAAAATGCAATTATTGTCAAGTCTAAAAGCTTGCTTATTCTTCCTGATACTGTGAATGTGCTTCTTGCAACTTATTTCAAAGGGTGAAGGTATTACAATAAAAACATGACAGAAGAAGGCTGGAAATGAAAAGTGCTAAAAATTGGCATATCTTCTTGGAAGAAGTAGAATCAGAAAACTAGTTGGAAATGTGCATATTTGGATTGTTAAGGCTAGAGAAAACTACCCTTACAGGTCCTCCACCTGCATCTGATGTTGGTGACTAAGCACTGCAGATGTGGCTGTATAATAGCAGTAGGAGTAGAAGGATTTTCAATGCTAAAGCAAATACAGTTCAAAATGTCAGATAGGAAACTCTAAGATGTCCCTGTCTTTTGCCTGAAGGTAATCATCCCTAAGGATAAGTTTGCACTTATTATTTATGAAGCACATTGTTGAGTGTGCTGCTGTTGGCACAAATCCAAAATATAACCCCATACCAGCTACTGTGAAGAAAATAAAGTGTATTCCAGCCAAAACCAGCATGTTGAGATAAAAACGGAGGTCCTTACAACTGCAGGAGTATACTGGGTTCAAGTTTCCCATGACTTAGTTTTTGCTAATATTAACTACAGCAAAGATAAATGCCTCAGAGTAGTATTATTCTTGAGAGGTATGTAGTGGATAAGTACTTAGCTGATAGCTTATTCCCTTTCATGACTGAAAGACATAAAAAAGTATGTTTCTGTAAAAGTGTATTCTGTAGAGTATATATATTTTTGCTCACCGCGACCATTGGAAAGAAGCAGGAAAGTAGGTGTGCAGTTGTTCTATGACCTTCATACTTGCCCACACTGGGGCGTCTGGTCAACATTCTCAGCGTGTACAAAAGTGAAATTGTAAGAAACTTGATAACCCCACAAGTAAACAATTACAGATCTGACATAAACTCAGTTGTTTTTCTAAGGATATAAAAGCGGAACCCTCTTGTAGTTGAGGGAGAATCCTTACCTATGGGTGGTCACGCTGCACAGGAATTTTCTGAGTCACCTGAGGCTCCTGGCACTGGCTGCAAGGATGCTTCCCAGCTGGAAGTGTGACCCTGGACAATGATTCGGTGGTAATTGATGATGTACCTCTTCTTAATCTCTGTTCTCTCTATGCAGTAATGCTTTGTTGCATTGTTAATTTTCTTCTGTACATATCTTATATGCACATATCTGATTTGCTTTATTGTACTTATTTACTATAGATATATAGAATCATAGAATCATAGAATCGTTAGGGTTGGAAAGGACATTAAGATCATCTAGTTCCAACCCCCCTGCCGTGGGCAGGGACACCTTATGCTAAATGATATCACCCAAGGCCTCGTCCAACCTGGTCTTGAACACTGCCAGGGATGGAGCATTCACAGCTTCCCTGGGCAACCAGGGAATGAAATGAAGCAATCAATGCAATGCTCTAGTCATATATGTTAGTGTGCTTGCCTGCTTTAGTGTGTTTTTTCAATAAATTGTGCATATTATACAGCTAGTGTGTGGTTGTTTCGTTGTGTACCCTTCCTGTCAGCAGAGTAATTTGACAAAGTTGGCAGGATACGAAACAAAATGGCACTTTTAAGATAAAGAAAAATGTTGCTAAGACGGACTTAAAACTGGATATTTCTGGCTGGGAATAATTATCTTTTTGTACTTTGGCTGCTGAGTGGTCATGTCATGGTTTATGTGAGAACTGGGACTCCTGTTTTAAGGAGGTGGAACCCCTTGATGTAATGAAGTGCTTACAAAAGATTTGAGTGAATGCTCTAGGGAGATGAGGATGGATTCTTCTGACCGCATATTGAAAGCAGCATCAGCAGTGAGAACAAGTGTATAAGGATAAGATTAATTTGGAGAACCAAGTATGTGAATTGCAAGAAAAAAATAGTTATGTTGCAGTGCCAGAATTGGCTATTAATGGATAAATCGCACACTTAGCAAACAGTAGCACAAAATTGGCTGTTTGGGTAGCCCAATATAAATATCAAAAGCAAACGGGTTGAGTAAACAGGAAAGAAAATGCATGCAGTGATCATGGAGGCAGGAATAAATTGAGACCCTGAGAAATGGCACTGGAATGTGTGGAATTCAGCTGACTTAGGCAGTAGTTTGAAGGGTGAAGTGTTCACTGGCCTGATTTAGGGACTTAGGGAATAAGACTGGCTTCAGAAGATCGTAGAAAATTTTTAATATAAGCTCCGACCCATTTGTTCAGGACGCCTTCCGAGGCACCAATAAGGGATACTAATTTGTTAAGGCTGTAACAAAAAAAAATACCCCATGGAAGGAGAATGGCCCAGTGCAGATCAACCTTTGTATATTTTACGGGACTGTATTCAGTTTGTTAAGGAAGAGGGAATGCAGACTTCTGTTTTTATCAGAGATGCAGACTCCTTGCTGCAGGCTGCACTATCAGCTCCAATTCGGAATAAGATCATTACACTTCACCACATGAGCATGAAAGTGCTATGATGACTTTATTGATACATGAAAGAGGAAACCCCATAGGAGAATTCATAGAAAAGACCATAGAAGAAGTAGTTAGGAGATTTGGGGGAACTGGGACCCAAACAAAACATGAGAGGCAATAACAGGATGGGAGACATGAAAGAGAAGCAACTCTCTCAAAGAGAAATGTCTGCTGCCTTGTTGGATGGTGGGATGGCCCAAGATAAGGTTGATGGGGTCCCCACCAATAAAATGTGGAGACTGTACAAGAAACATGGATTGTATAAATCTGTGAAAAGGGTAAACAATTTAAGCTCAGACAAAGTTGCTGACATGACATGAAGCAATTCAGCCTTCTGCTCCCTGCTTTGAACCTCAACAGGGTGGTACACTTACGAGTGGAGCCCCCCCCCCCCCCCCCATCAAGTTGATGGTTCCAGGGGACAAAAAGTGATAGGATCAGTACTCTGATCTTTATCTGTGGCCAGATGTTAACATGTTAAAACAATTGAAAGAACTAAAAACGGACTGAGATGAGGACCAAGCTCCAGCACAAGGATAAGTGAGGACAGACTATTGTCCTCACATAAAGCTTCAAATTTATTGGAAAAATAGATCTTGTCACATGGTTAAGGTCCTCATTGATATTGGAGTGGAGGCCTCTTTAATTTATTGTAATCCTAAATAACTTAAAGGGCGAAAGCTTTTGATTACAGGATTAGGTGGCAAACAAATTGAAGCAGTACAGATAAAAATTGACATGAAAATTGGCACTCTGTCAAAATGAATTTATTTGGTGATGACTGTGGAATTGAATGTCTCTACAAATGATAATTATGCCAACTGGAGTCTTTGGCAGAAGCAGGGTAGGAAGAAAGTGTCCTTAGGATTTTGGAACAGAAAATTACCTGAAGCTGGATGGTGTACACCATTCAAGAAGTAATTAATGTCATCAGGGACTGTAGTGGTAGGACAAGGGGAAATGAGTTTAAACTTAACCAGGGGAAGTTCAGGTTAGATACATATATAAGGAAGAAGTTCTTTACTGTGACGATGGTGAGGCACTGGAACAGGTTGCCCAAAGAAGTGGTAACTGCCCCATCCCTGGCAGTGCTCACGGACAAGTTGAACAGAACCTAGGGCGACATGGTCTTATGGGAGGCATCCCTGCCCATGACAGGGGGGCTGGAACTAGATGATCTTAAAGTCTTTTTCAACCCTATTATATGATTCTATGATTCTATGTTACTGGGACTTAGTGGAAATGGAGCAAATGACAATCAGGCATGATGTGGCACTAAGTCCTGAAATTCTAACTAATGCAGTAGTTAAACAGTTCACCCAAGATGAATAGGATAGGACACGCTCAAGAAGCTAGCATAATTAAGTGGAAATGGTATATCCAAGACAGACATAAAGTAGGGTTTGGGGGTTTGACAGTGCTTCTTGAGAAATTTGCCAGTGGCCCTGCAAGTTAAGCAGCAAATGTAGATCACCTGGGTAGCAAACAAGAGTCACCCCTAAATGGGGAAAACCCCTAGACCAATTGACAGAAGAAGAAAGGAAGCATACCTGGTTTACAGGTAAGTCAGCTAAATATACTAGTGGGAAATGTTTCTGGAAAGATGTAGCTTATAACCTGTTCCAGTATAAGTTTCAAGGCACTATGGATGAAGGCAAAAGTAGCCAGTATGTCAGATTATATTCTATATATGTGTCAATTAAACAAAAACTAGGGCAATGTAATGTTTTTAGGGATTCATGGTCAGTTGCCAATGGTTTAGTTTCCTGGCTTCCAACTTGGGCCAAACATGACTGGAAAATTCATTCCAGGAAAGTATGGAATGGAAGGAACTGTAGCAAGATATTTGGGCATTTGTCCAACAGATTCATGTCACAGTGTTTCAAGTAGATGCCCACTGTGGAACCAACTCCCTAGAATGATGGTATAATTCTGTTGCAGATAGAAAAACAAAAATCTCCCAAGTTGTGGTGGAAGACCCTTATCACAAAAAAAACAGGTGAGTTTGGCCAAATGTGCGCACCAGAAATGCAGTCATCTGGGAGAGAAAACCACTTACAGGTGGGCCCAAGGCAGAAGAATTGTGATAAATTTGGATATCATTATAACAGTGATAGCCCAGTGCCCTGTCTGCCAACATACACAGCAAAGTACCATACCTCATGTAGTACAAGGGCAATTGAATCAGGAAAAAATACCAGGGCAAATCTGGCAAATGGATTTTACCTTAAACAAGGTGGATGAGTGACAGTCACGCATCTTTATGTCCTCACTTCATCACAGGATAAAGAAAGGATCAAAAAGAAGTTAATATAAATTTTTATTATGATGAACCCTAATGCGTTAAAGGTAAAGAGGAAGTTCCTTGGCCATTTTTTACTCCATTTTGTGCTAACATAATAAATATTGGACTAGATGACCCCCAGTGGTCCCTTCCAGTCTCAACCATTCTGTGTTTCAGTCCTTTTAACAATGTATTAAGAGCAAATATGATTTATTATTGTTAAATGAAAAAGATACAATGAGAGAGTTTATTTAAATAAAAACTGACAACCTCCTAGTTCCTTGGGCATTTTAAATACTATTATTTTGTATGTCAGGCTGCAGGAAGCTTTGAAAGTAAATCTTAGAAGGTGTATCCCAGGAAAAAAAAAAACTGTGCCATAATATGTCAGAACATATTTTTCAGTTCACTCAGTGGATCTTGCTGATACAAACCCTCAGAGAACCAGAACCTGTTAATAAATTCTTCAATATATTGAACCACCTTTTATTTTAACCTAAAGTGTTAAACACTTCCAGTGAATTACAGCTATGTCTTCATTTCATAAATCTGAAGACAGATGTATATAGCCACTTAGTGAGCATGCAAAGTACAAAATCTTTATCTACTCCAACTTCTATAAAAGTCACAGTAATTGGATAAAGTTGAAGTTCATTAGTTAGTCTTGGATCAATTCTTAAATGCTCACAAGATTGTATTTTAAGTATACGTAGTATCACACTATATGATTTGTGGCCTTTCTATGTTTCCTTCTTTTAAAAAAAAAAATATGCACACAATGTAACTTAAAAAAAGGTTAAGTATTCCCATTGACAGCTTCCACATATGCTTTCAGTCATCCGCCATGATCCCTGTCCCTTTACTTCGTCACCCATGAAAAGGAACTTCCCACCAACATGGCAACAATGTAGTTAAGCTTAGAGATACTATTGAGCATCTTTTCTTAGAGGATGGGTATGAGATCTTCCGCATCTGCTTGTGCCTGAATCACCAGCAGAAACACTGGCTTCTGCCAAAACAATCCCATCTAACAAGATGAGAATGTACGTGAAGGGAATAAGGCTTTTTTCCCAGTCGATTGGAGGTCATGTGTGTGATAATGCAGATGAGGCAAACAAAGTATATGCAAAGATGATTTGCTGTGCCTGGTTGCAAGGGGAAGGTTGATAGTTGGGGAAACCAAGATTCTGCACTGGGCTGCATAGGGAGAGCCGTGCTTTGGAAGGAGCATGCCAGCCTGCAGCTGTTAGCTGTTATCACTTCCCTGGCCAGTGATGCGTGGTTCACTGCTTCCATGCTTCTTCTCCCACAGCATCTTTAGCTCTCTTTCACTCCATAATTCCTTATTCTCCTTCCTGCCTCCTCCCACTACTGGTGTTTTCGTTGTCATCACTTCTTTCACTTTTCTTACCGCTGAGCCTATAGCTTCCTTAATATTTCCCTATTTCCCACTAATCCATATTACTGACGTGTTTGTGTTTAAAGGTTTTCCCCAGGCAAGTGTCTGACCTGACCATTTAGATAATTTACTCTGTCCAGTGAACATGCTTAGCTGCAAGAAAACCCATTGAAACAGTTGCTTTAGGTTAAATATACATAGGTTGTATTCAGGTTAGACACACAAAATAAGTGGAGCTATTTACCTTCTTGCTCACTGTTGTGGTTTAAACCCTAGCCAGACAGCTTGTTCACTCACTCCCAGTGAGTGGTGCCGGGCTGGAAGCAATTGAGGCCCCCGCCTGGGGCTCTCCCCTTCCCTGCTCCTGGAGGGATGAGGAGGAGGACCAAAAGAGTGCAACTCCTACGGGTTGAGACAAGAACAGTCCAGCAACCAATGTACAACACAAATCACCACCACTACCACCAACAACAATGATGAGAGAAAATAACAAGGGAAGAGAATACAATACCACCCACCGAGAAATGAGTCCGACCCAGAAGCCCGTGTCCTTCCGGGTAACCCCAGTTACCCCCCACCCCGGGCATGACGTGCTGTGGTATGGAATACCTCTTTGCCTAGCCTGGGTCAGGCACCCTGTCTCTGCCTCCTCCCGGCTTCCCCTCCTCCCTGGCAGAGCATGAGCCTCACAAAGTCCTTGGACAGGGTAAACATTACTTAGTAACAACTGAAAACATCAGTATTATCAGCACTATTCCCAGGCTGAAAGTCAAAACACAGCACTTCACCAGCTACCAAGAAGGAGAAAAATTGACTGCTACTGCTAAACCCGGGACACTTACTTTCTCAGAAAATTAATTAGAAATGTGCACAATTTTGGAAATTTTTTTCTTTTATTTGATGTCCTCTTAAGTAAGTATTTTAACTTTATATAATTCGCTAAAGTAGTAATAGCAGTAGAAACAAAAATAAGTAAACAAATGATTCCTAACAGAAATCTGAGGACACAAAAAAAAACATTTTTAATTTTAGACCTATTCCCTTAATACATTAGTAGAAGTCTTTGGCCTGTGTTGAAGCAATCTTTATACTTTGTGTAGCATGCTACAGAACGAAAAAGATATATTTAGGGCATGCTCTGCCTACTAAAGATTACCAGAGATTTCATCAAAAATATCAGACATCTATCAAAAATCCTTGGGTTGGCAAACTCATAGTTCAAGAAAGTTCTGATCTAAACTTAAATATTCCTTCCTTTCCTATTCATACAAGTGACACTGCTGTCAATGTCATGAAAGACTTTCCAGTGAGTATTGATGCTTTCCAGTGACTGTCCTGAAACACCTCTTACAGAACAGAATATATTATTTTATTATTGTTGACAGTTCAGACAGCTTCTTTTCGCTGTTTTGTTTTGTTTGGGGTTTTTTATTATTATTATTAATTTCAAGAATGAGATTTGAAAGTAAAATTATTTCTTCTTTTTTTCCCAGCAAGATTTTGCTTTTTTTTTTTGCTAGTCCTATTGTAATCAGAGTACTTCTTACAGTGATGAAAGTTATTTTTATTGTAAATGATCTAGATGCTTCAAATATTATCAAGATGGCTCAATTACACTGCTTTGTCTGAACTAAAAAAACCCTGAAGTTTCTGCAGCAGTGAACTGTATTGGTCACAGACTCTTCAGCACAATCTATATCACTCGTGTAAAAGTGAAGAATACGAATATACCTACCTCTCTCAAACTTGGTCATTTGGTGGTCTTCATTGTTTAAGGAAATATTTTTATTTGAGCTACTGCATATCATGTACTTAGAACTCAGATTTACCATTGGAGTAATTGCAATTTTAACAATCTTATCACAGTATAACATAGACAGTATTCCAGTTCTATAAAACAAAAGGGTTGTTTTGCCCTTAACAGCATCTGTCAGGCCTTGCCCCTGGTCTGAGAACCTTAATAACTCACAAGTAGTTTTACCTCCCTTCCCCTCTCCATCCATGAATGACAAAACCCTCATAATCTTGTCTAAATCTGATTTATTGCAAGTTGCTTGAAGGAATTTCAGAGGCAAAAAATGCTTGAAGAGAATTTTATGGAGTGATTCCTTGAGGTCAGCAGACAGCCTGTACAGTCATCTATGAATAAAGAAATAATTTTGAAGATCTCTATGATCAGCACGGTGTCTGGTTAGGTTGATTAGAGCTAGTACTTGATATTCTATGGAAGCCAGAATGACTGAGATGGAATAAGGTGCAAAATGTAAAATAACACTGTTAAAAGTCCTAGAAAAGTATAAACAAGAAGTCATTAAGAGGAACTGAAGGATGAAAAGGAAAAGGTGGACAAAAGTCCATGTAGATAGTCACAGAATATTTTGAAAAAGCAAAAGGAGACAGCATTTATACTATCTAGACCAGAGAAGCCCCTCTGATGATCAAGAGTACCTGGATGTCCTCAACATAAAAAGGACATGGAACTGTTGGAACAAGTCCAGAGAAGGGCCATGAGGATGATCAGGGGACTGGAGAACCTCCCATATGAAGACAGGCTGAGAAAGTTGGGGCTGTTCAGCCTGGAGAAGAGAAGGCTGCGTGAAGACTGCATAGCAGCCCTCCAGTATCTGAAGGGGACCTATAGGGATGCTGGAGAGGAACTCTTCATTAGAGACTGTAGTGATAGGACAAGGGGTAATGGGTTAAAACTTAAACAGGGGAAGTTTAGATTGGGTATAAGAAGGAAATTCTTTCTTTCCTGTTAGGGTGGTGAGGCACTGGAATAGGTTGCCCAGGGAGATTGTGAATGCTCCATCCCTGGCAGGTTGGACGAGGCCTTGGGTGATATGATTTAGCGTCAGGTGTCCCTGCCCACAGCAGGGGGGCTGGAACTAGATGATCTTAAGCTCCTTTCCAGCCCTAACTATTCTATGATTCTATGATGTAACTATGAAAACTCAAGTGTAGTGGAAGTGTGAAATCAGAAGCAATACATCTTGGACATAATATATATGTGTGCTTAAAAAAGACCTGAAAGTATGAAACTCTCTGTTATTCCAAACACAGTATCATATGGCACCTAAGTTTTTATCAGCTTTGCTAGAAATATTTTTTATACAACATTTTCCTGTCCCTCTATCAGCCACTTGAGAAAAAATGAAAATACCTCTTAAGTTTGAGCATCCTTAAATCAAACCTGCTAATTTTTTTCTTCCTCACGTTTTAATCAGAAGTGTCAGCACTCTCAGTTTCAATTGGAACAAAAATTAGACTCCCAAAAGCAAGACATTGGGGTTCTTCATGCCTCTGTGTGTCTCTCATTCTATTTACCATTCCATCTTTTTTGATGTTCTTTTCAAGGCTGAAACCTCACCAACCAATAATAAAGAGATGACCACATGTTACTCTAACATCACAGCAGTGGTTTGGGACAGCAAAGGGGATATAAACTCATTTCTACAGATTTATGTTGGATTTTTTATTATATTTTTATACACTGCTTTTAACTACTTCAGGCCCTAGAAATATTGCACCAAACAAATATGGCAGAAATGGAGGAAGACAAAAATAGCCTTTTGGTTTTGAAATATAAAAAAAAAATAAAATCAAAGCTATATTGTTTTTAAGACAAATGGAGACAAAATCTGTTTTTCTCTGGATGGATGATTCTTGTAGTAATGAAAAATGTTATTGAGCACTATCAGCAAGAAACTGTTCTTGACCACTTTTAATAGCTTCTGCTGAGGAAAGCTGATTCCTTTCAAATAATGCATCTATACACAAGATGCATTATATCCTTTGAAGAATCTTTAATTAAATATATATCATCTAAACATGAACAAAGGAACCATAAAGAATAAGATAACCAGTCTTCCAAGATTAAGGATGTGCTTCTTCTCAGCTGGCACAGTCAAATATTTTGGCCAAATAACTTAGAGCAGAATGTCAGAAATAACCAAATAACCTGACACTATTTTCCTGTCTACATTCATATGACATTGAAACCCCTCCCAAAATAAAACATTTATTTTTCTTATGAATGTCAAAGATGTGGAAGTTTAACAAAGTGAAATGATTCATCCTAATAATCATATTATTAATAGGTAATTTAAAGAAACATGCTGTATATATAGAAAATCTTGAAAATGTGCTTAGATTATATTGGTTTTCTCAAACTATGTAAGAAATACTGGAAGGTTTTCTTCTTTATTAAGTTCTCTTCCTTTGTCAGCAAACAAATAACATAACATAGCCAGAAAAATTTAAATGTCTATTAAACAAACAATCCAGCAATACAGTTAGCTGTTTTGATCCAGCTAAAGATGCCAATATAACCTCAATCTCTTACAGCACTGCTGCTTGGAAAGATGTGTTTTTTATATCTCTACCAAGAACAGAGGGAACGCTTTTAATACTATAATTTATTATTGGATAGAAACAGCTGTATATATTCCGTCTCATAAGTAAACTTGTCCTCAGTCTCCCTCATTACCTTGCCTAGTAAACTTTCAAATTTACATTGCTATTTCTACAGTTTATTTGGGCATAGCAGCTGTTTCATGACATATTTCTGATAGTTAGATCCTAAACCTACCAAGGTGACATTTCAAGTGGTGATATCTCCATTGGGAAAAAAAAGATAAGGGTCATCCAAATTGTGAAAGTATAATTTAGAAAACAACTATAACCATGCGCTGTGCGCTGTACAAACGAAAAAACTAACATGGATGTCACTTTCTAGAATATACATGGAGCATCTAAATCTAAATGGAGCATATACATCTAAATATACATGGAGCATAGTCTGAGAAGTGTTCCTTTTCCTTTTTTTCTGCTCCTTTGCCTCTCTTTATATGTGCATTCATACACATATATTTTTACATACATGATTAAATCAGAAAAAAATAATATGTAAGCATATATTTACCTCTCTAGCTAATAACTCTTTCTTCAAACAGGGGTACGTACATAAACTGCCCTACTGACCAAAACTGATAAATTTTTTCTCTCTCCATTGTGTATTTCTTGTTATTGTTGTTGATATTATCATCAGCACCATCATCATCATCACCTTTTAGTTTTCCTTTATTTGTCCCAGCCACAGAACTGTAATTTGGAGACAAACGGTAGAAAAGGAATAAAGTAAAATAGGTAAATGATCATTCTAGTCTTTTTTAAGTGTGAATTTAGTAAGAGAGAGAATTTTTTTTTGTGTATGTATGTGTTAGTGTTAAAATCTTCTTTTTTTTTTTTTCAAGGCTAGTATTTTAACAATGTTGTCAGGAAAAAAAAAATTGCAAGCACAAGCTGCTGTTATGAAACCATCCCTCTTCTAACTCCAGGCTTGTGTTTAGTGTCCCCTTGGGTGCCATTCTTCCAGCATCATTGGTTTCTCTTCTGTGCTTGTGATTTCTGTTGATCATGTGTGCATGGCCTCTACCATCTGCCCACAGCAGGTCAAGGAAATAAGAAGCACTAGTAAATACTTTTATTGACATAAATGCTACTAAACTTTGAGTTGAATAGATAAAGAAAAAAGTCTGTGTGAGATTAAACTTACTGATATTCTTATTCTAGCAGTACTTATCATTTGTATTTGTGTAATACATGGTGAAAAATCTCAGGAATAGAAATTAAACATTTAGATGATATGAGGCTATAGATTGCCAGATCTTCATTGGTGCTAACCTTGTTTACCCTGTTATCACCAAAACCGGCTCTAGCTTCTAAGTTTCACATCTGTTTGATGACTGTAATTGGCAATTCTAGCCCTGAGGATTCTAATATCAGCATGTGCCTGGACTTTCAAGGCCCCTGATATAATACCAAGCCTGTATGCTATGTTCTATTTGTTTACTTTAGGGTCCTTCATTGTTCTATACAGAACAACCAGTTGTTATCCCTGTCTGTTATTCAATGTATGTTTATATTCCAAAATTATTGTAACCACAGGCATTACATTACACAATTGCATTGCACTGAAGCTAGAAGGAGTTTATCATACTACAGTTTAAAAAAATATTTACTCTTAAACTATTAATAACATTTTTTTCCCTCCCTTCTTTTCTCCCACCCTCCTTTCTTCTGCCATCTTCTCCATTATCTTTTTTTTTTCCTCCCCCTTCTGCTTCTCTGGGGTTTCTTTCAAGGTAAACTGACTACCTTAATCTTCTTAATGATGTTTTTACAGGAATACAGGTCTATGGAAAATAAAGAAATAAACTTTACTGAAACAAATAGTACCAAACTATATTTATAGATAAGCTTATACAGAATCATTAAGAACTTATTTTTCTCTTTTATGTCCAAGGCTTGAAAAATGAGAAAGTTATCAAACATTTAAAGAAGATTGGCCTACAAGAAGAAAACAAGAAGAAAACAAACTTCTTAAGATCCTCTAAAGTTGTGTTGAATTGTCTTAATATTAAGTGCTTTTTGTACTAATACATGCCTTATATCATAATAATTTGGTTCTGATTTGCTGAATGAATTGCTGTATAGGTAGGAATCCTTGTAGCAGTAATTTCACACTAGTAACAGCAGCAACTTTAGGTTATCATAGAATCATAAAATAGTTTGGGGTGGAAGGGACCTTCAAAGTTCATCTAGTCCAATCTCCCCTGCAATGAGTAAGGACATCTTGAACTAGATCAGGATGCGCAGAACCACATCCAGCCTGGCCTTGAATGTTCCAGGAAAACAGGATTGAAGAAACAGTATATAAGTATATAATACCTTTAGGCTGCTCATACATTTGTTGGAGAAAAATGTTAGCTCTGAGCTAGAGTAAGGAAGTAGTAACATATTCCCTTAACTTAGTTCAACATAAGATTTCAGTTTACAAAATGTTTATTAGATCACTACACACAGTACTAAAATTCAATGCAAATATTAGAACTTGCTAACACCTACATATTCCAGCATCCATAAGACTCCCCTGCCAATTACTACTGTTTTTAAAAGGGATGGATTATACAGTTCTATTTGTCGGCTATTTGCAAACAACCACATCAATGCTGTGTTTTTCAGTTGCAAAGAATTTATTATGTAGGCAATATAAAGATTATCATGTTAAAGTTATGTTTGTAAATTAGCTATATTATTTCAGAGACTATGTCAAGGAAAATGTAAAATTACATTTACTTTGTTAAACTCTGATAAATTGAAGCCATGGCAAATCTGGTGTTTTCATTAAAACCTGATGTGGTTTAAGCCCAGCCAGAAACTCAGAACCATGCAGCCACTCACTCACTCCCCAACTTCTTCTCCCCCACACCCTGCTCCCAGAGGGGTGGGGAGGAGAATCGAAAGAATGTAACTCCCACAGTTTGAGACAAGACCAGTCAAGTAACTAAGGTATAACACAAAACCACTACTGCTACCACCAAAAATAATAAGGATAAGGGAAATAATAAGGGTAAATAATAAAATTGCTCACCACTGCACGACTGATACCCAGCCCGACCCAAGCAGTGATCTGGGCCTCTGTCGTGGTTTAAGCCCAGTTAGCCATAAATCAGTCACACAGTCTCTCTCTCACTTCCCCCTTCCCCCCGCTACCTGGGGAATGGGAAGGAGAATTGAAAGAATGCAACTCCCGCGGGTTGAGATAAGAACAGTCCAGTAACTAAGGTATAACACAAATCACTACTGGTACCACCAATAGTAATAATGATAAAGGAAATAACAAAGGAAGAAAATACAATACCACCCACTGACCGATAATATCCAGCCCAACCGAGCACCGACTGATACCTAGTCCAACCCGCAATGAACTAGCCCTTCCGGGTAACTATCAGTTACATCCTGTCATGACATGCTGTGGTATACAATACCTCTTTAGCTAGTTTGGGTCAGGTGTCCTGTCTCTGCTTCCTCCCAGCTTCCCCTCCTCCCTGGCAGAGCATGAGACTCACAAAGTCCTTGGTCAGACTAACCATTTGAAGACGGACTAAAAACATCGGTGTTATCAGTGCTGTTCCCAGGCTGAAAGTCAGAAACGCAGCACTGCACCAGCAGCTACTAAGAAAGAGAAAAATGACTCCTACTGCTGAACCCAGGACAGACTCCCAAGTAACTGCCCCCAGTTTATACCCTGGGTATGACGTGCTGTTGTATGGAATACCCCATTGGCTAGTTTGGGTCAGGTGTCCTGTCCCTGTTTCCTCACGGGTTCTCATGCCATTCCTCACTGACAGAGCATGAGGAGCATGAGAGACTGAAAAGTCCTTGATCAGAGTGCTCATTACTTAGAAACGACTAAAACATTGGTGTTATCAGAATTGTTCTTAAGCTCAAGTCAATAACACTGCACTGCACCAACTAGTAAGAAGGAGAAAAATAACTGTTTCAGCTGAATCCAGGACAAAACCCTAGAGAAATAAAGTCTATTCTTACTGTGCATATGCTAATGCTTGCCATAGGGCCAGTCTTCAAAGTCTGAGAGTGAAAATGAAAGTGAACATGAAGATTGTGTGAGTTTTCAGGTGGTGAAGATGGGGAGAAGAAACAAGACTACAATTCATAATGCAAAGTTTGAATGTAACTTTGCGTTGAGAGGAGCATCAAGAGGCCAGCTGCTAGACTATGACCATGAGGATAAGGCAGATGAAGGATATAGCAGGACACAAGGAAAGCTCCACAAGGAAAGACAAACCAGTAGCTAAGGCGGACCACAACAGAGAGAAAGGGTAGTGACTGGAGTATCAGGGAACACAGTCACAGGATATCCAAATAAAGCTGGTTCCCATTGATGGTCTAGTAACCTTCAGACAAGGTGAGGAAAACAGGTAGGTCCAGGGTTCATCCAGGAAGGCCAGTCCACAAGTTAGGACACCAGCAGTCCATTAGAGAGAACTGGCAACTGGACTACGTATCATGTAGCTCAGGCAAGACCTGGGAGCCTGTGCCCTTTCACTATTGCAGCTGTGGATGGAGGTCCTGGATAATACTGGTGAGGGTAAGTAAGTCCTAACGGTGCACACTAAACTCTGATAAGTCTAATGGAAATATTTTATGTCTGTGGATTAGGCTTTCAGTCAAAGAATTCCTTCTGTTATAAACATGTTCTGTGATGGAGTCCAGTTTGTTAGACTAATTATCAGCTTTCCATAAAGGTATTCATTCTTTTGCCTCCAATTGCTTTATGATCATGTCAACATGCATTCATTCAAATCTACAAAGATATATTCACAAAAATTATATATGAAGAGGGACATGATAGCAAATACAACAGGAGGTTTTATTTTATAAAGATTTTCAGCTATCCTTTGCCCACATGCCAATAAATCCTGCAAACCTTTGTGTAGGAAACTAACAGACATTGTGCAGCATCTGTCATTAGCTGAATCATATCTTATGGCCAAACACTTCTTACAGATAAAATCTCCATCCTGAATCGTTGGTCTGAACATTTTCAAACAATCTTTAGTGCTAACCGTGTAGTCAAAGGAATCCAGAACATTTTACAACATCCGGTGAAAAACGAATTGGATATAGCCCCTACCATGGGAGAGAGACTTAAGGCTATACAGCAGGTGAAAACTGGCAAGGCAGCTGGGGTCAACGGAATCCCACACAAAATCTGGAAGCATGGAGGCCAAGCACTTCATGCTAAATTTCACAAAGTTGTGCGCTGCAGGGAACAAGGTAAATTACCATCAGGTTTTCGTGTTGCAATCATCATCACTCTGTATAAGTAAAAAGGTGTAAAATCAGACTGCTCAAGCTACTGAGGTATAACTCTGTTCTCCATTGCTGGAAAAATCCTAGCAAGAATACTATTGAACAGATTAGTACCCGCTATCGCAGAAGAACTTCTACCTGAAAGTCAGTGTGGTTTCAGAGCTAATAGAAGTACCACAGACATGGTATTTGTTCTCAGACAACTGCAAGAGAAGTGTAGAGAACAGAATAAGGGTCTCTATGTAACTTTCACTGACCTCACCAAAGCTTTTGACACTGTGAGTAGGAAAGGCCTGTGGCTGACCTCGGAATGATTAGGTTGTCCCCTCAAGTTCCTCAAAATTATTATTCTGTTACATGAGGATCAGCAAGGCCAAGTTACATATGGCGATGCAATCTCTGAGCCTTTCCCAATCATCGATGGTGTGAAACAAGGTTGCATTCTCACACCAACTTTATTCACAGTCTTCTTCAGCAGCTCCAAAGGGCTGCCATAGACCTCGATGAACAAAATGGCATTTATATCAGATATTGTACTGATGGGAGCCTCTTCAATCGAAGGTGACTGAAGGTCTACACTAAGACCCTAAATCATCTTGTCTGTGAACTGCTTTTTGGTGATGATGCAGCCCTTGTTGCCCACGCAGAAGCAGCTCTGCAGCGCTTAACATCTTGCTTTGTGGAGGCAGCTGAGCTTTTTGGGGTGGAAGTCAGCTTGAAGAAGATGGTAGTTCTCTACCAACTGTACCACAAGAAGATTATCATCATCCCCACATTACTATCCGCGAGTCAGAGCTTAAGTCAGTTCAGCAGTTCAGTTACCTGGGAAGCATTATTTCCTTGGATGCCACGGTCGACAAAGAGATAGACAAAAGAATAGCAAAGGCATAGAGAGCCTTCAGAAAACTCCATAAAAGAGTCTGGTGCAATAAACACCTGAAGAAAAGTACAAAGATTAGTGTCTATAGAGCCACTGTATTGTCTACTCTTTTATGAGGGTCTGAATCATGGTTTATCTACCACCATCACCTGTAACTCCTTGAATGCTTTCATCAGTGCTGCCCCTGTACGATTCTAAACATTCATTGGATTGACTATGTGTCAAATGGTACTGTCCTTGAACAGACAGGGGTCACCAGTATCAAGGCCATATTGCTGAGATTGCAGCTGCACTGGGCAGGGCACATCTCTAGGATGAAAGATCATTGCTTCCCTAAGATTGTGTTTTACAGTGAACTCATCACTAGCTGCCATAAGAGAAGTGCCCCAAAGAAGAGATATAAGGACTCCCTGAAACAATACCTCAGCCTTGGCCATATTGACTACCATCAGTGGTCCACCTTGGCCTCCAATCGGAAGACTCGGAGACACACCATACGTAATGCCATTGTCTCCTTTGAGAACACATGCAGAATTAGTCTCAGGGAGAAAAGAGAACATAGAAAGAATCGTGCCTCACCTGCACCACCCAAGGAGACCTTTTGTTGTGCTTTTTGCAACCGGATTTGCCTATCCCACATTGGCCTTTTTTAGTCATCAGTGCGCTTGTAGCCCTTCCCAAATCTTTGTTTGTGAAGTCAAGCCATGAATGAATGATATATAATACATTCACTTAATAAAATCCTGGTGTAGCACTGCAGTTTTTTTTTTAATTTTTAAGACTTTTGAAATGATTCTGTTTGCTTTTTCAGCTTTTTCTTGTTTTTGTTTTTTTTTAATCTTCTTTTTAAGAGGGCCACAGAGGAAAATTAGTTTTGCAAAACCTTAATTATCTGGGAATGTTAGCAAAGCATAGTGCTTTTGTATGTCCTTAGGTATTTGGAGACCATACTATAAACCAGGAAATTTCATATTTTTTTAAATAGCTGCAGACCACAATACAGAACAATAGTGTGATGTATATATTCTAAGAGTAATTCTGATCTTCAAAGAAGATTGTGGAGGTGTTCTATTTGGTTTAGCTTTATTTACGTTGTCTAGAATTAATGTCTTCATTGTTTTGCCATTAAAAATGAGTAGGAAACACCAGGTTTGAAAATCAAGCATTCATTTTACAGTTACAGTGACAGTGAGCTTGCTTTTAAATACAAATTTACATTTAACCCTATCATGAGGAATTTCAGCACTGAATTTATTTAACTGTAAACTGAAAGATGGCAGATTTAGATTAGATGCTCGTAAAAAATTCTTCACTGTGAGGGTTGTGAGACACTGGAACAAGCTGCCCAGAGAAGTGGATGCCCAGTCCCTGGCAGTGTTCAAGGCCAGGTTGGATGGGGCTTTAAACAACCTGCTCTAGTGGAAGTTGTCCCTGCCCATTGCAGGGGGATTGGAACTATATGGTATTTAAGGTCCCTTCCAACCCAAACCATTTTATGATTAAATGATTCATTGTTACAACACTGTAAGTAAGATGATAGAGATGTCCATTTTGGATGATAGATATGATATGAAGGCCTCAAACAGACAGTTTGGAAAATGAGCATTTTATGTAACTTTAATCCCTTAGAAATTAGGCATCTAGATTTGATTAGTCATACAGAATTCCTGTGAAGAAAACAGAAGATAACTTCAGGGAGCAATTTATCCTTTCCTGTAGCAACTCTAAGGAGAAGACCCTTTCTTCGCTTCCTCTTTTATTCTTTTAATAGAAGGAAACAATTTCCTTAGTCTAGATATAAACTGTAGGTGTCTGAAGTTCGATAACATGCATTTATTCCATTATAAATTCACCATGCATTGGTTATGTTCCTAGCCAGAAGTAAGCTTTCAAATAATCATCAGGCATGATTCATTGCTTTTGTTTACTTACTTTTGCTATAAGTAACAAAAAAACCAAAAACAAACAAACAAACAAAAAAAAAGAAGCTTCCAAAATGGTTATTTAATCTGCTTTAATCCTAGCAACAGGGGTGCTTGGGAGAAGAAAAGAGGCATGTCTTATTTAAAAGTGCTAAAGTTATTCCTTCTGTTACACAGATATACTTTACTATTCTTGCAGAATGACATTCAAAAACCAAAAACTAAATAGTACGAAAATTAACATGAGTACCAAATTTCTGTCTATTGTTGAACTTGTTTCTCTGTTCCAAGAAACTTTTCAAGTTAATTTCAGCTTGATATATATGGCTTACCTTGGAAAGTGAAAATTATGTCAGCTATGCTCTGCACCATACACTGATTCTCCACTAAATCTAGGAGTTAGCATGTGTCTACACTAGGATCTGTCACAGTAAGGGTTCAAATAAATGCTCAAAACCATTATGAATTTAATAAATTTAATAGATCTTTTCCATTTCTAAAACAGGATCTCCTTATGTTTTACATATTAAACAGAATGATTAAATAGCAAGTCTAACCATGTGTGTCATTTGGTGGAAATTCAACACCACCTGAGGACAACGAATGACATGGAAAAATATGTTGTGCATGAAAGATTTTTAAAAACTACATTTTTTGTGGAAACATCCCAACTAACACATGCTACAAAGCATGTGTTATAGATGCAAGAGTGAAAAAAACATAGTCATACAATAATGTGCACAAGTCCATGGGCCTGAAGAAATTCATCCATGAGTCCTGAAGGAGATGGTTAATGAAGTTGCTAAGTCACTGTCTATCATATTTGAAAAGTCATGGCAAGTGAAGTTCCCAGTGACTGCAAAAGGTAAATATAACCCTCATTTTCAATAAGGGGAAAATGGATGACCCAGGGAACTACAGACCAGTCAGTCTCACCTCTGTGCCTGGCAAAATCTTGGAGAAGATTCTGGAAAGTATGCTAAGGCACATGAAAAACAACAAGGTGCTTGGTGACAGCCAGCATGGCTTCACTGAGGGGAAATCCTGCCTCACCAATTTGGTGGCCTTCTATGATGGGGCTATGGAACTGATGGATAGGGGCAAAGCAGTTGATGTCACGTGGTCAACAGCTGAATCAGCTGGTCAGCAACATCCAGCTGGAGATGGGTAATGAGTGGTGTCCCTCTGGGGTCAGTGTTGGGTTCAGACTTAAACAGGGGAAGCTCAGATTAGATATAAGGAAGAAGTTCTTTACTGTAAGGGTGGTGAGGCACTGAAGCAGGATGTCAAAAGTGGTAAATGCTCCATCCGTGGCAGTGTTCAAGGCCATGCTGGACAGAGCCCTGAGTGACATGGTCTAGTGTGAGGCATCCGTGCCCATGGCAGGATGGTTTGAACCAGATGATCGTAAACTCCTTTCCAACCCTAATCATTCTATGATTCAATGATTCCATAGTTAGCATTGACTTTGATGCATAGTAAGTTAAGATCGTTATTACAGTATTTTTTTTTCTGTCTAAGGAAGGTGACATCTTAGAATTTTTGAATATCTGAACAGGTTTATGACACATAGACTTGATAGGTTTATTCTGAATGTTACTCTAAATATTAAACCTTTATTTAAAAGGGTTCTTAACAAATAACAACCAACCAAACAAAAACCACAGAGAGAAACAAAAGCAATCAGAAAACAAAACAAAGCAAAACAGTATATGGGACCAAAGTCTACCTACATCAAGATTACTGATTAAAAAGACACATGTTATGGTAACACAACAGCAAGACCTAATTCACACACAAAATTACTGAGATAAGGATAATGTAGCTACCTATTAGCACAGTACTCTGTGCTTATACCCTGGAGACTTGCATCTAGTAAACAAATCATGGTCATGATTTATGGTCATTTTTTTATGGACTATCTTGTGATGACAGGCATGTTTAGTTGCTAGCATGCTTAAAGAAGTCTTGGGACATGAAGAGACTCTAAAGGAGAGATTTCAGTCATGCAGACCTGGTCTGTGTGTTGCCATATGATTTTAGGGCTCTGGTCCTATTTAATTTAATAACTTTTAATATGGTCATGTCCAGAAGTTTACTTTTTCTTTTCCTGCAAGTAATTCAACTGCTAACTTCCTGGCTCAATGTTGTAACAGAGCAATGTTAACTTTGCAGAATCAAAAGCCTAAATGAAAGACAGACCAGTCCAAATACAGACTTGAGCTAACTACATTATATGATGCGAATATGTAGCCTGGTATCTAAAATGGAAAGGAAATTTTATGTCCTTATAAGTGTTGGCTAATTTGAAGGCAAAAGCACACTTCAAAGGTAGGATTGCTCTGAAGGATCATATGGATTATTACTGAATTGCTGCTGATAAATTCCCACAAGGACTTCTTCAAAGGAGAGAAGAGAATCATTGATCATCAGGGCTCATAGTGGCATCTATATGAAACTGCTGTAAAGAAACTCCAAAATATATTAAAAAAATAAGAAATCCAAACAAACCAACTAATTTCAGCTTCTTAAAAAAACCTTAGACTCAGGACACCATTAGGAGAAACTGCTTAGGCTTGCAAATGCCTCCAGTAGGTAGGGGGCAAAGTGTTAAAAATCTAGGAAGTAGAAGAGATTAAATACTGACAGTTGCAATTATGAGGTAAAATTTAGCAGTCCCTATTGAATTTATTTTCAAATTTGGGGAGTGTTAGCCTGGATGGCTAATGTTTTGAAGCTAAAATAAATAAGATTTATTAAACCCATTATCACAGAACATTGGGATTATATACTTTCATCATTCCTTGAATTTATTTGAATTTCACTATGAAATATCTCTTTAGTGACAACTGCCAAAGGCAGAATATTTTTTTTTTTTTATTTTTTCATCTGACCCCCTGTGCTTCTCTGCAGTCCACTGCTGTAACACCAGGATCAGATTTCGTTGAGGCGTATGACCCTATTCACTGTAGATAAATAAAGACACATCTATATATTACAGTTGCTTTCTGTTCTTTAGCTGTTCACTAGAACAAAGCTGTCAAGTATACCCCAGGAACTCCAGGACATTTCTCTAGAAAATCCAGCTCCAGTAGCTGATTCTATAACTCATTATATAGTCATGACATGTCTAATCATAAAAGTGAGCAAATCCTGGTCACTTCATCATATATTATTTTCCTTATCAATACTTGTCTATTTCTGCAGATAATTTTCTCATTTCTTCAGTTCCTTACTGATCATTTGCTGTTTTCGCAGACTTTACATTATAAGAATTGAACAGACTGCTGTGACCCTGATGCATGGTGGCCTAAGAAATACAGGATGAAAGAGTTCTCCAAATTATTTGATCTTTGTACTAAAATATCCCTACAGTAAACTAATACTTAAGAAGTAGTTAAAACAGCAGTTACCACCTCAGCAGGTTATGGCATTATTTTATTTCTGCAGAACACATACAGACTTTGAATCTTTTTTTCCTAAGCTTATACATTAATTTGGTGGTTTGGTGGTTTGTTGTTTTGTTAGGTTTTGAGGGTTTTTGTTATTTGTTTGTTTTTTTGGTTTTTGGTGGTTTTTTTTAATTATCTGGTTTGTATGATCTTCTTAGAAGGAAAATAAATCATTGAATATTAAATCTGCATGGAAAAATCTGTTCAATCACAATTTTTTTATTAAAAAATTCCTACAAAATGATTATTTTCTTTACACATATAGCACCTATATTTCAAATCTAAGCAGTGTAGGTTATTCAATAATATTTTCTTAGCTTTTCTTCTTTAACAATACACAAATAAATCTAAGCAAACAAATCTGTCTCCCACATTCCATTTCATTCACAAGGAATGTGTTATGCAGTTTTCTCTGACACTAGTAAAACCAGTTACATAATCTGTCATAACTTGAACCTGAACACTAAAAAAATGTGCCTGTATTCAACTTTCCTTTCAGTCCTTACCAGTCACCAGCTATTTTGTCCAACACCAGAAATTCTTCATTTAGTGTATATGATACTTATTGCAATGGGCAACATCTTTTTTCATATATTGGTCAGTCTTTGTCCTAATACCATCTAGTTTCAGTATACTATAAAAGCTATTAGACAATGAATTAGAAGGATTCAGGACACTGCTAGAGTGGAAAGATGTCTTTCTCTTTTCTACCAATGCTTGCTTGCTTTCTCTTTTTCTGCAGAGATAATTTGATCTTTTATCAAGAACAGGAGCTTGGAACTTCCCCTGAGGGTTGTTACTCTCTTGTTGGAGACTATTGCACAGAAATGTGAAAATCTCCCCAGAGAGAACCCTTTTGGTATGAGAAACACTATCCTAGTACAGATTAATTCCTCTCCTAATATCTATTGATTGCACACTAATTTCCCAGTGGTCTGTTCATTTCAACATTTTGCCAGGGAAAAGAAGAAATATTGCAGCTGGGGTTAGGTAGAACAGAGGAAGCAATTCAGGGTTTCCAGTCTTTCTCCCTATCGCTGTGGAAAAACTCATAGTAGTGCCATGGTTAAATAAAAGAAACACAGGCAAAGGAAATTATAATACAGCAAAGCCGTGAAGGCAGCAGCAGGTGTATCTCATTTCAGCTTTTTCTCCTTTGAGCTGCACAACTACCAGTATCTTGCTAATTTCAATGTGCATTCCTTTTGTAAACTAGATGCTGACATTCTTACGGTATACTTTTTATGGTAAACTGAAAAGATTTCAGTTAGCATTTTCCGTATCTTCCCTGTGTTCCAGCTAATATATAGTCTATTACATCAGCGTTTTTTCTTTTTCAAGATGATTCAGCACATTAAACATTAGCCTTTGATATGAACTACTCACAAGGGATCTCTAAAACATTTTATCAAGCAATATTTACTGCACTTCTCCATCGTTCTGACACTTTGATTTGAACTGAAATTCAACAAATTAGTAAGACATGACCTTTATTTAAAAAATAAAAAAAACCTCCACATGGCCAAACTGTTGTGTTAATCAAGCTGTGTTTTTCCAAATTTGCATTCTTAAAATAGTTTCTAACACTTAGAATTGCTGTGAGTATAACTGATCTATAACTTTTTGGTGTACACTAGGGTTTTTTTCAAGTTATGCTACTACATTTGTTCAGTTCTTGTAGAAATTATCCTTCTCTGATTTCACAACAAACACTAATCCAAATTCAGCGGTTTCTTTTCCTAATTTGTTCTTTTCTCATAGCTTATCACTTCTTTAACACTACGTATATACATAAAAATGTAAACTAATGCATAAAAAGCCATTACCATATATGCAAGGTTTCTGTTGCTTGTTTTCTTTTTAAACAGTATAATAAAATTCCATTTTATTAACTCACAAATGACACATCTTTTGACAAATGCATTCTTTTGCTACTTTTCTCCTCTGAAGTGAAGAGGAGATATACAGTTAAATACAAACACAGTTAAAAAAAAAAGTGTAAATGATTGTTGTAGAACACCATATATAGACTGGAAAGCACAGTGTGCTCTTCTGTGAACAGTATTGAGAGTGCCTAGCTATTATGTGTTGTGTTTCCTCCACGCATATTGAAGAACTTTCTAACAGCAGGTAATATCATTGCCTTCCTGCATGAATAATATATATGACTTATAGAAGGTGAACTTGCATTTTCTAAGCTGTTATCAAAGCAATGATAGTGAAATTATTACAAGTTACTAGAACTTGGATTTTCTTTGTATCTTTGTGAAATCCTATTTCTCTCTTGCAGAAAAGACAGTGACAGCTCCATTTTTCCCTTGCAACTACATAGATCTTAGAAGCTGAACAGCAGCAGAAGGCCAAGTGGGTTATTCCAGAATGTGCAAAAAGGCATTAAAGACCTATGATTATACAACTGAATTGAACTACGAATAGCTGAGCTCCCTCACACTCAAATGTGAAGTTTCTTTAGCTGTGTCCCTTTGTGGCAGTTACAAGCCTGTGCTCTGTGCAGAAGGATTCACAGTGCTGAAGTTCTAGAAATGTATTTTGAGGGCTGTTTTTTTATTTGAGGCCTCTTTTTTTTTCCAAAACACGTGCAAAGGAGTCGTTGCTGTATTTCTGAGTTAGAAAGTTATTCAGACTGAGAAGTATGACATTTTCAACCAACTTAATTTTCTTAATAATTCATTGCTCTATCATACTCTCATTTAAAGCCCAGCATATATACTGCATAGCTTCCATTTCCAGCTTTCAGGCTGATGATATTTTCATCTCTGAATGATGCTGTCTTACATACAATGGCTGTTCATTTTACTGGAAAGTAGTTCAGAACAACCTGTTCTGTAGCTGCCTAAAGAAAATGAAAGAAAATAATGTTTTACTGACGCTTGGAATATACACCCATGTCTAGTGACAGCTGTTAGCCATGCAGTTTTCTCAGGTATTAAAAATCCCATGATCAATGTTCTGACCACCTTACAGATATATTTTCTTATATATTTTCTTTTTTGCCTCTTCTTTATTTTATTATTTTCATTGCAGTAAAAAGAATAAATATTATATGTTAAATGCTAAGTGGCATATCTTATTGCTACGTTTTTCAGACTAGTCCTTTTGTAGGCCATATTCTTTTACATATAATAGACGCTGTCCAATTCCTGATGTAGCAAATTCTGCCTTAAGTTATTCTGGAGTTTTTTCTTACATTTTCTTGCAGAAAAGATAATCAGTATACAGCTTCCCTTTTTTTCCTTCATTTGAGTATTGATCTCTCTGCACTTTGAATTTGCTACCACCTCGCTCCTTGATGTTCTGATAACGATTTCACTGCCTGTAGGTTCTACTGTAGTGTTTCAAGTCCTCTGCAATATATATATTCTTTTATTATTTTTTTTTTCTTTTCATATCACAGAGAGTAGTGAGGCATGTGTACAACAGCTTCATAAACAAGAAAGTTGCAAATATTTCCATTTGGATGTGGTTATAGCTACACGCAGCATAACATTAGATATTCAAATTATTGTCCCAGAGGTGCATGATAAGAAAATCGTCCATGATCTCATAGAAGGAAATTGATGAACCTCCACTCCCTTTCTCATATTTCCCATACATGATACAGAGAAACATCAAAAGTAAGAAAAAAGACCCACTGAACATATATCTCTCTAATCTACTTGACCTGATTTTATCAAGAGCGCTTATTAAGCTATTGCAGCTCAAATCTGTCAGAACTTCTGATTTAAAATCTCAGTTCATTTTCAGAAATAAAAAGAAATGCATTCAAATAGATTCAGATGCAGGAAATATAAAATTTATAGAACTGAGGAAAAGGAAATAACTGATGGGCTATTTCTATGTCCAAATTTCTTGGATTCCAATAAGTTTTTGAAGAAAAGACTGCAGCAAAGAAGAAATTGTGGCTGAACTGCTTTTATAGTGGAACTATTAATCTTTATGGATGGTCAATGTAGATGAAATTCATTCTAGTATCATTCCTTTTCTAATAGTATCAATAAACTTACTGATGTATAGGGGGAAGGCTGCATTCATCTTTAATTACATGCTGAAAATTTACAATATAACTTTTTCATTTAATATGGTTTAGTGAACTATTTGAACATGATGGTAGAGAAAAAAAATACAGTGGAAACTCACTGGAGTTAGTTCTTGCACTACATGCATAACAATATGATACATATTTCAGAGGAATTTAATGAAATGTGCAATAGCAGCTTTCACTGCTCATACAATGCCTTGTGCAGTTGTACGTATTGTGAACACCAGTACTTGAATATATTCTGCTGAGTATTTCAAAATAAATTTGCATTGGCAGGAATTCTGTAAGCAGTTTTGTCACCTGAAGTCCAATTAGGTAAGATTTACAGGCAGAAGGTCTAGAAACAGGAAGCAGGAAAATCTTGCCTAATTTCCTGTGCTTAAAATGGAACTCAGCTTACCAAATGTAGACATCCACCATGTAGACCATGCCCACAGTGTGGGCCTCTACATTCATTCAGAAATCTCTATATGTGTGCTGCAGATCATTATATTACGTGATAAAAGGCTTTCTTCTGCACATGCAAAGGAGCAGAGAACAGTCACAGGCAGGGGAATCAAAATAATCTAACCAGAAAAGTGAGTGCTCTATCCTAGCTAGTCTTATGGCTACCACAGGAAAGCCATCACCCGCATTGTCTGGGTATGATATTAACAGGAGCACCTCTCTGGATCACTTTTCAGGCTAAGAGGGGTTACTGCCCAGAGTATAAAACTCATGGGATGTAGGGGAATGTCATCTTCGGATAGTACAAGACTCATGGTATCTTTAGGACAGGTAAAGGGAGGGATCAAGGTGGTTTGGGGGAAGAGCAAGCATGAGAATAGAGGGGCAAGGGAATAGAAGGGGCCAGTTGCATGTAAAAAGGCTGATGGTCATGATGCTTCTCTGGTCACACCCTGTGCCCGATTCCCAGAGATTGTTCTGCCTTCTTATTAAATTCCATTTCTAACTATTTTCTGGGAGAGGGGACTGTCTACTCTCTGCATGGGCATGTGTATGTCTACATGCTTATGGTGGTGAAAGTGTCAGCAATGCAAATCAGCCCATGGGTCACAGGGGCCCAGGTGATTCCAGGACTGGTGGCTAAAGCAAGCTTGATTATGTTAATCAAAGAATGATCGCTAGTGAATATCTGACTGGACTAGCCAGCAAGCAAGATAAAAGGCTTGAAAACAACAAACTGAGGTGGTGTCGTGGTTTAAACCCAGTCAGGCAACTTGTTCACTCACTCCCAGTGAGTGGTGCCGGGCTGACAACAATCGAGCCCCCCCCCCCCACCGCGGCTCTCCCCTTCCCCACTCCTGGAGGAACGGGGAAGAGGATTGAAAGGGTGCAACTCCTACGGGTTGAGACAAGAACAGTCCAGCAAACAATGTACAACTCAAATCACCACCACTACTACCAACTACAACAATGATAAGGGAAAATAACAAGGGAAGAGAAGACGATACCACCGGCCAAGAAACGAGTCCCACCCAGAAGCCCGTGACCTTCCGGGTAACTCCCAGTTACCCCCTGCCCCGGGCATGATGTGCTGTGGTATGGAATACCTCCCTGGCTAGCCTGGGTCAGGCGCCCTGTCTCTGCTTCCTCACAGCTTCCCCTCCTCCCTGGCAGAGCATGAGCCTCACAAAGTCCTTGGTCAGGGTAAACATCACTTACCAACAACTGAAAACATCGGCTTCACCAACACTGTTCCCAGGCTGGAAGTCAAAACACAGCACTGCACCAGCTACCACGAAGGAGAAACATGACTGCTACTGCTGAACCCAGGACAGGTGGCCATAGGTTGGGGTCAATATGTGTGTATTTCTTAGCGATACAGTTGGAGAACCTGGCTACTGGAGGGACCAGGATTTCCAGATCAACGTCCAAAGGGAGTGTAAGATATGGTGATTGATTGAGAGAATTATTTGTATATATGTGTTTCTGTGTGAGGCAACTGGACATAAAAGAATCCAAGGGCAGCTACTGGCTAGACTTATTGTCCAAACTCACTTATTGTAAGATTTATATTTATGTATTCACATTTGCATATATTTAATAGACATTCATCCTGGTCAACCAAAGTAAGGAACAGGATGAATTTGTCAGTGTTGCCTATGTTTCCTTGAGTGCTGAATGTTTCTGTGTGAACTGATCTTCTTAGGGAGTTTTGCATAAATCTGCATACATATTGTATACATGTGCTTGTATAGGCACCTGCAAGAAATATATGCTCAGACTTGCTACTGGTTGGATGCGGCAGCATGCCTGGAGCTGTGGCAGCCAGAGCTCTATTGGACTGAACTCCTTGACAACCCTTGATAAGAAAAAAACTCAGTGTTATAGAAAATGTGGGTTTTCTCATCCAAAAGAATACAATTATAGAATCATAGAATAGTTAGGGTTGGAAAGGAGCTTAAGATCATTTAGTTTTAACCCACCCTGCAATAGGCAAGGACGCCTCACACTAGGTCATGTTGCCCAAGGCTCCATCCAACCTGGACTTGAACTCTGCCAGAGATGGAGCATTTGCAACTTCCTTGAGCAACCCGTTCCACTGCCTTACTGCCCTCACAGTAAAGAACTTCCTCCTTATATCTAACCTGAACTTCCCCTGTTTAAGTTTGAACCCATTACCCCTTGTTCTATCGCTACAATCCCTAATGAAGAGTCCCTCTCCAGCATCCCTGTAGCCCCCCTTCAGATACTGGAAGGCTGCTATGAGGTCTCCACGCAGGCTGAACAGACCCAACTTTCTCAGCCTATCTTCATAAGGGAGGTGCTCCAGTCCCCTGATCATCCTTGTGACCCTCCTCTGGACTTGTTGCAACAGCTCCATGTCCTTTTTATGTTGAGGAGACCAGAACTGCACATAATACTCCAGGTGAGGTCACACAAGAGCAGAGTAGAGGGGCAGGATCACCTCCTTTGACCTACTGGTCACACTCTTTTTGATGCAAGCAGGATGCGGTTAGTTTTCTGGGCTGCAAGAGTGCACTGAAGCTGGCCCATATTCATTTTCTCATCAACCAACACCCCCAAGTCCTTCTCCACAGGGCTGCTCTGAATCTCTTCTCTTCCCAATCAGTAGCTGTGCCTGCACCCAGGTATATGACCTTGTACTTGGCTTGGTTGAACTTCATGAGGTTGGCATCAGCCCACCTCACAAGTGTGTCAAGGTCTCTCTGGATGGCATTCCTTCTCTCCAGCATGTCAACCAAACCACACAGCTTGGTGTCATCAGCAAACTTGTTGAGGGCGTTCTCAATTCCACCGTCTATGTCACCATCAAAGATGTTGAGCAGGATAGGTGCCAACAGCAACCCCTGAGTGATAACACTCGTTACCCATCTCCAGTTTGACATTGAGCCATTGACCACAGCCCTCTCTGTGCAAACATCTAGCCAATTCTTTCTCCACCAAGCGGGTCCATCCATCAAATTTCTGTCTCTCCAGTTGAGAGACAATTAAAATAGATCAAATAAATCAGATAAACATCTCCATTTTCATCTTCATTTTCCTCTATAAAACATGAATGCTTAGATAACTAACTCAAATGTAGATTGTCACACTTACATGCCAGTAATTAGGCGAGGTACCTATCTCCAAAGCCATGACTGTACCTCTGAACTGTTGCATAGATTTCCACCTCTTCTACGCTCGACAGGAGATATGTTTACCAAAGTTTAATACATCTTATCATAACATATAGGCCTAAAACGCTTTGGGTTATCTCTCTTCTGGACATTCCTATTCCTTCCTTTAAGGATGAAGACAGGCTAGAAAAATAGCTTTATTAGAGGCGCTAATTTTAAACAACTAAAAAAGGTGAACCACTGTTCCTGAGACCCATTCTTAAATGCTTGACACTGAGTGTGGCTTCATCTTAGGTATTGAATGGCATAACTAATTTTCTTTCTAATTATTATTTAATATACACTATGAAACAGAAAAATATACCCTAAAATGTTACATTCTGCAGATTGAGAATTCTAGATAATGCTTTGTGCTTTGTACTTAAGATTTTTGGGGAATCCTGCATCCGTCTTACATCTACATTGAAATCAATCACTGTCATGGTTTGTTCTTTTGCTTTCTTTTGTTAATATTTTCTGTATTTGTTAAATGTGAATTACCTTGAACCACCATATATTGTTTTCTATCTTGTTATTTTTTTTTCTTTTCTGCCTACCACTGCAGTCCATAAGGACAGTAAACTTGCTATGAATGCCAGACCCTAATAACTGGAAACAAAAGAAATTTCCAGAAAATATATGACAGACATATACAGAAAACATTGTTCTTTCCCTTAGGGTGATCCCATTTATAACTGTTCTATCTGTAGTAATTATGCAGATTTTTCTTTTAACATGGGAAAAACAACATAGTTTACCTAAATCTTTTCTTGGAAAAGCCTAGCTTGAGAAATAAAGACCTGAAAATAAAAAAAAAAAAAAAAAATTAAAAAGTCACCCAGTATCCTGAAAGACTGATGTACTTTTAAGCACCTGAAAATAAGGTTCTATAATGTAAAGTGTTAGGCAGTCTTAACTATAGATTGTGCTGCCATTCAGTCATCATTCTTTCCTCAGTGAAAAGGAAGGATGTGGAGAAAAGTGTGAAAAAAACTTGGAGAGACCTTTTTTGATTTGAAAAGAAAAGAACTAAGAGTAAAGAGAGGAAATACAAATAATTCATTGTTTCACTTGGAAAAGAATACAAAAAAAAATATTGCTCAGACTGCTGGCTTTCTAATTTTCTCATTTGTCAAATGTCCTTTAATTCTTTGGCATTCTGTTTAGTCCTACGATCTCTAACTTAGTTTTAACAACTGTTTGAGGTGCTGCCTTGTTTATATATTTGGTCATTAATTCACATGGTTTTTCCAAATTTATTTTTTTTTTAATGACAAGAATTTGAAAGAAGGATCTCTAATGATCATTCATCACCATCTGATCTGAAATTCTGATGAAGCTCAGCAAAAGCATTGAAAGTAATCTGTACATTTTATGTCTCGTACAATGTGCAAAATAAGAATGAGGTGCTGAGAAATGGTTTTGATTTTTGTTGTTGTTTCTAAATAAAATATTTAGTGGTTTATTTTTAAGATAAAATGGAGATATCCAGATGCGTACATTTTTTTATTGAGCAGCTGTTTGCTCTGTATCCGTTGTCTTTCATCAGTTCATCCTCTCATTGCTTGTCACATCCCTTTGCTAGAACAAATCTAAAATTAGCCTGCAAAATAAAGCAAAAATATGTCTTGATATGCCTACTTCCTGAAGTGGCAGTACAAAGTCCAAACTAAAGGGTATAAAACCAGAAGTCCATCTATCCCATTATTCAATTTCTGAAAAATGGCTGGATAAGAAGAAGGAAATGGAAAGTAGGAAATATATATATGGAGAAAGTATCAAATAATCTTCACTTTTGTACAGTCTCACATCTTCCAGCAGTCAGTACCTTAAGTGCTGTCAAAGCTTGGGTTAGATTTACATCATGCCCGTGAAAATTACATTGTAACTGTTACGTAATTTTGACTGCAGTTACAACAGTTTATTTATATCAGTAGAAGTGTCACTGAGTAGTAGCAGAGAAACTGGGCTTAACAGCTTTGGGACATCTCCATTATAGAGGATGACAGGAGCCCTGATGATTGCTATAAGTCAAACAATTTTCAGATTTATTGCAGATCTACAGAAAGTCTATGTTTTGGAGCCTGAAAACTCCAAATGTCCAGGATCTGTGAATGTTCAAAGGCTTACAGACTTTCTGATGTTAATCAGGACGTAAGCTCCTGATCCAGACAGGGTCATCTTCTGGGTTCCTGAAATTCTGAAGAACCTCAGCTCTGCTAGATTTCTCCAGACAGACAGATAAAATTACACTCTACACCTATACCAGAAAAGGAAGTGATGTTAGAGGACATTTCCAGGCCTGGAACTCGATCATTGTACTGCCAAATTCCTAGATCAGTCCCTGTCATGTATTTTGTCTAGGCCAACTAATACTTTCCCAAAGAATGTCTGGGTCATGGACCATTTGAAACAGATGGCTTGGAGGTAGCCAGACTAATTTGGAGACTAAGAGAACTGAGCTGTATGAACAATGACCATTCCATGAGGGCACACCTCTGCTCCTGAGAGTAGTCCCAGATGCTCATTGCTTAATGTAGAGCAACAAGAAGCTCAACGTAAAAGACCCTGCAACTGGATTCAGAGGTTACAGAATCCAGATCACTACAATGGAGTCATCCAGGACTGGGAGCTCGAAACCTTTAGCACAGGTGAAAAGTGAGAGAGAAGCATTCTGCAGCTGTATTCTAGCTCCCTTCCTGAGTAGGTTTGATTCTGGTGATGAACATTTCACAGAAAGTTATCTCTGTCTAGGAGTTCCTTGGTGTGCTATATGCTTTCTAATGCTGTGTTGAGAAGCAACTGTGGAAAGGCCTTATTTTTTGTGTGTACAAATGGCAGCTGCTGCTAACAATTATTGTAACTGCATGATTGGATTTTCACTGCTCAGCTCTGTCTACGCTTTATATATAGAGCACCTTCTACTGTGAAATAGGATTTTTTTTTATCTTTTTTTTTCTACTGCAGACAAGGAAATTGAAAAGAAAGGATGAAAAGAGTAGCATAATAAATTTGCCTAGGTCAACCAAGAGCAAAAGCTGTAAGTAAGGACTAAGTTACAGGGAGTTTTTTGTTGGTGCTATGGGAAAAAAACAAGGCATTATTCTATGCAATGTATTTATGCAGTCAGCTGTAAAGCTTAATAGTTTTTCTTTTCATAATCCACACTACATTTACTTGATAAAATGAGGATTATTTTCTTAATTTGAGTTTAATGGTGAACAAGGAAGTTGTTCCCTGCAAATGTGTTAGTTAAACTGTGATTGTGAGCATTCAGCTATGAGCCTCTGGGTTCCACAGTCATAGTTTGATGTAAATATAGGCTGCTGCTAAAAAATGATCCTTTATGAATGTGAGGGGCAAGGTTAATTTTCAGCCAAGTTATTTACCTGATATAACTCCCAGCAGAGCCCCAAGGATACTAGTGCCAGTGCAAGGGAAACAGTGAGAATAAACATTTTAGAAAACAAGTTAAACTTCATTTTTACAAAGAACTCTTACTTTTGATGCATTAAAGGAGATGGATAAAAAAAAAAAATTAAGGTGGAAAAAGTATGTCTTCAATTTCCCAATTTTTTTTTTTTTATTTTATTTTACCTTCATTTCCCAGAATCAGAATCCTAATCTCTTAGTTATATTGTATATCATGTTTCAGATTTGGTTTTAAATTAGTTTACTTTCCTTCTTAAACAGTTTATCATTTCAATTTCCTCATAGCTATTCTATCTGGCACGTATAAGAAAATTGTGGAAAACATCTCACTGCCCATTCCCATTTTCCTTCTTATCCACTGAATTCATAGGAGACACCAGACAAATAGCAGCTTCACTAGAAGTTACAGTCTGGTCCAAATAGGTGGCCACTGCAAGGACAAAATTTTACGACTGTGCATAGTTAAACCAGGGTTACAATGATTCTTCAGGACATATTAAAACATTATTCTATTGACCCAAATTCCAGTGTATTAAATGATACACATATTTCACAAAATGGTATCTGATTGTTACATTTACTTACAGATATATTAGAGATATTCACTTGTGCAGTGGAGAAACCACCTTAGATGACATTATTATGACATTATTATAACTGACATTGAAGTGTTTCCTGACTTTCAAGTGCATAACTCTACAACCTTAATATTTTGTTAAGGTATTTTATTGCATTTAATATATCATCTTATGTACAGATAAGGCATTGTATTACATGTCCAGTGAACCAGTGAATTTGTTATTTATAGATTCAATAAACTCACCTTTGACCTGCTTTCTTCCAGGCAGTCTGATAAAACCTGGTTTTGGAAGTCCACCAGCTTGGTGACTGGTGCTGGTATTTTAGTAGTGGAGTAGATTACTCTGTTTAGTGGATAGTAGAGCTTGCAAAATTGGTGATTTTAAAGTTTATCAGTATTAATTCCTAACCATAGTTTCATCATAATCCCAGTGGTAAACTGATTACAAGGCACATTAATCTCTGTTATTGCCTAAAAACATTACATTTAATATTTACACTGAGAAGGCAGCTGGTGGTATTTAATTTCTATTTGGCAAACTTAAAAAGCAGTCATTATGTAGCAGTTAAAGGCATACTCAAAACATTCTACATCGGTTGATTTTATAATCTGACAGGTCATATACTGTCTTGATCTCAGCTGGGATAATTTTCTTCCTAGCAGCTGGTACAGTGCTATGTTTTGGATTTAGTGCAAGAACAATGTTAACAACACACTAATATTTCAGCTATTGCTAAGTAATGCTTACCCTGATCAAGGACTTTTCAGTCTCTCATGCTCTGCCAGTGAGGAGAGGCATGGGAAGCAGGGACGAAGCAGGGACAGGACACCTGACCCAAACTAGCCAAAGGGGTATTCCATACCACAGCACGTTATGCCCAGTATATAAACTGGGAAGGGCTATGCAGAAGGGACCAACCACTGCTTAGGTAGGGATGGATATCAGTGAGCGGGTGGTGAGCAATTGGATTGTGCATCACTTGTTTTTCTTTATTTCTCTCCCTCCTTTTCATAATCAGTAGTAGTATTCTTATTCATATTTGTATTAGAATTAGCATATTTCACTTAATTTCAATTATGAAAATGATCTTATCTCACCTGAAGTGATTTTTACCTTTTTTTTTCCATTTTTTCTCCCCATCTCAATGGGCCCAAAACAGGCGGAGCGAGAGAGCAGCTGTGTGCTACTTAGTTGCTGGCTGAGGGTAAAATATGACAGTCCTCCAGTGCCTAGTTTTAATAAGACCACCATTTGCTTTCAGTGAAAACTGCAAGAAGTAAAGTTTTACTTGAAACTGAGCAAATCCTTTTATGAGGAGACTATTTTAAGAATGTAATCAAACCCCTGAAAACTAATGCCTCCTTGGATGTAGTCCAGGTATGATTAAAACTGTAATTATGAGATTCCTGAGGAAATAAAAATGAAGTGAAACAATAACCTATTGCTTGCAGGGTCTCCTCCACTTTGATTGGTCAGCTTCTAAATCTTGGAATAATAATTTTAGAAGGCATCAGAGTAATGCATGTATGCAATATGTGTAGATCATAGAATCATAGAACCATAGAATGATTTGGGTTGGAAGGAACTTTAAAGATCATTCAGTTCTGACACCCAGGTATTGGCCAGGGACAGCTTCCACTAGACTAGGTTGCTCAAAGCCGCATCTAACCTGGCCTTGAACAATTCCAGGGATGAGGCGCCCACAGATTCTCTGGACAACCTGTTCCAGTGCCTCAAACCCTCATGGTGTAGATTTTTTTCCTAATACCTAATCTAGATCTACCAACTTTCAGTTTAAACCCATCCCCCGTTGTCCTGTCACAACACGACCTTGTAGAAAGCCCCTCTCCAGATTTCTTGTAGGCCAGCATACGAGTGGCTTTTGGGGCTGCAAACATACACTGGCAGCTCATGTTGAGGTTCTCTTCAGCCAACACCCCAAGTCCTTCTCCTCAGGGCTGCCTTCAATCCATTCTCTGCCCAGGCTGTACTTGTGCCTGGGTTTGCCCCAGCCCACCAGCAGACCTCACACTTGGCCCTGTTGAACTTCATAAATTCATATGTGTATTTTTTAAGTGTGTGGTCAAGTTCCTGTAGACATATTGCTTTCTTGTGCTTCATTATGGTATTTATCTTTTCCTGAAAGCACACTATATTCAGTACTGCTTGGATATAGCAGCTTTTTTTATGATATTATCAGACTGACTTTCTGATTAGCGACAAAATTCCACAGCAGCAGCAGCAATATAGACACACTGGAGGGCATTAAATAGTATTTTCCCTAGAACAGAAGATTTGCCCTTTTTCATGTTTTTTTTTCACAATTCTCCAGGCAAATCTTTTCTTTTTAATGTTGGTCATTGTAGCAAGAATTTCCTTAAGGGGACCTTTTCATTCATATGTACCAGGAAACAATCAACAATATACCAATCAACAATGTACCAAAAAGCAAATTTAGATCTGCAAGCCACATCACCTTTTTTAGAAATAACAGTAATCTGAAAATAATCTGGTGAAAGACAGATGTCAGCACAGATGCGTAAAGAGATTTATATTTTTCTGTTGTCTACAAACAATGCGTCCCATTCCTAATGGTACAAAAAAAATAAATATGTAGGCCAGAGAATATTCTGGAATGTGAAGCTTTTATTTGTGATTGTGTTAAATGTGGGAAGTCTTTTGGAAAGTTTGAAACTATGTGTTTGATTCGCATTACAGCAGAATTTTTTCCAGCATGCCAAAAAATTGAACAAAGATAAATAATCCAATTCCAAAGTAGCCTGGAAAATATCAAGTGTTTGGAAGGTGCTGAAGTTGTTCATGAACAAGTAAACTCAGTTGATATCATGCTAATACTACCAGGAGATCAAGAACTTAATTTCCAAGATGATGTTTATACAAAAAATACTAATTATTAATCAGTAACAGGTTATTTTCTATTTCTGTAAGTTTCCGGAAATATTTTTGAATGATTAGGTACCAAAAGATAAAAATTATTTTTGAGAATTAAGAACTTTTTTGAACAGTCAGTAGTAAAAAGCTGGGTGCAAGGCAGAGACAGAAACCTTAACTGTCAGGTAACAAAAGCCACACAATCGAGTCTGTGCGATGTTTGACTCAGAGATGTTCTATTTTTATGGTGTTTGCAAACATTAGTTGGCACTTCTGAGCCATCCCTGACTGACAGACTCAGTTAAATTAACAGTTAGCGTCCTTCATCAGTAAGCTGCGTAAACAGGTAAGAGGGAAAATAACCTTTCTTAATCTCCACCTGCAACTCAAGTCTAAGAGTACATAACAAATTCATGTCCCTCAAAATCTTTTCCTACATTGGAACTGGGAGGGGAAAGGACATAGCAAGGTGTTTGTTTTTTTTTCAGTGATATGGGCAGAACTGGACAATAAAACAGCTCAGTAAAATGCTTTCTGAAAACAAGAGAAGTTGTTTCTTTCATTCCTAGAGAGGTGTTAAGGGATGTTGAGTGGGGCCAACTCTTCTAGACCCTCTGGGCTGGGACCCCTCCTGCCCAGCTGCTGGAGTCCAGCTCCAGTGCTTCTGGACCCAAGCCTCTGCCTATACTAAGGGACATGGCTGACACTTTTCCATTTGTAAGTTCAACCAGAAGTAAAGCTGAACACATATCCCAGAGTCACAGACACATACACACACACACACACACGCACAAGAGAACACTGACACAGGCAGTCACACAGTCTATCACAGACAAGGCATTACCTTCTAAGGGCAGCATTAGTGTACAGGAGTCACACCAGACACAACCCCAGACAGCCATGTCCCCTCCTCTTCTTGGGCTGGCAGAGGCAGAAGGTTACCAGTGCAGAACACACACAGCACTCTCCAGGTTCACAAGCGCATGCACATTCCTGGATCCCCTGAGCACTGTCACAGCCCCCTGCCCACCCAGCATCCCTGCATGGATCCTGACCCCCATGGGTCCCCAGCTCACAGGCTGCTCCATCTGGGTTCTCTCTGCAAACACGCAGCTCTCACACACTTGTCCCACAAGCACCTTCTACTTGTGGGTCTACCCCAAATACCAGTACAGATCCTCCTCTGTCTGCCTGATATCCATTCCCAAACATGAGTCCCTTAATTGCTGGCTGCTCCAGCTCGCATTTTGCCAGTGAATACACACACACCATGCATAATCAATTTGAGGGAGACACATACACCTCCATCCGCCAGCACCAGACACATGGGCTGTAACCCCTGGTCCTGCTTCAAATGCTGACATCTCACTCACCCAGTTCCCCACTGCAGCTGGTTTTGGAACACACACCATTCCTGTCCCCAGTGGTTGGGGGTTAAAGACCCCCACTGCCTCCAGCAGCTGATGCTAGGACCCTCACTTACATACTCCAGCAGCTGAAACCAAAGACTAGGGGCACCCACATTCCCATTCTTTAGTGACTGGCACCACTTTTTATTCACACACACGTAGGTCTCTCCAGCAGATGGAACTGAGTCCTTACAGCACATATACACACATATACATACATCATAGAGAGTGAGATTACACAGAGATACTGTTAAGAAGAAAAGATTTAATAAGATGTGAGACGTCTGATCAGGAGCAGGGCTCAGACAGACAAGCATACTGACCAGCCCTGTTTTATTGCCTTTTCTGCCTGTTCAGCTTTTGCTCCCTTTTTCTCTCCCTTCTCCTGCACATTGTCTCATTAGCTGGCATAGTCCCACCAACACCTCCCAACACCCTGGACCTTCAGGCTTGCATCCTTATCAGTCCTGGTTTGCCTGCAAATTCTTGATAGCCTAGTATGACTGAGAACTAGATAACCAGATAACCTAGTATGACTGACCAGGGTTTTTTCTGATTACTCTGCTAATGCTAATTGGTCAGGTTAGGGAAGGTAAGGTTGCCTCCCTCCCTTTCCTTATCCTCCCAGCTGAAAACAAACATTTTCACACTCCACATTTCCTTACCAATTAGTGAGGTTGACCAGGTTAGTTCTTATCAAGACTTCCCTTATTTTTTGGTCAGGTTTGTCTCATTCATGACTCCTTTGACAAGATATCCTTTAAAAAGCACTCTCCTTTCACATACCCTTACAGACAGCAGTGGAAAAACTTAGGGATTTTCCTTTCCCCCCTATTTTCTTCCATTGTCATCTTAATATCCAGCTTTCTACCTGTCCTGGGTTCAGCAGTAGCAGTCATTTTTCTCCTCCTGGGTAGCTGGTGCAGTGCAGTGTTTTGACTTTTGGCTTGGGAACAGAGCTGATAACAATGATGTTTTGGTTTGGCCAAGGACTTTGTGGACCAAGAGGTTTTCTCCAAGGCTGGACAGTTATGAGTGGCAGGGTGTGTGGGACAGTATGGGCAAGTATCTAGTCCACTGGGCCCCTCCAGTGCTTTGGAAGCGTTGGAGATGGAAGGCAGCTGTATGGAGTCCCCAGCAACAAGCTGCAGAAACTGCTTAAGGGGACAGTGAATTATTTTAAGCCTGGTGGGCCCGTGACACTTCAGGCCATCAGAGCAGAGATGCAACATAGAGATGGACTCATGATCGAGGGGTGGACTTAGCAATGGGCACTATTGCCCAGGTTTTTCATGAGTGTGAACACTGTACACAGTCTCTCCTGCTCTGGAAGACTGTTACAAGAGATGGAGCCTGACATCATGGACCAGATGGATTCAGCAGCTTTGTAGGGACTGGTCCATGCACTAAGATAAGAGTGATGGTATATTGAAAATGTGGGATCTGAGCATGACGTGAATGGTATGGAATAAAGGGTGGATAATGTCCTGGGTTCAGCAGTAGCAGTCATTTTTCTCCTCCTTGGTAGCTGGTGCAGTGCAGTGATTTGACTTTTGGCTTGGGAACAGAGCTGATAACAATGATGCTTTGGTTTGGCCAAGGACTTTGTGAGCCTCATGCTCTGCCAGGGAGGAGGAGAAGCTGGGAGGAAGCAGAGACAGGACACCTGACCCAAGCTGGCCAAAGAGGTATTCCATACCACAGCACGTCATGCCCAGGAAGTAACTGGGAGTTACCTGGAAGGACACGGGCTTCCGGGTGGGACTCGTTTCTTGGCCGGTGGTATCGTATTCTCTTCCCTTGTTATTTTCTCTTATCATTGTTGTGGTTGGTAGTAGCGGTGGTGATTTCTGTTGTACACTGGTTGCTGGACTGTTCTTGTCTCAACCCGTAGGAGTTGCACCCTTTTGATCCTCCTCCCCATTCCTCGATTGTTGTCAGCCTGGCATCACTCACTGGGAGTGAGTGAACAAGTTGCCTGACTGGGTTTAAACCACAACACTACCCTACTTTCTACTAAGCAGATGTCATGGTTTAAGCCCAGCCAGCAGCCCAGAACTACGCTGTTGCTCGCTCACTCCCCCCCAGGGCAACAGAAGACAGTGGCTTTGCATTACGTCAATGTGCTGTTAGAAAGCAGACACTAAATTAGCTTGCATCTAGTGATGAAAACAGAGGTTAGCCAGAAGTTGGGGATGGCTTTTTTTGCTTATTTGTTTTTCTTAAATTTCTCTTTTGCTAGAGAGCAATTCACTAAAAATTATTCTCAACCATATAGAAGAAAAAAATGCAAGAGTAAAACAGCGAATTGGTTTTCCAGGGGTGGCATTCTTTTATTTAAACCCACAGACATTTGAAAGGCTATGGCCAGGTAGATTGCATTGGCTGAATGAGACTCCATGGAGTACATTCTCTTTTCAGCATGCATGTTTTTTCATGACTAGCCCCTATTAAAGTTCATTTATGAAAGTGAGTAAATAACACACTGTTTTCATCAGTCACTATTTCTGTGACATTTATGGGTGTAGAGGAGACATGAAGCATTTAAATGTTTTTTCTGAAGCTCTAATAACTAGCTGTTGACCACTTTGAAACATCATATAAATGTTTAAACAGCAGAGAACCGCTCTTTGAGCTGTCACACCAATGTTCTTATCATTGCAACTACTCTCCATGCAACAATGCTATACGCTTCTTTTTCTTTTCTCTCAGAGACAGGGTTATGTTTCTTGCCAGTTTTTTGTTGCCTAGTTGCTTCAATGCTGCACTCTATTTCTAACATACTTATTTCAGTATGTACAGTATAATTTCCATATGGCTTTGCTTTTGATGGCAGTATGAGTCACTGATAATGATAGGTGAAGGAATAGTCCTCTGAATGTGCCCTCCTTTTTCTAAAACTGTGGAGGAGTTAAATCTAGCTACTATATTCTTAAAGCTGTTTATCAAAATAAGAACTATAATATACAAAGAGCTTGTTCCGATAACCATTTTACACCTATATATATCTTATAGAAGATATGCAAAAAGAATATTATAGGGATATTTTGATAGACATATTTGGTTACCAGGCAACAAACAATAAACAAGTGGATTGTTTTATTCATTTATTAAGTCAGCCATTAGGCAGGTTTATAGGAAGAGATGATGTTGTCTGTGAGACCAAGCCATTCAATAGCAGAAAACAAAAAGTTCTCATGCAGAAAAGACCTGCTTCAGGTATATATCCATATCCGTGTCAGACATTTATAAAGCCTGTAGTATGGTTTGCTACTGAAAATCAGTGTTGCTTTTTCCAGCTATAGTATCTAGTGTAGTAAACATATTACCTCTCCTACAAGGTCTGATTTAGCTATTATCCTCAGACAATCATAGATGCAGCAACGTGACTCATGTGATTATACTGCTGTGACCAACCTTGTATTTGAACTGAAGCCCATTTAGGAGCTTCTGTTGGTAGCTGCTAATTTCTTTCACACCTTTCTCAAAAATAGCATTGTATAGTGAGTCTCTAAATCATATCTCAAATCATCAATTACGTACCACCACTTTGGGTCGTACCCAAACTGCCACCTAGCCTTTCCTCTTTCCCCTCACAAAATTGTTGCTTGTGTTATTACTGTGAGAAGTTCTCACCTAGAGCAGCAGCTAGGGACTTTCAGTAAGGTGCAGACCTTGTGACTACAGCTACAAGGTTGTCCAGGACACAGCAAGTAGGAGAACCCCAGGCAAACACTGTAAGATTCAGCATTGTGAAGTCTAGGTTTGTGGCATCCACTTACTGATGTACGTGTGAAAAGGCTGTATGGTAGGTACACAATTTTTGTATAGTCATATAACACAATTATATAAACACATAGTTTTCTATCTTGCCTATTTCTTCATTAATATAATTTCTGTTTCTGTTCTAAAGAATTTTCTCCACTAATTTATCTTTTGCAATTCTTTAGCTTTCTGGAAGATTAACATTCTAACTCTTCTTTGTCTTTATTCTCTTTCTGCAATTTTAATGAAACATCCCTTTAAGCACTGATTATAAAAAAGGAAAAAAAAAAAAGGTGACAACTGCCACTTAAGACCTAACCCAAATTTAATTGAAGCTGACAGGAGCTACTTCTCTAACTACTTTGTAAGTTTCGTGGGGATCTGTGACATAGCAATAGCCAAACAGAACTGATTTTAGCTGTAAAACAAGCTTTTTCTGGAATTTCAAAACTTAAGCTTTACAATTACTTTTAAATCTCTACAGCAGCAATTTAAAGGATAATTTCTCTGTGAACTATACTACAAAAGAGTAATAGATCTTATTTTCAGTACCTATTTTATGTATTAATAGGATTTAATTTCTGCAAATATAGGGAGATACATTTAAATACTGAATAAAGTTTTATTTAATGCATGGTTATTCACTTTTCATTTAATATTACTTTCTTCTAATTTTACTATGAGTAAAGAATTAGTATAGCAATTCCAATACAAGGATATTGTTTAAATTCATCTAACATACATACTTAACACAACATTAAACATTACCACAGACTGTAAGCATTGGGTAGCATGGAAAAAGAATGGCATGACTGCATTTTCACTAACAAGATGCAAACTGTGTTTAAAGTCAATTTGATACGGTCAGTTCGCCATTATATGAAGTATAGCCATAGAAAGAAATCAGCCTGCTAATGCTGCAACTTGTGAACACACTGCAGTTACGCGTCGAGCTAAACTGTCTTTAAGTTGACATTTGTAACCCATCTTAAACACAGCCTGGACCAAGCAAAATTGCTCAGATGTCTCCATACTGCATCCTACACAAAGGGATCATTATGTTGGCAAAAGGATGAACCTAATATAGCACTGATGCTGTGCTGTGCTCAAGATGATAAGTACAGGAGACTACAATACAAGAACTCTCATTGTGCTTTTCAGCCTTCACAGTGTTACATGGAGATTTTTTTGGTCCATCAGGATTTAATAACATGGCCCCTATCCAATCCAAAATAACTAAAAGGGCTTCCAAACCTAAGTGTAACAAGAAAATGATGCAGCTTCATTTTTAAAGCCCTGTGATTAAGCTTATATAAGCCCAACTCAGAATCTTTATTTCTGTGAAACAGTTAGTAAGATACACTTCTCACAAATAATTCAGATATTATTATAATGGGCTTAACACAAAGAGTAGAAGTATGTATTGAGGTAGATATGATTAATAATAGTAACAGAAAAAAGTAGTAAAAAACTCTGAAGATAGAAATTAAAGAAATCAGTAGCAACTGTATAGTAATATACAGATATCTATTATCTCCATTGGTGAGCTGCATGGTCTAGGAGCTGTGGATTAAGTCTTCACTCCTGCAAGTTTTCTGTGTTTGGATCGAGCACACTTTGTGACATCCCAGGATACTCCCAGTGAGCTTAAAATAAACAGGTTCAGAGAGATGATCAGTGTGTCCTTCAGGCGATATCACTCATTTCCTTTTGAATGTAGCATGGCCTATCTGTTTTATATGGATCTATATTCAAAGCTATTAGTAGATGGGGCTTTTCACGTTCAAGCTATATAGTTAGGGCATGTAATGGGAAACTGTGGGTTCCTTCAGTATTTCCACCCATAAAATAACAACAGTAGGCTTACACTTTCTGAGTTAACTGTCTTATAATTCAGGAAAGGCACAAGTTATTTTTCACTGGTTTTAGATGGGCTACATAGAATATGTAGTTATGAGCAAAGATTTTGAATCCACTGTCAGGATGACTTTTAGCAAAACCTAATGCATAACACATGGGAACATTTTTGAAGTGTCTCTGGTCATTTGTTAGTAAAGCTTAGCTATGAAAGCTAAGCACAGAAATCTTCATTGGTTCTAGCTTGCTAAAATTAATAGCTTCCTAATTATATGTTTTCTCAATCTGTGTTGTATTGTAAAAGTATCCTGATTATATGTATTTTGTTAATAACAGATCATCATGGGTTGTTGGGCAAATCCTCGACTTAATGGTCTTTAAAATATCTGTTGCATTGAAGACACATTAAAATAAAATTATTACAGCTCCAGTATGTTATGATGTATAGACCAAGTTTATGTAATTATGGACCTTGAGTGTTCAGCTCACATTCACTGTCTATTCCTAACAGTTATGATTTAAAAGAAACATTAAAAACATTGAAACAAACAAACAAAAATCTTCTCCCCAACAAGTAAAAATAAAATGAAGAAAAAAAAGAAAAAGACATCTGGGGAGGGTTTGTTGGTGGGGTTTGGGGGGAGGGAGGTTTAGTCGTAGCAGTAGCAATGTAATAACATTGTTGTAATATGTATGTAATAAAGTAATAGTAGTAGTAACAATGAAATAATATACTGGGTATTTCCAGGATAATAAAATTTTGAAAAGATAACCTGCTGATCACCACCTTATACATGGCATAAACCATCCGGTGTAAAGGATTAGCTATTAATTTCATCTTCTGTGCTGTTTTTACCCCACAATAAAAAAAGCTAAAATGAAAGTACCATTTAAAATCATCTACTTTAAATCTCTTAGGGGGTTCTCGATGTTATTGTGACAATACAGTTATGGCTAAATTCCAAGTGATTTCTTCTCTACATTTCATTCTTTTCTTTTTGCCACTAGTTAATGCAGTATTTCTTTTTGAATGGGGCAAAGAAACAAGAAGTGTTTCTGTAAGTACATCAGAAGAAAAGGAAGACTGGGGAAAAGTGTCTTCATTGCTCAACAAAATGGGATAGGACATGGAAAAGACTGAGGTACTGAAAGCCTACTTTGCCAGTCTTCAAGAATCACAGATGTCAGAGACAACAGGGAAATGCTGAAGCAAGGACAACGTACCCTTAGTGGAAGAGGATCAGATCAGGGAATACTTAAGCATCCTGGACACACCTAAGTCCATGGGCCTTCATGGGCCACACAAACCCAATACAGATGTACCCACAAGTGCTGAAGGAGTTGCAGATATCATTGTAGGCCACTCTAAATAATCTTTGGTCAATCATGGTCACTGGAAGAAGTGCCCAAGCACTTAACTTGGCTTTGGTCAAGATGACCTACAGAGGTTGCTTCCAACATTAGCTGTTCTCTGATTTTGAAGATTCTGTGTAATCCTATCATCCTTTCATTGTCACCATAAAACCTATAAATGTAAAGCAGTACAATAAGATTAGATCTAACTTCTTGTTCCCTAAACTCAATCACTTCAAAAATAAAATGCTTCTAAAATGCTTCAGCAATTTTAAATTGCCATTTATTAAAGAAATTGATTTTGAATAATCGGAGCACTTTGCTGATATTTATTAAATTATTTAATTTACATATTAGAAAGAAATAGCACAGAAACATATCATATGCTTATTACAGAGTAGATGTTAAAGGAAATTCCCTCATGGACTTCTGAAGGATTTGATTCACTGAGGTGACAAACGAAATCCAGCAGATAACTAAGAGATTGCCCACAGCTCCATAGTAGGATGTAGAATCAAAGAATCAGAGAATGAAAGCATGATTAGGGTTGGAAGGGACCTTGAAGAACATCTAGTTCCAACCCCCTTGCCACAGGCAGGGACACCTTCCACTTGACCAGGTTGCTCAAAGCCCCATCCAACCTGATCTTGAACAATTCCAGGGATGCGGCTGCCACAAGTTCTCTGGGCAACTTGTTCCAGTGTCTCACTACCCTCATAGTAAATCATTTCTTCCTAATATCCAATTTAAATCTAGCTTCTTCTATTTTTAAAACCATTACCTCTTATCCTATTACTACATGCCCTTGTAAAATGCCCCTCGCCAACTTTCTAGTAGGGTCCTTTTTTTACACTGTGAAGCTGCTCTAAGCTCTCTCCAGAGCCATCTCTTTGCTAGGCTAAGCAATCCCAACTCTCTCAGACTGTTCTCATAGAGAAGGTGCTCCAGCCTCCAGTCCATTTACCTCTGTGGCCCTCTGGACCCTCTCAAGTAGACACACATCCTCCTTACGATGGAGACCTCAGAGCTGAACATGATTTTTCAGTTGAGATCTCATAAGAATAGAGTAGATGGGAGTAATTATCTCTCTTTACCTGCTGGCCACACTGGTTTGGTGCAGCCCAGTGTACAGTTGGCTTTCTGGCCTGCAAGTGAACATTGCTCAGTCATGTTGAGCTTCTCACCAACCAGAGTCCCCAGGTCCCTCTCCTGAGGGCTGCTCTCAATCTAGTCTCTGACCAGCCTGTAGTTGTGCTTGGGATTGTCCCAACCCGCATGCAGGATCTTGTGTTTGGCCTTGTTGAACTATATGAGAGTGGCACAGGATGTTGTGTAGGACAGTATCAGATGCCTTGCACATATTGTACTTGTTAATGTTTTGTAAAAATCATTACAGTAAACAATGTTATGTAAAGGTGAAAATAAAAATAAAAGAAGGCAAGTGTTCTCAGCCACAGCTGGCATCAACCAACTTCTCATCAAATATTTTTGGCTTTCTTGAAAGCAAAGTAATTTCCTTACAAAATATTGGTAATACAAAATTTTGAATGCAGTTTAATATCTTTCCTTTGTTTTCTCACATGTAGAATACTAGATGCAGTTTTTGTCTCTTCATTTCAAAAGAACAATTTGAACTGGCAAATGTTCAGAGAAGAGCAAAAAGGATATCCAAAAATAGGCAACAGCAGCAGAATGACAGTCTAGTACGATTCTTCTGCCTAAGAAAATAACACGAATAAATATAGTAGAAATTTATAAAATCATGAATGGTATAAAGGTAATAGGCAGGGAAATTTCTTACATCTTCTTAAAAGATGTAAGAAATTAGCAAAATTTAGGTACACAGCAAGTAGAGGAAGTCATTATTCATGGAACTCCTTGCCAAAAGACATTGTGGATACAAAAAAAATACATTGGTTCAAGGAATACGAACTTAAAAAGAGGTCTAATGAGAATTTCTCAATAGAAAGAAGTAATGAGCCTCAGGACTTCCCATGAGGTGAAAATGTGAGGCAGGAAGAATACTCACTGCTATATATGCTTGCCTTATCACTGTTCTTATTTAGGCATCTATGGCATCTGTTACTGTTTGAGATAGGCACCAATTTGGAGGATATTATCTAAACAGGTAAATCTGATCTTTTGCTCCTTTTTCCCAAGTTAAAAATTATGTTTTAACCATACATTAAAAAAGCACATTGAATGGGATAACAGCTATTCTGATACAAAGAAACTGAGCTTTTCAGGTCTTGATTATTTTTAATTTTGAGATATATATGCCAGCCACCAAAGGCTAATCAAAGAAACATTTATAAAGTACTTCTTGAGAGAGACAATGTGTAAAACAAAATCACAAAAAAAACCTTCCAATAAACTTATAAAAACACTGGTTAGGTGCTCACATTCCTGCTTTTTTTTTTTATTATTTATTTTTTCCTTATATTGATATTTACTGTCTTTAGGCTATAGCTGGTCTTTAATGTGAAATATATATATATAGCAAGTTCATCAACTGAGAAGTATCTTTATGCATTTCAGTTTTTGGCACAAAAAATGAAGTACCTGTTACTCTGGCTTTGTCAGAGTAGTCCTTCATTGAGACCTGGTCTTCAGCACATCAGTCTCCGTAGTAGTTTAGCAAATGGTTTATTTTGCAATTCAAAGTATTTCTTGCTTTTTACTTTCTTCATTGTGACATAGATTTAGAAGATGTAACATTTTCTCGGAAACTGGAATACTTTGATATAACAGACCATCTAGAATCAATGTTGTGTTAAGAAATCAGTGATTGAACATCAGTATGATAAAAACATGAGTTCTCTGATATTGCAACCCTCTGCTCTGCCATAACTGATTTTTAACATCAGTGCCCTGCTGATATTGGTTGTTACCACGTATTATTAGAACACTGGTACTAAAAATCAGAGTGCTGCAAAGGAAGACTCAAATTGACAGATAACCAGAGTACTGTTTATATGCTTACCAGTCACATTTGCATGCAGCATCATGCATGGACTAAATCTATTTTTCACATAGTGAGAGCTGCACATAATAAAGAGTGCACATGTTTTTATGCATGCCCTCTTTCAAATATAGAGTCTCTGTTTCCATCCTTTCATGGGATTTGGTCCCAGAGCCATAACTGCATTTCAGTTTTCTAAATGTCAGGCATTAACTTATTTTTAGTTACCAAGTGTAAGGGCAAAAAAAAAAAAAAAAGTGTATAACAGCAGTAACTTTTTTTTTAAGCTCATGTGATCTAAAAATGGACACACAATTTGCATGCCAAGTTTTAGCCCAAAGCAAAGTTTCATGGGTACATTATACAGCCATAGAAATACTAGGATTATAATGGTACAGTGAAATGTTTCTAAGTACAGCAGTATAGTTTTACCACTTGAACACAAGAGAAATACTCTAGAACTATCAATTTTGAAAATGCCAAGGCAGATCACTACAAACACAAATGCAGCTTTTAGATAACGTGACAAGTTGTAGAGTCCTTCCCTTAATTGTGATAATTCAGAACAAATTAGAAAAATTTTCAGGAAGCTATGATGTAACCATTCAAAAAGGTTTTAAAGTTCTAAATAAAAAATACAAGCTAAATCTGCTTAGTATGAATTTCTATTACCTATGATATTTGATGGAGAATCTGAAAAATAGTGAGCCTGAATTCACTATTTCAAACTCACTAAATGAGCAGTGGAATCTTTTACTGACCAAGCCCTACCTTTCCATTGTCTACAAAGATTGCAGCCTCATAAGCAAATTACAATAAACTATACATAATGTGATAATTAAGAGATACACATTCAAAAGTCTGCATTTGCATAATTGCAAGGCATTAAATGTCCTTAAGATTTTAATTAAGACCAATACTACATAATTATTGTTACTGCTATTATTCATTAAACAAAATTCATAACGTTGAGTATAAATCTGTGTTCTTTCAGGCATTATTATCTTATGTAGCCAAAGGTAAAACAGATATCTAACTATTCTTTTCTCATTTTATGACTGACAGCAGAAAAGGAGATGGAATCGCTACTGCTAGTGCTGCTGTCATACATATGGAATCATAGAATCATAAAAAGGTTGGAAAGGACCTTAAGATCATCTAGTTCCAAGCACCCTGCCATGGGCAAGGACACCACACAATAAACCATGTCACCCAAGGCTCCATCCAACCTGTCCTTGAACACTGCCAGGAATGGAGCATTCACAACTTCCTTGGCAACCCATTCCAGTGTCTCACCACCCTCACAGTAAAGAACTTCCTTCTTATATCCAGTCTAAAATTCCCCTGTTTAAGTTTTAAGCTATTACTCCTTGTCTGTCACTACATTCCCTAATGAAGAGTCCCTCCCCAGCATCCCTATAGGACCCCTTCAGATACTGGAAGGCTGCTATGAGGTCTCCACACAGCCTTCTCTTCTCCAGGCTGAACAGCCCCAACTTTCTCAGCCTATCTTCATAAGGGAGGTGCTCCAGTCCCCTGATCATCCTCGTGTCCCTCCTCTGGACTTGTTCTAATAGTTCCATGTCCTTTTTATGTTGAGGACACCAAAACTGCACACAATACTCCAAGTGAGGTCTCAGGAGAGCAAAGTAGAGGGGCAGGGTCACCTCCTTTGACCTGCTGGTCACACTCTTTTTGATGCAACGAGGATGCGGTTGGCTTTCTGGGCTGCAAGTGCGCACTGAAGCTGGCCCATGTTCATTTTCTCATTGACCAACACCCCAAAGTCCTTCTCCACAGGGCTGCTCTGAATCTCTTCTCTGCCCAACCTGTAGCTGTGCCTGGGATTGCTCCTACCCAGGTGCAGGACCTTGCACTTGGCTAGTTTAAACTTCATCAGCCCACCTCACAAGCATGTCAAGGTCCCTCTGGATGGCATTCCTTCCTTCCAGGGTATCAACTGAACTACACAGCTTAGTGTTGTCACTGACTGGCTGAGGGCACACTCAATCCCACTGTCCATTTCACCAACGAACATGTTGAACAGGATCAGTCCCTGCACCGACCCCTGGGGGACACCACTTGTTACTCAATTCCATTTTGAAACTGAGGTGTTGTATCAAGATGACACTCAAAGAAAACATTCAATGCATGGTTATTTAAAGCACATTCATGTCTGCAATACCTTAATGCGCAGATGAAAATATAAAGCTGAAAAATTATTAAATATGAGAAAAGTATCTATGTTCTGAACCTTCATGTGTAGACTTATTCTGGGGCAAACAGCTTTGAAAGGAAACAAGAACTGGAGTGCTTCATCCCCACATTTCATGGCTCCTGGTACGGCACAATGATTTATAATTTGTGAGTGTTCATAAGGCCTGGACAAATGTCCACACATGATTGGGCAGCACAAACATAATAAGTATGATAAAGCCTGAGACAATTGGATTCAGCATAAAAAGTAGTGAAATTCAGTTCCAGAAATACATGCAATTAGCAATAAAACCGGTGCTAACATTTATACAACTTTGCTATAACAAGAATAACTAAATTGTTTTCATAACTTTAGAAAGCTGGTTCTTTCTGATTTATCCACTGCGCAATAAGCAATACTTAGAGACTTTTTTTATTGCTTATGAACTAATAGCATTAAACTCAGTGTTTCGCCAATGAAACTGATATTAATTTAAACTTGTCTATTTGTAAGTGCAGAATTCCAAAACCAAGTCTATATTCTGAATGACAAATACCAATACAGATACTTTTATATAAATATATATATATATTGTCGTGGTTTAAACCCAGTCAGGTAACTCGTTCGCTCACTTCCCCCCCTTTCTTGCCCTCCCCCTGCTCTCGGAGGGACGGAGAGGAGAATCGAAAAGAATGCAACTCCCACGGGTTGAGATAAGAACAGTTTAGTAACTAAGGTATAACACAAATCACTACTGCTACCACTAGTGATAATAATGATAAAGGAAATAACAAGGGAAGAGAATACATCATCTCACCACCAGCCGACTGATAACTCGCCCCCCCCAGCCCGACCAAGCTCCGACCGATACCTCCTCCAACCCCTCAGTCTCCCAGCCCTTCCGGCTAACTCCCAGTTACATCCTGGGCATGACGTGCTGTGGTATGGAATACCTCTTTGGTCAGTTTGGGTCAGGTGTCCTGTCTCTGCTTCCTCCCAGCTTCCCCTCCTCCCTGGCAGAGCATGAGGCTCACAAAGTCCTTGGCCAAACCAAAACATCCTTGTTATCAGCTCTGTTCCTGAGCTGAAAGTCAAAACACTGCACTGCACCAGCTACCAAGAAGGAGAAACATGACTGCTACTGCTGAACCCAGGACATATATGTACATATTGGCTACACCAATCTATAACACTTGTCTTCCTGAGGAAACTTGTATCAACATTCCACTGGGTAGCCCTAGGAGAAAAGTTGTATCTGCATATGGAAAGTTTTCTTTTCTTTATGGTATCTAATTTTTCACACTGTTTTCTTCACAGTTCCTTACTAACAGAGACATCCTTCCGCCTACTAAACTGGTTGTCATGAATTCACATTACCTGGCATTTAAGTACCTATTTTCCTTTTATAATAAAAGAATATCTGTGACTTCATTTTTCAATGGCACTTTCAGCTAAGCAATCAAACTTGCGACCCCTGCTCTGCCGGAATCACCTCTTATTACATCTATTTCTTAGGCCAGATTATAAAATATATTGTGACGACTAATTCCCATTCATATGCCTTTAAATTTCTGGTCCTTACTTTCTAATCAAGCTTGGAAACTGAAAAGACTGAGTAAGTTGATATTCAGCTGAGACAAGTGAGAGAGATACCAGGAGGGAGGGAAGACAATGAGTTGGTGTCTGTATCATTTTCAATAAATATGAAGAGTCAAAGACAAGTACAGCTTCTAGGTTTTTTAATACATCTGTAACCTATATTTGTATTAATAATGAAAAAATATGTTTCCATTATTCTGTCATTATTTTCCATGCACTCCCTGCCTCTCAATTACCTCAATGTGACATAATCTTAAAAAGTTTTACAGAAGCCTGAAATGTCATCATTCTACTACTTTGCTGTATCATGTGCAGCAATGCTTAACTTCTGCTCTCTGAAGCTTGTATCAGATTTCTTTTTTACAAACCACCTGTCATGGAGTGAGCTGCCAAAAGAAAGATGAGCCAACACAGTTAATTTTTAGATTAAAATATTTGGGAGTTGGCAAAAAAGTGTTATCGATGGAGTTATATAACCTGGAATTTATTTGACTTGTTGATACAGAGTCACTCTTTTAATTAGCATTCCTATTAATAATTTCATAAAAGAGACCATGTGCTCAATACCCCTGAGATAGCTCAGCATGTCTGAATTTTATGAGTTTTATTTTTCCCCCAGAATAGAGCCAAGGCCAAATGGCAAAACTGGAATTGCTACTGCTTCTAGATCTATGGCTAAAATTACAAAGTTACTGGCCAATAATGTTAACCATAGTGCTCACATAGTGCTTTTGTGAGTGCTAACTCTAGCAAAAAGGTTTTCTATTTTTCCTTTTAGTGTATAAAATTGGATTAAATCCAGCTTCTATTAAAAGCTGTCAGACATGAAGCACAAATTCTCAAGACTTGGTATTGAGCCAGAAGAGATGGCTCATCACTTTCTCACTTGCATTACTCATATGAAAGAAAAATATCACAGCCAAATAGAAAAGTAAATTTGCCAGCATGAGAAAACATGCAGCAAATCGTGATAATATGCTGATACAGAAGTAATTTCAAGGTTAAATATTCCTCATTGTGAATGTGCTGTTTATATGGGCTTAGGCAGTTTTGCTTAAGTGATAGGCTTTTAAAACTAAAATAAATTATTAATTTTCATAGAAAACATATTGAAGCTTCATGGGTATCCACTTTCTTCAAAAAAGGGGATGATTGTTTTTTAAAGTGTCCAGCACAGATCTATGCATTTAATTACAGATATTCGTTTTTTTGTAAGGTGAATCACATACTCATCTTTTGATTAAGGGTTTTAAGAACTCATGACAAATGTAAATTTAAAGCTAGAAAGCCTCAATTTGCTTAAAACGGACGAACATATGTATAGAGAACAGAATTGCAGAGTTCCCTCTGCTGGTAGACTTTTTGACCACTCCCCTCAGTCTCAGGTGGATTTAGATTAACTATATCACCCATCTTTGGGGGATTGTGACACTCCCACAAACACACTAAGGTAATCTCTATCTGTTTACAGTGATGGAGGCAAAGATCAGATGGCTGGAAACATATGCTGTGCCCCAAGACACTGACCACAGCACTATTCTGGGCCTTGAAATACAAGTCGTACGGCAACATGGCACCCCAGAAAGAATTCAGTCCCTATGATCCCTCCCAGCTTCTTGTGCCCTTCCTCACTGGCAGAGCTTGAGAGACTGAAAAGTCCTTTTATCAGGGTAAGCTCTACTTAGCAACAACTAAAACATCGGTGAGTTGTCAGCATTGCTCTCAGATTAAACCCAAACCACAGCACTGCACCAGCTACTAGGAAGAAAATTAACTCTATCCCAGATGAAACCAGGACAGTATCTGCCACTTATTTCATGCTATTTACATAACACCAGATCCCACACTTCCCAATACACCTGGGTTCTGACACACACACACACAGGTGGATTTAGTGACACTGGAAATGTATATCTTTTTCCCAGTGTTTCTGTCCTGTGAAGCAGATCCAGGGAATGAGAGAAAACCTGAATTGTTCAGTTAATGAAAAGCTGGTGTCTTTCCCTAGTTACAAACATAAGAAGACCCTGTGCTTGTTATATGATCCAAAGAATGTGTGTAATTTTGCCTAGTGACCCAGAATAAAAACAACATTCCTGCATCACATATCTGGGCCTACATGTACTGATAGTGTGCTACTATCCAAAAATTCCAGTGAGCCAACTGAGCTAACACTTGGATAGGCTGGTGCCAGGTTCTAGGCAAAACTGTGGAAATTATGTATAATTTATTTAGCAAAGAATTATAAAGCATTAATATAAATAATGACATTTGACTTAATTTCAGGGGAAAAAAAAGATTTTTCAGACTGATTGCACTCAGTTTTGAAATTACAAGTTTGGCCTACAAATTCAACTATCTAAATGAAACAATTTAAATACCATCAGAATTTTGAAAGGTTTGAGTTTTATAATTGTGCCACATTGTGTCTTGAAATATTAACTATCCAATAAGCATGCTATCAAATGGAAATTATCATCACCAGATGATGGTCAATTGATGATAATTTGGCTTTATTAAAATGCTAAAAGGAATTTATCTTCTTTATTGATAAAACTTGATATACTTGAATGAAACTACAACAGCTGAAATTTAAGCCGCATCTATCACAGGGGAAGGAAGACTGACTCTACATGGTAATAGTGGTATCTTAAGTCCCAGGAAAATGGGATGATCTAAGATATTACTGCCCCATCCTCTTCATCTTTCTCATACAGACAGCAGATTGCATAATACAGGATGAAAAAAATCCCCAGATATTTTCATCTTAGATGGCCCATTTCATATCCTGCAACACTAATAAAAAGATCCAGTAAAAGGTTTCTACAAGGCTTTCTTAGACTCATAGAATTGTTTGGTTGGAAGGGACCTTAAATATCATCTAGTTCCAGCCCCCCTGCCACGAGCAGGGACACCTTCCACTAGACCAGGTTGCTTAAAGCCCCATACAACCTGGCTTTGAATACTTCAGGGATAGGGCAGCCACAGCTGCTCTGGGCCCCTGTGCAATGTCTCACCACCCTCAGAGTAAATATTGTCTTCATACCATTGTCTTCATACCATATAATCTACCCTCTTCTAGTTTAAAGCAATTAGCCCTTACCTTATCACCAGCTACCCTTGTAAAAAGCCCCTCTCCAACTTTCTTGTAGGACCCTTTTAGGCACTGGAAGCTGCTCTAAGGTCTCCCTGGAGCCTTCTCCAGGCTGAACAACCCCAACTCTCTCTTCATAGGAGAGATGCTGCAGGCCTCTGATGATTTTTGTGGCTCTCTCTGGACTCACTCTAACAGGTTCGCATTCTTCTTGTGCTGGACACCTTAGAGCTGAACACAGCACTGCAGGGGGGTCTCATGAGAGCCAAGTACAGGCAAACAGTCACCTTCCTCAACCTGCTGGCCACACTCCTTTTGATGCTTTCTGGGCTGTGAAAGCACACTGCCAGCTCAAGCTATACCTCCAAGCCCTCCACAGGGCTGCTCTCAATCCATTCTCTGCCCAGTCTGTGTTTGTGTCTGGAATTGCCCTGACCCCGGTGTAGGACCTTGCACTTGGCCTTGTTGAACTTCATGAGGCTGGCACTGGCCCACCTCTCAAGCGTGTCAAGGTCCCTCTGGATGGCATTCCTTCCCTCCAGCCTATCAACTGAACCACACAGTCTGGTGTTATCAGCAAAGTTGATGAGGGTGCAGATTTTTGAAATCCTGTTAAAGATTTCCCCATTCGACTGTGCTGTCCTTTCGTTAATACTTGCTCTGGCTTACTAACTCAATGATGAGTTTTGTCATACTACACCTACAGAAGGTTTTAACTACTATATGATAGTCAGTTGCATAGCAGCTGTCCTTGATTCATTACCTACTTGTTTCATAGCTCACTGTTTTTCCTTCCTGCCCACGCCAAGAAAACCACTAAAAATGAACCAGAATTCTTAATGCAATTTTCTGTATTTATATGAAAAACATCTTTATTGTTGATTCTGTCTTGTCATTTAATATATGGAGCAGGTGATGGATGGAACTTAAAAAAAAAAAAGTCTGTAATCTTTTGTTTCACTCATAACTTATTAGCAAACAGCAAAATCTTCCTTCAAGAAAAGAAATTCCAGCTTTTGAACCCCAGAATACACCGTTACCATTTTGTTTTTAAAAACTCAAGCTTGTCTAAGATTATACAGTAAACTTTTGGTCACAGCACATGTGTTCAAAGCCTTACTTTGACAGAACTCTGAGCAGATTATAGACTAAAACTAGTCTGCTTCTATTTGGATATATAATATTTTCATGTCAGGCAGTTTGACAAGATGCTTAAAGTCAGACTTAATGTATGACATAACGTCATTGTAGAAAGCAATGACATTTCAGCTAAAGTGAGTGTATATACTTATGACAATAATCAATATCTCCATTTTATTACTATATAGAATCTAAGATTATGTCCTTGGCCTTATTATGCCTTGCCAGTGTTGAAATAACTTTATGGCAACTGTACAAAACCCTTACCTAATTGTTATGTTTTCACCCTGGTAGGCAGTTAAGCCCCAGACAACTGCTCAGTCACTGCCCCACAGCAGCATGGCAGGGAGAGAATCAGAAGAGTAAAGAGTGAGAAAACTCTTGGGTTGAGATAAAGACAGTTTAACAGGTAAAGCAAAGCTTTACAGCAAACAAAAACAAAATAAGGAATTCATAACAAAATAACAAAAGCAAAACGAAATAAGGAATTCATTCAGTACTTTTCATCAGCAGGCAGGTGTTCTTCCGTCTCCAGGAAAGCAAAACTCCATCAGGCATGATGGTTATCAGGGCAGACAAACGCTGTAACTCCAAACATTCCTCTTTCCCCCATCTTTTATTGCTGACCACATCATACATTCAGTATGGGATACAGCTTTGGTCAGTTGTGGTCAGCTGTCCTGGCTGTGTCCCCTTTTAAGTGCTTGTGCACCCCCAGCCTGCTCACTGGGGAGAGAAAAAGCCTTGACTGCTCAGTAGTATCTAAAACATACCTCTGTTCTACACACAGTTTTGGTCACAAATCCAAACCAGCACCAGAATCTACTCTGAAGAAAACTAACTCTATCCCAACCCAAACCTGTACCCTATGGAGAGGAATACAACAACAAAGAATACTGGAATGTAAGACACAGGTTATGGGAACTATTCATGAAATGACAGAGATCCTCTTATAGCTGACTGTATGTTCATTGCAGACAAAATCAGTAAAATAGTGAACAAAAAAAAAAAAAAACACAAAAAAGGAGAAACTAAGGATAGCATTGACAGTTTTGACTGCTCTTTAAACAATTTTTATTATTATTATAAACTATTTTGTTACAAGCAGAGTGTTGAGATATATAAAAAATCCCATAAAGAGAAAAAGTATAGAAGATACTTCCTGTTCTCATTAGGGAATCTGGAATATGTGTTCAATTCATCACAGATTTTTAATGGGAGTTTTATACTGAAGATAGGTGATTATTCCGTAAATATTTTTAAGTGAATAGGTAAAATGAATCTTGTCTACACTTAGTTTTAAAATATTGTCATTTTTTTTCATTGTTTTTATGAAAATGTCATCAGAATGTAAAAAGCTGCTGAAATACTAACTACCTTAAAATAAAAAAAAAGTGATTAGTATTTCAGTAAATTTTGACTGAGACCAATTTTTTCGTGGATTGCTTCCAAAACTAGACTATAGTAAGACCAACGGGGACTTCACCTAAGGTGCAACTTGTTGGACTGGCTGTGTGCTTTATGAAAAGCACACATCACTGCTGTCAACTAAAACTCCAGCAATGATAGTAAGGAGTCCAGGAATAACGTAAACTGACAAAGGGCAAAACCAACACCATTACAATGTCTTAAAGAGGAATTTAAAAGCATCTTCGGGAACCAGTGTAAATCATTTAGAAGGCAAAGTGATTAGGCCAGTCAGGCACAAGCTGATGACATTTCAGGTTATATGAGCTTTGCATTTCACAGTGCCAAATGTGGTTATCGGGTAGTTGATTTTCAGTGATGCACTGTACCCCTATGATACACATATTAAACTAAAGTTGCCAGGGGAAGAAAACTTCAGTGCCTCCCATTCCTACCAGTTTCATGCCAGCACCAGCAGGAGATGCTCAAAGCCTGGAGAGGGATTGCAGGTCAGCAGGAGAGCTCCTGAAGAGTAGCACAGAGGAATTCCAGCTCTTCCAGCCAGTCAACTTCATTGCTTAAATGACTCTATGCAAACAGACATATTATGGCAAGTAAACAACAGGAATTAGAGACATGTACACACCAGTGGGGCTGTGATCTTACTGGAATCATAGAGATGAGGTCAGATGACTCTTATGACTGGAGTGTTGGAATGGAGGATACAGGTTCTGCTCTCTTGAAACCCCACCTGGATTACTGCACTCAACTCTAGGGCTGCAATGAAAGAAAGATATGGAACTACTTGAACAAGTCCAGAGGAGGGCCACAAAAATCATCAGAGGGCCACAGCATCTCTCCTATGAAGACAAGCTGAGAGAACTGGGGTTGTTCAGCCTGGAGAAGAGAAGGCTCCAGGGAGACCTTAGAGCAGCTTCCGGCGCCTAAAGGGGTCTTACAAGAAAGCTGGAGAGGGGCTTTTTACAAGGGCAAGTAGTGACAAGGTAAGGGCTAATTGCTTTAAACTAGAAGAGGGTAGATTTACATTAGACACTGGGAAAAAAATATTTACTATGAGGGTAGTGAGACACTAGAACAGGTTGCCCAGAGCAGCTGTGGCTGCCCCATCCCTAAAAGTGTTCAAGTCCAGGTTGTATGGGGCTTTGAGCAACCTGGTCTAGTGGAAGTTGTCCCTGCCTGGAAGATGGCAGGGGTTTTGGCACTGGGTGATCTTTAAGGTCCCTTCCAACCTAAATCATTCTATGATTTTATGATTCTATAATATGCTGTTATGCAGTAGGTGAATTGTGCGCAAATTTAAAACCAAATTCTGTCTTTCCTAAAAGAATAAAACTATATCCTAGCTCCATTTCAGTTAAATTCAAAGTATGGCAAATATAATTATTATGTACCATTATGTCAAACTCAGGAACAGGTGCACAGTTGTGGTCAGTTAAACAGTAATTTTCAAACCAACAGCATTAAGCATTTCAGGTGTTTTCACTACTTCTCATCAGTGTATTAATTGGAGTTAGCCTGGGGATAGTCCTTCTGGGTATGTTCAATGGTATGTTAGCCTGTAAGCCTATTTGCCTAAGAGAACTATGTAGTGTGTTTGAATGTATAAAGCTAGGCCGTGAGAACACAAGATGAATTTACTCAGGAAGCTAATACTGGGGTTTCGAGGTGTTTTTCATGTAACATATAGAAAGAATCCATCAGCTTATTAAAAAAAAAAAAAATCTATTTCTGCACTACGACTAGCAAAATATTGTTGAGGTTTCTCAGAGCTGCTTTTTCCTACTTGTTCACTTGAGCAAATTTCATCACACTTAAATTAACTTAGTTTTAGATTTGTCCCTATTTTCATGTGCAAATTATGTTCCCACCTTGAAAGATGACATAATAACATCTTTAAACTTTTGTATTTCAAACTGCTTGTTTTTCTTTTTCAGTCTTTCTGCTTATATCTCACTGCAGCCCCCAGGGAGCTGTGCCTTATTCCTTGCATTTAATGTTTTATCTTGGAGACAGGTGAAGGAAGCAGCCTCTCGTTGTGAATACTCACATTTCTACTCTGATGCAGATTATATTTTATCATTCTACTCCTTGCACAATTTAAAACCACTGGCAGCACACTGTGATCATCCTTGTCCTGAACAATTTACCCAAGCATCATTTTGATTACCTCTAATGGGACTTCGGTTTCAAAGGTAAGTTAAAATCAGACTCAATAAATATGCTATATAATGATGAGGATTGCCTTCAATTCCTACCTGAACCAATATTCCAGAATTATGTCATGTACAAAATCCTTTTATGTTTGGAATTTAAAAATTATAAATTTATATAGATATCCAAATGCTTTATTTACTTGTATTATTTATTTAGATTTACAATGTATTGAAACTTAGCTAGAATTTGAACACCTACCTTACATCAGTTCAACAGCTACATTAGTGTTTCATGACTGAATAGCATATTTTAGCACTATATTTTATATATATGTATATACGCCTGTATGATACTTTTGCTAGGTAGTCTTTTTTTGCAATCTCCTTTTAAATGTAACTACATATCCTTGTATATTTGATTTGTTTTCAATATTATCCTGTTACAATGTTAACCATTTCATTAAATATGCATTCTCCTTCAGTTTTTGTGTAATTTTTAGGTAGATTTTTTTCCCCTATAAATAACGAAAAAAGATTCTGTGAAGTACATTAAAATTATTACACTGCAGTATTGTAAAGATTATACATGTTGAACAATGATAAAATAAAATCTTATAAAAGCAATGAACAAATGCAAATACATAGTAAGTAAGATTATAATCAGGCACATTACACCAAAGAAATTATATTTAGAAGTCATTACTGAAATAGCTTTGTGATCAAAACGTGATGTACTTTGTGCTGAAGTAACACAAACCTAAAATTTAGATTTAATGTTTTCAAATGGCACCACAGAGAATTTAAAATGCTTTGTCAAGTGACAGTGTTGGCATCGTGTTGCAGCCTGTAAATAATGCCTATAATATTTTCCTGTTGCAGTCCTAGAAATTACATGATGACATCAGCCTACATAGGAACATGACAAATCTTAAAGTTTGGAAGGAGCCAGAAATGGAGGAGAACACTATTCTCACAGAATGTTATATTGAGGATAATGCTAAATTATACATAAACTACTGTGTTAAAACTGTTTTGGGTTTTGTTTCGTTTTTTTTTCTCTGTGTGTTTCAATCACCTGTGAAGGTCCATCGTGCTTTGTATCTCTGAAAACTACATCAGAATGTGAATTCACAACTAAATAACTCAAATTACAAAGACATTTCTGGAAGTAAAGCATGGGAAACATGAACTAGATGATCTTAAGGTCCTTTCCAACCCTAACTATTCTATGATTCTATGATTCTATCAATATGTATTTATTGACATTTTTCTAATTGTAACTACCATCAATGAGAACTGTGTCTGAAATTTAACATTTCCAAAATTAAGCGAATATCGTCTGCTGTTGCCTTTCTGTTTCTTTAAGCCCATGCTTGGAAATTACATATGACATTTGAGTGGCAGGTCTCCTACTTTTTGACAGAAATAAGTAGCCTCAACGTGCCTATGAAAAACACAGTAAAAGTTTAAGCTCTAGAAATAACAGTTATATTACTGGCTCAGCCTAAATTTTGGAATGCAAACTTTGACCCTTTATTTCATATTTACTGGAGCAGCATTCTGAGAATAATAAAGATTTCTGATGACATGTAAAAACAGAGCAATAAATAAATAAATAAAATGCATGAGGTTAATGGAAAATAATGTCAGAAGCAAACGAATACTAAGCTGAGAAAAGTGAGAATTAGGTTTCAGTCCGATGATGCTTTCTAGGCCCACATTTTGAGAGTACATTGCCATTTCTTCTGGGAATACTATCCAGCATATTGGTTGTCATTAGTGAACTTGCCATACACCAGTTGTTCTTGAATATAAATACTTTCACCTTTTTATGCCTCCTTAGGAAGGTAAATTTCCCTTGTAGGCACACAAGTATCTCTTAAAGTTGCACATGCACATCAGAGCCAGTATTAGGAGCTAGTATTAATCTTCATAACATTCACAGTGCTGAATTGAAAATGTTGAATGGGAGGAGTGATTTTCTACTTCTCTTAATTTCAGATTTTATTTACAGTTCTTTATCTTGTACATGCTAGAATAGAAGCATCAGGAAGTATTTGCCAGAAGGCCTCCTTTATCTATTTTTAAAGAATAAAAATAGGAAAACAAATTAAACAGGGAACAAATAACAGCATATTAGATGCAGATATCAAGGTGCTGGCAGCAGGGAGCTGTAGGGGTAACCTCTATTGCTAGATGCCTTGGGAGTGAGGGAGTGAAGGAGTGAAGTTGAACCTGGAAAGTGGGGAGAGGAACCCTGTTAGCTTTATGATTCTGTTTGTTTCTCCCTCCCTAAATACATTGTAATTGACAATAGATTAAATTTGTTTTCCCCAATTTGAGTCTGTTTTGCCAGTAAGGGCAATTGTTAAGTAATCTCCCTATCTTTATGTCAACACATGATCTTTCCCATCCTATTTGCTCCCCCTGCCATGCTGAGGAGTGGATGGGAAGGAGAGGGTGGATGGGATTCTGGCTGTTAGCTAACCCATTGCAAACAGTTAAAATGTCTTTGTTTTCTTGTGTATAAAATTATACACCAGCTGTGAAATTCCTTTACATGAAACAATAAATAACAACTAAAATACTAAACTTTTTCATTGCATCAAATTTACTTATTATTTAAATACACACTTTCTGCACTACTGATACTTTTCCAAATATCTTTTCACTTAAAAAAAAAAAAAAGAAAAAAAGTATTATTACATCATTGCATTAATTCAAAAGTTGCATTAAAAACATGCTTGGGACTTACCAAACGTAAGTAGGATAATTTCTGCCTTCTTAATTTAACAGCTGTGTTTCAGTGAAACTTATCTGAACAAATATTAATGAACTAAAAGGTAGGAGACTGGATTATGCAAATCACTTTAGGTCTCTACGTAAAGGTAATTCAACCTACTGTAAATGACTTGTATAAGACATCCATTGTTTGGCAGCTAAAATCAGGTGAGACTAACACTCCCATCCCCCAAATGACATTCTTCTAAAGATAAATGCTATATGAACATGTACCGTAATATTACAATTACAATATTACAATTACAATTCTGCTAAATTTATATTGTCTTGGGTAGAATCTTGTTAGAAATGCTACAAGACACATCTACAGTTAAGAAAAGAAAACGGACAAAAATTATGATAAATACTTGTTATTCAAATAGTTCATCATCACAGATAGGTCTATAAACACACATGCAGTAAGCACTCATGCTCTGTTAAGGTGTCACAGATGTGCTGCATAGGACTGAGTATTGAGGAATATGTTACATCTCTCATCTTGATGCAGATGACATTAAATATTCTTCACTTTTTGTAATGAATCAAAGACAAATAAACAGGTTGGAGCCAGAGTCAGATCCAGGGCTGGGTGCATGTATGGAAAGCAGAGACATTAAGCATTTTCCCGAGACAAAAAATTTAGAGCAAAATAGCTCCTTGAAGTTTTTTTTTTGCTGGGATATCAGAACATCTCCTATACTCCCAAATTACCCCAGCTAAATCAGGATAACCGGGACAGCTCTTGTATTCCTCAGTTACCTGGAAAAATAAACGTTCTTTGTAGCTTGTCTCATGTGCGTGTACTTTTAAAAGTAATCTGAAAAACAAGAGTACAAAATATAGACTGAAAACTCAGCTGTCCTAATCAAATTTACAGAACCTGCGTAAGTATGCATTACAATGCAAATTTAAGGGGGTGAGGGGTAGGCATGTTTAATCTAATTTTTATGTAAAACTGAATATTACCTAAGGCATCCTATGTGACAAAGTAACATCCTAGCTCTGTGAAGGTAATTCATGCACTTACTCCTCATTTTTTCCCACCTAATTTTCAGTTGTGATGCCTCATGTCTGCTTCCCTGTGCACCTCTAATGTATTCTTCAAGGTAACTGGCTTTCAGGTGGGTGTACTAGAGCTCAGTTCATAAAATCTTAAAATAGATAACTAAAATAGGCCAAATTAAATGGAAGGCTAAACTGCCAACTCAGATGGGGATTTCTATACTGTAGGATAGTAGAGTTCAGTGAGGTGAATACCTCTGGTGTACTATTTTTGGATTGTTCTATAACTTATAGAAGTATGTAATTGCCAGTGAGCATGTGTGGCTGCATATGCACAGGAGGCCTCCTATCAATTCCATTGCAGTTCCTCTCTTTCTTAAATAAAAAGGTAAGAGAAATTTAGGGTAGCAAACATCAGGAAAAATGGGCATATATATAATTGCATTAAATAGATTAAAAAATTTAAAATTCCTTTATCTCAAACCAAAATTTTAAGCTGTAAGTATTCAAGTACTATTTATTTATCAGCCAGATTCTTTAGAAATTTTGAACCATACCTATAGCTTATCCTAATTGTGATAGAAGGCTTATATGATTATGTGAGAAGATTCAGTGGTTTGTTTAATTTTACATATATATTATCAGCTTTCAAAAGAGATAAATTAAGGGATTTAAAAACTATACCTAGGGGCCATAGTTGAACTTTTTTAGCAGCCCAATGTCCAGGATAGCTCAATAAAATGCACTAAGAATAATAAGTTTTAAAAAGGCTACATTTTCGTTACGCCAACTTATATAATTCAAGCCTAGTGAGAAAAGATGTTTTCTGTTGTGTTTTAGCAGATAACTGGCTAAAGGAATGTAAAATCTAATCTGTAATAGATATAAAGAAACCTCAATCTTTCCTTTAATGGAAGGAAGAACTCATTAGTCTTCTGCTATTGAAAATGCTGGAATAAAGCAGGACTAATCAGTCAGGTACCTGCTTTTTTGGACCAGGTTGCTGTGCAGGTAAACTCAATAGTATCTTACACATACTTTTCTGGAAGTCAAAGAGGGTGAATATCTAACTACAAATGTTTTTTAAAGTACATAGAAATTTTGGCTGTCAGAAAGACAATTTCTGTTGTGCCTGAGCAGACTATCTGTGGAGATTTCAATTTTGCTTATTTTGATGATTTAACCCTTTGGAATTTATTTATCTTCTTTATTTCGTAATAACTGATTAATAGCTAAGTAGTCATGACATGCATTCAGTGTTCATGAGGAACCTTGTGCAACCTGGTCTAGTGGGAGGTGTCCTTGCCCTTGTCAAGGGAGTTGGAACTAGGTGATCTTAGGGTCCTTTCAAACCCTAACCACTCTATGATTCTACCATAGACAGTGACTGAACTGCTTTTAAAGGTGTTAATTATTTTTGCATTAAAACATACCAAACAAACAAAAATGCTAACTAGAGACATACAAAGAATTCTATGATTCTATGATAAGAGGAGTGTGTGTCAAGGCAATAAAACCACTGACTTCATGTATGCCCATACCTTTAGAACAGTATGATTAAATATGCAGGAAACAATTTTAATTGGATAACGGAATGCAAAGTAAATCATCATGTACAATTACCAGTAAAAACATAAGAACAACAGACGTAGATTGGGCAGGAAAGCTGTATATCACAAATTCATCTATTGTGTTGTTTCTGAGTAATTTTGGGTCTGCTTATCTGTTAAACCAGAACAGAAGAAAATTTCCTTTAACTATGTTTGCATTGTTATCTTCCTTGCTCTTATCTCTGTTTGAAAAGATCCATCAGTCCATTTTACATGACAAAAGAGCACAAGTTAAGGCTCTTACAGCTGAGCAACAAACTTGGGGAGGAATGCGTGTGAGGGGGGTGGTGAGGGAAGAGAGACAGCAAGCCAGTATTTTCCTTAAAGACCCTTCTTTTATTGAATCCTTTCAAAACTTTTCCCAGAAACACAGTAATGACGCACTTTGTGAAGTCTTCTGCAAGGAGAAATTTTCCATATTTGTTACTATTGCTAATATTAAATAAAAGCATCCTGATACTTTTTTGCCTCCTCCTAGATAAACACAGAAAATATCTAAAATCCAATCTGGTATTCTTTGACTTTAATTGAAAATATAATGTATGATATGTTAGATCCATTAAATATAATGTGAGAAGTATATACCTCTTCCTGCAGAATAACTTTGCAATATTTCATTTATTTGACAAAAATGTCTGATTTTTTTTTTTTTTTTAATGTCTGTTAGTTTCCTTTGGATCATATCTGAAAGCAATTTACAAGAATATACAAATGACTAGAGTGGATGTGAAAAAGTGCAAAAGAGGCATGGTATAGTGAAAGGAGATGTTTTAAAGGTAGGAAATCCAAACAAATAATGTAAAAAAAGTAATTCAAACTTGCAATGTATAAAAGCTGTCATTAGAAACTACCTAAACCTGTCCACCAGTTACCTTACCTCAGTAATCTGTGCCACAATACCACAACATCTCCAATCAAAATTATGACCATATTTTGTGTGTTCTTAACTATTTCTCATTTAGCTAAATTCTTAGAACACTTCCAATAACTGTATTAAAATTTACACAAAGGTTTATTCTTCTTTTTAAATAGTATTATGTATTTAAACATCTCAAAGCAAAGGCAGAAAATGGGTCACCTGGTTTGTTTGTTCTTCTCATACCCATAATTTCCACCTATCAAGGCAAATTAAGGAAAAAGAAAACTCCAACATCAAAATCATATTCCTCTGGTGGAGAACTTGGCATGAATATTATATGCTGAATTTACCCAGCACTCTCATTCTTGAGGAAGGCTATACCATCAGAACTGTGTCGTGGTTTAAACCCAGTCAGGTAACTCGTTCACTCACTCCCCCCCTTCCTTCCCTCCCCCTACTCCCGGAGGGACAGAGAGGAGAATCAAAAAGAATGTAACTCCCACGGGCTGAGATAAGAACACTTTAGTAACTAAGGTATAACACAAATCACTACTGCTACCACCAGTGATAAGAATGATAAAGGAAATAACAAGGGAAGAGAATACAACAGCACCAGCCGACTGATAACTGGCCCCCCTCAGCCCGACCAAGCACCGACCGATACCTCCTCCAACCCTGCAGTCTCCCAGCCCTTCCAGCTAACTCCAAGTTACATCCTGGGCATGACGTGCTGTGGTATGGAATACCTCTTTGGTCAGTTTGGGTCAGGTGTCCTGTCTCTGCTTCCTCCCGGCTTCCCCTCCTCCCTGGCAGAGCATGAGGCTCACAAAGTCCTTGGCCAAACCAAAACATCACTATCAGCTCTGTTCCCAGGCCGAAAGTCAAAACAGTGCACTGCACCAGCTACCAAGGAGGAGAAACATGACTGCTACTGCTGAACCCAGGACAAACTGAAAACAACATTTGAATCACGCACAACTCAAAAACCCCCAAATAGATAGTAGAAAATACATGTGTAAAAAAAATCAGATTGTATTATTTATGAGGCTTTTCTGTAATCATAATGTAGTTCATGCTAGTAGTGTTTATAATATTGCAACCAGAATTAAAAAAAATGAATATACTGATTATACTAATACAACTTTAATTAACAGCAAATTCCTAGTTCTGCATAGGTGTGTTCCCTTTTTCCCATAACAAAAGTGTTATGACTATTACTGTAACAAGATATGTGAATAATTTATTGAACATTTCAAATTACTGGAACATCAGCTTTTCTAACATAGATAAAATAATTTAGCTTTTATGTTAAACAAACCATAAATCTCCCCCATAACTTTACACGAATTAAATGCCCTTTGCTACACAAACACTCATTAAGAAGCAAAAAATACTAAACTTGTGCTTTTTCTTCGCAAGGTTAATATTACATAACTCTGTGTTAACACTGAGGAATTCCAGTGTTAAAGACCTATGGTAAATATCATCTAAAGATTCATATGAATGACTGCATAGTATTTTATTAGTCCTCAAAATGACTTATTGGTTCACATTATTAAACAGTTTGATACAAAATAACTTCTACAGAAGTAATTTTTTAATTCACATGGTGGGATTAAAATGACAAAGTGAACAGTAGCTCTTTCATCTTGAAAGGCTTGTTATGGTGGAGCATCCTATGCAATCGTTGAAATGCCTAGAGGTCAGCTAAATGAAATCCCAAAGGCAGAGGACTAGCCTAAGTAATTCATGCTTCAAATGACTCAGAAAATATATTTGTTCAGATGTCTTTAGTCTTGTCAGCCATACGTTTTGATCCAAAAGAAGCCTGGTTAATTACCAGCCAGAAAGAGGATGTTTCAACCTGCGCTGAAAGAAGTAGGCAACAGCAAATTTAAACAAAAGCAAGCAAACAAACCAAAACAAAAAAACAATAAACCCCCAAACAGTTACTTTTCATTCCACCTGAAAAAATACAATCAAACCAATGATTATTTTTGCTCTCAGGGATTTATGCAAGTGGATCTTCTGTGGAATTAAATTTATCTTGGGGTTTGTATATTTGAGCTAGAAGTTAATGCTATTTTAATCTTTCTGCTTCTGTAGAAAGCCTTGTGAATAAGATTCTTTTTACTTTCATGTTTACAATTAAATCTTGAATCAGCTGGACTTGGCTGGATGATGGAAAACCATATTAATGAAGAAATAATTTGCTGTATGAAAAAAGTATAATGTTTATTTAACTAGCTGTGCGGCTGCTTAAAAAGAGAACTGCATAATAATTGACTAGGCAAATTCATTACTCATGCTAAAATATTCCATCAGTTCTTTCTGATGAGACTCTTGTGTATGGAAATTTCTAGAAACCCCAGGTAACATAGTTGCCAGGTTAAGGCATCTTGGTCTCTCAATCATGCTGACACCCTGACCCTACCAAAATGTTCTTTAGATCTGTCTTCACATGTATATTGGGTGATATGCATGTATCCAGGTATGAACATGGTGCATACTTGGATCTTGTAATGAAGAACAATTGAGATGTTGCTAGTGGAACTCTTTGAAGACTACGACTTTGAATATGTCCTAGAGTGTGCTTGACACAAAGTGAAAGTGCAAATCCCTGCTGAGTAATTTTATAAAGTAGATTGTTATGAGTAGCAGATGGCAATAACAAGAATTCATCAATGCTTTTTATCTCTATATATGTTCATACACATACATATATGTCTTTTACTAGATCATTGTACAAGCTATTCAGTGACCTAAAACAAGGACCCATGTCTGACTAGGTTATGGTAATAGAACATTACTTACAATACAAGGAAAAAAAAACAGCATGAAGGCTGTTAAAGAAAGGTAGGAGATAGCTAATAGGACCCTTGAAACATGCAAGCTCAGTGTGACAACAGAATCCCTGAAAGTGCATGCACAGAATACTAATAGGCGCCAAGGGATGTAAACACTAATCACCAATGTTCATTACTTGTCACTAGTAAATGAAACTTTGCAAACTGAGCAAAAACAGTTTAAGAGATGAACTATGTACGCTTAGTTACCTTTTCTTCAAAGCTTATCCATCAACTGCTTTTATTTGGTTTGCAAGGTTGCATTTACTAGTGAAAAGTAATTGGCCTTTGGTGATTAGTCATACAAAAATGATCCTAAGCAGAGTTAGCACAAGAACACAGAACTTAGCATCAACATCAATCTCTTCAAGGATTAGAAGAAACCCCCACAACTAACAATATATGCCTCCCTGCAAAGGCCTCCAGACACTCAGTGGTCCTCCTTTCCCTAGAACAAGAATTCCTTAGGACCCAGTGTGAGAATGTAAGGGTAAGCATATTATCAAAGAGGAAGACACTAGGAAGTATGTGGATAACAATTTCAATTGTTATTACCATTAATACTTGCTCTGTAGTGTATTTTTTTTAATTGCTTTATTTTTCTATAATGATTGCAGTTGTAATAATTTGTTAGACAGTTATGATATCAGTTGGACTATAATACATTTTTGGCTTCACATATACTAAATGTTTCTGTAGCCCACATATATTGCATGGGATGATCTGCTCCACCCCAGTGGGGGGTGGAGCAGATCATCCCATGGGTTATTAAATCTGACTGCAACAGGAAACAAGCCAACAGAAAAAATAATTCAGAATATCTTTAATTTGCTGTAGAATAAGCAATATATGTTTTCAATGAAGGCAGTTTAATGGACCGTATATAACAGAAGGGAGGTAATGAAAAGAGGCTAGCACACAAAATCATGATGATAAATAGATGTAATGAATGCTTTTTACCCCAGCTGCCAAAGCACATTTCTGTGTCAACTGCCAAGCTCTTGGGTTTGGTTTTTTTTTTCTTGATCTTCTAAACTAAACAATTAGCACAGAAGTCAAACTCTCATCTTTTTCTGATACATATATTCTGTTTTCATAAATTTCTACTGTTTTGTAAATTCTCTGTATTGTTCCTTTGTACAATTGAAAATGAACATAGTGAGCCTGGGAATGGAAAAACAGTAGAATGAAGAAGGAATAGGTATGTGAATGGAGTGATGTAAAAGAAAGCAGGACCCCATAGGTATAGAACTTCATGAGGAAGTCTGAATTTTTGAACAGCTGAAGTGAAAGGTTGAGGAGCTGAATTTAAACAAAATTTAATGGAGAACTGAGTTTATATAACAGAAGGCCAGGCACCAGAAATATTGAAGAGCTGAAAATGATTAGTATCTAAATGAGAAAGTCAACATAGGTTTGTGATTAAATTGAAATTCACTGATGTTAAACCTCTCCTTAGAAGACTAAGTGTGAAGAGCTGTTTTCAATTAGAAATCTCTCAGAGGGAAATAAATGAACAAACAAACAAACAAACGGGTGTGGAATCCACTGTAAGGAATCAGCACTTTGCTACCTCTTTGCTATCTGTTTCACAATTATGTATATTTGGCAATTTCTGGTTCACTGCAGAAGATACATAGATGATAGGGGTTTGAGAGATGTTTGAGTATGTTTTACAACATGGAATATTTTTGAAAAAATAACAGAGGAGACAATAGTATTTCATTAATCAAGTTTTGAAGATATTGATTGCTGGAGAAATAATTACTTATATCACAATTCCAGTCAAAACACAAAGAATGATTTCACATGTCATGGTCATTATTTGGTATTTTGTAGTTGAATCCCTTTGTAACACAGATGTATCAGCCTTGGAAATGTATGTTTGTAAGTCTTTCCATTTCCCTTGTAAGATACCAGTTATCATTCCAGTCAACTATTATTCGGGGAGGGGGAGAAATCTGTGATCCAAAAGCAGAAGGTTCATACATGATCATGCATGTCTGCTCCCAGAACATGCATGTCTGCTGTGTGATGTAGCTACATGTTAAACTATTCCCACTGATCTCTTAGTGTGTTATAATTTCAAAATTTTCTCATCCTTTTTATAAATGTTATACATGTTATGTTCTTATTCTTAGAATAATTTTTTTTTTATTATAGGTATTTTACTGCAGAATCAGTTAAAGTTTGTAATGTTGCATAATGGTATTTACCAATAAGTAGGAAAATTCTTCAAGTTATCTTTGTTTAATATTTATGTTTTGAATTTTCTTCCCTTTTGTTTATATGAAAGTGTGTATCTCTCTCTTAAAGAGGGATTTCATCATTTATTTTCAGGGAGAGATTTCTGAAAGCACCTTACAAAATGTTCAGGTCTGCCTGTTAACACACAAGAACTCCACTACTGTAGACAAAAAGATGGAGTTCAGATATGCAACTTCACCTTTTCTGAGTGCTAACACCTTTGTTGTTCAGTGGTTATATCAGGAGAGCTCAATATTGTCCCTATTGAAATAATCAACAAAACTGGATTGATATATTTAATTGAATTAGCCTTTCTAATGATTAGATCTGAGCTAGTATATGTATGTATATTTTTAATTATATGTACACAAACACATTTACATCCTGGGAAGATGTTAACCAGCATTTGTTCTTATTGAACTGCAGAAGGGACGGGAGAGTTGTTTCCTGTGCAAAATGCATTGAGTCTTGCCTCAGTTTTTATAGATTCATTAATTAGACACATTTTTACAGGTATGTACATGAATATCTAAAAATGGATATTCGAATTCTTTCACTAGGTTTGCAACTCTCACTTTCAAAACTCCTTCAAGAATCTAAATAATCTTTCAGTATTCGATGCAATTTTTCTGAATAATTCTTTTAATTATTCTAAGATAATAACTTTAAAAAGAAAAGTAGCATGTTGTTTCTCACTAACTCTTAGCAACAGACAAACTGTTGTATTGGCTGTAGTCACAATATCATTTCCCTCTTCCCCATTCCTTCTTATGGTTTTATCTCTGTCTAGTCTTTGCACTACTCTCTGGGGCATTTTTCAAGTCTGTCAGTGGACATTTGATCATTCTTTTCCTTAGATTTCTGTTTTTTTCCTTTTTTATTTCCTTTCACCCATTCTTCACTAACATGGCATTTAAATTACAGTGCTCAAATTAAAGTAGAAATCTCTGGGCTTCCATGGATTTGATTCTCATCAGTGTTTGTTGGAATTGTTCTCCCATTATCATTTTGCTACCTGAATTCTTCTTTCTTTTCTAAAGAAACAGAACTGTCCCTTACTTTTTTTCTCCCAGCTACTGAGCTCTTTTAAAAGCCTCCAGTTGCTTAGGGCAATATCAAAGAAGATTGTGTGTATCCTCAGAAGCTTCCTTCACATAACAGAAGAGGATCAAAACATAAAGTTACTGACAACATATCAAAGCAATACTGCAACATGGCCTGCTGGGAAAAAGTATCCTCTACAAGATTATTAAGGATGCTTACTAAAACAAGGAGTAAGGTAATCAGATTTTTTTTTTTTTTTTTTTCTGGTGACTGAATCTTATTGCTAACATATGTCATGAACAGAACAAGTATAAAAGTAAAATATTAACAGAAACAATGTCAGGGTCATTCTAACCTAAGGTAAGCATGGCTGAAATCAACTCTTCAAAGAAAAAGGAAAAAAAAAGGAAAAGAAAAAGTAACCTAGAATCAGCTATGTATGTATATCAGTTTATTTCTTCAATAAAAAGTACATTAAAATTGTATAAATAAACAGCAACAAAATATGCCAATACCTTTGAAAATTTCTGCTGGTTTCTGTTATACAAAATGATGTCAAAGATTCTGAAAATAATTTGATTGTGCATGTGTTTTTAGTAAGAAAATTATGCTCATTAATCTGCTAGAGATACTATTAGTAATCAGCGTGGAACTTTATTTTTCTTATGATAACAGTGCAGTGGTTTTATTATTTTATTGCTTGTATATTAGATATTTTTAGAAACCTTGCTGCTGTAGTTAATAAAATGACTCTCATCAAAAAATGGGGAAGGTACATTCCTATTTTTTATTGCCTATTCCATTCCATGTTCTTAGTCAAGATGTTATGAAAAACTAGGTAAGAAAAAAAAAGAGGGAAACTAACTTGAAGAAAACAACCCTGAAATTAGATGAATTAGAAATTATTCACGCTGGTGCAATTCTGTGGCCAAGAGAAGCAAGCAGAGTGAGAAAGAAATCTGGTGAAAATTCCCAGAATACTGATGGGGGGGGGGTGTGTAAGTTTCTGGGAAAATTTGAAGCAAAAATAAATTAAGTGGCAATTTTTTATTAAATTCCTACACAAACTTCAAATGGAAAACAGTAAAGCTTTAACAGTTATGATCTCTTTAACCACCTAATCACACTCATATTTCCCCTGGTTCTGCTACATTTATCTTCTGGTTTGAGGTAAACTCATGATCTCTGCTAATGTGTCATAGACAGCATGCCTTTTAATGAGCTCAGGCATATTTATAAAGAAGACAGCAAGAATATCAATAATAAAAACCTATGATAAATAATGATTAAATAAACAGTCAATAGTAACCTAAAGAGAGAAAGTGAACATATTATCAAAAGTAAAATCAGTAATAGAGACAAAGAAGAAAATTAACTGCTTGAGATGAGATGGGTAATAAAAGGGAGAGTAACATCATGCTGTAGAAATGCTTAACAAGTCAGTGCTGTTCACTGGTTGATAGACTTCAAAGTTAACAAAAAAACTACATAAACAGAAAAAAATATTTTGCATGAGATGTTATGAAGTATTACACACTTTGTCCTAACTACCAGCTACTGCTTGTTTTTACTAAAAGGTGAAAAGGGCTGTTTTGTTCACACTCTCACTAGAACTAGCATTAGCTGTACAAAAGGTCAAAACCCAGATAATAGTTACAGGGTGTAATTTTATTTAAAACATAAGATCTGCTCTACTTTTTTCTTATTATTACAGCAACAGGCAATGATCTGTACTTCCTGCAAAGCAGAGATTTATTTTTGAAGGTGAGGAATGAATAATGCAGAACTTCTTGGTTATGACAGTCTTGTAAACAATACTGGTTTGTGTAAGCTTTCTGTTTTCTCAGTTGTAAGTGGGTAACTTCTAAGTAAGTGCTGACTCTGAGCTCAGATATGCATGTTACAAAGACAGAATCAAGCTAATCTAGAAACATGTTATATTAAAATCAGACTTTTATTAAAAATCCCTGTTTTAATCTCACAGGGTAAGACCTTTAAAAAAAAAAAGCAAATTTTGAGAGACTGCACAGCATCAAATTCAAGTGAAACCTTCACTGTCTTGTTTGCCAAGTAAAATGGAGTGGCTTTGAGATCTCAGCATTCATAGCAGAAAGGAATCTGTGACCACCTGGTTTGATGACTGTTCTTTGCCGCTTGAGGCTATTCTACAGCTAGTGATAAGATTTTTGGTAAATTACTCATCTGCAAAACTGCTTGTTATTAATATGATTACCTTTGTCCTCTGTCCTATGAGTTTTGACTTTAACAGAAAGATTTTGTCTTCTTTATATGATTTGCCAGTATTTCGTTGTGGTTTTATATTTTTGGGGGTGTGCGGGTTTTGTTTATTTTGAAACTAATTAGCTGAATTTCAATTGCTAGAAAAAACAACTCATTATGTACAGTGTCATACTGGTTGCTTAAAAAACTGTTAATTTGTTCTGCTGCATTAGGATCTGGAAAAAAAAAGATTCTATAAAATTCAAACTCATTACATGCACATTACACATTTATGAATCTGACTGTATGCTATACTCAAAGTCAGAACTTTGTGTTCTGAAATACTTTTCCTGCTTCTCATCCTCCATGTTTATCCACTTCTTCTCTTCTTCAGGCAAAACAAATTGAAAATTACCTATCACATTATATGGTTTCCTTTTTTTGTGTAATAAGGACTAAACATAATATATTTTGCTTGGAAATGTCAGTGAAGACTTTGTAGTCATGATAAATAATTGCAAAACATGTTAAGCGAAAATGCTACCCTACCCTTACAGTAAAGAGCAACAGGAAAGGTTCCGTAACCAGCTGTCTTGGGATTACACTGTTGCCAAGAACACAGATAGTATAATTCCATCAAGTTTTCCTTGGACATACAATTGACTGGTTTGGAAACATAACAAATCTTATGAGATGCAAACAGCAGTGTGCACCCGTGCATAGGAACTCCAAGGGCGGCAACTGGTCTGCATACTTCATTCAGGGCCAGGTAGGTACTCTGGAACTCTGTCTGAAACATGTTATTTGGTTATATCTTGTAATTGCTGTTCTGATGACTTGCTAGGCTGATAGTGGGTGCAGAAAGAGTTCTCAAACTTTGGCTTTAAGCAAAAGTGAAGTATTTGAGGATGTGAGGGAAAAAAAAATAACACTACCATGAACCTTCTAAGACTCCAGTTCTCCTCCCTACTACTTTCCTTCTTCCATTCCCATTTTCTGGTGTACCCATGCAATCATTTCTCTTGGTAGCCCTATAAAACTGATTTGCATGCAAATACATTTGCAGTTTTAATTTCAATAGATAATATTTTCAAAATTGTTTAATCCTATGGATTTTTCAATTAACTTCTTGAGACAGATTTTTTCAACCCAAAGATCTTCAAATAGTGACTGGAGGAGAGTTAGGTGTCTAAGCTAGGGAGCAAACAGCTAGAAGGCAAGTATATCAGCATATTGTTATTTCCTGTAAGAAATCTAATATGCTTACTGACACTTCAGAGCCAGACAAAACTTTCCCTGCATTACCTTGTAGATATAAGGATCCCTGAAATTCCAAATCTGTTACAAATCCTCTCAGCTGGATATTTTTTTATGGGTTTTATAAAATTAGTTGAATGCTCTAGTTAGTTGATTACTTGACTAAGTGATTGCATCTAACTTGATATATTGTTGCAATTTTAAATTAACATGCTATAATTTACTCTGCAGTTAGCTGAAAATCACCATCTTAATCTAACTGATGTCATATGTTAAAGTTTTTCATTGGCCCATTAGGAACAATGCAAACATCTGTCAAGAATATAAGTAAGAAATACGTTTTTGTGGATATTTGTATTAGAAGTAAAGTCAGCTATGCTTTAATGAATCAAATAAATGCAGTTAAATCTGAAAAAAAAATAAAAACCTTTGTAAAAACCTAAAGCTACAAACTTACTCAATTTTTAAGCCTTTTTCCCCACTTGTCAGTGCAGTGAACAGAGCTGCAGCTGGTAATAGGGCCCCACAGTGTTTTTGTCTGGGGGAAAGTTAGGCCTGACGGGTTCATCCATATGAACTCCACATGCCAAGGCCAGCCAGAGGCAGCGCTAGGGACAGGGATGGGCACGGGTACCACCACATCATCACTGGGGCCAGGCTGGGGTTCTACTGAGCCAAAACGGGGTCCTGGCCTTGGGCAGAGGTAGTGTCACAGGTGAGGCTTGTCAGGGAGAGTGAGGCTGAATGGTGTCCTTGGTGCCCTGAGAGTTAGGAGAGAGAATTCTTCCCTTTGGATCTTAACTTAAACATCTAAGTTATACCTACCCATGATCTTCCTCTTGCTGCTTTAACTGTTCTTGTCTCTATTATTTTGATATGCAGTAAGGAATATTAAATACTGCATATGATAGGCATTTCACATTATCAGATATATCTTCTCCACATAAACGGCGCTATTTGCAAAGTTATCTAAAATCAGCCTAGCATTATTTCATATCTGCTTTGATCAACAACTATTAACTGTTTTCTTTCTGTCATAATAGGCTCCGTTGAGTGTCATTAGGGTTTTATTTTGTCATCTAAAGTTAAATGCAGAAGTGCATGCATGCTCATTTGCTTCTCAGTGTTTTTAATGGTCCACTGCTAGAATTTAATGAAAAATACTGCTATTTTGTTGTTTTGGGGGGCCTTGTACACTTGTAATAAGGCTTCATTCAGCCTTATTATTAGCCTTGCAGATACAGAATTTTTTGTTCAGGGCTTCATCACATAAGGTATTTACTACTGTAATCCTTTGTCAATGAGACTTTTTTGTCAATCCTTGTAAAACTTCAGGCTATATAGAAAAATTTGAAATTAGACTAGCACAAGATTAAATCAGAGAAAGATTAAATCTCAGTAACATGGCTTTGTCTGATATCCGTGAATACATATCAAGTTTTGTATTAATGTAAAACCTTTTCTGAAAAAAAGTGAAAAAAAAATACATAAGAATTCAGTTTTCTGTTTCAATAAATCCATACATTTCAATATGTTCTTAACCATTCACAGAAAAAAAAAAAAAAACAGAACAAAAACCAACCAAACAAACAAATACTGTATTACAGGAATCAATGTTGAAATTTATGATTTTAATGTTTGGTTTCTTTTTTTTTTCTGGTGCCATTTTCAATCCATTTTTTTCAATTCCATGTCTTAAAATTTGTTTCACTTTTCTAAGTGTTAGCGACAGTTTAATTCTTGTTCATACAAAATAAACAGCAAGCAGTCAGCTATAGACACTGAAGTTTCAGTTGAAACAAACCTTAAAGCAATTATCTTTTTTTGTTCCTTCTTGATTGGGGGGTGAGGGCTGGGAAGAAAAAAGATAAGACATACCAAGTCCATGACTTTGTTAATTTAAAATATTTGAAAAAATATGATACAGCCTACGTAGAAAACAAGGAAAGAGGCTGGCCTTGCTTTTTCCTTACATTGTTAATCAGTAGTACCATGTTCATTATAATTACTCTTGACGTGATGAGAAAGGATATAACAAATTATTTAGCTGGTTGATTTTTAGTCAAAAGAAATATTATCACAAAGTTCTTCCCTTAATTTTTAGAAGTAGTATTTATCCTATAACAGACAGACTCCACTGCTAGAAAAGTAGTATTACAATGTATCTTTCACACATCATCCTTCACCATCTGACAGAACTGCTTTCACATCACAGATGAAATATAATTTATTTCAAAAAACCAAGAGGTAGAAAATTAATCACAAAACTAATAGTTTACTCTCTTCATGAGGGGGAAATCTTAAACTCAGCAGGCTAACTGGAACAGTTGAACAGCTGTGTTGTGTGTGATGTGCCCTTCCCTCCCCAGTGCAGTATATCTCAAACTTCTCAAAAACTTTCACCTTCTGTATGAAAGACTTAAGGACGAAAAAAATCTTTTGTTTTTCAGAAGCCTTTGTAACAGTGAAGTACAAAAAATCTTTCTAAGTGAATATGAACAATCAAGAAGGCACAAAAGATGTACTCATGAAGCTCAGGGATGAAGTAGGGAGTGACTGCCTGTTGCAAAGACAGCTGAATTTATCTCAACACAAAGGGGAATGGAAAGCGACCTTTATTTTACATAATGACGTAAAAGCTGAGTGGATGAACTGGCTGTATAAATGGCCTTTCCTGAGTTGATCAAAAAATGTGTGATTGTCATCCTGAGCTAGCTATACCAGAATGGGGGAAATGTTTATGTGGCTTACCCTAACGTAGAGTATAAAAACAGCAAAACCAAAATGAACTTTGAAAAAAGCAAAGGGCTTGAGCTGGCTTCACCCCACAGATTCTTTCCTTGTAACTGGAGAACCCAGCATGCTGAAGACAAGCATATAAAGACTAGTAAACAGGAAGCATGCAAAATCTATAGAAACAGGGCCAAGTGGCTTGGGAGAAATACAGAGACAGCCTCCATGCACACAAGAACAAGGTTAGGGAAGACAAAACCCATGTGAAGCTGAATCAAACAAGGGATGTGTAAAGCAAGAATTGATCTGGGAGGTAGACAAGCAGCAAAAAGAAGACTATGGAATATATGTCCCTGTTGCTGCATGGGACAAGGGATCTGATGACAAAGTAAATAGAAAATTCTGAGATACTCAACATCTTCTTTCCCTGTCCTTCTCTGGTAAATTTGATGTTTGCTGTACAAAAGTCTGGAACAATGAAAACAACCTTGGTATAGAAGGATCAGGCTAAGGTACATTTCAACAGACTAAATGTACACAAGTCCATGAAACCTGCTATTGACCATGCTCTGTAAGGGTATGTACAAGGTGAGACTGCTTCACCGAGTGTATCCAGTCAAGGATCTTTTCAATGCAAATGGTGTAATAAGTAAACGGGGATGCAAAAACACTCAACGACAAGTAATAATGTAGACTAGGCCTAAGACTGAAAACTTCCAGTCACTACTTGATTAACCATTAAGAAACCACCTACAAGGCTTTGGTGAGGGCTAAGGTAATTTTGTAACTGACAAGAAGGAGGGAAAAAAAAAGAGGAATATGAGGATATTTGACAGGGAAACCTGTGGGACTGTGCAAAATTTAAAAATGAATGTTTAGGGGAATGGGGCTGGGGAGAAGCAAAGTGAGGAATGGACAGAAATGGGTATAAAAGGCACCACTGTGGCCAGTCAGTACTTCTGTCCACAGAACCCATTACCCTTCCACCTGATCACTGCAGTCTTTCCTATCTTCTTATGAAATCTTTTCTTAACTATCTGTCTGTGTAGCCTCACTCTACCCAACATGTGTGTGTTTCCAGGACTAAGTGCTAGCTATTTGGGGAACCAGTGTGAGTGGATGTCAACCACCTACAGGAGTGAGACAGAGAATGTCAATGCCTGGCCATTTGTACCAGAAATTGGAGCAAGTAGATTCTCAGCATGAGTAGCTGGAGATGCCACAGCTTTCCTGAGCATGTCACAGAATCATAGAGTCATAGAATCATACAATCATAGGATCATAGAATGGTTTGGGCTGGAAAGGACATTAAAGATCATCTGGTTCCAAGCCTCTGCCATGGCTAGGGGCACTTTCCACTAGACCAGGTTGCTCAAAGCCTCACCCAAACTGGCCTTATCAGCTGAAGAGGAAGAATACTTGGCTGTCCATTCTCATGCTTTAACGGAGTTCAATATGTAGCTAGCCATGTCAGTGTCCTCATTGTGTGTGTGTGTGCGTGTGTGTGCATGTATGTATCTGGGATGCATGTTTAGTTTCACACTAGTTGAACCTGCAAATGGGAAGGCAGCAGTAGTGTTTGAGGCCTGGGTGCCCAGGTGCACTAGGCAGGGCTCCAGCTTCCTTCCTCCAGGAGGAAGTCCTGGGCCTGGAGCTGGTGGAGGTGGTGGCTGCTTCTGACATCCCTTAACAAGACAGTTGTGCTGCTGTTCAGAGGAACTTCATTGAGCTGGAGAACCAGGCCAAGAAGAATCTTATTAATTTCAACAAAAGGAAAAGTGCAAGATCTTGCACTGGGGAGGAATACCACATGCATCAACAAAGGCTGGGGGCCAACAGGCCAGAAAGCAGAACAATAGAGGAGGATTGAGGGTCCTGGCGGACAATAAACTGACAGTGAACCCTCTTCAAAGGTGCCCAACAGCTTCCTGGTTTGCATTTGGAAGAGCAAAACCACCAGGTGACAAGAGGTGATCCTTCCTCTCTACTTAGCACTGGTTATGCCACATGTGAAGTGATGTCTCCAGGTCTAGGTGCTCCAGTACAAGACAGACATGGACATACTAGAGCCAGTCCAGAGAAAAGACACAAAGATGAGTAAGGGCCTGGGCCATCTTCCAAAAAAGAGAGCTTGAGAGAGCTGGAACTAAATAGCCAGAAGCAGAGAAGACTCAGGGGGGATCTTATCAGTGTGCATAAATTCTTGAAGGGAGGATGTAAAGAACAGAGTCCAGTGACGGGACAAGAGGCAATAGGCACAAATTGACATACAGGAAATTATGTTTCAACATCAGAAAAAATATTTTTTACATTTTGATAGTGATCAAATTCTAGAACAGGCTGCCCAGAAAAGTTGTGGTAAAGTCTCTGTTCCTGGAGATATTCAAGCCTGACAGGAGACAGTCATGAGCAACCTGTTGGAGTTGACCTTGCTCTAAGCAGGAGGTTGGACTAGATGATCTTCAGAGATCTTTGCTTATCTTAACTACTCTATGACCCTGTTATTCTATGATGATAGCCTAAAACAATAGTTTTTCTCAATATTACCAACTTTTCTATAATTTTATTTTGTATTAATCAGTGAGACTGGACCTCCATAGCAGTGAAGTTATGCCAAAAAGAAATGTGTAAAACAGGACACAATACCTGCACAAGAGAAAACACTGGGTATGCCATGAGAAGAACCCTAAAAGCAATCTCAAAGTGAAAATAAGTTAGGCACTCTGAAGTATATCGTAAATTGAACTCTGCTTAAAATTTTGCCTTTTCTAATTTGAGGCAATTTCTAATGTGTGCTTGTATTGAACATTGTCATTAGCTGATGACTTCATACCTGATAAATTATTTGAGTTATTGTGCTCTATTCTACTATTAACAACTGTCAGTACCAAATTTCTTGCTATTACACTAAGTAATGTAATGCATGCAAATATACACACATATATAGAAAATTTACATGGAGACTATCAGAAACTAATTAGTGGCAAATAAGATTACTGACCATGAGAGAAGAGTTATATGCAACCTATTTGAACTGTTAAAATTATGTTATATGGAGTGGAAAAAACAATTTATTTTCATTTTCATTTATGTACAATTTCATCAGTTGAACTAAAGGAAAACAAAAGGAGAAATAGTAACAACCAAAGATCTCAAAAATTGTGTTGTCTTCCAAAATTTTCATCATTTCAAACACGTTTCAAAAATCACATTTATAATCATTCAGTCTGTCCAATATTCATGTTCATAAACCTGTGTCATCAGGACATTTTTGATTGCGTCTTCTAGGATTTTTTTTAGATAACAAGGTAAACTTACTTTCGTCATGCAAGATATAGAGAAAATCACTCTACATAGTTGGCTGGCATTTTGCTTTATTCTGGAGGTGGAGATGACAGCTTTCTTTCACTGTAGCATCAGATGATAGGACCTGGGGGTGCTGATTGACAGCTGGCTGAACATGAGCCAGAAATATGACCAGGCAGCTAAGGCGGCCAACAGCATCCTAGCCTGTATCAGAAACAGTGTGGCCAGAAGGACTCAGGAAGTAATAATCCCCCCGTACCTGACACTGGTGAGGCCACACCTTGAATACTGTGTTCAGCTCTGGGCCCCTCACTATGAGAATTACTGAGCTGCAGGAATGTGCCCAGAGAAGGGTAATAAAGCTGGTGAAGATCCTAGATCACAAGGCTTATAAGGAATGGCTGAAGGAACTGTGATTGTTTAGTCCGGAGAAGAGAAGGCTGAGGGGGTACCTTACACTTCCAGGGACTAGGCATCTACAGCTTCCCTGGGCAACCTTTTCCAGTGTCTCATCACCTTCATGGTGAAGAATTTTCTCCTAATATCTGCTCTAAATCTCCCGTTTTTCAGTTTAAAGTCATTCCCCCTTGTTCTGTCACTACAGGCTCTTGTAAAAAGTCCCTCTCCAGATTTCTTGTAGGCCCCCCTAGGTACTGGAATACTGCCATAAAGTCTTCTCTGAGACTTCTCTTCTTCAGACTGAGCAAGCCCAACTTTCCCACCCTGTCTCCACAGCAGAGGTGCTTCAGCCCTCTGATCATCTTCATAGCCCTTCTCTAGACTTGCTCTAACAGGTCCATGATCCTCTTGTGTTAGGGGCCCCTGACCTTTAATGCATTACTACAGGTGAAGTCTCATAAGAGCAGGACAGAGGGAGAAAATCATCTCCCTCAGCCTGCTGGCCATGCTCCTTTTGATGCAGCCCAGGGTACAGTTGGCTTTTGGGATACAAGTGCGCACTGCCAGCTCATATTGAGATTTTCACCAACCAATGCTCCCAAGTCCTTCTCCTTAGGCTGCTCTCAATCCATTCTCTGCCCAGCTTGTATTTCTGCTTGCAACTGCCACAATCCAGGTGATGGACATTGGATTTACAAATATTTGTGTTAAAGAACACCAACATCTTCAGGTTTTCCTCTGATTACAAATTAAGCTGGAGTTATCTAAAGGTTTGTCAGTAAGCAAGTCAGTATGTCTAGTGAAAAACTGCCACGTTTTTTAACTTCAATATGTGGTATGGATGCGCCTCAATAAATAAAGCTACTATGATTTTCTGTGCTTGGTCTCAAGATATAAATGAAGCTTGATAAGCTCCTTGACTGGAAATCAAAGTGAGCATTTAGAACAAAAAATTGACTTTCTCGTAGCTAGCTGTGAGTCTTTAATACAGACTAAGAAGACAAGCTACTTAATCAACTATACTTAGTGAAGATAATGAAAACTCAATGACCTCACTCAGGTGAATAGGCTGCAGATCTTTGATAAAAAGTGGAGATTTTATTTTGTCCTACTTACTGAAGTAGATATTTCTTTTGGTGATCAACTTATCTTGAAACAACTGCTCTCCCCCTTTGTAGCATTAGCTGAAGGTAGCAATTATCATTTAGAAATAGAACCAATAGCTGAATATCACTGCTATTCTGCTTTCATTTAAGGCCTTTATGGCTTATTCTTAGCTACCAGAGTATTATGAATGTGAGTGATGATAACATGGGACACTGCAAATGAGAGTAGCAGAGGAGTGATTAGTCTTCCACCACTTCAGCTTTGCTAGAAAAAAGTTACTTTAAAAAAAGACTTCACTTTTTTCCTCTGAAACTTTGAAATGACTTCATCTCTAAACTTTATTTTGAGGGGAAAGAGAGGGAAGGATTTTCTTGCATCATCCTTACATATCCTTAGATTTCTGGAATTTGCGAGTTTGTGTTCTTTCATTTCTTGAGAATTCCCAGAAAATTTCAGTGAACGCTAGCATAAAGTCTCTCTTTTTGACCAGATATTCCTTCCAAACTAAAAGACCATTTAATTAAAACATAATTATAGATGAATTGCTTAAGAAGTTTAAGTTCCCTGATATGGATTGTTAGAATTATGAGGGTTTATTTTTTAGAGAGAAAGAGATGTTTCTGATTCCTGACTGAAAGTCAAATGAGATAATGTGTCCCTACAGCAAAGAAGGTGAATGGTAACCTGGGCTGCATTAGCAAGAGGATTGCTAGTAGGTTGAGGGAGGTGACCTTTACCCCTTATTCAGACCTGGTGAGATCACAACTGGACTCCAGTTCTGGGCTCCTCAGTACAACAGAAATGGACATACTGGAGAGAACCTGACAAAGGACCACAAAGATGCCAAAGGGACTGCAGCAGCTCTCCTATGAGGAAAGGTTGAAACACCTGGGACCCTGCAGAAGAAAAGGCTCTTAGGGAATCTCACCAATATGACGGTATGTTATCATTGATATTCCAGCTATGTGTGCAGGAATAGAAGTTGCAAACACATAACAAAATAATTGCAAAAACATAACTAAACTGTATGTTTGAAACATACCAATAACTTGAAAAGAAATCAATCAGATTTTGAAGTCAAATTCCATTCTGAAAAATCATGTCTCATTCCATGCCTACTCTTTGGATGATGCAATTGGCTTCCACTGAGTCTATATCTGGTTGCAGTTTTGGGGTATTATTTGCTTCTTCAACCACTCTGCATACTTCATGAGTCAGGCTTTACTCTGGCTTTCACAGTCCTCTGTAACACTGCACACTCAGACTTTGGACCACTGAGTATCACTGACACACTGCTATGTCAAGCACTGTGGCATGTAACACACAGCTTTGGCATGACACTGTAAAATCACTAGCCTAATAAGCACAGGCGTGATTCTCAGAGAATTTTAAACTCTTTCAAATGAAAAACTCTCGAAGAAGACCTAAACAGAATGATATTCAGTGAGGACAATACACTCTGAAAATCTTGGCTTGGTGACCAAGAAAAGCTTCTTGATATGGTCTTCCTTAGAGATATGAGTATAGGCTCTGCTGCTGTTTCTGTACTACACTGCTTTACTTAGCCAAGAGATGTCCTACTTCTGACCAAGTAGTCCTTTTCTAAGGACATAAGCCCACTCTTTTCTTAACCATTTTTCTCTCTCCGGATTTACTTAGTATTCCCACAGCTTTGATTCATTCTTTGTCCAGTACTGTGCTCTTGTGAGCACTTTTGTAAGGCACCAGTCTGGTTTTGAGGACTTCAGAAAGTCATGGCGAACAGTGGAGGAAGGAATTTAAAGGTCAGCATTGCCTCACTTTACACCTTGGAAAATTTAGTCCTGCACTTCTACTAATGTTCAGCATATGCAATATTAAAATTTTGACCTTCCAGTGAACATCTGTAGCAAGGCTTGTTGATATTAAATAGTCGATGCAGAATTACTCTAAGGTCAACTTCTTCCCACTTATCTACTGTTCTAAGAAGTACTTGTAGCTTTGAACATTGTTGCTTAGTATTAGCCTTCTTTCTTAAATATTTTTCTTGTTATTTGTGTCATTTACGATGCCTTCTGAAAAGTAATCCTATTTTTGTAATAATGCCTCACTTTACATTTGTTTAGAAAATTCTGCAATAATAGCATCTTCTCAGAAGATTTTTCTTTTGACTTTACTGCACTTTACACAGGTAAGATGACTACTGAAATTTCAGGTCTGATCAACACTGGGACAAACTACAAAAAAAAAAAAAAAGCAAGGTAACTCTTTGGATTTTCTCAATTTAGTCTTGGTAAGAAAAAGAACAAGGCCTTTCCTCCCCAAAATAGTGTCTCTTTGAGGCATATTCACAAAATGATTTTCCTTTTTTCCTTTGTCAGAAATAAATACTTACGAATGATTGCATTACATAAAAATGTGAAATCTTACATGGTAAAACCTGTGATTCATTAAATTCTCAAGTTAAAGAGGAACATGAAGGTTTCTGTAAGCTGGTGAGGTGAATGAATCATTAAGTAAAGAATGTGTCATTTGGCCAATTTAAAAGTTACGGATGTAGTTACATAGAAAGCTCATCTGTAGATCAAAGTGTCACAATATTTATTTTAAATGGTTTTCATGGACACTTCAAAATCTGTTTGAAAAATGCTTTTACTCACAGTCATCTGAAACCTGACTAGCTTTACAATAAAACTGAAAGTACTCTATAATAATACAGGAAAGGGGGGGGGGGATGGGCGGGGGGACAGGTTTACATATGTGATGTTCAAGAGACCCTTTCTATGTTTGTCTCAAAGCAACTCAAAAGACAGAAGGCACTGACAGCTCCTTACCGCTTGAGCAAACGGCCAGGGGCAGAGCAGGGATCACCCTCCAGGAAGGCAGGAGATGGTTTCCTTTCTGTCTGCCCTGAGGCCGCGAAGATCAACTGCCCAAAAACAGCGGCACAGACACTGCAACGCCTGTCAGTGCACAGCGTTAAAACCTGGGTTCCATAAGATCCTTCTGGCACTGCCTAGAACGTTCCAAGCCAGCTCATGATATAATGCAGGCTTGGAAATGAGCCTCACCTGTGGGAAAAGACAAGGGACCCTGACCCAATAAAAAGGCAAAACCGTCTTTTAGCAGTGTGGTTTGAGATCGTTTACATTGGATTCTGGTGGGGTCGCTGGTTACAAGGACTATAACCAAAAGAATTTCCACTCGCTGACAGAAGACAGTGCTGGACCCATGGGGTGGTGATCCTATCTCTGTTTTCTTTCCTTTGTTTTCTTTCCTTTTCTACTTTGTATCTTTCATAAGAATAAGAACCTACCAAGACTTTTGTTCCTCCTGACACATCTTCAGGAAAGTTTACAAAAAAAAAAAAAAAAATCAGTCCTTGTTTTATTTTTTAACCTCTGGGGGGCCTGTCGTTTTCCTGTGAACTGTGCAGAGTATTATGAAAGATAACTTCCCTCCACACCCACCGAGCAGGATGGGACAGCATGCGATGAGAAGACTGTCACTGCAGTCAGTTACATTAAAAAATAACTAACACTGTAAGTCAATTATCTATGATTAAAAAAGCATTTTTAAAAATAAAGCTATCAAAGTGTATTTGGAGTCTACTGAAATCTGTATCAAGATTTCCTTTGACTTGCCTTTATGCTGCATCAGGAATATTCTTCCACTGTTAAATAAAGATTGGCTTTATTATCACTTTGTACAAGGGCATGTAGTTACAGAACAAGGGGGAATGGCTTTAAGCTGAAAGAGGGTAGGTTTAGATTAAACATTAGGAAACAATTCTTCACCTTGAGGGTGGTGAGGCACTGGGACAGGTTTCCCAGGGAAGCTGTGAAAGCTCCATCCCTGTCAGTGTACAAGGCTAGGCTGATGGAGCTTTTGAACAACCTGGTTTAGTGAAAGGTGTCCCTGCCCATGGCAGGGGGACTAGAACTAGATGATCTCTAAGGTCTGTTCCAACCCAAACCATTGCATGATTCTCTGATTAGTTTTGCTTGCCATTTGCTTGCCAATATATTCAAAATATATTTCCCCTAGAAACAGGGGAATATATTTTAAGTATAATCAATCTATCAGTGAACTCAAACAAATTTTTTTCTCCTTTAAGATTATGAACAGTGTTTCTGTTACATATTTCGAATTAGTGACCTCTTATTTTCACATTGCCAGAACATTTTTATTAAACAACAGTTTGATATAGGCAAAGTATTTGCTGGATAGAAACAAGACTTTGCTTACATTTGAACTGTGACATAAAGAAACATTTCCCATTCTGTAGGTTCAGGTGCTCATCTTGACTGTTTCTAAATTTCATGACTGCTATAAAGTCACATGCCGTTTCTTATTTATCTTGTTAAAATGCATCAGAAGGAAAACTAGACCAAGGAAGCAGAGAGAAAGGGTTTGCAAGATACTGTTTGACATGGATGACCATGAGACCGGGACTGTAGGTCACAGCACTGAGTGTACTTATCTAGCAGTTCAGATGTAGCCCTACTAAAACTGTGTTATCTGTTTAAAAAAAAAATTAGGCTATTAATTTTTTTTTGCACAAAGTGTAAATTAATTTTTTTTGCACAAAGTGCAATTGCAGAGTGGTTTAATCTTACCATGTTGGTCAAATGTCTTTGTTGCCTGAAGCGTAGACTTCAAAGAAGGTCTCAAAGAAAAAAGTAATCATCTCCCAGGTAAGTAGTTTTTTGTCTATTAGGAAAGAAATGTACTGCAACATTATAAATAAAAAAAAGATGCAATAAATTATAGAGAATAAATTCTGAAGAAGTTGCATAGCTACTTAATTTGTTTGTAATGTTAGAAATGCTGTTTCAAAGCAAGCTGTATCCATTTGATTTGTCATCTGAATTGTTCCACAGTAGTGTATGCATCTATGTAGCAGCTTTGTCTCCTTATTAATTTGTTAGTACTGACTTCTAATAGTATGTAGTCAGAATATTGAGAAGATATACAATTCAGAAATGATAAGCTAATAAAGGCTTATTTAAGGTATATTAAGCCTCTCAAGTTTATACCTCAGATGCTGAATGTTCTACCATGAGAATAAAAGGGAATTCTACCTCTCACCCTTCCTCTCACCATCCCACTCCACTTTAATTATTCTGATGCCCTGATTAGATTCATAGAAGATATTCAGAGACGCTAACCAGCCTAAACTCTCTAGACTCCTTCATATTTAGTAAGGAGCTACTATCAGTTAATAGCATGCAAAAGACAAGGATGTAGAAAAACCAATTTAGGCTTCCACTGTAATTCTTTTTTAGTGATTTCTTTTATCAGTGTCAATAAAGGAAACCGGTCTTCCTAGTCTATAGTAGTTTTCCACTATCACATATTCCTTGTTAGTGATGAGAAGCAGCTAATGATTGAATATTTTTTTTCATTAAGGCTGAAGAGAATTATGACGAGAAATGAGGAAGCATAACTCAGAAGCCATCCTTTCTTAAAGAAAACTGAAACATATAAAAAGTTTTCATTAACAAGAATTTACAATGGAAAAAAAAAAAAACATTTTTGATGTCATTAAAAGCAAATTATAACATCACTTTTATTTGTCTATTTACTTAATAATTAGCTTTCTTCCTAAAACTAATTTTCTTCCAAAATAATTTTGGACTGATTAAAATTCATACCATAATTATGTCCATAAAAAAATCTGCATTGATCCTAATTAAAACAGTTTTCAGAAAATTCAATCAGTGGAATATTATCTGGTATCTACAATAGCCATGTTCATTCTAATCACATTAGTGCCTTTGTTAGTTTGTGCAAAACACAAGTTAGTGGTACTCATTTTAAGTGGTAGGTTTCAGATTACATCCATGTAGATCTATGCCTCTTCTTCATTTTTCAGACTCCTTTATTTAGTTCTGATCATCAATGGGAAAACAGAGCAAACACCTTCTTCATTATAAAGTTTAATTAATAGATCAGTTCCATTTGGTTTATTGCACTAATTAGCAGGTGTTGCGTAACAAATCTTAAATCTTTCCTGTATGTGAATGTTTTGGGGCATGTTATCTGCAGCACAGTATTACATTTTTACTTGTTTGTGCAACATTCAACCAACTAGCAGCTCAGTCCAAATTAAGGCTTATAACTGTAAAGTGTAAATATTTACAGTCATATTTTTTTAAACAGAATAGTGGAATATATGCACACACGTATCTGAGGAATGTGCACAGCAGTATCTATCAGCATTAAAATTCATTCCCTGTTCTTCATATTTTTCATCACTGTAAGGTAAGCTTTTCTAGTAAGAAACATTTAAGAATTCTGATTTGGGGTCCATAGTATTTTTATTTATCAAGTAGTGACTTCTAAACACTAACATTTTTGAAATGTGTCTTGTCATCATGAGAATTTTTTATTTGCCTGCATTCTGTTTTTTTATAATCTCTCCTAGTCCTCATTGTTAATGTTATAAGGGCTTTAAGAAATATTTTATATGAATTCTAATCATATTATTTATAAAAACAGTGTATGACTGGTGATTTTTCCACATACTCCTATTTATCATTATGCGGCTATTGTACCACTAGTACTCACTCAAATTATGTGAATTATCCTGGGAATACTACACCTTTTTCATATAATTCTGTTACTGATTTAGCTATTGTTTTAGCTTTAGGAAGAGGTGAAAGCATTTAATCATTGTATTTCTTAAAAGCATTAGAATTACATTTGAATCTATTTTCTGTCTCACTTGGGGTTTGTAGGTGGTGTTCTTAGTCAAAGGCGATGAATTACCTGACAGTGAGTACACCTGTGCCGTCATACTTCCTCCTCAAGATAAAAAACATCACATGCTTCCTGTGTGAATTTAACAAAATTCAGAAGAGAAGCTGGCCAGGCCACCTTGACAGACTGGCTCTGGACATCACCTTTACATCAGTATTAATAAAAAATAAATTGATGAGCCCAGACAATGATTTTCAGTGAACCTGAGAGCCTTTCACTTATTGCATTTGTAGTTGACTTACATACTATTGAAAAACTTACATACTGGCTTTTTTTTCAGCTTTTAAAATGTTCCTCCAGGATTGAGACACTTTTAGAGTCGGTGTAAATGGGAAGAGGAAGACAAGGGCAGCTGAACAAAATCATTACTGTCAGAAGGTGTTCTGCAACATTAAGAAGTTCAGTGCATAAAAGGGACTTGTCTACTGGGCTGAAGACAGTAGTAAGAGCTTTGGATTTCTAACAGGGCTTTAAAACTGTAAAAATAAGAGCAGATAACATTGTTATAAATATGAACTTCAAAAGATGCCTTTCCATCCATTAGTGCCAGAAGAAAATCTGAAAAGACCAATTTCAGCAATTTTTGTGCATTAAACAAAATAATACAGGAAAGAGAGTGGGTTGTGACACAACCAGGGTTACTTTATGTAGTAAGATTTCTGAAGCATGCTTCATTCAATCATTCTTTTGTATCTTGCATTAGCTGCCTCTTTTGAGTTGAGTAATATTACAGACTTATAAAAATTAGATTAAAAGACCCTTTGAATAGGTTAGGAAGTCATCCACTCATAAAAGGTGAAAAAGTTACAGCTAAGGTTCTGTCTGTGACCTTAATTTGGTCCTTTCATGTACATATGGTCTTTAATTGGATGTTATCTTATGACTTTTCCAGAAGCTGCCAACACCTTTGCGTATAGGGAACAAGCCGTGTTTACTTGGCAAGCAAAAAGTCAAAAATTTCCTTTCTTTTTCACTGATAAACACACACCTTATTTGTCACACAATATTCAAAGCACATTCAGAATACAGGAGCAATTCCTCCTGGAATTTTTGCATGTCCACCTTTATATAATATACAAGATTACATTAAACACTAGTGAATACATGTTAATGACATCCTTGCGAGGTAAGTATGCACCGTTCTCTCCACTGTACATATGAGGAACAACAGCACAGAGTTACTATCCTCTGTTTCAGAATTTGAGACATGATCTGATTTTCCATACTAAAAGCACCAAAAAACAACACAAAACAAACAAAACACTAAAATTTAACTGCCCAGAGTACAGGAAAAAAGTTATTTCACTACCAGCTCTGATTACATGTTTTGTCGGTCAGGGTTGTAAAAATGAGTTGTCTCAAGTATCTGAATAGAATTAATCTCACCTGTATATGAAGGTGGGGTTCTGACCCGCAGAATTTTAAATACCCAAATTAAGATACATGACAATTAAAGGCCTGAGTTCCTACTGTCTTCAGTGGAGATTAGGGTGAATTGTGTTTCCTAAATACAGGTCTTAAATGCCATTTGAAATATCTTAGGCTATACAAGGCCTCAGCTCATGACACAAATTCGTAGAGGACCTATGCCTGTCTGTATTAGCATCTGGAATCCAGGTCAGATTTGGAAGGGCATCTCAGTGTCATTGACGCTTTGGCATGCACAAGGCTGAAACCCACTCCCACACATTGTAATTGAAGGAATTAAGAAGAGCTGTTAGTTCATCCTAAAAACTACATAAGGAATCTCCTCAGGAGGATCCAGCTGACTGAAATTGTGGGTGTCAAATTCTGCATAAGTGAGGCAGGGATATATCCTATTTGTTTTTTTTGGCTTTTTTTTTCCCCTTGAGGTGATCAGTATTGCTTTGTTTCATCCTTATTTCTCAGGCAAATTCCTGATTCCAGCTCCCATTTTTCTTCTATTCTACACACATTCATCCCAGTACACTCTTCTGGCTTTTTAGCCTTGGGCACATTTTAGTAAAATCTACTTGACACCACATTGACTATTCATAGCATATATTTTGACTTCTTTGCCCATCTAATTCTTGTTTCACTCAGCTGTTTTTTTTGTTTCAAGCTTTTTGAGTCAGGATACTGCCTTTTTATCTTTGGCTCTAGTTCACCATCAGATTGCTGTACCTTATTCCCTCTTCCTTTCTATCTTCTCCTCAGTCTTCTTGAAGAATGAGACATATGGTTTCTGTCTGTAGCATTTTGTATCTTCAGCCTTGTGTTATCTCTTGTTCCCCATTATGAGAAGCTATAGAAAAGTTAATGAAATAACAAGTGCCAAGTGCTGAAAGCTGTGGCACCTGAATCCATTTTCAGTCAGAAGGAGCAAAATCAGTCGTGAATACGGAAGTCCCTTCCTTGCTAACATTCCTAGACTCATGTAGGCTGGTATTTTCTAAGGATAGATCTGACATGTAGCTTCTCAGGCAGAATGGCTAAAATTTGGTAGTTTTAGACTTCTCATGCATTACTGTCAAATAAAATAATGATGACTTGATAAAAGCTGTCAGTCTTGCCAATAATATACTTTCGTATCAGCTGCCAGAATCTCCATGAGAAAGAGAACAGAGAGGAATCTGAAGGATGCATTAACCAATACATTTCATAATGTCAGCATGCCTGCATAGAATATGGTTTTTTTCACATAAAAATTACCTTAATAAAAAAAGAAATAATTATCTTAGAAAAATATAGTCTTCTTTTTTTTTTTGCGGTTCTTCTGAATAGGTAGTTGCCTAATTACAGACCTATTTACAGTGTTATTTTTGATCTTATATCTGTCTGTCCGTTTACATAAAGCAGAGCACGAAACTGATGACTGTGCATCCACTGTTTTTAAGACTATTGCCCTAAGCAAATTTGTCTTAGAATGCTTTTGAGCTGTTCAAAACAGATCCAAAGAGTAAGCTACCACCTGAGCAACGTGATCTGTCAGGAGTTCAACTTTTGATCTTATCCTCTGGCCTTCATTCCTCTGTTGCTATATATGTGTATTCCAGAGTCACTTTCTCATGCTGTTATGCTGAAAAGGCATTTTGTCTCCCTTTGCTAGCTATATTATGTTCAAAGGTTCTGGTAGAAAAGAAGAAAAAATAAAAGATTTTTTTAAATTTTTTTTTTTACTTTCTGCTTTCCTAGGTTTACAGCTTCAGTTGCCAAAACGTGGCAATCTACACTGAGATAACATAAGGTTTTGTGCATGACTTCGTCGTGCTAGGCCAGAAAGACAGAGGTCACCCACAAGTCTGCTGGCAAAGGTACTATTCCCCTGTGCATGTCTTGCATATGCTGAAATGCTTTGAATGTTACTAAATGCCTGCATTAGACAGCAGAATAGAACCCAAGATTCTAGAAAGTTTTGGCCTTTTATCGTGGATGACTCAGAGTGGCTAAATGCTGATGTCTTTTTGTGAGCTGGATATGGACATGATTATTGTGATTAGTGAAGACCTAGTCAATATCATCAGTGAAGTCTATTGCATATATTCATATATTTATGAATAATAACAAACCAACAGCCTATAAGGTACTTTGAATTATACATATTTATTCAAAGTCAGTAACCAAAAAAATAAAGGAGAAAATTACTGGCAGAACTGGTCTGAATTTTCTAACAGAATGATAGGGATGTACTAGTGCAGTTCATGCACGTGGTGAGTGGAAAAGGAAGGTGCAGGGACAACTTGTGTCCTGGTGATTTGTTACATTGCACTTGCACTGTACAAACCCTATTTGTTATTATGTGAAATGGAGTTGAAGTTTTTTTATCTAAACTTTTGCTTTTTCATATCATCCTTCACCAAATTAATAGAATAAAAATAACTTAACCATGCACACAAGAAAGTGGTTTCATGCTGTTTAAATATATAACATGCATGTAATCTAAGGGTTGTTAAATATAATTCCTTTATAAAACTTTACATGTTTATATGACTGAACTTTTTTTCTGTAAAAAAAAACAAGTTTATGTGTCAATACCATGTTTAATTAAAGGTCATTTCAATTTAAATTTAATTGCACTGCTCTGTAAGAAAATTAAGACTGTATAACTATCACCCCAGCAACTTGAAAACTTGGGTGGGTACTTTTTATTCCTAGCAAGAAAAAAAAATAAATATGAAAGGAATATTCTGTGAAATTCCTTATGGGCCAAATGCTGATCTGCAAAATACACTTATGTGCAGTTGGGTGTATAATCAGAATAATCAAACTAAGCAATCAAGCTGTCAGCCAAATACACAATAAAAGGAGAGCAGTCATAATTAGGTTTCAAAATCTACTAGGGATCTTTACATGTAAAAGAATCCTTAGCACCACCCAGATCAACAGGACTCTGTTGCACTGAAAGATCCATCAAAATGTACACAGGTAATTCAGGATTCACATTTAATTTCATTACCTCTTTTTTACTTACGTAATGCAGAATTCAAACAAAGGAATTGGCATACTGGTGTCCGCTGTAATTTGCTTCACTTCAACATAATTCGGCTAGGTGATATAAACAGCTAATACTTTGTGTAATGTAAAAGTTGTTGGTGCTTTGCATATCTAGAACCTTGCTGCTTTCTGTTACAGGATCAAAGAACTGATATGAAGGGAACATTGTCACATATCTCCTTTACATTAAAAAAGGATAGCTAGCTAGAAGCAGAACTTTTATTATGAGCACAGAGTAGTCCACACAAGTCCATAAGGGGATGAAACATGTTTGTGAATATGCATGTGCTACCGAATTCAAGCTTTAAAGGTTACATTTGAGAATAGTTGCAGAACACTACTAAGAGATGTAGAAGACCAATTATTTTACTGAACAGAGACCTCTGTTTTCTTACTCTTTTACACTGGTCTGTTGGTTCTGGGGAGTTGTAATTTGTTTGTTTGTTTGTTTGTTTTTGTCAATAAACTCTTTCTTTACACTTATTTCAGTCACCATTTTTTTATTTCTTTCTCCTACCCCCACCCCCAGACATTATTTAAAAGTTAAATGAAACCTTGGTGTACATGTTCTTCTACTTACAGTGAGTTAATCTTTTATGGTAAATAAGAACGTGTATTCCTTGTGCAAATCAGTAATACTTATGCAACAAATAATTTTGCTCTGTGACTTTTCAGAAATGGATCCCAAATTTTCAGACAATAAACTCCATATTTTCAAATTTTGCTGCTTTGTGTTACAGAGATAGGGTTTCTTTTGCACCTTGGCTGACTCTCTTCTCTCTGTGTTTCCAGACCTTCAGTTTTAACAAAAGTAACAGCTAAAATTTTGCTTACAAGAGCATTATTATTATATATCAGATTGCAGATTGGAGTTTTCATTTTTTCCTACTCATGTTAAAATGATTAAAGTTGGTTATTCAAGAGAGTGGGATACTTAATAACATGGATCCTTGTAAAATATCTCCAAGTAAAATTTTGACTATTTGGCTTGCAGGTGGAAAGTTTTAAGCAGTTTTGATTTGATTTCCCTTGAAAATTAACGGTTTTGTTCACAAAACATAACATCTCCATGAAGACCTAAATAGCTGTAGTCTTGATCTGGCTAAAAAGTCTACATTTAGATTTATAAAACATACAGATTCTGAATTGGTTTGTTCAAATAATAGATGTAGTATTAAGACAAAAAATGTACTAAGAAGGAGAAAAAGCAATCTAAGTCTCTAATATAGTATGATGGATGAAAATGCAGAAGTTAGACAACATAACAGCAATTACAAAATCACAGAATCACAAAATAGTTAAGGCTGGAAGGGACCACCGGAGGGATTCCAGTCCAGTTTCTCTGTTCATGCAGAGTCACCTAGAGCACATTACTGAGGATTGTATCCAAACAGCTCATGGTTACCTTCAGGGAAGGAAATTCCACAGCTTCTCTGAGCAACTTATTCCAATGCTCAGTCACCCTCACAGTAAAGAATTCTTCCTCATGTTCATGTGGAACTTCCTGTATTTTAATTTACACCCGTTGCCCCTCATCCTATTGCCTGGAACCACGAAGAAGAGTCTGGCCTGCCCTTTTGACACCCTTCCTTCATATACTTGTGCACATTAATCAAATTTGCCCTGAGACTTCTCTTGGCTAAACAGGCACAGTTTCCTCAACCTTTCCTTGAATGGGAGATGATGCAGATACTTAATCATCCTAGTAGCCCTTTGCTGGACTTGCTTCAGGAGCTGCATGTCTCTTGTACTGGGGAGCTCAAAACTGGACACAGTACTCCAGGTGAGACCTCATCAGGGCTGAGTAAGGGGGTGTGGGTGGGATTATCTCCCTTGACCTGCTGCAGTGCTATTCCTAATGCAGCCCAGGATACCACTGGCCTTCTTGGCTACAAAGGCACATTACTGGATCACGGACAGCTTGTTGTCCATCAGGACCCCACCGTCACTCTCCTCATAGTTTTTCTACAACAACAGGTCAGCCCCCAGCCTGTTCTGGTGCCTGAAGTTATTCGTTGACAGATGCAGGATCCTGGATTACCTTTGTTGAGTTCTTTTCTGCCCATCTCTATAGCCTGTCTAGATCCTTCTGAATGGCAGGCCAGCACTCTGGTATTAACCACTTCTCCCAGGTTCATATCATCAGCAAACTTTCTGAGGAAGCACTCTATCCCTTTAGCCAAGTCATTGATGAAGAAATTTGACCCAATAGCTATTGGAGGGCACCACTATTTGTGGGTCTCCAACTAGACTCTATGCCACTGATCACAACCCTCTGAGACCTGCCATTCAGACAGTTCTCAGTTCACCTCACAGTCCACTTGTCCAGGCCCCACTTCCTGAGCTTGCCTATGAGGTTGTCATAGGAAACAGTGTCCTAAGCCTTGCTGAAGCCCATTTATCATGTTCTAATGAAGAAAACCGCACTGTCAGATTAATCTTCTGTTTCTCCATTTGGCATCACCTCTAGTGTAATTTCAGCTGAGAAACACAAGAGTATTTTCAGTAATATATGTGAAGATAATAGTGAAAAGAAGGGAAGGGCAATGATGATACATCAGAAGACAAATGTATACAGAAATTAATAAAAAAAAACAAAACAATTTAAAAACAAACTGATGACTTGACAATGCATTGTATATATATCTGTATATATGTGTGCATCAAACTAGTATAAAGGTGGACAAAAAACATACTTTCAAATTTCCTGTTTTGCCTGGTGACTCTTAAAGAAAAATGCAGATAACCCTGTATCAGAGACAGATCACCAAGCTATTCCTGTTTTTTTTCCCTGTTATTGCATGGCTCTTGTATTCCAGTCCCCCTCAATAATTCATACTCAGAAGAAAGATGTCTAACAGCCTAACACCAATTTAACACCGATCTATAAATTTAGCCATTTTCCAGTAATGTGGGACCAGTGACTGTAATCCATTTAGACAGAAAAATGTACTGAAATGACTTGCTGGGTGTGTTAGTTTAGAATGTAAAAGATTCCAATAGTTTTCAGTTGAACTCCATGTAACTCCAGTGAATTGAGCAGAGCCTGGCAAGACTAACAAACAGATTAGTCTCCAGTGGAAACAGATATCACTCAGTACCTCCCTGAATTGCAGCCAAGATCAGGTGTAGTGTAGAATCTATTTTACAAGCTATCAAGCTTCTTAGCATGCATGGGAACCTGTTTGCTGCATGTAAGTGTTAACTGATTTTACGAGATGGCAGGATAACAGAGCAAAATCTTGAATTGGCGTGTTATTAGTAATTATTATATTGCACATCACTTATTTCATGGAAGCAAGCAGAATGAATGAGGCTTATGGAAAGGGCACATGTATCTAGATACTATTCCATGCACTAAACTTTCCAGTAACATTATACCAGACATGTTTCACACTGTCCATTGTACCAAGTATTAGGAATTCATGGACTGCTTCAGAAAAAAGTCCAGAAAATTCAAATTTTATTTTACTTCAGAGAAAAAAAAAAAAAAGGAATAAAAAAAAATTATACACTCAGCAGAAAATGAAACAACGTAAAAGAAACAGGATCAAATCTTAGTAACTACAAAATGTTTTTTCATCATTACTTAATACTTGTTTATATTAGCAACTAAAATTACTTATAAGCTGAACCCTGTAAGTCATATTTATATCCAATTACCATTTTAAACTGACATTGTGCTGCCAGCACAGACTGTATAATAATTTCTACAAAAGCTATGTGCAGCACTGTAATTTGCAGTTTGTGGAGCTCATAAAGCACAACATCATAGCTTTTTCATTGTGAGAGTGACTGAGAACTAGCAAAAGTTTCCCAGAGGGATTGTGAAGTTTTCTTTCTTGTAGATATTCAGAAACTGTCTAGACATGTGCCTGCTATCGATGACCCGGCTTGTGCGAGGGAGTTTTGGAGAAGGGGAGACTGAGGGGTGACCTTATTAGTATATATAAATATATAAAGGGGGAGTGTCACGAGGATGGAGCCAGGCTCTACTCAGTGGCAAACAATGATAGGACAAGGGGTAATGGGTACAAACTGGAACACAAGAGGTTCCACTTAAACTTGAGAAGAAACTTCTTCTCAGTGAGGGTGATGGAACACTGGAACAGGCTGCCCAGGGAGGTTGTGGAGTCTCCTTCCCTGGAGTCATTCAAAACCCGCCTGGACACATTCCTGTGTAACACTATCGAGGTGTTCCTGCTCCGGCAGGGGGATTGGACTAGATGATCTTTCGAGGTCCCTTCCAATCTCTAGCATACTGTGATACTGTGTGATACTGTGATACTGTGAGTTGGACCAGATGACCTCCAGAGGTCCCTTCCAACCTCAACCATTCTGTAATTCTGTGAGAAACACAGCCTGCTAACTTCTTACAGTTAAGCCTCTATTTTCATCTTGGCTGATCCTCACCACCTGGACTAGTTTTCTCCATGGTTGACATAAACCTGAAAAAAAAACAAAAGACAGCCAGAAATGCTACATGATGAACAGCTCCTAGCAGAGCTGTTAGCACTGTTTTCCCATTTCTAAAGTAAGTGTTGGAATAAAGATGAAAATTACATGCCTTTATCTCCTTAGGACCAGTTCCATTTTTTGTTTTCCTGTTATAATGCATTCTTAAATGTACTTGCTCAAGATGGAATCTTTTCTCAGAAAGATATTTTGCATCCAAAACCCAGGGAGTACCTTTACTGCCAGGCTACAGAATATAGTGGGAAATGTCAGTCTCATATTTATGAAAAATATTTATGAATATTAAGTGCTCACAATGGTCAGAAGTAACTATTTTCAAGTCAGTAGCAAAATCCAATTATTGATCATAACTGGTTGTCTGGACTGTTTACAGAAGACTACATATTTCATATTTAAAGAGTTGCTAAATTGTGCAAATAGTAGCTTATTTGTGTCTTTAAGTGGAAAGAATGTAATTGTTCTACTTTGGTGAAGGTATTGCTGGAACTCTGGAGCTTTAGGAAAAGTTACCATCATGAGTTTTGGGGAAAGTTTTATTTTTCATAGAAAATTACCAGTCTAAAGAAGATAGCTCTATAAAAACTAGATTTATATTGCATGGGAATGAGATTTGCAGGCACAGCAACTCTGATCTGTTATGAAAAATAAGTTTTTTCTGACCGATCTGCAGGAATTTCTGAGTACCAGCCCCCTGATCACAGCAGTCTACTGAATGTCTAATATACCAAATGTCTATGGCAATAGTTATACCCCCAGAAATATGTTTTTCAAACCTGGGTGCTATCTACCAGTAGTTTCAGAAAAGACTGGTTAGAAATCTGGTATAATGATTACTGGACAAATTTCTATATGGTGTTTCAATTCCTTTGCAATATTCAATGTGCAACAGAAGCATCTAATATATTTTCCAGATACTAGTGGTAAATAATGAACTTAATATTGTAGTTCATGAGTACTACAGCTCTGTCCTTGTAGAAGAACAAATTTAAAATTTTATTACTTTTTATTGCTCTGATCTCATTTTTATGTTCTTCTATTGTTAGACAGTTATTTAATGCACACATTCTTAAAAAAGTATTGCCAACTTCTCTCAAGAAGATAAGGGAAAAATAAAGTCTTAACCTAAAGTGTGGAAAGTGATTCTCATTGCCTCATAAATTTCTCTTCTGCCAGTACTGACTAATTTCCTAAAACATTACTTTGGGGGAATTATCATTATAGGCATGTTTACTAGGTATATATACATTTCCAGAAGAAGATAAGCATAGTATGTTATGGCACCTTATAACCACGCAGTCAGAAATGGTGATCCTCAACCTAAACTTGCAGTACGATATTTGTTTTGTCTAAAAGCCTGAGTATCTAGTATTTGGGAAGCAATTGTTGCTGAAATATTGCTGCAAACTGTGGAAGTTTCTGGTGGAATAACAAAAAGCTGTAGTCTTGGCTCAGCAGTAATCAGTATACATGGAAGAAAAGTTGTCACTGCCAATAAAGCTTTTAGAGATTTTCAATAGGCACAATGTCTAGGAGAATGGTCCACAATAAAGAGAACAAACTCGAATACCAGTTTCAGTTTTGGGCTCCTCACTACAAGACACTAAGGTGCTGGATTGTGTCCAGAGAAAGGCAACGAAGCTGGTGAAATGTCTACAGCACAAGTTCTGTAAAGAGCAGCTGAGGGAACTAGGGGTTGTTTAGCCTGGAGAAGAGAAGGCTCAGGGGGTACCTTATCACTCTCTACAACTACCTGAAAGGAGATTGGAGCAAGGCGGATGCCTGTCTCTTTTCCCAAGTAACGAGTGAATGGACAAGAGAAAATGGCCTCAAGTTTCACCAGGGAAGGCTTAGACTGGATGATAGGAAAAATTTCTTCACCAAAATGGTTGTGAACACACTGCCCAGGGAAGTGGTGGAGTCAGCATTCCTGGAGGTATTTGAACTACATGTAGACGTGGCTTTAGGGACACGGTTTAGAGGTGGACTTGGCAGTGCCAGGTTAATGGTTGAACTCGATGATCTTAAAGGTCTTTTCCAACCTAAATGATTCTGTGATTCTAAGTTACTACAACTTGTTTGTCTCAAAAGGAGCTCTGACTTCTTTGGTGTTGTCTGACTGGTGACCCCAACCACATTACCAGTGTCAAGGCACTGCAAGCGCCCATGGATCCCTGCTGCCTGGACACTAGAGGTGTCAGGGCCTCCCTGGTCCTGTCAGAGCAGGGACTGCCAACCAAGGTCTGGCACACTGCTCCAACCAGGGGCAGAGCAGCCGGGCAGCACCAGGGCACCCCAGCCCCTGCCTGGCACTGGGCACTTCCCTGGAGATGGGCCAAGGCTGAGCTGGGATATTCACCTGCAGGGGGTGTCCCTGGAACTAAAATGAGGTCCTGAGCTGTGGCCAGCATGGCAGGAGGCCCAAGAGGCAGGGTGGGGACACCAGGTCTGGTGGTGCCTCCAGGGCCCTGACAATACCTTGGTAAAACAGACTTGCAAGCCTAACATCTCACTGAAGTAAAAGTGCAGTTCAAGTTTATTTGTAATTTGCTATAATCTGATCAGGCTCTCATTTCCTTAAGGAAACATAAGTGACCTTTTCATATTTTAAAATTATTAAGGAGCTTTTTAAAAGCTGAACTTTTTTAAAAAGCTGGAGCTTTTTAAAAGCTGATTTTAAGAATATTTAGTTTTCCAAGTTACAAAGGTTGAAAGAATCATCTATTCTAACTTCATATCCTGTTATGATGGGATTTTGTGTTTCATTAAGAATAGCTTTAAAGCAAGCACATTAATCGGTTCTCTATAAATGGCATTTATAATGCTCAGTTTCAGGTTTGAGGAGAGAGATAATGTTGTCAGGAGGCGGAGAACATTTCCACTAATGAGAAATTCAGTGCACACTCTGAAATGGCTTGATAGACATGCAAGCTGTCTCATATTAAGGGTGACATATAACATCTTTTGTTTGTTGTGTTTCCTCTTTTATCACACATTGTGTTTTGTTGTAAGGTGAGCTCAGCAGTATGGAGAAAGGCCACCTACTTGCTCACTGCTGGCTGTCACATACTGGATCCATGCGCAGATCTTTGGAGTCAGAGGAGCAACAGTCCTCTCCTGAGAGAGTAAAACGGAGTGGGAGGACTCCCAAGTCTGTATACAAGTGTGTATTCCAAGAACTGGAAGGAAACACAATATAAAGATGAAGAGGTGATATACAGAGAGTTACCAGAGGTCTGCAGCACACTGCTTAGAACTGTTCATGACTCAGCAAACCACTAAATATTGCTGTACTGAAAGCAAGAGTGACATGAAGGACCTGTCTCTGAAGCAAAACAGTGGGCAGTGAGGACTTCTAACACTGCTTTCCTTTTGATTTGATCTGACCCAGCTGATCTGAGCTTCTGTTCCACAGGAGTCAGCTTGTTGTAGTTTATCTTCCAATAAAATCTAACATCAGCAGCTCAAGGCTTTTTCAGGTTTTTTAATATCATCACTTCAGAGAAAAGTTATTGCTGTCCACAGATGAATTTGAGATTTGTGATCCCTGAATATTCAGCTATGCATGCCAAAATGAATGCTATGGAATCTCTTGAAGATATGATTGATTACATTAAGTAGAAGTCAATAGAACATTCTTTGGTCACACACACACAAAGGTGAGATTTATTAGCATCCTTCTTGACTTAATGAATGCTTTTAATATGTATAAATTAAATGCTGCATCAGTATTTTTAAGCATATATGATTTAAAGGGAAGGTATTAGGACCTACAAATTAAACTGCTTGAGAACATTACCAGATTACAAATACTTAAAACTAATATTAGAATCCTAATACGATTTTCTCCCTTTAATTTAGTGGAAAATTGAATGCTATTGAGAAAAAGAAAGAAAGAAAGAAAAAGAAAGAGTGAGCAATTTAGCTAATTTTATTATGACATGCTATCAAAACAGAATTTCTTACAGGTTCATTTTCCTGAACAAATCCTTTTTTAAATGTATCAGGATTATTAGGTAGTATCCCCCCTTTGGTTCATTATATTCTGGTAAAATATTTCATAACTTTTAACAGGAAATAATCAGAACTTGTTTCTTTCATGTCTTTTTAGGTAATGGAACAATGAAGTGATTGCAGGTTGTATAGACCTCTCAGGAGCAATACTAATAATTAGAAAAAAAGTTAAATATCTGGCAGAATAGGGATTTGCAATTAAGTGTTACAGATTATTTCTAAAATAACTTTTTTTCCCACATCTAATGTAAAACAAGAGACTCACTAAAATCTGCTTTCTAGATTATACTTTATTCCCAGTAAATTAAAATAAATTACTTACAATCTTTCTCGTGAGTGTTGAGAAGAACTGCACTGAATAGACAATTTTGTTACATCCTTTTTGGTCTTTTCTTTCTAATGTCCCAGTTTGTGATGACTAATCAGAGGAACAACTTTTCAAATTACTGGGTTAATTCATCCATTCTAGCCATCTATAGTATATGAATATTTATCTAAGTGTGAGTTAGAGTAAATTCCAGAGACACTGGCAGCATTCTTTTTTGTCTTACCATCAAGATAATCATAACCCAGTCTTGGATTTAAAGTCCTTCACCATGAAATTCCAAGTAGATCAATGAAATGTTAATGAATTATGGATATAAACTGGTATTTGGTTACTGTTGCATTGTCTTGACTTTGTTAGGTTGTGACAGACCAAATGGTAAAAGAGTTGATACAGTTTTCCAGTTTGTGCCTTTGGTAGTTTTGTATTTGATTGAAGGTGACAAAATGCATTACTACCCAAGTTCCTCTCAGTATTTTTAAACCGCCTTCCCCGATTAAAGTGTCTCTGTATCCAGCTTCCTTTTTATGTGCAATTCTGTCTTTGACCTGTTTTCATATATTTTATCTTTTTTTTTTTTTTTTTTTTCCTAGTGGCTGATTTCCATTAATATTTTATGGGCCAGTTTGAGGTATTTGTTCCTAGGTGGTTATAAAGTTAACATAAAGTAAGCCGTAATTCTCTGTTCTGCCAGTATTTTATGAAGTTGGCTGAAGGAAAGTTAATGGTTGATATTTTAGATACTGTAAGACTAAAATATTCCTACTTTAAACAAGTTAGTGATTTCTTTCTAATATTTTTTGTGTTGTCAGCACTCTTTCACTGACTTGCTTTTTTTTTACGTAACAAAGCAACATAACACCAATATAACTCTATGGCATAAATAACGTTCTTGTGTTTCTATACAAAACAGTTCCTTTGCTTTCTCCAGCAGTTTGTAAGAAGGTATGACAGACTCCTTCTGCAGCTACCTGCTGGAGAATCTGACTCATAGTGAAGTAGAAGTGGGAGGGGGCATTCTTTTTTTTTACTTTCCTTAGAAGCTATGTTAATACTAAATTTCCAGAGAAGGGCTAGAATTTTACCTCAAATGATGGTTATTTAAAGGGCATAGGACCATTCCTTTAATGTTAGATATCTGGATAGAAGAGACACTATGAAACTCCGCTCAGAGAACTTGCAGAAACTTCTTCAGCTATTGTAGTATAAACTTTAGATTAAATCCCTTCTCAGTCCCTTGAGAGCGGTGCATATCCTGCACACACCCTTGCAGTCACAACAATATAACATCCATCCATATTATAACAGGCTGTTAATGAGTGCTCAACTTTTGTACAGCTTCCTTCCTTTTTCTCCCTCCTTAATCCTTCAGATTCAGACTGAAAAACAAGTCATAGAATCACAGAATCATTTAGGTTGGAAAAAATCTTTAAGAACATTGAGTTTAACACAGAACTGCCAAGTCCACCACTAAACCATATCCATAAACTCCACAGCTCCACATCTTTTAAATACCTCCAGAAATGGTGACTCCACCACTTCCCTGGGCAGCCTGTTCCAGTGCTTCACAATTCCTTTGGTGAAGAAATATTTCCTAACATCCAGTCTAAACCTTCTCTGTGACAACTTGAGGCCATTTCTTCTATCCGTTTGGAAAAGAGACTGACATCCACCTTGCTACAGCCTCCTTTTAGGTAGTTCTAGAGAGCAGTAACGTCTCCCCTGAGCCTCCTTTCTCCAGGTTAAACCACTCCAGTTCCCTCAGCTGATCCTCATAGGACTTTTCTCTAGACCATTCATCTGCTTTGTTGCCCTTCTTTGGACACTGTAGCACGCCAGTGTCTTTCTTGTAGATTAAGCTCTCGCCAGGCTTTTGCCCTAAATATTTTTATTGGAAATTTGGGTGTGGTGCATTGGGTGCAAGAACAAGAGTGCGGATGAAGATCCACTATACAATCCTCAGTCAAAATACAGCCTAAATATTCCACTTTGTCTTTGTGAAAAAGGTAGTCTTCTTGCATTTGCAAAGAAATCTGCAATTTCTATAAAATATCCTGCATGCCCGCACATGAGACAAAAATCAAAATAAAAAAACTGTTTCTTTTATAATTATTATAGTAACTTTATTACAGAAATCGTTACCAGATAAATATGCAGACACTGTTTCAGATTAGATCTTTTATTTATTCATTCAAATTTTGATGAAACATTAAGAAAATTCTTTGCTTCTATGAAAACATAAATTGGCAAACCCCCCTTGATACTCTGAAAACATTGCTTTAGACATCAAAAATACTGTAGAAACTTTTTTGTCTTTTGGTTCAACCCTGTGGCCACCTTTGATGTACTTGAACCATCGTATTAAATGCACAATTATGAGCTACTTAAAAATATACTTGTTTTGTGGCCCTTAAAGACCATCTGGATTGAAAGTGCAGATTAAGAAAGTAATTTATGCTCCTGATAGGATCAGGAAATGAGTGTCAATGGGGTCCAGCAAGCCTCTTAGTTGAGGACTGGATAATCAAGCTTTCAGAGCTCCCCCTGCTACACCTTGATACAGTTTGGTTGCAGTCTTTGTACCTCCTGTTGCACTACTAAAAATATCAGAGACATACTTCTGGCTTCAGTTCAGCTGGAGTCAAAGTCTGCACTAAATGTTGTCAATATCCTGTGAAACAGTATACTGGCTTAGAGTACAATTAATCTGTCTTAAGATCATTCAGATCTTGAGCTGATGTCTTGATTTTAAATCAGCAGTAAGGAAGCAGCATGCCTCTACAACCTTGTAGTTAGTTCTGTCATTAAGAGATGAAGTTATAGGCCTTGATCAAAGGATTGGGTTTATATTTAATGGGGAAACACTGTAATGATCCCAGAAGCCTGGAATTCATCCTAGCCCTTTAGCTGAGCAATTCATCATGAGACTTCTGAGTCAAACACATATATACATATACATGTCTTCCTTCTCTTCTAGTCTGACTCTTCCTCACAATGACTCTATGCTGACACTGCCCCACAACTCTTTTCCACAGAAAAAAAAGCTGCAAAAATAAGGTGAGAAAAAATTATATCCCACCCTGCTGATGAGCATTTTAATGTTTGAGCTATCACATAAACATATATCACCCTTATGATGCCACAAAAGTGTTCGAAGAGTTCCTTTGTATCTGAGGGTGAGGCTGCCAAGCCATGACTTGCCACTGGGAAGAAGCAGAGTATCAATGAAATAGAGAGGTATGATTAAAGACATATTCAGTGTCTTTATTAGCCAGCTCTCGGTTACTTCTGACTCATCATGCCATTTTGACAGAAACATTGTGCAATTGGAAAATGAACAAGGAAAGACCCATAACTTTAAATTTCTTGTTGCAAAGCTATGTTTTCTGGATGCCCATTATTATATTCTGATATATATTTTTGTACATATAAGGAGACTATAATTCTCTCGTTTGGAGAAATACTTTTAATAGGACAGGTCATATAGGAATATATTTCACGATTTTATTTTTTCATCTGTCCTGCAGGTTAAAAATGAGGACATAAATTTCATTGTGTGAGTTTTGATAACTAAATCTGTTTGAGGTCTTCATCCTTGTCTACCTATATAGTCAATAAAGATGATCAATATAGTTAGCGGAGTTGAGAGCATGATTCTTCTTACTCTAAAGCAGATATCTAAACCAAACTAAATGAACCATAACCTAAAAGTGTCTTTTTTTTTTTTTTTTTCTGGTCTATAAGGGAAGTCGGTCTACTGTGACTGTCATCTCCAGACATCTATTTTGTAGTCATCTAAAGTCTAATTAGTTTAATCACACTCACAATATTTAAGTAGCTGAATTTACGTGAGTTCAATCATGTTCCTGCTTTTTTCCATTCAATGTTCTTGAGTATTCCTTTCTAATTTTTCACTTTATTAGGTAATAGCTATGAAATGAGATTGAGAGAAGACTAATGGACTGGAAATCAGAGTAACTAAAGCTGTAGAAGATCAAAATATGTGTAGATTTGTCATATGGCCTATTTAATTAAAAAAATATTTTCAGATAGCTAAATCTTAAGCTTTAAAAATGAGATTCTAAAACTTGGATTTAAAAACTTGCAAAAAAGCTTGGTATAAGAAAAAAAAAAAAAAAAAGACACTCCAGAGAAAATAGATCTGTAAAGCTGTCAACATAAGACAAAAAGAGAAAGCACTGCAGGTATATAAACGTGCCAGTTGAAACTTTGGAGGTTTCTCTCATCTGGGTCTCTGTCTAGTAAGAATCTGAGTTCCACATGGTGAACACGCACACAGTCAATGTGATACCTCTTCCCTTACTACATGAAAGATTATTCTATTGAAGAAAAAAAGTCAGTTAAATCTAGTCTCAAAGTAGAACTGCTATTACTACACATTTCTTGGTATAAACTTAATAGAACTTTGTAAATGAAGTACTGCTTAATTCTCTCTTGTCGTCTGGTTCTTCTCAGTGTAAGGCGTAAAAAGCTTTTTTAAACAACACAATAAACCTGATAACATTAAATTAAACTTTTACTTTATCTAAACATTAAAAATCCATTTGGTTTTGGTTGTTTGGGGGGGTTGTTGGATGGGGTTTCTTTGGTTGGTTGGTTGGTTTTTGGTGGTTGTTTTTTTTTTTTCCTCTGGAATGTATTCTTAAATACTATAGAAGAATAATAATTATCTGTAGAGGTCTGATATATTTAAGAGTCTATCTCAGGCTGTGAAACATTGCAGCCAGCCATTAGGTATCAGGAAGTGGCTTCCTCCCATCATGTATTACATCATCATGAATTATTAATCATTATTATTAAAACATTGATCTTGTGTCTATGAAGTGTGTGTTAAGAGACTAAATATGTCATCTTCAGAAAATATTAACATTCTTTTCAGCTACAAGAAAGGAAGAAAGAAAGAAAGGAAGAAAGAAAGGAAGAAAAAAGAAGGAAGGAAGGAAGGAGGAAGGAAAGAAAGAGAGAGAAAGAAAGCAGGGAGAGAAAGAAGGAAAGAAAGAAAGGAGAGAAAGAAGGAAAGAAAGAAAGGAAGAAAGAAAGGAAGAAAAAAGAAGGAAGGAAGGAAGGAGGAAGGAAAGAGAGAGAGAGAAAGAAAGAAGGGAGAGAAAGAAGGAAAGAAAGAAAGGAGAGAAAGAAGGAAAGAAAGAGAGAAAGGAGTCCTTGAAATTAAGTTTTGCTCACACTTTGAAGAAATGACTCTATTCAGTAGTGCCCTTTTTTTTGTAGCAAGTAAAATAGCTCCTGATGAACTACAGATCTTCCATTTGTAAGTAGTGCCTATTAAATTAAGGGTTTAGATCAGGAATAATAATTTAACATGAAAATGCCTACAGCCAAACTGCCAAAGGTTTTGCTATGATCTTGCAATCACAGTTGATTAGCCATAATAGGCCTGTAACTTCAGCAGCAAAGGAGATCATTTGCTGAATCATACAGATACTAAACAACTTCCATAAAGATAAGAAAATGTTCTTTAACTTATGGAGTACTGAATAACTTGTCTAAAGACTTTAGTTTTTCCTAATATTAGAAAATTACTGTTTTCTTTCTTCAGGTTTTACTATTGAATGCAATGTATTTTTCACTAATTGAATAATGTAGTCTTAGTTATAGAGAAGTAAAATAGAAAGTCAGGCTACAAAATATTCAAACTGTGCGGTGCCTTTTTTTTTAAGTAGTGCATTCCTATCTATGTGTAAGATCAAATGAAGATGACTTTCTTCCCCAGGCTTAACCAAACAGCTCATCAAGGTTCCATTTTACCTCTTAAAGAGAGGCACATGAAATTAAATAAATTTCATACGTACTTGAAAGTTGTTATTTTTAAAAAGTTTGAAGGTAGAACTTTGGGAAAAGCAAAGGAAATGGCTGTCATATTTTTGCACATGTCTAAAGGATATTTCAGAAATTACATTTACCACTGAAACCAGATCCTGGCAGCACATGAAAGACAACAGGAGGACAGAATTAAAATTAATTGTATCCTTATTCTTAATTGGTAAGGTACTCAGAAGTATAACATCTGGATTGTACTTCTTGCAAATTTTAAGAAGTCTAATAAGCAATGCAGAAATGTACATAAACATGTACATTTCCTTTATTCTCATAAAGGGAAAAGGGTAAAGAAAGCATTTGTTTTAATCTATGCCTCTACCTTGGCTTTTTTTAGGCTAGTCTTTTAAAATAACTGAATAGCCAGAATTTTTTTTTTTAAATTAAGATATATAGACCACCAAAATAAAGAATTTCCCTTCATCAGCAACCGTTCAGTTATTCTTTACTTCTGTATTACTGAAGATACTGTACACATAAGTGAGTTGGCAAAGTTACTTTGGTCTGAAAACATATGTATGTGAATAGGATACTCTGTTCTAATGAACTGAAAAGTATTTGTCAAGAAAACACTGCAAAACAGGTATAATATATATGCACATATGTAGCATGCTAGATTATTTTCACTCTGACAAGTGCATGGGTGGAAGCCTAAGGAAAGCATCTGACAGCTCTTCACAACATACCAGTTTCAACTTCTCACTGACCTTTCTTGAATTTCTCTATATTTACAGAAGTCTTATACAAGGTGACCCAGCTGTACGTACCTTCAATACAGGTAGCCAAACCCCCAAGAGGAGCAAAGACATATTATAGTGAAAGATGGTTATAGATTGGTCAGGTCAGTTAGATCCTCTTAGTGAACTCCAGACTGAAATTATTTGAAGAAGCTGTAGTTGTGCCTTGTATGTACACGAGAAGGTAGAAATAAGGAATCTTTTAATAACAAAGTCAGTCTAATAACCACGCTTACTTCTTTTGACATAGAGTAGCAGAAGAAAGAAGTCAAACAGGACTACTAAAATGAAAACTTTTGGATTCAGGGAGCCTTTTAGTCTTCAACCTGGGAATTAATCACATCAATGGGAAAAGTGACTGAAAGCCCTGTTCTAGATCCAAGACTTTTGAGTTCTGAATTATGAACCCTGCATGAATTCCATTATGAAACCCTAGCAGAACACCTAGGGTTGTACCACAACAATAACATATTAAATGGAAAAGATTATTGATCAGGACAAGGGGGAACAAAACACAAAATAGTTGAATTTGACAGCATGAGCTCCAATAATTTTAAGTAAGTTTAGAATTAAAAAAATGTAACTAGCCTTCTCAAAAAAGCAACATTCATTTATAGGTGTTTAATGAAACATAATGTGCCCAGTGACAAAAAAACCCAAACAAATTAACACCCAAACCTGCAGATTCAGTGAAATATAGTGGAAGAAGATGAAAAGATGCTTTGGCCTTCAAACCACTACTGTATCTTTTACCTTCTATTTGCTATTATTAGTAGCTGTTTTCTGCATCACAAATTTGTCTTTATGATCTGGGCCAATAAGTTTCTCACCCAAATAGAAGCCAAGTATACTACAGATAAAGCCATCAGTCTTTGGGGTATTTTTTTGCTCTCTTCCTAAAATAATATTAGACTTTCTGAATTACATGAAGTCTGTTGGAACAATGCCTGTTGGGTGCATTATAAAAATTGTATCAAAGAATATTATCTTTCCAAAATTCAAATTGGACTTTCATTTCTTTTAAAAATCTGATTTTCAGGAATTAGGAATTATCCATAAACTCTCATAAAAAGTAAATACTTCCACAATGATTCTGAAATAAAATAATTTGCAATACAACAAACAAAATGGTCAAATGGTAAATATACAAAATAAAGTGAGATATCCCAAGTCTGCCAGGAATCAAAATGTAGAATCATTTCTTCTCTTTTTTTCCTTTTTGAAAATATTTTAAATTATAACTATTTTGAAACACTTTTTTTTCTAATAGTCAAATACTTTCTTTTGGTCTCATAAATACTTTTTTACTATTTGATAGTATTTTTACATAGTTCTGAAAATGTGTTAATGAGAAACCCTCTATTTTTTCTGCCAAAATAACTTTAGAATAATCTGCATAATGAGTAGATCTTTGCAAATGGGTTGATATATAAATGCCTTATATTATTAAATTCAAATGTAAATATGCAAATATGTATGTGCAGGAAATCCCTAGTCCATTTGCATGTAAGAAGAAATTCCTTGTTTTTGAGTCAGAACTATTCCCAAAATCCAGAAGCAATAGCATTTAGACATATTTCCAAAGCATTGCGTAAACTTTGCCACCCTAGAAGGGAAAGAAAAGAATCTTCTGAAATCCAATAGAAAAAGATTAAGATTGGTGTTATTGCCAAAGATACTGAAGTCATATGCAATGCACACCCAGTATTAGGTTGGTTTTGAAATATATGTCAAAGAGCATAAATGCCATGTGACTGTGTGCAGACATGCAGACATGCAAACATTGATTTGATTTTAGTGGCCTTTGAAAATCATCTGAAGAATGTATACTGATCTTCATTCCACTTTGTAACATTGCTAACATCCATATTTCATGAGTAAAATTTATGTTGGGAAGAATGATGCCTTTATTTACATTTCCAGTCTTCCAAAGAGAATGACTCTGCTTCTGTTAGCCTTTTATGTCACTTTTTTTTTCTCTGCGTATTTTACGAAGGCTTATGTTTTCCAGTTTCGTTTCTCCATTTTCAAATTCATTTAGAAAGGTTGAAAAGTGCCCACTTATTGAAAACAGGGCTATGTATATAATATCATCATACACAAACAATTGCAACTATTTTAGACATGTTCCATATCTGTCTTCAAACATCACTGAAATTTCATTAAGATTAGGCAGTTCGGGAAAGATCTAAAACTAATAAAATTAGTTTCTTCATAACAAATTTTAAGCATCTTTGACTTCAAGGTGAAATTGATGACTTCTATATTTACATGCTCAGCATTATAACTATGCAGTTTTATTCACTTGTCCTTCTCAAATATTCTCCACTTACTCAGTGCTATTGAAAGTATCTTACCCACCACAAAATTAGTGATGTATGTATTGGAAAAACTGGAAGGCAAAAACCAGTACATAATTATTGTAGCTGTTAGAAATACTAAATATTCATAAAGTCCACTGTGAGATAAGTGATTTATGAACATACTGGTCAATCTAAATACTCTAAATACTGACAAAATGGAATTAATCTCTATCACAATTTTTCTCAATTAGAATTTCTCCACCAAGACAGCTGTCTAAGCTGTAAAAGGTGGTACACCTGGAAGCTACAAGGATTATTCCTTAGTGCCAGTGTGGGTTCAGTGTGATGTTTGCAGGAGTGAGAGAGTTGGTGCGTCATGAAATAATATTCTGTCTGCATCTGGGCATATGTTCTTTCCAGAACACACAAAGTGATGGGAAGAAGAAAGAGAAGAGGAAGATGTGAAAATGCAGTGCAGGAAATGAAAGGGAAAAGGAAGGGCAGCACAGGAGGAAGGTGAAGGGCAGTGCAGGACAGGGAAGGGGAAGGAAAAGGAAGGGGAAGGGAGGGTGAAGGGAAGGGAAAGGGAAGGGAAGGGCAGCACAGGAGAGGGAAGAGAAGGGAAAGGAAAGGAAGACAAAGGAAGGGAAAGGAATGGAAGTGAATGGAAGGGAAGGGAAACAAAAAAAAAAAAAGAAAAGGAGAAAAAGGGGAGAAAGGAAGAAAAAAAAGAAAAATGTAAAAAAGATAAAGAGGGGGAAAAGGGAAATAGGAAGAAAAAGAAAGGGGAGGAGAAAAAGAAAAAGGAACAGCTTTGCTATTTCTGTAATGAATCTGGAACATGGCCAAAGCTATGTAGAGATTGTAGTGACAGCTTTAAACAACTCTCTTCTGTCCTTTACTTTTATCCCTTTTCACCCAGCAAACCATGACATGAGAATAAACCTGAGTCCACATTTGCAATTACTTCATTAATGAATAAACAAGTTATAAAATAGACTGCATTAAGAACTAAAGACTCTTTCTTGCTTGCTTATCTTGAATGTGTCTATATTTTTGCAGCTCCTCCTTTGTCATATAGCTGTGTCTATATCCTAGAAAAGCTTAGTAGCTCAGTTTGCTTTGGTTTTCATCTCAGTTGAAAAAAAGAATCTTGAACATAGCTAAAAAAGACAAAAATCTGCAATCTATTTTAAAACAAAGCAGTAAATCAGTATATTTGCTGCCTTTACTATATTTTATTTATTTTTTTTTAGTAAACCTCTGAGATGTTAATATTTTGTTTTCAAAATCTCCTATTTTTCAGACATTAGTCAATCTACTTCTTCTTTTAAGGCCTAAATCCACATAGAAGGAAACGATGACCTAATTAAACTAGACATAAAATGGAAGATGCTGGTATTGTTTGTCTTTGCAGTTCAAAAAAATAAAAAACCTTTTAATTTATTTTTCTTTTTAGCCATGATCTGAACTAGTTAATTTATACTCTACAAATTACTTACTAACAATAATAAATTTTAAAGTTATTTCTGTGCACAAAATATGTAGATCCTTCTTAGTACCATTAAATCAGGAATGGTATCCTAAGAAAGATTTAGCTACTTACACCATTTCAGAACAGGTGTTAGTTGTCATTATTCTGGTTTCCACAGAATTGCAAAGCATGCAGAAACTAGACTTAAACATAATCTACTGTAAAATAGAGCTTGACATTTCAGGAACAGATATGGCTGCCTGACATTTTCTGCTAAATAGCCTTTTTTAAAATTGCTTAGAGCTTTTGGGCTTTATTTTTGCTGTTTGCTTTTCTTAGTGTTTGAATAGAAACAATTCAGTTACTTCCTAGAATGCCTTTGCATTCTTGCTAAGAAAAATCTCATAAGCAACTAAGCAAAAAACTCAAATGATTTATGAATGGATTTGATACACTGAAGTGGGATGATTCCAGCAGAAAGATGCCTGATACTTTTTTTCTCTGGTAAAGCAGCTGGAATATATTTACTTGAAACTTTCTGATGATTCTCTGAGTGTTTTCTGTGCTCTCTCATCACTGTAAAAGTACATCCATACTGCTCAAAAAAAAAAAAAAAAAAGAAAAAAAAAAGAAAAAAGTGCCAGACCCATGGGGCTGAGTAGTGGATCCCATTCTTTCATTCTGTTTTCATTCACTTTTAGCTTTTTTCCTGGTGTGGTTTTGGTTCATATCAACCAGTGATATCTGAGATTGTGCCTAGAGACAGCTCAAGGCATCTAAGGTGTCCAAGACCATCCCTGACTGTGGAAGGACCACTTATGTACTAGATAGGGCTTAGGTACTGTCCGTGGCCTCATGTTGCACAGTGTTAAAGCAGTCCATGTTTAGTCATCCTCAGGGCCAGACTGTAGTGTCTATTACATCTCTGTAATTGGCATAGGCTGAGCAGCTGTCATGGAGCTTAGCAAAACTTTACTGATGCTTTTTTTTCTTGCCAAAAAAATCATTTTGATAGCAAGTTCACCATCTTCTTACTGCTAAGCAAGCTACAAAGTGTGGGTAGGAAGGAGAAAAGGACAAACTCAAGTGCAAGTGGCCAAGAAACAGAGAGATGCTGACAGTGTTAAAGTAGGAGTAAAAGGAGCAGAAGAGCAGAAAAAGCAGAGCAGAAAAGTGAACCACAGAGGAAGTTTGCCTGAGCTGCTCTTTGAGCAGAAAAAATATTATGAACTGCTAAATATGCTGAAAATTTGGACTGCGGGCATATGAAGTAAGATCATCCAGAGTTAATGGACATTTGAATATTCTGGTATTAAGCTCCTTGTATCTCAGATGGGTATAATAGTATTCTCCTTCCTCAGCATGATGTTGTGTATGCAAAATAATGTTTGTGAGGTACTCAGATACCACAGTGATGTCTATACCACAAAAAATGTCCCAGAGGAAGTTTCATTTTGAATTCAGTGCACAGTTAAAATGGTGTCCTTTATGTAAGATATGGATGACAGACTGAATGATGACGTTAAAAAATAATTGGCTACCTAGCCAATTTCTTTGTGCCTATATTCTTTGTCCTTTAGCCAGAATTGCCCCAAGGAAAAAGGAAAAAATAAGTAGTAAAATAATAACTAAAAAATAAATAATTAAAGGGTTAAATAATTGCACTCTGTATCATAACATGTATGTCAGTGAGTTTAAATTGAAGTCGCATAGGAAGTTCTAATCTGATATTGCTTGGCTTTTGAGTATTTAGCTTTACACTGTTATTAGATGTCTGTTTTCAATATTTTTCATCCATGTTAAGTTTCTTCTTTACATTTATATATTTTATATGTGAGTTGCATCTGTTCACCTGACCAAATCTGGGAGAGGACATGATTGACATTACCTGATAACATTACTATACAAGACCGTCCCCTGCAGATCAGAGCACATGAATATTTTTTAGTTCATGTGATAGCCCAGGTGCTCAGAAACTGCAGACAAGACATTTCTGCTCTTGGAGAAAGGGATACATAGGGTTTATGTAGCCCTAATAACCACATAGACTGAAGATTTTGTGGTGATAAAAATGTTGAATAACATTTTGTAATTGTTGTTCAAGGAAGAAGCCTACTTATTTTAGATTCAACCAAGTTTGTGCTGAACAGTATCCTTACTATCAGGGTCCCTGTTTGCATGGCAAAATCCTTCTCTTTGAGGGTACAGTGAAAAAAATAAGCAGCTCAGCAAAAAAAAAAGAATCTGTAACAGTATACAGGAATAAAAAGAAATACAAATTCATTTTTAAGCCCATGAGAGCAAAGTCTGTACTTTTTGTGTTTGTTCAGCATCAAATACAATAGAGCCACAATCCCTGTTGTGCTCTTGGGAAAAACAACAACATTATTACTATAAAACTGTCGGTGCCTGATTATATTTGCAGTTTTTGTTACAGTTCCTGTTCAAATTATAAGAATGACCAGAACTCAAAGAAAAAAAAGTAAAAATTGTTTGATTTCATCAGTTTTCCAGTCACAGCCTTTTAAATTCTCTTTACCTCCACAGGACAATGTGTTCCACAATTTCAAAATTACTTTGAGATTTGTGAGTGAGTTATGAGGCTTTAGAGTTATACACTACCTTCATATTCTCTTTACCTTTCAGAGAAATAGTGAGGCACCAATTAACCATTTATCCCAGCCATTTGACAAAATAATCTCTAAAGTTATAGTGCCTCACTTTGCAGACAGACAGCAAATTATAATGAAAGAAGCTCATTACGGTTTCTTAGTATCCATCATGACATAGCACTGTGTTAAACAATAAGTGAAAATGATGCGTTAGGGGATTTTAAGCTAGAAAAGTGGGGGAGGATGTAACAGACTGCTTCTTCATGAAAGAAGTGCTTTGTCCAGCATGTTAAAAATGAGCTACTTGTTGGTGTGCAGAGCTGGCACCAGACAAATTCTTCAGACCTCACATTTTCTTAGCTTTTCTTTGTCTCAGACACTGAGTGGTATTTGTAACCGGAGTACAGATATATGACATTCTTCTTGTGTCAAAAACAACAATAAGAAAAATAATATTAAGGGAGAATAGCATTTTGTAGCTGTTTACACAGAGGAGGAGGAATCTCTTCATTCCAGTTTATTAGAGATGCTAACCCAGAATCAACACAGTTTTGGCCTGATTATAGGAGATGGTCTTAGATTAAAATTAAATTTGCAGCTAATGCCCTTTCATAGTTCCTTATAGTGACTGCCTTTTTTTTTTTTTTCTAATTTTAGAATTACAAATACATACACTACTTAAATAAACATTTGCCAGCGTAATTGTTTTAATTCTGGGTGGTTTGGAGTTTTTCTCTCCTTCAGCACTGCATGACTTTCAGAAACACTTCAAATTCCAATAATTTTATGAAATCTCTTTTTTGCTTGTAATGCATTACTGGGAAAAGTGTTTTTATATGGTGAACAAACAACTGTCTCAATTTAAAGTTCAAAGTTTTGTGAAAAGTCAAAATTGGCTTTTGTCAATTAAAGTGTTCTGTTTCTGTACCTACTATGTCCTCTTTTTTAAAAAATATAATTTTCAATGAAAAAACTAACAAAAGTGGACCTTTCCTTATTAAAAAGCTTTGGTTTTGACACAGAAGTATTTTCTTATCATCATTATTATTAACACATTTTCCAACAGTCCCAAAATTCCCCCTTTCATGTCCAGAAAAATTCACTGAATTAATTCTAAACATGAATGTGCACATTCTTGAAAAGTCACCAAGCAGGTATGTGCTTAATGAAAAAGCTGTTAGCAATTTATTTCTGCCCTATTTCTGTACATTTCTGTTACCCTGTCAACAGGAAAACAAAAAAAACCCTAAAACTAAACAAAAAACCAACACAAAATACCTTCAAACAAATAAAGAAAAAAAAATGTTTCATTTGTTTCAAAAGAAGAATAAAGAAGAGATAACAAAAGCCTCTGTGAGACCACAGACGGTACTTCTAGAAATTTGTTACAAGGCAAAATGCCCGTAAAGCCCCAAAGATTTCCCCCAATTACTTCAGATACTGGAAATAAACACAGTACATTGATGGCTATATTTATGAGAGTCAATGCTGGTCAAATTCCTCCATCTTTTGAACCATTGGAGGTTTCATGCTTAGATCAGTGTACAGTTCTCAGTGCAACCTCTATCGAGAGGTAATTGAGACTCTTTGGTGTGCCTGCAATCTTCTTAAATGCATTAAACAATCAATTTTACATAATATGAAGTGTATTGCAGATTTTGGGGTTTAAAATTCCTTAGCTATACTGAAGACACCACAAGTTATTTTTTTAACCTATCCAATATTTCTTAAAATACAGATTATCACATAAAAAAAAAAAGAAAAAAGAAAACTGGCATTCAGGATAAAAAACTCCACCAGATACCTTTACTGAAGTGTGAATTGAAAAGTCTCTTAAATAAAATTTTTAATTTTAAATGCTGTTACATTTTGACAAACATCATATAGTCAGACACTTAGAATAAATAGTGTCTGTCTGAGTTCAAACACTGAAGCATGTATATTTCTTTTTATAAATGTGTATTTCCTTTTGCGACAAGGTCACCCATGTTGCTGACTAACAGTACACCAAGCAGCCAACCTTTTCTATTATTAGCTTTTTATTCCAAAAAGTTTAAAGTGGAATCTGATGAAGACCAGCATACTGTTTTAAGAGGAATAACAGGAGTAACAACTCATCTTTTAAAGGTGATGTGGTATTTTGTTTCAGAATTACAGAAGCCAGAGTTTTATTCAGTGTTCTTTGTCATAAATTCTCTTCAGTACCACCAGGAACATAAACTTTCTAACATATGATCTTTGTCTGGTCATTTGGGTGAATAGCCACGATATATTGAGCTGAAACACAGAGCTAAAAAATCTGTCCTATTGTCCATGTTTTTTTTTGATTTACACTGAGCAAAAATTTATTGATATAGACTATTGATAATTAATTAGATTATGTCTTAGGTCTCAAAAATATTTCTTAGGTTTGATCTGTGTAAAGAATAACCTGAAAATGATGATTTGGTCCACTTGTTAGCCACAAGATAGGTATACCTGTAAAGATTATGGAGCAATAGGTATCTACACAACATAGTCATTTAAAACTTTTCTCTTTTTTTTTGTCCTTTGGAACCAATGCACAAATTTGTGAACTGCGGCAAAAACACATAGGACATAGTCAGATTTCACAGCCTTGCAGCTGGGTAGAACAAATGAAAACTAAAGAAGAATGAACTAAGCCTACAAATGCATGTAGCCCAAAAAAAAACCCTGCATTTTTACTTTACAGAATTGTGAACCAAATACAATGAGTGACACGATAGTAGGTAACTATTATTATTATTATTGTTGTTGAAGTTGTTGTTATTATCCTCATCATTAAAAATAACATTTTAAAAAGACTTATTAAAAAAAAAACAACAACAAACCACAAATTATTTTGTTGAAACCTATATTAAAAAAAAAAAATAATGCTGATGTCTCAGAAGTTTCTTGCTTACATGCAGTTGTTTACCAGGTTTCTGTTTGCTTACTTGTGGTTTTTACATATTTTAGTGATGTTCCAGGGAATAATATTATTCTAAGGATCCACAGGCTGGGTTTTTCTTTTTCACTAGTAATATTTCTTATAATAGTTGAAGCATTGAAATATGTAAACATTTTTCACGGGCCAGCGTTGCAGTTTGAAACATTGAGAATCAGGTTAAAAGCCTACACACTAAATAAGACTTGTCCATATTTCACAATAATACCCTTTGCTCTGACCACAGTGATAGGATGCATTCATTACGCTTTTGAGTCATTTTCTCACCAGTGATACAGGATAGACAAGAAAATGTACTAAGAGGGTAACAATGTGGTGTTTGATTAGAATAGAATAGTTAGGGTAAGAAAGGACCTTAAGATCATCTGGTTCCAACCCCTCTGCCATGGGAAGGGATACCTCAGGACACCTCCCACGGGCAGGGACACCTCCCACTAAACCATCTCACCCAAGGCTCTGTCCAACCTGGCCTTGAACACTGCCAGGGATGGAGCATTCACAGCTTCCCTGGGCAACCCATTCCAGTGCTTCACCACCCTAACAGTAAAGAACTTCTTCCTTCTATCCAATCTAAACTTCTCCTGTTGAAGTTTTAACCCATTACCCCTTGACCTATCGCTACAATCCCTAATGAAGAGACCCTCCCCAGCATCCCTATAGGCCCCCTTCAGACACTGGAAAGCTGCTATGAGGTCTCCACGCTGCCTTCTCTTCTCCAGGCTGAACAGCCCCAACTTCCTCAGCCTGTCTTCATACGGGAGGTGCTCCAGTCCCCTGATCACCCTCCTGGCCCGTCTCTGGACTTGTTCCAACAATTCCATGTCCTTTTTATGTTGAGGACACCAGAACTGCACACAATGCTCCAAGTGAGGTCTCACGAGAGGAAAGTAGAGGGTCAGGATCACCTCCTTTGACCTACTGGTCACGTTCCTTTTGATGCAGCCCAGGATATGGTTGGCTTTATGGGCTACGAGCGCTCACTGAAGCCGGCTGATGTTCATTTTCTCATCGACCAGCACCCCCAAGTCCTTCTCTGCAGGGCTGCTCTGAATGTCTTCTCTGCCCAACCTGTAGCTGTGCCTGGGATTGCTCTGACAGTGCCTGGGATTGCTCCAATGATTGTTCATAAGCACAGCAGAATATATATAAAAAAAAAAAGGGGCTGCCCACGTGAATTCTTTTTAAAAAACATCTGATGATGACATCTTTTTCTGCACTGTGGAAAAAAACCTCAAAAAAACAACAACACCCCCCCCCCCCCACCAGAAACACACAAAACCCTGAAGAATTAGTAACAAAAATAATGTGTGTGTTTGTTTATTTAGGAGTATAACATTGCTTTACTAAAAATCTTTTTTTCTCTGTTATGTATTTTCAAACTTTTACAAGATCTATGAGATCAAGACTTCCTAAACAACCAAACAAAACCAAAACCAACCCACAAAACTTTTTATGTGAAATTTGTTTGTTTTCAATTGTAATTATTGCATGAGTCAAACCTTTATGTAGTTCAGCTAATTGCTGAAAACCGCCACTGTGAACTTCTCTACCTTAAGTTAACAAGAAAATCATTCACTTTTAAAGGAGAAGGTGGAAACAGAGTTTGTCAAACCATCAGAATGCAAACTAATGAAACATCTAGATGGTTATGAATAAAACAGAAGTCTGAAGAGGACTGAAGTTACAGTGTCCACAGTCTCCTTGATTAACCTTTAATGGTTATGGTCATCCTTCAGCAAACAGCACTAAAAACTAAACCAAGAAAAATTTTAGAATTAATTTGTGAGTGAAAGTCTTATTTTTCTGAGAGGAAAAAAAGGGTAAGCTGGTTAGGTGAAAATATGGAGAAAGAAGAAATTTGTTTCGGCTTCACTTAAGATGAATCAATAACTAATTTGATAACCTAAAGCAAAATTAAAAAAAAAAAAGAGGTGTTTATAAGTTTAATTATAAAATTGCTTATTCTCAGTTCTTGCATTTGTATCCAGATTGAACGTGTGTCTGTAGAAATAGAAGTGCCATCACAAGTTGTTTTTTTTTTTTGAAGAAGCATTTTTGAGTTACCTAAAAGTCTTCTATGGATTCCCAATGAAAAAATAAAACTAGTTAGAACAGGTAGTATGGTTAACTGCTTGAAGAAACTCTATCAGATAACACTGGTCAAACACTGTTGCAGCCTATGACAGCATAGAAAAATGAAGGCAGAAATAATCTTATCAGATAGACAGTGGACTGGGTTTGTTTTGTTGTCGCCATAATTTGAACTCTTTGAATATACTGCCACATTTGTCTATTACACTACAATACTGTTTTTCCATTCTCAGAAGGAGAAATTAGGACATGTCTAATTTAGAATGAAAAAACTAAAAAGTAGTTTGCTAAAAACACCCTATAGATTTTATTTACTGATACTTGAACTGTCTAGGCTGACAGTGAATGAAATAGTAGATATGCTTGGATCACTCAGAAGTAGTCTGACATCTATTTAAAACTCTGATAAAGGAGGGAAAGGGATATGAGATGAGCAATGGAAAGGATGACCCAAGATTAGCTACCCTTTGAAATTCGGCCTTCAGAGTGCACTCTGCTTAATGGATAGCACATCCATTGACATGCTTATAAACTTGCATATTTAAAGGTCACAACTAATATATAGCATCCTACTGAGTGTCCTAGCAGCTTAAAAATTAGCCAGATTACCCTTTTTTCAGTTAAGACAGACCTTTCATTGCATCCACAATGAAAACCGCTATTAATCCCTTGCTAAAATAGTTTTATTACAGTGACATGTCACACTGACATAATCTGGCCAGAACAGCAGATTCAATTTCATCTCTGTAATCTGAACATTTAAGTAATTATGTTGAAGTATTTTTCACATCTGTAACAGTGAAATAGAAGAGGTGCATTTTGAAAGAAGGTAGGAAATAACTAATATGAACAGAAATAATATATCCTGTTTGAAGGGCAAGCTAGTCTTCTGTTTACGAATCCCATTCAGATAACTGCTGTGCTATACATACAGGATCTTTATGAGTTCAGCATCATGATCTCCAAGACTTCCTCTCCCTCACTCATTCTGTCCTCTCCCTCTCAGTACTGCATCTTTTCTCAAACAAGAAGCTCCAGCTGAGGAATCAAAATTTAGTGGTCAGATTTACAGGAGTCTTCAGTATGCAGGCGCTCTCTTTGAAGAATTTTGCTGCTCCAATTAAGTGCTTAACCAGAAGGTATGGAGTGCTCTTTGGAAAATCTGTCTCATTTGTTCTAGAGACTAGCTTCTCAGGCTGAAAGCCGTTAGTTTTGAAGATTGGATTCAATTCATCTACATTTGCCTGCTTTCTGCTCAGAGGTAGCAGATAAAGTGTTGATAGCATGGCATTATACTTAATATGTCATTTTCATGCTACCATACAAAGAGGTAGGTGACATCAGAAGTCTCCAAAGTCCTCAAGTTGTGGTACTTACTAATACCTTTGAATTAGTTAGGATACAAGGATTGAATGTATATAGTATTTTTTTTTCCAGAGAAAAGACTGGATTTTTTTTGCTAAATACATATATAAAACTTTTTAAATATACACAAACACATTTAACAGAAAAAAATAAATATCCAGAAAGTTATCACATAAATCACTATGAAATAATTCTGACCAATGAAAACATATATGTTCAGATATCTATTTCAAAGTTCTAATTACATAGGCCATACAAATAATCCTACTTATTCTATAGTACTGAAATTCAAAGACAATGTTAAGGAGACAAATCATGGTTTACTGAAATGTGCAACATATGATGTGTAGGTGTGTCTATAGAGCTAACTAGAAAATAGAGATTTTTAAAAAAATCATCAATTCACTCTATTAAAATCAGGGGGAAAACATATTCATCATAATCTAATTGTTTTGTAATGACTAATTTATTGACTTAAAGTGTGGAGCTTTTTATTATTAGCAAAATGTTGGTAATTAGTCACTTTGCTGTGATTTCTGAAATTACATAGACCACATTCTTATTTTCTGCTTAATTTTAGATGATTCACAGTACTGTTTTTTCAACATAGGGTCCTACATTACTTTCTGACAATAAAGAGCTTTGAGAAATCCTTACATCCTAAGGAGATATGCTGAAGTATTAAAATGCATAGGGACTTCATGCTTTTATAACAGATTTGCTCATATACCTCAGCCACTTTTCTGTGCACTAACAACCTTCCTAGAATCAATGAAAATACTCCCTGACTTTGAATTAGACCATAAGAGAAGAAATTAACTATACTGCATAGAATAAAAAAAAGGAATTTTCCCAGATACAAAAAGCTGTGTGAGATCCTATTAACAAAAATTTCAAAGGTGTACACATTCCTCTGTTTAATTTGTACAACGTACTTCCACCTGTCTTAATGAAGTCCAAAGTTCAGACTCAGAACTAAGAAGGCAATTGCTATCATTTTGCAGTAAAAAGTGAATACTTAGCTTCATATAATAGGGTACAAGGTTTGCCTCAGGACAAGCTATACTTACCATTCTAATGCTACCATTCTTAGAGCCTGAGGAAAAGAAATCCTTCATTTTTCTTTCATTACATCTGAAGCTTCTGAATCCAAGAGCAGAGAACTCTTCTTTTGGAGTTTGATGAGAGAAATAAAATTCAACATCTGACAGAATGAATTACTAGTACAGCTATTAAGTGGTAACTTAGTGCATTGACCTTTCCCTGAAGTCTTTGTAAGCAGTTGCAAATGCCAGGTATTCTATTTTATTCCTTCATTTGTGTTTGATTTCTGATACAAATAAAATGCAGCTACTGTATTTATCTTTTTTAACAAATTATGTTGAAAATTCTTCGGATTTTATTTAAAATAACAAAACTTTCCCTTTCTTTGTATTAATGTTTGAACATCTTTAATGCTTTTCAAGTCCTTCTTTTTCACCCTGCTTTAAAAGACATTCCTGACTGTAATATAGTCTTAATTCCTCCACAAATTTCCCTCTCTTGTAATGGAAGCATGTTACTGAAGATATCTGAAAATTACTTAGTTATCTGTGACATTAGAAAATAAACTTTAGTCCAAATTAAAAAGGACATAAGATCCTGGAGTGCAACTCAGGCATAACCCAGATGCTTCAGTCCAAGAAAAAAATCCAGCCTCAGAAAAAACTCTGGTAACATCACAGTTGGACTTCCTATTTCCAATGGTAAATGAATATCTTAAATAAAACTTTCATGTGGCATCAAATAAGCCTTTAAGTGTGAATTTGTTGTCCTTTTGAACAAGTGGTTCTCAGAAAAAAAATTGCCAACTACTCATATTTTAAAAGCAGACAAGATAATTTAGGTACTCTGCATAAAGCTGCAAACACACAAAACATATACAAAAGCTCAAAAGAAATATTTCCTTTCAGTTTATCTAAATCTCACATTCCAGCTTTTTCTCTGTGTATTTTAATATCTTCCAACACTTAAAAAAATATAATTCTCTGGCTGCTTCTTCACCTTGGTTATATTTTTGCTTCACTGTTCTACTTGCTGTATTAGTTCATATTTTTCCCTACCTAAGTAAATTGGTCTCTGCCTGAATTTATTTTTTGCTTTTTCTTCAGTCTGAACAGTTTGATATTTCACTATATCAAACCTTCATTATTCTGAATGCCATTATTTAGGTCATCTACAGAGAATGAATCTACAAAATTCGCTACAGTATAGACTGCTGGACTATATTATTATCACTTTATATTATTCCCTGTCTAGAGCAATAACGTCCTTGTAAAAACATGAATGCAAGGAACTAACATACTGTTCTAAACAAGTGTTAAACATAACCAATCCCTTGTATATAAGTAATGATACTTTTAATTTATGTTATGTACTTTTTGCTTATCCATTCTATGATCTAGTTTCCCTTTTCAACTACGGCTGCAAACTGGATTAATGGTTTCAATATTATTTTTTTTTAACAACAAAACAAAAAGGAAGCCTACAAAGAGTGAAGCATGGACAGGTTGGCCGGAGGGAATTCAGAGTAGTTCTCCAAACAGCTAGGAATCAGGTCAGAAAAGCTAAAGCCCTGATAGTATTAAATCTGTCCAGGGATGTTAAGGACAACAAGAAAAACTTCTACAGGTAGGTCAGTGATGAAAGGAAGACTTTGGAAAATATGGTCTAAGGAAATGGGAGACCTCATTACTTGAGACAGGAAGAAGACTAAAATACTCAACAGCTTTTTTGCTTTGGTCTTCAATGAGAGGCATGGATGTGATGGTTGGACCAATCGTTGAATACGTTAATTGGCTAGATGGCCACACTCAAAGAGTTGTAGTCAATGGCTTGATGTCCAAGTGGAGACCAGTGACAAGTGGTTTTCCTCAGGAGTCAGTATTGGGACTGACACTGTTCAACATCTTAGTCAGTAACATGGTAGGTGGAATTGAGTATACCCTTAGCAAGTTTGCTAAAGACACCAAACTGTGTGGTGTGGTCAACACACTGGAAGGAAGCGTCCAGAAGCTGGTCAACACGCTGGAAGGAAGCATCCAGAGGGACCTTGACAAGCTTGAGAGGTGGGCTAGTGCAAACCTCATGCAGTTCAGCAAAGCCAAGTGCAAGTTCCTGCATGTGGGTAAGGGCAATCCCAAGAAGAACTACAAGCTAGATGGACATAGTATTGAAAGCAGCTGTGAGGAGAAGTACTTGAGGGTGTTGATTGAGAAGCTCCATATGACCCAGTAAAGTTCAGAAACTGAACTGTATCCTGGGCTGCACCAAAACAGTGTGACCAGCAACTTAAGTGAGGTGCCTCTTTACTCTACTCTCATGAGACCCTACCTGCAGTACTGCATTAAGTTCTGGGGGTGACAACATAAGAAAGGCGTGGACTAGTTAAAAAGAGTCCAGAGGGCCAGGAAGATGATCAGAGGGCAGAAGCACCTCTACTATGAAGACAAGCTGAGAGAGCTGGGCTTGTTCAGCCTGAAGAAGAGAAGGCTCAGAGGAGACCTAATAGCAGCCTTCCAGTACCTTAAAGGAGGCCTACAAGAAACCTGAAAAGGGACTTTTTATAAATGCATGTAGTAATAAGACAAGGAGTAATAGCTTTATTTTGAAAGAGGGTAAATTTAGAATAAGTAATACGATGAAGTTCTGTGAGGGTGATGAGACACTGGAGCAGGTTGCACAGAGAAGTTGTGGCTGCTCCATCCCTGGAAGTGCTTGAGGTCAGGTTGGATAAGGCTTTGTGCAACCTGGTCTAGTGGAATGTGTCCCTCTCCCTGCCAGGAGAACTAGATGACCTTTAAAGGTCCCTTCCAACCCAAATCATTTTATGATTCTATGAATTTTTGAGGGGGAGCGGTATGATGCATGACTGGTTTATGTAATGTATACAATATTTTTTAATATTTCTTGTCCATTCACCTAATTGGTCTGTATTCTGCAGCATTTATTGGCATAGTTTTTTTCAAAGTCCCAAGTCCTGATTATTGTTATTGTCATGAGTCTTAATTTTCCTCTCATTATACTCATTACTATACATAAACATATGCTTGGTGTCATTCTATAACCTTTTGCTTTGTACCTTTCAAAATTAGATAATCTATCTAGATAAATGAGTGAATCTGAAATCTTATTTTTTCAAAAACAAGACTGAGCTTCTGAATAACAAGTCAGTCTCTGACAAAAACAATTTTGTTAAATAAACTTGGAAAGAGAAAAAAGCAGAAGCAAACGCACATGCAAGTTTGCACACAGGCATGCATTCCTGCGGTGAACCCCACACACACAAAAACAAACCCCAAGAAATTAAGTCTTCCAGGTATCAAATATGCTTCTGTAAAATAATTCACACTTTCTTTGACCAGAGTGTATCTCCTTTCTCATTTTTATTTCAGCATTTCACTAACCCGTATTTGCTGAGTTTCCAGTGGATTATTATTTTCAAGGGATGGAGGAAACAATGAAGACAAACAGGGAGAAAGGAAAAAGTGATATTTGGCCTATTTAATTCAATTTCCTCTCAAACACCTAGGAATGATTTTGAGAATCAGAGATTCTGATATTATGTATGTGTATGTATGGTTGGCTGTGTGAGCAATCACTGATTTTTCAGTCTCCATTTCTCACCACGGCAAAAGCCCCTTCAAAAGTTTGCAGTAAATAAACTTCTACCCCGCTTTGTACAGCCAAACAGTTGTTCATTAAGGGCATGTGTTTTTTTTTACTTTCAAGTGTATGTTTTTCTCAGCCAATGCTTTTAAAACCATGATTTCATAGAGCTATAGAATCATAGAATCACAGAATATCAGGTTGGAAGGGGCCTTAAGGATCATGTGGTCCACTCTTGGCAAAAGCACAGCCTAGGCTAGATGGCCCAGCAACCTGTCCAGTCCAATCTTAAATGTATCCAATGCTGGGGAATACCCTGCTTCCACGCAGACATTATTCAGTTGGCAGATTGTTTTCATTGTGAAAAATTTTCCTTTTGTGTCCAACTGGCATCTGCCTGGGACTAACTTGCACCTGTTAGCCCTTGTCTTTTCCTTGTGTCTCTTAGTAAAAAGGGACCCTCCATCCACTTTGTAGCCACCATTTGTATACTGGAACATGGTGATAAAGTCTCCCCTGAGCCTTCTTTACTCTAGGCTGAACAAACACAGCTCTCTCAGTCTTTCCTCATATGGCAGCCTTCCCAGACCTTTGATCATCTTTGTGACAATTCTCTGGACACTCTCCATCCTGTCCACATTTATATTTTTTTTGTAGAGCAGGGACCAAAATTGTAGTGTTCCGGGTGTGGCCTGACAAGCACTGAGTCGAGTGGGACGATGATGTCTTTATCTCTACTGGTGATGCCCTTGCTAATGTAACCCAGCATCCTGTTGGCTTTCTTTGCTACAGCTGCATACTGTTCACTCACATTGAGCTTGTTGTCCCCAAGGACCCTCAAATCCCCTTCCACAGAGCAGCTCCCCAGCCAAGTAGATCCCAGCCTTACGTTTGCCTTTGCTGAAATTTCTAAGGTTCTTGTTAGCCCACTATCCCAGCCTATCCAGGTCATCCTGAAGAGTGGCTCTCCCATCCAAAGTGTTGATTTCCCCACTCAGTTTGTATTGTTGGCAGACTTCATACAGGTACACTTGATCCCATCATTCAGATAACATATGAAGATAATGTTGGACATAATATCAGTTCTTGGGGAACTGGTAACAGGTAGCCAGTTTGAAAAGGAGCTACTTACCACTTCTGTGGGATTACTGCAACAAGTATCCTTTCATATTAAAATTCTAACCTCCTTGCTAGCTTTGCATAGCTGTGAAAACATTTGCCAATTTACCTCCTCTAACAGACTGCAGCTCTCTAGCACTATCCAGAAATTACCTGATTTCTCTTCAATGTCCTCAGATTCTCTCTAAAACAGCTATGCTGTGTCAGCCAAGATATTTTTAATGTTTTTTCTTCATCCTCAATATAATTCTCAAAAAAATCTTCACATACAGTCCTCCTGCTTTGTGTTACCACTCATTTCCATTTCCTGTATCACCCAACTTTACCTTATTTCTTTCACCTTTCACAGTAGCCTATAAAAAAAGGACCTTCATAAAGAGTTATTTAACATTAAAGGATAAACGAATCAAGCACTGTTCTTGCAATTAATCTCATCAGTGTTACAAACACTTTTTTTCTCAGAGAATGCATGTTAAGCATGTTTTGTGAGACACTGTGAAAAGATTAATTTTCTACACGTGTGTAACAAAACTCCTAGATGAGCGTATAGTCATCCTAATTTGGAAATCACAGATTGGGATATAGTAAGGTGACATTTCTTCTAAAGAAAGGAAACTAAAGTTAAATCAGAAAAAGTGGGGGGAAAAAAGGTCAGGAGTAGAGGGATATAGTTCATCATGATGTATCTCCAGAATTGTAGCTTTTATCAGATTTTGAGATGTTCATGCAGAATGCATAAGCATATATTACCTTATGTACAGACTGGCCATCTGTGTTAGCTTCTGCTGACATGATTTACAAGAACAGTTTTATATATCATATAAAAGATGTATCTCAAACATGTAAATAACTTTTATTTCAAATCTCACTCCATAATAATGGCATAATGGTTGTCTATGTGCTGCATATTTTTTATTAATTTCAAAAAGGGGAGAGTGTGCCTGTGTATATATATATAAGATTGTGTATGTATATGAATGAGTGACAGAGACAGAAAAAAATAAGGAAATAAGAAAAATTATTTTTAATTAGAAAGAAAAGCCTTCCATTCACCTTTTATGTACTAACCTTTTTCTGCGGCTTGCTTTTCTCTAAGCTATCACAACAGACTGCAATGGCCTGAAGTCCTGATTTAAGGTTAGCTGCAAAAGCATTTTTAATTTGTTGCTTTCCTCCCAATGAACACTACAGCACTTGAAACATGAGAATACTTAAAGGGGACCTCAGAGGAACAGATAAGATTCTGTAACTCCTAGACTTCCATTTAGTGATTTGTAGATCAAGATTTCTGCTCAATGTCTACCTAATTTGCAGCCTTTGAAAAGGAAGATAATATAAAAAGAATTAGTTACGTTTTCAACAGTATCAAAACCCCCATAGTTTAACCCATATACATCAACAGCTTGCATTAAAAGAAATAGTTCACCTAGGTATACTCAGGACAGCTCTACCAAATTAAGGTCTCTGTAATGCAGCAGTGTAGCCCATTGTTAATTAATTGCTCGAATGGAGCAATTAGTGCATGTAATCAGATTAGTTTTCTAAAACTTCGTTAAAAGATGATGCATTCCAAGGCTAAGTAAGACATCTTTATACATACATTTTAAAATGTCATTTTTCCCATTCCAAATTAAATGGTCTTTCTTTTATGTCATAAAAAGGAGGTTTTAAACTGAAAAATTTACTTTATCATGGAAAAATATGTATGGATACACTAGCTTGGTCAATAAACTTCAGCATTTCTCTTGTTCCTGTAGAAAAGTACATTTCTAATGAAGTCACGCTATGTTTTAACCTGAACTGAGAATGTTTAAAAAGGGGTAAATTAACCACCTCTTCCATACATTTATGATTTACTATAAATCAATTCTAAATGTCCCTGAATATTTCCAATGTAACTTTTTTCCGTTGAAGTGCTCCCCTATATATTTTGTCTCATAATCTTGCAAATTAAACAGATTTAAATGCTGTATTGAAGCTGCCCCATGAGCACTAAAGCATTAAATATGGTTTTCTTAAGCCTGATTGTTACATCTGTGAGGCATGAACTAAAAATACTGATTGCTGAAGAGTGCTCAATTCAGTGTTCCTTTGCATTTTTGCGTTGAATATTGGGATGCAGGAGAGTATGCTTCTATTTTAGGAATTTATTTCATTGAAGTTTGTCCCTTTAGACCTTTCTTGAATGATGGATCTTCTACAGGGTAGGCACTATCAAAATCTGTAGCCATGGGTGAATACACTTTAGCAATATATTTCCTGCATTCTTTGTGCTAATGTAATGAGCTACATTACAGCTGAAATTCAAGATGTAGAAGTTGTCTTCTCATTACTATAAAACATATCTTTATTGAAAAAGTAAACCTTTTCTAAAGAGAAATATGTTTTTGTAAACCAGAGTTTGAAACTTCGTTTAACTATGGACTTTAGAAGTTAGAAATATACAACAAAAGCAGTAGCTGGGCTGCCTTTTTTGAATTTCAGAATAAACAAGTACTTTAACAATTTCAAGGTGTAAAGTACCTAACAAAAGTTCTGTTTTGATCTTTCAGTTTCTAACTTGCAGGTACAAACAGGGTTTTTTTCTTAAACTCTCTTTATTTTATGTTATTGATTTTATATTATAACATCAAAACCTGAATATAAGAATGAGCTGATCCCAGGAAAGCATCTGTGAACATTTATCATCTGTTTTCCCACACTCCTTCCCCTATAAAGCTGACTGAACCTAAAATATACCTGAACTAAATTTTAATTATTTCTTTTACCTTCAAAATACCATCATAATTATCTGTAAAGATTAACGAACAGAGTCTATCTCAGACTGAGCGTTAGTTATATAGAAAATACACACTTATTGCCAAGCTACTGTACATTTTTATGAGTTCATTTCCATAGTTAGGAAAAAATGTGAAAGTATATCCACTTGGAGACTTGCAAGTACTGCCTCCCTTTTGCAGATGTCATAGATAATGATAAATTATCCCAAAGGTACCTACCCAGGAAAATAAAATCTTCTACCTGTCCAGACAGCTTCCTAAGCCAATGCTCATCCCAGAAGCAGATGTATGGGAGCAGATCAGCTGCAGTTTAGAGACTAATTAAGATGAAAAAGGAACTTCAGCAATACTTTAGATTTAAAGACAGGAAAAGATTAATGGAAGCTGAATAGCTTGTCAGACAACTCTTAAATGCTTATTTGCATCTTAATCATCACTAATTAAGGAATGGAAGATTCATGAACATGTTGAAAGTACTAGAAACCTGAAATTGCTTTTAGAATATTATTTTTAAGGTTATACATTTCATGTAAAACAGGGTACCTGTGCTACTCCATTCCTCTGAAGGTCATTGTGACACAAGATATTGAATTACAAGTGCTTGAGATTGGAATCTTAAATTCCTAATTAGACATCTAAATATGTGGCCCTATTTTGAAATAGTTCAAAGCCCTGCAGTTCCAATTTAAATCTCCTACATGTATTGTTTATTTATAGAAAGGCTTGGGGTCCTTTTGCACCACTGCATCAGAAGAAAATTATGTCAGGAGGGCCAGAGATCGGCCTTGACTTTGAATGAAGAGTAGCTAGAGATAAAATTTACTTTGTGCTACTAGTAAAACCAATAGTTTGGTTGCATGCTGTGTGAAAAAACTTGTTCCCTTGAAGGTACAATAAAATTCCCATTTTTCAACCAGTGAGAGAGAAGTTCAAGGAGCTAAAGAATGGATAAACATGACTGAACTGATGAACTGGCAAGCCATGGTGTGTTCAAATAACTGATTTAAGATGCTCTCATTCTAAATTCCTTTCCAGGTTCACAAAGAGTGCACACATATTTGTCACTGTGACAAAGCCCTTGTTGCGCAATATGCATTTTAAGCTGTGCTTAGTGAATATAAAATCTTAGTGTGAATAGCCTCAGCCTAAGCTGCTCTTGTTTTTTTATAACTACTAGGAATCCAAAGACATTTATATTCACATGCCTGACATTCCTTCTCAGGAAATAAAAATTCTTTGGATAGTAGTGTATTACAGTGAAAAATTAGTGTACAGCTCATCTAGTTTTCTGCATACACACACACACTTCTATACCATCAAAATATATTATTTTCTTTTTCTCTAAAACCAAATTCTGATGAATTTGGACATATAATTGAATGTTCGAGAAAAGAACAGAAATGAAACAAAATAAAAATCTTTTACTACCTTTGAGGTTCCTGTTAAATATCAAACGAAAATATTAATTGAGCATAAGGTTTTCTTTTCAAAGAGCATAGCTGTACTTGTTTAAAAAAAAATAGAAAGTGGCAGAGATATTCATGCTCTAATGTGCAGGCCAGCCTCACTGCACTCCATCTACTTTTGAAAAATGTGCGCATAATTTTCTTGTGAAACTAGTGAAAATGATATGAGCTTTCTCGTACCCTAGGTGCACCTTTACAAAGAAAATCTGAAAAGTTTCAGAATGCCTCTAAGAGAGCCCAGCAAAGTAAAACTTTTAAATTAGCATGTACTTTATAAAGCAGTTGTACCCCCTCTTCCCCAGTGTTTGCTCTGGCTGTTAAAATGAATTTTTGAGCCAGTGATATGACTAGCATTTATTTCGGAAATGTATCAGGTCTTTAAATTTCAACTTATTAAAATTGATTTGGCTTCCATTTATTTAATTGAGAACAGGAATTCTGCCAGCAAAATTAAACTTTTTTGACTGTTTGAATAAGGAAATTATGTACAGTCATCTACATTTTATTTGTACTATGGTAGAACTGAGACTGAAGTATTCTTTTTCTCCTCTAAATCAATTCCATTATGATTCAGAGCCAAAAGACAATGCAGTCCCTCAAGTCCTATGTAATTCACATTTATATATATGTATCTAAAATCTGAAAGTATTTATATACATATATTTCAAGTTCTCAGGTGAGAAAAGGTTTGATTGTCAATGTAATGAGAAAAAGCTTCAATCTTGACAATAGTAAGAAGCTCTAAATACAGAATGGGTGCCTCTAGCAACTGGAATTTAACAAGGAAAAGCTTCTCAAATTTTCTTAACTAACCATGTGGGTCCTCTGTGCAGATCCAGCTTAGAGACTGTTCCCATTTAGCTCACTGTTTTCCCCTGTAGAAGGCAGAAACCAGCTTTTCAGTCAGATAATTAAGATTCATCAGACAATCATCTGACAAATGCTGCTCACACTCTGCCTACCACAGAGCAAATGAGACATCCTGACAGCTGACAGTATCCTACTATCCCATGGCCACCCATTGTTTGCATTGGGCAAGAGCATCTGCCACGCACCCCAGCCAAACTTAACCAAGAGAAGCAGTAACCAAGTGTTTCAGACTGGTATGAGGCAGTATGACTGGTATGATAGCAGAGTGAGTTTTGTGGCTTCTATTGGGGTGCTGGGAACCTCAATTCTGGATGTAGTTCAAGTGCTGCTGATAATGATGTTGATATGCTTTTATGGAATATCAACAACCTCAACACACTGTTTTGCCAACCCAGACGTTACTTCAGGTAGAGACATATAGCACAATCAAGCTTTGTCAATCAAGATAATAATCACTCAATATTATCCATAGATTTTGTGGACTTAACCAAAAGTTTTGGGGGTTTTTAATTATTTTCTCCCAGTCCTTAGGTCAAAATGAATTGTCTAAAAGAAAAGACAGAAAGATGCAGTAAAAACCCAAAGCTGGATTTTAATTTAATCATCAGAAACCTATAGCTGGTAATTCTTTTCTTCCAATCTTAAGTGCTTATTTTTGGAGGGTCGAATGACTTCAACTTTAGAAAGCTGAAGCTGAATGCGGTGAATCCCACTCCAAAAAAAAAAGCATAGTATACATCCCAAATTAAAGCTTGATCTATTCTCAGATACATCAGAGTGATATAGTGCAGTGAGATCACTGAGAAAAAGTGAGAAACAGTGAGAAATTAATTCTTTCAATGATACTATAAGTTTCATTATTATATAGGCTAACATTGGTTTAATCCATTCCCTCTTTTACAAGTCCTTCTCCTCACCAAATAAAACCCCACCAACCCGTAAAGTCTCCGTGGCATTGGTTAGTTTAAAACCTGCATGAATTTGAAGAGTGTAACTCTCTGGCCATCACTGCTGTAATTTGGAAAGTCTGGAATTGTTATCCATTCAGCATAAGGAATAATGAAGGGCAGAAGAGAGATGAAAACTCATATCATCCTTCCTGTCCTCACATTCTCCCTGGGAATCGATTCAGTAGACAAGAAAAGCAAGGAAGTTCTTATATGTGGCTTAGAAAAGCAGTCCTGGTTGGAGGCAGCCCAACAGTCAGCAGGAGAATGGAATGAGAACAGTGAGTATGGAAGTTAAAAAGAGAAGCAGAGAAAAAGTAAATAAAACATATAAAGACCTGAAATGGAAATAATATTAGTTTCAATTCAATCAAAGGACGTACTGTCATGATTCACGGACCTCTGCACTCAAACCGTAAATATAAGCAAGCTGTTTTGAAGGAAAACTAGGAAGTGAGTTTGAAAACTATGGCTGAAAATGTGAGCACCTACTGAGTTTGAAAAGTATGGCTGAAAATATGAACACCAACTGTATCTTACTAATGAGGAAAGGCAAGGCAAGAAAAGGAAATGAAACGATAAAGTCTAATGTCAACATAACGTGTGGAAAGTCAAATAAGACTTTTTATAGGAGTTGCGCTCCTCAAATAAAGACTATGTAGTCTCCAGAAGAAAAGCAAGCTCTTTTGCTTAAAAATATGTTATGAAAAAATCACTACTGAAGCATCTTTCAAGACTGCTGATGTATTTATAATGACAGTTTTCTTCAAAGGAATTATGGAAATGTCTCTCTTAAAAATAACGCAAAGCAGAAAGGAATTATGTAAATACCAAGTTATACAGTGCATACATTTTTAGAGAAAAACCAAAGTTAATACTTGTTAATGATTAAAAAACATTTAATGATGAGTATACCACTGATTTAAATGGGAATGTCTGAATATGGGACAGCTCAAGTGAGCCATGTAAACAAAGATATTTTGAGGACACAAATAATGAAGAAGAATCAAGAGAAGATAATTACGTTGACTTCAAGTGTGTTATTAAATACAAAATAATGCTGATGAAATTGGTTTCTGTAACAACAGATGGAACAACAGCTATGTTTGGATCCAAAGTTTCACGGCTCACCATCGTCAAAAAGCACCCACAGGAGAAATGATAGACTCACTCACAGGAAAAGTGATAGGCTTGACACATGGTAAGGGAGTAGTAATTGAAAGAAAGTTAACTCCATTCAGGTCAAAGACCTTTAATATTACAGGTCATGCAATTTATGCAATATGCTACAGCCAGTCTTCAAAGACAGAATATTGCAAAATAAGGTGAACTGCCTAAGGGAAATTAATGTTCTAAGAAAATATATTGATCATTTTCCAGAGGCTGAGATAACTGTACAATCAATAATCAAAAAAGTTAGCGAACATTTCATGCTTCACTTTGCCAAGTATATGCCTGTCTGAGTTCAGTCAAGAGCTAAAGGAAAAAGAAAATTTTATTGCACACATGGCAAGATGAAACCACTTTCAAGGCACTGAAAGTAAGGTTTGATGGAAAGTAAGGTTTGAAGAAAAAAATATATGCCAGAAAACCTCAGTATTCTGGCGTTAAGGTGCATCTATTTAGAGTATTAAAATAATTTTGGAAAAGTAAGAAAAATATCATAAAAATGGACTTCTTAAAGACAGGGCTGCAAACTTGAAAACTAAGTAGTTATATACATTAAAGAATATTTAGAGTGACTGGTAAAATTTGCATCATCTTTTTAATGGCAGTAATAGTCTGGGTGCTTGACTGCAGCAATGAATTATCTACTTACATTTGGATGCCGGTGTATTAAAAAAAGAGAGACTCACAAAGTAAATGGGTGTCTGTTTGGAAGGCTGGAGTAAGAAGGATAAAATGTGGGAGTGAGGTGAAACCTGCAGACTGCTTTCAACTATCTCAGTTTTCTGGTTCCATCTGGGATAGAGTTAATCTTCCTAGAGGCTGGTGCAGTGCTGTGGTTTGGATTTAGTCTGAGGACAATGCTGGGAACTCACCAATGTTTTAGTTGTCGAAGTAGCACTTCCCTGATCAAGGACTTTTCAGTCTCTCATGCTCTGCCAGTGAGGAGGGGCATAAGAAGCCTGGAAGATGCAGAGACAGGACACCTGACCCAAACTAAACAAAGGGGTATTCCATACCACAGCACATCATGCCCGGTATACAAACTTGGGCGACTTACCCAGAAAGGAGCAGTCACTGGTTTACTTGTGCTGGGTTTTGATCTGCAGGTGATGAGTGATTCTATTGTGCATCACTGCTGTTTATTGGTGTTTTTTATTTCTCTTTTCAGTTTTATATTCTCTCCATTTGTTATTCCCTTATTAGTAGCAATATAGTGTACTTTAGTTATTAAACTGTTCTTATAGCAACCTGCAGATTTTACCTGCTTCCAGTTCTCCTCCCTATTCCACCTGGGGAAGAGGGAAAAGGGCTGTGAGTGAGCGGCTGCATGGTACGGAGTTACCAGCTGGGTTTAAACCATGACACCCAGTTGTGTCCTCAGATCTACTAACCATATTATTTACAAACAAACTTTTCAATTTAGATATTAGGCAAATCAAAATGACATGCACAGGAGGGTGTGTTACGCCTCATATTTCAACAAACTTTAAACAGCAGCAACAGAAAACATGCTATTAAATATCCATTGGACAAGGACACTTGTAAGTTTCACCTGGGCAAGGTGCTGGTTCTTCTACTTGGACATGCTTTGCCAAGAAATGTTGGACAAGATGATTCTATGATTCTACAGTCCCACTATTCATTTAGTTTTCTATGCCAATACATCTGAATACATATCCAACTTCTTAGGCTGCTGAATATAACTTAAATTTTGTGCCAGTCAATACACGAGTATTACCAAAATGATAATGGTTAAACAAGACAGTTAGGAGTCAAAACGTCTGTTTGTATTCCCAGATGTTTTCTTTATTTAAGACAATTGTTAAGCCTTTTTCTTCTTTTTAAACCTATGCTTAAAATTAGATGCTCTTCACCTACCACTTTCTCTGCAACTATGTGTTTAAATAAATAAAGAGGCCCAGATTGTCTTGGGAATCTCTTTCTCCACTCATTCAAAAGAACTGGGGTTGCTCACCTATGGAAAACAGACCTTTACCTTAAGGCTTCTTTTAAAATATCTTTAAAAGACCTTAAGAAATCTGTATTTATAGTATCTTACCTTTAGCATCCAGAACTACCTGTGAATTCATCTGTTGAGTCTGACTCCCATATATTGCACTACATTTGAGGGAGAAGGAACCCTAGGAAAATTAAGACAAAATATGCTTAAAGATATTTATTTAAGTGAATTCCCTCCTCTTTTTTCTTTCTAGCTGCTGCCAAAAGTTCTTTCAGTTTTGCTCAGTAATATTAAATTAACAACAAAGTATTAAAATAGTGCTAAAAATGCCCTGAAAGTAGGTATCCCAGCCAAAGCTTGTACATCTGCATGAATGGCAAAATAATTATTCATAATTAGTGAGTGTCCTGAGCTCAGCAGTAGCAGTCATTTTTCTCCTTCGTGGTAGCTGGTGCAGTGCTGTGTTTTGACTTCCAGCCTGGGAACAGTGCTGGTGATACTGATGTTTTTGGTTGTTGATAAGTGATGTTTACCCTGACCAAGGACTTTGTGAGGCTCATGCTCTGCCAGGGAGGAGGGGAAGCCGTGAGGAAGCAGAGATGGGGTGCCTGACGCGGGCTAGCCAAAGAGGTATTCCATGCTGCAGCACGTCATGCCCGGGGTGGGGGGTAACTGGGAGTTACCTGAAAGGACACGGGCTTCTGGGTGGGACTCGTTTCTTGGCCAGTGGTATTGTATTATCTTCCCTTGTTATTTTCTCTTATCACTGTTGTCGTTGGTGGTAGTGGTGGTGACTGGTTGCTGGACTGTTCTTGTCTCAACCCATGGGAGTTGCACTCTTTCGATCCTCCTCCCCGTTCCTCCGGGAGCGGGGAAGGGGAGAGCCCCGGGGTAGGGGGGTGGTGCCTCGATTGCTGTCAGCCCGGCACCACTCACTGGGAGCGAGTGAACAAGCTGTCTGGCTAGGGTTTAAACCACGACAGTGAGTCATGTTATCGTATTACACTGAGCACCAAGAGGAGCAATGACTATTTATTATAACTATTAGTTTAAAAACACCATTCATGATCATGGTACTTTTACAAAATTGGTGAAGGTAAGCTCCATGCCTCTGAGAGTAGCTGGCAATGGAACCAGCAGAACAAAAAAAAAGCCAAACAAAAGGGATCGAAGAATAACAAATTACAGAGAAAGTGCTAGAAACACATAATGAATATTGTCTTGATTTTAGAATGATCTCTCAAGGTAACTTGATTTAAAAAATCTTAGCTTTTTCTCTGAGCGTACCTTTGCTGTGCTAGGTCTCTGGAAAGTCTGCACTCGTAAATTAAATAAGACTGGCCTCAGTTTTTGGCTGTGAGAGCAAGAAGCATGTCACAGCCCACTGGCGTATAGCTGAACTCTTTCACTGTCCAGATCAGAGAGGCTAAATCCAGCTGACCATTACAAATTGTCCCTGGTCCACATTAACCTTCAAAAAGGGCCATCCAGATCAGCTTCTTGGTAGTTGGTCCAGGATATATTAGGGATAGTGATTAGGAACTGTATAGATATTTCCTTTCTGCAGTAGCCCTCATCTTGTTTACTTTAGTACTAAAGAAATAAATTGAGAGATCAGACAGCTAAACTGAAGCTACAGGCACTACTGGACGCACACAGACACACATATAAAATATATGACTATGTTTTGGTTATCCGGGCATTCAGATCAGATGATATATAGGAAAGATATATGCCATCAACTTTCCAGCTAAAGTGCCTGTGTTTTTTTTCTGAGAAATCAGGATGTGAGGGTAGCAGAAGCTGCTTGCATAGGCCTTACTCAGACATGGAAGTTAGATGCTGCCAGACTCTACATCTAGAAGCTTTTCAAATGCTACAATTCAGGCATAAACTTACTAAACATATCCTCATGTCTTAAATCCAAAATATTTTCTACCTCTAAAGTTAATCTAATAATGATTATAATGTTAATCATGTTAATGATTAACATTCTTATCAATAAGAATTACTATTATTAATAATAATTGTTAATAATAATGTGCCCTGCTTCTTGGAGCAGATTGCCTACTTTTAACATGATGGTCTATTTGAAACTGACAAATATGCAGTTTCATAGAATCATAGAATAGTTAGGGTTGGAAAGGACCTGAAGATCATCAAGTTCCAACCCCCCTGCTGTGGGGAGGGACACCTCACACTAAACCATATCACCCAAGGCCTCATCTAACCTGGTCTTGAACACTGCCAGGGATGAAGCATTCACAACCTCCCTGGGCAACCTATTCCAGTGCCTCACCACCCTAACAGGGAAGAATTTCCTCCTCATATCCAATCTAAACTTCCCCTATTTAAGTTTTAACCCATTACCCCTTGTCCTATCACTACAGTCCCTAATGAAGAGTCCCTCCCCAGCATCTTTGTTGGCCCCCTTCAGATACTGGAAGGCTGCTATGAGGTCTCCACGCAGCCTTCTCTTCTCCAGGCTGAACAGCCCCAACTGTTTGCAGACAGCTCTTTTCTTCTTCATATTTAGATGTGCCTGTATGCAGAAACAGTATATAAACAGATATGTATACACAAGCATATTTGTGTGTTTTTATATATATTTTTTTATAGTAAAGAATACTGCACGTACATCTATGTAAACCAACTTGTTCATAAACACATTCATGTATCAATATGTCGTGGTTTAAACCCAGTCAGGTAACTTGTTCACTCACTCCCAGTGAGTGGTGCCGAGCTGACAACAATCGAGGTCTGTGTCGTCCCCCCCCACCGGGGTTCTCCCCTTCCCCGCTCCCGGAGGAACGGGGAGGAGGATCGAGAGAGTGCAACTCCTACGGGTTGAGACAAGAACAGTCCAGCAACAAATCACCACCGCTACTATCAGCTAAAACAATGATAAGGGAAAATAGCAAGGGAAGAGAATACGATACCACCGGCCAAGAAGGCGAGTTCCCCCCGGAAGCCCCTGTCCTTCCGGGTAACTCCCAGTTACCCCTCACCCCGGGCATGATGTGCTGTGGTATGGAATACCTCCCCGCCTAGCCCGGGTCAGGCGCCCCGTCTCTGCTTCCTCACAGCTTCCCCTCCTCCCTGGCAGAGCATGAGCTTCACAGAGTCCTTGGTCAGGGTAAACATCACTTAGCAACAACCGAAAACATCGGCTTCACCAACACTGTTCTCAAACTGGAAGTCAAAACACTGCACTGCACCAGCTAACACAAAGGAAAAAACATGACTGCTACTGCTGAATCCAGGACATTATCCACCCCTTATTCCATACCATTCACGTCGTGCTCAGATCCCACATTTTCAATACACCATCGCTCTCCCACATATATACATCCATATACATACAGACCAAGACGAAAAAATCATTTTCTTAGTGCATGGACCAATCCCTATAATGCTGCCGAGTCCATTCGGCCCATGATGTTCAAAGTTCATTCTCTGTTGGGATGATGGCTGGAGGGAAGTCAGGGCCAGTCGCTGGTGACCTGGAGACATCTAGTTGATGGGCTATAAAAGCATTACACAGCAGGCAACAGCATACAATTGAGTTCACTGGCTGTTTTCCCCTAAAATCAAATCCCCTTGAGGTATACATCGGACTTCCCCATCTTCCCGCATTACCCACCAAGTATATCCAGGTCCCTGAGCAAAAGCAGTCCCACGAGTGGGTTTGCCTTTACCTGAAGCAGGAGTAACCCAGACTGTCTTCCCCAGCAAATTCTTCATATGCACCACAGGAACTTTGTCCCCCTCTACAATATGTAAAAGTTCTGACTGGGCTGGGCCAGCCCTGTTGGCAGATCCTCTGGGGTTGACCAACCAGGTGGCCTTTGGTAAGTGTGTATCCCAATGCTTGAAAGTTCCCCCACCCATTGCTTTCAGTGTAGTTTTTAACAGCCCATTGTACCGTTCGATTTTCCCAGAGGCTGGTGCATGGTAGGGGATGTGATATACCCACTCAATGCTATGCTCTTTGGCCCAAATATCTATAAGGTTATTCCGGAAATGAGTCCCATTGTCTGACTCAATTCTCTCTGGGGTGCCGTGTCGCCACAAAATCTGTTTCTCAAGGCCCAGGATAGTGTTCCGGGCAGTGACATGACATGGGGCACAGCATATGTTTCCAGCCACCCGGTGGTTGCTTCCACCATGGTAAGCACATGGCGCTTGCCTTGGCGGGCTGGTGGCAGTGTGATATAGTCAATCTGCCAGGCCTCCCCATATTTATACTTCAACCATCGTCCTCCATACCAAAGAGGCTTTAACCGCTTGGCTTGTTTAATTGCAGCACATGTTTCACACTCATGAATAACCTGGGCAATAGTGTCCATTGTTAAGTCCACGGGCCCATCTATATGTTGCATCTCTGCCCTGATGGCCTGAAGTGTCATGGGCCCACCGGGCCAAAAATAATTCACCTTTATGTTGCCAATCTAAGTCCATCTGAGCCACTTCAATCTTAGCCGCTTTATCCACTTGTTGGTTGTTCTGGTGTTCCTCAGTGGCCCGACTCTTGGGTACATGGGCATCTACATGACGTACCTTCACCACCAGGTTCTGCACCCTGGCAGCAATATCTTTCCACAGTGCAGCAGCCCAGATGGGTTTACCTCTGCGTTGCCAGTTGCTCTGCTTCCATTGCTTCAACCACCCCCACAGGGCATTTGCCACCATCCATGAGTCAGTATAGAGATAAAGTACTGGCCACTTTTCTCGTTCAGCAATGTCCAGGGCCAGCTGGATGGCTTTCACCTCGGCAAACTGACTCGATTCACCCTCTCCGTCAGCAGTTTCTGCAACTTGTCGTCCAGGACTCCATACAGCTGCCTTCCATCTCCGATGCTTTCCCACAATACGGCAAGAGCCATCAGTAAACAAGGCATACTGCTTTTCACTTTCTGACAGTTTATTATATGGTGGGGCCTCTTCAGCGCGCATCACCTCCTCCTCTGGTGACATTCCGAAATCTTTGCCCTCTGGCCAGTCCATGATGACTTCTAGAATGCCTGGACGACTGGGATTTCCTATTCGAGTTCGTTGTGTAATTAGTACAGCCCATTTACTCCATGTAGCATCGGTTGCATGATGTGTAGAGGAGACCCTGCCTTTGAACATCCAGCCCAGCACGGGCAGCCGGGGTGCCAGAAGGAGCTGTGCTTCAGTGCCAATCACTTCCGAAGCAGCTCGAACGCCTTCATAGGCTGCCAGTATCTCTTTCTCAGTTGGGGTATAGCTGGCCTCAGATCCTTTATATCCCCGACTCCAAAAGCCGAGGGGTCGACCTCGAGTCTCCCCTGGAGCTTTCTGCCAGAGGCTCCAGGTAGGACCGTTCTCCCCAGCTGCAGTGTACAGCACTTTTTTTACATCTGGTCCGGTCCGGACTGGTCCAAGGGCTCCTGCATGAACTATCTCGCGTTTAATTTGCTCAAAGGCTTGTTACTGCTCAGGGCCCCATTTAAAATCATTCTTCTTCCGGGTCACATGATAGAGAGGGCTTACAATTGAACTGTAATTCGGGATGTGCATTCTCCAGAACCCCACTGCACTCAAGAAAGCTTGCGTTTCTTTCTTATTAGTTGGTGAAGACATTGCTGTTATCTTGTTGATCACATCTGTGGGGATCTGTCTACGTCCATCTTGCCATTTTATTCCCCAAAATTGAATTTCCTGTGCAGGTCCCTTGACCTTACTCCGTTTTATGGCAAAACCAGCTTTCAGCAGGATTTGGATTATTTTCCTCCCTTTCTCAAAGACTTCTTCCGCTGTATCGCCCCACACAATAATGTCATCAATGTATTGCAGGTGTTCTGGAGCTTGCCCCTGTTCCAGTGCAGTCTGGATCAGTCCGTGGCAAATGGTAGGGCTGTGTTTCCACCCCTGGGGCAGTCGGTTCCAAGTGAACTGGACACCCCTCCAAGTAAAAGCAAACTGTGGCCTGTACTCTGCTGCCAAAGGGATTGAGAAAAATGCATTGGCAATATCAATCGTGGCATACCACTTGGCTGCCTTTGACTCTAGTTCATACTGAAGTTCTAGCATGTCCGGTATGGCAGCACTCAAGGGTGGTGTGACTTCATTCAGGCCACAATAGTCTACTGTTAGTCTCCATTCTCCATTAGACTTTCGCACTGGCCATATGGGGCTATTAAAGGGTGAGCGGGTCCTGCTGATCACCCCCTGACTCTCCAGTCTACGGATCAGCTGATGGATGGGAATCAGGGAGTCTCGGTTGGTGCGATATTGCCGCCGGTGCACTGTTGTGGTCGCAATTGGCACTTGTTGTCCTTCGACTTTCAGCAACCCCACAGCAGAGGGATCTTCTGAGAGACCAGGCAAGGTGGACAGCTGCTCAACTTCCTCAGTCTCCAAAGCAGCAATACCAAAAGCCCACCGGTACCCTTTTGGGTCTTTGAAGTACCCTCTCTTGAGGTAGTCTATGCCGAGGATGCATGGAGCCTCTGGACCAGTCACAATAGGGTGCTTTTGCCATTCCCTCCCAGGCAGGCTGATTTCAGCCTCCAGCACAGTCAACTCTTGGGATCCTCCTGTTACTCCAGAAATATAGATGGGTTCCACCCCTTGACAGCTTGATGGCATCAGGGTACACTGTGCACCGGTATCTACTAGAGCCTTATACTTCTGTGGGACTGATGTGCCAGGCCATCTGATCCACACAGTCCAGTAAATCCGATTGTCCCCTACCTCCACCTGGCTGAAGGCAGGGCCCCTCTAATGGTCGTCACAGCCTTGGACACTTAAGTCGTGTTGAAAGGGATTATTCTTCGTTATCACAGGAGCTGGAGTAAAATCAGCTCTTCCACTCCATCTGGGAAACTGATCACCAGAGACTGAAACCGTAGCTCTCATGAGACGATCAGTCTTGGCCCTTGCTCCCCTCTTCAGTTCACTCACCCTTTCCTCCAAAGCTGAAGTAGGTTTTCCATCCCACTTTGTCATGTCTTCTCCGTGATCGAGCAGGTAAAACCATAGGGTACCCCGTGGCGTATACCTCCTGTATCTCCTCTCTTGAACAATAGGACGCCTTTTGTTATTAGCTGAGACGTGTGCTGGTACACGTGAGGAGCCGGATAAATCAGATAGATCGTCCCTCAATTGTTCGAGGTCCTGGGACAGTTTTTTCACAGCTGAGATGATGGAAGGGGTGAGGTTGTCTTCGAACTCTCGGAGTTTATGAACCACTTCATCCACTGTTAGTGGTACTATGTCATTCCAGGTTACCGTTGCCAATGAATGGGCATATGATGACGGTGCATTCCGTGTAAGTTTTCACCACATGGGTCGTGTACATTCAACTTCATCTGGATCTATGGGTATATCCCCGCTATTTGGCTTGATGTGATAGAGCATCTCTACGATGGCTGATTCCCTCAGAGACCGGATGCCTTTGTCTATAGTAGTCCACTTGGCCGAACGACTCGTAACATCGTCCTTGTACGGAAACCTTTCTTTCACAGCTGCCAAGAGCCGCCTCCAAAGGCTGAGGGACTTTTTCTCTCTTGCAATTGCTTTGTCAATTCCCCCTTCTCTAGCAAGTGATCCCAGCTGCTTGGCTTCTGTACCTTCTAGTTCCTGACCATCGGCCCCATTGTCCCAGCATCGGAGTAACCAGGTGATGATGTGCTCCCCTGGTTGACGGGTAAAATCTTTTCGCATATTCCACAGCTCGGTTGAGGTCCGAGGTCGAGAAGTTACCTCTTCTTCTTCTTCTTCGTCATGTGATGATGACTCCTGATCAGATTCTGGACCGGGTGGTGAATTCATTGGTTCTTCATCTCGCTTCACCCTTTTTGCCTCCTTTTTACTTGTTCTCTTGCGTACAGGGGCAACCGATATTGGTACAAAGTGGTCCTCTGGTTTGGCTGCAGTGATTATCACTGGGGGTGGTGTAGCTGCTGTGCTTGGAGCTGAGGTAACCACGTTGTCTGTTGCAGTTGAAGTTTGAGCAGCTGCTGTACTTGCCACTGGGGTAGCTGCTCTGTTCATTGAGGCCAAAGTTTGAGTAGCGACTGTACTTGTTGCTGGGGGTGGTGTAGCTACTGTGCTTGGAGCTGGGGTAACCGCGCTGTCTGTTGCAGTTGAAGTTTGAGCAGCTGCTGTACTTGCCGCTGGGGTAGCTGCGCAGTTCATTGCAGCCAAAGTTTGAGTAGCGACTGTTGCTTTGCCCTCAGATCCGCCGACATTCTTTTCCTTTTGAAGGTGCTGGATAGTGTTGAACAAGGCCCTCTAAGCATAGGCCAAGCCCCAGCACGTTGCCGTGATTTGTCCATCTCTGGTATGGCCAGAATGACCACACACCTCATTTAAGTGTTTTACTAACTCTTCTGGATTTTGCAGTTGTTCGGTAGTGAAATTCCAAAGTACTGGAGGGGCCCACTGACCTAGATACTTGCCCATACTGTCCCACACACCCTGCCACTCATGGCTGTCCAGCCTCAGGGAAAATCTCTTAGTCCTCCTACATCATCGTTTGACCCCAGACAAGACCCAAACCTGACTCTGCTTAACTCCTGAAATCAGTAGTGGGTAAAACACACTCTGTATGCGTGTTAGCATGGTGATTCCCATCACCATCAGCAAACAAGTCTCAACAGCATTAAAGTGCCATTTAAAAAATTCAAAACTCTCAAATGTAAATGGCCTGGGGGGACGACTGGGAGGGTAAAAGAATGCCTCCTTCACAGGTTGAGCACCTGAGAAGGAGAAAAAAGATGTGTAATTGCTAAGCACCTCCATCATATACCTCCCAAAGTATAAAGGTGGTGACCACACTGGGAACATAAGCCAGATCAGTTTCATGATCAATGATTCTATTGTATTACAAGTCATTACCATAAAGTACAATGGGACAAAAACCTTAGCCCAAGCCCCACGCTTGAAAAACACTAATACAGCAAATACCGGATGGACGTACGATACTATATACTGAAACTGTGAGATCAAGAGGAACAACCTTGAGAGCCAATAAATCAGCATTGTGACGAGTGACTATCAATCCAGTCAGATCTGTTCTTATCTCAACCCCTCGTGCCCCACGTTGGGCGCCAAAAAGAACTGTCGTGGTTTAAACCCAGTCAGGTAACTCGTTCACTCACTCCCAGTGAGTGGTGCCGAGCTGACAACAATCGAGGTCTGTGTCCCCCCCCCCACCAGGGTTCTCCCCTTCCCCGCTCCCGGAGGAACGGGGAGGAGGATCGAGAGAGTGCAACTCCTACGGGTTGAGACAAGAACAGTCCAGCAACAAATCACCACCGCTACTATCAGCTACAACAATGATAAGGGAAAATAACAAGGGAAGAGAATACGATACCACCGGCCAAGAAGGCGAGTTCCCCCCGGAAGCCCCTGTCCTTCCAGGTAACTCCCAGTTACCCCCCACCCCGGGCATGACGTGCTGTGGTATGGAATACCTCCCCGCCTAGCCCGGGTCAGGCGCCCCGTCTCTGCTTCCTCACAGCTTCCCCTCCTCCCTGGCAGAGCATGAGCTTCACAGAGTCCTTGGTCAGGGTAAACATCACTTAGCAACAACCGAAAACATCGGCTTCACCAACACTGTTCTCAAACTGGAAGTCAAAACACAGCACTGCACCAGTTAACACAAAGGAAAAAACATGACTGCTACTGCTGAACCCAGGACACTATATATACTTACATATAATTATATACACATATATGTGTATATAATTATATATGGATATAAATATATATGGATATGTATCCATATATATGGATATGTATGCATGTGTATGTATTCTTTTTTTAATTATGAAGTAAGACAGACTTTTCCCTTCCTATCCGCAAGTCTTCCTCCTTTCCCTCTCCCTGCATTGCGTGCAAAATACACTGTGTGCCTGCCAAAGGAGACCCACTATTTTCTCTCAGCACAAACAATGATGCAGCAGTTTTTGGACATTACCACAGAGTCGGAGTTTATTTTAAATCTTTGTCCCTAGCGCAGTATTCTAGTAGCATAACTTAATCCAGCAAACCCTCTTGTGAAATCTAGGTGGTAGTAATAATACTTGCCTACTTGAGAGATACTGTTTGGCTACTTTACTCACACAGAACCACACTTAGTATGAGTAGAAGCCTTATAGATTTCCATGAAGTAATCAACATCTTCAGTGAATATGAACTGCAAAAATGGAAGTCTAAGGCTCAGGCACACTGAAAGTGATTTCAGTAGAAGTTGACAAGGCATTTGAAAGAGATTCCATTTCAAAGACCTGTAAATCTGCCTGTTTGGAAGATAATTACTGTTATCTTCCAAATTCAGGATCAATTTTTATCTAGCTGTCCATTTATGCTCTTTTGCTGCCACACTGTTTTGCTATATTCCCTGGGGATGCAAAAACTGTCCTTTGCTTGATATTAAATATGTAGTAAGCTAAGTAAAAATCAAGTTCTTCAATCTCTCATTTTTATTGTTTATAGCTGTGGGCTGAAGTCTCACTTTCCCTACATTATGCATCTGAGATATTACTCAAAGCAGTTCAACAGGCACTACTGAGGAAGGTGAGGAACGAAAATGCATTTCTTGACATGGAGGCTCTTCAGCATCCAGCACAATTCTGACTCTCCTAGAATATCCATGGCAGCTGCTATGACTTGCCAGAAACTGGTGACCTATTATTTGCCATTGGACTTAAACAACTCACTTTTCAAGATTCTCTTTAAAAGTTCCTCAGTATCTCAGTTTCCCGATAAGTTACCTGCATCTCAAGCATATTTATTAGAACTGCTCGTAACAGCTGTTCATCCGTATCATACTGCTCCACACATCAAGATCGCAGGTTTTAAAAGCTATGTGTATGCTATTTGTACACACAAAGTTGTCAAATTTTCCAAGACACTGCTTTCTAGAGCCTAATATTAATTAGTACATGGGAGGCCTCTAAACTGTACCTAAGTATGGTTTATCATACCATGGTAACTGTACCTAGTAACCATACCATGCTCTGAGTGTCTTAATAATGTGAAGCAGCTAATAGCTATACAGACTGCACAGCAGTTGTCAAGGTCCATCAAAAAAGGCTGAAGCTGATGCTTACAGTCTATGCTATCATTAGGATCACTAAAGCTTTAGCATAAGGAAGAAATGAGTAGGGACACCTCAGCCTGTAAAGAGGCTGACTAAGGTGGGGAATTATGATAATGATCTTTAAAATGTATAGAATGGAAAAGCTGTAAGCAATTGTTTACAGTTCCTTTTAGCACAAGAATTATCAGGCCTCCAATAAAACCAGCAGGTTACATATTCAGAAGAAATGAGGGAACATCTCAGCAGGCAGCGTAATGAATAGTTAAGGTCTGGAACATCTTCAAGACTTTTGTAAATGCTAGAAGTTTATCTGGTTCTGCAAAATTATTATAAAAGGATTAATAAAATTGCTTTGAGAAGTTTAAATACAGATACAATCCAATTTGCAAAGTGTGCACAGCATGATTGGTGGCAAAATACCATTCTGAAATGTATTACTACATGCCTTTAACCATTCTAACCTTTCAAGTGAAAACACTACTACACGTTAAACTTCCAGCAGATCTGACCTGACAGATCTGTGCTGGTTCTGGCAAGGCTGTTCATGTGTTCTGCTTTTTCAATAATTCATTCTGACTCTGCACAGGACTGGTATCTGTGGCCCTCTTGGTATTCTGTTTTTCCATCAGTAATAGATATGCATTATACTGTAGTGTGCTATTTTTATGTAACTTTCATTAACACCTTCTGCAGTTTACAAACTCAGAGAAAGTTATTTTCATTTTGTTATGAAATGGTGTGATCATACACCATAGGTCATACAATCATTATTTCTTATTTGTATAATTATTATTTTTCTGATTTTCAATATTGTTCTGAGCAATGGCATGGGGCATAGGATATGTTTAGAGCCATCGAGTTGTTGCTTCCAATGTTGTAAGCCTATGGCACTTGCTTTGGTCTGTTAGTGGGAGTGTGAACGCAGAATATACTGGTTTTGGCTGGGATAGACTTAATTTCCTTCCTAGAAGCTAGGATGGAGCTATGTTTTGGATTTGTGCTGAAACCTGTTGATAACAGGGATGTTTTTGTTACTTCTGAGCAATGCTTACAGAGTCAAGGTCTTTTCTGCTGTCACAACACTCCACCAAGTGCACAAGGAGCTGGGAGGGGACACGGGTGGGACAGCTGACCCCAACTGACCAAAGGGATACTCCATACCATATGATGTTTTGCTTAGTGTGTAAAGCTAGGGAAGGGGGGGGGGGGGGGGGAGGCGGTTGAGCGACACGCAGAGTGATGGCATTTTGTCTTCCCAAGTAAGTGGTAAGGTGTGATGAAGCCCTGCTTTCTTGGAGATAGCTGAACACCTACCTGTTGATGGGAAGTGATGAGTGAATTCTTTATTTTGCTTTGCTTGCATGCCTGGCTTTTGCCTTACCTATTAAACTGCCTTTATCTCAACCCACAGCTTTTCTCACTTTTACAGCACCATTTCTCTTCCCTGTCCCACTGGGTATATGGTGCTTAGTTGCCACCTGGAGTTAAACCACACCAATCTTTTTCAGTGCCCAGCATGTTGCCCCATGGGCTTGAGGTAACAACAGATTTGATTGGAACCTGGTAGATCAAATTCATAGCTCATACTGCTCTTTAGCTAGTAAGTGGCGGGCTCCTGTATTTGCCCTTGGTCTTGCTTTCCTTACTGTAAATTAGAGTCTAGTGATCATTAGTGGCAGCCTTTTTGCTTTTCCTGCTTGCTGTAGTGTTGTGCTGCTTAACATCTCACCCTGCTGTGCCTGGGAACATTTTGATAACAGCAATGGTGATGTGCCTGGGTCGGAAGATGTCCAGGGCATCACTGCTGTTTCTGTGCTGCTGTACTAGACAGGCTGGAACTCCAGTGAGTGCTAGAGTCGAAGGCACTGTGACCTGTGGATGAGTCCATGCGGGAGCCGGACACCCTAAAGTGTCTGTGGCTGTGGATAAGTCCACATCAGAGGTGTATCCTGAAGTGTCTGCAGCCATGGTTATATCTGTGTCACAGTAAGTACACCTCTGAAGGGACTGTGGACCAAGGCTACAACAGAGGCTACAACAGAGAAGGTACACCTCAAAGCATGTGTGTCTGCGCATGGTGTCCTGCTGGAGTACCACAAAGTGTGTAGCCATGAATAAGCCTACAGCAGAGCAGGTACTCTCCTGGCCCAGGGATAAGGCTATACTGGAATGGGTGCACCTCAAAGTGATTGTGGCTCTGGATAAGTCTATCCTGCAACCTGTATAGCCCTGAAGAGACAATTGCTCATAGATTAGACTCCATCTGGAGCAGGTACACCCCTAAGGGACTGCAGTCTGTGGATAAGTTGAAGGTGGACCAAAGGCAAAGGGAGGAGTTCATTGAAATATTAAATGCAACCTGGCCCAAAGGGACCAGGGGTGGAGATTGTAATGGATATACCTTTAAATTGTTGTAACCCATTATTTGAGTTGTATGTTATAGGAATTACTATAGCAGGAACCAGTCAAAACCATGGAGGACAAGTCTTAAAAGAAGCAGTACAAGTACAGCAGTGACCTGACCTGAGCTGCCTTTGGTGCCCCATAACTCCATGACACACAGTCGTCATTACCTCCACCCACGAGTTTTCTCACTTTTACTGTTCTGATTCTTTCCCTCATCACATTGCAGAGGGGCAGTGAGCCCACTGCTTCATGGTGCTTAGTTGCTGACTGGGGTTAAACCATGACATAAACCTTACAAACATTAGGTTTACTCCTGCTAGAAGTACAATGATCATGAATTTTTGAATGTCCCTGTTGCATATCAAGGGTCTCATGCATTTACTGCAGCAATATGTTAATTAGATTAAGAAAACTCAAACAACTTCATCCAAAACCAAATATTTGAACCAAAACCAGACACTGAAAAACATGAATCCAGCAGATCCTTCTTTTAAATGGGTATTAGAGCAAAAGCTTAAACCATAGCAAAATGCATTAAGAAATGGAAAGTTTATGCTGTGGACCACATAAAGATAATACATCACATACATTAAGCCAATACAGTATCACAGGTTTGCCCGCTTTGAAAGGTAAAGACTATCAACATGACAGCAAAAAGGAAAATGCAAGATAATACCCAGATCTTTGTTTGATAGTAAGCAACAGTATTGCTGTTAGAAATGGCAAGTTACCAATAAAATTGAACATTTTTCCTATTAAACAGGACATCATGTGCCTAAAGTGTGCTCAAAGTCAGGGAAATCCCTATACAGGAAAAACATTTTGTCAGCTGACATAACAATATGCTTTGTTTTCAACTTATAACTACTTACTTTGCAGGAAAAAAATATGGCACAACTATTACTACAAAGTTAAGGGCCTCAAAGGAACATATGGCCTCGTGAACTATTGCAATAAATATTCCCTACATTTTGATTGCAAAATCAGTATTTCCACTATTACCGTATGAAACATGCATGGTTTTAACTGAATACTGTCTTTTTTAACTTTGGGTTGGTTATTTTGTTTGGGTTTGGGTTTTTTTTCCCCTTTTTTTCTTTTTTTTTAATATTGTAGCATGTGTAAAAACTTTGCCCTAAGTGAGTAAAAAACTCAAGTGTATAGTGCCAGAATTAGATCTGAAATTAGATCTGCTGTTGAAAATTTAGTGGCAAGGAAACTAATGCAAGGAACTTAACATTCAAGTATGCACTGTTTTTTTTTCAGGTCTTACCACATGCTGATCCTTCTCTGCTTCTGTTTATCTCCTTCCTTTTACTGCATCACCCATCCCATAGCATTTCACATTCACAGAGGCTACACTCACACAGATGCTTACATCGTAAGTACATCCATTTGGAGATGCTTTTTTTCTCTTTTAGATCTTGAGAGAAGGAAACTGCTATGTAAGAATTATCACTTTCAATTAATGATCTCTCAGATTGGCTGCATGTAGAAAAGCTATGACAGCAGAAGGAAACTCGCTTATTTTAGCAGTGGTAATCATTATACAGCCAAGGAACCTTCATAGCAGTTCACTAGAGGGGCAACCTATGATAAAGGCAAGACTGAAACAGCAGTCATATTGTCTTACATCAGTAGTGCTCAACACAGAATTAAGGACTAAGTCTTGTAGCACAGGAGATGAAGAATGGATCACACATACTGCTTAGGGTTTGTTTCCTCAGGGCTAGCAGAGGAAATTAGTCTGCCCACACTATTCTGCCCTGGGTTTCCTCTGAGTTCTGTGATTGCATGACATAATAGGGCTTTATTCTTTTTCTTTTTTTTTTACATATACTTCACAGTGTGAATAATAACATGAAGACTGTGATATAACTGCATCATGAAATGGGGTGTATACATTGCATACCTTGGGCTATACCTCGATTATGGTAGGATACAGAGACTTCCAGGAGAGTATTTTTCCTGGGTTCAGCAGTAGCAGTTATTTTTCTCCTTCTCAGTAGCTGCAATGCTGTGTTTTTGACTTTAGTCAGAGAACAATGCTGATAACACACCAATGTTTTAGTTGTTGCTAAGTAATGCTTACTCTGAGCAACGACTTTTCAGTCTCATGCTCTGCCAGGGAGGAGGGGCGCAAGAAGCTGGGAGGAAGCAGAGACAGAGCACCTGACCCATTCTAGTCAAAGAGCTATTCCATACCACAGCACATCATACCCAGTATATAAACTGGTGAGAGTTACTGGAAGGGCTAGATCACTGCTCAAGTTGGGCTGGATATCAGTCGGCGGGTGGTGAGCAGTTGTATTCTTTTCCCTTGTTATTTCCGTTATCATTATTATCATTGGTGGCAGCAGTAGTGATTTGTGTTATACCTTAGTTACTAAACTGTTCTTATCTCAACCCGTGGGAGTCACATTCTTTTGATTTTCTTCCCCACCCCTTCGGAAATGGGGGGTGGAGAGGGGAAGGCGGTGAAGAAGGAAGGAGGGGAGTGGGTGAGCTGCTGTGTGGTTCTGAGTTACCAGCTGGGCTTAAACCACTATAGCATTAGACGATTTTGCAGGTTGAGAGCAAGCATATTGCCACTGATAAGCCTACTTCAGTAAATTAAGCTGCCTTCAACAAGAAATGTACTAATGAACAGGAACTGTACTTCCCTACCTTCTCTTTCCAAATACTCATACCTGTACCAGGGTACACACATACCAGGGTAGTGTGGTGACCTGTTTTCAGGCATTTTGAATGGTTCCTCTTTTTGTCTTTACTATACACTCTAGTCCCCACCAATTCTGATGTCAAAATCCCTATATTCAATTACTATAAAAAACATTACAGAAAGTATAAGAAATATTAAACAATATTTCTATTTTTATCACTTTATCACTTAAATATATAAAAGCTCTTCATTGTAGGAATACTCTCTTAATACACATATTAAAAGCCAGGTGCATGAGAATGTATTTTGCCCTCAGTCTTTCTAGGGGAACTTTCTAGGACTTGCCAAAATTATTGCAGAATCACAGCTTCCCTCCCACCCCATTCATGCCTTTGAAAAAGCACTGTATTGAATTCAAAGAACAAATTAATTTTCTAGTATGCTTAGATTTTAAATTATATGTAACTGTAGATTTTAAAGTTACTATTGTAGGTTTTGTAAGAAGATGTTATAAGCACAGAGTTTGCCTATAGCAATATGGTAAACAGAAAGCCTGACAGAGGGGGAACCTTATTCTCTCATAACAACCTGTTCAGCCTAATGAAGGCTGAGCTATTTCCTTGATTTTACATAACCTTTGGGACTGTTTTTGACAGCCACATTTCAGGTGTACCATTGCTTCTCAGTTTTGTTTTTTCTCATCTCTAAATATAAGAAAAGCTTTTCTTTTTGCTTCTTTGTGAGACAACTTGGGGAAAAAAAGATTTCACCAGCTTTTTTTTTTTTTTTTGTGGTAGTCTTGCCTGGGCCTTACTATGTATATTTCATACATAGGTCTACCTTGAGAACTGGATTCTCGTTGTTTATTTTATTTCCATCTGTTCATTAGTGGTATAATATGGCAGGGAAAATCCCAGTTGGATTTATGAGTGAAAAAGCAAATGCCAAAAATAGCTAGAAGAGATCTAAACTGGGTGAATGCTTAGATCTTTGGCTGAGCTCAAGGTTATACTTGTTCTAAGGAATGTGTTTGAGGCTAAAAGGCTGTTGTCTTTGATTCATCTCTTTTGTTCTTACATTAGTCGATATGTAAGTTACTTTTGAGCTCTCCACACCATTGCAATAATGAATACTAAAGCACTGGAAAAAAATAGTTAAAAAAAAGTCCATGGAACTGCCAGCAAAGTCATCTTTCTCCTTCTGTAGAGGTGTTGGTTCTGAGACAATAATTTTCATGTCACATCTATCGTATCCACCTCTTTGTATGAGGGTATTTGCATTCATTATTTTCTCATAGGGATAAGTTATACTGGCTTGCGTACTACTACTAACTATAAATGAAGTGTTAAACCCTTTTCAACCTTATTCTGGTGACATCAGACACCTGAAAGAAATGACAAACCAAGTTACCCAATTTCTCTATTCAAGAAGAAAACCCAACAACAGAGCTTCTTTTACAGACAGTTCCTAAAAATATATTTCTATTCTTGCATAGGGAGAGATAAAGAAGCAGGAATATTCTTGAGCTTGCCAGTCATCACTCTGATGAAAACCATGAAGAAGTTTTTTCCTTTGGAAAAAACAATATTTAAATTTTGCAAAATAATAGGATATAACTCCTTTTGACTACTCATTTTTCCATATACAATCCAAAATTTATGTTTCACATGTTATTATGTATTAGTAGAAGCTATTAAAGCTACATGCCACAGTTAAAAAACAATTAACTAGGGCACAGCATTTCAGATCCTTACTATTTGAATACCTATAAATGTCAGGGTTATACTTACATTTCATAGTAAAATAATGACTATTGAAACAGCATATTATCAGGGCAGAGTGACCAGGAATAGAAATGCTTTTCCTTTTCCAATGTACCAAGATTTACTTCCCCTGTCACAAAGTAATCTCTATGTTGTGCATGTTTGAGCTGGGAACCCATCAACTTAAAAATGGTTTTGGAGAGTTGTTTCTGGCATGGTCCATTGACTTTCAGCTTCTGAAAGAAATAAACCAAATGTGCTACCCTTCTAGACATATTACATATTTTCAGGTTTAAAACTGGGGAGACCAGACTACTGAATAAACAGTTGTTGTTATGGGAAAGGTGTAAAACTATGTTTCTCTAGTATGAATACTTTAGTTGTTTGCAGTGGCGATGAGCAAATCCATGTAGTAATTGTCTCTAAGGATTTGTTAAGAGGTGACTTTTGTTTTTTCAGTTGATACACACTGAAATAAACCATCTGCCATGGAATATAAGTAGAACTGAAGAAAGCAAACCAGGTTTTAGAAAGAACATGTATCATAAGGGATTTGAGCCTAAGAAATGTAAGCCTGAAAATTGCTGTTTTGTGTAATTTGGAGAAAAATACCAAAGTGGAAGCACTAACATGGCTTCTCACCCTGTCTAGTTATGCACTGCTCTGTACAACAGTTCTGCTTTCTGATACATTTCCAGTGAAACGGAAAGCTCATATGGGTCCCCTTTGGATGTGGCATATCATACAGTTCAGATAAAATGTTTGCTTGGGAGCAAAAACTATGCAGACCTCAAGACTATAAAAAATGATATAAATTCCTTGCGTTTGTGCATTTTCTACTTATGAGTTTCCTGCCAGAAGCAAATAGCACCTAGAGGATATTTTGACACCAGTTCTCATTGTCTGGTTAAAGCCACATTAATTTAGCAGCATTATTTAAAAAAAAATAAAACAAATAACTGTTTGTGACACGCTTAAAAATAGGCATGTCCTTTCATCTGAAACTATCCCACAAGTTTATAAATATGCATTAATTAGTTTCTAAATACCCTCAGTCTTAGGGTCTGTCTAGATGTGTAAACTGAGTTAATTTCAAATGTTTGTATCTAATATCAGTCAGTTACTAAAAATAAAAGGTGCAGAATATTTAATAATGTAAGTAGAACTTAATGGTGTTCATCTCTGAAAATTTTGGGATTTATTGTCTAAATATATATTGGCATACTTAATTATGGCAACTGGGACTTTACAAATTGATATTCATATTCCTAAATCTAAGGCCATGTTTTTAATGTTTTAATTCTAGAAATGTAAAGTAAGTGGGAACTGTTCCTCATAATCTTGATGCCTAGTTCATATATCAGGCTTGTGGATAGTACTGCTTCTCCTAATATGAAAGGCATAAATTCCAGATGTTATATAAAAGGCATTTCTGTATGCACTTCAAGGAGGTGCTTTTCAGCATTCAAAGCTACAGGCACATGGATATTACGGAGGTGATGCAGTCTAGACATTAATAAGTGGAGCTTATTCATGTAGCCTGTAATACATGCTTCTTTTTTTTTCTGATATTAAAATACATAATGTGTTACAAAGATCAACTTTTTCAATTCCAAGTATTTAAATCAAATAATTACTTTCCAGAATTTTGGCAAAAAGAACTTAAAAGTTTTCTTGTGTTAGCACAAGATGACTTTAAACTGTTATTTTTAGTCTCTGATGCAGAGAAAGTGCATTATGTTGAACCGATCAATCTAAATATTACTTTCTGTAGCCAGGCTCCCAGCAGTGCTGGTAGCCTGAGCGCTAATTGTGTGCAAGGATTGAACCCAAGCCAGTTCTGGTTGCAGTCTCATTAGCATATTCATAAGTCACAGCTTCATGCAGGTGCCAGAAAGCTGCAAAATGTTTTGTGGCTATTCACTGCCACAATAGTAGAAATACTGAATTACTCTTAAAAAACTATTATATGCTATAAATTAAACTGTTTAATACTTAATAATTAATAAAGTAGGTTTAAAAACTCTCGAGCAATCACTGCATAAAAAAATGAAACAAGATTTTTTCCCCCTTTTTTTAGTTTTTTTCTGCATTTCTTTTTCTCTCTCCCATCCCCCTTCCTCACTCCTCCCCTTTGCCCTACAGAGTGGAAAATTCAGATCAGGCAGATTAAAAAGAATGTTTCTTACTTCATCCCCTTTTGAAAACTGGCTCTGGTTTTCTTCATAGACTCCAAAGAAGATAGTGTGATAATTACTAGATTAGACATCTACAGACCCTGCTGCATGAGTGATAAAGCAGAATAATGGAACTAAGCTTCTTCTAAATTAATAGGAGCAATCCAGACTCTCACTAATTCAAATAAATCTAAAATAAAAGCATGCTCTCAACATGCTGCTGCCAATAGTGACAACATGATAAAGGGATTGTCTGGATCAGTGTATCTCTTCTCTGCAGGTCACTTTTGGCCCTTTCGTCAGTAAAATTTTGTCTTTCTGTAATGTAGAGACAATTGATTCAATTGAAATTCTATTTCAGAACCTGAGTAAAGCAAAGTATTGTAAAGGATTTTTCAGCATTATCAAATCCAGATAACAAGGCCACAGTTTATCATTCAAGCATATCTACTAGTCTACTGTTGTAAATAAAATTGCATTGCTGGTAAGAATAAGAAATTCTTAATTTAGATAATTTTACCACTGATCTTGCAGAGCGTGTTTAATTTCTATACATATAGGGTATATTTAATTTCTAGAATGTGTATTTTATTTCACCCTAATAAATTTTGTTAAATCATTTGTCTTCTAGACACAGATTTGAAGGACCTCAATGACATGCACTTTAATAAAACTTAATATAAAATGATCCACAATCAAAGCACAGAATTAGGGTTTTTTTTTAGGCAAAGGAGCTACCCTTGTTTTACCACTGTGTTTAAGAAACATGCACTGTTCATCAGGATTTTGGAATACATATTAATTATTATCCTTTCATGGAAGAACAGATTTAAAATTAGGAAATACTCTTTCCTTTTGCAATATCCTACATATTCTGTGCATTTCATGCTTCATTGGGTGGAATATTTATGTGAAAGCTATAAATATCCATCAACATAAAAACTATTAAAAAATAAAACAACTATGAGATACCTGCAGAAGTATCTGCATTTTGATGATACTTACTGCAGCTGTACCTATATCTTACATAAAGTGTTTGAGATTTTTATTCAGTGGGTGAGGAGAATTTGAAATTGGCTAACCTAGATATTTCCTAGCTATTTCTAGTATTTCAGCTAGTATTTCAGCTAGTATTTCAGCTAGAAAGACCTTTGAGGCCTAGGGACCCACACTCATTCCCATCACAAAGCTGGAAGTTGCCAGCTGAGTGACAAATGCGTCTCCACTTTAGCCCTGGACTTTTCCTACTGTGTTACAAGGAGGGAGCCCTGAGTGTAAAAAGCCCCAGGGAGCTGGCTGTGAGCTGCAGAAGCAATTCACCCATCGCAGTCCAGTCCTTGATGAGATGTGGGTGTCCTCAGAAAGAAGGGCATCAGGAAGCAGGTTGCAGACTGCATTGTAAGCCACTTCTGGTCCCTGGTGTGTGCATCACAGACCCTTTGCCTATTAGACTCACAAGCTAGTAGAGTTGTGTCCAGAAAACTCTCTCTGCAGGTGAGTCATAAGGGTTGGAATTCTTCAGACTGGTGAAGGAAATATTTGGGTTTGTTGTGTTTGGTTTAGCTTTTCTCTTCCTAAGTTCTTAATTCTAAGCATCAGGCTACTCTTCTATTTTAGAAGAAAATGGAGGCCACATCAGATGCTGAGTGCTTTTGGGCAGGCTTGGGTTGCTTATTCATGCCAAGAAGATCCTCTGCAGCATTATCAAGGCACAAATTGAGGCTGCTGGAGAAAATCTGAAACTCAAGTGTAAGTTCTAAAGAATGGCTATGCATGATGGTCTCAGGCTACAGTGAGCTTCATTCAGGAATGCAATTTTATATTTAGGAGCAGTAGCTGACTTAAACTGGAGTAGCTGACGGATATAGCGAGACTTGTTAGAGGCAGCTGCATGTTTTCCTGGCCTGTGCCTTGGCCTGAGGCACCCTGGAGCCAGGTAGGTTGATCACTGCATTACCCTGCCTGAGCTGCTGCACAGTTTTGCAGGAGACCTCTGAAAAGGAAGGCATGCTAGGAATGCTGCACACAGTGCTATGATAGCAGAGACACACAGCTTCTGGAACAAAGCTGGAGTACAGAGTAACTGAAAGTATGAGCATGGTATGTTTACATTTGCAAACGTCATGAAAATATATTCATGTTCCACCACTGGGCATGGCCACCGGCCCTGATAAAAATTCTGGCCCATTTGAACTTTGTGAAGTCTTCGAACGCAAACAGCCAGACCATTATGCCTTAAAGCAGACATGATGCCCCAATTTCTCTCTCTTGAAATTCCCTCATTTATATCTGTATAGGTTAAACTTTAATTCAGAACAAATTTTTTTCTGTGTATGTTCCAGTTATGACCAGTCCTAGAATACAGCTATAGTACTTACGCTGCAGAGATGCTTTGGAACTTTGTTCTCAGTTTCACTTGCACAAACTGATTCGGTGTGTCTTGTCTCAACAAATTGGAACATGATCTTGAGTATACTGAGCTTTGAGAAAAAATGATGACAAGTTTTGCTCTCCAAGGAGAATGCCTGGTTAAAGCAAAATATCCTCACCATATCCTAGAGAGCACTATTACTGTAGTTGTTCCCTTTACAGCTAGTGGAAAGGAACAGGCACCTCTAGAGAGTCATTAATCTCATCATAAGATAGAACAGATGAATATCCCTGGAGGAGCTTATTTTTCTCGATTAACTATAAAGGGATCCTAAAGTGCCTGGCTCAGATTTTAGATGTCTAACTTTCAGATGTTAAATTACAACTGATTAAGTCAATCACATGTTGTCCCTTAGCAGAATGTGTGAATTCCCTCCACAACCAGTCAACTCAGCACCCACAAAGAAAAGGCTGGAAAGAGAAAATAATTCTGAATCTTCTCTGAATCTCCTCATGCATTTGCAGTAATAGTCATTCACAGCATTCAAGCAGGGAATAATGTATATATTCTCAGGAACTCCTGAGTTCAGCTTTTGCCTCTTTTTCACCAACTTCCCTTTATTTCCAGTTTGGGGACAATAACTGATTTTTAAGGAAAAAAAGCATCGGAAAAAGTATTTATTATTTGTCACTACATCTAGTAGCTACCATCTGGACAGCATTACACATGTAAATAAGTTAAAGCACACCTGTTTTGCACATCATTAAAAACGACAAACATAGTATTCTGCTATATAGCAACATCTCGGTTGTCACTAGAAACACTACATTTCTGGTAGCTGGCACTTTGAGTTGTAATGCATCCATTTTCTACCTGGTAGGTTCAGGTAGAAGTCTGTTGTGTCACTTACAGCAATTCACCACGGTTTTGCTGTTATGTTCATAAGAATTCTGTTTTCATAAATTGTCTATAATCAAATGCTCTATGAGCTTTCATATTCTTTAAAGTGAAAATAAAAAAAACAACAAAACAAAAAAACCCCCACAATTATTGTGAATATACAAGTTGTTTCAAATGCAAACTTAGCTGTAGAAATATGGTGACTACTAAAACTACCCCTTAATAGTATTTGTGTACTATATGCAAGGGAATATATATTTATATTTATAGAAATCTTCACATTTCATGGCTATGTATTTTTTTTTTCTAATCGTGTTTTATTATGAAACAAACAAACTCTGTTCTTCCTTATAGTGAGGATTACTCTACATGACTGCCCAGTCTGCCACAGAGGCTTGCTGAGAGATCAGCTCTGAATCCTACAGAAGCTAGACAGAAAATAACAGCATATGAAACTTTATGAAGATGCGCATTTTCAAAAACAGTATTTTCATTGTAACAGCTGAAGATAAAGCTACCAAAGCACAGATTTTCTCCTAAAGTCTAAAACTCCTGAAGCCTCAACTGTTTCAAAAACATCTGTCTTGCCACTGCTAAATGTTAAAATACTCTTTTGGCTTGTATGTACACACACATGCAATGAGTGTCTGTCTGTCTATGCATTTGTTTAGCTGCCTATGCATATATGTGTACATACAGTAGACTCTCTAGTTCCAAAAGTGCAATTACAGGTCATTTAATATGAAAATGGTAAGGAGAATCTCTAATTTACCCATCTGAATTTCTTGCCATCAGAAGGGATTTCTTGTTGCAATCAAGCAGTAGTATGTAAAAGTCCATTCAAGGTTAGGGAAATAAAAGAAATCCTCTTTCTGAAAATCATGGAAAATTGCACAGTAGTGCAGCACTTGGCTGCATAAGGTAAAACTGCACCTTGAGTGATACTTGCTAGCATGACTGGAACATACGCAGAAAGATACAAATACCCATGTACATCAGCAGCACTACAGGAGTAACAGAATGAACAGCTTTTGAAAAATGCCATCAATATATTATGTATAAAAGAAATCTGTACTCCAGTGTCAACCATGCATGACTTTTTATTCCTATGCTGTCTTTGCTTAGCTTAGACAAGGAAAGTTATTTTTGATTTACCTGGGGCTTCTCTAAAAAACAGTAGCTTTTTAAGTCATATCCTAGACAACTTCTGAAAAATATAAAACTTGACCAGAGAGTTCTCAAGTTTATGCATAAAAATTTCATGGACAATACAATTTGGAAAGCTGCATGTAGCTTGAGAAAAAGATATAGTCAGAAAGTACTTAGGTAGTTTGCATGATTTTTGGCTGGCATTCATAATAAATACAGCAGGAGGCATCTGATGGAAAGAATAATAATATAGCCTTAGCAATTTATCTGGAACAGCTTAAGAAGATGCCACTACACTCCTCAGCTGGAAGCTACTGTCCTGACAGCTGTGACACAACATGACGCAACATAAGCCACCAGTGTGTGCTTGCGGCCCAGAAAGGGAACCTTACGCTGGGCTGCATCAAAAGGCGCATGACCAGCAGGTCAAAGGAGGCAATTTTACCCTTCTGCTCTCATGAAATCCCCACCTGCAGTACTGCATTCAGCTCTGGGTGCCCTAACACAAGAGGGATATGGACAAGGGCATGTAATGACAAGACAAGGAGGTAGATATTAGGAAAAAAATATTTTACTATGAGACGCTGGAACAGGTTGCCCAGAGAAGCTGTGGATGCTTCATCCCTGGAAGTGTTCAAGGCCAGGCAGGACAGGGCTTTGAGCAACCTGGTCTATTGGAAGTTCTCCCTACCCATGGCAGGGGTGTCATGGTTTAAGCCCAGCTGGTGAACTCAGGACCATGCAGCTGCTCACTCCAACCTTCATCTCCCCTGGCTCCCAGAAGGATGGGGAGGAGAATCAGAAGAATGTAAATCCCACAGGCTAAGAACAGTCCAGTAACTCAGGTATAACACAAAACTACTTCTGATACCAATAATAATAATGATAAGGGAAATAACAAGGGAAGAGAATATAAAACTAAAAGGGGAAAAGGAAAAAAAAACAAAACAATAAACACAAGCGATGCACAATGCAATTGCTCACCACCTGCTGACCTATACCCAGCTCAACCCAAGCAGTGATTTGGCTCTTCCACATAAGCCCTTCCAGTTTATATACTGGGCATGATGTGCTGTGGTATGGAATACTCCTTCGGCTAGTTTGGGTCAGGTGTCCTGTCTCTGCTTCCTCTTGGTTTCTTCTGCACCTCCTCACTGTCAGAGCACAAGAGACTAAAAAATCCTTGATCAGAGTAAACATTACTTAGCAACAACTAAAAACATCAGTATATTATCAGCATTGTTCTCAGACTAAAGTTGAAAACACAGCACTGCACCAGCTACTGGGAAGGAAAAAAACTGTTACAGCTGAACCCAGAACAAGGTGGAACTAGATGATCTTTAAGGTCCCTTCCAACCCTAACCATTCTATAATGCTATGATTTCAATTGAGATATTACAATGAAGACTTCATCTTATCTGCAGATGTCTTCTGTAAATTTACTACAGTCAGCAGGAACAAACAAGCCCACACTGGATTTAGCATGATGTATGCCCACTGAATTTTTTACCATTTGTGACTATTTTTAAAAGTAAATACTTTATAGTTCAAAATGTTGGTGATACTTAAATTTTGTTAATTAAGGAAAACTAATAAAATATTTTCTTCAGTAATGTAAAGCTTCAGCCATCCACAATGACTGTACCGTATAGGAATAAAATATATGTCACTGTAAAATTACAATGTTCTTTGTCCTATGAATTTCTGATGCTATACTAAACTTCCTGGTCTAATAGAATCACTTCATTAGAGATACAAAGTGCAAATAAAAAGGTGAAGTTCTCTGTTGATATGAAATAAGTCACATATTTGTAAAGTGGTTCTGGGTTTAAAGGTCTATATGCCTCTATATGTCCATTTTGTATATTAGTAAGACTGAGTAAGTGGACTAGTGTTGTGTCATGTATTTTGATGGTTTAATTTTTTTTATCAGATTTATATACTTCAGTGAGAATAGGTTCATTCACACTGATGGTACTCCTTGTATGGAGCTCTGCAGAGACAGCAGAACCTGACCTGCAGGGCTGTCTGCTATCTGTGGTAAGTATTAAATCAAAATTTGTTTGAAATGCTGTCACAGAGGTAGGGTCAGGGTGTTTATGTAATATATGATTTCAACATCTTGGAGCAGAGAATATTATGAAACCTATCCAAGGTAAGCATGTAGGTGGGTGTATGTGTACAAGTGTGCAGTCTGCCTGTCTGACACGCTAGCTGTGGGGGTTTTTTGAATGCTTTCAACAGCTAAGTCAATATTATTGGGGAAAATATATAAAACAACAACATGAAAAAACTCTTTCATTTCTCCTAACCATTGACTAGACCAATGTGTTGTGAGCATGTTAAGCGATCATAGGTTGCTGCATTGAAAAAATACTTCTTGAGGATCATTTTAAATAACTGCGATCCATCATACTTCTATTTCATGAAAAGAATAAAGGTGCTATTGGTACTTTTTGGCCTTCAGACCTACCTGAAGATCCATCAACACTTCTGATAAGTTACCTGCAAAAAATGGGGTTTGAGTACCTTTTTTCTGTTGTGAAGCAGAGCAAGTACATGTAGAAGCTATTTAGCTGGCCATGCTTTCAAAACTGCTGAGCTGACACCAGAAAAGGCAAGTGATCAGACAGGAGATGTGCAAGTCATAAAATGAAAAATTTAATAGCTTGTAAATGGTGAAAGAAGGAAAGAGGAGGTTGAAAGAGAAGGAAGATTGAAGATAACCTCAGCTTTCATGCAGACATTTTGCTTTTCTAAAATTAAACTCTCCATTTTTACACTTAACAGGAAGGGCATTTACTATTTTGAGAAAGTTTAGTTTGATCTTAAAATCATAGAAATAAATTTAATATAGAAATAATGCTATATTGCAATAAAATCATGCATAAAACTCCCTCTAATTACTGTCCAAAATACATTTACAGGTCTGTAAGTATTACCACCTCAGAAATTCAGGCCATTTCATTGAATACCTAAATATGGTTTGATGGTGCCTACTCTTAGGCAACTAAGTTTAAAAAAAATCTAATATCTTTGCTTATGGTGAGAAGAGATGTGTTGCATTCTGGAAGGCTGAAAAGTGAAAAAAAAGTATAATTCTGAAGAAAATAATTTTTAAAATTATAAACATAATATTTAAAGAAAATGAAATTGAATACATCTGCATTAATATATATGCAATACATTTTTAACTTGTATAGCCATCACAGTCAAACATGAATCCCATATTACTGTGTGGGAAGTCCAAACAGAGTTGAGGGTAAATGCATTGCTTTCTTTACTCATCTGTGTGGGATGCTTGGGTGTTAGAAATCCTGGAATATGTCTGTGAGTCTCACAATTGCCATTCCAAGGTACCAACAGCAAGGCAAAAGTAAAGCTCCTTAGTAAGTCTTTTGCTGTCAATGGCAACATGCTCTAAGTTATATAAACACTCAGGGGAAACTGAGTAGAACTAAGAAAATTTGATATAAAACTTTTCTAGAACCTACTTAGTTAATTGTAAGGAAATACTCTTAAATAACTAGGGAACTTTCAACATCTATCAGGTATGTTGACCAAGGCTTCCATATATATAAGTACATAGGTGTGTAAACACATTTATATACTTATATTTGAGAGCATTTATACGCTTATAAGTGACTGTAAATTAAATGTGCCTTGTATAAAATAAAATAAAATAAAATAAAATAATTAATTAAATTAAATTAATCACACATGCAATTCAGAAATAAGGAAGTGTTATATAGCTAAAATGGACTTTGCAATATGTCCAGACAACAAAAAACAGTATTTCCTCATCACACAAAAAAACTCTAAGCAAACAAACAAACAAAAAGAGAAAAGAAGCAAAGTAAATGGTGAAATTGACAAATAGAAAAAAAATTAAGAAAAAATGAATGAATGAAGAGGAAGGTGTGATGTACCACTTGACTGTATCAGGAAAAATATCACTTGTGGTAATGCAGATTATACTGTATTAATGCATTGATAAAAAATACTTGGATATAATTTTACAAAGGAACCAAAACAAACTTCTCCACCTATACAAAGATATGTAAGCAAATAGCATCCAGCTATACACAGCTAGATATAGCATAGTCCCCACATCTCAGTAGAATCATAGAATCATAGAATAGTTAGGGTTGGAAAGGACCAGCTCATGTTCATTTTTTCATCAACCAACACCCCCAAGTCCTTCTCTGCAGGGCTGCTCTGAATCTCTTCTCTGCCCAACCTGTAGCTGTGCCTGGGATTGCTCTGACCCAGGTGTAGGACCTTGCACTTGGCATGGTTAAACTTCATAAGGTTGGCATCGGCCCACCTCACAAGTGTGTCAAGGTCCCTCTGGATGGCATTCCTTCCCTCCAGGGTATCAACTGAACCACACAGCTTGGTGTCATCAGCAAGCTTGCTGAGGGCACACTCAATCCCACTGTCCATATCACCAACAAAAATGTTGAATGAGACCAGTCCCAATATCTATCCCTGAGGGACACCACTCGTTACTGGTCTCCAGCCGGACACTGAGCCATTGACCACAACTCTTTGTGTGCGGCCATCCAGCCAGTTCGTTATCCACCGAGGGGTCCATCCATCAAATTGATGTCTCTCCAATTTAGAGACAAGGATGTTGTGTGGGACAGTGTCAAATGCTTTGCACAAGTCCCGGTAGATGACATCAACTGCTCTACCCCTGTCCATCAGTTCTGCAGCCCCATCATACAAGGCCACCAAATTGGTGAGGCAGGATTTCCCCTTAGTGAAGCCATGCTGGCTGTCACCAAGCACCTTGTTGATTTTCATGTGCCTTTACATGTCTTCCAGGAGAATCTGCTCCAAGATTTTGCTAGGCACAGAGGTGAGACTGACTGGTCTGTAATTCCCCGGATCATCCATTTTCCGCTTCTTGAAAATGGGGGTTATATTTCCCTTTTTCCAGTCATTGGGAACTTCACCTGACTGCCATGATTTTTCAAATATGATGGCCAGTGGCTTAGGAACTTCATTTGCCTGCTCCTTCAGGACCTGCGGATGGATTTCATTAGGTCCCATGGACTCGTGTACGTTCAGGTTCTTAAGATGGTCTCGAACCAGATCCTCTCCTACAGTGGGCCTAGGTTCTTCATTCTCACAGTCCCTTCATCTGCCTTCCAAGACTTGGGTGGTGTGGTCAGAGCATTTGCCAGTGAAGACTGAGGCAAAGAAGTCATTAAAAACCTGAACTTTCTCCAAATCCAGGGAGAGAGTTCTCCTGATAGCTTCCAGAGGGAGCCTACCTTGTCCTTAGTCTGTCTTTTATTTGCTACGTGCCTATAGAATCCCTTCCTGTTATCTTTAAGATCCCTAGCCAAGTTTAACTCTAAATAAAACATCTTAGTAAAACATCTCAAAACAAATGAAGGACCTAGCAAATAATAAGGGTCAGTTCTCCCTTTGCTCTGAATGTGGCTCTCACAGTGAGATCAGTAAGAAATATATTTACGATATCTGTAGGATCAGACTGAGAAAATACCCTGACTTCAGGGAACTTGTGCATCTTTAAAAGACGCATGCTTTCTCTTTCCACAAAAATCACATCTGTGAAGAACTGAAATGCTAACTTTTCACCAGAGTAAAAATGTAAATACCAAAAGAGGTAAATCTTTCATCAGTTTCATTTTGAGTAATGTGTAATAGTTCTATTTCATAACACATGTATTATAATGTCTTATTATATGGTGAAAAAAGAGGTATAGATCCAATCATCTTTTTTGCTGTAGTCATCTGTATAGATGAATACAGTTCTAGACTTTTTAAGTTGTGCTCAAATCTAGGAGGAGTCTTTTAAAGTTTCACTGTTCATATTATCTTTCAGAGAAAACCATAGAATGTCTATGAATCTCAAGAAACTATACACAGTGCATTACAAATTTGGTCTTATGGCTGCAATGAGAGCTGAATGATAACAAAATTAATATTTTTATATCCCTATATGGGAAATTAATAAATTTAGGTGCATATATCTAAATAAGTGATCCAGAAAGTTGTCATTTCAGTAGCTATCTATCCTGTTTAAAAAGAGCTTGCTTTTCATGATTTGTCTTATTTATTTAGACTGGTAAATCATCAGGTTACAGTACTGCACCTAAGCTATTGAATTCTAGATTGGTCCATAAGATCTGTCTTATTTTTTCAGCTGTGAAGCAAATCAAAATCAGAAAAAGGCATGCATCATTTTCATCAAAGCACATAAATGATGATGCCTAGCAAGAAGCAGACTTCATAGCTGTTTCCCCTTCTCTGCGTTGTTATGTAATCCAATGACTAATATACCATGGGTAAGGACAAAATTGAGAGTAGTGACTAGAAACCTGGGTTTTTTTCCCACAGTTTTGCATGCTCCAGAGTCATGTTTCTTCTTGATTAATCTGCATGTGACTTTTTCAGTTTTTCATTCTCTTATGCAGTGATTCACATATAGAGAAATGAACAACTTTCCCATTCAGACTATAGGATATGATCTTGAATTCCAATAATCTGAAATCAGCAATAAGTCCAGGTTTCTTGTTTCTGAGGTAAAATCTTTAAACAAATGTAGGTACAGTATGTGTCTTCAAATGTATTTTGTACCATATTTTGGAAAGAGTGAATCATGCTCAAATTTCTAAACAGAGAAAAGACTACCATGAACAGACAGAGGTATTGAGTGGCCTGGTATAAGTCAAATACCAGATTTAAGGGACAGGACTTCAGATTTATATTAGCAGTTAGGATGCTAACTTCATCTGTTCTAATCATCTTTGACGTCCAGACAACAAGCTTCCAGGTAGAGAGATGTCTTGCTAGGTACACTGCTAGGTGCTTTATCGCAGTACCAAAAAGCTCCAATACATTATGAAGATGAGACATGCTTCCTGTATTACAGAGAGTATTGCCAACCAGTGTCTCCTATTTCTGTACACAGCCATTCTGTGTATCTAAATCAGTATTCAAATAAGCATTTTGTATATTTGTATTAAAAAAAAAAATGCACCAAATTTTATACCATCAGGTCAATTCACATTAAATTGAATTACATGTGAACTTCCCCTAACAGCAGTAAATTTAGAAATATCTCTGTATACTGACTGTTAAAGTAACCATTAGTTTACTGTTAAGTAACTATAACAAGTTAGGCAACCACATAGTTGCGTTACCACAGTGTTCATAAAGAAAAAATATTTCAGAAATAGCTTTCAAACCTAGTGACAAATATTAATAGTCAGAGATCCCACTAATAAGAAATCAAATATGAGAAGAAAGCCTCTTATAAAAGCAGGCTGCCTTTTTGTCAGTTTTCAAGTGGTTTATGCTTTGAAAACATTGTTAAGTTCAAATACATTAAATACTGTCTGGAATTTGTTTCATGTTTATTTTTGCAAAATTATTTCCTGTGAGAAATGAAAAAAGAAAAAGAAAAAAAAAGATGAAAGCATGATTATTGAAAGATATTTTGGCTTGTAGACCACTACCAGCTAATAGATTCAGACTTTATATAATTAAGTCATATACATATCAGCCAGCTACCACCTCACCAATCTCTGCAATATTGTGTGCCATGCTACTGGCTGTGGTTTGACTTTTTCTTTCAGAAAGCAGTTACGACAACTGCTTTGATTTGGGTGTTATAATACATTTAAAAAACTGTATTTTAGGCCTCACCTTTCCTCAATGTTAGCAAAGTCTTAGTTCATGATGAAGTGTAATCAAATTCTAAATTGTGTTCCCTATTGCTATTTTTCTACATGATTGTTCCTTATTTGTAAATTAGCTTATTTGTTCTTCTAAATTTCAGAAAGAACAATGCTTTTGTGCTTGTTTTTGCTTCCTTTAAGAGAGATCTGCAATTCTCATTTAGTGGCAGCTTACATGTGACACATCATCATCTCCGATAAGTGCATTGTATAATATAGATGCTTAAAGAAGTGAATGTTATTGTACAAAACTAATAGAATATAGATGCTGTAAATTGTAGTTTGGTTATCCTTTGAAAATTTCATAAACAGCTTCAAAAATTCTCTAAGTATCTAATAACTTCTATGTAGGTGGTGGTGTTTCTTTGCTTTGTTTTGTTTTTAATTAGCAAGTATCACCAAAAAAAAAAAATTTGCACATTGATGTGCAATATCTATCCATGGGCTAAAGTTTTACAAAAAAATGCATAGTTGTATATGGCAATCGTTTTAGACTGCATACCCTAATGAAATTCAAATGAATAAAAAGAGTAGTTGACTAGGATAGTTATCACAATATAAATAAAGAAAAAACAGAATTCTGTCAACAGAATAATTCAGTCACTATAAAATTGGAAGTATCTAATATTATTAATTATGTGTAAATAATGAACATCTTTAAAATTCACTGTTATGTGATGGAAAATATGCATGCATTTAATGTCACTTTCATGAGACTGGTATAAATTGTAGATAAACGGAAAACAGACAAAAGCATATTCTTCATACTGCCCAAGTGATTAAAGAGGTAATTTATTGACCCACAATATGAATTAGTCGAAGCATCTACTTCTGTAGTACGTAGTATACTTTGCATATACAAAATACTTTAACAGTCTTGCTAGTCAGTATTTTTGTCTCTTAGGTTGCAATGCAGTATTGCTATCATTTAAGGATTTCATTCAACTTTCATTGAAATTATGGGAATCTTCAAACTGAGTGCAATGTAATCTGTAATAGTTTCATAAATATAAATACATGTTTGGTTCAGGAATCAGTTATGTTCTGTACAAAATATACATTTAATCTGTACGTATGTATAACAGACCTGATAATATACCTATTGTAAATATTGTAACGACTGCTGTTAATTACAATGACTTTTGATCTAGCATTTTAAGTATATGGTATCAGAAAGCATACTAAATACAGATGGTCAAAATTCTGCTATTTCTCATACCTGAAAAGTTCTTTGCATATACCCCCATACACTACACAGTGGGACAGGCTCATGTTACTCTTTTGTTTCTACCATATACATGCAATAAATATAATGCATGATCTTGAGGAGAGTTATTTTGACAGTAGAGAGAGCTACACCCATCATTGTCAACAGAAAAAGCCCACTTTCACACATCTAGCACATCTATCTAATTATACAGGGTAAATTATGTGAACATTAGCTGTCAATAAATATCTGAAGATGTTTGTACCTGAAATTATAAAAAATGTGCTTTCTCCTACTTATACCACCTATCTAATATATTGAAAAGAAGATATTATACAAAGCAAAACCAGATGAAGAAACAGAACTTCAGCTTATCTATTAGCCCTCTTTTTATTCTTGGAAGTACCAGGTGGAAGTTTTACAAACCTTTTTCAAAGTGGTGCACAGATTTTATTTTTTTTTCTGACATTAATGTTTTAGGAAAACCTTCACAAATATATTTGAGAAATCAACATGTTCATCATATCAATACTTAGGGTGATTCTACATGAAACATCTCGTATTTTTATGAAATTTGTGTATTGTGTTGGTGCTTTGGAAAAGAAAAAGTAAAAAACTGCAAACAAGCAAACAAAAATTAAACAAACTTTGACATCACTATGGAACCTCATTCCTTGAGAAATTAGGGACAAAACATTATCTAAATATATGATATATCTGTTGAAACAGGGCATCAGTTCTGGCTCTGCAGTAGGTTGACCAATGTAGCAGGTAAAGATATTTGATGTGAATGCCAATTAAGAGTAAAATAATTTCTGAAATGGTAAATTGCAAGGAGATGACTTAACATGCGCTTCTTTTCTCCTACACACTAATGAGCCAAATTCTTTTGAGATTCGTTAAGATCACCACTCTCTTCCATGTTTAAGAGTTATGGTTCTGCACAGGAGCCGAATACAGGTGTCCTCAACAGACTCCTTTGTTCTCCTCAAATTCATAATAATGTGGGAGCCTCAGGCATTTTATGGCTTCTCTCTGCTCTTTGTTCTCATTTTAATACAAAAATAAGAGCAAGCATGCATGCACACTTATCTAAATGTCTCTCTGAACTTACAATATGTTTTAACTCTGCTGCTAATCTAGTTATACTGAACACATGAAAGCTTTTTTTTTCTTTTTTTTTACAAACAACAATGTATTTTTAGATAAATCCTGCCTTTTCCTCTTTTTCTTCAGCTGTGAAATTTCATCACATAGACCTAAAATCTCTAGTATCACTAATTTGCAATAGGGACAATATTTTTTTCCTCTGAATAATGCAGTCACACAAAATCAAGTATTTTAAATGCACTTAAAATGTACTTAAAATGTATTTAAAGGTACTACATTTTTCATATATATTTACTTTATCATCAAACATCATCTGTATATGTCTGAAAAGACTCTTTTAAGATGTCATTTTAGCTAGGTAACTTCCTAAACCAGACACAGACCAAGACATACAACATTTGCCTTCTTTATTCATGACCCAAACTCTGACACCCCTATAATATAAGTACACTTACTTTCTTTAGAGAAAGAGATTCTGGAGAAAGAGGTGTGCTGGATTATCCCTTAACTTTCTGCAAGCAGCTGAAAACCCATGGATGGATCCTCATGTTAAGAATTGAGGTAAAGGAGGTAAAACAGCTTTTCCCTTATATCTGTTGAATTAGATCTTTCAGCCTGGGATTCACCTTTCCCATTGCACAAATTTAGATGTTACCTTATAAATGGCTACATATCAAATAGGTGCCTAATATCCCAACAGCCAACACATAGGTGTGCTTTATCTTCCCACCAGCAGGCATCCCATACCACTGGAAGTGCAAACTGGAGGCATCTACAGAGCTGACAGACAAGACCTGCTGAGGCCCCCATAGACTATGATAGGGCATTTCAGACGTGCCGAGCAGTGGATAACTGAATTATTCTGCCTCTTAATCAAGAAAGAGAGGCTATTCTTTTCCCTATCATGAAGGTAGTAATGTTTTAAATGAAAGATGTTTTTTCTATCTATCTCTTAGCCTAACACGTTATTCAATATGTCCATTTTAATATTGCTTAGCTAATTAGGGTTTGAAATTAAAATAAACTATTAGGAAGTAAGGCAAAAATATAAGGAAAAGACTAAGACAACATAAGGAACAGAAGATCCTAAAGATGGAATAAGAAAGGAAGTAAAGTTTTAGGTGAAATTTACATAATTACTTAAAGTTGACTGATCAAGACTTCCTCTGAAGAGAATTATTTTTCTCTAGGTCCCCAGTCAATGAGTATCAATTGCTGCTCACTTCTTTACGTATCTGAATTGTCAAGATTTTAAAAAATGGAAAGTAAGTCCTTTCATTTCTGAACCCTTAATAATGGGTAATTTTATCAGTGTTTTCCTCAAAATTTCACTTCTCTGGGGAACACTGAAGTGGTTCCCTTGAGGGCAGCATTTCAGCATGTATCTTTTACTTTATACCTTCCCAGTTTGACATGTATCTATTCACCAAATTTAAATTTTGTTTGTGTATCAACTCCATTGTGTTCATAAAAATCAGTACACTAAGACTCAGTAAAAATCCATACAAGGATACAGTGAGACTGAAGATAAGCAGAGAAGATGTAAAAATAATGAAATAATACACATATAATAACTATTTTATTTGACAAATTGTGGTTTAACTCCTCACTGGGCCTGTCCTGCCTTTTACTGCATAGAATCATAGAATGGTTAGGGTTGGAAAGGACCTTTAGATCATCTAGTTCCAACTCCCCTGCCATGGGCAGGGCCACCTCATGCTAAATCATATCACCCAAGGCCTCGTCCAACCTGGTCTTGAACACTGCCAGAGATGGAGCGTAGAGTAAATTCTTGATTTCTTCAGAAGGGGGCTAAAAAACGACATTGCTTTCTCATACTTTCATGGCACGACTCAAATTTGGTGTTTTGTGGCACTCACTTTGTGGAACTAATCTACTTACTTCAAGTTACATTTCTAATGACTTGCTAATGACTGGACTTACAACCCCCTCCCCCTAGTACAGAATGTTCTAGACTTGTTTCACACCATTAATACAAACCCGTTTGCCAAATAAGATATTGGCAGCACTTAAATGATTGTATTAATTTCAAATTTGTATTATTTTTTACAATGAGCCACTTTCTGGATATCAGACATCAGCTGGAGAAAGGTAAAGAGACATAAACCAGTTTATTTCAAGCCACAGATGTTTAGCTTTTGCATTCCTTATATTTCATGGACAACATGACAGGCTTTCTAGGTGCAGAGCTAAGCATATTTGTTTCTTCACCTGTGTGAATGGAATATTCCAGGTTTGCTGGAAAAAAATCAAAACAAAATAAAAATAAACCATTAAATTTCACAGCCCTTTCCTTCTAACAGTCACATCTGACTGTCTCTCATATTGAATCAAAGTTTATCTAAATTTCTATGTTAGAAATTAGACTTGTGATTAAGTGTTGCAAATACATTAAATATTGGAGATACCAGAGTGTCACCACTGTCTAGAAAGATGCATCAGATTCTAAAACCTAGAAGTTTCATTTTGACAGTATATCTAAAATGCGGATTAAAAAATTCATGAAACCAAGCCCTAGAAAATATCTAAGGATATTCCAGCTAAGCATAACAAGGACTCATCAAACTATAAAATCATTCTGAAAGGGAATATGGTACAGGTAAAAAGGGAAAAATAATATTTTCCAATGAAGGAAAAATATATTTTTAAGGGGGGGGGGAAGCCCTTTTTCAATTCATTTCTATTTCTGTAATTTGGCATAAAGCTGAAAGGAAAAAATGTACAAGCTTCAGCTAGCTGGAGAAACATTGTGCTATCAGCACATAAATATATGATTTATTCATCATATTTCAAGATTCTTCTGTGAACAAAGTAAATTAATCACATTTACAAATGGTATGGACAGTAGAAGAAGAAATGATGGTATATGAAAAGATTTTAAGCTTCAGATGACATATTTACTGCAAGTATATAAACTCTGCAACTCAACTGTGTCAAATTAAACCTATTCATTCAGAAGCATTAGCAGATAGTAGTTGCAGAGTATTAAAGAAGTTTGAACTTAGACAAATGCCTAAAAAATAACTTGTAAATTATCTGATTAATAAATCATACAATTTTTCATGGTGCAAGATTCAGGCTACAGCAATGTTAGGGCAAATGTTTAAAGGTAAGTATTTTTGGGTAATATACTGGTTACAAAATGGAATTAAATTACAAATAGACTTGTTGACTTGTGTACTAAGGAACATTTGATACGATTTACTGTTACAGTGGTGAGGCACTGGAATGGGTTGCCCAGGGAAGCTGTGAACGCTCCATCCCTGGCAGTGTTCAAGGCCAGGCTGAACAGAGCCTTGGGCAACATGGTTTAGTATGAGGTGTCCCTGCCCACAGCAGGGCGGTTGGAACTAAATGATCTTGAGGTCCTTTCCAACCCTAACTATTCTATGATTCTATGATGGTATTTAAACCTAACATAAACCTAACCATATAACATAAAGTATTTAAATCTAGCAGCACAACATCTTGACAATGGAAAATATATCTGTAAACTTTTTCATTTTGGTGTTTTGACGATCTGAAGTTAATAAAGAAAGCACAACATATTAACTATTTGTTACATACCAATAAAATGTGGACTGAAAATAAAATAACGAAGTTTTCTCACAAAACTTGGTTCACCAAATGTTCTGAAAGTAGATCTGCTTGTTGAAGTATGTGCATCTGCGTTTTCTCATTACTAAAAAATAAATTTAAAAAAAAAATATTTTTTTTGACCCGGAAAAAAATATTTCAGTTCTTGGCAAAAGTTACTTGTAGAATATTCTTCTTGTATGGTAGAGAAAACAGCATGTAAATCATTATTTAAGCTTACTCCCAGCAGGGATACTTTTTAACCAAAGAAGCAAAGTTGTTCAATTACTTATTAAAGAATTCAAATGTAAATATAAACCAAAGTATGAAAAAGTATTTTACTGTGTCGCAATTTTGGAAAGACATTTGATTATTCGAATAAAAGCTCTGCATGCTTATAGAAATACCACCCATATTCATCTGTAAGGTATCCACAGTTTTACCACAGTTTTTTAAAGAAGTACATTTAGTAGCTAGCAAAGCTCATTTTCACTTACAGTCACAATCACAGATACCTTTTTACTTTTTTTAAGCAATATTTGTATCAACACCATGGCTTCTATTATTATTTGGTTAGCTTCAATTCAGCAATCTACCTGTGAAAAAAAAAGTTTACCTATCTGTGTGCCAACAAAGCTCACTTCCTTTTCTTGACAAGTGTTTCTGCCTAACAAAAAATGAAGATTGCCTGTATCAATCAAGATTTCATAGCTGTGCAGTTTGGGGTATTATATTTTTTTTCCTTCTTACTTCCTCACTGTTAAAGGCAGTCAAATAAAGTACTTGCTTTTAAAATAAGACCTCATAGATATAAGTTTTCAGTTATACTGAGGGATTAAAAGCCATGTTCTGCTTGCATGACATTTATTGCAAGATCAAGGTATTAAGTTGTAGATAAGTGTAGGAGAATGCACATGAGCTGCTGAGTTCCTGTGCTAAAAACTCCTGAAATGCTTTTTCACTGAGGATGTGAAACATATTTTATTTTTTATTAAGATAATAAAAAGGATTAGTCACATTATAGATTAATTGCCAGAACAATTTATAATCCATATTATAAAGTGAAGCTCTTTGGTTAGTTGAATTCAGAAATCCATCTGAAAATGTAATCTTCCCTTATGTTTGCAAGTCTGTAAAATAAAAATTAATGCTTTTCTGTGTTAAATTTTTTGCTTAGCAGTGAAACATACACCATGCTTTAGCCTGGAGAAAAGCTTTCTGGGGCAAGCACCTTGAATTAAAATGAAAAATATGTCTGTTTACTTGAGACAGTGGAAACTTTGAAAACAGTAATATGGATGAAGTTACCCAAGTTCTAGCATTATCACCTTTTTCAAAGTATCTTACTGCTTCAAATATGCAAATTATGAAATAAAAAAATGTGTCAAATGAAGGTGAAATCCTGAAATCCTACATTTGCTCTAACTTCCTTCTTTTGTTTATTCATCACTAGACTAGTACCTTGAGAGAACTTGTTTAAATATTTAGAAGTATCATGGATATTTTTCCAGATATACTGCTATTCTATCCCTTTTGTGTCCACGAGGAAATGCTACATCTCTTTCAAGAGATGACATGGCATATTAGAATATACCAGCCCATTGCACTGAGTAATGTCTAGTGAACAGCAATAAGGCAGTAGCCTAGCCCAGTAAAACCCAACAGGTAAAGATAGGCAGACAGACAGACACCACTTCTGTAAAAACCCTCAGTTCTCTGGAATAAATTTGTCACACGCTATAGAAACTTTACTCCATGTATATCCCTGGTGAATTAATGAGAACCATTCTCTTCCTTCTGTACAAATATCTTATGGCTTCTTGTGCTACAAATCTAGCTTATTTTTAAAAGCTCTCACAAAAATCCATTGCTTTGCTTTCATTCCCAGAGCCAAACATATAATCAAGAAAGAATTCACTAGCTTAAATGGATTTTTCTTTTTGTGAGGGCTAAACATTCCCGCTTAATATTTTTTTTGTTTGTTTTATTTTTTTTCTGTAGTCTGTACAAATATACTGATTATCTGTACAGGCATCTGTAGCTGCCTGTCTTCTCATCTGTGATTTCTGTGGTTTAATAAGGCATGTTCTAGACAAGATGAAAACATAATATTTCTACTTTTCAACATTTTTATTTTTAGTATTTTATAATAATGCCTCATTAAAAATTGATAGTTAAGTAGTATACCAATTAGTATTAAATTATTTTATACTAAAGTTTCCTAGTAATAACACATAGTTTTTCTAACTGGAATATTCACAATACCACAAAAATGCTGTTATGCTCTCTTTTTTTTCCCATCATGTGAGATACTATTCTCTTTATCTGATTAAATTTAGGAACTAATCTTGATCAGACAGAATTAAATAAGATCTCTTTTTTTTTATGCTTTCAAAAGTACAAACAGAAGTGTTTAGAGTATCCGAGCAACATTCACAGGTAATTTTACTTCTTTCAAATACCTTTGAAGTAGGATACATAAATAGTTAGCCTTGTCTTTTCCCCTCTTCTCCCAAACTCTTACATGGAAAAGGTAACTTCTGGTTTCATGAGCCCCACACAGCAGAGTACGCTCTATCTTGCCAGTATTCCCCTTCACTCTGGTAGATATGTCATATTTCATGATGATCAGGAAGGAAGGAAGGAAGGAAGGAAGGAGAGATATTTATGACAACTCCTATTTCAGTAGTTTCTTAAAAGGAGAATTTGATTCACCTTTTCAGAAAAAGACTACACTCTACAATCTGAAATGCCTCACACTATACAAGTGAAATGCCTTTGAAAGACTGCAGAATAAACACAGAACCTGGCTTTCAAGATTTGTGCATAAACTCTTTTAAGTACTTCACTGAAATTTAGACAGATTCTTTTTGTTTGAGATAGCTTCTGCATACTTTGAAAAGAAATACTATGAGAATTAATGTCTCTGCCTGTCTTATCTGTGCCTTTAAATCAATCCTAAATGAGATAAACCAGAGTATAAAAATATTAAGAACTGTTATGCACATTACAAACACACAGAAATATATAGAATAATAGAACAGTTAGGGTTGGAAAAGACCTTAAGGTCATCTAGTTCTAACCCCCCTGCCATGGGCAGGGACACCTCCCACTAAACATACCACCCATCTATGTCCAACCAGCCTACCATGGGCAGGGACACCTCCCACTAAACCATTCCACCCAAGGCTCTGTCCAGCATGGCCTTGAACACTGCCAGGGATGGAGCATTCACAACTTCCCCAGGCAACCCATTCCAGTGTCTCAATACCCTTAGAGTAAAGAACTTCCTCTTAATATCCAGTCTAAACTTCCCCTGTTTAAGTTTTAACTCGCTACCCCTTGTCCTATCACTACAGTCCCTAATGAAGAGTCCCTCCCCAGCATCCCTATAGGCCCCCTTCAGATACTGGAAGGCTGCTATGAAGTCCCCAGGCAGCCTTCTCCTCTCCAGGCAACCTTCTCCAGCTGAACAGCCCCAACTTTCTCAGCCTGTCTTCATATGGGAGGTGCTCCAGTCCCTGATCATCCTCCTGGCCTTTCTCTGGACTTGTTCCAACAGTTCCATGTCCTTTTTATGTTGAGGACACCAGAACTGCACACAATACTCCAGGTGGGGTCTGACAAGTGCAGAGTAGAGGAGCAGGATCACCTCCTTCGACCTGCTGGTCATGTTCCTTTCGATGCAGCCCAGGATATGGTTGGCTTTCTGGGCTGCAAGCACACACTGAAGCCGGCTCATGTTCATTTTTTCATCAACCAACACCCCCAAGTCCTTCTCTGCAGGGCTGCTCTGAATCTCTTCTCTGCCCAGCCTGTAGCTTTGCCTGGGATTGCTCCGACCCAGGGGCTGGACCTTGCACTTGGCATGGTTAAACTTCATGAGGTTGGCATCAGCCCACCTCACAAGCGTGTCAAGGTCCCTCGGGATGGCATCCCTTCCCTCCAGCGTATCAACCGAACCACACAGCTTGGTGTCATCAGCAAGCTTGCTGAGGGCACACTCAATCACACTGTCCATGTCAGCGACAAAGATGTTGAACAATACCAGTCCCAACACCGATCCCTGAGGGACCCCACTCATTACTGGTCTCCAGCTGGACACTGAGCCATTGACCACAACTCTTTGTGTGCAGCCATCCAGACAGTTCGTTATCCACTGAGTGGTTCATCCATCAAATTGATGTCTCTCCAATTTAGAGACGAGGATGTTGTGTGGGACAGTGTTGAATGCTTTGCATAAGTCCAGGTAGATGACATCAACTGCTCTACCCCTGTCCATCAGTTCTATAGCCCCATCATAGAAGGCCACCAAATTGGTCAGGCAGGATTTCCTCTTATTGAAGCCATGTTGGTTGTCACCAAGTACCTTGTTGTTTTTCATGTGCCTTTGCATGTCTTCCAGGCGAATCTGCTCCAAGATTTTGCTAGGCACAGAGGTGAGACTGACTGGTCTGTAATTCCCTGGGTCATCCATTTTCCCCTTCTTGAAAATGGGGGTTATATTGCCCTTTTCCAATCATCGGGAACTTCACCTGACTGCCATAATTTTTCAAATATGATGGCCAGTGATTCGGAGAAAACTCCAGGAACAAGCTCGCCAACAGAGTTTGAAGTTGACAAGCAGGTATTCTTTATTGTGGAGCCGGGAGACACAGGGGATGGCTCCTCCTAACGTGTGTCCCCGAATTGCTATACCGGTCATCCTTACATGGTCACTGAGCATATTACATCATTTTCCAAAATGTTTTCAGCATGCATGCAAAAATGTGGTGGTATTTAAGGGTCGTTTATTTTTCCCAACAAGCTTAATTAACACTACAGACATAGCAATCATCCTGCCCTTCTACTTATCAGTTAGTTTAACTGCTCTCATACAGACATCTGCTAGACCCAGATACTCCCCAGGCCCTGTTTTTCTATTCTGCTTTTCTCACACCTTTTGTGCTAAGGTCCTGAGGACCTGAAACTATGTCAACAACCTTCAAGCACCGCAGTTATTTTCCATTACAAAGCCATCAAACTTAGCATTACTTAGAACTGATTACATTTTGTACTTTTGTGCCTCCTTGTCTCACCAGTGGCTTAGGAACTTCATTTGCCAGCTCCTTCAGGACCTGCGGATGGATTTCCTCAGGTCCCATGGACTTGTGTACGTTTAGGTTCTTAAGATGGTCTCGAACCATCTTCTCCAACCATCTTCTCTAACCATCTGTCTCGAACAGTGGGCCTAGGGTCTTCATTCTTAGAATATGTGTATGTGTGTGTGTATATATATATGTATATCCTATCACAAAGCCAAGCCATCAATCAATCAATATATATATGTGTGTATGTATATATGTATGCATGTATATAAATACGCATAAGTTGTTTTACACTGAAATATGCCAAATCTAGCTAATGAATGAAAACAGTCTGGAAATAAAAGCATAGAAATATACAGAAAATACATCAGCTTGAAAAATTATTTTGTATAACCAAAAATTTGCAAAGACAAAATTTTAATAAAAGGCAAAAGAGCTCTTGCTGTCAGTGAAAAATTCAACATATTACAAATTCTATGCAGGCAACACTGAAAATCAAGACCCAACTCTTTCAAAAAATGAGTTCTCAGTGTTTCACTTTCAGAAGTATATTTCTGAGTGGACCCTAACTGTCAAAATTATTTAATCCCTACACATACATGTTTCAGTAAGGGTAAAAGAAGATGGCGTTTCTAAAAGAAAAAGAAAAAAAGTTAAAATTAAACAGAAAATTCTAAGCTTTTAAATATCAAGTCATAGAGTCATCCAGGCTAATATTAGGCACTTCTACTTAATATTTCACCTCTAGTAAAATCAGCCTTTGTCAATATCTCTCTTGTTCTTTATTGACCAGAGGGGTGTCTTTCATGAGGTTTGCGTAAATTCATTCCTGAAGGTCTCGCTGGATGACATCCCTTTCTTCAAGAGTATGAACACTGATGCAAGAGTATGAACGCCTGCAGACTTGTGGAGGGTGCACTCCATCCCACTATGTCATTGCTGAAGATAGTAAATAATATTGGCCCCAGTATGGACCCTTGAGAGACACTACTTATTATTGGTTTCCACTTTGATGCTAAATCATTAACTGTAACTCTTTGGACATGGCCTCCCAGCCAATTCCTTATGCATCTCACAGCCCATTCGTCAAACCCAAACCTCTCCAATTTAGTGTCAAGGATGTTATGGGGGACCATATCAAAGGCTTTACAGAAGTATTGGCAGATGATGACAGTAGTTCTCTCCTTGTTCTTTGATGCAGTCACTCCATTGTTGAAGGCCATTAACGCTGCTCAGGCATTATTTGCCCTTGATAAAGTCGCCTTTGCTGTCTAATCACACCCGCACCCCCCCCCCTTCTGTATGTTTCAACTTAGCTTCCAGGAAGATGTGCTTCATGATCTTAGCAAGCACAGAAGGCCATCTGTAGTTCTCAGGAATGTTCATTTTTACCCATTTTAAAAATGGGTGCAATGTTTCCCTTTTTCTATTGAGTGGGGATTTTGCTTGAATGCCATGAATGCTGAAATAAGATGGAGAGAGGCTTGGCAACTTCATCATCAAATTCTCTCAGAGCTCTGGCATGCATTGGAGCCTGTGGACTTGTATGTATTCATATTCCTCAGGTGTTCTCAAACGGGACCTTCTTCTGTGGTGGAAGTACTTTTCTCCCCCAGTTCCTGCCTTGAGGTTCAGGGGCTTGAGACAGGAATCTTGAAAAAGCTGATAGTGTCAGCATGTCCTTCTTATTCAAGTATTTTAACATAGGTAGCAGTGTCACTTTAGGTGTCCTAGAACACAGTATCTGGTCTTCAGCATTCTGTCCAGAAGGATATGAGGTTCTTATAAGTCTTGTGTCACATCTGCCATCACTATACAGATTTCTTAGCTACCCTGAAGTCTCTTAAAGGGTGTAAGGTATGTACATTAGAGTCCTAATTTACTTTTTTCTTACGCACTTGACATCAACATGGACAAGATTTCTTCCTGGTATATAGTTAGTTATTCAGTTCCCAAAATAGGAAGCAACTAGGTTTCTGATGAACATACCCCTTCTTTCCACTAACCAGAATATTCATAATTGCACTGGCTCCAACTCAAAACATGTGCTCTAAATATTATATTAAAATAAATCAATACTGAGAATTAAGAAGAGAATCTACTGGCCAAAGATTTGACCGTCATTACTGCATTACTGGCCTGAATACACGGAATTTTTTGAATGTGCAATGGTGAAGTTTAGATTGGATATAAGGAAGAAATTCTTTACTGTAAGGGTGGTGAGGCACTGGAATGTGTTGCCCAGGGAAGATGTGAGTGCTCCATCCCTGGCAGTGTTCAAGGCCAGGTTGGACAAATCCTTGGGTGGCATGGTTTAGTAGGAGGTGTCCCTGCCCATGGCAGGGGGTTTGGAACTAGATGATCTTAAGGTCCTTTCCAACCCTAACTATTCTATGATTCTATGATTCTAATACAGGACTACAGTATTAACATGGCCAAGCAAACAGAATATTAACTTTGATTAGGCCTCATTTATGCTGATTTTTCCCTTACTGTAAAATATCATAAATAAGCGTAAGTCAACTCCACTATTAGAGAGTCTCACACTCCTTGATTTGAATACCAGTTTACAGAACTATGCATCAAAGTAAAATCAGATTATCATATTTTATATGTGGGAGTGAGCGTGATACACAAAAAAACATGTTAACAACATTCTTATATAAAGATCAGTAGGGAGAAAGTGGTTATGGAAGAAGTTAAATCCTGTTTTATGTGCCTGGAAATTTGCAGAGTATTCATTTTAGGTTTTTTAAACTTAGATACAATGTCATTTATTTATTTTCCTCCATTCTATTATTAACCTTATTACTGCTTTTGAATTGAAAATCCTCATCTGTTTATTTTCCATTACATGGTATCAAATACAGATGTACTGAAGTGAGACTGCTTTTGAATTAGCTTTTCCTATGCATAAGGTCTGAAAGCTCAGAAGCAGCTCAAACTTTGAGTACAAAACAAATATTCCCATTTTCTAAAGCAACTCACTGGTTTTACACTAATGCATTATTATCATGTCTGTTGAACTGACAAGGCAAAAGTCTTTGTATTTTTTAAGACTTATCTGCATGTCGCAATTGATTTTCCAAGTGACTATGTCAAAATACTGGGAAACAGCTAAAAATATAGAACCTGATTAAAAAAGCTGCACCAGGATCTACCTAGTCATTTACAAAGCTGCACCAGGATCTACCTAGTCATTTACAAATAGATTGTTACACAATAATATGATAGACTTCAAGCTTGAAACTTTACTTTGATAGATGGAGAAATGACAGAAAAGTTAATGACCTGAAACTGGTCTACCATTCTGTTGGGCAATTCAGTGAAAATTTTAATACACAGTGAACCTGATGAGCAAGATAGTGTGTTGAAGATCATAGTCATAATGTACAATATCTGGTTTGAAGTATATTAACATGAAAAATAATTAAAACTTGCTTACAGAACTATGTTCATATGCATAATTTGCAAGGAATCAGAGTCAGTTAAGGATGAAAACTTGAGCTGGTTTTGTTTGTCACACACAGGCTGCCTAATGTAGTGAAAAATCCAGCATGAAATTCCTTATTCTGTTTCACCCTCGTCAGACTTCTCATCAAATGAACATTCTGTTTCAATGAAGACTTTTAGGAAGTTGATTTTTTTTTCCAAAATCTTTTCCTATGAATTATGTATGGTGGCTATGTTATACAGCCTTGCTCATGAGAAACAGAAGGCAGATGACAGCATTTACTTTATTTAAAACCACCACTGATGCTTCTGAATCTAAGTAACTTAGGCAAACTTAGTCTCATTTTAACTCTGTTTCTTATAATCTGACTGAAGATAACAGGTCATATAGTTAATTGCTATAAAATCAAAGATATTTATGGCTATTTTTAACTTAGAAATAGATTTTACAATCTGTTTCTAAATGATGCAAGGGAACTTTTTTTTATTAGTTTTGACTCCTTTTAATAATTTGTGCTTAAGTCTGCCAAAATCTCCACTAAATCTCAGAACTTCAACATTGTTTTCAGGAGGAATGTTCAAACTTCTCTTCATCATGGATTTCTGTGTAATAGCAAGCAATTTTGTGCAATGAATACCACATGGATATATGAAAGGAGGAAAAGCATACTTTCATTATCAGCCATAAACAGGATTTATTTGGAATTGACATGACATTTCTGTATATATGAGCTATTCCTGAGACAGGAAACTACTTCTATGTATTTTCATATTTTCATTTATATTTTTAATATCCCTGAGGTATTCAGAGCTAAAACTACCTTTTTCCTCCTCTTTTCCCTGTCCCTTTTCCCCCAAAAATATGGAGTAAAGATGTCAGTGATCAATACGACCCTTTCCTCTCAGAGTTGGGCTCTTTGAAGTAAGGGAGGATTCCTTTGGGATCTGAGAGCTTAGATGTATTGTGGGGCCAATGTTTTCCAGATGGGCTGGCTGGTGCAACAAGGGGGAAGAATAAAAACGGAGAGGCCAGACACCTGAATCCTATTCAATCAGGAGGGTAAATGAAAGTGTTCTATTTTACAGCAAAGAAATATATAGTCCAAGTGTGAGACTCAAAGTGTGGAATTAATTTGAGAAACCCAGCTGTTTATGGTTGTAAATATACATTTAGACTAGGTGTCCCAGTTTCCTGTTAGAGTCATTGGGAAGAAATAAAACCTTAAAACATGATTTACCTCCTTCTAAATATGGATAAGACTTATTTAGAGATTAAGACTTCCAAGCATAAATTAAGTATCTACGTTTCACATGCAGTCAATGAAAATCTTGTTATTGGCAAAACCATAAATAACCAGTGCCATCTGAGGTGCCCTAGGATATCTCAGACACCCAGGACGCTCACGGAGCTCGCAGGTATGACCCAGGACCTGTGAAAGAACTAGTCTTCTAGAGTGGCAGCTAGAGGCCAGGCAGGCTACCCCAGAAAACCAAAATAATACTGCATTTAAAAGCTGAGTTCTGTGTTAAGTGTCTGTTTAAACTGAGCTAACATTTCTACTCCCTGTTGACTGTACTGACTAGACCTTTGATGACTGTAAGAGCATTTACACACCCAGTTTACACTCATAAGACAGTATCTACTTAACTAAATTTGGTGTCTTAGTCTACAGTTAAATGCTCCTGGCATTCCAAAATGTCATATAACCCTTAAAAGTTTCCCTTTCTCCTTACTGACTGTGCAGAAAGCCAAGGGTGACTTGCTCAGCAGGAGGCCTCTAAGCTCCAAGTGCAAGAAATTCAGCAGAATGAGTATACTGAAACTCAGCTTTGGAAGTTAATGAAAAAAAAACCTTATTAGCCACCTCTACTGATCTGATATATATAATCTGTAATATACATTTTCATAAATTTTAGATCTTTTGTCAGAATCAGTGCATCATATAAAGAAGAAAAAAAAAGGAAAAAAGAAAAGCCTTAGTATCTGATTTTTTGGCCTCTGCCCTAATACTGTCGTTTTGGCTTGTCAATTAGTGTCAATTGTGGTTACATTGATCTGTGTGCTTTACAGTTTCTACATAGACTCAGACTCATTCTACAAACTCAGATACTGCAGCAAAGTCCATGGCTTCTAACTTTCAGTCACTATTAAATTAAATATTAGGGCTAATTTTCTAACAAGTAGTTAGGGTTACTTATTTTCATCTTTCTCCTGTATTTACTAATTTTTTTTTTATTGGACTGATGTTAGCAAATTGTGCAAAATTTAATGAAGTATTTTTTACTTATTTCATAAATAAACATACTATGATATCATGAAAATAAGTTAGCTGATATTGTTTGCTTTATTCTGATCCCATTTGCATTGTACTAAATTGAGGCTGTTCTCCTGAAGCCAACAGAGGGACACAAGCGGGGAAAGAAAAAAAAAAAAATTCATTAAAAGCCTCATTTTTTATTGTTACTGGTGGTGTTATCTTACTTTCCAATAGGAAGCACTGTAACATTAAATATTAATACAGTGTAAAAACTCTACAAGCAAATATACACCTGTCTGTGTCCTAAAGTTACAACAAACATTGTCAAGGATAATCAATTATACATATCATCTGTTATATGCTGGTTTTAGATTAACAAATTGTGATTTGACAAGTTAAAAAGATACTTGAAGAATATTCTCTGGCTGCCTTCTTATATGTGTGTAGCCTTATTTTTAAGTAAAAATCCCATCCTAAGGATGTCATTCAGAAGCATGAGGTTCACCACATTTAACTTTAGCAATATGGAAGTTAAATAGGTTAGCTGTGATTTAGCTCACCTAACCTTAGAAGCTGCATTTCAGTTACAGACAGAGATGTTGAAATCCATGTGCTCACAATACAGCTGTTGCATTTCAGCTAGGGAACACTTTAGATGCCTTAAAATAATCACTCATAACACTTAAGGTATGCTAAAGTATCTTGCTTGGACTCCAGCTGCCAGTCCATAAAAGAAAATAAGTTAAGGCATCTCAGGTACCCTAGTATGCCTTAAAGACTGTTTAAGCATGCACAACTCAAATTATATTTAAACTTTCTTTAAAACCCAGTCCCAAATGTCCACCCTTAGTTCAAAGAGGACAGGCTTATATCTGAATGCCATCGGTCGTAACTACAGTAATTTAAATTAACCCTGCTATCATATTCTAGCAATTTTAACACAAAATATTAGCTTACATGACAAAAAAAAATCATGCCTATTTTTTATTGGTTTAATTAAATGAAGATTCTCATTGATATATTGTTCCCTGCTTGTCTAGTCAGGCAAAGTTCATTAGGGACTGTAGTGATAGGACAAGGGGTAACGGGTTAAAACTTAAACAGGGGAAGTTTAGATTGGATATAAGGAAGAAATTTGTTACTGTTAGGGTGGTGAGGCACTGGAATACGTTGCCCAGGGAAGCTGTGAATGGTCCATCTCTGGTGGTGTTCAGGGCCGGGTTGGACAGAGCCTTGGGTGGCATGGTTTAGTGGGAGGTGTCCCTTCCCGTGACAGGGGGGTTGGAACTAGATGATCTTAAGGTCCTTTCCTACCCTAACTATTCTATGATTCTGTGATTCTATGTCAGTCAAAGCCAAAGGCAGGCACATCAAAGCTGGTTACAGGATTTCTGAGAAGGAATTGCATAATCGAACCCAAGAAAGCAGGAACGGGGGTGGGAAACACAACAAAAAGCCCACAAGTTTTAAGCCCATTAATAACTCTCTGGGCCAATTGCTGAGCCCACAGGAGATACACTGGGCATATTCACACTTCTAAATGGGCAAGAAGTAGAATTAAATCCTAGGCTCAAAGTCCAAGTACAAATGGGCTCATGTTCACATTGCCAAGAGCTAGTCCCCTCTGCAGCAATTTGGTCTTGGAAAGAGCTAGCAGAGAACTCCAAAAAAAAGAGCTAGGTTATGAGACAGCAATTATTCAGTAAGGATTCTCCATTACGGATTATCTATTATGAATTATAGCTCCAATGCTCAAGTTGACTCAGGTTCTGGTTTCATTAATTTAACAGGATAGAGGCTCCTGTTACAGCCAAAGAGTTATGGGCCACTCAGTCCAATGCAAAAGGATCTATGTCACACAATACTTTCTAAATTTTATCTTTCTTCCACTACTGTTTGACAATTTGGTCCTACATGAGAGATTAAGATTGAATCCTCAAAAATCCAGATGGAGCATGGATTTGCAATTGACTTTCTTCTTCCTACAGGAATAATTGGTTTTGAATTTAGTATACCCTGACATTTGGTAAAAAGTGTTAATTCAGTGAAAAATGACAAACTTCTCTGTGAATGGGATTTAGTCTAAAAAAAACATATGTTCTGATGAAGCATATATGTTGATAATTGCCATTTGCTCTCTGTATCATGCTAGGCATGATTAAAGCTCCATTAATACCAGTACTATCAACCCTTCCATAGCAATTTTCTTAAATTGAACCTTCTTTATTAAATGTCTTTATTGTAACCTGGTTGCTTCATAATCAGAAAAGTATTGCTTTCAAATAACAAACTGCGCTGATAAAATCTATGTAAATGAACCATATTGCAATGTTATCTGACCAGTATGTTGTTCATGATGTAACACTAGTAGACAAAACTGCACAACCTATTTTTAAATCTTTTTAACAACATTTTTTACTTCAATTTTATTTCATTCCTAGTTTTGTCCATATAACATAATGGAGATGCTCAGGTACAATATAAAATGAGGTGAAGAATTCAGATTGTAACTTATGAATACCATGAATTTTTCAAAGCACAAATGGTCCTAATTTAATATATATGTCTGCAACTGAGCTAATAATTTTGGGCAGACAGCAATTCATGAATCTGTAGTAAGAATCAATTCCTTCTCTGCTTAATTTCAATATCGCCTTATTATAAGGCCCAGATCAACAGTCTAACCATTATCCTAAATATACACTTTCATGTGTTTCGTTCCAGAGGATTATTGTCTTATATTAAAAATTCGGTTAGTTAAGATCATCTTTCATTAATAGCAGCACAGTCATAGAAAGACCCTTCAAAAACCCAAGAGCTTCCAGTTCCCTTGGGCATCTTTGGCCAACGCCACTAACATCTTTCACTCTGCTGTTCAGACCTGTGGCTCTTCTTCCTGACTAATTTCAGCAAATCTACAGGGGCTAGCACTGTATTTAGTGCATTCTCGTTCACTCTTACACTGTCATATTTTGTCTGTGCATCATGCTTTTACATCCAAAGTATGTATACCTAAATGAAAGCATGAAAAAAAAAAAGGGGAGAAAAAAAGATAAGAAAAGGACCAAGAGATAACAGGTTTGGGTGCTTTCTCCCTATATGATATGTGCATCTTAATTTACTATAGGAAGAAAATATATAACCCTTAAGCATGAAAGGTAACATTATTATTTTACTATTAATAATATTATTCTCTGCCACACCTAATGTCATAAGGAAGAACAAAATTTCTGATAGGGATCTAAGATTATTGCAATAGTGAAAATGCATCCCAAAATTTAGAAAATTGTTTCTCTTTCAGTGGTTTGGAAGTACCCATGGACCTAGCTTTTTGAAGAATATTTCCAGGAAAGGATCATCTTTTCATTCACACACTTTTTTTTTCCAACTATGATGATCTTCACCACATGCCAGAGAGTTAGTACTAGGTTTACATTTTGAAAACATAGATCCTGTTTATCAATATTTTCTTACCATGTTAACTAAAACAGAGAAAATTCCACAATAAAGACACCTGATAAATAAACTTTAAAACCACAATAAGTAATTTTGAAACATTTGCTTCCCAAACTACAACAACGGAAAAAATCTTACACTACTTTTATGCTTTCGTTCTCTCCATTTGTACCCAGTCTAACATTTTTTTTTAAAGTCTATATTGCTTGTGGAGTGCCCAGTACACAATAACACCAACTTTGTTGTGCTGTATTTATCCTGAGCAACTTGATACATCTAGTTACTATATGAGAAACAGTCTCTGGGGTCTAGCCACATATTCTACATCCTGTATTTAAATCTTTGCTACCATCTGTCTTCCCTGTAAGACATCTCATATGAATAGGTTGTTAGTGTTCGTCCATAATTAAATTATATTTTTTCCTTTTCAATCCTTCTGTGAAAAATCACTTACAGTTGGACACTTTCTTTTCATAAACCAGATTTTTTTTTTTCTGAAACACTTTACAGTGTATTTTCTCATCCCTTGCTAGTATTCATGTCTCATTGTGATCATATTAATGACTTCAGTAATGACTACAACCCTGGAGTATTGTGTTCCTCATTTATATTTCAAGCTTGACCCAAGAACCAGTTATTTACTATTATGGTAGCAGCAATAACTGTCAGGATTTTTTTGTTGTTGCATTTTTGTTTCCTGATGCTTCTATTACTTTATGATGTTTCCATTATAGTTATTATGTACTACGGTATTTTCTAAAGGCATCGTCTGAAATAGGATTCCCATCCAAAAGCAACCATTAGGATGCAATTCCGAAATCAAAGCCCTAGCAATTTGAAAATATAAAAATAAAATCCAAATCAGGAAAACAGATGGAAAAAGTATGTGGGGTACATCTGACCTAATTGATCCCCTCTAAATATTAAGAACAATTCTTTAAAAACCAGTTGTCATGTCTCTGCTAACCATCTCTGATATCTTTATATATACATATATATATATAATTTCAAGGATTTAATTTAGCTCTGACTTGCATTTAATTATATGCAATGCAGGTGTATGTAGCTGAGTTACATTTAGGATTCAATCCCTCTGCCCATTCAGAGACATGAAGTGCCATTTGTGGTATGTTTAAGTATCTTACCTGGGCACCAGTTGCCCATATGTCTCACAATCCTTGAGTTTTTTCTGTCAGCACCATTCAGACAGATCAAGTACCAAGATACCAAGTAATTCAACCTACTTCTGTGGACTAAGTGTAAACTGAACCAACAACCTCTTAGTGTAGGTTCAGAATTCAATTTAGTTATTCCCACATGTCTGTCTACTCCTATTTCAGCTACCCTAATGTAACCAACCTAGGCTCCAGCTGCCAGTCCAGTAATATATGAATGTGTCTTAGTCCTTATTTTGTATTGACCAGCCTCATACAGGGATACCCTATCTCAGATACTCTATATCAGATACTTCAGTACACCTCTTAGGGCACTACTGGCTTGTGCTAGGGCAGCTCATTAAAGCTCATCAAGCTAGGTGACAAAAATACCACCTACACTCTATGCTTCATAGTGATCCAGAAAAAAAGAGTCACATTCCCCCCCATTTTTTTTTCTTTTAACAGACTATACTGCTTCTTAATTTCTTCATAGCTGTTTTATATTACATTTTCTAACAACCTATAAAGTTTTCATTGTGGCTTCCCAGCCCATCTGTACTATTTGAACTCCCACTTAAAGGGAGAAACATTATCTTCCCATTTCTTTGTTTTCCTCAAGTCCCATTTTATTGCGCCTGGTTTGCAGAGCTTCCCACTTGCAAGGGAGTTGTGATTGTTTCAGGAATGATAAAGAACACAAACCAAGCATGACAACCCAAGCTTAGACATGGTTTGACACCAAAGCTTAAGGGGTCTGTCTGAACATTCATGATATCAATAAAATACATTAATAGCTAAGAGAATTTATTCCACTAGAGTGGTTGGAAAGTATCTGACGGGGATGAGAAAGGGCAATCTTGCAAACTAACAGAAAGGGAGAAGGATGGAGAAGGAGTTCTGATGGCACTGATATTTCTATGGGGCACATGTTAGAGCACTTTGTACCACAGATACCACTAAACCAATGGTACTCAACTGGTGGTCATTCACTTAAAGTCAACTTAGCATCTTCTATAATGTGGTGTTTCTCTCCATTCTTTCCTCTGCTATGAATTTCCAGTCTTAGCCTTCAAGTGCCTGATGCAGGAGACTGCTATTCCCTAATTTCTGCCAGCTTTGTTTGTCTCCCACAGAACTGAAGAATGTATTTAAGAAATACACACAGAAATTGATTCAGAAACTTTAGCTGGTAAATTTAACCATGCATGGCAATATGTTGAAACAAGGGGGCACAAAATCACAAAATGGAATATAGAAACCTTTAGAATTAGTTTTAAGTAATGTTAAGTTTGATGGCTTTGTAACAGTAGCAATGGAAAATTACTGAGGTGCATGATACATAGAGAAAAAAAAAATAGAGTACAGCTAGAGAACATACTGAGAATTCTCACAAGATAAATCGTTATAGTTGACATAGTTTAAGAAAAACAGTCTGGAAGAACAGGACACAGGGATAAGGAGTATCTGGGAACCGCAGGTGTCCAGGGTGGGCTACAGTTAAACTAACTGATAAGTAGGAGGATAGGAGGATTATTATGTCTCTGGTGCTAACGAACCAATTAAACTGGTATGTGCATCTACTGTGCATGCTTCAAAGGCTGCCAGAAGTGATGAAGATTGCTGGAAGAAGTAAACAACCCTCAGAGACCACCACCACAATTCTGTACGCATGCGGGGAACTTTCTGGAAAATTATGTAATCCATACGTAGCCTCATGAATATGTATGTATGCCCAGTGGCTATAAAAGGATGGATTGTGTGGCAATGGGGAGACACACGTTAGGAGGAGCTATCCCATGTGTCTCCCAACGCCGCAATAAAGAATACCTGCTTGTCAGCTTGAAAACTGTTGGCAAGTTTGTTCCTGGAGTTTTCTCCTTATCAATGTCTATTGACCTGGTAATTAATCTTGATAACTAAGACTGATGGATCTCATTTATATTTCTCCACCTATGAGATAATATCACAAAAGTTCCTAAAACTCTTGGACAATTATGTTGAATATCATCTTTTGTCACAAGTTAACCCATTAAGGTGTCATTGTCAAACATAATCATAATGAATATCATGTAATATAACACAATACTTGCAACATTTTCTAGTCCACATTTTTTCTAGTGCTAATATCCCTCTGTCTGGAAAAAAGCTGAAGTCAGTCAGAGATTCTTGCGATTTTGATTGGCCATGTCCATACTCCTAATACCATTTAAACAGATTATACATTATATATTTTAATCAGATTATACAAATATATGGGTGATTTTAGGGCAACTGTAGCTTACCAACACAAACCATTAATTCTTCACTTTCTGACTTGTTCCCAAATTAAAAAACAAAACAAAACAGAAAACCAAAACTTATGCAGCAGCAAGCTCAGAGGTACTGCTGCTCATTGCCTGGAAATTTCTGTACCATAAATCACAAAGAATTCCCACAAATTTCAACGGCAAAATCACATCGCATAACATACAGCCACTGACATTGTCCTACTTCACGTATATACCTATGGAAACTTTTTTAAATACAAAAGGATCTACCTACTGAAGTCCATACTCATCTAAGTATTCTCATTTTCAATCACACCTCTATAAAAATGTAGCCAAATCTGTTACGAATGACTCAAATAGTATAAACAGCTACACTAAACTCCCTTTCAAAATCCTACTCTGTTTTGCAACTGAACAAACCACTGACAAACATACAAAGAGAAAGGGGTTGCCTCTTTATTAAGAACTATTTGATTTAGGAGACTTTCGTTTCTGGGAAACCTACAAAACTTCTCATGGGTAACGGAAGCTAAAGACGATTATTCTGCTCGGAAGGAGGGGCAATTTGCAGGTTCGTACTGCCGTTTCACCTAATGAGTTTTGCCAATAGTTTAAGAAGGTGTGAAAAGTTCACCTTTTGTAGTTAATGTCTGTTCTACCCACTTGAAGACTAGTACACAAAATCTTTTCTTCTCCATCAGATAAAATCTGACACCACTCTTGTTAAAAAACAAAAGGTTTCCATCACTTTAGTTTGCAAGCAGATCCGAAATAGTATTTTCAATGCAACTTCAATGAATGCAACTGCAGTGAAGTCATAAAATTATCAGGCAAAGCCAATAAATTTAGTAAAGCAGTATAATAATGCATTCCTGTGCAGTTCCAACTGTACATATCACCTACGAGTATTAATTTAAAATTTTATCAGGTTGCTCCTACAGTTCCATTCAGTCTTCTGCAATGGCATGCAAGAGGCTACCAGGCGTACAGTCATCTATTTCTATGGCAACAGTTTAAACTACGCTATTCTTAGTTGAAGTGTTTGCAGAAAAAAAAATACTTTTTTAATTAACTAAACAAGATATCTTTTCCTTTCCTGTCTGTCCTTTCTAAAACAACAGAAATCTCTTACTGTGATGATTAAGAAATAATTAAGAAATAACTTGTTGTGATATATATTATGCCTGAAGATATGAGATTCTTTGAAGTTAACAGGAAAAAATACACGTTTTGACACATGTCTGTTATATAGGCTTCCAATGTTAGAAGTATATCACACAGGCATTATCAAAATGAATAAAACATTTAATTATTTTTGTTATTGTTGTTAATGCAGTACACCTAAACATATTTAGCATATTTGCACTCCACTCTCCTTGAATGCATCCTCAATCGTACCCTTTCTTCATCTTGTTTTTCTTTTTGGTTGAGTGTTTTGTTTTGATGAAAATAACCTTGGAAGTGCTAAACGTGCAAACAAGATAAGCATCATCATTCAAAGCCTGGCAATTATTCTATCATCTCAGAGAGTTAGGTGATCTATTTGTTTTAAGGGTGAGTGTCTGCAAGATGGAAGAAAGAATCATGTGAATGCTAAAATCAGAAAATGACACAGAAGGAGAAAGGGTTGTTTTGTTATTTGCCCTAACCTAGAAACTGGGTGAAAAATGCACATCTTCAACACTTCAATTGAACTAACATTTCTGTTTAATTGTGCCAATGAACTAGAACTTTAAGGAAAGTAAATGAGTAAAGTTACAAGTTTATTCTACTTCTCCATGATGACAAATCAAAATTGCATGTATTTATCATTATATTCTCTGGAATGCATGCTTATCTGATCTCAGGCATTGATTTGACATGTTTAATTCACTATATCTTTTGCATAACTATATTTTTTTAGCATGGGATGTGTCTTTGATGCTCTCAGTTCTTGCATTTTATCACCACAGCATTGTGGAGAAGGCAGAAAAACAGGTAGTCATGTACGGGTGCACTGGATTATTCTTCAATTTTTTTTTGACTGTGCCTAAGATAACGTTCGTGGCCTATTGAGGACAGAAATACTGACTTACATGTAAATTCATTTTCTTTTTCTTCTCAATCTGGTAGCTTGCACAGTGGCAAACTAGTGCCTCTACTGCCATCACTTTGTGTTACACAGAATGTCCTTTAGGACAATCAGCCTAACAAAGAAGCAAGAGGGGATAAAGAAGGGCCTTCAAATACGGGCAGTTTGTATAATCAAGCAGGACATCCAGTTTTCAGAGCTACACAAGGTATTTTACATCAAGGTATTTTCCAGGAGGCTGCAGGCAGTGATGAAGAATTCTGGATAAATGATCTGTTCCCCATGTTCCTTCATGAACACCCTGCACCAGGCTTCTGCCTCGTTTTCAAGAGTGTATCGACTGCAATGTGTGTGCATGTATGTATGCATTCTCTTCGCATATCCCAAAGGTGGGCATTTTCTATAAAGCAAACCGTATGAATATTTGAAGTTTAGCAAGTCCCTTACGGTGTTTTACTCTTTAAAAGGGTTCTCTGCCTGGAGGAAGCCAGAAGCAACGTGACTGAAATTCTCCATGTCTCCACTGGGATTTGAGCTGTGAGTTACAAGTGCTTTGCAGGGACTTTCGCCTTTACAGGTTTTACTGAGTTTAGGGGCACTTTCCCACACAGCAACGGAACCAGATAAGAGCTGCCTGAAATCCAGCTGCAGCACTGCGCCGTGTTGGATTTTTTACTTTCCCAGCATTTAATATCAAAGGGTGCAGCTACCCAGAGCAGGGATGGTAAAGTCCCTTTGCTAATTAATTTTCCCACTTGGAGCAGCTACTGCAGCCCGGCCTCCCACAGCAGCCCCGCCTTGCCGGCAGCACCACAGGCTGCCTGCGGGCCCCAAGTGCTGCTGCTGAGAGCTGAAATCCAACTCCGGTTTAGTGAAACCGAGCTAGGCAGAGTCAATTAAATCAAATTCCCACTAACATCCTTAATACATCTGCAGTGTGTGCAGAAGAGGCAGCGACATCAGTGTTAATAAAGGGATTCACTACCTCATTATATATTAAGGAAAAAGGAAAAAAAAAAAGAGGAAGGCGAGGAAGGCAAGGAAGAGGGGCGGAGGCAGGAAACTTCTGTGTGTTATTTACAGTGGGGAAGGGGTGAGGAAAGGATGTTTGTGCCTCTGCGCGTGAATGAATGAGAGAGAGAAAGAGGGGAAAAGAGGGAAAGAGAGAGGGAGGGAGAGAAACACACACACAGAGCACTGAAAGGAGGCTCTGTCCCCTAAACCCAAATAACCCACTTACAAAGAACTGATGCTGGAAAAATGGTAAGGACCCGGAGTTGAAAACATTTTCACTTTAATACTGAAAAAATATGCCATTATAAAATCCTCGAATAGAATTAGTAAGTTTCACTTGCTTCCTCAGTCCTGGTTTCCTCAAGTTATAGTAAGATTTACAACAGCACAGAATTTTCTACCATTAAACTTTGCAGCCTAAGCACTAGAGTGACATTAATTGGTCATGCTTAACTGCCTTGGATTTTTTCTTTGTATGTTTACACTGTTACCATAATAGAAATCAAGGGTACTAATTTTTACATTCAGACGGAAAGGCAATACTGAATATGTATATTGAAAGAGAGAGAAAACAAAACCAAAGCCTCCCCTCCTCCCTCCCGAAAACCAAAACACAACCCAGCGTCAACAAAGCAAATCTGTCCCAGCAAAGTAATTCCTGCCTCAAAAAAATAAAATAAAAAAATAATAAAAAAATCCAATGAGAATATCCATGCAACTATGTCTTAAATAAAACCTTTACATTGTCTTCCACGGTAAAAGTACGATCTCTACTGCCTATTGATCACACAAAAATGGCGAAATGGCACTTTTTATTATACTGTATTTCTTATCTAGAAGGTTTGATACGAAGGGACTTATCAGGTAAGAGGGATGATGGTGTGAACTAGACGCTGCTTCCAGTCGGAGGCTGGAGCGTCCCTGGGGTGCGTTGTATCCATGCGAGCCATGCAGCACTTTTTTTTTTTTTTTTTCGTGTGTGTCCATTTGTCTGTTTGTTTCGGAGTCATTTATTTACATTACATTCATGCCTTCGTGCAACTTTCCACTCCTGCTTTGCTGTCAGGAGGAGGCCGACGCCAGCCTTTCCTCCGCCCCCCTCCTCTTCCCGGCCTCTCGGAGAGGGCTCGGTCCACACGAGAAGAGGATAAAAAGAAGCAAAACAAACCCCAACACAACAGAACAAAAGCCCAGCATAACCGGGAGTCGTGTTTCGCCCAGCCGGAGCCAAAGGAAAAGGGTCCTCTCTTGTCCGTTGCTGCCCTAGCAGCTCAGGGGCGGGGGATGCTCCCACCGCGCCGGGATGCACGGAGCTGCGCGGCTGCGCCTCAACGTCGGGCTGCCCCCGCCGCTCACGGGGCCTCGGTGCTTGCCATGGTTTTTTGGGGGCGGGAGGCGTGCGTGTGTTCTGCTGTTTCTCACCGAAGGTCGCTGAGGTGCAGAGGAGTCCCCGGATGGCGCTGCCTCCCCACCCGCAGAGAGCGAAGGGCCGGTCCCGGTCCCGGGTGGAGGCCGCTCCCGTCCCGCCCGCCGCCTCAGTCCGAGAGCGAGTGTGAGCCGCAGTCGTAAACCCTGTGGGCCCCGTCAGCACTGTAGGGCCCGTTGTGCCAGTAGGACGAGTCGCAGACGGTCTGCAAAGAGTTGATTTCGGATGCAGAGGAGTTGGCATCCCTCCTCTTGGACCGCTTTCTGTTCCTCAGGATGAACACCAGCATGCCAACCACCGTGAAGGCAGAGGTCACAAAAACCAGCAGGAGCCCTGGCACTAGCACCGAAATAGAGACACGGCTGGTCTCCAAGTAGGAGTTGGAGTGAGTACCTGTCTCTGTCAAGCCGGTGCTGTTTTTATTAGTAGAAGATAATGTGGGCGAGATTTTTAACTGAGGGCAAATAACGTCGTTGGAGAGAGACTCGAAATCCTCCTTGAAGAAATCTTCGGGGGACTCACACCTCAGGTCACTCATAATCACCTTGGGGCGCAGCATCTCTGCCCACTGTTTGAAAGGCACAATAGGGCAAGTACAGTCCCATGGGTTACCATGCAGATCGATCTGGGTGATGGAGGTGAGCTGGTCCAGCACCCCTGCCACTGGAAGGTACATGAAATAATTGTTGTGTATGCTCAGCTTGGAAAGCGAGACCCCAGCAAACACATCTACTGGGAGAGACCTCAGCAGGTTGTTGTTGAGGATGAGGACTCTCAGTTTGGGCATTGCATTGAAGGTGCCTGGCATGATCAGCTGGATGCCATTAAACTCCACGTTCAGGTACTCCAGGTTTTGCAGCCCAGCAAATTTCTCCCGGGACAGGGTGTCTAAGTAGTTGCTATCCATGTAGAGCCATCGGAGCTCAAAGAGATTCTTAAAGGTGTTGTTCTCTACAGTGGCAATGTTGTTGTTGCCCAGATCGAGTAGATTAAGTTTCCGGTAATCCAGAAAGTGGGGTTTCCTGATGGTGTGTATTTTGTTGTCTCTCAGGAACAGCTCCTGCACATTGGATGGCTTGGGCTTCAAATCCACCAAGCTGCTCACGTTCCTGTCATTGCAATTAACCTTTAAACCCGAGCCAGGGATCTGATCACAGCTGCAGATCTGTGGGCAGGACACTGTAGCTGGTAGCTTGTTCTTCACGCTAACTGTTGACACAGCAGCAGTGGGTCTGGTCTTAATTTGCCAGTTGACAGGAATCTTTGTACCTCCGCTTGGACCAGATCCTGGTGTGGCAGGGTCTTCTTTGCCATGTATTTTAAAGGGAGTTGGAATGGGACCAGGATCGCAGGTTTCTTCCTCGGCAGGGGGAGCAGCTAGGCTAGAATCCACTCTGTTCTTTTTGCACAGCTCTTGCTCTGTGGTCTCATTTAAATCTTTGCCCTGCAACCTAGTGGGAGCCTCACAAATCACTCTGCCGATCAAAGCATTTTTGGGTATGTTCTCCAGCCATTCCTTCAACGACAGCAGATCGCAAGTGCAGTCCCAAGGGTTATCCTCTAGCAGGATTTCAGCAATTCCTGGGATCTGCTCCAGGACCTCCTCGTAAGGCAAGGTTTTAAGACGATTTCCCCGGAGGTCGAGGTGGGTGATGGGCACATACTGAAACACGTTGGGGGGCAAGGTGCTGATAAGATTGTCATTTAAAATCAGCACCTCCAGTTTGTTTAAGTCCCTAAATGCTCCCGGGTCAATATCCCGCAATAGATTAAAATCTGCCTGGAGGTATTCCAGATCGTCCAGCCCCAGGAAAGTCTGCTTCCTGAATGATTTGATCTTGTTGTTGTTTATGTGCAAGCGTTTCACCAGCTGCAGCCCAAGGAAAGCCCCAGGAACAATCTCATGCAAACCGTTGTTTTCCATGTGCAAACTAACTGCATTGTAAAAGTTAGCAAACTCATTAGGGAAAAGTCGAGTTAAGGAATTGCCATGCAGGAATAAATGGTAAAACTGGGATGTCGGGGCAGTGAAATGTTGCAGGCTGGTAAATCCCTTTTTCTCACAGTCTACGTGCAAATCCCCTTCTATCTCGTTGCAGGCACAGATCTTCTCTTTGCAAACGTCCCCTGTAACGTTTCCAGCAGCAAAACAAAGAGACGTCTCCAGCAACAGAATCCAAAGCAGCATTTTTAAACCGAGCAATTCATTCCCGTTCTCGTCACAAAGTAACAGCAACCATCCTCCTCGCACGGAAAGCAATTCCAGTTCATTCAGTACATTAAATGTCCGAATCCAACAAGGGGGGAGGAAAAAAAAAAAAAAATAAAAGAAAATGTGGGGAGGGGGAGCAAGGAGGGTCGGCAGAGGGGGGATGCTTTCTTCTCTCCTCTCTCCCTCTCTCCCCCTCCCAAGTACAACTGCAACAGCCCAGATTCCAGTCAATAATTTTATCCACAAATTATCCAGGCACGTACTGCAAGCACGCATAAAAAAAAAACAAACAAAAAAAAAAGTAGAAGGAAAAAAAAAAAAAAAAAAAAAGAAAGAAATAAAAGAATGCCCCTACTCGGTCCCCCTCCCTGTCGGCTCCCGGTAACCTAAGCGGAGGTCTGCTGCCGGGCAGGCTGTCTCACCGCCGAGGGATTGCTGCTGCTGGCCCGCGGCATGTCCGAGCCGCGCAGGCGGAAAGCGCGGCGCTGGCCGCGGAGGATGCCCCTTGCGCGGCTCCGCGCAGGGCTGACCTTGCCGCGTGCCCGCGGAGCCGCGCTTCTCGCCCGCCACCCGCCGGGCGCTGTCCGGGCGCCCGGTGCTGAAAGCGCGCCCCAGCCTAGGCTCTAGCCGCCGAGCCGCAGGCGCGGCGCCACGCCGGCCTCCGCTGCGCTGCGCTGCTTCCCATGCCCGTGCCAGCGGCCGGAGCCTGCCGCGGGGCCGGGGCCGCCCCACAGCCCTATCGCCCCACCGACCACCCCTTCACCCGCCGCACCGCTCCGCGCCGCGCCTCGCCTCGCCTCGCCCTGCCGGCCGCGCTGCCTCCCCTCCTCGCTCGCTCGCCCGCTCTCTCGCTCTTCTTTCCTCTTTCTTCCGCTGCTGCTGAGTCGCACGCTCGCACACACTCACATGCACGCAGAGGGAGAGTTGCTAAGAGGCTCTGCTCGTTTCAACCTGGTGCACACTGAAAGATCTGACACCCTCTGCTGAGCTGCAGTGGCAAAAATCCATCTGCTGAGGGAATGCTGGAGAGAAAAAAAAAATCAATCCACGTACAGGGCAAGCGTTAAAAACGCTGGCATTAAAAGCTGTCTATCTATTTAGATGCTTTCTCCTAAATGGATCATTTAATTTATTTCTTTTCTTTTAAGATGGAAAGTTTAGCATTCTTCCCCTCCCGGCCTGCCTTATTGCCCCCATTCACGCACACTCACACCTGCACCAGCAGGCGAGGAAGGTACATTTGCCTCACTGTATTTCCTAATGGCTGCAACAGAATTAGTGTCAGGGTGTCAAGCGAATAGCAACTTGAGGTAATTATTCTGCACGCCATTTTTGTCGTTGCTTTAAATGCATTTCGCCCTCCCCTGCAGCCTAACTGTTTCACGCTGGATTTGGTGTCTTGCTGGCGTTCTCTGTGCAATGCTGAACCATGGATTATTGCATCCTCTTTCTATACATTTATAATTTAGATGATCACAGACAAGGAGGGGGTAGGGAGGAGGGTATTTGCTGCACTGTCAGCAATTCACCCTACCTGTTTCCACAGCGTACAGTGTCTCCCTTAAGCATAGGAGAGGGCTGAAACTGACGGTTGTGTATCTTGACATTCTTATATATATAAAAAAATCTACAGATGCACTTACGTACACGCATCGATCTTTCTCTAGAAATGCTCCTAATATCCTCTCTGGGGAAATACAATGCTTGCTTCCCTCGACTCCCTCCCCCCTCTCCCACCGCCCTTTCCAGCTCCCACCCTTTTGACAAAAGAGATTACACAGCGGAAAAAAATCTGTGCCTGGCCTTAAAGAAAGAAGCCAAGCATACAAAAGTTTCTGCATCATTTGGCCGGGGTTCAGATGTGAAGAACTAGTTGCACCTCTGGTGATGCAAGTGAAAACTCACGTTTCCCCCTGCCTTGTTAAATCGTGCTGAGGCGGAGGAGAGGGAAGAGGAGGAGGACAGAGAGGAGGAGAAGTGGGAGGAGGAGGAAGAGGAGGAGGGGTCGGGAGAGGCAGCCTGGCCGCCGGGTGCCTCCTGCATCTCAGGGCTGCACCTCTCCCGTCCGGCGCCGCTGGTGAACTTTGCGGCATACTGGTGGGGGGGGGGGGGGGGGCGGATGGAACCGCGGGAGTGGGCTGGAGGAGGTTTATTTATACGGAAAGCCAGGGAGCCATATGGAGCCTGCATCCCCTGGTCCCGGCGGCATGCTAATTTGGTCAACGCTTTTCCCTGGCTGCTGCTTGCAAGTAAATTAGACATCCTGCCGATGATGATCTTATCAAATTAATGTAATTAGACCACAGACAAGTTGCAACAGTTACCGTGGCCATTTCGGGTCCCCAGGATGAAGATTTGGTTTCTCAGTTGGTTACGGTGCACAGGGACTACGGAGGGACGAGGGAGCGGGGAGGGAGGAAATGGGACGGGAGGAGGAAACAAAACAGACAAAAAGAGAAAAATCCTGGCCCCGAAAAAACCTGCCCAATAAATTACAAACTCACCAGAAGAGATAAAATGCCACTGAGCCAGAAAGCACCACAATAAATATATTAGTGGTTTCATTAGGAAAAAAAAAAACGAGGGAAGGAAACTTGGCGCCACGTTGAGGCGCATTAATTAATTTCTCCTGATGGTTTCTTTGACTTTGTCTCTCGGTGATGTCGGGGTGGTGGGGGATGAGAGGGGGCGGTGCCAGGCTGGCTGGAAACCTTCCATGGATGAAAAATAGCAGCCTCGAAGTCCACGGGGAGGCAGGGAAGCCCCCAGGAAACTCTGTGGAAGGAGGCGGGAGAATCAGGGGAAGGGGACAGGGTTGGGGTCGGGGTTGGGGTCGGAGTTGGGGTAGGCGACTTACTCCGTGTCAGCAGCAGCGACAAGATCACCATTAGGAAAATCTTGGGGGAGGAAGGGCTGAAAAGCTGCAGTCTGATAAACACTAAGTTGGTTGTGGGGCAGTAAGACTAAGGAGACTAAGAAACTCTTTCTCCCACCGTAGAATAAACCTTCTGAGCATCTTCACCTTCATGTTATTAAAATTGCTCAAGCACTGTAAAAGGAATCAAAATGCAGCCAGAGACCTGAACATTAATAAGATATTAAATAAATAAATAAATACAAATCAAGAGGAAGCAGACAACGACCTGTTGTCAAAGCATGAAGGACAAATTGCCTGCTTCTTCCAAGGCATCTGCTGAAAGGTGGGAACCTAGTGTAAGCCATCTGGGGTCCTAGAATTTCAAAGGGGGGGGGAGGAAGAGTTAAAAAGTCTGCCAGAAGATGTAAGAGTGTTTATGACTACTTTGTAAATTCCAAAAGACTATTTAGATAAGGAACCCATTGTGTTTTCAGCTGTATATTTTGGAACTATATAGAGAGATTCATGTCTTATATATATGATATATGTACTGAGAGAGCATTTGTCATGCCAAGGTTTGCATCCAGAAGGCAAGTCAGAGAGGAAGAAAAGAGGCATGATACATTTTAGATCCGGTATCAGATGTTTCGGTTCTGTAAGTCAAATTACACAGGAAAAATGTGTCAGGAACAGGGAATTAATCTATCATTACTCAGTGCCATAATTCTAAATTTCCAGATTTCAACATCTTCTTGAATTAAATTTGGAAATGAACACCTTAGGAGAAAAGGCCTGCTTCCAAGGGTTTTAAGGAGATACCCACTCTGGGTCAGGTTGATGAGGATCTGTCTGGCTGAAATAATTTGCTCTTTTACCTATAGAATGTGATAAAGTGAGAGATCATGCAGCACTGAAATGCCAATGAATATGGGCCTTTAAAATCCAGCATATGCATTCCAGTTCACAATCTATACACGGGTTGAATAACCAGAGCTCACACTGTCCCCTTCCAATTGTCCAGAAGATCACATAGGGTAAAGAGCACCAAAGTCTATTTTCCTTGACTCCTTTCCTTGTCTGATATCTTTTCCTTGTGTTTGCCTCTGCAACTTCTAGAAGCCTAAGACAATGAGCTTCCTATTTACACCTTTCTTCTGGGTGTAAAGTCCCATGTTTAACCAAGCACAAGACAAATGTCTTGAGCATCACAATTGCCTTTTGAACAGGAACATTTTTGCTCCTGATATGGAAAATAAAATAGGAAAAGGTACTGGGTACTTTTACATTTTCCCAGTTGGTAACCTCTCATCCTCCTGTTGCCATGACTATGTAAGTCACACTGGTTAAGGGTTTATTTGTGTTATATCAGAACATGTTAAAAAGCTAATTACCTCATCTAACACTGTAGAACTTGCAAAGCAGAACTCAGAGCATCTGCAAAGTTTCTGTAGATACCCTGCTTTCAATACTTGTGCCATGCTCTGTAAAATTGGCTTCATTATTTCTGTGGGAGGTATAATCACAATCAAGACATCCTACATTGCAGACATTATTCTGTGCATGGATACACATACATATATAAAAATATGTATATAAACATCTCTGTAAATGTGTGCACTACAAATTATGATTGACTCAGCAAACAGAAAAGTTATATGATCATTATTTAATTTGAAATTATAGCTTTATTCAGGCTTTGTCTATGCATAGGCATCTCCATATGTTGGTGCAACTCCTGCAGAAACTGAGCTTCCCAATGTAACTAAAGTTAAAAAAAAAACAGCTCAGTTTAAACCCTTTTAAGTTAGGGTAGGACAGGTTAAACTAATACAAGGATCTCCTCCCAGAATTTTCTATCTCAATATGTTTCACAGGCCAGTCTTTACAGAACTACTAGATATGTACCTAAATTGCATTTAGGCCTAACAAGATTTTTGAAACTAGATATTTGTGTTCCTCATTTTCCTGAGGGCAGTGATGTGTGAGCATGTTCCAGTTCTTCTCGTGATACATATACCATATGGAACTTCGCAAAATGATGCAGTGGCAGATGATGATGATTGATTAAAAAAAAAAAAAAAATAAATAAATAAAGAAAAGAAAGTTAGAGAAGTGTTTGCCTGCTTCTATCTAGTGAGTAGGAGACTGGCTCAGGATGAGAAAATAAAAAATCTCTATCTTTTGCAATGTAAGAGCCAGCCCACATGTTCCTCTTTCTTGGCTCATACCCTCAACTACCAGGGTACCAGCCTTCTTGCTGCAGCTGTTCTACTTTACAAGAAAAATAATTCTGAGATCTGTTGAACCAGAGAAAAGCAGTGGGAGAGTATGAGTTACAGCACCCACCAGGGTGTGCAGAGCCCTTGGAGGACTTGCTTGCATTGTGCTTTCATGCGAGACTGAGCTTGACCTAGTAGACTTCACACATTAGATGTCAAGACTATGGAGCCAGTAGCAAAACCTATATACATAGCAAAACCTGTACACATTCTTCTTCAGTATGCATATTTATCAGACCATGTGATAATTCCAACCAGTGTTGGAAACACTGGCCTGCATAAGTCACAGGGTGAGTCTTACAAGCTTCAAACAGTAGGAGTCAGAAAAGTGAATAGGAGTCACAAACATAGACAGATTTTGCATCCAGCTTGGGTGTAGTTTGCCATAAAAGCCATGTAGTCATTTCACTTTGAAATTCTGATGATGTAGTAGTTTAGTAAAGTGCACTCATATAATTCAAAATCAGTTAAAAATTACTTCCATCTTGTGAAAAAATCACACGTCGAGACAGGAAGAACATGAGTTAACTCGTGGAACAAAACCTGCAGTATCATTTAGACATAAGGCATTAAAAAGCATCTTCCTTGACCAAGAAAAAAAAACAAAGAAAAAAAATTGTTTTTAATAATTAAGTATTTTCTTATCCCTTTTCATGCCACAGTTTCTGACCGATATAAGGATCATTTAAATGAACAAAAGTAGGCAAGTTTATGTCTCTGCTCTCTCTAACTGTAACATATTTCCATTGTTTAATAATGGAGAGTGAAATGCCTTCCAGAGTACAGAATACACCACTGAGGCAGTTCACTGCCTCCACCAATAGTTTGCTGATGTGACTCTGGGAAACTCATTTCTCTTTCCCATGTGTCAATTTCCTAGTCTGAGGAAATGGAAGGAATTACACAGCCCAAAGGTGCTTTGAAATGTGATGAACAAACATGGTGACTGAGGTGATTATCATCATTACTCAGGGGTAAAAGGCAAAAAGTCAAATCTTATGTAAGAGGAATACCTAGTTCTTCCTCTTTTTATCAACACACCTCAGAGACTTTTACAATGGAATGCAATATAATTTTATTTGCTCAACAGATTGGAAAACAGGAGCACTGACCTTGGGAAGGTCACATGTCAAACCGTTGATAGCGCTAGAAATAGACCCAAGTCTCAGAAGGCCCAGCCCTGCCTTCTAGCCAGTATTTCAGAGATGCAGAACTACTGATTTATAGAAATAAGCCTATTCCAAAAGAAAAGCTAAAGGCTTCCTGCCTCCTTCTCCTCCTCTCTCAGACTTGATTTTATGCATCAAAGGTTTCATATGCCAGTCATTTTCTTTCTGGAGGCCTAATGTAGTTATGCAGTGTGACAGTAACACTAAGCTTTGGCTTTCTTATTAATTCACATCTTAATTCACAGTAATTGAATTATTTTAACTGGGGAAAAAGCATGTCTTCTTTCCTCAGTCTTTTCCTGACACAGACTTCAGACTGCAAAAAACATTGGGATTTCTGAGAAAAATACTAAACCATTTCAAATACAAAGTCTCTCACTTAAGAAACATTTCAGAAAAAAAACAAAAACCCAAACCCAACAAAACCTCCAGTTTAAGCATGAGAACTGTGAAGAATTGTTTCTGTTTTCAGGAAGTCTACCGGTTCCATTTTTTTCTGCTACAAAAGAAAATAAAAAAAAACAACCAACCAGATAAAGATGCAAACCAAATTAATGATTTTCAGTGTAGTACAAAATATAAACCAGAAACAAAGAATTTGAGTTGATTAAAATGTGAAGTGTTTTGTTCTGGTTTTGCTACTTTTGTTTTCTAATATAAAATAATATTTTGAAATAGAAAATCAGAATACCCGGAAATCAGAAGACTGGGAATCCCAGGAAATCAGAATTTTATATCTTTCATTGTCTTCATTAACGAATTGAGTTTGGTTTTTTTTTTCCCAAAAAATTGTACGTCATAGAAATTATTTTTCTCTTTCTTTTGATTAACTTGAATTGGAATTTTCTGATATAAAATATCTGAAAAGTTTTCTGAAATTAATCGTTAGGAAAATCCAATGATGTCTGCACATTAAAAGGAGAATTGCTGGGCATCAACACTGTGGGAAAGCTGAAGAGTTGAAACATTATTAATAATAAAATAATACCTTCTTCCTATTTATGCAGTGCCTAGAAACTATACTCTAGCATTTTAGTTTTAATAAAATAACATTTTAGACGTATAAAGAAGAAGAGGTTGGTGACCCAATTAATCTTTGTACTACTGGATTTTACATCTGAGCATCCCAAATAATTTCAGATGTATTGTTCTGATGTAAAGCTAGAGTACTGCAGTGGTGACTCTAGGATGTAGTTTGCTATTTTTTTCTCCACTGGCAAAGCTGATATGAGAAATCCCTTACTGCCTTCACTAGCCTCCAGCCACTAATTTTAACTTCTTGAGGCTTTTTATTTAAACAAGATCATTTTATTGATCCAGTTCATACTGCAGTCCACAAACAATTCTGTCCTTCCTGAGTTGATGAAAGGATAAAATCAGGATTGCTGCTGAGGTGGTTAAGGAATGATCCCTATACCTAGATGGGATATATATATATATACTGAAGTCCAGGATTCAGCTCCCACAAAAACCTTGACTTGGATGATTCTGGACCTTATTATCTCAAAATTATTATGTAAAATATATAGTCTTGCAACTGAATATATGTGTGTGTGTACAGATGTACGTATATATCGGGAGTTGGATGCAGCTGTGATGGGAGTATTTAAAAGACAGAAATCAGGCCAGCATCAAAGCAGTGTTTTCCTGGTTTGGAATTCATTAGCAACACACATTTTCTGGCGGCAACTTCTGACACATTATTAGTTTTAATTACTGCATATTCCAATTGTTCTTAATAACCATCTTCTCCATTAGCTGTGTGTATTCAACACAAGAGAGCTGGTGCCATGTAGTGTGCAGGAATGGCTGCAGTTAAGTTTGAGGATCAGTTCTGAGATCTCTTTGATGAGGTAAGCTGGGGCCAAAGTCAAGAGTCATCTTTCTTCCTCTTTTTTCTCATGTACCCATGGTATTTTTACAATCCTCATAACCTCCACAAAAAAAATAAAGGTGTACACCGTCTACCCCCAACTCAGTTTGTGTTATTTCCAGGAGCAGGACTTGTTCATTTTCCCAGGCAAGTTTCCTGCCTGTTCTACATCCATTATTCATGTCTTGCAGAATTTATGCTTTGTACATGATTTTCATTGTACCCTGTTTGTGAAATTCCATCACAGAAGTCTCCTTTTGTGTCTTGCAGTTGCGTGTTACCTTTACAGTTAGCTGTGTCTGAGTGCTCAAACATTGTTGCTGATTATGCCACTGGTAGCATCACAAAATGTGCAATCTCACAAATAGTTAAAATGTTGCTGTTTAGTCATTTTACCATGCTTATGTTTAGATTCAGGGCAAACAGCTACCAAATATGCCCTTCTCAATCTGTTTCAATTTCATGGGTTCAACAGTCCTCTGTTTTGTCAGCAAGACTTTTATTTAAGCAACATAAATATTTACTCCATAAGCTACATAGATATTTAATGTTCATAAATGTGTCATAATTTTTGCAGAAGTTACTGAAAAATAGTTTATTTCAGATGTGCTTTTAATACTTGGCATAAGAATTGGGTCCTTGTTTATTAAGTAGGCTTGTACTTTCTCCTCTGGATGGAATCAGATTCTCCTGGAAGGCATGCTAAGACACATGAAAATCAACAAGGTGCTTGCGGACAGCCAGCATGACTTCACTAAGGGGAAATCCTGCCTGACCAATTTGGTGGCCTTCTATGATGGGGCTACGGAACTGATGGACAGGGTCAGAGCAGTTGATGTCATCTACCTGAACTTGTGCAAAGTGTTCGACACTGTTCCACACGACATCCTTGTCTCTAAATTGGAGAGACAGCAATTTGATGGATGGACCACTCGGTGGATAAATAACTGGCTGGATGGCCGCATGCAAAGAGTTGTCGTCAATGGCTCAATGTCTGGCTGGAGACCAGTAACGAGTGGTGTCCCTCAGGGATCGGTGTTGGGACTGGTCTTGTTTAACATCTTCGTCGCTGACATGGACGATGGGATTGAGTGCGCCCTCAGCAAGTTTGCCGACGACACCAATCTGTGGGGTGCGGTAGATAGGCTGGAGGGAAGGGATGCCATCCCGAGGGACCTTGACACGCTTGTGAGGTGGGCTGATGCCAACCTCATGAAGTTTAACCATGCCAAGTGCAAGGTCCTACACCTGGGTAGGAGTAATCCCAGGCACAGCTACAGGTTGGGCAGAGAAGAGATTCAGAGCAGCCCTGCAGAGAAAGACTTGAGGATGTTGGTTGATGAGAAAATGAGCATGAGCCGGCTTCAGTGTGTGCTTGCAGCCCAGAAAGCCAACCGTATCCTGGGCTGCATCAAAAGGAGTGTGACCAGCAGGTCGAAGGAGGTGATCCTGCCCCTCTACTCTGCTCTCGTGAGACCTCACCTGGAGTATTGTGTGCAGTTCTGGTGTCCTCAACATAAAAAGGACATAGAACTGTTGGAACAAGTCCAGAGAAGGGCCAGGAGGATGATCGGGGGCTGGAGCACCTCCCGTATGAAGACAGGCTGAGGAAGTTGGGGCTGTTCACCCTGGAGAAGAGAAGGCTGTGTGGAGACCTCATAGCAGCCTTCCAGTATCTGAAGGGGGCCTATAGGGATGCTGGGGAGGGACTCGTCATTAGGGACTGTAGTGATAGGAAAAGGGGTAACGGGTTAAAACTTCAACAGGGGAAGTTTAGATTGGATATAAGAAGGAAATTCTTTCCTGTTAGGGTGGTGAGGCACTGGAATGGGTTGCCCAGGGAGGTTGTGAATGCTCCATCCCTGGCAGTGTTCAAGACCAGGTTGGACGAGGCCTTGGGTGATATGGTTTAGTGTGAAGTTGGAACTTGATAATCTTAAGGTCCTTTCCAACCCTAACTATTCTATGAAGTTCCCTATTTTCATCATGTACAGGGGCTTATCTGACATGTTTTAGCATTTAGGAAAAAAAGCAGTTGATTAGCTGCAGACCAGGTCTGCTTTATATGGTCCTTTAGGATGTATCTGGGATTCATGTGATTGGCCCTTGAAAAGGTAATTTGTTTGCTGCACTGCAGAACCACACAACTGAGCCTCAGACGGTTCGACAGACATTATAAACCTGCTAATCTGCACACCGTGAGGGGAGGTTCATGATACCAGAGATCTGACGAATCTGTTTAAAAGTATATTCCTCCCATTTTTGGCCCAGAGAAATAAAGTGACCTAATCCTCCTATGAAGGCAGCACAGACCATGCCCTAGTCCAGATATACTACTTGCACTTGGTTGTGAGCGACACCACAAAAATGTAAAAGCATTGTCTTCTCAGTGGTTGTGTAACAGATTGATAAAGGACTCCAAGGCCACAGAATGCGAAATACTTATAGGAAGTCACATAGGGTTGGTGCTGAAGGACCACTTCTCTCTGACACTGTTCTTCATTTTCCTTCCCTGTAACACATAACATGAAAGTTCAAGTTAGACAACTGACTCAATAACTTGCATACTTTCACTCTAACCGTGGAAGGTCAACTACAGGGAAAGTAAAATGAAACCAAAGTGAAAAAGAGATAATTTGGAAATGTAACTTTGTCCAAGGACTCAGAGTACTCCCTTGTATGGTGGATTTCCCAAAATCTAAAGACATTAAAGGCTAGAGGTACATTTCTCTGAACAACTGATTTTATTATTTTTAGGTCACTGCTGGAATATATATGTATATATATATATATTGACCCATTTTCTTGTTTTGTTTTTTTTTCTGAATTAACATGGTTTCTGTCTTTTTTTCTTTTTTTTTGAAAGTAGGAAGTGATTACAGAATTTTTTTGTTTTAATTAAATATTTAAATCATTTAAATAAAATATTTTGGTGCTTTTAAAACCAGCTTTTAAAAATGAAATGGAAGCAAATCTGTGATGGAACGCTTCAGCAGTCTGGTGATAGCTTTAGCTTTTAGTATCGAGTCTGAGTTACCCACCTAGGCATCCTTACAGTCAGTGGAGAGAAATTTACCATTTAGCTTGTAATAAAATATGCACAAAACAAGTAGAATAGATTTTGCTGGGAAAGCATTACTTGTGACACTATCACAAAGACCCTTAAACTGTTTACATTACTTTGTACGAAAACTAACTAACTTTTAGATGACTAATTTTAGATGTGGCTAATTCCAGTCAAGGAATTAACTCTGACATCAAGACAATGTTTGTAAGAAATAATATTCCATTGACAAAATATGGACTTTTTTTTTTTTAAGTCTGCTTTTTAACTTATTTTTTGAGCAGAATGAACAGTTGAAATGTTTGTTAGTGTAATTCAAGAATAGCTGAACATAAAGTTGCCATCTAGGTGTAGTCAGATATGCAATAATAGGAAATTATTTTTGCAAGCAGAATAAACAGAAGAAAAGTCATCAAGTTGTGTTTTCAAAATTCCATTTGAAAGTATAGATATACAAGAGGAATGTTACTCTGTTATTTCTTACCTTTCAGTATTGCAGAGGGCTTTTCACTTATTTTTTCTTTTCCATCTCTATCAACATATCAAAGAGAAATGAGGGGTGAAACGAAAGAGTGTTATGTTGATGACTGCCATAAAACTGGATTTTATTGATTATATTATATGTATCAGTAGCTTTATTGTTCTGAATCTTGACTCATAAAATATTATGCTTGGGAAGCAATTTTCCTAATTATTAGGAAAACTCCTTGAATGAGTGTCTTTTTTCTGTGAATACTTAGGAATATTTTCTTCCATACATTATTTTACAAACATTTTGAATATCATCTATTTTATAAGTTAGCATTATCTTGTTGACATCAACAAAATCAACCTCTGTAAAGATCTCAGTCTTATGACAAAATAACATTTAAATTCAGACACTCTAAAAGAGTCAAGAGTATTTAAAATAGTAACGTGATAAAAAGAAGAGGAGAGGAGAGGAGAGGAGAGGAGAGGAGAGGAGAGGAGAGGAGAGGAGAGGAGAGGAGAGGAGAGGAGAGGAGAGGAAAGGAGAGGAGAGGAAAGGAAAGGAAAGGAAAGGAAAGGAAAGGAAAGGAAAGGAAAGGAAAGGAAAGGAAAGGAAAGGAAAGGAAAGGAAAGGAAAGGAAAGGAAAGGAAAGGAAAGGAAAGGAAAGGAAAGGAAAGGAAAGGAAAGGAAAGGAAAGGAAAGGAAAGGAAAGGAAAGGAAAGAAGGAAAGGAAAGGAAAGGAAAGGAAAGGAAAGGAAAGGAAAGGAAAGGAAAGGAAAGGAAAGGAAAGGAAAGGAAAGGAAAGGAGAAAGGAAAGGAAAGGAGAAAGGAAAGGAAAGGAGAGGAAAGGAGAGGAAAGGAGAGGAAAGGAGAGGAAAGGAAAGGAAAGGAAAGGAAAGGAAAGGAAAGGAAAGGAAAGGAAAGGAAAGGAAAGGAAAGGAAAGGAAAGGAAAGGAAAGGAAAGGAAAGGAAAGGAAAGGAAAGGAAAGGAAAGGAAAGGAAAGGAAAGGAAAGGAAAGGAAAGGAAAGGAAAGGAAAGGAAAGGAGAAGAGAAAAGAAAAAAGGAAAAGAAAAGAAAAGAAAAGAAAAGAAAAGAAAAGAAAAGAAAAGAAAAGAAAAGAAAAGAAAAGAAAAGAAAAGAAAAGAAAAGAAAAGAAAAGAAAAGAAAAGAAAAGAAAAGAAGAAGAAATTACATCTTAATAGCATTGTTGTTGCCAGGAGATTCCAGCTGCTGTTTATGACATGACTGTGCCCTTTTTATATTTAATTAAAAAATTGATTAATGAGTAGATAAATGACTAAAATGCCAACATTTTAGTAAATTTGTGTAGAAGCTCCCAATGTATAATCTGATTAAGCAGCAACAACGACAAAAATCTTGAAAGGAAACTGACCACACAAAGGACAGGAAACAAAAAGTAGCCCACACTTTCAATTGTTCCTTTAACCTACCAAGCCATACCTTCCTGGTGCTGCAACCAACCACTTTAATTAATAGTAGTCACTGTGAGAAATGTAGATGGACAATTTGTCCAATGTAGTACAACATTTATTATGGTCTTCTGTTCAGCCTGTGTGTAATTCAAAACTAATTAATTTAGCTATCACCACCTAGCTCACTAGATATAATAGGATTTTATTATAGCTCAGAAGCTGTTAAGGTTTAACAAAAGCTAAAAGGCAAAATATTGCTCATAAGCTCCTTCTTGGCAAGTTTCAAGTTTTTCTGTAACAAACCAGAAATTCTTGACTTTTTTTTTTTTTAATATATGGTTAAATATCATTTAAGAAGACATCACAGTGAGATAAATATCTAAACTCTTTTAACTTACACTTTCATTTTCCAAAAATGCAGTCAAATTTAGTGACAAAAAAATACCAAATAATTCCAGTTTCGTAAAGGGATAAAAAAATTGAATATGAGGATCTATTACAAAACCATATGAGACGATCATATGATCATAGCTAGAGTCACCTCCACCATTAATGTGAATGTTCTAGAACTTGGAGAATCTTAAAAATAATCCATAAAATTAAAAATTGCTAAAATACAGAAATTGCTGTTGTCTGGTGGTTTACCACTTACACGTGTTAAAATCAAAAAGAAAGAACAAACAAACAAGCTCAAATGCTCCTGAAGGTTTTAATTCACTTGAGGCAGAACTGAGAATTTCTATCATTTACTCATACATATTCACAGCCTTAGTCATTAAATCCAGAGAAGATAAGTAGTGTTTATTTTACTTACAATTTAAAGTGTTTTGTGATTTTCATAGAATCATAGAACAGTTAGGGTTGGAAAGGACCTTAAGATCATCTAGTTCCAACTCGCCTGCCATGGGCAGGGACACCACCCACTAAACCATGCCACCCAAGGTGTCGTCCAACCTGGTCTTGAACACTGCCAGGGATGGCGCATTCACAACCTCCCTGGGCAACCTATTCCAGTGCCTCACCAAGCTAACAGGAAAGAATTTCCTTCTTATATCCAATCTAAACTTCTCCTGTTGAAGTTTTAACCCGTTACCCCTTTTCCTATCACTACAGTCCCTAATGAAGAGTCCCTCCCCAGCATCCCTATAGGCCCCCTTCAGATACTGGAAGGCTGCTATGAGGTCTCCACACAGCCTTCTCTTCTCCAGGCTGAACAGCCCCAACTTTCTCAGCCTGTCTTCACATACGGGAGGTGCTCCAGCCCCCGATCATCCTCCTGGCCCTTCTCTGGACTTGTTCCAACAGTTCCATGTCCTTTTTATGTTGAGGACACCAGAACTGCACACAATACTCCAGGTGAGGTCTCACGAGAGCAGAGTAGAGGGGCAGATTCACCTCCTTCGACCTGCTGGTCACGCTCCTTTTGATGCAGCCCAGGATACGGTTGGTTTTCTGGGCTGCAAGCACACACTGCTGGCTCATGTTCATTTTCTCATCAACCAAAATCCCCAAGTCCTTCTCTGCAGGGCTGCTCTGAATCTCTTCTCTGCCCAACCTGTAGCTGTGCCTGGGATTGCTCTGACCCAGGTGTAGGACCTTGCACTTGGCATGGTTAAACTTCATGCGGTTGGCATCAGCCCACCTCACAAGTGTGTCAAGGTCCCTCGGGATGGCATCCCTTCCCTCCAGCCTATGTACCGCACCCCACAGATTGGTGTCGTCGGCAAACTTGCTGAGGGCGCACTCAATCCCACCGTCCATGTCAGCGACGAAGATGTTAAACAAGACCAGTCCCAACACCGATCCCTGAGGGACACCACTCGTTACTGGTCTCCAGCCGGACATTGAGCCATTGACGACAACTCTTTGCATGCAGCCACCCAGCCAGTTCTTTATCCACCGAGTGGTCCATCCATCAAATTGCTGTCTCTCCAGTTTAGAGACAAGGATGTCGTGTGGAACAGTGTCGAACACTTTGCACAAGTCCAGGTAGATGACATCAACTGCTCTGCCCCTGTCCATCAGTTCTGTAGCCCCATCATAGAAGGCCACCAAATTGGTCAGGCAGGATTTCCTCTTACTGAAGCCATGCTGGCTGTCAGCAAGCACCTTGTTGATTTTCATGTGTCTTAGCATGCCTTCCAGGAGAATTTGCTCCAAGATTTTGCCAGACACAGAGGTGAGACTGACTGATCTGTAATTCCCCAGGTCATCCATTTTCTCCTTCTTGAAAATGAGGGTTAAGATTATATGTAGTTTGGAGCAATAATATGTATTTCATTTGCACTTAGGTAGCCTTAGGACTTCTCTGAACAAGCTCTCTTGATATCAAAGCCAGTATAGATACACTGCTGTTAAAAAATTAAACCTGGCAATCTTATCCATCCATTGTACTTCTATAAACATACAGAATCACAGATTTTATATGGCATACATCCTTTTACAAATGTAGGTAAGTGAAAAAAATAACCCCAAACTAATGTGATTTCTTAGAACTCTTTCCAAGTCTTTAAACATGGTTGGTTTTATTGCTCTTGCTTTTGTTTGTTTGTTTTTTTCTTGGACTGTTTTTTTGATTTCGGGTTGTTCTCGTTCATTTTTTTTTTTTTGGTGGGGGGTGGGGGGTGGGGGTGGTGCTTTTGTAGAATTTTTATGTGGAAGCTGAATCCAAAAGACATGGAGGGTCCATAATTTTAGTGCATTTTTGGTAAAATGGAAATGCTCAGTACTTTGGAGGGTCAAACCAATGCAGAACTGTATGTGCTGTTTGGGGTTGTTTTTTTAAAAAAATATTTCTGCACAACATGAAGAAAACTCTGTAGGAATCTTTTGGCTTGGTAATACCATCTTCAGTCAGAAGTTTGAAAATTAAAGCCAGAATAATTGCAAAACCAGCATTTTTCTGCCAGAAATGCACAATGTGATTTGACGTTTGTGCTTGTTTCATAAATTGTTAATTTGATATTTGTTTTCTGAACGTCTGGTATTGTATTTAACAACCTGCTGTTGATACACTGTTTTCTTTTTGGATTTCATAGAATCATAGAATACTGAGGGTTGGAAAGGACCTTAAGACCATTTAGTTCCAACCTCCTGCCATGGGCAGGGACACCTCACACTAAACCATATCACCCAAGGCCTCGTCCAACCTGGTCTTGAACACTGCCAGGGATGGCGCATTCACAACCTCCCTGGGCAACCCATTCCAGTGCCTCACCACCCTAACAGGAAAGAATTTCCTTCTTATATCCAATCTAAACTTCTCCTGTTGAAGTTTTAACCCGTTACCCCTTTTCCTATCACTACAGTCCCTAATGAAGAGTCCCTCCCCAGCATCCCTATAGGCCCCCTTCAGATACTGGAAGGCTGCTATGAGGTCTCCACACAGCCTTCTCTTCTCCAGGCTGAACAGCCCCAACTTCCTCAGCCTGTCTTCATACGGGAGGTGCTCCAGCCCCTGATCATCCTCCTGGCCCTTCTCTGGACTTGTTCCAACAGTTCCATGTCCTTTTTATGTTGAGGACACCAGAACTGCACACAATACTCCAGGTGAGGTCTCACGAGAGCAGAGCAGAGGGGCAGGATCACCTCCTTCGACCTGCTGGTCACGCTCCTTTTGATGCAGCCCAGGATACAGCTGGCTTTCTGGGCTGCAAGCACACACTGCTGGCTCATGTTCATTTTCTCATCAACCAAAATCCCCAAGTCCTTCTCTGCAGGGCTGCTCTGAATCTCTTCTCTTCCCAACCTGTAGCTGTGGCTGGGATTGCTCCGACCCAGGTGTAGGACCTTGCACTTAGCATGGTTAAACTTCATGAGGTTGGCATCAGCCCACCTCACAAGTGTGTCAAGGTCCCTCTGGATGGCATTCCTTCCCTCCAGGGTATCAACTGAACCACACATGTTGGTGTCATTGGCAAACTTGCTGAGGGCACACTCAATCCCACTGTCCATGTCAGCGACAAAGATCTTAAACAAGACCGGTCCCAACACCAATCCCTGAGGCACGCCACTTGTTACTGGTCTCCAGCCGGAGACTGAGCCATTGACGACAACTCTTTGTGTGCGGCCACCCAGCCAGTTCTTTATCCACTGAGTGGTCCATCCATCAAATTGATTTCAGATGTAAAGGTAATAAATTGTAATATCTTTCAGACATGTGTCTTCTCCTATAATCCAAAGATAAACAAGTTGATTCAAAGATGCAAAATACTGCAAAACAGCTACTTCACTTTCTTCTTATGCATTTAGCATAACTGAATGCTAAACCAACACTGATAGTATGCAAAATGAAGTAAAAATTCAATCAGTGGGGAGACACTTTGGATGGGTGGGCAGCAGTTACTTTGTTGCAACAGCAACACACATTTGATAGCAGTATAAGAATCCTGTCTATCTGCATAGCAGTAGGTCTGTCTTCGTCTTAGTTTGATAACGGATGTGGAATAACTTTGATGTCTGTGGTTAAAATAAATACACAAATAACAAAGCTAAACAGCATTCTCCCATCAGATGTAATCCAAACTACCTGGTAATTATCAGTAAACAAGTTAACAAAGTTTTATCACTTGCAAAGAACAATCAGTATACCACATAGCAACATAGCAAGGCTACCATGGACCACTGGATAACTGTGGCATGTGAAGGAGAGATCACACTCATAGTCCAGATACCAAAAGCCAGGCTTAAAAGTCCAGCTTTTAGGGATCTGGGGCAGACCCTGAGATACAACCACTTAAAGCAAAACCACGGAGGGGCAGAAGTTTGTTGCTTCAGGAGATGATGAATAGGGAAGGATATATCCATATCCAGTGTGTCTCTGTGTAAGGTCTCCCATTCTTCCTCCTTCTCCATCACTCAGCCCAGTGCAGCTCACTTGGACAAGATAAATGCCTCACACCATTCAGGTTAGCAGGTTTCAGTGCCTGATTGAGGAGATTTTACATAGCCCTGGGCTTGTCAAGCCTGGGGATGTCCCCCAGCTACTCCCATCGGGAAGTTTGAATTAAAATTAGTTTGAATTTTATTTAACATTTTGCAGCTTAGTGACATCTTGGAGACCTGATCCTTATGCTGAGGAAAACTTTGATGTCAGGAGATCCCACTTCCTTTAATGGTAGTGGGTGTCTTTGCACAAATAAGAGGCATAAAATGATCCAGAACAGGAAGATGGAAAATGGCTTTAAGGTTCAGGGGGTGGATATGACTTGCTAGCCATGATCTAACCTAAAGGGCCTAAAAAGAGAAAATTACTGAACTAGAACAGAAGAGTAAAGGAATGTGTTCAGCCTGAAAGAACATGGTGATAAAGCAAAGATTTGTTCTCCCTTTTTAAATAAATTTTTAGTTGGTTGATTTTTGGTTTGTTTTTTTCTTTTTTTTTTTTGTCCTGTTAAACTGGTCTGAACCAGCAGACCTGTTTAGCAATAATCTGTTTAAAAAGGGGCCTTGCTTTAAACTGTAATGAAATCCACCCTAAGAAATCAGAGGTACTTTGGCATCTTTATTTTATGTACATTGTACAAGAAGAATGCAGTTGTGTTTTTAGGCTTTGAAAGATTAAACAACCCATTGCGAAGGTATTAACGAATTTTGATACACCCAGTATAGGATGTGCCACCCAATATAAGAGCCACTCAAATGGGACAATTGAAAAAAGGACATTGATCTGTGAAGGCTGGCTTTATCCAAGAGATTCAAGAGGGCTGTTTTGTTTTTTTGGTGTTTTTTTTTTTTAGTATTTTGTTTGCTTGTGTGTTTTTTGGTGGTCTAAATCTCTAATCTGCATTATTTCCAGATTTTTTGTACAGATGTATTTCTGTACATCCTGTTAGATTCAAGATTTAAATAAAGGTGGATTAATGAATGAGGGAAGGATCTTGGCACAGCAGAACAAATGAAACTCTGCAATTTGAGGAGGAGAGCAACCAAAAAATATTTTCTGGTGAGCCGCACAGCAACTCACCAGATTCTTCTTTGTATAAATGCGTACATACAGCTATATGCATCTATGCATATGTTTGCATGTATGTATTTATTATATGCATACATATGTTCAATCAGCTTATACGTGCAAAATCTAAAGAATAAAAAATGTGATGCAGATATGTGTGAGCTAATAAAATAAAATAGCATAAACAGTAGTCCCTCAGCTCTACCGTAGTCTAAGCCATAACTGTTCAAAAAACTCTATATTCTACAGGGAGATAAAAATGGGCATAAACTTTGTCAACATTACATTTTAGTGGAATTAAGTCTCTGTTTCTTTATTGAAAGCAAACACATGAGGTTAATTCCTAACACATGATTAGGCACTTACGTCTATCTCTTTTTCTTAATCTGGTAGTTTAATTCGGCTGCAAAAATATGTAAGACAGAACAGACAATCATATGCATGATTGTCTAACAGCTAAATCAGTCCAAAATAAGCCTCTTTTTCAATGATTCTTTAACTGCCCTTACTACTGGCAAATCCAACAAACAGCAACAATATTTAATCTGCACTAATGAACAGACAGACAGGACATATGGTGGTCATGCTTGATTTTTTATCTTCATGGCAACACAATCATTGGATGCTCACTCACTGGATGTTTTAGATCTTCATCTACAGAATACTCTCTTGGTATAAGCCATCTTAATTAAAATAGCATATCTTTGCCAAGCAAGTTACACCAAAACCAGAAACAGTCAAGGGCTAGTTCAGGTTAATGACGATACTTCTGCACTTAGGTCAGAATGTATATTGGGCTACACATTCCTACACTGTCTGCCCTCTAGGGGATAAAAGAAACTAGATAGAGGAAATTATTTCTTTCCTTTTAGATTCTATTATTGTCAGCACAAACTCACCAGATTGTTTTGTGCAGGCTTCTGAGTGATGTGGGGGGAATGCCCCTATTTGTGTTGTGTTAGCATTCAAGTGCTATCTCTGTGTTGTGTTAACATTCCAGTGCAAATAAAGCTATTTCAAGTCAATGGACTTGATTTAACAATGGAGAGGTCTAGTTTTAGGTGACTCCAAGGAATGTAGCTCTATCGATTTCAGTGTACTGCAGTGGTTAGCTGAGATCAATATTGGTAACAGTAGTTGTAAGAAGGCAGTATCCACAAAAGATTTTCTTCACTGGCTAGGGATGAACATAGACTCATCTACTCCTAGCTTCTACCAGCTACCTGCATAGACAGTATTGAATTTTTTTTTTTCAGGACTGTGGTAAATGTTTCTCAGTAAAATTGTACAATTAAAAATACATATAATTGGCAGTTGATCTTTGCCTGAAACACTGAAATGATAATTCATTATTATATTATCAGAATTGACTGCATTACTGTAACTGAGGTAAATGCTTGTCTCTTCAGTTTCCAAAATAACTAGAGCCTATTTTCTCTTTTAGTTTCATAATTCCTGAGAATTAAACATAATTTTCAATTATTTTTAACTAACAATCCACTTTACATAACAGTCTATTTGCAAAATAATTGAGAAGAAAATGACCTTCCAAAAGGTCCTAGCTTTCTAATGTAGTGAGAATTTACAAAAGTGTTTAGCTGAAAAAAATTAAAAATAAAGCAGAACAGCTGATGAAAATTTAGGCCTACTAAAGTAACAGTGATACAAATACTCATCATTGTTTCATTTTATTGCCATCTTCTCTAATTGCCTCTGTGGCTTCTTAAGTGTATTTGTTTTGGGTTCTTCTCCCTTCTGCTTCCTGGATTATAGGAATTTTGATTGCTTTTGCTAAGCTGCTTCTTACAGTTCCTCATGGACTGCTGATTAGTAGACCTCTACAGAAGGCATCTTTGCAGCTGTAATCTGCAGTGCCTAAGAAAAATGAAACAGAATTCTTGAAACATTGTTATTAATTTAAAAAGAAATAAAGGATCAAAAGTAACAAAGAAAAACTTTGTAATACTAGAAAATAATGTATAGTATCTTACATACTGTGGATCTGTTTTGCTTTTGTTTTATGAATACAAAAATATTGCCAGCCGGCTCAAGCCCTGAGGTTGCTAAACTCCACTGCAGGAAAGAAGAACCAAAGCACCACTCTTGGCCTTATCTTTTCATTCATAAATTGTCCTGAATGCAGGCGTCGTTGGAACTGAAGAGGTGTAGTGAGTCAAGATCTTATTGCCACCGTTTCTCAAACCTGCCCGAGCTGAAAACTTGCCTATCAGAAACAGAGCTGTGCAACCACAGCTACATCAATGCCTGTCTTGCCAAAATACACAGGACCTCTGTGTCACCTCAGCAGCTGTTCAGGAGATTTGCTGTGTGATTTCATCTCCTCAACTTAATAGGAATCAAAGGCACTCAGTACCTGGCAGGATTATCTCCTTTGTACTTTTCAAATGATGAGGGAGCTAAAATGCTACAAGAAGAAAGGAAGAAAAGAAGTAGAGAAGGTACTGTTAAAAAGTGAGACAGTGAAGGTCACGATGCATGTAATCGCCACATTTTAGTAGTTTCTTTTGGGTTTGCTTTTGTGAGTACTTAGAGTTTTGCGCTCATAAGCAAGCAGCAGAGATAGAAATCAGATAACATTGCTTCCAGAAGTTCCCTAGAAATGGTATGCCACAGCCAGAAGCTCAGTGTTTCATGACTGGATCCACTTGGGAAATTCAATGATATTTCCATGAGAAAAATGCCAATTTGAGAACAAAAACAATTAACTAATCATTTTGATTCCAGCAGTATTTAATTCAGAGGAAATAGAAAGGTGTTTGAGGAGAAGAGTTATAAGTTTTAAAAACCTAGTTGGACACTTCACAATGCACAGGTTAAATTTTCATTCCAAAATTATTTTGCTTTGAATTTTAGATAGAAACACAAGCGTGAATTAAAAGAATATGAAAGACTGCAAATGCAGAGAAGCATTCTAACTTATTTTGGAAAAGAAATGTCCAATTTTAGGCTTTTTAACCTGAATTCAGATTATTTAAATAAATATGTACTTTGATTTCATGAGGTTGGCTACCAGTTTTGGCTGTTACTTGGGCTGGTTCAATGTTTTTGCTGGTCCTCTTTTCTCTTAGAGTTCAGTATCATCTACCAATGTGTCAAAGCTGCTCTAACTTTCTGAAAACGTTTTGACGGTAAGTTGCTATCCTTCCTCAGGGTTGAGTAGTGAATTAATCCTCAAGTAGTCCTCACATTCAGTAAGCCCAGTGTTTTCTGGAGCACATTCACCTAATTATGTGTCTTGAACTTCAGTGCTGTACTTGTACACGGGGCCACACAGACCACCAGTGATTACTGTAGTGCCTGCTGTAAAAGACCCTGTAATAGCCCAATGCAGCTGTTAAAGTTTAACCCTTGTGTTGATTAAAAATGACTGTCAGGACCCCAAAAAAGACGTTAATTGGGATGCTGTGCTACATGATAACTGAGGAACAGCTGGATGACCCTCTAGGTGACCCTATTCTGTTCAGCAGTACAAATAAAATCAGGAGTTCGCAACAGAAGACTCACATGGGTGGTAAATCAGGTCCTAAACAGACATACAAACACATATGCACACAAAGACATTTGGATTGCTCCAGTAACAGCAGATTCTACAGTTAGTCAGAAGTCTGTCTGTGGAGACTTTTCCAGTTTGTAAAAGATTAGAAAGCTTTCAAGACTCTCTGAATGCCTGCAAAACCACATTAGTATCCTTTGAAAACCCAATATAACAGCGGGACTGATCCTTTTTTTCAGCATGCAAAACCAAAAAAAAAAGTGCTATCCAGAAGGTACCCACAGGCACAGTACATGGGCATAAATCAGGAATTCCCTGAAAATGCACACCAAGATTATGCTAGTCAACTAACAGGAAAGTTTTTATTTTGAAAAGTTTTGGATCATTACCTTTTTGTACTCTCTTCCTTACTTGTTAGTGATTGATCTTCTGCTAGAAAGAAAACTGTGGTGTCAGAGCCAGGGATGAAAAAAATATAGATATCTCTATCTATGAAAGAGAATGTATTTTGCCATTTTTGGCTAACTGCAACTGTTATGACTCTCCTGCAAGTTTCCTAACCTTCTTATGTACAAAACCCTAACCTCTGAACTGGTAAACATTCAGGCACATGAACATCTTTTCTTATAAGTGTATTCCCTATGATACTCATTGTATGTAAATGACTGAATAAAGGAGACTTGTCCCATGCTGTCACATCAGTAGAACCTGAAGTAAATTACTTGCTTTAATTACAACAGTTGAGGTTGTAAGGCTTAAAATTATTTTTGTTTGGGCTTTTGCTTTCTTCTTTTTCTTGCTATCTGTAGAGTTTTTAACACATTTCTAGCTCCTGTGAAATACTAGCTAACAATGGGGACTGGTCCTTGCCATGTACAGGGAGATAAACCTTTCACAATGTTTATCCAGAACCATATATACAAATACACATTTTCCATTTCTTCCTGGACCAGTTGAACCAGAGATTAAGGACTCAGTACATCTAATGTGTGTCATTTTTTCCCCCATGTACTGTAGCAAGACTGGAGAAATGGAGTAAATAATAGATTGCTGCTAGGTAACTATGCATATAACTGTTTCCTGTAGGGTGACAATCTAGCCCTCTTCTTCCTTCTCATCTTGTAAAAACATTCACGCAATATGATTTGGACACTTCGTAGGTGATTTTTCAGAGGGCTTATTTAGATCGGTAAATGCAAAGCTATTCTGTATATAACTCAACTCTATGTGTTTAATTACATTTTATTCTGCATATTCTTTTACACACTAGAGTGTGCGGATATGCTTGTTCTATCTCATATGCATAGAAATATATAGTTGTACAGCAAAATAACTTAAAAAAGTTAAGAAAATGCAAAGAATTTATTACTAAAAAAAATTGAATTTAAAGTAAAAAGACCTTATATTTCTGTGCAAGTGCTAGCAAGCAGACCTATAAAATATCCACTTATCAACTCAAGCATAGGAGGCTTGGGATCAAATATGATGTTTCTTGTCATTAGCAAGTTACTGAAGAGTAAAGTATGCAATCTGATCAAAATTTACTGGGTATTTTTTATTAAAAAGAAGAGTGAGAAGGTAGGTAGAAAACAAGCAGAGATTAATCAAATGAGTTGGAGGAATATTTACTTCCCCAAGAATGCTAATGAGAACCTAAATATAGATATCATACTACCTGGTGAAGCTGAAGTAAAGAAATGTGCAGGTTGTTTTAATTAAAGTATTTATCTGTCTGCTGTATCCTTATGTTCTCATTTTCTTGTCATGACCACTATCTTGTTGGGTAGATTTCAAGAACAGCATGTAACCTTGTCATTAAGAAAAACTAGTTAGCATAATACAGGGCACAGAACAGTAATTGCTATGCTCTAGATTTTAGCTCCAGTTTTGTCCAGCAGAGGATACTCAGCTTAACCTTGACAGGAGGGAAATAGAGAAAAAGTAAAATCCCAACATGAATTATAGGGTTAGGACTTCTGGCTACTATCACTGTACATATTATCCATAAAACACAGCCTGAGGCAGTTTCAGAAATCTTGAAAAAAATTTGCATTCTGGGAGAAGAAATAGGATAATAATGCATGCAATTCTCATGGCTGTAAATTTATTTCTTATGCTTATCAATTGGTTGGTTAGGAATAATCAAATTAATTTTTATCTTAGGTCCCATGATGTCTAGTTTTCCTTATTGTTTTTGGTTTTGTTTAATCTTCCTCAAAGCCCAGAAATTTAGCTTGCATTCTTGACCACTGACCTTCATGAGGAAAAGAAGAAAAGAAAGCACCAGAAAGCAGAAGATTTATTACTTCTCACAAACAGAAATGTTGCTTTCATTAGTAGAATTTCCCTTTTTGCTTCTCTTTTTCTTTCCATATTCCTTCGTACTGTTCTCCTTAGCCTGAAGACTACAACTGCAAAAAATTAAAGAACAAATAAGCCCTCTCCAAGAAAGTTTCTGTCTTCTCTTAACACACCCTTTAGTACCCTCACCTCTCTGAAACCCTCGACTGAAGACCATATAGCAGCACCACCTCAAAAATTTCTCTGTTGAGTGTCCATCTTCTTTTCCACAGAGAAATTCTAATGCATAGGTTACGCCAAAGTCCATCTATCCGTCTGCTCTTCACTTACTGGAGTGAAAGGATATTCAACAATGGCCATAGTAAGAAAAGGAGGGTGAATGAGAGTCCTTCAAAGAACATCACCTCTATGTGCAGCTACGCAACTGTGCTCACAATATCACTTAATCTTTTTGTTCATATCTTGAAAAAAACAAAAACCAAAACAAGAAACCCCCAAACAAAACCAAAGAAAAAAGAAACTCAAAATGAAACACCCACCCCCCCCCCGATATTTTAGGTTGGTTAGATTTCATAATATCTCTTTTTTTTTTTTTTTCTGAAAACTCTCGCTATTAAAAATTTCAGATAAAGTCATTAAGTGATCAGAAAAGCAGTCAGAAAAGTATGCCTTATTTAAAATGGTGAAGAGAAACTAATCTATATATGTATATAATCTGACATTTATTTTGAAAACCAGCAGATTGGCCCATATAATAATAAAGTCAAAACTTGATCATTTTTGCATCAAACTATTTATTAATTTATATATGTACAATGTTAATGTCTAAATTCTTCAAATAATATGAATGTCCTTCTTTAAGAAATATGCAATGTAGTACTTCAGAAGTAAATTTGAAAGAACACAGGGTTTATTGTTATTAGTTTCACAACTGTACACTTATACATTTTGGTTATTCATCTCCACACTTTCATAAAATAGCCCCAGGAGAGTTATGTAATAACACTTAATTTTTATAGTGTTAGATAAGCAAACAAACAAAAAAGAAGTAACCTTGCAAATAACCCCTTACACAGTGAAATCTTAAGAACTGAATAACCAGGTATCATTTGAAATTAATTACGAGTTTGTATAATTTGTGAAACCAAAGCTTCACAGTAGTGTCTTTAAAACAACTTTTAAAAATCTGAACTGCTTTCCTTTCCTTCTAAACAAGATACATATCATAGAAAAAGAAAATACTTACATCATACGAGCAACAGACAGATTTGAAATATATACTGGAATTCATACTGAAGGTTAGTTTTAGATTGACTATTGGAAATAATTCCATAAACCTAACAAATATGCTTAACAATAATTGCAGTCCATGTTACTTCTAAAAAATGTTCTCTGCTTGTTGAGCAGCATGAAACATGACAATACTTTTCCATTTGACAGAAACATACCATGTAAACCATTTTTCCATCATACGTGTTTCAGATGCTGACATAAATCAAGGAAAAAGGAAGCCAAAGTCAACAGCACATGGGCAAAATGATTAGATGTTTACAAAGTCTGGGCACATGGCTCATTTTTTTTTCCCATATCAAGAAAAAAAAAGAGCAACCATTCATTTTAGTCCTGCATAGGACTGTCAATTTTGCAACTGTTTGCTATTTTTGATAGCTGTTTCTACTGCAAACAAAAAGGCATGAGTTCAGATGTTTTGAAAGAATCAAAAGATTTTCCTAAAAAGGAAAATCTTTATCTTGGAGGTGAGATATTGAGATTTAAGTTTTGTATTTTTCCATCAATATCAGGCAATCAGAATTATTTTTCAAAAAATTACTTTAGCACTTATTCTAAACCATCAAAACTGTGTAATGTGTTTTTTGTAAGAGATAGCCAGCTCTAGTTCCATTATTTTTTACTAGTGTATATCAAGTCACAAGAAGGAAAAAAACTGAGGTTGTTGCCACTTTTTTTGCTCCCCTTTGAGATTAATACTGTAAATGGCTTCCAACTGAAGCTTCTGTTTTCATCTGCAAACCACTCTAATTTGGAATGTAAGTCTGAAGAAAAAATTCTAACTGTGCAGTTTATTATTAATATATGAAAACTATCAGTGATTGATAAAATGGGAAAATACAGCTTCCTAACATCTATTCCTAAATCAAAAAGCTTACTTTCCTGTCATTTGCAATTTCAGAATTAGTCTGCATAGAACAGCAACTAACTTATTAAAAGCATGTATGTTGAATGTTTTGCTGCCCTCACCAGGACACCATATAATTTTGCATTGTATTTGGCAAACTCCTAGTTAAATGGGCTGAGTCATATTCCTTGCAATCGACCAGATATAATGAACAGTTCAGTAATTAATGTCACACAATATACATACAACTGCTATCAATCAGCTCAAATTGTTTTAACAGAAAATAGGAGAGGTCTAGGTGATTGAAGACCTACAAAAATACAAAGTAAAAACAAACTTTGTGCAGATGTGTAAAGCAGGTATTTTAAATCTATTGATGCAGAATCAGAAAAAAGTGATCATTCATTGACTAAAACAGTAAATGTATTCACAAGCTTTCCTTGCGCAGATACTGCTATCTGCAAAAGATCTGGATGCAAAACTCACTTTTTAACCTCAATGTTTACATCTGTCATCATTCTCTAAATAGGAGAAGAAAACATCAGCTTGTTAGCAAAAAAATGTTCAGCTGGTGGCAGAAGCATATCTCTAATCAAAGCAGAGGAAAAGTTCATTACTGTTAAAACAACACTTTAGAGAATTTAAACTACAGTACTATAACATTGCTTGTGACAATGAATTATATAGACGTTGGCACATAAAATACTATTTGCAGTTAATTTTTACAGGTAATACTTTCTTCAAGTTCACATATTTTACAAGTTTCAGTGACCTGACAAACGATTGCTTCTGTTTTAAGATGGCTAGTAATTTTTTATATTCCTTGATCATTGAATTACCTCATATTTAATGTGATAGAAAAAATAAGGCAAACAAATTATTATTAGTTATAAACTAATTTTAAAAATATTGTTCACTGAAATCCAGGTTCTTTCTATAAAAAATTTTGTTTTGTTTTGTTTTTTCTTTACACAGTTTACAAAGCAACAATCTTAAAATGAAAGTGGTTTAGGAATAAATATTTTAGCCGCAGTTTGAAATACAAATGAAATAAAAGCGAATACATTTCTTTAGGTAGACCATTGATTATTGACGGATAACATGAAGTTCAGCAGTGAATGATAAATATTCTTTCCTTGACTTTTTCCCACTGAAATAAAAACCTTGCATGTAAATTGATAGATTATCTAACAAACTAACTCCCTAGTCTGAGAAAGTGGGAAGAAGCCTTCAAGGTGCACCAGGCATCATATTTGACCCACAGTAGATATAAACTTAAATAAATGTTCTAATATCAGATGGATCAGCCTCCAAAATTTTTCATCATATTTAGTCTAGATTAAATAAACTAGAAGAAATAGGAAAAGAATTTATAATAATTTTCCTGTAACTGTATAGCATGCAAAAAAAGAAAATAAAAATAAAAAGGTGAAGATTAAATCCTCAGATATCTCTGAACAGCTAATTGGTTAAAGATAGAACATCTTTTCCGTCCAAGTGTGTCTCCAAGAAGCTTATGTAGCTGAAAAGCTATCTTTGGCATTGCTCCTTCCAGACTTCACACTGCACTAATATTTCACCATCTAAGAAAACTGTTTCCAATCTAGGACAACAAAAAGACTCTTTGTCTTTGAAAGTGTTACAAACAGCCTCCAGAACGGACATTCCCAGATTTTGTCAGTCTCTGGGTCTAGTTCTGACTTTTAAAGAATCACAGGGGTTGTATACAGTAACTTTGGATACGCTGCCTGAACAGATTAAGGGCAGTAAAAGTCATCACACAGAAGCTCTAAATCAGCAAAAGTGGTTCCCTTACTTTCACCTATCTACCTAGAGGGTCATCTAGAAGAGATAATGAACAACTGATGCGTGAACACTGCCTAATCCTTGAAAGGAAAGGTTATAATTCTTTTCTAGTTCATCCTTCAAATTTGCGTTAGGGCTGGGACAAAAAAAAAATATGAGGGATAACTTGTGGGTTTCTTTCTTTCTCCTTGTCTGCCTTCAGTTATTCTGTGGAGAACAAACTTTTATTAGTCTTTTCCCAGTCTGAGCTGTGGTTTCAATGGGGTTTCCCCAAGCTGACTTGTAAAAAATTCTAGAATAACCAGAATGATTTCTTTTTCTTTCTTTCTCCCCTCCCTACACCTCAGTGTAATTTAGCAGCAGTGCTGCAATAAGGGAGAATCTGCTACAGCATGGGTACTTCTGGAAATCCAACAGAGCTGTTGAAAAACATTTGGAGAAGCCCAAGACCCTCCCCACCTTTCCCAGCTGATTTGAACAGCTGGATAGAATAAAATATTTTGCTTAAAGATTGCGAAACAAACTATACTTCTCTGGAAATGTGGTCAAATTAGACACATTTACTTTGGGTTTCTTTCAGTTTAACTAGATTGACTTCAAGGGCCATAAGCAGAAGCCAGGATTCAGGCTGGGAATTTCATTGCCCGACATATATAGATATATATACACACACACATGAAATGAAGTCCAAAAACATCCTGCTTTCCTTTGTTTCTTTTGTTAGTTTATTTCCCTTGTCTACTTCTTTTTACTTAGCCATCATGGGATTTGCAAGTCTGCCTCTGGAGGATATTCTCCTAGCAGTAGCATCTGGGCTTTATGGTGAGTTCCACAGCCATTTGCACAGACTTTCTTTGCTTGCCTTTGGCTCTGCTATCCACTGTCTAATCTGCTTTTTGTTTCCTGTCTTCAGATCTTTTCTTCCAAGTTTTAAGATGAATACAATGAGAAGTGTACTTTCTAGCCAAATACATTGCATACATTGTTTTGTAACTATTTTTCTGGCTTTGATATTTTCATTTCAGTTTTATATATTTTTATTTTTTTGTTTCTGTTCTTGTTGTTATTGTTTGTGGCTTTTTTTTTTTGTGGGTTGTTGTGGGGTGTGTTCTTTGTTGGTTTGTTTTTTGCTTGTTTAGTTTTTTTCTCCTGCTACTTAATATCTGCAACATTGTGTCACTGCATCACTTCTAAAATGTATCAGAATACTGTACACTGGTATCTTCTACTGGCCAGCCTGCATCAACATAATGTTTAACAAGAGGGGCTTCCTGCCACTGTGTCTTTCTTCAGCCTCAGGGACCTACTTTAAAAAGTTACAAGAAATGCAGTAATACTAATTCAAACGCTTACATGGCTATGACTTTCTTGCTGGCAGTGAAACAAGAGTGACAGTCAGTGTTAAATGTCCAGTAAACTTGAAGGCTGTGCAGCAAAAATTGACACCTGACAATTCAGATTGGATTGAAACACATCAGATGATCCTGTAATGATCAGAAGACAAATGTGCTTGTAACCAGTGACCTGGAATTTTCTCTTGTTGATTATGTAGACAAGAAAAAAAAAGTTCTATTTTATTTACCTTTGATTAACATTCCTGAAATGTTTCTTATGGTTTATGATTAAACTATTGAGCTCTCATGATCCTGTTAAGTAACATAATGAAGGGATTTCTGAGCACATAACAGCATAAGAAGTGTATTTGACTATAAAATAATAAAAAAAAACATCCCAGGACAATTTTCCCTCCCTATATATTATGATATTATTATATATTATCGTAATATTATGTAGGAGTAGCAATTTGGTAATTTCTCCATAATATGTTTGTGTTTATTTTTGCCTTGTCATTTATCACTTTAAAAAAATAAAAAATAAAAAAACAAAAAAAAATTGACCATAATCTGTTAGCTCAAAAACATCTTGCCCATAAAAAAGTTATATTAACTGAACTATATAGATTTTTAATGCACTAGTGTTGTCTTTGGATATGTGATAGCACATCTGGAGATTCTACCAGCAATCCAAAGAAAAGTAATGCTTCTGAATGGGTTCCATTTCCTACTCATTGGATAGAAAGAGCCAGGTAAGATTTAGGTATCAAAATTTAGCTGCTGCAACTTCTAAGTGTTAGGTACATGGCCACCAAAGTTGAAACCAGAGCCATATATATGGTGTACTCATGGTATATATATTATACATGCTTTATGATATATACAGATAGTTACTCTGAGTGGTGTCTTTAAGAAAGAGTTTTAGACTGTGTAATATTGTGTTTTAAAATAAATACTGTAAGTGGAAATATTCCTGAAATTAGGACACTTGATGTAAAGATGCTGAAGAACTCTCTAGGAGATGGTGGAAAATTTCCATTATTTGTCCTTCAAAGATTAGCTTATCCCTTTAGGGTAGCTTTATTCCACTTATTAATCAATTCATTTATTCACTTAGTTATTTGAAGGATCTCTTAGTAGGGAGTAGAAAAAAAAAAATACAGGTTTGTTCTTTTTAGATACATCTTAGGGCAATGACACCGGTAGTTAGTGACCCGGTAGTGTGCTCTGTACTCTGTAGAAAAGAATATCAACCAGCATGCATCTGTCATCTGAAAAGTTCACAGGGCTGCAATAAGCACATATTTTATATTGCACAATGCCAAATGTAAGTTCTTTTCTCTGCTCCCAAGAATGGTTTAGGTACTCTTTTGTGAAATGGAGATGGGATTAAAAACATGAAAGCTTCTTTGACACAGTGACTGAATGCCAGGACTTCTACTTCCAGACTACTGAAACATGCTCATATGTCTGTTTTCTGCTCATGACAAGGACTATACACAGAAGTTAAGGAAACATAAAATTATATGGGACATGAATATGGGGTTTTCAGATTGCAGTTTGGATTTACCACCATGATGTTTCTGAAACACGAGTTCTTGGTAAAGATATTTTCTGTGCATTGATTTAAAATTTATATTTTCCTTTTTCTCTTCTTTTTAGTAATAAAGGCCAAATTTAGTAATAAAACCCAAATCTTGTTAAATAGTTCACCATTTCATTAGTTTTATAGGAAACATTTTTTTTCTATTTTCTCTGAAGGTAAATTATTGTTTGTGAGTGAATTTAAGAATGAGAGGAAAGTCAACGTAGAGAATAAGGTGAAATGATAGAAAATATAATAGAAAACAATACAATGTAGTAAACTACAAATAAAAGCTTTTGCTTGTGTAGGAACTGCACAAGTGATCTAGGGAACACCATGTTTTCTCATCAGCTTGTTTCCAGCCCCCTAGACACCAAAATGGTTCTGATGATCCTCCCACTCAAGCACATTAGTCCGTGTCCCTATTAGCTGATGCTAATCTTTTGTGCCTAACCTTTTGTGCTTCAACAAGTGTCAGGATTTAATTGTCTGGTTGTGTGCCACTTCAGACACCCTACTTCTGTAGAAGGTTGGAAGTTTTGACACAATCTTCACAGAGGCCTGAAAACATTAAGCAACAGAAAGCAGGAAGCACTGCAAGATTTTGTGTCACTTGTGTATGGGCCATGCTTGGCCCTAGCCCACTCACACAGAACATAAACCATCCAAGATATCGCGTACTGGAAAAGACTATCTTGAGATCTTCAGCTATTTTCAGATACCTTTAGCTCTTGCTTAATATAAATAGAGACACTCTGTGGTTAAGGTAGCTCTTTGCCAAGACTATTTTTGCTTTATTACTTTATTACGCTATAAGAAATTAAAATGGAATGCTGCTATGCCCAAAGCCTTGATGGTTATGGGAGGCGCATTTGCAAACAGCTAATAAATAAGAGGTGCAGATAGTGAATTCAGGGCCATATCCCAAACTGTGACTCAGATAAAATGGATTAGATCGCATCCTATGTCACTAGATATGGAAAGACCAACTGAAATTTTGATAATGAATAGGACTCAATTATTTTGTTCTTCTGATTAAAGACAATTTGCACAGTGCTTTTAAAAACAGTGATACATGAACCTGTAAAGGCTTATGAAGTGCATAAAAGGCATCTATGAAAGACTAATAAGAAAAACAATCCAGTAGTCCAATTGGGTTAACTTTTTTATGAAGGGTCATGTCAAAATTCTATGGGACTCAAGGAGGCTGAAAGCCACTGTTGCAAGAGGAACATAGATGTTGCAATTGTTAGCATCAGGAGAAATAGACACACAAGTAAGAGAAGAAACAGAAATATTTTTAATCAATATCAATATTATAAAAGTTTTTTATGGTCAAAAGCCATTGCCATCAATTAGTAGTCTCTATTATACCTTTTGTATGCTATAGGAACTAAGGAGCATTTTTTGACGTTTCATGCACTTGAAGTGATGATACTCCTTTTACCTCAAAATGACCAACAGTTATTAACAGCTTCATCAAGCAGTATAATCCAATGCTAGCAGATATCCACATTTTACAGTTCATTTCCCCCTTTAAAACTTCTTAAAGCATCTTGATGACTAACATGAAATGTTTTTTACCATAGCTGATGATGTCCATTAAATTGAAATCACAAATAATGTTGGTAAATCTTTTCCTCCATCAAAAGGAAAGCTTAATCCTTCAAAAGCAAGACATCAGTGATTTTTACCAACTGCTTTAGCAAAACATAGACAAAAACTGGGAACACCGAGACACTGAGAAATCTGCATCCTATTGAAATCGATGAGATTTAGATGTTTAAAATCCATTGTGGATCTGTGCTGTAGCTCTTGAAGCTCCACAGATACGTATTATTTTAATGAGGTAAAGCCACAAAAAGCACTTAATGGAAGTTAACCTAGAACAACAGAATATTTAGTGCTGGTTCTAAAGATCAGTTCTTATCAAATCTCAACCTGAATGGAAGCCCATAATAACAGGTTTTTTAACAACTTCTTCTGAAGATCACTGAAGGTAATTTTTCCAGTGTTTCAGAACCGAGGTTTTCTTACTGAGTACACTCTACTGGCAGCTTACCCCCTTTTAAATTCAGGCTCTACTGAGCCACATGTGAGAAAAAATGCTGTGACTCAGAATGCATAGGAGGATATATTCTGAGTACCTCTGCCAGCCAAAGCTGTGAGAGTATCCCAGAAGGAGATATGTAACCACTCTGGTAGCAGTTGATGTTCATACAGAAGATTTTAAATATTTTCTACAAAACTGACCAAAAAATGCACAGCCAATGAATAATTAAATACTAAAATAGAAATATTCCCCACACAGTGAAAAAAAAAACGCAAAATATACATTTAAACTACATTCTGAAACCAACACAGATCCTGGAGCAGTAGCAACAAAGGCTGTCACTGGGATGTACCAGTTGATACACTATTCATTCTGAGCTGCAGCGAGTTTTCTTAGAAATGGCTCTACAATGTCAGGAGGCAAAATAGCATATATTGGTATACCAAAGAAATGTATCAGAAAGAAACATTTACAAATCTTTAGGATAGCATAGCATCATTTAAATGCAGAAAACGTACTGATTCTTCAGCCAGTAGACAGTAATCCTGTGAGTTCCTTAGAAAGAATTCCTTGTGAATACAAAAAACATGACATAGGTTTGAAAAGCCCATCTTGGACCAAAAAAAAAACCCATCACTGAAGGAGATAAAATATGCAAAACAAAATTCATCTCTCAGCTGAAAACAACAGGAAAATGGAAGAATATTAAGGGAATTTCACCTATGCTTTTGTTGCTCTTGCTTTTCCTTTAGGGTCTGTCTACAGCTCCTGCTATGTGACTTGTATACTGGCGACCTTTGTTTTGATTCTCTACCCTGTAGTTACTGCTTATGTGGCAATGTAAATAACTAATAACATGTCGTGAATTAAACCCAGCTGTAACTTGCAACTATGAAGCCGCTCTTTCACTCCCCCCTCTTCCTCCCCACCCCGCCCCCAGCTCCTAGAGGGATGGGGAGGAGAATCAAAAGAATGTAACTCCCACGGGTTGAGATAAGAACAGTCCAGTAACTAAGGCATAACACAAATCACTACTGCTACCACCAATAATAATAACAATAAAGAAAATAACAAGGGAAGAGAATACAAACGTTCACCATCCACCGACTGATACCCAGCTTGACCAAGCAGTGATCTAGCCCTTCTGGGTAACTGCCCCCAGGTTATATAGTGGACATGACGTGCTGTGGTATGGAATACCTCTTTGCTTAGTTTGGGTCAGGTGTGCTGTCTCTGCTTCGTCCCGGCTTCCACCCCTCCCTGGCAGAGCATGAGTCTCAGAGAGTCCTTGGTCAGAGTAAACATTACTGAGCAGCAACTAAAAACATTGATGTTACCAGAGCTGTTCCCAGGCTGAAAGTCAAAACCACAGCACTGCACCAGCTACTAAGGAGAAAAATGACTGCTACTGCTAAACCCATTACATAACAGCAAATCAAACACAGCCCTCCCAAAAAGATGTATCTATATCCTCCCTTAAAGGAGCCCTTTTCATAATGTTTCCTAATCTTTCTGCTAATGTATAATGCAAAAGAATAATCAGGCTCTTACATGTTGTGAATTGCAGACAGTAATACTTTGGCTGCAGCCTCCTGTCACAAAACAGCAGAACATCTTTGTAGCCTTAACATGTAGAGATTTATTTTTCAAATAGAAACATCTCTTTTACAGCATAAGATGACAAAAAGAAAGTATTCACTCTATTGCTGCATGTGTCTATCATTCTGAAGTAATTTCTCACTTGTTCTATGCACTGAAAATATGAGGTTCTCTTAATGCTGTTGGTGTAACATTAAACAATGTGAGCAGCTATTAAAAATGAAAAGTAAGTCTTTCTAAAAGTCCTACTTATATGTTCTGTCACAGGACAGATGTGGTGACTGAGGGAGAAAAGAGAGAAAAGAAAACCTCTGCAGCTTTATTGTGGTTAAGACTGATACACTAGCTGGGAGAAGGATTCCAGAATTTCAGAAATAAACTGAATGTTAACACAGGGGAAAGATATTGCTACTAATGGTATTTTACTGTTTATGGTATTTCACTACTGTGTTTTTTAAAATATCCTGTATCATTGTGCCAGTACAGAAATGGAGTTAAGTTTTTGCATTTTATTTTTAACATGAGTAAGAAGCAAAGCATTTTGTTAAACATCTTGCAGAATTTATGCCTCTATATTTATATTAAAAAAAAAAAAATTGATCAAGCAGCAATTTAATATGTGTAAGCACCTATGGCATAGGAAGAGGTCTAATATGAACATTTAATGGTGGTACCAGGACCACACAGTTCAAATGTAAAACTAGACATGGCTCCAATTTGTCTAGATCCCTACAAAAAAATAGCTCAGCAGATATCATGTTCTACATTTTAATACCTAATGTCTTTAAAGTACTCCTTATGAAGACATCACAATAATTAAAAGTTGTAGATATTGCTGACATTTTTATTGATAAATTTCCAGAGGTAAATTTTAATAAAGCCCCCGGAAGCAGATACAATAGAGATTGACCTCTGGAGTATAATTAGATTGGATAGATGCTCTCTTAGAGGACTTTACCTATTTGTAGCAACTATAAGGGAAACCTTGAGGACCACTCTTACCTCTTAGGTGGATCAGTGGTATAGAAATGAGGGTGAGCTGTTGTCATCACAAAGGTATGCATTAAAGCCAAGAGATATGCCGACTCTCAGTTGTGGCAGGTAGTACCTGCCAGAACCTAAGAATAGAACACATAACATGAAGCACAAATAAAGTGAATCTGACATGCCTAATATCTCTAAACTGTATTTGAAATGTGAAATTACATAGTTACAGACAGATACATGTATACACATAAAAACACACACTTCACAGGCTGGTGGAAACAAAGATCTGTTTAGTTCCTTCTTCAATATCTCTGGCCTGTTCCTGATGAATTAATGTTTGTTGTCAGTATGTCATACAAAAATAAATAGCAAGCCCATGCATCATGAGGAAATAGTCTGCTACTTCAAAGTAAAAGAGGTCAGTCAATACATTTTACCAAGGTTTTTGTGTTATTTGCAAATGGTGTAACAGTTGTTTAAGATGTTTTGATCGATAAGTTTGACACCCTGACCATTTCAAATTCTATCAGTAGTCCACAAGTCTCCAGAAGGATTTCTGATATTTTGCTTTTATGTAAGATTAGGCCATAATGTCCTTCATAAATGCTACAAAGGATTCCAGTATTTCTATAGGGAGAGCTGTCTTGTATTCACATTCCTTTGAGAATTTCATACTCAGCTGCATGGCTTTTCTGTTCAAGTCCATGAGGGCTGTTACTTGCTTATTTCATATTACCCATGGGTGTGATTGACACTTTTCACAAAGATGGATACTATATCAAAGAAATCATTTATTAAATGAGTTCAAGTATAGCAGAAAAAAAAAAAGGGGGTAAGTGTAAGCAGAATACCTCATGGAAATTTGAGCTACAGTGTTATTTTTTTCCTCTTTTCTCTTCATATATGATTCTTTTGTGGTTTTCTTCTTATTTTTCTGCACACATATAGAAACATATACTCACATGGGCATTCTTTAAAATTCTTTCTTCCTGTCTTTTTAACTCTAAAATGTTTCTGCTTACTCACACAATATTATTGGAATATTGTGAGAGTTCTTCCATAAAGGTGAGTGTACACGAAACATATATACATGCATATGTATACATGTACATATATATTAATAGCTTAATCAAAATACATACGATTTCAGTGCTGTTTCAAGTATCCTAGATTATCTTTCCACTATAAAGGTTATGACTTTCTCTTAAAGCCTGTATCAGCAATAAGTCGCACAAGTAAACAGGCATCTTCCACATAGTAGAATATCTAAAAGTTTGCTAAGAGCTTAAGGGTAATTCCTTCCCTTAGTGTTTGTTGAGCATAATGGGAGCTCAAGAACCAGTTCACATAAAGATACCCTCATTATAGGCACATGAAGTTAGAGCAATCTGAGTCCTATACAGATACATAATCATAGATGTCTAAGGTGGTACTCAAATTGTTCTACCTTTGTCTAGTTTGCATTTCAGAAGGGCATGGATCTCCTTTGGTTCCTGTGTCATATCTACCAATCGTAAACAGGTATTTTGGCAGCTCAATGCTATCTCAAGCAGTTTAGGATGTGGGTAATTTTAAAAGCGCAATCCCATCCCTAAAGTCTTAAACTCTTTAGTAAAGATGATATCAATCAAAAAGAAAAAGAATGATGTGTACAGATATCTATACTTTCTCTAAAGTTTGCTCATTTCTTCAGGCAGCAGAACAGATGTCATTACGTTAAAAAAAAAATCCTATTCTTTATTTCCTTTTATCAATTTACGCACTTAGAAATTATATATCTGAATCATAGGTAGGCACTTCATGACTCCTTACAGGCAGCAAAGAAAGCAGGCATCTCTTGGAAGTGGCTCTTTTAAACTAACATAAGTAGAGAGAATAAGATGAGCTGTGTTCTGAAGGTGCATATTTCTATTGATGACACAGAGAGCTTAAGATAACTAGCACAGGCTTAAACAGATAATTTTATACTTCTACATTTATGACAGATTATATTTTTTCTTTCTTACTTTCTTCTTTTCCCAAAGAAAAGTTTCCACTCTATGGATGCGGAACTATTAACGTTAACTAAGCTGTCTTTGCTGGTCAATAGGAACTGTTGGCTCCAAAGGAGTAAAAGATACTGAGGTATGGTTTAGATTATCTAGAACTTGCAAGATTACTTTTTCTTATATTGTTTCTGCAGTGAAAAAAAAAAAAAGGTGTGATATTAATAAATATACCAAGATCAGATTAGCTTTCAATTGCTTCTTAAATCTCCATAATAATGAAATATCAGGCTTGCCTCTGAATCAACACTACAGAATTCTCCTATTGCTTATTTTATATTCAGTCTATTTTTAATAAAGTGTAAAGTACAAACCTCTTCTACGTAGAAATTAGTAAAACTATAAAATTAATGTAAAAAATCCTATTATAATTTATACTGTTTTTCAATTAATTAATTCTTTTTCTTCATGAATAACTACAGTGGTAATCTGTTTTTATCTCTTCTGCTTGTCTGATGCATCAGATGTATTGCTGCAGTTATAGTAAAAAGAGATAAACTCTTCTGCTGCAGGCAGAAGTAAACTAATGCCACAGAGGTTTTGTTTAAAATCCTACGAACCAAAATTAACTTCAGCAAAAGACAGTTGGTTGTTCATGTTCAAATAAAATAAGTTAATGATGGAGGAAATTTAGAATAATTTATGCAAATGAAGCACCTCCAGTAGGACATGAGGGAATAAAAAGTCCACAAAAAGACTGGAGAGAGGACAGTGATGGACACAAGAAGAATCATATGAGATAATTCTGAGTTTACTCCACTCCATACACAGACCAGCCATGAAACAAGAATAATGAAACATGAAACATGAAGAGCAAGAAGAATGACTACTTCAGAACTTGATGAAAAATCATCTAAACTCTGTTACAAATACATTTTCCTGGACCTTGCCTTATCATAAGCAGAAAATCAAATAAGTATATAGTAGTTTTCTAAATTTATTTTTTTTTTCCCCCAGCCCTGCAATGGACAAAAGCTTGTTGAACATGAGCAATAGCAACAGCATACATAATAGTAAAACAGGTGTTTTCCTTTTGGGATTTGGTTGCAAAACTGTAATTGGCTCAGATATCTGCTTTATAGGATTATTTTGTTTTCTTTTAATGAAAAAGTTGTCATCATTAGAAATAAAACAAAAATGTCATTCTTCAGGACAGATGAAAAGAATGAACAGCACCATCAAACTACAAGACAAAAATTCTCTGTGTTAAATGGAATAGACCTAAAGAGCTGCAGTCTTTTATTCCTTGTACCAAAGGCGGCTCCAACATCATAGCACAATAAATCACACACCTTTCAACTAATAGTTATAAGAAAATGAATACTGCAGGGGGCCTATAGTGATGCTGGGGAGGGACTCCTCATTAGAGACTATAGTGAAAGGACAAGGGGTAACAGGTTAAAGCTTAAACAGGGGAAGTTTGGATATAAGGAGGAAATCCTTTCCTGTTAGCTTGGTAAGGCACTGGAATAGGTTGCCCAGGGAGGTCGTGAATGCTCCATCCCCGGCAGTGTTCAAGACCAGGTTGGACAAGGCCTTGGGTGATATGATTTAGCGTGAGGTGTCCCTGCCCATGGCAGGGGGGTTGGAACTAGATGATCTAAAGGTCCTTTCCAACCCTAATCATTCTATGATTCTATGATTTGTTGTGGGGAAACTACTATTCTGTGTGCTTGAAGGTATTATAATGACTTATTCATTAAAAGATTGCAAAAATATCTGTAACAAGTGCATTGTTTTGAAAAGAAAAAAAAATCAAAAGTCTAAATCAAAATATACTTTGTGTGTATAAAAATACACTCACATTTATAAAATAGCCTCTTTTACCTATAAGGATAAACCCCAAATCAACTCTTTTTTTTCCTGTTCCCAAGTTTATTTGCAAAAACAATTTGGCAATTTGTTTTACACAACAACAACAACAAAGAGATAAATAACCTGTGCTGTGCTATCTAATGTAAGCAGGCTAAAGGTAAAAGTCACGCAATACAACACCAATCAGTCTTTTCATTTTCTGTACCTATGTGCTTTATTTGTCAGAGAGTCAAGACTGTAAGAAAAGAGGTATTTTCTTTTTTGGTGAAAGATAATAGCAAACAATGTTAATAGCTGAAATGAAAGCTGCTTACTATTTCATGTGTATAAATCTGCAATGAAAAAATTCTTTAGACTTATCAGTCTAAATAAAACATATATTTAATGCACAAAACCCCTGTATTTTTTGTTTGCAAAAAAAACATTTTATCTATCAAGACTCCATTTTGCTTAAATGAGAAAATCACATACTGGATTCTTCTCTTCCTTAGCTCTCTCTTTTAAAGAACAATCACAATAATTTTGGAACAAAGAAATGCAGATTTGATCAGGCCCTTGATTACTGTTGGTGAGCACTGTAAATAGTTTTGAGACAACACAAAACAAAGACATGACTGATATGGTAAATAAAACAAGAAACAAGACACCATAGATTGAGAATTCAGCCGAGAAAGTAGCAACCTAGCAAATATAAAGCCAGTTTTACCTGAATTCATCCATAAGAAAGGTATTTAAATATCATCAATAGGACACTAAAAATATTGCAATTTATCAGCCAAAACTAACAAGAAAAATCTGAGCACAGCCAAATGGGTACTGAACACTCTGCAAACTGCAAGAATTCTAAAGACTGGAAGTTTGTGTCTTAAAATTCTCACCAGACAGGCCTGAGATAATGAACATCCAAGGACTTAAATCCTATCTCTTTCATGTTACATTGTTACTCTGTTTCATTTAATATGGAAATAAATCAGCATAGCTCATATAACTGAAACAATACTGGACCTAGCTGATCATTATTACCTTATTATTTTTGGTTTAACATTTGAGATTGATTATAGTTTTTATACTTTGACTCAAGATTTTCATCATATAAGTTAGTCATTGTAATTCCTAATGAAAAACTAAACAATTAATTTCAATTAAGTATAGATATCTAAAAAGGGAAAGAGCTTTTACAAAGACTGATTTCTCGGGATTGCTTTGGAGACTAATTTTAGAATGGAATTATTTTTCTTTGGAAATGCTAATTTTATCTTTTGCTTACAAGGATAGCTAGACTTAGCATTTGATCACGTGAAGTGTCCTGTAAGTTTCATGCACCTGGGTTCCCTTAAGGATACATTAAGTTAGACTAATCCAAAGCATAAGCCAAAAAGATTGTGTGCTCAATAAAGCACTGCCGAGAGCTAGCAAAAAAAAAAAAAGTTTGATATTGTTAAGTGTCCTTCAGTAGGCCCTGAACTGAATATGTGCATTTATCAAAGGTAGCCAGCACTAGTACCCATCAGTTACATAACAGAAAGCTACTAGGGTCCCGTGCTCAGAAATGTGAAACCTGCGATCTGTTTTTCTCCAAAACCTGAGGAAAATTCAGCTTCCATTAATTCTGGGAAAAGTCTTAACCATGAGACTATAAGGCATTCTAGGAAAAGGTGCTACCATTTCTTCTATTTGAAACTGGGTCACTATATGGTCAGGAATGTAGGGGTCATACAGAATGAATGGATTGCATCACTGACAGATGATCAGGTGATTTGCTTGGGAGCAGAGAGCAGTAGGGTCAATACAACATCTCTGGCATGTTTTGAATCAGTCAATAGCTGCATTAAAAAAAAAAAGAAAGGAAGATTTTGTGTGTTACCTTTAATTGGTCCACCCAAATAGAATGCTTTACAAAATAGAATATAGGAGGGTTTTTTTTTAAGGGTGGAGGCCAAATAAAAGACCATGAAAAAGTAACATGGGTTTGGAAGAGAATATAAACAGCCTTACATAAGAAGCTCTGCATGAATCATAAAGTGAGTAATAACACTGGATAGTTCACATTAAGAACAAGTTGATGTTTTTCGTGTCTGTATTCTTAAAAAGATACTATGGTGTATTTTCTCCCATTTGCGTTTCTACACACTTTAATTAGGATGATTATCAAGCAATAGGAAATTATTATCTTTCACATATATAGAAACTTGTAGAAGTCAAATATAATAATAACATATATGTACCTTTTTCTTTCTCGTAGGAATACTTGCTTGATAGAATACATTATTTCTTCTGGTGCAAGATTCCTTAGCAGTATCATTCATAAGGTGGAGGATTTCATGGCCTTTATACGTTCTTCAGAGATCTCAGCTTTTTAAACTCTTTGGTTGCATCTTAACTGTGGATCATGCATACTCTACTGCAGTCCTGGTCCCTGATTCTCTGGATGGGGAGACCTGTTAGTACAAACCATAGTCCCTACCAGCTTGTACTTTTGGTTTCCCTTCTAGCTGAACCTAAGGAGGGTGTAAAATGTAACACTGGAGTCTTACACTAAAAGGAGATTAGGATGCCTCTAGCCTCAGCAGGTGAAAACCTGTTCCAGGTCCCCTGGTTTAAGCTCTTGCTTATTTTTTCTTTCTGCTTCTCTAGAACCACTGTTGTGGTTGGCACTGGACATCCAAAATACATTATGGAATGCCTCCTTCTCTGAGTAAACACATCTATGCCACGACACAGGAACACACAATGGGGAAGATTCCATTCTGTTTCTGTTTTTTTTTCTTTCTGTGTGTCACAACAAAGATGTGTGTGAGACAAATATATTGTTATTTAGAATGGATTTGGGGGAGTGAAAGAAATTATATCTAGAAAGCACCTGTCCGTACTCCAGTAAGCAGAGATAATACATGGCTAGTAAAAGTAAAAACATTTTAGCAGTCTCAAATGAGTGTCCAGAAGTTATGCTCCATCTTGCTAGTGTTCTGATAGAAGCTGGAAAAGATATTTCATTTCCTCCACTTTTAACACACGCAAGGGTAATTTATGATGTTGCAGCTTGTGTTTTGTCACTTTTATTCTGCATTCCTATTTTCTTTTCTTTTTTTTTCTTCCATGCCTTTCTATGCCTTTCTATCTGGGAGTACTTCTGACATACATCACTGTCACAGGCTGCATGAGGATTAACCTTAGCAACCTTAATTTGCTTCTCCATTTTATATTTTATTAAACCAAGAATCCAAGGATGGAAATAATTTAAATTGGTAGAAATTACCTAACTCTCTATTGATGGCTTGACTGAATTTTCTGTTTCTTTTTTTTGTTTGTTTTAATTAACCCCCCAGTAATTTACAATTCTAACCATCAACACCTTTTATTCATATTACACATTTTAGAGAGAAGTGAAATTCTGCTTCATAACAGCTGTATCTTTTCTAGAGGTTTTCAACAGACTGAGAATATGTATCTTCAGGAATAGCTGGACAGGAAGATGACTAGCGCTGTGTGAAGTGCTAACGAGCAACAAACATAAAAAGGAAATTGACAATCAGTAGAAATGGCAAAAAGCCTATTTATGAAATGTACCAGTGATGTTGTTCTAAGACTTTTGCAATCTACCTGAATTCTACAGCTCTATCTACATTATTATTCCCATTTATTTCTCTTCATTCACATTTTTCCTGTAATTGGTGCAATGTACTTACCCAGTCCTCTCTCTCTTCCTGTCACAGAAAACAAATGGTACCTGAACAAGATGTATACTTTGCTCAAACAGATCACAGACAAATACACTGAGCCGCTAGGGTTTGTGTCCCAAAATATCCCAGCAGGGTAGGACACTAGACAGACACATCAAACCTGCTACAAGAGTTTCAGAATGGATATTTGAGAATAAGTAAAAAAAAAAATCATACCTAGAAAAAATTCTAGATAGATAGATAGACAGATAGATAGATAGACAGACAGATAGATAGACAGACAGACAGATAGATAGGTAAATAGATAGATAAATAGATAGAGACATGCATACATACATAAAGGTATTTTATAGAGTAACCTAAGGGCCAGACTGCTCATAACATATAACCATACAAGACAAAATCCAACAGAACATAAGACAAATAACATAAGGAAATATGTGTCTGCCAGTGATATAAGAACTCAGCTTCAACAGCAATTTTACAATTTTCACTTATTTCACATGATATGGTGTAGCGCTCTGACTCAAGACATGTAAGCTAAGATAATTGAATCAGAAAACAAAACAAGTGAGATAAAATCAGGTTTGATAGAGCACTTCTACGTCATTATTTTTACATTACTTTATATTATTTTATTATTTGACTTAAATTTATGTCGTGGTTTACGCTCAGCCGGCAACCCAGAACCACGCAGCCACTCGCTCTCTCCTTCCCCCTTCCTCCCCCCTGCTCCCGATCAATGCCCCCAGCCTGACCAAAGATCTAGGCCTTCCAGGTAACTGTCCCCAGTTTATATAGTGGGCATGACGTGCTGTGGTATGGAATACCTCTTTGGTTAATTTGTGTCAGGTCTCCTGTCTCTGCTTCCTCCCAGCTTTCCCTCCTCCCTGGCAGAGCATGAGACTCAGAGAGGCTTTGGTCAGAGTAGACATTACTGAGCAGCAGCTAAAAACATCGGTGTTACCAGAGCTGTTCCCAGGCTGAAAGTCAAAACCACGGCACTGCACCAGCTACTAAGAAGGAGAAAAATGACTGCTACTACTGAACCCAGGACAATTGATGACACTATTTTATGCTTTGCTTTATTTTGCATCGTTCTTGCCCTGTTTTAGGAAAATTCAGGTCAATTCAAAAGAACTCTCCTATATAAATCTGGTTACCTTACAGAAATTATTTGATTGCTCAGAGAAATATGTACTTCTCAAAGATTATTTCAGAAACTGACCTTAATGAATTAAGCTGCAATGCTAAAAAAGCTAATGGTGAAAGTATAATCATAAACAAAAACTGTGGCCATCAGTTTAACACACAGCTTGGGAAAATAGAAGAACCAGTGGATTCCTAAGGTCTTACACAACCCAATATAACAGGTTTTGCATTCAGTGATGAGCTGTAAGGAGCCTCCTGTACGCTGTTGTCCATCACCTTTTTAGGATATGTAATATAATACTTTTTATCCATCATAGTTTAGGATATTAGTAAATCTAATCGCAAAACCAAAACCACAAACCCTCTACTAAAGGTATTCAGTACACCATGTATTTTTTCATTGACAGATAATCAAAATCACAGTTCTGCAGGAAGAAAAAACATAGCATCTAAAAAAAAAAAATAGCAAAAAAAACCCCTATTAAGTCATTTAAAAAAAGGATGCTAGTGATTTTGTAATAAGACTAACTTTAAAGAGGCATCAATTTAAGAATGTAGTAGAATAGGATTGCAATTTGCTATATGCAGCATACAGTAAAATTACACAGTAAAAATATAGGCATAAAGACCATATTATTTTGCACAAGGAATCAACTTTGTACAAGTATTGCACCTTGTTATGGAAAAAAATTCAATATTACTTTACAGTATCTTCATTATGCTCTGTATACCAATGAACCTACATGTCTTATTTCTCTATATGAAAAAATACCCACAGAATTCATGGTTTTGTAAAAGTGTTCAATAATCAAAGTGAAGATGTTCAGTGTGCATAATGTGTCAACTTGTTGGTCTGGAAAAAGTAATTTTTGAAACAATATCAGATTTTTTATTTTTTGCCACTGAAGTATTTCAATTTTATAAAACCCATTTTTATAGCAGATAGAGGATCAAAATCAAGGTCTATTTCCTTCACTTTTATTTATAATATAGAAGGAGAGAACTAGAGGAAACTATTTATTTCTCTTAGCAGATTTCATGATTAAAAATACTTACTTGGCCTTGCAAGGCAAATTGGCTTGTTTCTTACAACAAATCAAAGCTGCCTTTTAGCTCAAATGTAATGCCTTAAAAAATGGTAGAGGTTCCATCTGTGGTTTTGATTTGCTGTCTTCTAAAATAATCTGTTATCACTTCAAATTAAAATGTTGCCTTGTATTTTTATCACAAAATATTCACACAAAGCAGTCCTCTATGTCAGTTAATTTTTTCAGACACATGCAAGTGCGCGCACACACACAAAAAGGCACGCATTTTATACACTTTATAAAGTGTAGGAAGGAAGGAAGCAAGAATTAATTTTGGCAATTAGTTATCTTAGAGTGTAGGCCCAGATGTTGGCATGTATGTAATTTTGCGTGGGCTTTTTTTGTCTTTCATGACCAAGTCATTAACTTTTCATTCAGTATTCAGCAATCACCAGGTTAGGGGAAAATTACAGATAATGTTCTAAAAGGTGATATTTTCCCTTGTGTCCTGAAGCTGAACTATTTTTACTGAAACTTTTAATAATGAGAAAATAAAAATCTCTCAAGCCCATAAAATGTAAAAGCTTTTCCAAGTTTTGTAGAAAATCACAAATATTGAATATTTGATTTTAGAATGGTGTTGCAAATATGAAATGTGAGTAATTATCATTGACATCATGAGTCCTACTAATTGTAATATCAGGTTTTCTTTATTTTCTATTATTTACCAGTTAAATATGTTTTTCACTACAGTGGGATGAAGTGTAAAATAAGTTCTTTTTATCCAATGGAGTAGAATAAAAATTATTTTTTTAATAAATTATGCATACAACCATATGTTCGCACATGTAATATGTTGGAAGAAATTGTAAGACAAATCAGTTCCGAAAGTGTATAGAGGGTACACTTTGGTTTGAAAAACTTTTAATGATGACTTTGATTTACAAAATGTTAACCAAACAAACATATAGAGACATCAAACTTGTGTGTCAGATCCCTAGCTGAATTTGCAAGAATATCTGTTAGAAAAAGAGGTAAAAACCCAATCTGCTTCAGTCAATGCACAGTTTGTCAATCACATTACTATAAAAAGTAGTTTCACCCACTGTTTTTCAAGTTCATGTTTGGGTAGGGAACAGGAGGAACCAGAAAAATGAGGATATGGGAATTAGCAAGGCACAATACATGGCACAAATTTTTCACCTTTATTAGAGTAAATTCCAAATTAGTGTAGATTTATTACATTCCTAATAAACTTGGGTTGCAAATGAGGCAGACACCTGCTTTAACTGATAGGCTGCAACACTGAACATAGTCTGCCTTTCCTGCATCCACAGGTGAAATGTTTTGTGTATAGCCTGCTCATGTCAGGCTATTATGCACGTCAGGCAACTGGGTCTGCCTACCTTTGCTGGTTTATATTAATCAAGCGTAAGCTCAGGAAGTGTTGTACGAGTATACCCAAAGATTATCCTGCAGATGGAATACTGAAACGTGTTCCATTTTTGGTGTTCCTGGAATGCAGTTCACATCTTTAAGCATCAGATTAGACAGCTAATTTATGCAGAACACTCTCCTTGTCATGGGGTTAAGTACTCAAACAGTTTTGCCACCTAAGTAGGTTTCATTCCAATCACATTATACAACAGTTTTCTTACACAGTAGTCAGGCAGGATGTGGAACTCCTGGGTGTCATGTGTACAGCAGTTTAACAACAGATTAACAATCTCTTTTTAGAGCCAAGGATACTTTCAGCAAGATGACACAGTATCAGTATAAGAAAATGAAATGTTAATTGTTCACCAGCCTTTATTGAAGGGAACCTTTTTGGACTGAAGGAGAGCAAAAAATGCAGGCCATTTCTTTCAGGTATAAAAGCTTATTAACTCTTATAATACAAAATACCATAATGCAAGATCCTATCTTGTAACGTAAGCTAAAATAGAAGAACTGGTAGATATCAAAGGTAAGTTAAAACTGATGCGCAGATAGACTCCGTAACTCGTTAAAGTTGTAAAGTATGTATGCTTTTATTCAGCACTGAGGCGCATGGGGGATAGCTCCTCCAAAGGCATGTGGACTTCAGTGCCGTTTCCCCTTTACATTTATCCTCTAAAGTTGTACATATGTATGAGGTTGCACAACACGCCTATTCACATCCTATTCCTGCTTCATATTATAATGAGCTAAGAAGTCCTTTGCGCCTGCACAGTGCCTCCTAGTGGTCATGGGTGAGGGTCTCAAGATGAAGTAAATGAGTCTTCCTTGAGCCTGAACTTTTCACCCTTAGTCGTTACACATGCTCCCTGGAGGCTTGCTTATCGTCCAAAGCGCAGAGCTAATTTCAGCCGGCTTAGGCACTCCAAGGACGGAAATCAAGTCACATCCCTACCTCTTAACACTAATCACATCCTTACATCTTGTTCTAGCATATACGGTGAGTTGAAAAGCATGAACGAGTAGTAACATTGTTAAGCAAGCGGTTTGATCTACCCCCTTGTACATTGCAAGTACGATAAGCATGAGCAAGCAGTAACACTTAAGCAAGCAGTTTGACCTACCCCCCCCGTACATTGGTTAACCCTTCACATCAAAACCAGACAAAACAATGAATTTGATAGAACACAGCTAAGAAGTGGAACCGAGTGACAAATGTTTGTGATACCAAATATTTACACTGGTTCAAGATGCAACTGTGGAAATTGAAGAAATAATCTAAATTGGAGATAGTCACCTCAGTCTATGTGGTTTCTTTAACCTGCCCACAGTTTCTGTCCCTCTCCATGGACTGCTAAGACTGAACTGGGGTTTGGAACTAGATGATCTTTAAGGTCCCTTCCAACCCAAACCATTCTGTGATTCTATGATTCTACAGTTCTATGATTTTATGATTCCATGAATAAGGACACTAGCTCAGATGGAGAGCTGCACGTATGGACTGCAGATGCCTAAATTAGGCAATATGTACTGTAGAAGTCTAAGTCATTAATCTCTAGAAGTAGTTGGTGGATAGCAAGCAAATAAACATTTATGTATTTATTCTTGTTTAGGCTTCTATATTGGCTAGTTTCAGAGATGGGATAATGTTCTAGATGGATCTTCATTTCAGCTGAGTATGTCTCTTATTTTTGAACAGGTGTTGACCTTCCTAGCCCACAATGAAGACTGGTCTGGTTGTGAGGAGCAACAGGTTTCAGGCACTATGGGGAAATATGAAACTTACATATCTGTATATGTCAAGCTGAGTATTTGAAAATGATAATATGCTCCTGATCTTTTTCAGGTATCTTACCTATGTATTGTATTTAGACTTATCTTTTCTGGCTATGCTTCTACCTTAACATTCAAAGGCGTATCTGAGTACCATATAACATCTTGCCAGAGCTAGTTATATCTGTATTACCTCTAAGAAGAAGGTTGAACCTTGAAAATGTCCTTGTGTAGATTCAAGGTACAGAGGCAAGAGACAATGTGCTTGGAGGATAAACCCTGAAGACAGGATGAGGCCTTCAAGTATGATGACACCGTGTACATAACTTTGGAAGATACATCACCAGGAACAGATGCACACACTTTCATACTGCCAGCTGGCCAGGCTCCAAAAGTAAAATAATATATTCTCATTTGCACTGAAGATCCCACATCATTACAGAAGTCCTTTTATGCATGGTAACATATCCTGAACTAGTAAAAATTAAGGCAATAACCTTAACTTCCATATAGTTTTCTATTTCTGTCCTCTTCTGCCCTTAATTCAATATTTCATTTTCTTTTCACATCCCTGGATTTTTAATTCCCTTGTACATATTCAAGGTATTTATCTTTTTTTTTTTTGTTTGTTTGTTTTACTCAGGTGTCATTTTGAAAAGGGGGGCCACTGTGGCTTTGATATCTGCCCTGGTTTCAGCTGAGGTAGAATAAATTTTCTTCTTAGCAGCTGGTACATTGCTGTGTTTTGGCTTTAGTCTGAGATTGTTGATAACACACTGATGGTTTAGTTGTTGCTAAGTAGCTCCTACCCTGATCCAGGACTTTTCAGTCTCTCATGCTCTGCCAGTGAGGAGGGGCACAAGAAACTGGGAGGGAGCACAGCCTGGGCAGCTGACTGTTGAAAGGGATATTCCTTACCACAGAATGGCTGATCATTCGTTCGTTAGTGGGTGGTGAGCAATTGTACTATGCATCACTTGTTTTTTTTTTAGGTGTGTGGGGTTTATTCTCTTCCTCTCTTTTTATTTCTTATTATTACTATTAATTTACTTTTATTTCAATTATTAAACTGTTCTTATCTTAACCTGCAGGATTTTTACCTTTTTTCAAGTCTCCTCCCCATCCCACTGGGGAAGGTGGAAGAGTAAGCAAGCAGCTGCGTGGTACTTAGTCACTGGCTGAGCTTGACCCACAACAGTAACCTCACTATGAAACATGCACTTGGGATTTCTGAGCCTAATCTGTAGTATTCTACATAGAAATAATTGTCCTGACTGTGCTGGAATCCTGAAAAAAATAGCTGTTGTGTGTATGCAGTTTCATAGCATAGCATAAAGTCAATGAATTCAACGTGTTGATGCATTGGGGATGCATTTAGTGTACTGTAAATTCTCAGTGAAGTTGGTTTGCTCAGGCATAGTAACTGTGATGCCCTTTTGATGTATTGTATGACCTGCAGAACTGACTTGCACCCCTCCAGAATGTTTTACAATTACAGCATATCCTCTTGTTTCAGGCTCACTGTTCAGAGAGTTGTACAGCAGCAGATGCATGAATAACATGGACACACATTTTTCATAGAGTTTTCTAGACAGAAATATCAAAGCTTCATGTCTTGTTCATGTGACTCAGGCGCAATCACCCATAACCTTTTCCCCCTTTATGTTCTGTGGTTGTTTCTGCCCTTCATTTCACCTGAGATTAGATTCCAGTTTAATTTCTTCAGTTCATTCTCCATACACTAGATGCTCACTTTGTTTAATTACTATTATGGAACATATCCATTCTTTTCTTTTCAGCAGTAATTGCTCTCTATTACATTATAATTTTTCACTGACTAAATCCACCTGTTTTATTAAAATACAGTGAACCAATTCAACACCCTTTCAGTGGAACAGATTTAATACCAAGAAAATATATCTTCAGTGCTGGAAGCCCAAGTTTAAGATTTAGACATAAAAATACTACAGCTTGGCACCTCCCTCACCCATTAAAATAATAAAGCTGCATTTAAACATAAGAAACTGTATAAACGACAGATTGTTGCTATGGTAGTAATGATGTTCTTTCTCTTCAAACCTTTCCTTTGTGTGTTGCGTTGCATTTTGTTTGCAGCTTCTTCTGTTCCTTTGTCAGTTCTTGGCATGATGTTATGGTAAAAAAGAATTTTCATCAAGATTTCCAAATGAATGAAATAGGGCTGTATGGTTATTATAATTGTATTAGCAATTCTATTGACAATGAGAATTTCTAGCTGCTTATTCATAGTCACATACAGTTAGTTTCTGTACAGAATAATTCCATCATACAATAAGGTATATCTCAATTCTCCCATTGCAATTCCCCCCCAAACTCCCTAAAGACCAAAAAGAAAAATTTTTTAGTTCTCTTATCAATCCCAAACTGGTAACAATCACAGAGCACACCACAAATATAGATCAGGACAACGACTGCAAAGAGGATCACCACTGACATCTTCCCATCTCTTTCCCTTTTTCTTCTATCCTTCAGGAGTACAGAAGCCTCTTCCTAAAGCACTGCCCACATACTGTGTGAGTGTTTTTTAAATGTAGGCATGTTGTTTAGGTGTCTACACTTACTGGGTGCTTCCTAGGATGCATATAAATCTTCACGATGGGTAATCACACAGGTGCAGTAGATCACAACTTCCTTGCAAGAAGTGTGCCTTTGAGGCACAAGACAATTATGGTCCAACGACACCATGACATGATTTCTCCCTTTTCTAAGACTTGATCACACTGATCTTTAGTGGTCAAAGTCAAGGAATCTGAGAGAAGTAATTTTTATTAAATGCTTTTATTTTAGCTGATCAGCATGAGATAAAACAAGCACATTACATAACAACTACTGGAGAGTATCTTAAAGATACATTCCCTCAAACTACCTTTCCTATAATAAATAAGTTATTAAAATAAACCTTTAAAAATGCATCAAAGAGATATAATGGCATTTTTGACAGGCTGATAAACAGAAGTCTCTCTTAGGCTATGTGTACATAACCATCTGCAGGTCTTTTTTGAACTAAATAGACATAAATCATCATCTAAAAAGGCTGATGCCATCAAATGTGTGTCTCTTTATTCCATGTTCCATTTCAAGTTCTTTCGGTATCCTTATATTGTCAAAGACTATAACAGGAAGCATCATGATGATACTCTGAGTTAACTAAAAACCTCTCAAACATCTAAATTGTTTTTTTTTTTTTTCTAGAATGGCTGTTTCTGATCGTCCTGGTTTCAGCAGTAGCAGTCATTTTTCTCCTTCTCAGTAGCTAGTGCAGTGCTGTGTTCTTGACTTTCAGCCTGGGAACAGCGCTGGTAACACCGATGTTTTTAGTTGTTGCTCAGTAATGTTTACTCTGACCAAGGTCTTCCAGAGTCTCATGCTCTGCCAGAGAGGAGGGGAAGCCAGGAGGAAGCAGAGACAGGGCACTTTACCCAAACTGGCCAAAGGGGTATTCCATACCACAGCATGTCATGACCAGTATATAAACTGTGGAGAGTTACCTCAAAGGGCTAGATCACTGATTAGGTTGCACTGGGTATTGGTCAGCAGGTGGTGAGCAGTTGTATTCTCTTCCCTTGCTATTTCCCTTATTATTATTATTATTGGTGGTAGCAGTAGTGGTTTGTGGTTTATACCTTAGTTACTGGATTGTTCTTATCTCAACCTATAGGAGTTACATTCTTTCATTTCTCTTCCCCATCCCTCTGGGAGCAGGGGGGAGGAAGGGGGAAGGAGTGAGCGAGTGGCTGCCTTTTTGCTGATGCTTCTGAATTTGGGAGTAACAGCTTTTGAAATCTTCTTTGTTTAGATTTCCAGATTTCACCAAACATAAAGCTTCTTCTTTCTATCACAGTTGATACTTCCTTGGTGTCCAGTAGTTGCTTAGAGCCAAGGAAATCTGACAAAAGCCTGCTTCCTTCACCTCAAGGATTTAGGCCCAGATCCAACCACCTGGGAGTATGCACTTGTTTTCCAGTTATTGCAAGAATTTATATGAGTTAATAAATTATTAACTAAAATAAATCATTGACTGCATACAGGTCTGGTTCAGCAGCATTATGTAGCTTGCATTGCATGCCTTTACCTTGTTTTAGGAAACCTCTACATTACTTTTACTTTAAGAAACCCATCCCCCTACATATTTGTCCAAATTTTTATCCTACTGAAATGGCAAAGCAATTTTCATCTAGATTAATAGACTTTTTGTAGTGATTTTTATGTTTTCGTTCATGTGACCCAAATCTTTTTTTTATTTAGGACATTTGCTGTAATATTCCTGCAAGCAACCAAGTCTCATGACTGTAGTTGAAGACAATAATTCTTTCCACCCTCTCCAGATAAAAATGTATAATACATTGAAAAATCTCCATTCATGAATCACACTTTTAGTTTGTTTCCTTTAATTTTTTATGTCAGCGTACTTTTTCTATTTAAAGCCATTTTGTTAAGATAGATGTCTACTACTTCTAATTTAGGACAAGGAAATGTCAAAAATTCTTTTCAGTTCATCATTCTATAACAACGGTAGTATATCTTTTAATGAATTATTATTCTAAAGATACTTAAAGTGGGTGCCACTTACATCGTTATATTCTTCTTTACAGTCTTCTTGCATGTTTGAGTAATACTATATCATTCACATAAAAGTCACTTTTTTGCCATTTCTCCCTTTGAAATTACTGCTTTTCTATACAAGTATTTTTAAACATAAGAAAAATTTTAGTCCTCTTGGATGTATTCTAACTATATTTTGCATGGCAAATGTAGGATTTTTTCTCCCTCTGTCATCACTATAGAACCATTAGTGCAACCAAAATAGCAGGTTGAATTAATGATTTACAGCTCAACTAATATCACCAATTATAAAACCAAGCTTATGTTTGAGCAAACAGTGAAGAGATAGTATGCTTAAAACTGTATTACTTTCATCTTATGTCATTTTAGATGAAGTACTACATTTTTGCCAAGAATGAAAATGATAACCAGTATAATATCTTGCAAGCTTTTTGTTTAATTCAGCAACTATATGAATTGGCAACAACAGTAACTTCCACATGAATACTTTTCAATTTCTGCTCCCTAGGATTTTTAAACAAACTTTTAAAATAAGAGATCATTCCTCAAGTTTGTCATTTTTACTTCCATTCAAATTATTTTTTGAAAATGCTGGGTGCTTCAACATTGTGACAGAGTGCATATACATTTACAGAGCCCTTATTAATTCCTCTGGACAATGACTCTTGTAATTCATCTGCAGGATACTTAAGAATGTTATTTAAGACTTCATCTGCTTTTGATGGATCATTTATATATATTTAAAAATAAAATAACCTATTTGACTTTTTTTTTACTCTTTTCTACATAACAATTACGAGCTTCCTGTTAAAATGAAAATACCAACGTGCCTTCTAAATTTCTGAAGCGCTTCTTCTAGCATACATAATATAACTTAATATGAAGGGCTGAATCAGACACATTACATATTACATAACAAAATGTACTCACTTCCCACATAATTCTATACAGTCCCTCTTCTCATTGTAAATATTAGATTTGATCATGTCCTTAGTATACTTCAGGATGAGGCTCAGAGTCTTTGGTCTTTTATGGGTCTGTTACAGAGCTTCATAGTAGTTAACTTTTTTTTGTAATTTGAGAACATTTTCTCCCTATACAAATAGTAGGTTGAGATCAAAGAAAATTTCAGAAAGCAGAGACAAGGAGGGGAATTTTAAGAAGGAACTCCAAGGATTCCCTATTTTAAAATTTCACTGTATAGACTTAGTACTAAATACCAATTTTTCTATCAGATTTACATCCCCAGTAAGAGCTGACAGAATTTGTTCACTCAAATACACACCACCATCACAAAATATAAACTATGTGGTACAAGGAGCTTTAAATGTGGTATTACATCACACATATGGTCAAAATAAAGCATTCTTTGAGCCACACATTTGCCTCCTAAGTAGGTAGTAGCAGCCTCTTGATTCTTTGGTGAATTATGATTACAAAATACCAGATCCTTTCCTCATGAAAACTTTTGTTACTGTATTATAGAAGGTGTAAGAAATCCATTCTTTATGAACATACTTTGTACTATGACCAAGTTACTTCTTACTCTCTGTTTAAGTAGACATAGACTGAATCTCCCTCTCAAGAGACATTCAAACCCCACCTGGATGCACTTCCGTGTTACTTGCTCTAGGTGACCCTGCCTTGGCAGGGGTGTTGGACTAGAGCAAAAAATTCTTTGGGAAAAAAGGGGAATTAAGGCCAATTCAAAAAGCTATGTAGACTAAAATCTAATTTATGATTCTTTAAATTACACTTTCTTAGATCAAAAGCTTTAACAGAAGTGTCTTCCAAACTAGGAATTATGGCAATATGTGAAATAGAAGTCTGAGGCTTACAAATCTTTTGCTGGAAACTGTCTGGCATTTTGGTTTTCCTTTTAGTTTAACTGGAACATGGTCTAATCTCTCAGCAGGAGATATCAGGTAACAGATAAGCAGCAGAAACATTACAGGCTTTCCAATTTCTTCTCTGACAACCACATTTCAGAAGGCAAATAGCAAATAGCAAGTCAATGTAATTCTTAAAAAAAACCCTTCTATTCTCTTATTTTCATGACAGGGGTCTGGATGTAGTTGTATTGCTACCTTGCCTGAAATGATCTATAAGTAGTAACTGGGAAAGTCTCTGCCTGCTCTTGGCTGGTTTCTGGCTCTGCAGTTAGCTCAGATGGAACAAGTTTGCTTGTATTTATACCTCAGCCTCAGACCATCTAACACACTATAAAATCATACTCTAACAGGTATAAAGGAAACAGTGCCTTTTTACATCATTGTATGAATCATCATGCAAGGTTTTAATTGGCTTTTCATCTTCATTAACTCTTCTGCTCCTCTTTCTTCCAGACAGAAGTCATCACAAGCACAGGCCCTTCTCTGATGTCACAAGACCCTGCCTGGTGCTAACCCACCCCAGCTGTGCATCTCCCCTCCACTTAGCCCACCAGTGGCTGGCTGGCTCTGGGGGCCCTGCAGCAGAGGTGGAAGGTGCTCCCCTGCCCCATGATAAAAAGGGCGGTTGTTCCCCCCTCCCATAGGGTCTGTCAGGCTGTTCATCCCCAGGTAAGCAGCAGCTCCCTCTAGGTGGGCAGCAATCACATGAGGGTTAGTAGAACCAGCCCAAACCTGCTAAGGCCACCCCATTCCTCTGACTGAGACCTGTCTTGCCCCTTCTGGTTCTGTTCTGGTGCTGAGGATGACCATGGGCAAGGGGCAGTGTAAAATAAGTACATATGCATGCAGTGTGCTTCAAGGTAGAAGAAAGAATATAGGCAAAGCTAATGCTGTAGTGACTTAACAAGTAGCTACACAAAGAGTGAATAGCTGAGGTTGGGATCAGCTCTAGGATTTGTCAGTTTAAGATTTTTAAGCACCTTTAGCAGAAAGACAGTAATACTGTTATTATATTATATACAGCATGTTACAATCCCACTTTAGACCTGCCAAAAGCTTGTAACTTTTTCTATTAATAAATTTCAGATATAACACCTTCCTTGTCTACATATTCTAGGCATATTATTGAGGCCACCACAGCAGCATATATCACTATAGTTAAAGCATACAGTTTTATTTCAGCATGTAGAACAGTACGAAGCCTCATGGATTACTTTCTGCTTAATTTGCTGGAGCAAAGGAAGAGAAAGCATTTTGAGCCACAAGAAGGGTAGCATTTTAATTTTTGAAATTCCCATCCTGGGTTTCTCAAGATGGGTTGAGTACACAGTCTGTCAGTTTCTGACCAAACTGTGGAGTTATTTTCCATTAGATCTGCCTTTAAGAAATCACAGGCCTAAAGGGTTACATGCTGAAACAATTTTCAGAAAATAACTTTGTTAGTCTACATTAATCAGCATAACACTTTATGATAATTACTTGTTGTCGTGGTTTAAACCCAAGTCAGGCAATTCGTTCACTCACTTCCCCCCACTTCTTCCCCTCCCCCTGCTCCCAGACAGACGGAGAGGAGATTCAAAAAAAATGCAACTCCCATGGGTTGAGATAAGAACAGTTTAGTAACTAAGGTATAACACAAATCACTGCTGCTACCACCAATAATAACAATGATAAAGGAAATAACAAGGGAAGAGAATACAACACCTCACCACCAGCCAACCGATAACTCACCCCCCCCGCCCTGACCCATACCTCCTCCAACCCTGCAGTCTCCCAGCCCTTCCGGCTAACTCCCAGTTACATCCTGGGCATGACGTGCTGTGGTATGGAATACTTCTTTGGTCAGTTTGGGTCAGGTGTCCTGTCTCTGCTTCCTCCTGGCTTCCCCTCCTCCCTGGCAGAGCATGAGGCTCACAAAGTCCTTGGTCAAACCAAAACATCATTGTTATCAGCTCTGTTCCCGAGCTGAAAGTCAAAACACTGCACTGCACCAGCTACCAAGGAGGAGAAAAATGACTGCTATTGCTGAACCCAGGACACTTGTAATACAGAAATTACAAATAATGTTATTAACTTAATTATGCCAGAACATTCTTGTGAACAGTATTTTAGAAAATAAATCACTTTGCCAAAAAGCCATGTTATAATGATATCACAAAATGAGCTTTGAACATAACATCTGAGGCTACAGAGCTACAATATGTATTAATATTAATAGCTCTAGTGCAAGTAGAAAGCCACCAACAGAACATTAAGTATTGTTGAGAGTAAAGTAGACTTTAGTCCAGTGTTTCTTGTATGCTTTTTTTGCGTATACTTAACTATTCAGTGTACATTCTTATTTTTGTTTCCTTATATTTTCTTTGTATGGATAAATATTTCAAAATGGATTCATTCTATGGCAGAGTTCTTAAGTTAAAGACAATTTCAGCATATACATTTTTATGCTTCTGTGTTATGTCAAAGTGAAAGACTAAAATATTTTAAGATAAGTAAAAGGCAATAAAAACATTTTCTATTTATTATTGGATTGTTTTTCATTCCAGAGAATCATAGAATCAATCACAGGACAGTTAGGGTTGGAAAGGACCTTCAGATCATCTAGTTCCAAGCCCCCTGCCATGGTCAGGGACACCTCATACCAAACCATGTCACCCAAGTCTCTGTCCAACCTGGCCTTGAACACCAACAGGGATGGAGCATTCACAACTTCCCTGGGCAACCTATTCCAGTGCCCCATCACCCTTACAGTAAAGAGCTTCCTCCTTATATCCAACCTAAATTTCTAAGGATCAGTCTAAATTTCTAATTTCTAAGGATCTTCTTTTACTCAAGGCAGATAATAGGCTAAGTAGAAGACTCCAGTAGCTGGTATCCAGAACCTGAAAACTTTCTCTTTTCATGACATTTGTAGGTACACTCTTTTTTAAACACAACTAGAGAAAAAGGTAATCACTGCAGAGCCTTACTGAAATTGTGTTAGTAAGAATTTACTAAAGAAATAAGTTGGATAAAAAATAGAATTCCCAGGTTCAGTTTATTTCTTATCTTGCAAAACAAAAGACCTCAAAAAATAGACACATTATCTTTAGTTTTAGGGAAAATGGGACCTCATTGGATTTCCTACATGCTTTCTACAGAAAATGAATTACTACATAACAAAATACAGAGACTCATAAGGAAGAGATAAAAGGCATGATTTAGTGGTTATGGTGCTCCACTACAATAGTAGAGGGAAGATGCTGACTTCTCCACCACATTTATTAGGATTTTTTTTATTTTTTTTTTTTAAATCCAGTTATTGTTTGATATAAAATGCATTAATAGTCTGAACAATGTGAAACTAACATATAAAAGCAGTTTATGTTGCTTATAATGGCATAGGTAACCTACTGCCTACACATCTCATAAATATAGTCCACAATGGTCACTCAAACATGATGCACAAGTGGATGTATTTAGCTCCCAATACTTAAAAAGCTGTGAAGGCTCTTCTCCACCTGGAGAAGAGAAGGCCATGTGGAGACTGTATAGCAGCCTTCCAGTATCCGAAGGGAGCCTACAAGGATGTTGGAGAGGGACTCTTCATCTGAGACTGTAGTGAGAGGACAAGGAATAATGGATTCAAACTTAAACAGGGGAATTCAGGTTAGACATAAAGAAGAAGTTCTTTACTGTGAGGGTGGTGAGGCACTGGAATGGGTTGCCCAAGGAAGCTGTGAATGCTCCATCCCTGGTGGTGTTCAAGGCAAGGCTGGACAGAGACTCAGGTGACACAGTTTAGTGTCAGGTGTCTCTTCCCACAGCAGCAGGGTTGGAACTAGATGATCTTAAGGTCCTTTCCAACCCTAACTATTCTATGATTCTATGATCTGTTGTTTCCATACTAGTGCAGAATATGTCAGTGAAATCTCTTCATACTAGCTGTCATGGTTTAAACCCTAGCCAGACAGCTTGCTCACTCACTCCCAGTGAGTGGTGCCAGGCTGAGAGCAATCAAGCCCCGCCCCACCCCCCCAGGGCTCTCCCCTTCTCCGCTCCCAGAGGAATGGGGAGGAGGATCAAAAGAGTGCAACTCCCATGGGTTGAGACAAGAACAGTCCAGCAACCAATGTACAACACAAATCACCACCGCTACCAACAACAACAACGATAAGAGAAAATAACAAGGGAAGAGAATACGATACCACTGGCCAAGAAACTAGTCCCGCCCGGAAGCCCGTGTCCTTTTGGGTAATTCCCAGTTACCCCCCACCCCGGGCATGACGTGCTGTGGTACGGAATAACTCCCTGACTAACCTGGGTCAGGCGCCCCGTCTCTGCCTCCCCACGGCTTCCCCTCCTCCCTGGCAGAGCATGAGCCTCACAAAGTCCTTGGTCAGGGTAAACATCGCTTAGCAACAACCGAAAACATCGGTTTCACCAGCACTGTTCCCAGTCTGGAAGTCAAAACACAGCCCTACACCAGCCACCACGAAGGAGAAACATGACTGCTACTGCTGAACCCAGGACACAAGCACAGGAAGCAGGCCTGTAGGCCTGTCAGCCTGACTGCAGTGCCAGGGAAGGTCATGGAGCAGGTCATCTTAAGTGAGATCATAAAGCATGTGTGGGAAGAAGCATGGCTGGGGGAAGAGTGGCTTGAAAGCTGACCAGTGGAAAAAGACTTGGGGTGCTCACTGAACATGAGCCAGCTTGTGCCCAGGCAGCCAAGAAGGCCAATAGCATCTTGGCCTGTATCAGAAGTAGTGTGGCCAGCGGGGCCAGGGCAGTGATCATCCCTCTGTACTCGGCACTGGTGAAGCTGCACCTCAAAATACAGTGTTCTGTTCTGGGCCCCTCATTACAAGAGAGATGTTCAAACCCTGGAGTGGGTCCAGAGAACGGCAATGAAGCTGGTGAAGGGTCTGGAGCAAAAGTCTTACAAGGAGCAACTGAGGGAACTGGGGTTGTTAAGTCTGGAGGAGAGAAGGCTCAGTCAGGACCTCATGGCTCTCAACTCTTACCTGAAAGGAGATTGGAACAAGGAGGTGGCTGGTCTCTTCTATCAAGTAACAAGTGATAGGACAGGAGGTAATAGCCTCAAGCTGCACCAGGGGAGGTTTAGACTGAATACTGGGAAACCTTTTTTCACCAAAACGGTATTCAGGCATTGGAACAGGCTGCCAGGGAAATGGTGGAATCACTGTCCCTGAAGTATTCAGAAAATGCGCAGATGCCCTCAGTGACATAGTTTAGTGGTGGACTTGGCAGTCCTGGAGTAACGGTTGGACTTGATGATCTTAAAGGTCTTTTCCAGTCTAGTTGATTCTATGATTTTAAATGGAGATTGCTACCTATGCTTAAGTGAATTCTTCCTCAAGCACTAGCAAGTAGAGCTTTTATCCTGTTTTCAAATGTATGCACTATATATGAACTTCCAAGTTTTCCTTTTTTGTACATAATTTGAAGGCCTATATATCATTATGTTTTTGTAAAACAATTACTCTGTCGTTAGAATAGGTCTGTAGGCAAATGCATCATAATTTTATTCTGATGAATGTTTAAATTACAGATGAGAATGTATTGATGGCATTCAAGTATAACACCAAAAAAACCCAGTCAAATGACAGAAGGAGGCTACAGTAACATGTGTTTGAGTGTGTTTGTACCTATATGAAGGAGACAATGGCAATTATCTTCAATTGCAAATACAAAAATGAATGATAGGTAGTTGTAATGTATAGTGAAAGGCATTAGTAAATCACTTGAGCAGTAATGCGTTCTTTGGAAATAAGCCAGTCATTGGTGATAATTCATTGCAAATATTTTGCATTCAGCTGTTTCCAGAACTGGGATTATATATCAAAGCAGGAATCAACATAATGGAAAAAGTAAGACTTAGTGTTCTTAGGAATTCTGACCAATATACTTAGACGGTTTTGCTTTTGTTGTTTTGAATAGTTCTTATTTGAATGGTATCTGATTCTGCAGAAGTTTAAGCCTGTCTAGTAAGATTATTTCAGCAGAATATTTTTATTGCTTTGGTGGGTTAGTGTTGGCTAACATTCAAACATCAACCCAGCCATTCACTCCCCTCCTTTATTAAGACAGGCAGAAAATAAGATGAAAAACCTTATGGACTGAGGTAAAGGCAAGGAGATATTTTCTACCAAGTACCAGGGAAAATTAATTTCATTTATTGTCTTTTCAAATAGATTCAGGTATTGCAAAAGATAGACAAACATCAAACCAACACATTTCTTCCCTGCTCTCCCAAGCTTAATTTCACACCTTCACTTCAGGCTCTTCTACTGCCCACCCTGAGCAGCATGGTAGGGTAGAGGTGGAAATAGGCATAGGTAAATCCTTTCTCCAACTCCTTCCTTCTCACAGTTTCCCCTTGCCCTGTTGTGTGCTCTCCCATGGGCTGTGATCAGTCCTGGAAAAAAAAAGTAGTTCCTACAGTAAATATTTCCTCCTCCTCCTTCTTTCTTCTTTTTTTTTTTTCTTTCTTCTCCTTTCTTCTCCATTCTTTCTCCTTATTCTTTTCCCTTTTCTTTAGATGAATCATACAATTGAGATCTTTTTATGTATATGGATAGTCATTAATAATTACTGTCTTTAGTTCCATGCAGTAAGATGCACATTGGATTACATTTATATGAGTGAACTCAGTGTTGAGTTCACTAATATAAATTCCATAAGTTCCTAGAACACTTATGGAAATCATTTAGGTAATATGCTGTTTAATTTCTTGTGACATATTGCATGATGAAGCAAAATGAAGCAAATATTAATAAATATTAATAATGTTAATAAAATTCTGGTATAATGATGGCAGCACAAATATAATTTGCCATCATGTAATTTTATCTTTTAAAATCATTTGCCTGTCACCATATTTCACTCTTCAGGTATTTAGAAGCAGGGAGAGAGGGAAGTTATTCTGCTCTGTTTTTTGTTTGTTTTATTTTTATTTTTTACTTTTTCTAGCAAAAAGACTGTTTTATTGCAAAAATTCCTTGAAGCAACAACAGTATTTCCTTAGTGTCATCTACTGACGGAAATTTCTGGGTTTTAATTTGGTCAATGATTGTATAGTTGTTCCAGTGGTATGTGACTTATCAATCCATTAGTTAAAAAGAATTATTTCTGTGAAAATTATTCTCCATTTCACCGACATATTCTGCGCTAGTGTCCTGGGTTCAGCAGTAGCAGTCATGTTTCTCCTTCGTGGTAGCTGGTGCAGGGCTGTGTTTTGACTTCCAGACTAGGAGCAGTGCTGGTGATACCGATGTTTTCGGTTGTTGCTAAGTGATGTCTACCCTGACCAAGGAGTTTGTGAGGCTCATGCTCTGCCAGGGAGGAGGGGAAGCCGTGAGGAAGCAGAGACGGGGCGCCTGACCCAGGCTAGCCAAAGAGGTATTCCATACCACAACACGTCATGCCCGGGGTGGGGGGTAACTGGGAATTACCCAAAAGGACACGGGCTTCCGGGCGGGACTAGTTTCTTGGCCAGTGGTATCGTATTCTCTTCCCTTGTTATTTTCTCTTATCGTTGTTGTTGTTGGTAGCGGTGGTGATTTGTGTTGTACATTGGTTGCTGGACTGTTCTTGTCTCAACCCATGGGAGTTGCACTCTTTTGATCCTCCTCCCCATTCCTCTGGGAGCAGGGAAGGAGAGAGCCCCGGGGTGGGGGGGGCTCGATTGCTCTCAGCCTGACGCCACTCACTGGGAGTGAGTGAGCAAGCTGTCTGGCTAGGGTTTAAACCACGACAGAGACGTGTCACGTTGGCTAACCTCCAATCCTCTGGGGCCTGCCCAACCTGACCAGAACTGCTGATAGATGGAGAGTGGCTGAGTGAGCTCTGTCATATACAAGATATCTGCACATGGCTTAAAAATGTGATAAAAAATTTAGGGTTCTGTCACCGAGTTCCAGACACCTCAAAAAGTTCAGAATGGTACTCAGCATCTTTGCATAAGCACTTGAATTTTTCTTATCACTGATATTTCTTCCAATTTAGAGAAAGTGTAAAATCTCTGCTTTATTATGCTCGCTTTCCAATAAGATTAAACTTTACCACTAAGAGGGTTTTTGATTCCCCCTCTAAGTGGAAGAAAGAAGGGTTAGTTCTTGTCTTTTTGGTGAAGTCACAAAAAATTGCACTAAACAGCTGTATCTGAAGCTCACATCAAGATGTCCTCACATTTCCAATAGAACTCCGAAAAGAGAGGCAAGCAGAAGAAAGCCAGAAGTGACTGAGGAATTCTCAGGATGTTAAATATTTGAAATCTCTGTATCTGAATGTGAAAAGTATCATTAAAAGCCAAGTCCCCCTCTGTGTTTGCTGTTCAAACCCTTTTATTTCAATACTCTGCTAAATCCTTAGGTTTCACTCTGCTGTAGGGCAGACTGGGAACACTGATTGATTTACTATGAATTCACTCTTCCAACATTCTTTCACAAAAGAATGAGAAAAAGCTGATTTAAACCTTTAGGACTGTGAGAATGACTATAGTCTACACTATATGCACACCAAAAGGACCAGTTTGATTTGTCAGTGAGTAAATATTGACTTCTACTACCATTATATTAATGACTTCAAATAATTTGTCTCAGAACAATGAAAGCAGTCATAGTTCAGAAACATTTTATACATATCAATTTTCCCATTTCTATAGCATCGAACTAGATTAACTTCATTAAATTCCATGTTAGCTCTTCGTTGAATAAAAAAAATTGCCAGACTGAGGTGAAAGGCAAATTATAGACCAAATACACTACTTATGAGTAAGCCCTCATTTGTGATTAAATTTGAAAGTTGCTGGCATATTAACCTGTACAATTTGTACAAGCTACAGGAGTGGTGAACATTGCTATTCATTATGTCCTACTGTGGGGTTCACAGAGTTATTAACATATCCAGGTGTACTGTCTTCAATGCTGATAGCTCACTGTCGTGGTTTAAGCTCAGTCGTAAATCATGCAGTCGCTCTCTCACTTCCCCCTTTTCTTCCCTTTCCCAACCTCCCCCCCCCAGCTCCTGGAGGGCTGGGGAGGAGAACTGAAGGAATGCAACTCCCATGGGTTGAGATAAGAACAGCCCAGCAACTAAGGTATAACACAAACCACTACTGCTACCACCAATAATAATGATAAGGGAAATAACAAGGGAAGAGAATACGATATCACCCGCCGAAACGAGCCCGACTGAGCAGTGAGCACCCTTCCAGGTAACACCCAGTTACCTCCCGGGCATGATGTGCTGTGGTATAGAATACCTCTTTGATTAGTTTGGGTCAGGTGTCCTGTCTCTGCTTCCTCCCGGCTTCCCCTCCTCCCTGGCAGAGCATGAGGCTCACAAAGTCCTTGGCCAGACCAAACATTTGAGCAGTAACTAAAAAGTGTTATCAGCTCTGTTCTCAGGTCAAATGTCAAAAACACAATGCTGTACCAGCTACCAAGAAAGAGAAAAAAAGGACTGCTAGTGCTAAACCCAGGACAGTATCCACCCCCTTATTCCATACCATTCACGTCATGCTCAGATCCCACATTTTCAATATACCATTGCTCTTACATATATACATTCACATATATACATTCACATACATACACAGAGAGAAAGAGATCATTACTTCGTGCATGGATCAATCCCTATAATGCTGCTGAGTCCATTTGGTCCATATGTCAGGTTCCATCTCTTGTAACAGTCTTTTGGGGCAAGAGAGTCTGTGTGCAGTGTTGGGTCACTGCCTGCTGATGCTGATCGTTGCTTTACCACAAAACTCGTCTGATTCTATCAAAGTTCATTCTCTGTTGGGATGATGGTTGGAGGGGTCAGGGCCAGTCGCTGGTGACCTGAAGACATAGTGGATGGGCTATAAAAGTATTACATAGCAGGCAACAGCATACAATTGAGATCATTGGCTGTTTTCCCCTAAAATCAAATCCCCTTGAGGTATACATCTGACTTCCCCATCTTCCCGCATTACCCACCAAGTATATCCAGGTCCCTGAGCAAAAGCAATCCCACGAGTGGGTTTGCCTTTTCCTGAAGCACTAATAACCCAGACTGTCTTCCCCAGAAAATTCTTTATGTGCACTACAGGAACTTTGTCCCCCTCTACAGTATGTAAAAGTTCTGACTGGGCTGGGCCAGCCCTGTTGGCAAATCCTCTAGTATTGACCAACCAGGTGACCTCTGGTAAGTGTGTATCCCAATGCTTGAAAGTTCCCCCACCCATTGCTCTCAGTGTAGTTTTTAACAGCCCATTGTACCATTCGATTTTCCCAGAGGCTGGTGCATGGTAGGGGATGTGATATGTCCACTCAATGCCATGCTCTTTGGCCCAAGGGTCTATAATGTTATTCCGGAAATGAGTCCCGTTGTCTGCCTCATTTTTCTCTGGGGTGCCATGTCACCGCAAAATCTGTTTCTCAAGGCCCAGGATAGTGTTCTGGGCAGTGGCATGGGGCACAGCATATGTTTCCAGCCACCCGGTGGTTGCTTCCACCACGGTAAGCGCATTGCACTTGCCTTGGCGGGTTGGTGGGAGTGTGGTATAGTCAATCTGCCAGGCCTCCCCATATTTATACTTCAACCATCGTCCTCCATACCAAAGAGGCTTTAACCGCTTGGCTTGTTTAATTGCAGCACATGTTTCACACTCATGAATAACCTGGGCAATAGTGTCCATTGTTAAGTCCACCCCTCGGTCACGGGCCCATCTATATGTTGCATCTCTGCCCTGATGGCCTGAAGTGTCATGGGCCCACTGGGTCAAAAATAATTCACCTTTATGTTGCCAATCTAAGTCCATCTGAGCCACTTCAATCTTAGCCGCTTTATCCACCTGCTGGTTGTTCTGGTGCTCCTCAGTGGCCCAACTCTTGGGTACATGGGTATCTACACGGCGTATCTTCACCACCAGGTGATATTTTGCCACAGTGCAGCAGCCCAGATGGGTTAACCTCTGCGTTGCCAGTTGCTCTACTTCGATTGCTTCAACCACCCCCACAAGGCATTTGCCACCATCCATGAGTCAGTATAGAGGTAAAGTACTGGCCACTTTTCTCGTTCAGCAATGTCCAGGGCCAGCTGGATGGCTTTCACCTCGGCAAACTGACTCGATTCACCCCCTCCTTCAGCAGTTTCTGCAGCTTGTCGTCCAGGACTCTATACAGCTGCCTTCCTCTCCAATGCTTTCTCATAATACAGCAGGACCCATCAGTAAACAAGGCATACTGCTTTTCACTTTCTGACAATTTATTATATGGTGGGGCCTCTTCAGCACACATCACCTTCCTCCTCTGGTGACATTCCAAAATCTTTGCCCTCTGGCCAGCCCATGATGACTTCTAGAATGCCTGGACGACTGAGATTTCCTATTCGAGTTCGTTGTGCAATTAGTGCAGCCCATTTACTCCATGTACAGTTGCATGATGTGTAGAGGAGACCCTGCCTTTGAGCATCCAGCCCAGCACAGGCAGCCGAGGTGCCAGGAGGAGCTGTGCTTCAGTGCCAATCACTTCTGAAGCAGCTCGAACGCCTTCATAGGCTGCCAGTATCTCTTTCTCAGTTGGGGTGTCGCTGGCCTCAGATCCTTTGTATCCCCGACTCCAAAAACCGAGGGGTCGACCTCGAGTCTCCCCTGGAGTTTTCTGCCAGAGGCTCCAGGTAGGACCATTCTCCCCAGCTGCAGTGTACAGTACATTTTTTACATCTGGCCGGTTCCGGACTGGTCCAAGGGCTACTGCAGGAACGAACTCGCGTTTAATTTGCTCAAAGGCTTGTTGCTGCTCAGGGTCTCATTTAAAATCATTCTTCTTCCGGGTCTCATGATAGAGAGGGCTTACAATCGAACTGTAATTTGGGATGTACATTCTCCAGAACCCCACTGCACCCAAGAAAGCTTGCGTTTCTTTCTTATTAGTTGGTGGAGACATTGCTGTTATCTTGTTGATCACATCTGTGGGGATCTGTCTACGTCCATCTTGCCATTTTATTCCCAAAAATTGAATCTCCTGTGCAGGTCCCTTGACCTTACTCCATTTTATGGCAAAACCGGCTTTCAGCAGGATTTGGATTATTTTCCTCCCTTTCTCAAAGGCTTCTTCTTCTGTATTGCCCCACACAATAACATCAACAATGTATTGCAGGGGTTCTGGAACTTGCCCCTATTCCAGTGCAGTCTGGATCAGTCCATGGCAGATGGTAGGGCTGTGTTTCCACCCCTGGGGCAGTCGGTTCCAAGTGAACTGGACAACCCTCCAAGTAAAAGCAAACTGTGGCCTGCACTCTGCTGCCAAAGGAATTGAGAAAAATGAATTGGCAATATCAGTCATGGCATACCACTTGGCTGCCTTTGACTCTAGTTCATACCCAAGTTCTAGCATGCTCGGTATGGCAGCACTCAAGGGTGGTGTGACTTCATTCAGGCCCTGATAGTCTACTGTTAGTCTCCGCTCTCCATTAAACTTTTGCACTGGCCATATGGGGCTATTAAAGGGTGAGCAGGTCCTGCTGATCACTGCCTGACTCTCCAGTCTACGGATCAGCTGATGGATGGGAATCAGGGAGTCTTGGTTGGTGCGATATTGCTGCCGGTGCACTGTTGTGGTTGTGATTGGCACTTGTTGTTCTTCAACCTTCAGCAACCCCATAACAGAAGGATCCTCTGAGAGACCAGGCAAGGTGGACAGCTGCTCAATTTCCCCAGTCTCCAAAGCAGCAATACCAAAAGCCCATTGGTACCCTTTTGGGTCTTTGAAGTACTCTCTCCTGAGGTAGTCTATGCCAAGGATGCATGGAGCCTCTGGACCAGTCACAATGGGGTGCTTTTGCCATTCCCTCCCAGTCAGGCTGATTTCAGCCTCCAGTACAGTCAACTCTTGGGATCCTCCTGTCACTCCAGAAATATAGATGGGTTCCACCCCTTGACAACTTGATGGCATCAGGGTACACTGTGCGCCAGTATCTACTAGAACCTTATACTTCTGTGGGACTGATGTGCCAGGCCATTTGATCCACACAGTCCAGTAAATCTGATTGTCCCCTACCTCCACCTGGCTGGAGGCAGGGCCCCTCTAATAGTCATCACTCTCAAACAATGTTGTAAACTGTCGAGGGGGGAGGGAGGGCTGGGAGAGTAATAGAATGTCTCCTTCACAGGCTGACCACCCAAGAAGGAGAAAAAAGATGTGTAATTGTTAAGCACTTCTATTATATACCTCCCAAAGTATAAAGGTGGTGACCACACTGGGACCATAAGCCAGGTCAGTTTAATGATCAATGATTCTATTGTATTACAAGTCATTGCCATAAAGTAAAATGAAACAAGAGCCTTAGCCCAAGGCCCACAGCCGATAAGCACTAACACAGCAAATACCGGCTGCAAGTAAGGCTCAACATGCTGAAACTCTCAGATCAAAAGCAGGAACTTTGAGAGGCAATAAATCAGCATTGTGGCAAGTGACTATTAACCCAAAACAATGAATGCTTATCACAAATACGATTTGTCACACACCAGATCTGTTGTTATCTCAACACTTCCTGCCCCACATTGGGTGCCAAAAAGAGCTGTTGTGATTTAAGCTCAGCCGTAAATCATGCAGTCGCTCTTTCACACCCCCCTTTTCTTCCCCACTCCCTCCTCCCCCCAGCTCCTGGCGGGATGGGTAGCAGAATTGAAAGAATGTAACTCCCACGGGTTGAGATAAGAACAGCCCAGCAACTAAGGTATAACATAAATCCTTACTGCTACCACCAATAATAATAATGATAAAGGAAATAACAAGGGAAGATAATACGATACTACCTGCTGAAATGAGCCCGGCTGAGCAGTGAGTGCCCTTCCAGGTAACTCCCAGTTACCTCCCGGGCATGATGTGCTGTGGTATGGAATACCTCTTTGATTAGTTTGGGTCAGGTGTCCTGTCTCTGCTTCCTCCTGGCTTCCCCTCCTCCCTGGCAGAGCATGAGATTCACAAAGTCCTTGGCCAGACCAAACAGTTGAGCAGTAACTAAAAACATTGGTGTTATCAGCACTGTTCCCAGGCTGAAAGTTAAAAACACAGTGCTGCGCCAGCTATCAAGAAAGAGAAAAAAATGACTGCTAGTGCTAAACCCAGGACACTCACACTAGTTTTTATAAGTAGAATTTTTTTTAGAAATTAAACACCACATGACAAAACACTGATAAATAGTTAAACAACAGGAAACTGATAAAAAATACCTTAGAAATAAATATTTACCTGAAAATGTTAAAGCATTTACACATCTGTCATGTTTTAAAAGTGATAAAATAACCTCTTTTGAAGCTTAAACACAGACAGCTAAATCCAAAACCAACTCTGTGCCAGGAGTAATCAGGAAAAGGCATCTGAGGATAATGAAGAACTAAATTGAAGCTAAAGCTGTCAAGTCTAAGTGCTTATAAATTCATATTTCAACATCAGATGTGAAGAACCATGTCTTTACACTGTTTATCAACCAGGATCTTCCATGGAGATACTGAAAGGAAAAGGCCAGACTTTCAAAAATTGCCATATGTAGCAGCATTTCTTGAGATCTCATTGAAATTTGTAGTATAGAGACAATTGTTTTTTTAATGTAAGTGTTTTTCTATTTTAACCTTCACCAAACACTACAGAGTTGTACAGATTAGATTTTTTTTTAGACATAATCATGTCTACTGTGATGATTTAGCAGATGTGTCTCATCTTTTTGTGTACAGAGACTGGTCAGAATCAATGGCATGCAAAGCCCTTGTTTCTGTCTGGTACAAGGAATACATATAAACAGATCAGAATAGACTTACTAAGAGAGGCAATGGACATGTCTGAAAAGCACAACCTAGTGTCATATTTGACATCTGTGAGCAATCCAGTGCTTCAAAGAAGCTTGCTGTATCATGCTGTAGTGATGCTGGCTAGGATTCAAAACGCAGGTCTGGAGAGTGTGGCACTGGGGAAAGACTCATTATGCCTTTCCCCAGCTAGTAAGTTCAGATACAGTTACATTTATATAGATATGCTTCATTTAATTGCAAGTTATCTCTGTCAACATCACAAAGAATTCTTCGTAAGAGGCCATAACTTTTAAAAATCATTTTAATGTATGATGGCTAAATTAATTAGTTTGGTTTTGAAAAAAATATTTGAGATTTCTGCAATGAGGATCTGAACATAATTTGAATATAAAAATTGCATACTTGCAGTAAAATCAGATTTAAATTCTTGTTTGGAAGGAAACTGAGAAAAATGGATTTCTTTTTTTGTGATTCTATTCCTTTAACAAGACCTTCACTTGGATGCCCACCCAGCCTTTCAGTCAATTGCCCTCCTTAACAGGATGGGGCAAGGAATAGGAATAAAAGCTCATGGGTCAAGACAAAAAATTAGTGAGACTGCTTACTATTTACAATCATGGACAAAACAAACTTAACTGCGGGATTTAATTTGTTATCAAGTAAAACAGATTCAGGTAATGAGAAACAAAGACAGAAAATAAATTAGAAAAAACAAACCAAAATACCAAACAAAACATTCCTCTGCCGATCCTGCTTCCCCATATTCAACTTCAATATTTCTCTCCTAACTCCTCTGCATGACCCCCCAGACGGGTGCATAATCAAAAAGAAATTTTCAAATATCCAACATCATCCAGTACTAAAAAGTGGTATGCTGCAGTCGTATGATTCTTAGGGACAGAATAGACTTCAGCTGTTAAAGAAGTGTCAAGACACACAAAAAAGAGAGTCATATCTTAATCTCAGTACTGGTTTTAGTCCCTAAATGGTAATCACTGAAAATTTGTTTATAATTATCTTCCCTTTTCCTAACACAACAAGATGGGACTCTTAACCTAAATACATCAAAGGGCAGGAATGACATTTCTCACTGTGACTCTAACAAGGAATTTGGTGGAAGAAAGAGATAAAAATTTGCATTTCCTTCACAGAGTCCAGTTACTTCAGCATGTAAGTTCTGTAATTAAATCAATGCAGGTGATAAGATGGAAAAGTGAGAAGATTAGATCCAGAAAAACACTAATGTAACTGTTTCCTACATTATAAGGAACTTGCCCTCCTTGAATAAATAACTACTTTATACATGAAAATAAAATGTTATGAGAATTTTGAGCTCTTTATGTGATTAAAAGAAGACGAAGCTGAGTGGTGCTGTTGATTCACTAGATGGAAGGGTTGCCATCGAGTGGGAACTTGACAGGCTTTGGGTCCATGCAAACCTCGTGAAGTTCAACAAAGCCAAGTGTGAGGTCCTGCTCATAGACTGGGGCAACCCCCAACATCATGGGGATTAAAGGATTGAGAGCAGCTCTGCAGAAGAGAAGCTGGAGATAAAAAATTAAATATGAGCCATCAACATGTGCTTGCAGCCCAGAAAGATTCTTCCTCTCTACTCCACTATCATGAGACACCATCTGCAGTACTGCGTTCTGTAAGAGGCGAGGAGAAGCAAGACACGTCAACCCAATATGGGTGATAAGCAAACTTCTACTTTATTTGTGGCGCACTTTGCTTATATCCGCGTGGTGTTTAGCCACGCCTACTAGTCAGAACAGTATTGGTTAGTTCTACACAGCTTCCTTCACGTTCTCCTCCCACGTCTGGTATCTGGTTACCTGTGAGGCCTAACCCTTGCCTAGCTTGCACATGGCCTCTAAGGCTCCATGGCCTTGCTCTTAGAGCCATTCTGCAACAGCGTTCAGCTCTGGGGTTCCAAGTACAAGGAAGATGTGAACCTGTTAAAGCAGGTCCAGAGGAAGGTGTCGTGGTTTAAACCCAGTCAGGTAGCTTGTTCACCCACTCCCAGTGAGTGGTGCCGAGCTGACAACAATCGAGATCCGTGTCCGTCTTCCCCCCCCGCCTCCCCGCACCGGGGCTCTCCCCTTCCCCGCTCCCGGAGGAACGGGGAGGAGGATCGAGAGAGTGCAACTCCTACGGGTTGAGACAAAAACAGTCCAGCAACAAATCACCACCGCTACTATCAGCTAAAACAATGATAAGGGAAAATAACAAGGGAAGAGAATACGATACCACCGGCCAAGAAAACAAGTTCCACCCGGAAGCCCCTGTCCTTCCGGGTAACTCCCAGTTACCCCTCACCCCGGGTATGACGTGCTGTGGTATGGAATACCTCCCCGCCTAGCCCGGGTCAGGCGCCCCGTCTCTGCTTCCTCACAGCCTCCCCTCCTCCCTGGCAGAGCATGAGCCTCACAAAGTCCTTGGCCAAACCAAAATATCCTTGTTATCAGCTCTGTTCCCGAGCTGAAAGTCAAAACACTGCACTGCACCAGTTAACACAAAGGAAAAACATGACTGCTACTGCGGAACCCAGGACAGAAGGCAACAAAAATAATCACGGGTTAGAGCCTCTCTCCTCTGAAGAAAGACTGTGAGAGCTGGGGTGGTTCAGCCTGCAGAAAAGAAGGCTGCAGGGAGACTTCAATTTCAGTAATTAGAGGGGCTTATAGGAAAGATGGAGAGGTGCTTTTTACAACGGCCCCTAGTGATAGAACAAGGGGGAAAGTATTTAAACTGAAAGTGGGTAGATTTAGATTAGATATAAGGAAGAAATTCTTTATTATGAGGTTGGTGAGACACTGGAACAGGTTGCCCAGTGAAACAAGGGGGCACAAAATCACAAAATGGAATATAGAAACCTTTAGAATTAAAGTAATGTTAAGTTTGATGGCTTTGTAACAGTAGCAATGGAAAATTACTGAGGTGCATGATACATAGAGGAAAAAAAATAGAGTACAGCTAGAGAACATACTGAGAATTCTCACAAGATAAATCATTATAGTTGTGACATAGTTTAAGAAAAACAGTCTAGAAGAACAAGACACAGGGATAAGGAGTATCTGGGAACTGCAGGTGTCCAGGATGGGCTACAGTTAAACTAACTGATAAGTAGGAGGGTAGGAGGATTATTATGTCTCTGGCGCTAACGAACCAATTAAACTGGTATGAGCATCTACTGTGCATGCTTCAAAGGCTGCCAGAAGTGATGAAGATTTTTAGAAGAAGTAAACAACACTCAGAGACCACCACCACAATTCTGTACACATGCGGGGAACTTTCTGGAAAATTATGTAATCCATATGTAGCCTCATGAAAATGTATGTATGCCCAGTGGCTATAAAAGGACGGCTTGTGTGGCTATGGAGAGACACACGTTAGGAGGAGCTATCCCCCGTGTCTCCCAACACCGCAATAAAGAATACCTGCTTATCAGCTTGAAAACTTTGTTGGCAAGTTTGTTCCTGGAGTTTTCTCTGAATCACCGGAGAACTGGTAAATACTCCATCCCTGGAAGCATTCAAGGCACTTTTGAGCAGGGTTTTAAGCAACATGATCTAGTGAAAGATGTTCCTGCCCGTGGCAGGGGGATTGCAAATAGATGACCCTTAAAGATCCCTTCCAACCAACCATTCTGTGATACCATGATTCTAAGTAGTTCCCTAACCTGATCCTTTGTCAGGGTAAGTCTTCATTGATCGAGACTTCTCCCTCTGGTGTCTAGGACATGGGACTCCTGGAGACCATTCTTGCTTACTAACATGCAACAGACCAAGGAAAAGAAGGCTTTCAGTACCTAAGTCTTTTCTATGTCCTCAATAACATGTAATTTCTGAGTAAGGAAATGATACAGGTTAAGCAAAAATAAAGAGGAAAATTAAGAGGAAAAAAAATAATGAAAAAGGAAAGTAAAAAGTAATCCCATTACTTCTGGGAATAAGGAGGACACAAATTATAAGACAAAAGTGGTACAGAAAAACAATAAAAGGTGGAGGAAGAGCTGCTATAAATGTAACTTCTGTGTCTCAAAAGAAATAAGTAGGTAAGACACATTTTAATTATTTTACTATCCAAACTCACTGGAACTGTGTTTGGAACCTGTTTTGTCATCTTTAGCAGATATACAGTTTTATTTGTCTATAAGGTTTAAATTACACTCTCCACCGCTACCAATTTGTATATGACAATTTTCAGGGCTGAAATTCATACCAGGATTTATTTAAACAGATTTTATAACTGAAGTTGTGCAGATCAGGTATTTACCTAACATTGCCAGCAATATTTCACATTTTCAGAAAGCAGGAACAACTTATTATGGGTTTCTTTGGCAACTAGATCACCAGGACTGCAGATCATTGACTGTTCTGGTGATGTTTAAACACACCATAGAAGTCCCTTCAGAGTGTGAAAAATATTAGGAAATTACTGAAGATTTGTTAACTCAATCATAATTTCCAAGACTAGAACAAGTTATTTACCTTACAACAACACTGACACAGATTAACCTGTGGGTATCACCGTATCACAATATGCTAGAGATTGGAAGGGACCTCAAAAGATCATCTAGTCCAATCCCCCTGCTGGAGCAGGAACACCTAGATAAGGTTAAACAGGAATGTGTCCAGGCGGGTTTTGAATACCTCCAGAGAAGGAGACTCCATAACCTCCCTGGGCAGCCTGTTCCAGTGTTCTGTCATCCTCACTGAGAAGAAGTTTCTTCTCAAGTTTAAGTGGAACCTCTTGTGTTCCAGTTTGTACCCATTACCCCTTGTCCTATCATTGTTTGCCACTGAGTAGAGCCTGGCTCCATCCTCGTGACACTCCTCCTTTATATATTTGTATACACTAATATGGTCACCCCTCAGTCTCCTCTTCTCTAAACTATAGAGACCCAGCTCCCTCAGTCTTTCCTCATAAGGGAGATGCTCCACTCCCTTAATCATCTTAGTTGCCCTGTGCTGGACTCTCTCCAGCAGCTCCCTGTCCTTCTTGAACTGAGGGTCCCAGAACTGGACACAATATTCCAGATGCGGTCTCACTGGCAGAGTAGAGGGGAAGAAGGACCTCTCTTGACCTACTAACCAACCCCCTTCTAATACACCCCAGGATGCCATTGGCCTTCTTGGCCACAAGGGCACAGTGTTGGCTCATGCTCATCCTGTCGTCCACTAGGACCCCCAGGTCCCTCTCCCCTATACTGCTTTCTAACAGGTCGTTTCCCAACCTATACTGGAACCTGGGGTTGTTCCTGCCCAGATGCAGGACTCTACACTTTCCCTTGTTATATTTCATCAAGTTATTCCCTGCCCAACTCTCCAGCCTGTCCAGGTCTCGCTGGATGGCAGCACAGCCTTCTGGAGTGTCAGCCACTCCTCCCAGTTTAGTGTCATCAGCAAACTTGCTGATAGTACACTCAATTCCCTCATCTAAATCACTGATGAATATATTAAATAATACTGGTCCCAGTACTGACCCTTGAGGCACTCAACTAGATACAGGCCTCCAACTAGACTCCGCCCCATAGATTACAACTCTCTGGCTTCTCTCCTTCAGCCAGTTCACAGTCCACCTCACTACCTGATCATCCAGACCACACTTCCTCAATTTAGCCGTGAGGATGCCGTGGGAGACTGTGTCAAATGCTTTGCTGAAGTCAAGGTAGACCACATCCACCGCTCTGCCATCATCCATCCACCATGTTATTTCCTCATAAAAGGCTATGAGATTGGTCAAGCATGACTTCCCCTCGGTGAAGCCATGTTGACTGCCCCTCATAACCCTCTTATCCTTGATATGCCTTAAGATGGCACCAAGGATAAGGTGTTCCATCACTTTCCCAGGGATGGAGGTGAGGCTGACCGGTCTATAGTTACCCGGGTCCTCCTTCTTGCCCTTTTTGAAGACTGGAGTGACATTTGCTTTTCTCCAGTCCTCAGGCACCCCTCCTGTTTCCCAAGACTTGGTAAAGATGATGGAGAGCGGTCTAGCAATGACTTCCGCCAGTTCTCTCAGCACCCACGGGTGTATCCCATCTGGACCCATGGTTGGTTTAGTTTAATTTTGGTTTTGCATATATAAATAAATGTACATGAATATATGATAAATATTTTTAAATTGTAGCAGAAAGGAAAGTTGAAAGAAAAAAAAATAATTGAAGGTAAATCCAGAAGAAAGTAGGCTAGGAGTTTAATCCCTTGCTCCCTTTTACTTTTGTATAATGAGGCAGTGTGGGATAAGGTATATGAGCACATCTGCTGACAATCTTCACATATTTGGTTCTTTCACTTCTCTGGCAACAGGTCTCCCAGTCTTGCATTCATCTAGACCCGAACCCAAAACATTTCACGAGAAGACAAGAAAATGGCAGCCATGTATAATGATTTGACAGGGATCAACTTAATTTCAAAAAGAAGAGTGTTTATTCAGTTTGCAGTGCTAATAATCCTCTTTCTTTCCATAAAGCATTTGTGCCTTATACTCCTGAGGTAATACTATTGATTTTAATATCATGGAATTAAGAGAGTCAATAGTTAGAGAGCCAAGTAAATTGTTAATGTTCAGTGAACTTTTCCAGTGCTTGGACACATCTCAGCTGTGGAAAGAGCAATCATTTTCCTACTGGCCTGTAAAAGACTGCATAATTTTCCATGAAAAAATAGTAAAAGGTACTTAATGTGATGGTGGCCTAACACTGGAACAGTTTGCCCAGAGAAGCTGTGGGATGTTCATCTGTGGAAATACTCAAAAGCTGACTGCACAGAGCCTTGAGCAATGTGTTTTAACTAGACCTGCTCTGCACCGGAGATTGAACTAGTTGACCTCTTGATAATACTTCTAGGCTGCATGATTCCCTGTTTCTGCAAACCATTTGCATACCTGTGATGTCTTCTTATGACACGGCAAATATGACCTTAAGTTACCCAGCTCTTCCCTGAATAGTTCTGGCATTTGATCTTGCTGTATTATACACCTTCAAAACTTACAGCTGAGTCCTTATTTTGGCCCATTTTAATGTTTTTATTGATGTTTCATTTAGGTTTTTGTTGTTATGTCAAAGACTTCTATTCTGAGTCAAGCTACTGAAAACAAAGGTGTTATGGCTAAAACGTACTTTGAAAGACCTGCCCTTGTAGAGGTCTGCTATTAAAATTAGGCTACCTGAACTGTTTCCATCTCTGAAACATCTAGGGGTGTATATATTTGATGCTTGTAAGTTTTTCTTAGCATCATGTGAACATGTGGCTTGTCTTGATTTGAAATGATTGGTTTTAGCTTTCAGATTACTCAGATAAGTGATATAATCTTCTGAAATGTTTATGATAATTTATTTACCTCTTCTGCCTAAATCCCCAATACTTCTTCATTAAAACCATAATAGATAACTAAAATAAAATTGTGTACTATTTTCAAATTATGGTATTCCTTGTATTTGGGTTGCACAATGTTTATAAACTTAGATGTCATGAAAAATCAAAAAAAAAATCTATTAATTGTCAGGTTATTAGAAACTAGAAACCAAACTAGCTGCAATTTCTTTCCCTGCAGAAAGAGGTTGAGGACTGATTTTATAAGTATCAGTGGCAGTTGAGTGCCTTTCTTCCAATAAATGTTGATAGGAAACTGGCCATGAAGATGTACAAGTTCACACTGAATAAAAAGCAAAAATTGTTCTATCTATTAAAATGACGATGTCCATAATTCTGTTGTATTCAAATAAAAGAGTATAAAAATAAAACATGCCTGTAATGGGGATTTAAAACTTGGATTAAAAAACCTAAAGCATTTAACCATTTAAAAAGCTCTTTTTATCCTTTTCTATTTGAATTCCAATTTAAACTCTCAGCAAGCCTTCCAAAAGTAAATAAACAGCCTATTACAGTTGCTTCTTTTTAATAAAAATTTTGTAAAAAGGCAAATATAATGATATTTTTATTAAATCTTTAGTACTCAACAGGTACAAGGAATACCTACAAATGTAACAAAAAATTAGCGGCAAATTTGCTGTAAAAAGCTTTGCTTATTTGAGTGCTTTAACAATTACTAATTAATGAACTAATTTTCTCTGTAGGAAAAGAACCAGAACCAAAGATTCCAACTGATCTTTCAAATCATGATTAAAGCTGCTGATTTAAATCCATCTACTCTTCATTTGTATCTTTAAAAACCTCTTTCTCAGTGATTTATTTAGATAATAAAGCGAGTGTTTATGGCTCTAAAAGTTACTTGCTCTTCTATGCCAGGTATTTCACAGATTAAGTTCTCTAAGGTATTTCTAAACACAGTATAAGATAACAGAGGAAAATTATAGCAAAAGAAACAGGGGTCTTTTATCAATTGCCTGAACATAAATGAAATGAGCCTAAGGGGTGGGTTTTAGCTCAGCAGTAACTACATTTATCTGCCTATACCTAAGTGTCTTCATGTCAGCCAGGTGTCTGAGTTTAGACTACAGTCAATGGAAATCTAATCAGCATCATCAGTGTTGCCTTGAGAACAATTTAGCTCATCCTAAGTTAGATACCAGGGGTTTGATTCTGTTGCCTAGACATAGGCATCTAATACTTTTTGAGATACTGCAAAATATATTTTGCCTGCCAGCAACCACTGCAGGTCTTCCGTAGGTCCTGTGTGACCTCAGACCACTTTCTAGGTCTCAGAGACCTAACTAACATTAGATGAGCATGGTTTAATGCAGTTGTCTGCATTAAGACTTTTGTATCAGATCATTCAGCTTAAAGAATTAGGTATGGTTTTATAGCAAGCTGACATAGCAAGATTTTGAAGCTATGTTGTAAGCAAATCAGATTTATACAGTGATGATGATTTCTTTAGAGAAACATGAGAAGAGAGACTTTTATTCTATAAAATCCTATTGCTGTTCAAAAATGCTTCAAAAATCTGGAAACGTAATGACCAAAATTCTTGGTTTAATTATTTGCTTTTTTCCAGATATTATTGCACTTTCTCAGAAATTACCTGATCAGGAATTCTCAGTCTCTCATGCTCTACTAGTGAGAAGGGGCATGGAAAACCAGGAGGAAGCAGAGACAGGACACCTGACCCACACGAACCAAAGAGGTATTTCATACCACAGCACGTCATGCCCACTATATAAACTGGGGGCAGTTACCTGGAAGGCCTAGATCTTTGCTTGGTCGGGCTGGGTATAGGTCAGCAGGTGTTCTCTTCCCTCGTTATTTCCCTTATCGTTATTATTATTTGTGGTAGCGGTAGTGGTTTGTGTTATACCTTAGTTATTGGACTGTTCTTATCTCAACCTGTGGGAGTTACATTCTTTCAATTCTCCTCCCCGTCCCCCAAAGAGCAGGGGCAGGAAGAAGGGGAGGAGAGAGGGAGCAGCTACTTGGTTCTGAGTTACCTGCTGGGCTTAAACCATGACATTCACCTGTTATAGTTTATGCATGGCATTCATCTTATCAAGTGAAGACATCTGGCCACTAGATGAATTCTTTTAGCCACAGCATTAGTATGCAAGTTCATGCTGACCTAGAGGCAAGCTGAAGATCACTTCTTAAAGAATTCCTAAAAAAGCAAGTTTTTTCCATTCAGTAGAGATAGTAGGACCTGTTATACTCAGGCCTTCAGCTGACTCCATAGCAAATCACTTGGTAGACTTTATTCAGATTCATAATTTCAGCTATTTGACCAGATAATTAAAATTATGCAGAACTATATTCAATATATATTTCCAACCTACTTATGTCTTGCAATATAAACAACCTATTTATTGTCCATGCAATATATAGATATAATAGTTTTTTTATCAAAAATGCTAAAGACCTATTTTAACATTATCTTTGTTTTGTTAATGCTTCATTTTTTCCTCCATTACTGTAAAACCAGATGCCCATATTCACTGGAGAGACTTACTAGCTATTCTTCAATTTCAGGCAAAATGTACTCATTCATTTGTTCCTGTATCAATATTATTCTTTACCTTACATAGTCTGCACCTTTTGCTGAATTTATAGATCGCAACCTTATTCCTTTTATGCCTTTGTGTCATGAGGCTAACCAAGCCTAGTGCTTCTAGACTCTTCTCATACAATCAACTTTCAATTTCCCTCATTATCACAGTTCTTCTCTCTGTCAGTATGAATTCATATTCTCTCAATAGGAATGACCATATCACATTTCAGAGGCAACCTCACCAGAATTTTGTATAATGGAACTAATATTGTCCCAACTCAACTGACAAATCCCAGGGAAAAAATTGCATTTTTCATATCTATAAGATATTGGTACCTCATAAGACTGAATACAACACAGCTCCTTTGATGTGCCTGAATTTCTGCCCTCAGGTTTTGTCAGTAATTTTTCTTACTGGATTCACAACACAAGATTTTGTACTGTCAAATGGTGTATTATTATGTCTCTTTGGTCTCATAATTCACCCAGTTTCTCTCCTGTGCGTATGAACAGACAATTTTTAAAAAATCAGATTAAAGTTGCTGAAGTTACCAGTCTGTCAGCTACAGCTGATTTATCAGTTGCCAGTTAAGGAAGTGTACACATCTGTACAAGTAAATTTCTGAAGCACAAAGAAGAATATGTTAGCTGAAATTGGCACCGACATTTAAAGTCACCAATTTTATTTTGTAGAACAGAAGGGCAAACATGGTCAGTGGAAGTTGCTTCCTGCTTTGTTTGCATTTTTTTTTTTTCCCCGGCAACTAGTATGATTTTAATTATTTGAACAGATCATGCCTGGAAACAATCTTCATTATTTCTAGGATTGCAATGACTTGTGCTCTTACATTGGCAAAATTCATCAAAAACATATCAAAATTAAAAGATATTCCTGATTTGTATGCAAGATTGTTAATTTAACAGAAGACTATTACCAATCCAACCCTTGAGAAACATTATTTTTCACTTTTAATTCACTTTACGTTCACCTATAATAATTCATATAATAATTCACCTATAATAATTCACCTATTAATTCACTTTTCTTTCATAACATTTGGTATCAATAATTTCTGCTGCCTTTTCTCTCTTCTTTAATCAGAACCTTGATCATTTTGTAGTTTTATCTTAAGTTTTAACTTAAGTTTTATCTTTTCTAATCTGACCTGTGTTTTTCCATACAGTCCTACCAGGCAGATGGACGTTTTGTATTTCATTCCTCCAATAGATCAAGCACATATCATCTATGTGATATACATATATATGTATATGTGTCATCCAGTAATCAGAAACTCCCTTAATATTCTTTGAAAAGATGTTCGTATTTTTCAGTTTCTCTTGTATTGAAATTCAAGTCCTAGACCTCATGTACTGGGATGTTCAGATCCATATGCCTGCAGTAGGACAGCTACTTTTTCTTCGGTATATATAATACATGAAAGGTTTGTCACCCCTATAGCAGGAACTAATAGTCTGTTGATTTGAACTGGATGGCATATAATCATCCCTTTGAAAACTGTCCAAACACATGAATTAAATGTTCCCTTTACAGTTCTTGTCCAATGACAAGATTTTTTATAAGACTCACTGTTAAGAAAATAAGGCTGACTGGCATTAATGAAATTGTTATCCTGAAATTAATTTCTAATAGACCCTGAACTTCATTATTTATTAGAATTCGTTGTTCATTTTTCATTAGAATGACTATAGACAGACATAAACAGCTAAAGTATCAGCATTCCCAAGTAACTTATGGTGCTCAGACAAAATAAGCAACAGTTTCTGCTTACAATTTCAGAGTTTGCTCCAAGTACAACAGAGTTATCACAGAACAGGCAGATTCTATACATAGTTACTTTTCTTTCAGAATTTGAAATGCCTGAGAGCTGCCCTTATCGCTTTCCATTAAGATATTGCTCATAAAATTCCCAATAAGACACATTAAATTAAAGATGTGCAAAAAACCCCTACATAGTCCCTTTAAGCCTAAAATGCGTTTGGTGTTTTAAGATGATTCTTTCAATGGGTACTGTGATAACTATTTCATAGGCCCTTATTAGAGCAAGATAGCTTAAATTGAGCAGTTGCTGGAAAATAAGGGAAAATGCAATGTTTCTAAAAATATCTCCCATTGTTCTAGAAGTGCTCCCTTAGTTCCTAGGTGATCAAGGTCAGGCTGGATGGGGCTTTGAACAACCTGGTCTTGTGGAACGTGTCCCTGCCCATGGCAGGGAGGTTGGAACTAGGTGATCTTCAAGATCCTTTCCAAGCCAAAACATTCCATTCTGTGATTCTAAGACTGATATTAGAATAAATGTTTTGAAAAACATTGACAAGTTTTGGGTGAAAAGACCGGTCTGATTCTGGAAGAAGTAGCTTGACAGGAAAGGGTTGAAAGATTTTGATGAAATCTATGGGAGTTGATGAATAGGTGGCATACTTGATGCACAGCTCTTACATCTGTTTTCAAATACCAAAATATCTTTTATGTTTATGTCTGTTCAAAATACAAATAACTTACACATACACATACTGTTAAGGCAGCATCTTTTGAAAATTAGACATTATATTTCTCTTCATTTCTTGGCAGAAATTAGTCACCTAAAGACCATGAGTCACTAAGCAAAGGCAAAGAATATCTTATTTCTTTTCTTAGAAGATGTCCCAGGGAACTCTATTTTCAGTTTTCATGAACTTAACACAAACTAATAACAAAGATATTTAACTTCAACTTTAGGAGAAAACACCACATTTCCAAATAATTTCTACATATTGTATTTTGTAAATAACCCCTATCATGGATGGTTGAGTCTGAATGAGATTAATCTATTCATTTACAAGTTTATATAGGTTTTGAGCAGAAAGGCCATGACGAAAGATAAGGGAAGGCTTGTGGTTTGTTTGTGTTTTTTTTTTTAGCTTGTTATTTAGCCTATTATTTTTTCCAAAAATATTTTTTTTTTTATTTTTTGAACTTATCTTTCACTGACTGCTGTTTTAGTAGGAATGTCATACAGTATTTTTATAACTAAACTTTTCTATATAGTTATAAATGTTAGAAACATAGTAGATTACTTAGCATTTTGCACTCAACACTTCTTTACAGTTCTTCAGTGCTAGCAGTAAACTATTCTATAAGGTCCACACAGAAAAGTCTGTTAAAGGATGTTTACTCTGAAAAGCCTGATGCTTTCAACATAGACACTAAAACTAAATATAGCATGCTAGAGCAATAGCCCATTAAAAATTGCAGAGTTTGAGAAGATTGCATTTGCAAAGACAGCTTTGCCTTACCACTTTGATTATTTATGGCAATCATTCATAAAACCATGTGCATATTAAATTTGACTGAAATATTTCAAGGACATGTCAGTTTAGTTTCCATTTCAATGAACTGAGCAATAAGGGATAGTCAAAAAAGTTTGTCTGAACATTTTATGAGAAAGGGAAAAAAAATATTTTCTACTAATTTGTTAAATTTGCAGTATCTTGTAATATACAGTGAGTATCCAGAGTAACAACATGATTTGAAGTGTGGCGCCAGAATGTTTTGCATTGTGGCAAGATCTGTGAAAGACCCAACCTGAAAGATTCAGGTTAAAGTATGGGAGAATCCTTTTTGGTTTTTTGACAGTTAGGGCTCTAACTTTTCTCTGTGAATTAAATTCCAAATACATAAAAGTTTATACAAGTATACATATTTTAGCTAATTTTACAATTGTTTCTAGAGACAGGTTTTACCCTCTCACTTTACAGTGAAATTATTGTAGACCAGGGGCATGATATTGAAGAGGTACAATATATAATGACAACAAAATTTGCAAAAATAAGTCTGCTGTTAATGCTTTGGCAAGTCTTATGAGTAACAACATATAAATTGCATTTCTGATGCTTCTCGGTAACCATAAATTCTTATATAAACCATATAACACATGGAAGTATGGAAATATAACTGCACTGACATGCAGAGGCCAGTACAGCTATTATCTGTGCCCATAAATTATTGGCGTTTCATTCTGAAAAACAAGTAGTTAATATATTCCCCTAAGAAGCAATTTTAATTGCATCCTAGCCTATCCAGTCTAGAAATTGCTTTCTATTTTTTTTTTGTTTTTGATATTAAAAAATTATGGAGATTCTTTCATTTTTCACTTCTTGATGAGTAATTGGAAATGTCCTTTGTCTCCAGTCCTGCACCTTACCATCTGATATCTTCTATAAAATCCATCATGTTAAAGTAATTAAAGAATTTGTTTTTATATAACCATATTTAAAGTCTTTTGGTTCAGTCTTAAATGGCAGAAAACAAATTGCATGAATAAAAAAAGGAAAAAAGATCTCAAGCCCATAATTTGTAAGGAACTGGGTTCCACTTTGGTCAGTGGAAAATTCCAGCCTTCACATACCACTCTTCCCATAAACTTACTATCTTCCCCTTTGCAAATCTTGTTTCACCTAACATTAAATCTTATTTTATTCCAGCGCCTTTTGAGTTGTTAGCCATGGAACATGGAAACGCTGAAGAGAGCTTAGGAAGAGTAACAGGAAGCTATTTAAACAAGGAATTATCTAAAACTGTGGGAATAAGACAGACAAGAACAGGAAAGATACAGATAAGTCAAAATGAATTTTCCCCAGTATCTTACACTAAAATCTACCTTTCTTAATGTCTTCATCTAATCAATCTTACCTAAATCATTAGACAGGATTCTTCTGAAAAAAACAGATACTTCATCATTATTCCATAGTACTGTGGAACTGTGACAGATGAAACCAGCTTCTGACAGATAATGCTAAGACATATATATATAAATAAAATGATGACCCAGAAGACACATATTACACAGTGAGGAGGACAATAGCTTTTCATGGCTGCTCATTCACACATAAGAATTCTAGGCCCCATACTCCAGACTAGCCATTTATCTTATGTTTTGACTACCTATCCATTGAAATCTTTCCTCCATCTGTTTAGAATAGTTACTGTGAAGCCAAAACAGTAATCCAATTGAGAGACAGCAGCTGTGAGCGAGCTTTTACAGAAACCCTTTGCGGATTTTTTTTTTTATAATTAAATAAAACCCCAAACAAAATCAAAGAATCTTTAATAGCATGAGTTCATTACAATAGCGTATTTTTTTTTTTAACTTTGTGAAAGAGCTAAATCATGCCTAAAGAAGCTCATTGTTTAAAATGTTCAAAAAATAAGCTTTTGTATAAACAATACTGAACAATTATGTATGAACTATACCAATTATTCTTTTTCTTCAGAGATACTGGGTTTTCAAATTATTATGAAAGGATGTGGTAAAAGCAAAATTTTTTAGGTTTTGTTAAAATTTGTGCTATGTTTAAATATCAAGCATGCATCACAGATTATGTCAACAACGCCACTTCCTTCTGAAATCAAACAAGGCACAGCTGCACATCCCTGTCCAATCTAAAATAAATTCTTCAGAACTTCATTCCCTAACGTTACCTTTACTGCCTACCCTCTCCCTGCTTTTCTACAATGCCCACCTATTTTGTAGGAAAGATCTGCATTCTTCATTGCTTTTGTCATCAGCCCAGAAACCGAATCCTGTAAAATTTGCCTCTATTAGCCTTGTCAAACTGCTCAAAATGATGAGGAAACAATCAAACAAAATGCATAAGCCAACAGGACAGTGTCTTATTCCATTCAGTGGGTATGGAGTAAGATGATCTTCTGCAATACTCTTCACAGTTCTCAGGAGGAATCACAGGCTCTCCAGGAGTTAAAAACTGAAACAACTAATTTTATTGTAAACCTCCCTAAAACAAGAGGAACAAAAGTCTTGGCAGGTTCTTATAAAAGACAAAAAGTAGAAGAAAACAACAAAAGAGGGAAAGTAAATAGAGAAATAGGCTCACCACCCCTTGGATCCAGGAACATCTTCTCGGTCAGCTAGAGTAAATTTTTCTAGCTGCAGTCCTTGTGGTCAGCACATCTGCTACAACTGAAACTGGAAATGTACTCAACACAGTTGAATGACAGCTGCTTTTTTATAGGGTCAGGGTCTCTTGACTCCTCCCACAGGTGAGACTCATTCGCAGGGGATCTGGTGAGCCCCAGACCCAGTTAACGCTGTGCACTGATGGGCGCTGCAGTGCCTGTGCCGCTGTTTCCGGGCAGTTGGTCTTCACAGCGTCAGGGCAGACACAAAGGAAACCATCCCCTGACTTCCTGGAGCACGATCCCTGCTCTGCCCCTGGCCATTTGCTCAAGCTGTAATAAGCTGTCAGTGCCTTCCGTCTTTTGAGTTGCTTTGAGACAAACACAGAAAGGGTCTCTTCACCACCACAGTTATTCTTCAACAGGACTCAGTTCATTATCCACTACTGTACCCTGAGAACCAGGCTTGAAAAGTATCTAGAATATACACTTGTAATCTACTTAACTTTTTTCTTTGGATATCAGGACAATTAAGTTTGTCTGAACAGCCTTCGTTTGCACACATCTTAATTCCTAGGAGCTGAGGGACCACTAGGAGGTCACTGTACAGACCCTGGGCTTTTCTGAACTCAGTAGAGGAATTTGATCTTATCAGAGAAACACTCTAGTATGTCCACACTCAAATATGCTTCATGTAGTTGGCTGAACTACCTGAAGGGTTAGAAGGGTGAGTAGTCTGGTACTCTGCCAAGTAGGTATTCTTGTGTGCATTAAATTTCGTAAACACCAAGGTTGTTCATAGCTTAATCTGGTGTCCTCAACACAGTGTTGCTCCATCCTGTGACTAATTCTGGATCATTCAGGTTTGCAGTCCATTTCCCTCCCTATTATTCACCAATGTACCAGCAAGAAGAAGAAATGGTAAGACTCCATTTAAAAAAAAATATAATTCTATCCTTTTATTGTTACTGTGTGTAAGTAAAATATATCTTCTTGGGCTTGCTTGAGTTTTAAATCACACTTCAAAGAATTTTATTTTGGGGATAAGCAGTACTACTCACGTATATTGTTTTTGTAAATACAATTAAACTGGTATAAGAGAAGACCAAACGATGTAAAGTGATCAATTATGTTATTTTCAACTACTTTATATTAGTTCCTATTCTATTAGTTTATGTACCTCTGATGATACTTTCATATAGATTAATTTAAATGCTTGTTCTATTCAGGAGAGAATCAATAGATTTTGGGGTAAAAAACTGAAATCACACTCAAAATCAAGAGTAGTCTGTGTGGATGTCTGGATGCTACATACTATATTGACATGAGACAGAACATGCAATCTGGCTCAAGGACCATGGAGTTCTCTATGGTGATCATGACAAAGAGAACACCTACACAGCTGTGTAACCTTTCTATACAGATAACAGAAACTTCATTTATATCTTTGCTCAAGGATGACCACCATTTACTGCTAGGAAAAAAATCTTTGGACAGGGATAAATATATCATATATTAAATAACTGATGATGGTATGAATAAATGAAAGAAGCAAAGTTAATTTTATGATATATTCTTACTTGGTCTCAAAAGACTCTCTTAATTGTTTGCAAAATTGTGTACCTTACAATACACGCTACAGAAATACAATAACAAAATGAATCTATCAAAAATACTGATTACATGCCAGGATCTTTGATTATTAGTATTTTTTTTAATCTATGCCACAAATTTTCTTGATTAGAAAGATGCAAGTAAAGAAAAGCCTCATAGAAAATAGCCATCTTTAAACTGAAAGACTCACTGATTCTTAGATTCAAAGTTATTCATATTAAATTAAATATCAGTATAGGCTATAAGAACTCTCAAATTAGAAAGCCTAGTTTTGGAGACTTGAAATCTACCTTAAGAAATCCACAGAATGTCACTCTCCCGTTCACACTTACCTTGTGGACATGTAATCTTAAAAATGTTTACCTCCTGCCCAGCAAATGTCAAAAACTAAACAAGTTGTACCAGAACTTTTGCAGCTAAAGTTCATTTAATTCAGAAAGCATGGAAGATTGATATCTTTGTGAAAGTTCTGTCAAGATAAGAGTTTGAGTAATGCTTTTTTTCTCTTTTGTTTCCAAGTTGTCATTTGTACAAATCTTGAGCATAGTTTGAACAACTGTTTTGTGAACAGTGGGGGAAAAAAACTTTCTACAACAAATAGATAGAGTCCATAAAAAGAACTTCAGAAAGAAATAGTGTGAGGTGTAGACTACATATGTGACTAGAATGAAGCAATTCTGGATCAATTTTTTTTTTTCTCATTTTTGGCAACCCCAGTTCAGAACATTCTGTGGAGTACCTAAATTTACTTATGAACCATCAAAAATTATCCATGCTCAGTAAACTTAAAAAAAAATAAAAAATCATGTAATTATCATAGAATTACAGAATACCAGGTTGGAAGGAACCTCTAGGATCATCTGTACCAAACTTTCTTAGCAAAAACACTCTAGACAAGATGGCTTAGCACCCTGTCCAGCTGAATCTTAGAAGTGTCCATATTGGGGGATTCACCACTTTGCTGGGGAGGATATTCTAATGAGTGATTGTTGTCACTGTGAAAACTTTTCCTTTTGTCTCCAACCAGAATGTTCCCAGGAATTACTTGTACCCATTACCCTTCATCCTTTCCATGTGACTCCTTGTTAAAAGGGAGTCTGCATCTTCTTTGTAGCCACCCTTTAAGTACTGGAACATGGTGGTAAGGTCTCTCCTGAGCCTCCTTTTCTCTAGGCTGAACAAACCCAGCTCTCTCAGCCTTTCCTCATATGGCAGCCTTCCCAGACCTTTGATCGTCTCTGTAGCCCTTCTCTGGACACTTTCCAGCCTGTCCACATCTGTTTTGTAGAGCAGGGACCCAAACTGAAAATAGTATTCCAGTAATGGCCTCACAAGTGCTGAATAGAGTGGGATGATGTCTTCCTTATTTCTTCTGGTGATGTTCTTGTTGATACAACCCAGCATCCTGTTGGTTTTCTTTGCCACAGCAGCACACTGTTCCCTCACACTGAGCTTGTTGTCCACCTGGACCCCCAGGTCCCCTTCCACAGAGCTGCTCCCCAGCCAAGTAGATCCCAGCCTGTGCTGCAGTCTAGGTTTGTGTTTACCCAGGTGCAAGACCTTACACTTGTCCTTGCTGAACTTCATAAGGTTCTTGTTGGGTCATTCTTCCAGCCTGTCCATGTCGTCGTGCAGGGTGGCTCTCCCTTCAGTATAGACCACTTGTGTAGACCAAAACGTGTCAGTGTCTGAAGGAGGAGGCTGTGGTAAAGTGTATCAAAAGCCTTGTAGAGATTCAGATAGGCAATGTCCATCACTTGCCCTACATCAGAAAAGCAGATTATTTTGCTGTAGAAGGCAATCAGCTTTGTCAAGCATAATTTGCCCTTGGTAAACCAGTGCTGGCTTTTCCCAAACACATGATAGTCGCCAGGAGGATTTGCTCCATAACTTTCCCGGGAACTGATGGGTCTATAATTTCCTGGAGTCCCCTTAAGGCCCTTCTTATAGGTGGGGGTGACACTTGCTTTCTTATAGTTTTCTGGGACATCCTCTGATCTCACTACTTCCCAGAGATTATGGAAAGCGGCCTTGTAATAATGTCAGCCAACTCTCTTAACAGTCTTTGGTGGATATTGACAGGAGTCATTGATTTATAGGGGTCAAGCTTCTGCAATATTTCACACACTAATTCTTCTTTCAGACAGTGGGTATGTGTTTGCATCAACCTTAATTTTTGCTTGCAACGCCAGTGCTGGTCGAAACAGGTAAAGAAAGCATCAAGAATCTCTGCCTTTTAAACATTATTGGTGAATAATTCCCCTCTCCTCCTTAACAGCTGGCCAATATTTTCCATCTGTCTCTGCTTGTTTTTCACATACCTGAAGAATCCTTTCTTGTATTTTTGTATATCTGGTCAATCTTAATTCAAGCTGAGCTTTTGCTTTTCTGCAAGTATTGCTTTGTTGGCCTTATTGTCTAGATTTGGAGGCCGACAGTAGATGCTTACTGTAAGATCCCCCTCCAAGATGACCCCTTTGATCTTGACCCAAAAGCATTCAATAGAGCTTCCACAACCGCTGTAATTGACTTCTATACATACAATGATCTCCTTAGCATAGAGCAAGAACAACTCTTCCTCTTTTACCCATCCTGTCTTTATAAAACAGCCTATAGCCATCCATTGTGATCACCCAGTTATGTGAGCTGTCCCATCATGTTTTGGTTATTCCTATGATATCATAACTTTTTGACTGAGCACATAGCTCTAGTTCCTCCTGTTTGTTCCCCAGTCTGTGTGCATTGGTATACATACACTTTAGATGGTTGGTTTTCTATTACAACAAGGTCACCCATCTAGTTGACCAAGGGAAGCAAGTAGATGTGGTGATTTTGGATTTTAGCAAAGTTGTTGATACTGTCTCTCAGAGTAACCTCCTGGACAAAATGTCCAGGACACAGTTACATAAGCCCATGACAAGTTAGGTGAGCAATTGACTGATGGGTTGGGCTCAAAGAATTATAGCAAATGGAGTTACACCAGGCTGGTGGCCAGTCACCAGTGGGGTTCCCCAGGTATCAATTTTAGGGCCTGTGCTCTCCAGTGTTTTTATAAATGGTCTGAACACAGAGGTTAAATGTGCCTTTGAGAGCAATCCTAAATTAGGAGAAGTTTTGGACACTCTGAAGGGTAGAGAGGTCTTACAGAGAGATCTGGATAGACTAGAGAGCTGGGCATTCACTAACCATATGAAAGTTAACAAGAGCGAGTACTGGATTCTCCACCTGGGATGCGGCAGTCCTGGTTGTAAGTGCAAACTGGGGGGTGAGATGTTGATGAGCAGCCTCACAGAAATAGGTCTGGGGGTTTGGGTTGATGGCAGGTTGAATATGAATCAACAATGTGCAGCCAAAAGGGTAAACTGTGGCCTGGAGTGCATCAAGCTCAGCATAACTAACTGGTCAAGGGAGACAATTGTTCCACTCCACACTGCACTAATGCAGCCCTACCTCAAGTACTGTGTGCAGTTTTGGGTACCTCAGTATCAGAAGGGTGTAAAATTATTAGACTGTGTCCAGAGGAGAGTGACTAAAATGGTGAAAGGTCTTAAGGGCAAGATTTATGAGAAGCAGCTGAGATCACTCTGTCTGTGCAGCTTGGAGGAGATAAGGCTGAGGGGAGACCTCATTGCAGTCTACAAATTCCTCAAAGGGGAGAGCAGAGGGGGGATGTTGATCCTGTCTCTGGTGAGCAGAGATAAGATACAAGGGAATGGTATTAAGCTGGGTCAAGGGAAGTTTGGGTTGGACAGTAAGAAAAGGTACTTCACTGGGGAGGATGGCTGGTCACTAGAACAGGCGCCCTGGGGAAGAGGTTAGAGCACCGAGCTTGTCAGAATTCAAGGAGCATCTGGATGGAACTCTGAGTCATATGATTTAGTTTTAAGTTGTTCTGCAAGAAGTAGGGACTCTAGTTGATGTTCCTTATGGTCCCTTCCAACTTTGAGATATTCCATGATTTTATTCTACGAATCTGTACTTCTATATCACAAGTAAGCAGGAGGTATATACAGAAACTAGATACACTTCTGATTGAGGGTTTCACTCCCATTGTTATTGTTTGAGCATGATTCATGACTGAGGTTTGTACGGAAAGCTGCTGTTGACCCTGCTTTCTTGTAAGAAATACATACAAGAGAAGGTGATAGTGATTGCAGCTCTCTCTCCTTCATAGTTTTTCCAAATAATTATTTTGTGATTAAGGCACTCAGCTGATTTGCAGGTAACTTCTATTTTCCTCAGCATGAAAGGAATCAAAATTTATTTGACCTGATCTCATCACCAGTTGTGGGATGGGAAGATTCTGGATTTTGTGAAGCTATTCGAGAAATAAGGACACTTTGAGTCTTTCCATCTGCAAGTTCTTGCATATATATCAAAAAGATTATAATTTATGCTACTTTGCTAAGATTTTTTTTTCTTGTAAGAGAAAAAGTAAGTAAACTGTGCTTGAAAATGTCTGTTTTGCATTGAGAAAGATTTTTCTGATTTATTGTTTCAAAGTATGTAAGAAAAAACCCTATAAATTAAGAGAAAGACTGATATAGCGGTTGCATAAAAGGCATGTAACAGTATACTTGTATGTCACATATAAAAAATGTTTCTTGACTTTATCATGAATAACCAACTTGGAGAGAAAACAAGATTTTAAGAAACACATTTGCCATGTCTGGTTCTTATATTGAATTAGGACAATTATTTAATGTGGAGTAATTTATTTTGATGTGCAGAAACTGAACAGGAAATGAGAAATTAAATTGGTTGCCTAGCTCCATAGCAGCTCAAAGTAATGACTAGGTTTATGCTCACAAGTTCATTCAATTAGAAGATTTCTCTGACTCTGAAAAAATGATTTGAGACTCACCTCAGAAATAATTTGCAAAAGCTATTTATGCCATCTAACAACTGTAAATAGTACCTGACTTTAATAATTATTAGTAGAACTGGACTAAGTGTCTATGCTTTTTACAGTTGGGGTTTCTTGTAATTTGTTCTAAGGTTCTATTTAGATTGTTTTTTTTTTTTTTAGAAGACTATCTTGGATTTCAAGATAACCTTTTTCATTCAAACCAATGGTCCACATGCAAGGGGATGTGTTTATGTGTGTGCATGTTTGTATGTCTGCTGCCCAGCTCTCCAAAATAGGAAGACAGTTGCACACTAAGTCTAAACTAATAAAGCTTTTCCAGGTGTATGGGTTTCAACCCGTGCCGGATGATGTTTATTCCTCAGTGGTGGACTACTGGGATAAAAAGAAATCTGTGAGATGACAGTATGAGGAGTGACATCTGTTGAGTGGGAGAACAGTTGTGTAGTATTGAAGCAGCTGTCCTGGGAAAGGCAAGAAGTGTTCAGATGCATTGAAAAAAGTTCATATCAGTGTCTTAGTGCTTCCCTTGACATCTTTCAAACCTGCAATTGAAACTATGTGAAATTCAGCTGAATGTTCTTTTCATTCTTGACAAAGTATTTGTACGTGTGGACACTGTAGTGAAAATTAAGATTAAAGAGCAGGAGCACAATCACATGAATTAAATATTCCTTAATAAAGCAGTCTTCATGTTTGACTAGGAAACAAGAGTACATAACTATCTCATGGGAAAAACAGGTATTTCTGTGTTAAAAATAAGAACATTTGGATTTACATGCAAAGCAAAACCTAGAAAATAATGTTACAAGTAGTCTCAAACTGAAATGCTCATTTCTATTTTTTTCTAAAAAATTTCAATTTTCTGCATGCCTTCAGAACAGTTAGTTTTCTTTCTCTGCCAGTAGCACCTAAAAGATGTGCAACATTTTATTTAATGATTTTGGAAAAATATTCAATTGCATATTTTGATTATTACGACCATTTACAGGTATTAATAGAAATATCTTGAGTACAGACTAAGAAATACTACGATCTTATTATGTTAATGTATTAGGAATTGTACTTAAATGAAGGAGACACCCTAACAACTGTGACAGAACTGTAAATATAAGCAGTTTTCCTGTTTTCAGTAGAGCATTACCACCTGCCCTCTGAATGCACATAGGCATATTTGATCTAATTCAGAAATTAGCAATTTATGAGAGCAAGTGACGCATTAATGAAATAAAGTGATAAAAAATACATAATGCACTCCCTACTTTCTCATATTTTCTTCAGGACAGCTATTTGGGGGGAAGCAATAGATAGAAGGAACCATTTCTTCTTTGTAACTAAATACATTTAAGTAGCTTCTTGCCTCCTTAACAACTCATACCTGGAGGTATAAGTAGGAGAAGAATTTCTGCCATAAAAATAGATTTGTTATGAAAATAAGGACAACCAACCTAACTGTTATCTTTTCAGAAATCATTAGTATGAAAATCATTTCTACTATTTTTTTGTGTGTGCATGTGCTTATTTATGCATCCACTCAATAGACATGTATTTGCCTACACCCTCATCTTCTATACCTAACTTATTTCACGTTCTGTTATTCTGAGTTGTTTGGCAAAGTCATGGTCTTAAATAATGTGACCAAATGTTCCCAATGAAGCATATAGAACTGAAACATCTTTGAAAATCAGTTGTAGATACATGTGTGTTCTCTTTCAAAGAAAGCATAGTGAAAATACAAAATGTGCTTGAAACTACAGTATAAATTAAGAATTAGGAAGCTCTATTATGAAAAAGGAAATTAAAAGCACCAATAAACATTGTTGCCTATACAAATTGATCTGCAATGGAGCAAGATTTCAGTAAACTCTGGAAGAGCAGATGATACTTTAGGAGGCTTTTGTGGTCAACAGTTTTTGGTAGGACTGCTTTCAGTAATGAAGGAAAGTAACTTCAAGTAATTGTTTTTATTTTTCATTTCCCTTTTCAGGGTAATACTCTGATATATTATATCTTGTTGGGAGAGCCAAACCATGAATAACTAAGTAAGGGCCAATTCTATCAAAGTCAGTCTTGCATCTTGAATTGAAGTCTCTAGAAAAAGTTCTTTTTTGCATCTACATGTTATTTTTGATTCACAGCACATAAATGACTGATTAAGTACATGATAAGTTCCAATTGTTTTAGAGTAAATTAAAGGAAATAAATTATAAATGGTTAAAAAAATATTTCTACATAATAAAAGCACATTTCTCATATGGCTAGAATATAAATCACAAGATTAGTCTCTTTTTCCCAGAAAGGATAGAACAGAGCCAGGCTGTCTTACTCAAGAACTTAAACTTAGTTTCACAGATGTGTCTCTGGAGGACTCAAAAACAGCCACATCACTTCATTTTTACATGAAGAAAGCAGTACCTGATTTAAAACAAACAAACAAACAAAAAAACAAAACCCCCCAAACCAAACCCCACAATAAATCAAAACAAAACAACACAAAAAAACCCATGAACCAAATATCCATTTAAACATTGGAAGTTCAGGAACAATTTAATTGTCTGAATAATTTCAGCTGTTTTTTAACATTTTTATGTGGCTTATTGAATAGAACTCACTGGTTTATGCTGTAAAAAATATATATGTAAAAAAAACATTTGGAACTAAAACAACAAACTTTACTTCTCCTCCATCCCCAAATTTACTTCAGAATTATTTGAGGAATAAAAAAGGGAATTTTACATTCATAATTATGTTTATGCCTGAAAATTCTATAATTTTCTCTGAAATTTACAGTGTTATTTGAAGAGGTTCAGTCACTCTGAATATCAGGCCAGTTAGTAAATGTGATCTACCCTGAGTTTAACAGCCTACAATTGTGACCAGTCCACAGTGTGGTGTCTTGTGCAGAAATGTCCCAACTAGTTATGAAGGAGCTAGTTATGAAATTGGAACTGTATCAGCTCTGGGTTAACACTGCCCTGTTGACCTGACTTTACTGTTTACATGCCATGAGTTAGTATCTTTAAATAGTTCTGTGCTAACTCATGCAAAACTATCAGCAAATTTGAGCTCTTGAGGTATCTCTTTTCAGTACTCCATTTTGTGGTAGAAAAATATACAAAACATAGGCATCTATAAGTAACAATATTTATAAAAACTTTTGCACTAATTTGTTTCAAATTTTTTTTCATATTAAATTGAATACATTTATTGTTAGATGTGCCACAGGTATATATCTTCATTGGCCTAAGCACCACATAAGTGAAAATCAGGGACAGAATTTCAGGTCCTGTTTTAAGATTGTTAAACAATTTAAGATTGTTTTTGGTCTAAATACCAAATTGAAGGCACCTAACAGGAATTACTACATTAATAATATCCAGGACCTCATCTATAGCTAGTGGAAAGAGCTAGCCACTTACATGAAATTCAATAGGCCTTACAGTGGTCCCAGTCAAAATACAGGAAAACTAGATCATATAAGTACCTTTACTTTATTGTCAGCATAAAGATGATGACAATCCATGGATCAGTCTTAAAATATTAACGAGGAATAAGACAAGTAAGACTGAATTGTAAATGAGACAACAAAACTTTTTTTCTTTTTTTTTCCACAGAAATGATGTAATTCTAGCCCAGCAAGCTATATTTTGGTTTACTTTCCAAGGGTTTTCATAAATTTTAAATTGATAGTTTTCAATTTAAAGTGCTATTAATTTATATTTGTCTGTAAAAATGCGTTTTGTCTGCCACAAGGAAATTCTGCATAAGAAGATGAGTCTTGATGCATCTGCATGTACAAACAACTCACCTGTAAACTATTTCTCAGTTATGAAACTTGGTGAGTAATTGATCCCTTGGGGAAAATCTCAAATAATCATTCTTCCAACTGAAAAAAATCCTAGTTGAATTTTTTTCATAAATAGGATAGAATAATATATATATAGATATGCTTTGTAATATATGAATGTATTCATTCAATGACAGAGTTGCTCTGCACTGTTAGTATTTTGCACTATCTGTTTCTTCAGACATGTTTATTTGTATTTTTTTGTATTTTGACAGAAATAAATTTTGTCTTAGGCTATTGTAGAGGAATTTATTCATTTTAGAATTATAGGGCTAGAACAGAAAGTAAAATCTGGCTCATTTTTTTGTTCAAATCAAAATTTGCTGACCTGATAGTTGAACAAAATCCTGAACAAGAGAGCCAGCACTAATCCATATGTGCCACTATTAACAGAAAAGTGATAGCAGACAGTTTTTATCCCAACATGGTTCAAGAATTTTGCTTGTTCATAACATATATAATAACATGTTACCAAATATTCTTTGATATTGGAGACAATCCAAGTCCTGGCATATATAACCACTATTAAGAATGATCTACTATTCTGTGGTTTAGTTTTCAGTACTCTTGAGAGGAGGCAAATAAAATTAACAAAGTACAACACAGCTCTTGTTAATGAATTTATTTCAGAAGCATGTTAGAGAGAAAACAGTCCAAACTGGGTGTCATGAAGCATATTTGAAAGTTTTTAATAATGATTTGTGATAATGTCCTGAGTTCAGCAGTAGCAGTCATTTTTCTCCTCCTTGGTAGCTGGTGCAGTGCAGCGTTTTGACTTCCAGCCTGGGAACAGAGCTGATGGCGATGTTTTGGTTTGGCCAAGGACTTTGTGAGCCTCATGCTCTGCCAGGGAGGAGGGGAAGCTGGGAGGAAGCAGAGACAGGACACCTGACCCAAACTGACCAAGGAGGTATTCCCATACCACATCACGTCATGCCCAGGATGTAACGGAGAGTTACCCGGAAGGACTGGGAGACTGCAGGGTTGGAGGAGGTATCGGTCAGTGCTTGGTCGGGCTGGGGGAGGGGGTGAGTTATCGGTCGGCTGGTGCTGAGGTGTTGTATTCTCTTCCCTTGTTATTTCCTTTATCATTGTTATTATTGGTGGTAGCAGCAGTGATTTGTGTTATACCTTAGTTACTAAACTGTTCTTATCTCAACCCGTGGGAGTTGCATTCTTTTTGATTCTCCTCTCCGTCCCTCCGGGAGTAGGGGGAGGGAAAGAAGGAGGAGAGTGAGTGAACGAGTTACCTGACTGGGTTTAAACCACGACAGATAATAAGCATACATGTCAGCTTCCATTTTGTTTTTTTTTTCTTCTTAACAGGGTATGTTAAAAACTCTCCAGAGCCAGGTGTTTCAGAGCAAATGATTAGAAACAAACAGGTAATTGAGGTTTCCACATGTGAAGAAGAATTTGCTTACAAAAACATTTTCCCCATTAACTTTTTTTTTTTTTTAAAGCATGGTAGGTAATTATTACTTTACATATGACTCAATTCTGAAGTGATTAATGAGTTTTCCATTTTTTTTCTCTATTGTAACTAGCATGTTAATCTCTAGGATAAGTGTTACCTTTCCAGACAGTACAGTAGATGTCTATTAGCTGTCCGTTAAAAAACAAGTCATCAAGTCCTAAGGCCTTAGTATTTAGGCTCTCTGGGTGGTAGGAGAGATTCTTCCAAATGCAATTTTTCCTCTGACTTAAATAGGCCTCTAATAGAAAAAGAAGGATCTCAAATTTTTTAATCTTTCCCTTTCTGAATAAAAAAAGATTTCCAAAATTTCTAGCTTTACAAAGAACTTTGCATTCTCAGTTTAAGTACATTCCTCTGGAAGTTCTTATCAGTCTTTGACTAGAAAGAGTCTAATATTTCATTTTTGTGAAACAAGTTTCTTCGTGAACATGCAGAATAATTATTACATAATTCAAGTAGCTGCCTCTTTGCAATTTTGTATTAGCCAGTGGCTACTGGCTGTAGGACTAGGATGTTTTTTTTATTTTTGTTTCCTTGGCCTGTCCTTGAAATGTAAATGAAAATTTTAATTATAATAATGTGTAATAGGTGTTTTTTTCAGTTTGGGCATTTCTGGTATGGGTTTTTTTTGGGGGGGAGGTGAGGGTGGAAACAAATTTAGTTGTAATAAGCACATGGACTACTGCTTACAGAATTACTTGGAGATCCTGGAGGCACATGCCCCTGTGTTTCTGCACAGAAACCTCTTGACCCCACAAGAAGTTGAAAAAAACATTGAGACTTCTACATATTGAAGCACTGTTCCTAGATTTTGAGTTTCTTCAAAATAAATTAATATCTCTTCATTAAAAATATTTTCGTTTACTGCATATACTGGTATGTAAAATATACTTACTTATATGTTGGGTATGTTAACAAAATGTCTATCCATATTTTCCTTACTAAGCTTACTTGACTTACTAGACAAAGCATATTACACTTGTCTTACTGGATAAATGTTAGAAAAACAACAACAAAAGAATCTCTGCTCTTTGCTTAAAGACTTCCAGGTGAAGCTGCAAATCATATAAAGATACACTTTTAATATATATTGTCAAGAGCCTTGTGAGAACAGGCACATGACTTTTTTTTTGTCTAAATTCTGCTTCTGGTTATAAATTACCTACGAATAAAAAGAAATACCTTTTTTTATGAAATACAAAATGTTGATGACCTTGGTGAATAATTTCTGTGCCATACAGAGTCTAATAATATATCCCAGTCATGGCTACTCATACTGTAAATATGTAATATATTATGTGGTCTTCCTAGAAACAGAATGGAAGTGCTTCTGCTGTGACATGAAACTTACAGTCTAGGTTTCCACTACTTCATGTTATTCCACTGCATTTGGGATTTGGTCATCATAAAACTGAAACAGATATAGAAATAATGTTTTTGTCTATTTTCAGGTCTGACATAGACAAAGGTTCAATTTCTTCTTTGATGCAATAGAGGAAATTGGAAAACACACACTTCCATTTCTGTGACATCTCCCCTAGCATAGTTAAGCCGGCCAAAAAAATCACCTTGTCACAGGATTTAGTAAGAAGAGTCATGAAAAGCAGTTAGGCACATGTTGTGGAAAAAGACTAGTTAATGTACTAGTTATTACATATTTCTCACTAGGTGGGAAATATTTCATAGGGGTTTTTTTGTTTCTGATATGTAATCACACCTTGTGGAATGTTTCTTGCATTCTTTTGCTTTACTCAGCTGTAGCTTATAGCGTAGTTCATTCAGAGATACTATGTAGAATGGAGATTGATCATGTTATTGACTTCTGCCACATTTTTCACAATAGTTTTCAAATCTATGAAGCAAGAAACATGAAGACTGTGTCAGTATGGAAGTGGACACTGGCATAGTTTAGAAGTATTCAGATTTCACAGTAGCTAAATATGCGTTGTATGGAACTTGGTTCATCAAATATGGGCTTCTAAGGTCGTTTGAGATGCATTCTGTTGTATGATAAATATGCATGAAGCTAAAAGTTATGATGAAGATGCATGGTAGACCTCTATCCTCTCTGAGAAGCAGCTGGAAGTCAAGATGGTTGGCTTTGTGCATCTTAAATGGTTCCTGATCCCTATGCTGAGGCTACTGAATTGCACCTCTAGAAGCTCCATTGACTATACTCTTTAAATCACTCTTCATTTAAAAAAAAATAAAATAAACGTTTAATCACGTAGACTGCATGTAGTCACCTAACTTCCAATATTTTCTCTTGAATTGAATCTCACCCCCACAATGTAATTAAGTTACTTGAGCATAAAGAACTATATGAGATGCCGCAAGGAGATGTCTCAGAACCAAGGCAAGTAAGGCATGAGACATTTAAACTCAGGCACAGATAGGCAAAGACCTTTATTTTTCTGAAATTATTCTAGTAGATGGTCAGTTCTAATACTAACACATAGCAAGTACCTGATATAGAAGTGCCCCGGAGGCCAGGAACCAAGCTGATTGTTTCAGACATTGTCTGCCCTGGCTGCGGAACTGATGATAGTAATGATATGTCTACTTGATCCAGAGGGTTGGCTTTACTGTCTTTAAAATTCTTTTTTGTGTACCACTTCCTCTTTATCTTCATTAATCAGAAAGAAAGAAAAAAGTGACTTGTTCAGACTAGTCATCTGCAGTATAAATATCTGCATCTAGTCAACATTTTTTCATCTTTGAATTCCCTTTATAGTCTATAGTATCTTCAAGGAATTGTTTGTTTCTTCCTAAAATAGATAACTAATATAGGGAACATGAATTGTTCAAGGGAATTCTTTATGTCTCTGTTAATGATAAAGACCATCCAGAAAAATAGCTCAAATGAAGATTATTTCTATAACATAGAATTGTAAAGCTGGTTGAGATGTACACCCTTCTTGATCTTATATTTAATATAATCAATTTGTCATAGTACAAGAAATGTGTGGTTTCAAATTTTGACCTTGCCATTTTGAAATCACTGTATAGGCAGGTTTTTATGGTGAAGAAAGTTATACAAAATAAAAGGACCTGAAGATTCTGAAAAACAAGTACTGTTTGATCTACTCAGTAGAATTTAAAAACTGAAGCTTTTTCTTATGTTTTCAAAAAATTCTTTTTAAAAAAGGATTACTAAATGCTTAAGACTGGTGAAAGACATTTGTAAGTTTCATCTGCAGCCAATGATGACAGTAAAAGTGATATTCACAAAATCAAAGAAGAAATAGTCTGTATAGTTGGATATTTTCCATACATAGGCTAAGATTTTTCTCTGTGTAGTTAATAATTTACAACATAGTTTGAATGATTTAACCTAAAGATGACAGATTTTCAGGGGAAGATCTGTGAATACATATATACGTAAATGCAAAAAGACAAGGATAAGAAGTTATTTATAGCCTTTTAAATTTTACACAACATAAGGCTTCTAAAACCATTTAAAAATGTTCCTGGGTACCAACATGTGGATAGTGCAAATTGTCATGGCTCTGTAGACATCAATGCCAGTTTATAGAGATATAAAATTAAAAATCTTTTATAAGGGAACAGTAAATATAAAATACATTTAGTTTCACTCGGAGAAGTATTTAAAGGAAGAATTTCTAGTAGGCTGATTGATGGATGAAGATCAAACTTCAAAAAAGTGGAGGAATAGAGGGCAGGATGGAAAAACCTAGGGAGAACCACAGAACCATAGAATGGTTTGGGTTGGAAAGAAATTAAAGATCATCTAATTCCAAACCCCCTGCCATGGGAAGGGGCACCTTCCACTACACCAGGTTGCTCAAAATCCCAACCAACCTGGCCTTGAACACTTCCAGGGATGAGGCACACACAGCTTCTTTGGACAACCTGTTTCAGTGTCTCACCACCCTCACAGTGAAGAATTTTTTCCTGATACCTAATCTAATTCTGCCCTCTTTCAGTTTAAAGCCATTCCCCCTTGTCCTATCACTACATGACCTTGTAAAAAGTCCCTCTCCAGATTTCTTGGTAAGGGAGATTCTCACACTTCCTCTCAGCATGTGACACAGCTGGGGTCCATCTCAAGTGCCAGTAAATGAGTGCATGCAACCTGAGAAACACAATGGGAGTTCTGGGTGGATATAGGCTTTTGGAAAGAACTGGCAATGAAAAAAGAAGTAGGAAGATGATGCTTTATGCAAACGAGCAGCACAAATATATAGCTTTTCTACTGAATTGGTGATGGCTGTTTGAGAATTTATGGGCCAGGATCAGAAGGGAAGACAGCAAAGATAATATGGTGCACATCTGCTACAAACACCCAAATTGAGAAGGAAAAGAGGCAAAACCTTTTTTAAATAATAACAAGAAGATATATAGTCATAAACTCTGGCTCTTAAAATATCTGGATTTTATAAGACCTGCTTCTGATAGGTTACTCTCCTGGTTTGTGCTGGGACAGAGTTATTTTTCTTCCTAGTAGCTAGTAAAGTGCCATGTTTTGCCTTTAGTTTGAGAATAACCATCCTGTTATCTACTAGAATGGCAACATGGCATAACATGAGCAATTCAAGAGTTTTCTCAATTGCACTGGGGACAATTTTTTGATTGAGTAGCTGGGTAGTCAATGAGGGATATGCTTTTTTGGGCCAATGAATTAAAGACCTTCTTACTGGCAAAAAAAAGAACACACTGTACCTACAGATCTAGTAATTTGTTGTTGAACTACTTAATGTTTTAACTGTCTAATAAAAATACAACAGAAGTTATTATCAGTCCAGTTAAAATGATACTAGCCTTAGTTCAAATTGTGTAGTTATTTCAGGAGAAAAAAAAACATCAACAGCAAAGTCAAAATTGTTCCCCACAAACTTTTTAATATCTACCCCTCTTCTGCTATAAGGGTACTATATGTTCAGAGCACCTGTGTAACCTGTGTTTGATAGTACCAGTCTCCCAGAAATGATGGAGAGAGTTTGGACCTCAGGAGTTATGGGGTTTATCTTCCCAAGTAACTCTAAGTTATGTGTGATGAAACCCTGCTCTCCTGGAAATGGCTGAACACCTGCCTGCCAATGGGAAGTAGTGAAAGAATTTCTTATTTTGTTTAAGTGTGCAACCTTTGGTTTACCTATTAAATTGTCTTTATTTCAACCTCTGGGTTTTTGCACTTTCGCCCTTCTTTCCCTCATCCCACTGTGTGGGAATGAATGAACAGCTGTGTGGGGCTTAGTTGCCTACTGAGACTAACCACAACAGCAGACAGCCTTTTGAGGCTGCTCTCAACATGGAAAAATGGAAATTTTGTATCTATTTTCAAGAAAAGAAAAGGGAGGAAGATCTGGAAAGTGAAATTATAATCATCTTCACCTTATTACCCTAGAAGATTTTGAGGCAAATCCTGCTGTAAGTCATTTACACCTACATAAAGAATGAGATTTGGAACAGCCAAATATTTACCAAAGCTGTTTTAGCAGCCTGATGGCCTTCACTGGTGAGATGTCTGGCTGTGTGGGTGAGGGGAGAGCCATGTATGTAAATTACTTTGATTTTAGCAATATTCTTACAGCCAGCCATAACACATTTGCAGGCAGAATCTCCTGAAATTTAAGAAAACTTGAAAAATTTTGTACTTGGGATGGAATAATCCCATGATTCGGTATAGTCTCTGCATTGCCAATTGGGTAGAGAGCAGGTTTCCAGAATACGACCCCAGATCCTGGTGGGCAAGAAGTTAAATACAAGCTACAAAGTAATCCCCGTGGCAAAGAAGGCCAACAATATGCTCTTCTGCATTAGCAAGCATGTAGGCAGACCATCAGAAAAATGCGGTTCCTTTCTGCTGGGTATTGTGAAATTGCATCTGGAGTACTATGTCCAGTTTTGGACTGCCTTTTACAAGGAAGTTGCTGGCAAACTGAAACAATTTTGTCTAAATCACTAAAATTATTTGACAACAGAAACACGGTGTACAATAAGCTGTTTTGCTCAGATCTTTTCTTTGCACATGCACAGTGGAAGCTCAAGAGGTAATGTACACACTTTGCATTATGAAAAATATCTAATTAAAAAACACTCCTCACAGTGAGTGTAACCAAGCATTAGCACAAGCTGCTTGGAGAGATTGCGTAACCTGCATCCTTGGAGATATTCAGAACGTGATGGGACAAGCCTTTACTGAGCAGATCTAACTCACTCTTAAGCTAATTGCAGTTTTAAAGTTGGCCCAGGTTTGAGCAGATGTTTGCCTCTTATACCCTCCAGAGATACTACCTAAGTTTATCTGAGTTTATAATTTTGAGATGTCCAAGTCTTCTGAATGAATTATAAGTGAAAATGTATGTGTGTGTTAGTATACTGCAGGTTTCCCTATAACAATAAAATTATAATTTTAAAAGTATTAGAAGTGAGCTTAAGATGATGTAGAAAAGGAGACAAAGAGTTAAGGAACCAAAACAAAACCTGATAGACATTGACTAGAAAATTAGGAGTATGCTTCAACAGTTCTGATAAATTTGCTGGTTCAGAATTCATTTCTGTGCCCTTTAACTTTAGAGTAAAAAGCAGATTTACTGACCAGCATAATATGTCACAACAAGGATTTACAGAAATAGGAACTGTAAGGCAGAATGCAATGGCAATGTGACATGTGTTGGCTATTGTCGTTTTTAAGACCTAATGAGAGAGAAGGAGGGAACTGTTAAACATACTGTCTTCTGCATAATTAATTCAACTTTTCTCATGGATTTTTAAACTGAAGAAGTAAGAAAGTATTTTTTTTTCTTTTTTCTATGTGTCCTGCAAGTTTGTTGATTAACATTGGACAGCTGCATCTATTATCAATGTTTTGGGAAGACCCAAGCAAATATATCTTGAAGCAATAGCTAACATGAAAAATGCTAACGACAAAAATTAATTGAAGATGAAATTCAGAAATAATATGTGATTGTATATGGTGTCTATTTTTTTCTTAATATTTCATATGAATATTACAATCACAACTATAATCTTTAAATAACATTTGCATTCCCTCAGGATCCCAAACTTTGCCTGTCTAATATAGGCAAAAAATAGTAATTAAAAAAAATGCTTTCCTGTTCCTCACAGCTGATGTTTATATGAAACTGAAAAAGATTAATGAGCCAATGTGCTTTTATCCAAGAAGCATAATTAGTCTGCTTCACTGCCATGAATAATTAAGAGGGACATTTTAAAAGAAAACAATATGTTAAAGGCTAATTAAAGTTTTGGAACTTATATGACAAGCCATGTTTTATGTGTTACCGTAAGCATTTTAGGAGCCTGGGTCACAGCTTTCTGAAGGCCTGGTTCTTTGTGATTGATACAATCTACAGTGCTGGGGGGGGGGGAGGGGGGGTTAAGCAATATTTCTAACCAGTTTTAAATGATCTGTGCTTCTAAGTAAAAATGAAAAGTAATTTCTATTTCTAAGATTTTTATGCCACATTTGTGAATAATACGATAATTTCTTGTGAGATATAAAAATATGGAACCAATTTGTATTTTAAGCAAACAGGAATAAGAAGACCTAATTTGCAAAGAATATTGCCAATAACATATTGGCAATTATTTGAATCTTTTTCATATTGCAGATAACAAAAATTAAAAGAATTTATTCATATGTAAATTATTCAAGTTTATTCAGTACAATTTTTATCATTTATACATGAATGATGATGTACACAAAAATCTGTGCAAATATTACCATTCTTCTTCTATTTCCTTTACAGCAAACAAGTAGAGCTATTTCCTCAACTATTTACAGTAGAAATACTGTTATATTTTCCTCCTGGGTCAGTTTTAACAGGGTTAACTGTGAAAATATATCAGTATTATGCAACTGCAGAGAGGTGGCAGCAAGAAGACAAGCTCAGGAGTGTTGCATCCCAACAAGAAGGAAATGGGGCAAGAAGGCCAGGAGGCCTCCATGGATGGATAAGGAGCTGCTCGAAAAACTTAGAATGGAAAAACAAAGCCTATAGAAGTTTGTTCACTGTAAGAAAGAGGAGTCTGAAGGGAGACTGCTGTCTGCAAATTGATAGAATCATAGACTAGTTAGGATTGGAAAGGACCTTAAGATCATCAAGTTCCAACCCCTCTGCCATGGGCACTAAACCATATCACCCAAGGCCTCGTCCAACCTGGTCTTGAGCACTGCCAGGGATGGAGCATTCACAACTTCCCTGGGCAATCCATTCCAGTGCCTCACCACCCTAACAGGAAAGAATTTCCTCCTTATATCCAATCTAAACTTCCCCTGTTGAAGTTTTAACCTGTTCCCCCTTGTCCTATCACTTCAGTCCCTAATGAAGAGTCCCTCCCCAGCATCCCTATAGGCCCCCTTCAGATACTGGAAGGCTGCTATGAGGTCTCCACACAGCCTTCTCCAGGCTGAACAGCCCCAACTTTCTCAGCCTGTCTTCATATGGGAGGTGCTCCAGTCCCCTGATCATCCTCCTGGCCCTCCACTGGACTTGTTCCAACAGTTCCATGTCCTTTTTATATTGTGGACACCAGAACTGCACACAATACTCCAGGTGAGGTCTCACAAGAGCAGAGCAAACGGTCAGGATCACCTACTTTGACCTGCTGGTCATGCTCCTTTGGATGCAGCCCAGGATACAGTTGGCTTTCTGGGCTGCAAGCGCACACTGAAGCCAGCTTATGTTCATTTTCTCATCGACCAACACCCCCAAGTCTTTCTCTGCAGGGCTGCTCTGAATCTCTTTTTTGCCCAACCTGTAACTGTGCCTGGGATTGCTCCGACCCCGGTGTAGGACCTTGCACTTGGCATGGTTAAACTTCATGAGGTTGGCATCAGCCCACCTCACAAGCGTGTCAAGGTCCCTGGGGATGGTATTCCTTCCCTCCAGCGTATCAACCAAACCACACAGCTTGGTGTCATCGGCAAACTTGCTGACGGCGCACTCAATCCCACTGTCCATGTCAGTGACGAAGATGTTAAACAAAACTGCTCCCAACACTGATTCCTGAGAGACACCACTCGTTACTGGTCTCCAGCTGGACATTGAGCCATTGACGACAACTCTTTGCGTGTGGCCATCCAGCCAGTTCTTTATCCACCGAGTGGTCCATCCATCAAATTGATGCCTCTCCAATTTAGAGACAAGGATGTCGTGTGGGACAGTGTCGAACGCTTTGCACAAGTCCAGGTAGATGACATCAGCTGCTCTACCCCTGTCCATCAGTTCTGTAGCCCCATCATAGAAGGCCACCAAATTGGTCAGGCAGGATTTTCCCTTAGTGAAGCCATGCTGGCTGTCAGCAAGCACCTTGTTGATTTTCATGTGCCTTAGCATTCCTCAAAAGGCGTAGTGGACAGGGAGTTGTGGATCTCTTTCGTCTGGTGTCCAGTGATAGGATACAAGGGAATTGCTTAGACCTATGTCAGGGAAAGTTCAGATTGGATATTAGGAAAAAGTTCTCCACTGAGGAGTTGGTTAAGCACTGGAACAATATCTTCAAGGAAGTGGTCATGGCCTCAAGCTTGTTGGTGTTCAAGAAGTGTTTGGGCAATGCTCTTAGATATATGTTTTAACTGTTAGATTGTTCTGCCTGGAATCAGGAGTTGGACTCGGTGGTCCTTGTGGGTTCCTTCCAGTTCAGTACATTCTAGGATTCTATGAATTATGTGACACATTGATAAAAGCATTAATAGTGCTTAATAGGATCCTATTATGCCATGAAATACTGTCAAATTATACAATCAAAAGAAGAAAACATTTTATTTTTGTAGAATAAAATTGCAACTTGAAAAATTGCTGATATTTTACAAAAAAAAATCTGTTTCATGGGAAATTATCAGAAAAAAAATGAGTATTTGATTTGGAGCAAGAATAAATTTTGAAATGCCAGTTTTCAGTTAAATAAGAACTAGCATCTTGCACAGCCCCAGTGACATCTGTGTGTGAGATAAAGGATGTGTAGATGTTTACAAATGTGATTTTTGGCAGTAGAGCAAATAGCATTTGAGACTATTCCAGTCTTTAAAGACTTATTCATGACTACTGGCTACTAGAACATTTCTTAAGATTTTTCAGGGCTCAGTGTCTTACATAAAACTGAGAATTTAGATTAAAGAAAATCCTTTATACCTATTCAAACAATCACCATAGTAAATATAGAGGATCTATCCAATGAATGTTGGAGAGAAAGTTAATCTTACTATCATTAATGAAAAAGGAAGATCCAAGAGAAAGGCAGGAACAAGTGAAGAAAACACTGGTGTGAGACAACTGAACTATTCTGAAGAATTTTCTCAATTTAAATGTTTCAGAAACCAACAGCTTTCACAGCTGTAGGAGATAAAGGTAAGGTAAAGTAAAACCGTATTCACTTCCACATAAGCTCCCAGCATTTTAGGCCTTGTGTAAACAGAGAGTGAATTCTTCTAAGAGGATGACCTACAGAAGCCCAACAGTGCTACAGTGGTGAATGTATTTGTACTGATTGAAAACCTAAACTATGTCAAAATTCTAATGAGACCAGATGTTTTATTTCAAGGTAGAATAATTCATAGAAAAATATCTCAAAGTTGTGCTGCTAAGGAACTAAAAATCATCCAATACAGGTTTTATCAGCCTCCACTAAAACTTAAAATTTAAAAAAAAAAAAAAAGGAAAAAAAAAAGGAAAGTAAATGAAAACAAAAAAACTCCTCTGACCCCATATGATGGAGTCATAGTAGCTGCTCTGGTCAACTTGAATTCAGACCATTTAATGCACAGATATAACTTCATCAGTGTCTTGGACTGTTCTCTTCTTACACCTCTTTCATTAAACAGATGTCTGCTCTCATGTTTTCATCTCTCCCTCATGTTATTATGCAAGCATACAGTTATACAAATAAATTATTTGGTAAAATAAATCAGATTTATTACTATGCCCTTCAGTTCCTTTCCTACTGGTACAGAATGCTCTTTTTGTAGTGTGACTGTGCTGTCATTTACCTCCATAACCAGCTGGAGCAGAAAGCTCTATCACTCTAGTGAACTAGTAAAGACTAGGCGTCCCACAGAAAGTCTGATTTTTGCTTCATTGCAAAAATGAATTATATTTATAAAATATGCTTTAGAAAGGGTATTTTTAAATGACCCCTCTAGCTGAAATCCTTTTTCAAAGGCTTTCACCAGTTTTTCCATTATACAAAGACAGGTTCCAGAGCTGCCTAAGTTCCTCATCCCTTAACTGGTCTTGCATTAAGACAGAAGGACAGCACAGTAATGTGTTTTGAATACATCTAGGAAACCACCTTGCCTTCCATTTCCATATAGTTTTCTAAAGGTTTGCCTTGCAGAATATTTCTTTTCCCCTATTTTCCTGCTTCTGTTTTCTGTCTTTCACCTACTTATCCTCTTTGTTATTTTCTTTTTTATCCTTTTGTGTTCTTGAACTGTTTACTCGAGACAGGGGCTAATGGTTTGAATTTCAAGTATGCAGTCTTCTACTAAGCAATAATGTTTAAAGTTCAGGATCCCATAAAAATTTGTGTTCCAGCCTGAGAAACAAATCAAGCCTAGAATGTAATTTGTCTGTATTTGAAATGCACTTGTTAAAATTGAGCTCTCAGTTGCAATCTACAGTTAAGGCTACCCTGAGTCTTTTACACTACTTAGCAGGTTTCATTGCAGAAAAATGGAGCAATAATAATTTATGCTGCCTCCTGATGACCTAAACAAAATTGTAGGCTTCTCCAACTTTTTTTTAAAACTAAGTTATTATTCTTTTCCTTTTTTTTTTTCTTTCTTTTTTTTTTTTTTTTTTGCAATTAGACTTCCTGTTCTTCTACTATTTGGCCACTTCTTAAACTCTACTGCAATAGATCATTCTTCTGTTAGTTTTTTTGCTTCCTTTATCCCTTTTACTAAATTGTGTTGCTTACATTTTGCTGTGCTTGATTCTTCTTTTTATTTTCTGAGCAACCTATAAAAAAGTCACTGAAATACTCTTCACAAAATGTTTAAGTTTTGTGTCAAAGGAAAAAGAACAATCCACAAATATTACAAAAAATGGACAGTAAAAATATATATGATTTCTAGGTGCATGTTAAAAACCTGTAAGCATGTCCGATCTTAAAAAGAACAATGTATTTAAAAGTAAGATTAATTCACTTGTGAAAGGTCAATGCAAGAACTTCAAGAACCTGATCATTGAAAACGTAGTAAATACACCTCAAGTAATTAGTGAGTTGTTTGTTATAAAATACAAAAAAGTGAATAACAAGTCTCTTTAACTGAAAACTGCTAAAAGCAGAGATTTAAAACTTAGTTGATCAAACTAGATTTTTCAGGGGATGCTTTTGAAATCACAACTCTATTTGCATCAATATTAAAACATTATATGATCAGAATCAAGATGAAATAAATTTATCAAAAAAAGGGAAGGATAAGTTTGTGATTAAGGCACTAATGCAATAAATAGATTTATGCAGATATGTTTAACTGGTTATGAAATGTACTCTCTTATAATTTTTGTTTCTTTTAAAATTATGACCATAAAGTATCAACATATTTAACTTAAGATTCTCTTGGAATTTTAGATATTTCAGAATTAAATATTTTCCCCCATAATTTTCTGTTTGGATATGAAATGCTTTTTTATCCAAAATTAAAACTGAAATAAAACAAAGGTAAGTCTGAGCTAAAGATAAAAAAGGTCACCGGTTTGACATATTGTTCCTTTCTGACCAAAGTCTGTTTAGAAGAATTTTCCAAAGGAATTAATTGTTTTAGAAGTTTAGATATTACTACTCTGAATTATGTTTGCCATTTTTCTGTACCTCAAATTTCCACAGGTACACTGTGAAAAATTCTTTTGTTGTTTTAATTTTTCTCAGTTATTGTTTTTCTGCAATAGGACAAGTCTTAGACATAATCTTAAAATGCAACTGGTATAGATACTTTAATGACTTGAAAGAGAAAAGTTAGATTCATTACTGAAAATAATAATTAAAAAGCACTCATGGGTGTATTGCAATATTAAAGTGAAACAAAACCCAAGAATATAGATATGGTCATAGTCAAAATTCAGATTGTTTTATTTTGAATATAGAACAGACACACAGCAGGAGGAATATTTAAACCACATATTATAACTGTTTTCCTATCCTTTAGGCAACTGGACGACTGGATAAACCGGTGACTATGAGAATCAGAAAAGTTATGTTCATCTGAAGTGTGAAATGGGCTGTATGAGTGTGGAGGAACAATGTCCAATGCATAGCACTAGATGAAGTTTTGTCATAATTCATTTTAACAGCAAGGTTAGACCACTGATTTTTTTCATCTATACCTTTTCCCTTATGTTTCCACATACATACAGATTGCATATAGGCATCATAAAACCTTGATTCATTTTTTTTTTCCTCTCATTTCTGTAGCCACAAGATTTTTCTAATGTAAACTGCCTAAAATTCTACCTTTAGTCAATCTAGGTTTTGTTTTTTTTTTCCATGTAGTGTGCATTGATTCTGGTTTGAGCATTGTCATGTATTAGCTTCCCCAAAATCGGAGAGTTCTTTCATGTTCCTTATTTTCAGTTTCACTCATTCTTCCATTCCCTTTGTCTTTTTCTTCCGTAAACATTTAGTTGATATTGCCTGCTATTTTAACAGATTCTTTCTTTTCAAGACACTTAGGTACAAATTCCCCTTGCATTTGTCACAATGACTGATATTGCTTGTGCAGTAGACCATCACTTCATTCAGAACAGAGCACTTGATCTGAATGAAAGGCACAAGGGAAACAGGAGGTTTGGATAGCAGTATGTGTGTGAATTCCAACTCTAACACATTCAGAATCACTTAAAATATGGCTGCACTTTGTTAGGAAGTTCATATTCCTTGGCATGATCTCCTGTACCATTTGCTGTCTTAGCAGTGTCTTGGCTCAGAGCCTTTTATATTACCTGCTCATGCTGCAAGCTCTTTTTACTTAGAAAAATGGTCTGATCTTAGCACACATCACTTATGAGAAGTTTTGAACATCCCTGAGTGAAATTAAAATAACATTTGCTAAATTTATTTGAAATACTAATTAGATAAAGATGTCCCTATGGCATGAAAAAATTAAAGACAGTCATAACCAAAAAATATCAGAGGTTGTCTTCATCTTGTATCCATTTAAATTAAAAAAAAACCTCCAACTCATGTTATTTATTTTATTACGAAGCCTATATTGACATGACTAGCAGGCTAAATATTCACTTCACCTTTGGGCCAAATTAACTGCCTTTGAATTCATCCTGAATTCTTGCCTATTCATCCCCTTGAAATTTCAGCAGCTGCAGGACACATTCAATATTCAAGCAAGTTTGCCAGATTCTAAACATTCTATCAAAGCTCATCTGGCTTGGCTGGTAAAATAAACTGTTGATTGCATGGTATTTGAAGTACTTGGCTTGAAGTGCCTCCCCAGACTTTAAATATAAGCCTGCCTGAAACACTACTGAGATGATCTTAACTACAGCATTTTCCCTTAGCAATATGCTTCTTTGCAATATGTTCAAAATCACTGCTACACTGCCTGATGCTGGTTTGCCTTGACTCCTCCCTTCTGAAGTCAGCACTATCACTAGTTATTTGAAAGGATGCAAACTCCATGTGTTGAGATAAGAACAGTTTAATAACTAGAGTATCTTACCTCTTAAAAGAAATTAGAGTACCTCGAGTATCTTACCGCTCAAAAAAATTGAAGCTGAACAGAATAACAAGAGAGTGGATTACCTCACATTGTCCAAATTGAGTACAGCAAAAGATTATGTGGAGAGTCTTTGCTGTGGAGAAGTTGATGTAGGTGATTTTTCAATGTAACTTGCATCATTATGACAGAACAAAATGGAAAACGGGTCTGATGAGGACTCTGGAGGGGAGTCAGACTTCCGAGCATGTGAATTATGAAAAGGGCCTTGGATACCAAAGGAAAACAGAAGGAATACAAACTGTATAGGTAACACTCTCTCTCTCTCTCTCTATATATATATATATATACATATACATACACACACAATTAGCTATGGAAAAAAAAAGACTTAAAAAAAGTTTAGAATGCTAAAATAGTAAAATAGTAAAATGACACCAAAGGCTTAGAAGACCACAAGATTACAGTCCTCGAATGGAAGGATCAAAACACTAAAAGCTAACATTAGAATCATATTTCACCTGGTGAGTTAGAAGAGAATGGGGTGCAGTTCCACATATGGCCAGGCATGAAGAACATGAGGACAGAACCTGTGAACCTGGGTGTTTGTACTCTGTCCTGGAACAGGATGAAGAAATAGCAGCTTTGGCCAGTCACAGCTTGTGCCTGGAATTACAGCTGAGCACTAGAGGAAGCATAGACAGGGATAGTGCACATAAAATGTAGGGTCATATCTATCCTCATATATTGTAAACATCCCAAATTTATTCAAATAAAAATAAGCCTATCATCCCCTAGTTTTCAGTCACAGAGACTTCAGTGACAGCAGAGACTACTCTGTAAAGGTAAACATCTGATTTGTGCTGTTCTGCTCTTCAGTTCCACCTGAAAATGATTAAAAGTAAATAAATGAAGGCCTTATATCTAATAGTTAACATACACCCCTTTCAGGCTCTGAAGTTTAGTTGTCATTTTATCATTTCAGCATATCATTACATAAAGCAGATTGAGAGTGTAACAGCCTGAAAGTCTGAAATTTTGCTTCAGTCTAAAATTCTTTGAGATAATACACACTTTTTGCAGCTGCTAACACTTGAAAAATATTTTTTACTTCCTCATTTTTTTCCCTGGTTTTAATAACAAGCTAGAGACAGACCAATTTCTACACAATACATAACCCAGAACGCATTGTGACTACCAATGTGCTCTTTTTCCTCAGAATGTATTTTCCCACCCTGAATGGAACACATAACACACAATTTATTCATCAGAAGAATTTCTTACAAAACTGATTTTTTTTTTTTTTTTCTGTTTAAATAACCTTAAAAGCACCAGAACTTCATATTTTGTCCTTTAAAGAAAAGGACACCTCCCACTCTGTAATGGCTTATATTATGAAATAATGTATCACATAGCATTCAATAGTTAGTGAGGGAAAGACTTTCACATGTTCTTGCAAGTAGCATTTTGGTATTTTTAGGCTACAACCACAGAGAAAAAAAAACAAACTATTATCAAACTTCCAAGTAATGAAGGTCAATGAAATTCAGCATATTATTTCTGTATTAAATTGAAATATTCATGCTTATTTGAAGTATTCATTACATATATGTGGATCCACTGGTCATATTTTTACTAGCTGTAAATTTAGCAACTTTATCACTGAAGTACATATCATCCAGTGCTAAGTATCATTGTCAAGAAGTAGAGTTTTTTTGCTGTTGATGTTGTGGTTATTTACCAGTAGTTACATGCAGCTCTGGATAGTTTTGTAAAAGCAGATGCTGTGTCCACAAAAACATTCTCCAGGCACATAATTTCAAATTAGTTTGGCAAATTTACAAAAAGGATATTAGTTGCACATGCTGAAACCTCATGTAATATGAATAAACAATTCTCTAAAAACTGCTATGGTGAAATGCAAGAGTGATTTCCAAGATAATTCTTTAAGCTAAACAAAAGACTTGTAACATTAAATTAAGAATTTCTATGTGTGTCTGTGAAAGAGAATGTGAAACAATATTTTCATTTCTATGTTCTTGCAGTTTATTTTTTTATGTATCTTTAAATTAAAAAAAAATCTTTTTTTAAATAAATAAAAATATTTTTATTTATTTGTTTATCTTAGAGTAAGTTTTGGTGTGAGTTTGTTTTTTTTTTTCTAAAAGGAATAATTGGAAAAATTAAGACTGAAGGTTTTCCTACTGGAGTTTTAGACACAATATAGGTTAAGTAGTTGTTGAGGTGGTTCAATTTGTTCTCATTTCCAGAAGGGCAGGGATCCTAAAGCTTTGATGTTCCCTGTGTCTTAGGCAGCTGTTCAAGCAGTTTTCTTTTGTGGTCCATTTTGTTTCATATTTTATATATATATATATATTTCTAAACTGCTAAGTAAGTATAAAAAGAATCTGTAATGCTTTTAGCTCTGTTATACTAAATTTGCTACTGTACATTCACAAAGGGCTACCATACAAGTTCAGATTATCTACTATACATATTTTATTATTTTATCTTACATTGTAATACAAATAGGAAAATGATCATGACTGATAATGATGGAACAGCTGAATTATTCAGAAATATTAGGATTCAAATTTCTGTAAGATACTATTGACTTAAGCATGGAATGTAACTTAAGAGGAATGTTGTATTTAGAGCTGTTTGAGAAGAAGGAGCTAATTTTAAGACAACATTATAATATTGTGAAAAAGGTTTTGCAGAGGGCAGCTTTTTGATTACTATGGACAATTTAATTGCTGTTGCTGTTTGCAGAATTTTGCTTTTTGGGTAATTTTAAAAAGTGGTCTTTTTTCACTCTATATATGGGTGGAGGAGAATAGGAAATGCTCAATTTCTTACAGAACAGAAATCCTATTCAACTGTCATGTTCACTATGTACTTAAACATTCTAAAAAATTCTTTCAGGGAACACTATGTTAATTTCTTAAAAGTTTTATCCTGCCAAGTGTTTCAGAACAATCTGTGACAAGCTGAATCATAGTCTCAGAATAATCCAAATTGGAAGGAGCTCCTGGAGGTCATCTGGTTCAACCTCCTGTTCAAAGCAGGCTAGCTTCAAAGTCAGAGTGCATTGTTCAGATTCTTATCCAGCTCGGTTTTGAGCATGTGCATGGTGGCAAGTCTACAGCCTTCCTAGGCAACCTTTTCCAATGCTTTTGCCATGCCTTTAACTGAGATGAGAGAGTGGTGCTCAGAGCAGGAATTTGCTACTAATCCCCCTCCTTGCACAAAAGTACTGTTAGGTATTCTATTCACAGCTTTTCATCCTCCTAATAACTTGTTTTTCTAACTCAAATTATTTGTCTTTAACTTTCATAACATTCTTCATGTGCTCTCATATTACACGCCTCCCCTAAGCCGTGTTGCCACCCTAACAGCCTCTATGGTCCGTGTTTTTCTTTAAGTACTTTCAGTTTTTTTCTCACACACAGCTTTTTTGAATTCAGAAATATCTCTCAAGAAATCTCTTATGCAACTATTTTGTTGTTCTTGGTAATGTGTCTTTTTGTTATTCCCTTCCTGAAGCAGTAACATCTGCAGCACAACTGATAATTCTGAGGATTTTATTCATTTTACTGAACACAGCCACTTCATGTCTTCATGTGCCAGAGGTGTTCATCCATTTTTCTTTACTATTTCTTTACTTAAATTACCACACGTAAGAATCATTAGTTCTCAAGAGCATGGTGAAGTTTATACAGTAAAAAAAAAAAGAAGTTTGCTCTTTGAACCCTTGAAAATAAAAGCAACAATAAGAAAATACAGTAATTCTTATTCTATTCTATGCTTCCATCTCTGACAGGCAGTAGGACAAAACTAATGGCTGGAAAACAAATAGCTGTTTACCTTACTCAGTGCTTGAAACTCAGGTTGGTGATGGAGTTGTAAAGTAAATTAAGTACCACTTCTTACTAGACTAACAACTTTGGTAGCAATTGCAGATAATCTTTCTTGCTTCCAGCAGGAGAGCAGCTGGACATGAACAACCAGAGAGGGATACCTGAATAACTGAATTTTGATTGATGACTTGACTGGAAAATTAGTAGCATTTAAGTGATTTTTTTTTTCTCTTAAATTCTTTCCAAAATTAAAATTCCACAGATTTAATTTGTTTGATGTGAAACATTTCCCTTCACACAAAACAGAACAGTAAGTTTGAAAGACTCAGAAAGTGATGGTAATGCATAAAAATGCATGTGATCATAGAATATTTTTGGTGTCTCCTTATATCAAAATATCCAACAGTTGGTTCTGGTTTGCTCTCACCAGGCTATCTGGGGAAACCAAATATATATATATATATAAATACACAAAAAAGAAGATACACTTATAGTATAAGAATGATGCACATATATACACTCCTCTATGCCTGAAGAAATGTAAGAACTGTCACTTTCACTTTGTTGTATTTTTAAATATAGTGCTCTCTATAAAGGAAGAGGTATAAGGACACAAAATCCCGGCGAGGCAGCATCAGTGGAAGCAGAGGCAGCAGTGGCAGCATCAGTGGCTGAGGCAAGCCCAGGGTTTGAACTTTACATCTGAGCTGTAGAGGGGGTTTCTAAGCCCAGGGACACCCGAACAGCAGCCCCAAGGCCCCTCTGGGCAGCTCTCAGCAGACAATCAGGGGAGTGAGGGGCGTAGCCAGGAGTAGCTTTTGGAGATTTAAATGGCTGTAAGTGACCAGAGTGGACAAACAGGATATGGTGCATCAGAAGGAAGTGGCACAGCAATTTGTGCCACAGTTCACGTAGTCAAGGCGTGTGGGCTGGTCTCTGCAGTCTTCAAGTTGGTCCATACCTCATGAAAGTACTAAGTGCTCTAGGTCTCTGCCATAATGGTGGGATACTTGACCAACGTGTCTACTGAGACAGCCCCTGAGAAGTCTGATGCTTCCAACCAAATGGAACTGGTAATTTCTCCTTTACTTTGAATAATTTTTTTTTTGTTTTTGTTTGTTTGTTTGTTTTGGTTTGTTGTTATTTTGTTTCTTTGGTTTTGTTTTTGTTTTTGTTTTTTTGTTTTTTTCCCCGAATTATTATTTTGTGCCTTTTGTTTTAATCCTCTCATGTTTTGCAATATCATATGAACTTGTATGTTCACTGAGAGATAAGAAAGCCCAGAAGCTCACAGAATGCTCTACATATTGTGTGACAGCTCTTTTTCACTGCCTCAGGACACTGGTTTCTTTCTTTCTTTGTATCTGTGAACCTCAATGTCATCCTGAAGAAGACACTGTTTTGGAATTATTACTTTTTCCTGCTTTGTTTAATTTGAAATTTAAAAAAAAAGTGAGAAGTGAATTTAATGTCTAAAAAAAATCATAAAATGTTCCAGAAATGCTAATTTAATTCTTTACTGAGAAAACATACTTTGGTGATTCACCTTTCACTCCTGTTGTCCATCCCTATTGTCCTCCTAAATGCTGATCTCTCACTTTACAATTGTTCATCTTAAAAAAGAAAATCCAAAGGAGTTTTCTTCTGTTGTGGATACATTCCATCAGCAGCTGGTTTGAAACTATCCTAGATACTCTCAACTACTTTGGAAGAGGAACTGTCTGTAAAGGCTAGATTTCTTCCAACAAGCGGGAGAAGTTATAACCAATACCTGAAAACTCACCTTGTCAGGAAAGGCAAAACATGAGGGAAAGGCAGACTTTCCTAATGCAATCAGCACGTAAATAGGTTAGCAATGTTTTTTCTTCACTTCCACAAACTGGGGCTCCAGGAAATTTAGCAAGTGTCCTAGCTCTTCCAACAGACCCTCAGCTAGACACAGACTAAAAGGTGAACTAGCACTACAAGACAGCAGAGCTGTCTGCTACAGACAATGTCGTGACATTGAAGGCTCTCTGTCATACTGTTCAGATACATGAAGCCTGGGAGGTAACAGAGTATGTTACATTTATTCTCCTTTGCACAGTTTATTTGTTGATGACCTCCTCTTTTGCTTACTGACTCATTCATTATTCCCTAAACAGACATTTCATAACAACTATTCAGACAGGATCTGATTCAAAGCCTAAAGAAATCCATCAAAAGCAGGCAACTGCTTCTGGAACTGACTTAAAAATAGATCTGAAAATAAAGTATCATCAGTGTCCTGTAAGAAGACATGTCTAAGTTCTGAGCAACAGAGGCAGGTATATGGAGGCCAGCTTTCAAAACCAGATAGGGTCAAAGAATCACAGAATCCCAAGGGTTGGAAGGGACCTCAAAAGATCATCTAGTCCAATCCCCCTGCAAGAGCAGGGTAACCTAGAGTATATCACACAGGAGCTTCTCCAGGCAGGCCTTGAATATCTCCAACGTAGGAGACTCCACAACCCCCCTGGGCAACCTGTTCCAGTGCTTTGTCACTCTCACAGTAAAGAAGTTTTTCCTGATGTTCACATGGAACCTCCTATGCTCCAGTTTACACCCATTGCCCCTTGTCCTATCACTGGACATCACTGAAAAAAACCTAGCTCCATCATCCTGACACTCACCCTTTACATATTTGTAAACATTGATGAGGTCACCCCTCAGTCTCCTCCAAGCTAAAGAGACCCAGCTCCCTCAGCCTCTCCTCATAAGAGAGATGTTCCTTCCCTTAATCATCTTTGTGGCTTTGCGCTGGACTCTTTCAAGCAGTTCCCTGTCCTTCTTGAACTGTGGGGCCCAGAACTGGACACAATATTCCAGATGCGGCCTCACCAAGGCAGAGTAGAGGGGGAGGAGAACCTCTCTTGACCTACTAACCACACCCTTTCTAATGCACCCTAGGATGCCATTGACCTTCTTGGCCACAAGGACACACTGCTGGCTCATGGTCATCCTCCTATCCACCAGGACCCCCAGGTCCCTTTCCCCTTCACTACTGTCCAGCAGGTCAGCCCCCAACCTGTACTGGTACATGGGGTTGTACTTCCCCAGATGCAGGACTCTACAGTTGCCCTGGTTGAATTTCATCAAGTTTTTCCCCGCCCAACTCTCCAGCCTGTTCAGGTCTTGCTGAATGGCAACACAGCCTTCTGGTGTGTCAGCCACTCCTCCCAGTTTAGTAACATCATCGAACTTGCTGAGGGTACATTCAATTCCCTCGTCCAGGTCGTTGATGAAAACAGCACTGGTCCCAGCACTGACCCCTGAGGGACTCCACTAGTCACAGACCTCCAGCTAGATTCTGCCCCATTAACCACAACTCTCTGCCTTCTTCCTTCCAACCAGTTCTTGATCCACCTCACTACCTGACCATCAAGCCCACACTTCCTTAGCTTATCTATGAGGATGCTGTGGGAGACAGTATTAAATGCCTTACTGAAATCAAGAAAAAACACATCTACCGCTCTACCATCATCCATCCACCTAGTTACTTCCTCATAGAAGGCTATAAGGTTGGTCAAACATGACCCTTGGTAAAGCCATGTTGGCTGCTCTTAATGACCCCCTCATCCTTGATATGCCTAGAGATGGTGTCAAGAATAAGTTGTTCCATCACCTTTCCAGGGATGGAAGTAAGGCTGACCAGTCTATAATTACCCGGGTCCTCCTTCTTGCCCTTCTTATAGACTGGCATGACATTTGCCATCCTCCAATCCTCAGGCACCTCTCCTGTTTCCCATGACTTACCAAAGATGATGGAGAGTGGCTCAGCAATGACCTCCCCAGCTCCCCCAGCACCCACAGGTGTATTCTATCCAGACCCATTGATTTATAGATGTCCAGATTGCTTAACTGATCCCTAATCTAAGGTCAAACACTGAAACTGTGTTCTAAGATTAGATAACAGCAGAAAGAAATTTGATGTTAGTTATGCAATAGGATATCAGTTCCTTCAGAAATTCTTAGCATGAATTATTTCACATCCTCTTATTTCTGTCACTAATTCCTGTCTATTTCTGTCACCAACAATATTGAGAAACGGTCATCTTCATAATGTAACGCAAAAGTAACACTAGTAATTCATTGTAAATTAAAAACATGGCAATACATTTTTAAGCAATAGATTTAGCTTCAGTCATGGTTGTTCATGAATTCTACAGATAAGCTAGGTTATAGATAATCTGAATAAAATAATTTTATCCTTAACAATGAGTAAACCTACAGATGTTATGACAAATTCTGTTCTAGTCAGAGCTTTGAGAGTTTCTTTCCAAACAAGTAGCATTTGAGCTTGATACAGTAACTTTTTAAATAAAAAATAGATGTTTTTTAATTTAGTGTACATTAGGTGTTGCTTTGGATGTAGGAATCTGAGTGTAAAGAAAAATATATTTTTTATTTTGTATTATAATTAGAAAAAACTGTAGTGATATTTTCCTTTATTCTGTAAAGTTACATCTTTCCTGGTGGAACGTCATGTCTTTGGACATTACATGTTTATTCTGGTAAGCAAAAACTGAATGCAGAATTTATTTGTGTCTTTTAGTAAATAATTTACTAATCTAATCAGTTCTGTATGAGCAAGACAATATTGATTCACTTTGCATAATAATGTTCAGCTTAGAAAAAGCTCTTAATAATCTAGCATGTTTAAATGAAAATAAATTGATTGGCATACTGCTTGTACTGAGGAAAAAACCAACAAACAAACAAACAAACAAACAAAAAACACACACACAAAAAAAAACACGAAAAAGAAAACAACAAATCAAGCCTCCAGCTATAATCTGGGTAAATTTTTACTTTTAAATCATATGGAATAAATGAACAAATGAATATGTCAGTACAGAAAATGGAAAAAAACCATAGAATCAGAATCACAAAATAGTTAGGGTTGGAAATGACTTTAAGATCACCTAGTTCCAGCCCCCCTACCATGGGCAGGGACACTTCACACTAAACCATGTCACCCAAGGCTCTGACCAACATAGCCTTGAACACCACTAGGGATGGAGCATTCTCAACTTCCCTGGGCAACACATTCTAGTGCCTCACCACCCTAACAGTAAAGAACTTCCTCCTTATGTCCAACCTAAACTTCCGCTGTTTAAGTTTTAACCTGTTACCCCTTATCCTATCACTACAGTCCCTAATGAAGAGCCCTTCCCCCGCATCTCTATAGGCCCCCTTCAGATACTGGAAGGCTGTTATGAGATCTCCACACAGCCTTCTCTTCTCCAGGATGAACAGCCCCAACTTTCTCAGCCTGTCTTCATATGGGAGGTGCTCCAGTCCCCTGATCATCCCCCTGGCCCTTCTCTGGACTTGTTCCAACAGTTCCATGTCCTTTTTATGTTGAGGACACCAGAACTGCACACAATACTCCAGGTGAGGTCTCACAAGAGCAGAGCAAAGGGGCAGGATCACCTTCTTTGACCTGCTGGTCACGCTCCTTTGGATGCAGCCCAGGATACAGTTGGCTTTCTGGGCTGCAAGTGCACACTGAAGCCGCCTCATGTTCACTTTCTCATCGACCAACACCCCCAAGTCCTTCCCCACAGGGATGCTCTGAACCTCTTTTTTGCCCAACCTGTAACTGTACCTGGGATTGCTCCCACCCAGGTGTAGGACCTTGCACTTGGCATGCTTAAACTTCATAAGGTTGTCATCAGCCCACCTCACAAGTGTGTCAAGGTCCCTCTGGATGGCATTCCTTCCCTCCAGTGTGTCAACTGATCCACACATCTTGGTGTCATCAGCAAACTGGCTGAGGGTGCACTCAATCCCACTGTTCACGTCACTGACAAAGATGTTGAACAAGGCCGGTCCCAAACACTGATCCCTGAGGGACACCACTCATTACTGGTCTCCAGCAAGACATTGAGCCATTGACCACAAATCTTTGCATGCAGCCATCCAGACAGTTTTTTATCTACTGAGTGGTCCACCTATCAAATTGATGTCTCTCCAATTTAGAGACAAGGATGCTGTGTGGGACAGCATCAAATACTTTGCACAAGTCCAGGTAGATGACATCAACTGCTGTATCCCTGTCCATCAGTTCCGTAGCCCCATCACAGAAGGCCACCAAATTGGTGAGGCAGGATTTCCCCTTAGTGAAGCCATGCTGGCTGTCACCAAGCACCTTGTTGTTTTTCATGTACCTTAGCATGCCTTCCAGGAGAATATCTTCCAAGATTTTGCCAGGCACAGATGTGAGACTGACTGGTCTGTAATTCCCTGGGTCATCCATTTTCCCCTTGTTGAAAATGGGGGTTGTATTTCCCTTTTTCCAGTCACTGGGAACTTCACCTGACTGCCATGATTTTTCAAATATGATGGCCAGTGGCTTAGGGACTTCATTTGCCAGTTCCTTCAAGATCCTTGGATTTCATCAGGTCCCATGAACTTGTGTACATTCAGGTTCTTAAGATGGTCTTGAACCAGATCATCTCCTACAGTGGGCCTAGGTTCTTCATTCTCACAGTCCCTGTGCCTGCATTTCAAGACTTGGGTGGTGTGGTCAGAGCATTTGACAGTGAAGGCCGAGGCAAAGAAGTCATAAGAACTTCCGCTTTCTCCAAATCCAGGTTAGCCAGCTCTCCTGATAGCTTCTGGAGGGGGCCTACATTGTCCCTAGTCTGTCATTTCTTCGCTACATATCTATAGTTAAATAAGTCAAACAGTTAAGGAGCCAAAGATGAACAGTTTAGGAACCTGTGAGGCTGGTGAGGCACTGGAACGGGTTCCCAGAGAAGCTTTGGATGCCCCATCTCTGGAAATGCTCAAGGCCACATTGGATGGGGCTTGGAACAAACTGGTCTAGTGGTAGGTATCCCTGCCCATTGGAACTAGGTGATCTTCAAGGTCCCTTCCAACTGAAAGCATCCTATGATTCTATGATTCTGACAAACTAAAATAGTAAGCCAAGAAACATTTTGCCAAACCAGAAATCTACAGAATTTATTGTCTGAACAATATTTAAGCATCCTTTTTTTACTTCAAATAATTGTTGAGTGTTGAAAAGGCATCCTAAAGAGCACGAATATTGACTGCAAAACACTTTCTCAATTTCATAGTTAGAACTGCAACAGGTTGAGTATAGCAAAGCAGCTCATTTAAGTCTTGCTGTAGGGGCTCTGATATATAGCCCATTACATATTACCCATGCTTTATATGATACAGAATCCAGTATTAGAGCTGCATAAAACTTTACATTAAAGTGCTCAACAGAAGTCATAGCTATAAGGGGAAGATGCAAATCAATGTATATACCAGTGATTAAAGCTGCAGATGAGCCAGCTGCCCTCAAATTAAGATCCTCTGGAGAATAAACATATGTGCCACATTAAGATTCAAGCCAAAGCTCTGTAGAAAAGATCAGGTAGTAAAAATGTACAGGTCTTTCCAGAGCTGGCAAAGTTCAGACAGACCAGAAGTACTTTATACCGGAACAAAACATAAGGTTTTACACTGTGCTTCTATAATGGAACTGACGATGCACACTGAAAAAGCTGTACCACATATATATATACATAGCACCTATAGAAACAATGGGATTGCTCAAATTCCTCTTTAAAAACTCCTGTAATGACAGTGATCAAGTTTTATTTAATCTCTGGCATTATGGAAAGTATAGTTCACTACTGCTAACCAGTGTTACTTAAAGTTGGTGAGTTTCCTTGAAGCCAGAAAAAATACAGTTAAACACCCTCTGCCATCTTTACCTTTCTTATCAAGATATAGGTATTTACCTTTATCATCAGGATCAAAGTACAATATATCCAAACATTAATGATGATAGCAGGCAAGAGTGTACTGGATTGTCAAGAATATTGCCTAGAACCAGAAATATCAATTGCGTTTCCTAGAAGTATCATACTGGTTTCGAGGGTCAAATGAAAATTAAGATGCAGCAAGTTGGCTCTCCTGATACCAGAACTGCTAGCAAGCTCAGTGTATCAGTGAATAGTAACTGCCAACACTTCTACTGCTTGTCAGTATAGAATAATTAACACAAGGTGGGCATAGCTTTCACTAAAAACTTTTTATAAAGTACTGTTCTACATCTATCAGGAGGAAGCCAGCATGACAGGGAAGTTGTATTACTCAACAGTGTTAAATTTTATGTGGCATTGTCCCATTTCTAAGAAAACTGTTATGATACATTAGGATAGGACCATCTGAATGGCAGCCATAAGCATAGCACATGAAATCTCAAGAGCTGTGTGAACCAAGGCAAGACTTCCCAAGGTTGTATCTGAAATAAACTGCATGCCTTGTATGTATCAGTCACTGAAGTGGAAGGCACTAAAGACTACTTACATGAAGCAGTGAAAAGGAAGTAACAGGCTGTTAACAACCCTACAAAAACTAATGACTTTCATCATGATAACAGATCCGTAGAGAATAGATTTCAGTAATCCATCAGATGTTACATGAAAAAGATTTTCCTTCCTTGCTTTGCAAGAGACATAAGTTCTTCCTTGTTACTGCATTTTACTTGGCTTGAAGAATTACCCATGTTACTCTGACCAGTTTGAATGTACTTCATGTGTAGTATTGTTTCTCTTAGAAAGTGATGTATTATTTGGTGATGAATTAACCAAATCCAACTGTGAATTTCTGTTACCTGAGATATAAATCTGAGCTAATTCACTTTAGATTCATTCATAGGCAATGAGAAGGTGCCACTAATGTCTGAAAATAGATTATCCCATTGTTTATTTGTCTCTATTAACTCTTTGTTTTAAAAAGATAAATGTCAGTATGATCTGCTTTTTTAATTAGGAAGTGTGGCTTGCTGAAATAGTTCATATTAATGAATAATAAACTGATTTTATTTACTTCTATTTGTTGAGTTGATTTTTATAAGCAAAACCTTGAAATCTGAACATTAAAAGAATTTAAAATTATTTCCCATTTTCTGATGGATTCATCCCTCTACTGACATTGTGTATTCCTGAGGTTCAAGGATACTTTTAAAGATTATTTTCCTATCACCTGCTTTGGGATTAAAAGAGAGTTCAAATACATAAAAAGTCACAGAAAAAAAAATACCCTGAGGTCAAAAGTCTACTGCAGGTCATCATGTCCACAGCCCAGTTCCAAATATACAAGCAGAATACTTGTACTCTGTCTTCAATGTTTAATGTGGAACACAAGAGTAGACCTTTGTTTTGCCAATATGTATTGAGTTTATCTGATTGTGAAATATGGTGCTCCTTTCCTTGGAGAGACTTTTAAGAAACCTTTTTGTTTGTTTATTTTCATGTCTCTTTTTGAGTGATCCCTAAATACATATTTTCTGCAAGCACATATATGCTTAGCTAGGAAAGAGTGTGTTTGCTGAAACTCCTTTTGATTTTGGTATCACATTGTTTCAGCTGGAAATGGTTGAACTTGTTTATGTAACTATCTACTTTCTCTGAAAGCTCTCTACTGCTTGGTTGGACACTGCGCAGTAACAGCGCTCTACTTGGGATATTTATTTACATATTTTAATTACATACACAATAGCACATAAATAACTTTATGAAAGAGTTTGGACTTTAACATCTAGTAAATAAAAGTAAAAAACTTATCCTGTTTCTTTTACCTGAGTAATTAATTGATTAATCCTGAAAATGTCACTATGCAATGGGGAAAGTAGCTTAAAGGTAGCAACTTAGAAAATTGGTACGTAAGAGTGTGGAGTATGACAACATAATCAGTGAATATTAAGGAACGGTAATGGATAAGATATCAGCAGAAGAGATCAAATTCTAAAAACACTGAACTCTAAGACCAAAAGTTTATGAACAAAAAAAAAAGAAAACAAAACCAAAAAAACCCATGGGAACTTTGTAGTGACTGAAAAGACAGATAAAGAGGACAGTGGATACAGGTGGTAATCACAACAACTGCTTTCTTTAGAAGATAAGGTGTGGTGGTTTGAATAACATAATTTAGCTACAGGAAAGGTATTTTAATCTGGAATGAATTTGTAAATAAGTTAGTGAGTGTGCATGCATATGACATCTACATTAATAATTTTAAAAATTCTTTTAAAGAATTTTGCAGTCAAATATAATTTGTTTAAAGAAAATGACCAGTCTTTCTCAGGAAAAAAACATAAAAAACAACACAACAAAAAAACCTGCTAGGTGTCACCATATTATTGTTTGTATGGGTTGCTTCAGTCTGAGAACTTATACTATTCTGGTATACTAATGAACAGTTTCTGTAGTGCCCTCATCCAACATATTTGTGTATGAAAAATTAACATAGATAATAAGATTCATTTAGTCTCAGTTTAAACATCTAAAAATTGGATATCTTTGTTGTTAATCTAAATTTCCTCCATAGACAGATGAGCATCTCCAGAGATATATTTATCATGGTTCTAATAGATACGTATTTAAAGATTGATCACTCTCTGGAGGTCTTACTCCTTCTCTCTTTCCATTGATTATATGCAAATTATAGACACCTAAATTGGACTGCATGCCTAACTTTTAAACTACTCAATAGAGACTGAATGAATCTCATTCACAGTCACTTGTCCCACAGTGAGCCAAATTTATCCAAGAATAGTTCCAATTTACATTATACTACTCAAGCTTTTACTGTTAGATCCATACTCATGGCTATGTAAAGAAGCTGTTTTGAAAATCCCACGTGGAAACATTTGCTTTATTGCTTTTACTATGAAAATGTTCTTTATTATTTCTTTAATTAGATGTTGTTACTGGTGAGGAAGCGTTTTGACCTTTGAATATTCTTTGTTCTGAACATAAACCCAGCCAAATTGACATAGATTGTGCAGAAGAAGCAAATAAACACATTAGTTATTTCTTGGAAAGAGTTTTCCTTTACCCTGAATTCCTGAGATACTTGACTTCAGAAGTATCGGTAAATCTTTGTGACTAATACATATTGTATGTATTTAATATGACAAATAAAATAAAAAATTACTCTAAATCTCACAGATAGACACAAAGACACATAAATACATATACATACACTTCCTTTTACCCCTCACTTTATAGCTTTCATTCAAAATTATAGTAGAAAAAAAAACACCTTAGATTTCAGAAGAACAGTTGTCAACTCCTGGAAGAGTTTCTGCTCAGGGAACTTTTAGGACTCCCATGGGAGTGTGTCTTGGCAGGCAAAGGTGCTCAGAAGTGTCTGAAAATTTTCAGAGGCAGCCTGCTCAAAGCACAAGAACTGTCCATTCCTCTAAACGCTCTACATGGAAAAAGAAAGAAAGAAAAAAAAAAAGAGCAGGCCTACAAATAGGCATAACTCAGCCTTGTTACACAGATAGCACTCAAAAAGCTCAAATACGAAAAAGGAAAAAAAAAAAACAACCCAAATATGTGAGAGATGAGAAAGGGGACAGATGCTTAAAAAAGGAATAAAAAAAAATATTACTTGAATGCAGAAGATGAATACAAAAAAATATTGTTTGAGCTTGCAGAGATGTAATTAGGAAAGCAAAAGCTCAGCTGTAGCTCAAAATACAAGAGAGACTTCTATAGGTATGTCAATAGAGTGAAAGCACAAGGAAGGTAAACCACTGTGGCTGAATGGAGCTAGCAAGTTTGACAGAAAAGTAGTACTCCCTGTTGTTTTCACCTCCGTCTTTGAGGTGATGTCAGCTCCCAAGTCTGTATTCCAAGGTGAAATGACAAAGCAAATGGTGAGTCACTGACAGTAGAGGAAGGTTGACCATCCGTACGAATTAGACAGGTAGAAGTTTTGTGGGACCTTATGGGGTAAATCTGAGGAGAGTGGGAAGACATTGAAAAACCACTCTGTCATTTTTAGGAGGTCATGGAGATCAAGGAAGACCACAGATGATTAAACAAAAAAGTCAAATATGTCCATCAACAACAACAATAAAAAATATAGAAAACAACAGACCAGGTAGCCTTACCTCAGTTCCCGGGAAAATTATAGAACTGGTCTGGATGGAAGCCTTGCTCACACACATGAAAGACAAGACTGAGATTGGGAAAAGCCAACCCAGATTTACCAAGATCAAATTGTGATGAGCCAATATGACTGCCTTCTAGGATGAAATGGCTTCCACAGTTAATGAAGAGCAGTGTGTATTCATGTACCTTGACTTTTGCAAGATGTTGGCATGATCTCTCACATCCTTGTTGAAGCTGATAAGATATGGCCTGGACAAATCAATCTCAAGACAGATGGAAAATTGTCTAAAGTACTGAATTCCAAAGATAGTTAATACCTTAGAGTCAAACTGACAGCTGGTCAGGAGTGGAATTCCTCAAGGATCTTAAAAAACAACCTGGGTGATGGGATTGAATATACTATCGCTGTGTTTGCAAGTGACACCATACTGGGAGAAGAGATAGATAACACTGGATGGAAGAGTACAGAATCCTCAACAGTCTAGAAAATTGGGCTAAATTTGAGTTACATGAGTTTTATATATAATGAAAAGTTGAAAGAACTGGGTTTTCAGTTGAACGAAGAGAAGGCTCAGGAGGGATCTAATTGCAGTTTTCTATTACCTGAATAGTAGCTATAGAGGAGGTTGAGGTATTATTTTCAAAAAGCTGTGAAGTTAATAGACAAGAGACAACAGGCATGAGAAAATTCAAGGGAAGTCCCATTTGGATGTAAGAAAAAAAATCTTTCAGTTAAATATTGGATAAGTTGTTCAGACCAGTAGTGGAATCTCCCTTGCTAGAAATATTCAAGATAGCTTGACAGGGCCATGGCTAGCCCAATCTATGTCCCTGCTTTCCACAGAAGATTGGATCAGAGGATATCTAAAGGTCTTTTCCAGCCTAGACTTTTCTATCATTCTATTATTGTATCTTTCACCCTCCCCCCAAAATGTATTTGATTCATGGAACGCTATCAGTCAAATTAATCGGAATCTGTTAGAGAAGCAAATTTAAAGCTGACTGGTTTTATTACATTAAACTCTTCCGTGGATACTCTCATTCACCATTTAAAGGGTCTTAAGTTGATTTTCTTTAATTTTATTTCCTTACAGTCAGTTGAAAGGCCAATACTTTCTTGAAAGCTTAAGCATGATCCATTTTTTAATGTTTATATTTAAATTTTGAACATGTGCTCAGAATGTTAGTCAATCACATTTAAATAAATAAATGCATGTTTGGAAAATTGCAGCTTTCTCAGATCAGAACATTAGGATGCCTCTAACACACATCTATCATCAGTGGATAATAAAGAGTTATATTTGTATTGTACCAATCTGGTCACTTGATAAAACCATCTCAATCGGTACATCCTCCTTCAGACATTTATGTTGTACTCTACAGATGCCAGCTTATCTGACTAACAGTTCATCTGCAGCAGACACATTATGATTTGGAAATACTGCTGAATTTGGAACCACACAGACTTTAATCATTACAGAAAAATGCACTTTGCCACCTTCAACTGAATAGAACTATAAGGTTAAAGATCTCTAGCATCACCCATTAATCATGTCTTAGTCTGTTTAAACTCAGATGCAGCATGGATATTCATATGACTTCCTTTGTTAGAATACTGTAAAATATGGACATTCAAGAAGGAGAGCTGAGGGTGCAGCATGGATGTTGATTTTCAGTGACATAATCAAAAGGAGAGGAACAGTGGACAACCCATAAATTTGTCTGCAGTAATTTTTGATCTCATAAAAATATTATGTGGTGGCTCATTGAATGTATGCAGCAGAATATGTGTCCTGCCAATGCGCAAGCTATATCATGGCAGCTTCTTTCATCATAATTGCTCCCTCTTTTGCAGCATGGAAACACTTGAAAATGCATAGTGACCTCCTGAACTCATCTGCAGGCCAATATGGAATATGCACCTCACTGTACTTTATATGACATGACAAAATGATGCTGGAAAGGAATGCAAAGCAGATTGTGTCAATGCTATCAAGAAAAAAAAATCCTAGGATAGAGGTAGCAGGGTTTGCCCAGCTTAATTCATTTTCCTGGAATTTTGTTTTGAATTTCAATCCCTCTCTAGAGAATGTTTGCACCCTGAATAAAGAGGTGTGCTTTCAAAGCAGGGTAATAATGATATATAAATTGCTTGCTTTGAAGCTTTGTTACAAACTCTTTGAAGCTTGAGTCTAATCTGGATATAGTCACTGCAGAGACAGGCAGAGTTGATCAGACAAAATAATTGAAAAAAAAAAAAAAAAAGCTTTCAAGTTCTTCTGCTCATTCCTGTGCACCAGTGCACCTAATTCACATTTCTTAAGCAGTCTGTAACCTGTGTCAGTCTCCAAGAACAATGATGCTTGTGTAAGACCTGATTCAGCTGAATGAGAACTATCAAGAATAGCCCTGCAATATTTAAAGTCATGAATACAAAAAGCAACTGGGGGTTGAACTAAATTCCCTGCTCTAGTGAAGAAATACCTTTGCTTTGAACGTACTCTAAACAATGTGCTGTACATAAATGGTGTCACATTTAAAACATTATAAATATTACAAATGTCTTCAGCATTTCATTTTTATGCACAGCTTCTGTGAGAGCTCACATCAAAAGAAAATGCAACCTCTAAGAGTACGTGGTAATGAAAGGAGGAAAGTTCTTCTTTATTTTATTATTCTTAAAAGACATTGATTTATATTTATATTGTGAAAGGCTGGTGAAGTTATTTCATTTACACTAGGAATTTGTCATTAACATATCTCTCAACAGATCCGGAGTTCCTTTTAATTAGATTACTGGCTCATTTAGCACAGCACATTTTCTGTACCTGAGTCTTATATTTCTAATGTTGCAGCAGCAAGAAGACTCATCCTAGAGGGCAATCACATCAGCTAGATGTGCTACAGAAAACTTTCTATTACAGTATGCTACATATAATTATTATTTCTGTAGTACATATAGACCTAGCCCTAAAGCAGCATTCTTTTTCTGCTGCGAACTGTGAATAATTATGAAAGAAAAATGAAAGTGTTACAAGAAATAGGGGCCAGAGAGGTTAAATGTGCAGCAGTTTGTGTTCAGGTAGCAAAAGTAACAGTACTGGGAGCATAAATATACAACTGGAGTGCCCTGCTCTTTACTGTGTCAGTGTGTTCTTTACTGGACCTTGTAACTTCCCTGCAGGTAACAAATGAGGTATGGTAGAAAAATATAAAATCGACATCATGGATAATTATGCACTACCATATCTAAATGGGATTTGTCTTCACAAAATCTGCGGGATGCTGGTGGTGTAAGTTTGTCTTTTGCACTTTTCTTCTGCCAAATATGTTCTCTTAACATCTTGTAAGTATAATAAATTCATAAGAAATTAATAAAAAATAAGAATATACACATTCCTTGAAATTCTTTTAACACATTAGAGGTGAAATCAAAACTGTAAGCAAAAATGTGCTACAGTAATTGTGTGCATGATTCATATAATCAGAAGTACATATTTACAATACAGACATCTAATGTAAGCTAGTCATCTTAAACATCTGTTATAGTGGGGGCAAAAAACAGTCTTCAGTAGGATATGGCTGATCTCAACCTAAAGTAAGTATCTCAAATAGGTCAGATGAGCCAAAATCAATAAGCTTTGTTGTTTTGGTTTGGTTTGGTTTTCCCTATAGATTATTAGGGATGTTTAAGGTGGCTAGCTTGGACACTACCATTTTTCTTGCAAGCATCTTATCTTGGTTAAGATAAATCTTTCTTTGGAAGCCTGTTCACGTATTCACTGAAAGTGAAATAAGTAATTACGGAAAATTAAGCAGGAATTTTCATAGAATCATAGAACAGTTAAAGTTAGAAGGGACCTTAAAGACCATCTAGTTCCACCCCCTGCCGCCACATGAAGGGACACCTTCCACTAGATCAGGTAGCTCCAAGCCCCATCCAGTCTGGCCTCAAACACTTCCATCCATGGGTCATATGGTGAGGCACTGTAACAGGTTGCCAAAGGAAGTTGTGAATGCTCCATCCCTGGCAGTGTTCAAGGCCAGGTTTCATGGAGTCTTGGGTGACATGGGTGTGTGATGTCCCTGCCCATGGCATGGGGGTTGGAGCTGAATGATCTTAAGGTCCTTTCCAACCCCAACTATTCTATGATTCTATGATATTCTTCCCTGGCTACCTGTCTTTGTTTTCCACCCTCTGTAGGCCTCCTTTTTATGCTGGAGTTTGTCCAAAAGCTCCTTGTCCATTCACACAGGCCTCCTCATGTTCTTACCTGAATTTCAATTTGTCAGGTTGCTATACTACTATAGCTGTGGTACTTTCCTGAATTAGTTATTAATACTTAGGGAAAAAAGAAAATTTCCAATTCTTTAAGGATCAGTACCCATCCTTACTTAAAAGATGTAAAGACAACATTGGCAATTATTAGGAAATGCAGTGGAGAGCAAGACAGTGAGTATCATAATGTGCTTTCATCAAACAGTATGGACCCACATCTTAACGATGGAATATGTTTATTATCATGTTGTTGTAAAGAAAATGTGTAAAGAAGGGGAAAAATGGACTCAAGGGTATGGAAAAGCTTACATGGTCAGGAGAAACAGAGCAGTTCACAGCTGTTCTGTCCAGAATATACACTACAGATAGGCTTAAACAGAGGACATTAAATCATGAATTTCATTGAGAAACTACAAAGCAAATAAGTTTTAATTCTATTTGATGTATTAAATTCAGGATCCCCTAAGTTACCTAATGGTGAAATTGATAGGCAAAAGGAAATGTTCAAGGAAGTTAAGATATTAAGACGCATATATTAAAAACTAATTTTGCAAAGAATAAAAAGATAAATGGTCAAAAATGTGTTAGACAAATCCATTATATGTATATTAAGGCAGTTAAAAAAAAACAAGTAAAAAAAATAAAAATCAGGCATTGTTATCCTAGTAGTCTTTGAATAGTGATGAAATAACCAGAAATGGTGATATAAGACAAGAGACAAGACTTTCTGGCTTTTGTCCCAGTTATTTATGGCTGGTTTTGTGTTACTTATATCATGTAAAACTCCACATTTATATTGAGAGTAAATATTTGTGAAGTTGTATCTATAGTGCACTGAAGATAGCAGCTTCATTTTCTTTAATGCTACATGGCTATTTTTATAATAAATACTCATTTTTCTTAAGACATTTCTAACATAGTTATTAACAGGTAAGTATTCAAAGGACATCAGGATATTTTAATTATATGACTTCTACTGAAATCAGTTAGTGTCCTTGAAGGATGGTGAAGAAAATGGCTGCAGATATAAAATAAATAAATCAGAAGAGACAGCTTAGAAATAATATTGTTACATTTATTTTCAGCAGAAAATTGTTTGGGCTTCATAAGTCTTGCTCTCTTCTCAACCATATATCTTATGGCTCCAGAGACACCAGAGAGTAGAAAATTAAAATATCAATTAGTAGCCAAGATGTTGTCCAGCAAATTAATTATAAGAACTGAGATACTCAAAAAACACCTTACAGAGCTAAGATATTAATCAGAAAAGATATTTCAACCCTTAAGAAAAAAAAATAATCATGGCATTTTAAGTATATCAGGTTCTTACTCTGTTAAAACAAAGGCAATATTTTCCAAGTCACTGAGTTGTTACATTTTGGTTTTCCCTTAAATGCAACTCAGTTGAAATATATATGGTTTGTAATATGTTAATTGTCCCCAGGTGGGAAAATATAAAGGCATCTTATGTTTAATTCATCTGTTTCCTAATGTGCAGAATGGATTTTAGAAGGAAAGAGCGGGAGGAGAAATCACTGGTTTGGAAGATATATTACATGTATAACATATGAAATGAAGCTGCCAGCAATGAAATAATAGTGGCAACATTCACATATTCAAATGCCAGACCATGATTGCCTCTAGTAAAAAAAGTTTTACAAAAGCATGGCAACATAATTGGTTGAGGGTTTTTTTGGATCATTGATACTTTTTGTCAGCTTTTCTCTAGGTCAAAAGTAAAAAAAAAACAAACCAAAACAAACGAACAAGAAAACCAAAAAAAAAAAAAAAGCAAAGCCAGTAAATCCTGGTTGAGCAGCAAACCTCAATTTTTCTGAAACTGAGTGTTCATATAAGGCATTAATGATCTTGACATCTGGCCAAGCAACTTTATTTTTAATCTCGATTTTATCCTTTAGATTCCACAAACTATTAATAGCACAGTATCCAGAATCCAAAGATCAATAAAAGGTAAAAAACAGCTGTTGAGAAAAAGACTTATGTCTAAGGGAAGTAGTGATGTCATTCACTGCAATGAAGGTGAGGAAACCCAACTTGCGCTATTTCCCCGAGACCTATTAAGTATAAAAGGGTAAGGCTGCACTGCCATTTGTGTATACGAATTTCTTTTATTATACAGCAACATTTATGGCAGCGAAGAATCCAGTATTCCTATTAACTGCACTCCAAACTAGGCTGTCATAAAAATCAGGGTGGGGATAGGGGGTGAAGGGAACCCTAACAAGTCAGAGAAAGAAAGAACTATAGTTACCTTAAACAAAAAGTCATTATTTTAACTTTTTATAAATTTTCTACATCAGAATACCTATCTGGTATCTATAAATACATTTAGTAAATGTTTTCCTCCCTTTCTTTATTTTTTTAAGAAATTGGGAATTTCCAGGAAATAAGTAACACAGCTTATGTTATGTTTCTAGCATTAAAATTCTCCTCAATTGTAATGACTCATTCATTTTAAAACTTTACAAGTCTTTTTTCTACAAAACACTATTCACAAAACAAGGTGACTTCCATGTACTGGTGAATGCTCATCTTCAAGCTTGCCCTCAGTGGATGATCAGGCATGTTGAAATTACTTTCTTCATAACCATTGCAAAGATAGTCTCTGCTCTGGAGGGAAAACAAATGTTTCCTCTGTTAAGCTAGAAAAAGCTTTAATTGAACAGTGCTATTTCTTTTTTCTGGTTTGGAGAAATTTAAAGGCCTGAAAAGAATCTAAAAATGGTTACTGCTAGATTAACCGAGAATAACTCTGTCATTTTTTTATAGTCAGTGTAATGCTGGATCTTGGAGTCAGAGCTGCTTTCCAAGCTAGGGAAGATTTCCCTCTGAGGTCTTTTGGAGGGTATTGCTGCAGGAATAGTCAGTGGGAGAACCATAAGGAAATGTTGGAAGCTAAAACTGTAGTTTAGAAGTTCAAGTAGTCAGTAACTTACATACTGTCTAAAATCTTAATCTAATTCCTGGTTCTTAAATTGTCCTTTAATACAGCAAGAATTACTTTGACATCAACAATGTTCAAGATGGTATTTCACCCAAAGAAGAAAATCACTAAGTAAAAATGTCACTTTACTTCAGTCTATTTACATTTCGTAAAACTAGCACATACTTATGGAAATGACTTACTACATTTAATCTTTCCATAAAGGAGTTTTAAACTAGGAAGCCTACAAGTATATTCCTGAGAAAATGAATTAATTAGAATGCGTTAGAAATTGCTATCAATACAGAAAATCATCTCTGTAATAAAAACAATTCTTTTAATAGCATTAACTTAAACTACAGTCAGAGCATTGTAGCCATATATATGCATGAAATTATAACACTGAGAAAACTCAGATGGTTTCTTTCCTATTTTTTTTAATCCCCTAAGACTATTTTTCCAGTATCCATACTAGAGCTTCATTTATAAAAAAAAACTTTGCATTGTTCTGTTTTTTTTATAGGCTTACTTATAATTCACAAATAATTTTTAGAAGAAGCATAAAATAAAGCTCCAAGAAGGACCGTATGAACCACTCTGAACCTTGTCATTCCAGAACAACATAAGTCACAGCTGAAGCCTACATTGCAACCTAAGTAACCCATATTATATTTGGAGAACTAAGAAGAAAGCATTCCAGAACTTTTTTATTCTCTTTGGACTATCTGAAAACAAAGAATCTGAGGAGAAAGAAAAGAAAAGGAAGGCAAATAAGGGAAAAGAGGAGTGTTCCTTGCCAAAAGCAAGCCTTGTTCATACCCTGTATGTTTTTATAAAATTATCAGGTCAGCTTTAAATACTCAATTTCTGAATTTAGAAGATAAACTTACTTTTATTGGTGGATCATGAGGGAAGGGATCTCTCATCTTCTGTTTCCTAGAGGTTTGCTCCCAGTGAGGCCTGGTTCATTCTACAGAAACAAAGGTACAGAAGAAGCCACGTCTACTTATGACAGTATTCAAGTGAGATTTAAAATACATTTTTGTCTTAAAACATGACATTATTTCCCAGAGAGCAGTTTTCCTTAAACATATAAAAGGACAAAAGGAGAGAGTCATTAATATTACTCATTCTCTGAACTTCCAGAGCCAAACTTGAATTGTCTTCTTTATTAAAAGGAATTCAAGCAACTTCTGTGATTCCCTGTTAAAATGGAATAATTTGTTACAGAATTACACAGTTAGTGAACAAAAATATGTAAACAAATGTCACAAATCAACTGTGTAGGGTCACTGATGATTTTCTAGGTGAATGGTTCTAAGACATTCCAAGGGGTGACCAATTAGCTGTAAAAAAGAACTGCTAGATTACATTTACTATGAAAACAAAAGTATACTATTAATAAGCTCTTGTAATTTTTCATGTATTTCAAGAAGCTGGAAAAGACTAGTTGAACTAGGAGAATAAAATACAATTGCAATGTAAGTGAAGGGGTTTTCTTTCCTTGCTTTTTTGTTTTAATTTGTGAAGTATTCTTGAGACTCCATTATCTTTTGTGATCCACTTCTGTCATGTTGCTTGATATAAAAGCTGAGAAAAACTGCTCTAGAAGTGAATTTTCATTACTAGTTTAGGGTATTCCCTTTCAAATCTGCAGATAGTAGAAAACCTATGTCCGTGAGAAACCTGAAGTACCATTTCGGCAGTGTAAAAAATGTCTCACAGTTAATTTCACTAAAATAAAGATTCACTAAAATAAAGACAAGGAAGAATATTATAATATTTTTATATTAAAAAAAAGTCAAAAGGTATATGTAGGTGTAAGCAAAATTTTAGATAGCAGTTTCTGCCTGATCTCATATTTTATTTTATGCCAGGAAAAAGCACCACACTGAGCCACCCATCTTTACAGGCACATGCAGCGACACAGCCTCACATCCCTTTCAGGAAGGAATTTAACTGAAATCATTGGGCTATAGCCTCCCCATCAATAAGGAAAAAAAAAAAAAAGAAGCAAACCTGCACAGTGCAGATTTGAACAGATCCTGCATTAAATAGAATTTCCCATAGGAAATGCATTACTCCTGTCATTTGCCTTTCTCAGCATCTGATAAGCTGATATCAGGTAAAAGTGTAAGTCATTAAAGCCTTAATGGTTTCCCATATTTGTTTAGACAACCAGCATAGCATTGATCTAGGTTTACCTTTCTGAATGGTCTTTTTCAATGGCCTCTTGACAGTTCCATCTGAATAATTGTTGAATTGATAAATAAGGGGTTTCTGAGGAGTCTTTATTTGTTTTGATATTTCTTTTCTCCTGGCACATTTTGCTTCTTTCACACCGCAATTAAATCATTTATGACACTTGAGCTAACGGCTCACTAGATTAACTAAAGAAGAGTCCCTCCACAATCCAGTCTTTTTGAGGCATAATCAGCTCTGGAAATTGTTTTTATTAAATACTGATTGTCTTAAGACCACAAAGTAATACCGTAACTTGGAAAAAAAACCTAACATATCTGAAAATGTTTCACTAGTTCCCATGTAAGTTGGTCTAATACAATACATTATTTTCCAGTTACAGACCTGATCTTATTCAGATCTTATTCACTGTATTTAAATTTGAATAAGAGAACTGCACTTAGATTTTATTTGGAACTACTGCAGTCTCATGGACAGTAGACCATGGAGCTAAGTGGCTGAAAGAATGATTTGGTACAGCTTGGAGAGTTTGATTTTGTGTGGAATTTCTGTGGCTTAATGTGCACAGACTGCTTTTAATACAATCATATGATCCATATCTTAAACACTACCTTAAACACTTTCACAGCTGTAGAAGATTCTTGAGCATATTTCAGCCCTGCTCTCAATAGAAGCACCTCATCAAATTAGATAGATTAAATATCATCTAAGTTCAGATTTACTCTTTGCAGTTAAGCTTCTTTTCAGAGCTGGTGGAGAAAGACAAGCTGTTTCAACGGATGATGCAGAATATATAATGAATGATATTTGCTCTGAATGAATATAAGGTAAGGAATCACGTATCTCAGGCTGATAAACTTGAGGAAGTTAGTAGATTTTAATAAAGAATCTTTGAAATCTTTATGTATTATCCTATATATTGATGTAAATCCTAGTTCAGGTGTAATTTTTTGTAGAACCTGAAAATCGTAATGCGAAATCAGTTGAGATACTATTGTCAGTAAACCTTCTGGAAACCTGCTCATCACTTTCAAACATCAGTTTTAAGCAGATTTTAAATTACTTAAAACCAAGGTAAGGAGGCCAGCAGACACAGTACAATGATAATACAACCCTTTTCCTACATGTCTTTAAAGGTCTTGCTTTTTAGAGTGTTTTTTTCTCCTTAGCAATATTCTGTTTCTCTATGTTTATTTATTATTTCAATTGCATATACTGTATAATTGATTGCCATTTCAGCTCTCCAGTTATGACTTGGTTCAACTACCTACTCTAATTTAATTGTGCTTTCAGTAAATTAGTTTCATCCTCAAATAAAAACACTTGCATCATCTGTGCTGTTGCAGACGTTGTAGCATTTGCAGCAAATCTCCTGAATGTTCTTTTATGCTGCTAATAAGAAGAGACAGCCAAGTCACTTTTTTATGAGCTTTTTGAGTTTACAGTGTTGTGAATAATATGTGTAAAAGCTGATTCATATCTTATGATAGAGAAATCATACACCCTCACCCAAATGGGACATGCATCAAAAACTTTTTTAAAGATATATAAATGTTGAGGTAAGAAGACATGAGAATGAGGGGAAATCTGAGAAAGCTATTGTTCCCTGTTATAATGAGCAACATCTAGTGGCAGCTGCGTATATGCTTAGAAACCCAAGAAAAAGCAATTGAAATTTTGCTGAATTCATGCCCTCATCAAGCAGGAAATAAGAAAAAATAATTATAAAAAATTAAATATAATATAAACAAGTATAGAAAAAAGAAATTAAAATAAAAATAGACCTATTGTAATAAGAAAAATCAAAAATTCCTATAGGAATACAGCATGACAGGCTGCCAACAGGATGAAGAAAAGATACTGTGGTAGATAGTCATGAAAAGTGATGTTAGATGGGATATAGTGCAAGACAAAGTAGAGAAAAATACCAACTAGAAAGACGAATAGACTCCCTTTAGCCATGACTAGTACATGAGCTGAAAAAGATAGAGTTGTAAGATGTACTGTATCCATCCAGCAGTGAAATCAAGGTAGTTCCCATTTACTATTCTTTTTCTTTCTTTACTATTTCTAATTTACTTTACTATTCTTGCTTTACTGTTTATTATTTCTTTGCCTTCTTTATTGTTTACTACTTACTGTGAAAAGATAATGCCATTATGCACCTTTGAAAGGAAGTTTTAGAGCTGATCTATACTTTTTGGTCATGATATTCATTACATATTAACTGCCATTATGTGGACACTAAAATTTCCATTTCTTTCTCCTGTACATCTGTGCTGCTCCAGCTCTCAGAAGAAATTTGCTTCATTCTTTCTAGGTGGTCTGCTTTTCATTCCAAGTGAACTACATGCAACAAGGAAAAGTAATGTTATGCCAATATTAGGAAGCAAAATACAAAGTAGAATGCAGTGAATATAAAAAAAGAACTTGACAAGATAAAAAGAATGACATTGTTACAAACTGCATCTAATTGACGGAAACATGAATAACAGAGCCTTGAGCTGAGCTGGAATATTTCATATTGAAGTAATTTACCAGGACTGTGGGAGCTTTATTACATAATGCAAAGATAGTCTAAAATCTTTAGGACCACAAATTGAAGAATGCAAAAACCTCTAGTGAAAATGTCGAAAATAGTCATGTGTGGTCCTGAAAATGTACACATCTGCTATTAAATCTCTAAGATTTGTATTTCTTGTTCAAATAGTCTCCAAGAGAAATTAAATGCCTTTCTTTATACATGGTGGAATTAGCAATGATAATACAAGATATCTGGTCATTGTCTTTTTAATAGGCTGACTCTGTCCCCTTTGTAAAGATAGATGTGTTTTATGAAATGCTTTTAACGTTTATATTTTAAAATATTTTTAGGCAGAAACTTGATCTTCCTGAATGTTCATGAGTTTTAAGATATAGCCAGGACTTCTTAAAGTGTAGTTAAAAATTATATACCTCATTAGAGGGCCCAGAAATCTTGAGCTTGTGCTGCTTGCTGGGAAGGACATGTCCTTCAGGAAGAGAAAATCCTGAATCTCATCATAGCAGAAGTGAAATGACAGAAGGGTAATAACAGTAAAAAATCATATATAGAGAGGCAAGAGAAAGAGAAGTAAGCTTTAAACTGGTGTAACTACGGCAGTTTATACCAGGCAAGAATTAAGCTGACAGAGTTAAGGCACATTTGCATTCCAGAAAATAAAAACAGAAGAGTTACCTTTGAGTCAAAAGAAAAATAAAAATGGTGACCCTACCACACCTGATCTTTAGAGATAGGGAAAGAAAGGTTAAAAAGAATAATCAGTGAAAAAGATGCAGTTGCGCATATATCAGTTTACGTCTGTTTCTATCTGATTTCTAGGACAAATTATTGCCTGAAGCTGATGTATGCAGGGCTGCTAAACTAGTTTCTTTAATTGGTTGCTTTACATGGAGTCAGATAATATTGTTAAGCAACAGAATGTTATCATGAACTGAATATTGCACTTGAAAAATAAGCTATGCTATTTTTTTGGGCTGGTGAAACACAGATTGCTTTTGGTTATTTTTCTTGGCAGGACTGTTGTTTCTGTCCATAGCTTGTCAAGCTAGCATAGTACCCAGATGGTTACAAGGCTCTAGGGCACCCGTATAACTCACATTAGAGCTTAACAGAAATGTAGTGAGTAATATTTATATATTTACATTTCAGATCCTGCTCCATTCAAAGCAAAACACAGCTGTTATATTTTCACTCTAGCCATTACCCTGTGATAACCCACATTGCCAGTGTCTCCAGTCATTACGAGTTTGTAATAATACTGTTGCATTTCCCTTCCTATCCTGTGTGGAAACCCATCTTTGAACTAGCACATCTTCTGAAACCTAAACAAAAAAGCAGTCTACCAGGATATGGTTTTGCTATGCAATGGTCTACCATAATAATTTTTTAAGGTGTTATTCTCTATACCACTCAGACTTATTGATTTCTCTTACATTCAAATCTGCTTTCTGCCTGCCTTCCTGTTTGCCATGTGTCATCTTCACCCTCTGGGGTGACCTTCCTACAACGACTGAGAGGACAGCAATAAAGTGTTTAAATTCCCTTGCTGAAAATTGACAGTGTTACTTCCCAGAGTTGTGAAATAGTTTTATCATTTTGTGAATAGTAGAGACTTATCAAAATTATAATAAGCCTAGTATATACATAAGGAAAACAAATATTTCTGATTTGGGTGGATATATGCTTTCAAGGAAGATTTTTGATAGCTGCTTAGATAAAGAATAACTTTTCAGTAAGTAAATACACTCTTTTCAGTAAGTAAAAAACAGTCCCCTCAAAAGGCTGCTTAAGCTATCCTTATGCTTAATTAGCTTTGATAATAATTTTTAGGATCCTATAGTTTATTATTTTGACTGACACTATTTATATTAGTCACTTGATTTAAAGACAGACTAATGCGCTTATGTATTTATACACATATTTAAGGCTGCGAAAAAAAAAAGCTGTTTCAAGAGTGTAAAGAAAACATACATTTAGCTCTAGGTGGTAGATCGCCAATGAAATGTTATATGCTGTCATGTAAAATGTGTAGCATTCTGTAGAAACATACTGAAAATCACTTTGAAAATGTGAGTTATAAAATGAAAAAAAAAGGCAGCAGTACATAGAAATAATTAGTTAATCTCAAGTAAATTTCATGTAATAAGACTACTTCTCAGTGTTGTTAGATTTTTTAGGGGGTATGTTTGAACCCAAAATGTAACAGAAGTACATTACTGTTAAGAGTTCTTGTTGCTTAAAGGTTTTATTATGAAATGTTAAGCTGTCTTGTATAATTTTTCTAAATTATGTTCTTTGTTGAGATTATCTCTCTCTGCTTGGGAACATGCTGTGGCAGGTAGAAAATGAAGAAACTTTAAGGAGGATTTCTGCACAAAACCATATTTCTTTAATATATTAGAATATATGCATTAGTTGCTTCTAGTCCCTGTTCTATTGCATAGACTTACAACTTGGATGAGTCTAAGAAGAACTGTGCTGCGTATTTATCTGTCAGTTACTATTTAATAAATAATGTTCCTGAGGCAGTTTTACTTAGGAGTTTTTTTAATTGCTTTGATAAAATGACAATACCTTTTTGGGTATTTCAGATATACATTTTTCCCCTATTCAGGAATTACAATACCATAAAAGATGAACAGGAAAGGGTTAGGAATTAATCAAGGAAGTACAGAATTAAAGGAGGGCTAAAGATAAGGATCTGAAGTTTAAGCTTATTGAACATCATTGATCTATTTTATTTGGAGGATGCTTATAGCCATGGAGCACAATGACTGCAGTGGTGTCCCATTGGCTCCACAGAGATCTTTTCAGAAATTACCTAGGTCTTAGACCACTTCTCATTGTTAATGAATAAAAATGCAGAAGAAAAAATAAAAATACATCTTAGACCTCTCTGCTAGAAGAGTCAGGGATATAGATTATTTTGAATAAATAATAATTATAAAATCAAAAGCAGTTCTAATCCTTAGGGTGCATGTAGGCTCTGGAGCACATATACACACACATAAAAGCCATAAATGCAAAAACCACTAGTGTGGAGGCCTCAACACTTGGATGAGAAATTAGCTTTCACCAAGAAGTATGTTTAGTACCAGATAGATTATTATGTCTAAAAATATTAGCCATTCTTAATTTTCTAATCATCATTTAAAAAATAAAATTTTTGAAAATAGAACCCTTGCAGGATGAACTCACTGTACAAGTGAATGATTGTTTTCCACTTAAAAAAAAACAAAACTATTCTCTAAAAGATTTTTCATATGAAATAATATAGTTAAAATAATACTCATGTATACTTGCGTATTTTAGAGTGGGTATATATATATACACAAAAAATAAATTTGAATGTTTAAATTAGGTTACTGAAATTAGACCCAACTTTATGATTGACTTCATTTCAATTGTAGGTATACAGGATATGATAGTTTGCATATGTTTTAGTTGTTTCTCAGATATTTACTGTTAGCAAGAACTGAACCTTTGAGCTTTTCCTAGCTTTTCCTTTCTGTTATGTTGATCAAATTGATGAACAAAATATACGTTTTACTTTAGAAACTTCTCAGCTACCCCTGAGCAGAAAAATTCTGGAAAGAGAGTCTATTCTTTCAGAACCAGGAAGAAATTCTGATTTTTATTAGGTGGATATAGGTGGGAAAGATAGACCAGCTGCCCACCCAAAATTTTGTCTCCAAATCTAAAAAAGAAGCAGCAAATTAAGCTGATTACAGTGTTTCAAGTTCAGATTACATTGTAAATACAACCATTTGAAAAAAAAGTTTATTTAGTTTAAAGCAAAAAGGATGTTAGCAAAAAGGGTAGTGTTAAGTCATCAATTATCCTCTGGACAAACATAGAAAGTGGGATAGCAATGTGTTAGGAGGAAATGTAGGAAATTAAGATAAAAGCGACAACAGCAATGCCTGTATCGATGGCACAGCTGCATATGTAGGTCTTCAGTGGTAAAACTGATTCCAGGGACTGAAGCCTTTTGTTTTCTCCTGGCTGCTTGTTCTTGCCCTTCTACATCTTCCACTCCTCCAGCAAAAGTTTTTTGTGTAAACACATATAGAATTAGAGCAGGAAATATCAAATCTGTCAAAATCTAATGAGTTTGGGTTTTGTGGGTTTTTTTTTGTTTGTTTTTTATTTTCCTTTTGGCTGGTTCAGTTCCCCAGTCCATTTCAGATGTGGGCACAGAAACAGACTGGCCAGCTGATGAAGGAATAGTATTGCAGTAAGATAGGTGGAAGGAAGGGGCTGTTAAAACAGAAGTGAAAGGTAGAAAAGTAAACTGGATACCCCAGCCTTAAAAAAAATGTTATTTATTTACATGCAAAATGAATGAGTATGTAGGTAAACAGAAAGATTTACTTGCTCTCTGCAAGAAGAAAATGCCTCAGAATCTGCTGAATTTTGCAGGCTTGTAGTTTTGTCTTCAGTCTTACTTAGAGAGCCAACTGAGTGCAACAATGCTTTGACCAGAGTTGGGCATTTTTAACTGAAGTGCCAAATGGGGTCATAATAGACTAAAATTTCTGAATAACTCTGCAGTAAAGAAGGACGACTTATCCCATGAAGAAACTTGTATTTTGCTTTACATCTCTACAGCAAGGTTTTGATAAATTTCCTCCGTCTTTTCAGGGGCAGAAAACGGCAATATTTTTTAAATTAAGATAAAAAATAATCTCTTTATGGTAGCAAAAAAAATATATTGTGACAAAATAAGAATCCTGACGGATCTTTGCTCAACTCTATAAATGAAATATAATTACTGGATTCTTCGAAAAGTTACAAAGTCGTTTAGATTAGAGTCCTACTTCTTACAAAATATTGTGTGCCACTGACAGTATAATAAAATCTATTATTCTCTAGCCTTTTAAACAAACAATAGGCTTGAAATTGCATGCGGTCATCCATCCTGAACTTTCAATCTTTTTATTTAATTAGTTAATACAAATCATCACATCATTTGTAATACATCTTCAAGGGAAATTTTTACTAGCTTGGGACTAAGGGTTGCCATCAAGCTGAATATTTCTGCTTAGCTAGGAGATGACAAAACGACTCTGGCATCTAAAATTGCCTGTTTTTCTTGTACTTAAGACACCTTTGTTAAGATCACATAAATCGCACTAAACAAATTCTATTTCATTTAAGTCACTAAAATCCTGCAGTGATCCACTGCAATAGAGAAAGTCTCCAAATAAAGAACTAATAAAGAAGACAAGATGGGAGAAATAGTGTTTATGTATACATCATTCCTCAGCTACTAATGAAGGTTCTGACAAAGTGAATGCAGTATAAAATGAAATATCTTTTCCCATCTTCTTTAGTCTGTTTTCCCTTGCTGTCTTCTTTCCACCTAACATGTAGCTGAGAAAATTGAATTTCCTAAGACTGAGCTGATAACCTTAAACTGAGGTCTGCTAATATTATGACCGACAGAAGAAAAGTTGCAAAATTGTAGACTAAACGTTAGTGTGATCATCAAAGATATTTTTATAATCATTAGGATTATTTGACTGATACTAATGAAAATAGTACTCTATCAGGATATTCTGTTGCTGGGTAAAATTTCCTCATTCCACTTATTTCAATTCTTGGAGTTCAAAGATAAAGAATATCAGCTTTTCATCTTGTGGAGCTAGCATTCTAAATTTCCTGATTTTGCTCTTCTAAAATTCTTCAGAAAAAAAACTTTTCTTAAGCAGCCCCATATGACAGTGTCCTAGTTTCACTAAGATCTCAGTCCACCCCAGTTCTACCAGTTGGATGCCACTGCCAGCAAGAGATGCCCAGAGCCTGAAGATGGATCACAGGAAATAGATCAGGAGAGCTGCTGAAGAGCAGCACAAAGGAATTCCAGCCACTCCAGAAGTAAGTAAGCTACTAAAGGGTTACAAATGTACCAGTTCTCTACAGAAGGAATTCTTACATCTAGCAGCAGTTTGTGGTTTTAAGGTCAATCTTAAAATTTATAAAGTGAGTCAATAAAATTTACTATAATTGCCATAACAATTTATACACACATACACATGCATGAATACATAAAGACACATAAAAGTGTGCCTATTAAAAATTTTCCTCAAGGTCAGTGAAATATTCACATCAAATGTCTTGACATTTCTCAACAGGCAAGGGCTGAGTGGGGGACTTCAGCCCAGATTCTATCGTTGAGAGTTTATGAGCTCTGAGATGCGGCCCATTCAGAAAGAGATGCTAGTTGCAGTGCAGGGCAAGAGAGCTCAAAGCTCACAAGATGATTTGCTTTATTCTTTAGTCTATTACCATCCTGGCCATAAACAGAGACAGTAATTACCATATTTTTGTCAAAACTCCAGTAACAATGGTACCATCTCACTTGAGTTATGATCAGGGTTGTCAGCGGATGACTGATTATACTCACTCTTGCTTATCACCTTAGCCAGGGAACAGGAGTCACTGCTACGATCAGTGCCTCACTCATTAGACATGCAAGAGTCCCTGGTATGGTTAAAGGACCCTTCACTGCCCAATTCAATGCATGAAAGCCTAGGCCTGACAGGAATTTCTTAGGTCATAGAGCAGACCATAGGATCTGGGGATACATGAACCATCACAGGTATATAAGGCACCTGTTTCATTTCTGATGCAGGAATGCTCCTCACAGGTATATTTTTTCATTCCTTACATTTCCTGTACAGTGTTTTGCCCTTTCCTAGATTTGTTTCATAAGAGGCACCACCAGTATCACTGATGGGCTCAGCCTTGGCTATGGTAGGTCTGTTGCTAAGATGGCTGGAAGTGGCCAAGTCCAGCACAGAACAGCTGTAGACCCTTTTCTTCACAGAGACCACGCCTTTGGTCCCCCTATTTCCAGACCTTGCAGCCTGCACCCAACAGAGTAAGCAAAGATTCAGTATTTATCTCAACCCATGAGCTTTGCCATTCCTGCTTTTTTTCTTATTATGTCCTCTGTCCCACTGAGGGATGGGAGCAAGAGAGCAGCTGGGTGTGAGTTTGGCGGTTAGCCAAGACTATCCCATCACAGAATGATAAATCTGACAAAATCTTAAAATAACCAAACAAGGAAATAATAGGAGAGCATTTTAAAATTAACTTCAGAAATACCTGATCCAGTTAAAAAATCATGTGCAACATGTACATAAAAAGAAGACAAAAAACTACTGTAAGACAAATCTATAGAACAGCTATAGACCATTTTGTTTTCCTATCAGACATTCATGGAAGGCAAATTTCTGTCTTTTTACTTTGTTTTCAGATTCACCAGAAGTTTATAAATTACTTGACATAGAAGAAGCTTAGCCAAGAAATGAAGAAAATAGATCTATGTCAGATGAAGTTTAAATATATTTTCTTCACAGAAATGAAATAGTATTTCAGTAGAGCTTAGAAAGAAACATCAATAAAGAAAAAGGCAGTCACACATACCACAAATTGTCTGTCTGTTTCATTGTCAGTATCCAGATATCCCTCGAAATAAACAAAAGAATACTTCCGTCTTGAGATTGTGCGAATGACAAAATTCAGCCAGAAACCACCCTGTGAAAGACATGTTAAGGACAGAAGACAATCCCTACAACCCCCTCCTGCCTGCCAAGAGAAAAATATATCACATGCTGAAATGCTTTGTTCAAACTCTGCAGTATTCATTTGGATCAGAAACATCACTGACTAGTACCTGGAGATGTTGGCAAATTTAGAGATTTTTAATCATGAATGTCAAGGTTAAAATTAGAAGTTTCGTCGTGAGTTAGAGATGACAAACCATTCCACTACCTCATCAAGTAAGAAAAATATACCCAGGGATAAAGAGATGGGAATTCACTGGGCAGCCAGTTACTATGCACAGATCACATTTCTGTGGCAATATTTTTCTCATCAGAGTTTGTTGTAGCTCTTTTCTCAAAAAAGGTGCATCAGCAGGGATTTGCTAAGTGAAGCAAGTTATTCTGCTTCAGGCATGACTTCTCATACAATGGTGCAAGGAGCAAGCTTTATGCATGCGCAGATTTTCCCACATGTGGAATTCTCAGTCTTCCAGGTGTAGACGAGTAGATAGAGGACAATAACCAAGCCAGTTATTTGGAAACATCCCTTATACATGAAAGTTATAAGTTTTTATTTGAACTAATTTCAGAATTATCCTCCTGTGTTTCATATGATAAATGTAATTTGAAGCATAATTCTATTTAAAATTAAAATATTGATGGCATTCTACTGTATCAGTGTCAATCGATCATTCTTTCATAATATTTTAATAATAATGCATAATATAATTCATCCTTATGGTCTGAATAATTAAAGAGGACCAGATATTGAGTAGCATTAATTTTATAACAGGAAAACTACACTGCATTTATTGAATATGAGCAATGTGATTGATCCTATATGAAATAGAATGCTTTATACCTGAGAAAAAAGTAGTTGAATCAATGAACAGGACACTCAGATAACGATTCTTCTCATCATACATCATGTGGCCTGAACCGAATTTGTTGTAGTCAGAGGAATAAATAAAGCTTTTATAGGGAAGACCTCTGATAGTTAGAACTGTCTTTCCTTGTTTGTTTTAACTCTTTTTCCTTTATTGTCACAGCTGCTGCATTCATATGTTTTTAGAGATAATTTTCAGGTTACAGTGCTTGTTTGTCATTAAAAAGTGATATTCTAGCATTTCTGGCTGCATCTTCAAAGTACATTCAGTTCACCAAAGGCTCACAATCCGGAAGACAAAGAGGTTTTTCTTTTTGTGAGTGTGTGTGTGGTTGCTTTGTTATTACTATTCATTGCAATTAATTTGGTTTGATCTTAAGATTTTGAATGTCAAACTTATATTTTTTCTTTCCCCATTCCTGTGGAAGAGATTCAGAAAACAATGCTCAGTGGAGTATTTCTAATGTCATCTCTCATGTAGCGTTTTAATAGTGTTTCTGTATGTACAGTCATTAAATAGTAAAAAAAAAAAAAAAATAGAAAAGTCATTAAAGATGAAAATTAATGCAAAATAAATTAAAAACCATTAAAAAAAATGAAGAAAAACTATTTCTTTAAACTATATAGAGGATGGGAATCTTTAGATTTTATAGAAAATGGACACCTTTGTGCCTGTTGCTCTTGATTTAAAATTGTTTACATTCATGGCAAAAAATACTTTTACACAGAGAGTTGTGGTCATTGTCCGGCTGGAGATCAGTAACAAGTGGCGTCCAGCAGGGATCGGTGTTGGGACTGGTCTGGTTCAACATCTTTGTCGATGACATGGACAGTGGGATTGAGTGCACCCTCAGCAAGTTTGCCAATGACACCAAGCTGTGTGGTTAGGTTGATACGCTGGAGGGAAAGAATGCCATCCAGAGGGATGTTGACAAGCTTGTGAGGCGAGCTGATGTCAACCTCATGAAGTTTAACCATGCCAAGTGCAAGGTCCTACACCTGGGTTGGAGCAATCCCAGGCACAGCTACAGGTTGGGCAGAGAAGAAATTCAGAGCAGCTCTGAGGAGGAGGACTTGGGGATGTTGGTTGATGAGAAAATGAACATGAGGCGGCTTCAGTGTGCGCTTGCAGCCCAGAAAGCCAACCATATCCTGGGCTGCATCCAAAGTAGCATGACCAGCAGGTCAAAGGAGGTGATCCTGCCCCTTTACTCTGCTCTTGTGAGACCTCACCTGGAGTATTGTGTGCAGTTCTGGTGTCCTCAACATAAAAAGGATATGGAATTGTTGGGTCCAGAGAAGGACCATGAGGATGATCAGGGGACTGAAGCACCTCCTGTATGAAGACAGGCTTAGAAAGTTGGGGCTGTTCAGCCTGGAGAAGAGAAGGCTGCGTGGAGACCTCATAGACCTTCCAGTATCTGAAGGGGGGCCAACAGGGATGCTGGGGAGGAACTCTTCATTAGGGACTGTAGTGATAGCACAAGGGGTAATGGTCTAAAACTTAAAAAGGGGAAGTTTAGATTGGCTATAAGGAGGAAGTTCTTTATTGTTGGGGTGGTGAGGCACTGGAGTGGGTTTCTCAAGGAAGCTGTGAATGCTCCATCCCTAGTGGTGCTCAAGGCTATGTTGGACGAGGCCTTGGTGGCATGGTTTAGTGTGAAGTGTCCCTGCACATGGTAGGGGGGTTGGAACTTGATGATCTTAAGGTCCTTTCCAACCCTAACTATTCTATGATTCTATAATTCTGTGTTTCCAACCCTAACTATTCTATGATTCTATAATTCTGTGATACTTCAGAGTTCTCCAGGATTTTATGCACATTGTGGAATTCATGTAAAATTCATTTTACTTAAACTTTAGTCATTAAGAAGTAGGAGTATAATCCAAGCCATTTGTCTAAGTTACCTTGTACTAAATAGAAGAGATAGGCATGATTTGTTCGTTCAAGGCAATTCATTCCATCCTGAAATATGTGGAATGAATTGTCATCTCAAAGTGACTTTTAATTTCCACCAAATACAATATGTATATAAACATACTGTGTGGGTAGAATAAACGCCATTTATTTTTAGCCTAAAAAAGTCAATGATTATATTTCCTGTGCTACGTTAGTTCATTTGACCATGACTGGTTTTGAGCTAGCTGGATTTTAGTCACTCCCCATTTTTATTCTTCCTCATTTTTTTTTTTCTTGATTCTGTTTGCCAGGTCTTTTAGATCTCTAAGTTGCTTCGGCCAAACAATGACTGATGATTATAAGGAACTATCTACTGTCAGAGATGTTGCCAGAGTGAAAATAACTACTTGGGATAACTGCCAGCTGACAATTTTTATTGCTGTTGAAGCCCACTATTTTCAAAAGATAGTATTTACTTAAAGAAAAAAAAATAAAATTAATTGGGGTATTTGATCAATTGTCTTTTCAGATTCAGATGATGAACCAAGTAACCCAATAGAGAATGTTGCACCTTAAATGGCTTAAAAATAAACTTTTTTTTAAGGTATGTTCTTTTTGTCTCTTAAAACCTGTCTGAATACTGTGTTTCTATTTAATTAGAACTGAAAGGATTTAACCGTGACTGTGCTTCTGAGAAACCATGAACTATCAGTTAAAAGAAAGAGGTACTGGAAAAGAATAAAAGGACAGGAAATCAGTAAAAGAGTCTTGAGAGACAGAATTAGCACTTGAGGGGAAACAGTACAAATGGCACCTGAGAGCACTTCCGGACCAAGATGGAAAACAGGGAACAGAATGCTTACTGCCAAGGCCAATGTTATAATAAGATATGTGATTTTCAAATGCATATTGTATCTCTGACTCAAATGCCATCTACTCCAGATGGAAAACCATGCCTGAGATCTAGAAGGAAAACATAGAAACAGTTTCTTGCAGGGATTGTTTAGTTTAACAGTTCATAAGAAAAAGTCTTATTGAGACAGTGCCATTACATAGTTCTTCATATTAAGACAAAACATTATTATTGAGTGAAACATTCTACTGTAAACATCCATAATTTAAAAACTGTATTGGAAGCAGAGACAAAAAAAAAATTCTATTAAAAAAAAAAAAAAGAAAGGATCTCTGCATTTTGAAGGATTATAATTAAATTCACAACATTATTCCAGGCACTTATTTACATACAAAAGTTCAATTAAAAAAAAAAGAAAAAAGAAAAGTACTTTAGACAAAATCACTCTACTGAAAATTTCTTTGCTGAAATTTTTGAAGTGTAAAATCATTTGAGCACATGGCTTTTTCATTCTATGACTCTATGGATCATCTTACTTTGAAACTGGGAGCAACCTAAAAAAATATACTACAAAGTGACATTGAATATGTTCGGGGGTTTTTTATTTTCTTCAGAAAGGACAAGTGATGTTTTACAGGATAATAGAAGTCTGATGACACAATACTGGTATACAAACACCCCAAGAATATTGTTGAATAAATAATAATGACAAATTAAAACAACAACAACAACAAAACCCCATTGGTATAAGCAAAAGAAACTAGAAGCAGAAGACGGGTAATTGGATGAATTGTATTGTCACAAAGTAAGACAAGAACATTGTAGGTGTATGTGTGATGATGTAAAATACCTGAGATGATTGGTATGATATACATGTAAGGATGTTGTGCTGAGATTTTGCAGTCTTTGAGGCAGAATAACAAGGGGATGCAAGATCAGAAAATACAAGACAAGAAAGTTGCAGTAGTAAATCTAACAGTAATTTCAGAAAATGAAGCAATAAGTAAAGGACTTCATATTCAAAGATGATGATAGCCATCTTGCAACCTGATAAAAGAGAGCCATACTTCAACTAGGTTTTGTGATGGCTATAAGTATGTATTTCTGGATCTCTTTGTTTTCTGTATCTGTGGCTTATTTACTACCACAAATGAACTTTCATTTACAATCTACTTTTTGATCTTGTCCATGTACTTCAACATTTTGAATGAATAAGACCATAATCTGATGTATTACCTGAATAAGAATAAAGGATCTCTTTTATCATTTAGGCTGCAAAATAAGAAGTTTCATCATCAGTTCCAGTCCTCACAAATTCATAATTACAAATCTTGCCTGTAGATCCACATTTTCATTCACTCTTTAAAAATCTCAGGGAAACAGGTTTTGGGAGGAGGGGCTGCCGTATGGAAAGCAAATACAAGAAAAGAGCAAACAGAATAAAGCATATGGAAAAATGTCTTTACGGAATAAATCAAGTTAGCCTCATTGAAGTTATCTTTGGCCTCTCTTGACTTTTATTATGTCTCTGACTAGCAACAGCCTACATCTTATCCTTTACCAATGCTGAAGAAAGAGGAAAAAAAAATGATTAAAATGCATTTACAGGAAAATAAACAAAATGTGCCTGAATGAAGAATTTTCAATCTCTTGATGAGATAACCTTCAGCTAGAACAACGTAAGAACTTGGTTTAGATTTTATGAATATGCTGCCCTTTAAAATGAATGACCTTTGTGAGAACTCTTTAAAATGTATTACCTGCTACAGAAGTACATTCTTTCCACCACTAGCAAGTTGATTTTGTATTATGTTTTAGTACTTCAAATACAAATAATAACAAGACAAGGATCACATTTCATCAACTGAGTGCTAGATTACAACATCTCTTTTTGTAAAATAAAATTCCAACATCAGTGTTCATATCCATAACTATTGCTGTTATAATAATGGGAATACCAGATAGTTTATTGAAAATGTTTTCAATCCAGCTGCTTGGTTTTGCTATTATTTTATAAAATTATATAAGAGAACACACAAATCAATCTAACATATTTTCTAATAACAGTTTTGCAGGTCAATACATTTTAGATAGTGTAGGATTTGAATAATCTGGATGATTGTATAGGTTTGATGTTGAGAGGATATTATCTAATTCTACTGCACTAACTAAAAGATATATAAGAAAAATAAAAACCATTTATAGGCTACAGAAGGACAAATTAGAAATTAAGTTTTATGGCAAATAAAATTTTATGTGTTAACAGTATGTAAAAAATCACTTTTATTTCTTCTCTTTTTCTTTTATTTTTCAAAGAAGGAATAGAATAAAAATGTGAATATTTAAAATCACAGCAATATTGTTAACTACAGAGCTGTAGTTCAATGTTTTGGGGAGGAAGAGTGTGAACACAGAAGTTTCAAAACACACAAGAAAAACCTGCACGTCTATCAAGACAAGTAGGTTAAAAATCACACCTAATTTTAAGTGTTTAAATATAAGGTCTTTTCACAACTTTTGAGAGGTATTTGAGTTTGTATAATGGAGGAAGCATGTCTAGGGTTCAGATGAGCAGCTGACCACTGAGAGCAGATGATGAAAGAGTTTGTGGAGTCTTTTACCTTAGTTACATTACATTATAAACAGAACTACTAAGAGTAAAGAATACAAGTAGTTAAACCTACAAAGATGAGTTTCACAAGTAAATGTCTTTCTCAAGAAATATTTTCAGAAACATGAATTAAAAATAATTTACCCCCGGTGGAATATGAGAAATGTTAACTAGCTTGCAGAACAGTACTATAAGTAGATATTTAAATGTCAGGTTGTTTAATTCATTATTATGGGCATTATTCAGTAGAATCACCTTTGAGATCTGAAGCCAAAGGAAAGCAGGGCACACAGAAGTGTTTTTAACTGGTATATGATACATTTGTAACAGGCGTTAAGTTTTTTAAAGGCAGGATTCACATAATGAATTAGACATCTAAGTCTCCTGAATGAACAGGTAAATGGAAAAATGGGAAATACTGAAACTAAATGAAGCATGAATATGAAATTCTGAGTGGTTGGTTGGTTTGGTTGGTTTTGACTTGGCTAAGTTGTATCTACAGCAACACATGATTAACCCAATCTTTTATTTCAAAAAAAGCAGCAGAAAATGTTCTTTGCATAGTGCAAAAGATTCAATACTCTGTCAGATGATAAGAAACCTTAAATGTAGACAATTTTTTTGTTGGAAATTTTTCAAATCCAAACCTAAGAACTAGGTAACACAGTGAAGGCTGTTTCTTTTTTTCTCCTTCATTTCCAGTAAGATATACATTCTTGTCCACCTTCAACAGGAAAATAAGATTTGCATCTTCCTTCTCCTGACTGTATTCTATAACTTGCTGGTAAAATCTTCTCCTAGTTGTCCCATTCTCCTCCCTCCTCCCCACCTCCCTTCAGTTTTGAAGCAGTCCTGGCTTCACATTTTTTTTCTGTCTGAATACTTTTAAATAAAGATACCTCTATGTGTGTTTTCAAATAAACTTAACACTGCCAAAGCTAATTTTTGAAATGAACCTCTGTACTGCTTGTGATATTCATGTCATGAAAATATCTGGAGATATGGACCTCTTGATGCATTATTATGTGCAGTAGCAATTATTTAAGATAATTTTAGATTTCACTAACATATGCAACTGTACATACGAATTTTAAGGAGAAAAATAGACCACTGTAGCTGCAATCAATCTGATTTAATTAAGGGTTCTATTTTTGAATAAGCTAAATCACTTCCAGAAATGCTATTTTGTTTTTCTCTCACAGACTGTGGTAAAAGCCAAGGAAACTATTTGGTGCCTAAACATCTATTGCCACTAAAGATGGCTGAGAGCCTCCATGGAGCACACAGAGGCTGATGTCATGGAGCCAGTACATCTCAATGCAGCCTTGTGAATGCAGTTATCCAGTACTGCTTGAGACAGCCCAGAGAACATGAGTAACACACCTGGTGGTTATTACATGTGATAGCTCTGCTTTTCTGGATGTAAAGCTAAAGGCCAAGTTAGATGATTGATAGCCAAAAAAAAAACAATCTCAAGTAGCACCACATTAAAGCTTCAAAGCTTGCTGCTGCTGACAGATCACATTGTCCTCTTTGTGTCCAGTCTATTCCCCCTTTTTGAATGCCAAATGCTTATGTTTCAGATCATGATCAATAGCTTTATGTGAAAAAAAACTTTGTATTTTTTTCTAGTGAACGTTTCATATAAAAAAAAAAATGGATTCTTCTCTTAATTATGTATCTAAATTCTACTTAAATTATGTAAGATCACTGAATATCTTAACTGAATTTAACTTATCCTGTGTTTATGCAAACGTGAAAATTTGAAATTCTTATAAAATACAGAGCAGATTTCTTGATAGAATGAAGCTATTATACAATAGAGCAGATTTTATTGCTGCATGCAATAGAAACTATTCTTTGAAATTAAAGCTATATATTGTGTAAGTTGGATTCCAGGGACTGGTTTTGAACAATCCATCAATTGATATGGGCATATGTACTTGACAAAAAAACACAATGAAGTAGCATGCTAAGAAAAGCATCTTTTTATTGTTCTGTTAAGCATTTTGGGATTTTCTTTACAGAGAAAGAAATATATATGTAAGCTATAAAAGGAGATTTTTCTAATGGATTCTAGTGTCTATTACATAATGCCATATATGCCTAAATCTATTATCATATAAGAAAGTGGAGTATCAGTCATACAAATCAGCTAGCCACACCCTTAACCTTATATCTACTCTGAATTTCTCTAAAGATATGTTAGTTTATAGTTTTACAAGACTAAAAGGCATTACTGTGGTCATCTGCTTTGATCAGGCGTAGAAATTGAGCATGGTATTACAATAAATTAATTCCTGTTTAACTGGATTCTTCTGTTTGTCAGCAATTCTTCCCTTGCTTCCAGGAAAAAGAAAATTCAAAAAAGCACAATCAGCAATATAATTTAAAAGTTTATCCTAATAATCTTACATAATATGTTGTTTTTCTGGAATTGATGTCACTCTTAAGAATATTGAGCATGATCTACACTGCCTCTTAGATGTCCAGGTTTTTGCCTAAAGTTTTGTATCTAGCAGCTTTTATAGCACATATTCAGTAGAGAGAGAGCTGGGTGACTTTAAAGAGGTCCAAAGGCCTATCCTATCTGTTTATTGGATGCCTAAACTTAGCTGGCCAGAATTACTGTATGAAGGCTTTCAATAGGACTACTCTTATTCCACTAAGTAGTTATGAAGTATGAATAGTCAGGATTTTTCTAACAAAGTAGCTACAATTTTAACGCAATCCAGACATATAAACTAGACTGAGAGCATCTTTAGCAGATGTTAAGTTCTTATGTCTTTGTTTCAGTACCAATTAAATATTAAAGACGTCTGTCATACCTTTTGGTATAGCAGAACTTTAGTTTCATAATGGCATAAATTCCATAATGCTAGGATTTTAGTTGCTTGATTTTTAAGTTTTTAATGTCATAGTTTAGCTCTTATGTTGTTGATATTGATCCTGATTATATAGCTCACTGATTTTCAATGAATTACACATCATTAATAAATCTTTAAACTGCTTTGATCCTTATTAAACAGCTTGAATTGCATAGTTTTTACCTGCAATTCTATCAATACTACTTTACCTAGCATTACCCCCATGAAAATCTGCTGAGCCTACAATTCAGCACAGAACTAGAATGTTTAACTATTACTAGGGCAAACAAAGCTTCACTATATTGATGCTTTTCCAGAGAAAATGGAAGTTAATTACTTGACATGATTTCTTGGGGTTTAAAGATATGCAGCACTTCAAACACCAGCTTGTTAACTGTTTGTTTTTTTTTTTGTTTAGATAATCAAACCATTCAGTTCATCTCAACACACAGTGACACTTGAACTAGTTATAATCTCACTTCTTTTTCAATCATGTCAGTGTTTCCAGGTAGTGACAAAGGAATAATTTATTCCAAAGTAAATTAGCTCAAGGAGTTTTTCTACAATATGTGTAGCACAATGAAAGTTAGTTTTCCTGCCTTTTTGCTGAACCCACTGGCAGATATCAAGAGCTGCTTTTGAAATATGATAGAGTGTTTATGAGATGCTTCCATACCTGATTATATCTTACTGTATTGGTTATGTCAATACTGTCAATGTGAAATCTGAAATATGCATTATCATTTCCAAGAAGTTTACTTTGTGACATCTTCTGGGGGTGGCTGGTGTTTCTCATATTTTGATTATATCTAGAGCACTTCCACAAACTGATAACAAATTTTTCCAAAATGGAATTTTCATTTTTTTTACTTATTTCCTTTTGAGGAAAGATAACATTGAAGTGCTATGAATTTGCCAATGATCTTAAGAAGTAACAAGTGGAATTCATGAGACTAAGAAGTGAGTCCTGCAAATACTTTATAATATTACAGGCTCCAGCATTTTTTTTTAATTTGGTTTGCTACAATTCAGCCTCTTTTCTGTTTGTGAATCTTGTTCTAGACTGTTTTTGGATGTGATCTTATGGTTCTAATGCAAAGGTACAGTGCTGTGAACTAGAAATATCAGTGTAACCAGCACTTGAGTTCTCCCATGACTCCCGTGATCATGGTATTACAACAAATTATTTCCTATTTAACTGAATTCTTCTATTTGTCAGCAATTCTTCTCCTACTCCTGGGAAAAAGAAAACCCAAGGAAGTGCAATCAGGAATATAATCTAAAAGGTTATCCTAATAATCTTACATGATAAATTGTAATTAAGAAATTAATAGCTTGAATTCAGACCTCTGAACTGAATGGGACTAGTTTTTAAAGACTTTGAACATATACTGCTTCCATAGCACAAAACAGGAACTGTAGATCCTCAACATTGCTGTTTAGAGCAAACTTCTTTAACGTTTGCTATATCCATTTTTAGTTCCTACTGTTCAGCCCAATTAGAAACAGTGTATGTTCACAATATATTAAGTCATGTCTTGATGTGTTTTACTTAGTTTTTTGTCAATGTACATCTGTAAACTATTGGTTTTGGGACAATTAATGTATATATAGTAAACTATGTCAAGACAGGAGAAGCATGATTATTTTCTTTTGTTCCGAATTTTTAGCATTGTTTTATTTTCTACATTTGGGATAAATCAGAGAACAGATAAAGAGTTCTCTGGGGAATCTGAAGATTGATTCTACAGTCAGCCCTGAAGAGACTCCAGTCAATATTTAGAAGAGCTTTAACGACACTGCAAGAAATGTCTGGCTTATTTCACCAGTTGAAATCTGCTGTAATGCCAGAACCCAGCACCTCGCTAAAGCATCAGAAAGGAAAATAAAATAGTCTATGTTCTCTGACCATACTTTCCACAGTAGCAGCAAAGGAATGGAAAGAAAATACTAACTGAAATCTAAAGCCAAGGATAGCTGCTGGGAGACAAATCAAGCAGTGTTTTAATTGATTTGGGTAATCATTTTCCTGATTAACTAAGCCACTTGATTATTTTATCAAACTTGTACTTGAAAGGGGTGAGATTGCAAAATGCTTTCTATGGCCTCATAATTATGAATTCTTTGCTGCACCTCTCAGGCACTGTATTGATTCATTCATGAGGGTGAGCAGCCTCTTGTAGTTGATCTATAAAACATAACAATATTTTTTAAAAAATTACCCCCACACACCAGACAAAAAACTCATCAACAAAACAACCCTGTCGTGGTTTAAACCCAGTCAGGTAACTTGTTCACTCACTCCCAGTGAGTGGTGCCGAGCTGACAACAATCGAGGTCCGTGTCCCCCCCCGTCCCCCCCCACCGGGGCTCTCGCCTTCCCCGCTCCCGGAGGAACGGGGAGGAGGATCGAAAGAGTGCAACTCCTATGGGTTGAGACAAGAACAGTCCAGCAACCAATGTACAACACAAATCACCACCGCTACTATCAACTACAACAATGATAAGGGAAAATAACGAGGGAAGAGAATACGATACCACCGGCCAAGAAAACGAGTTCCACCCGGAAGCCTGTGTCCTTCCAGGTAACTCCCAGTCACCCCCCACCCCAGGCATGACGTGCTGTGGTATGGAATACCTCCCTGGCTAGCCCGGGTCAGGCGCCCCATCTCTGCTTCCTCACAGCTTCCCCTCCTCCCTGGCAGAGCATGAGCCTCACAAAGTCCTTGGTCAGGGTAAACATCACTTAGCAACAACTGAAAACATCAGCTTCACCAACACTGTTCTCAGGCTGGAAGTCAAAACACAGCACTGCACCAGCTACCACAAAGGAAAAAAAAAACATGACTGCTACTGCTGAACCCAGGACAAACCCTCAAAAAATACCAGATTGAAAGCTGTAGCTCAGGTTATGTATAGGAATTTACTTCGTGCTTTATGCTACTTTGATACTTGCACTGTCCACAGGTTGTTTAGCTTCTACAGCAAATCAAGAAATTCAATTTGTATAAGAGGGACATCTGCTGCGGTTTTACTGCGTTTACTAGTTCCATTCTCATCTACTTTGGATGATGGCAACAGAAAGGCATTCAGTCTTTTTTGACATCTGTTTCCATCCTCTAGATACTAACTACCAAGTCATAGTGGGGTTTGGCCCCTTTTTTAAAATTTCTCAATATTTTCTTTGACTGAAAGATTTTGTCTCTGCTCTGCTGCTACTAAGCTGTGTCAGTCAGATGATATGCTCTAGTCTGTTCTGGCCATTATCTCACAGATAATGTGAAGTTGTATAAATAATTCCTTCAGAAACTCAACCTAATTCTATGATAAGGTGACCCGCCTGGTTGATGAGGGAAAGGTTGTGGACATTGTCTATTTGGACTTTAGTAAAGTGTTTGACACTGTCTCCAACAGTATCCTCCTGGAGAAATTGGCTGCTCATGGCCTGGATAGGAGGATTCTTCACCATGGAAACTAGAAGGATAGATGAGCCCAAAGAGCGGTGGTAAATGGCATCACATCTAGTTGGCCACCAGTCACTAGTAGTGTCCCTCAGGGCTCAGTGCCAGGATCAGTGTTGTTTAATATCTTCACTGCTGATCTGGATGAGGGGATCGAGTGCACCCTCAGACCATACTGCCATCCAACTCAGGGAGCTGAGTACCCTGAGGATGGCTGGTGTGACTATTAAAGACTGATGTAAAGGCAGCATTAAGCAACTCAGCCTTTTCCTCATCTTCAACCATTAGGTTTCTCCTGGTAGCCAGAAGAGGACAGAGGTTCTCCTTGGCCCTCCTTTTGTTGCTAATGTATTCGAAAAAGAATTTTTTATTATCTTTTATGGCCAGATTTAGTTCCGTCTCTGCTTCGCCTTTCTAACTTTCTCTCTACATAACCTAACAACATCCTTATACTTCTCATGGGGTAACTGTCCCTTCTGTAGATTCATCCTGGCTAGGTGGTCTACAATATAATATAAAATAATGTATAATAATATAATAATGTACAAAAAAAAGAAAAATATGATACGTATACATATATGTGTATGTGTTTGTGAGACTGTTGCAGTATCAGATCTACCAAGACTGTATACAGATGCAGCAAAGTTGAGAACAATGGGGAAAACATAATTAGTGTCAAGCTGTTCATTTGGAGGAGAGCTGAAAGGAGAAAGGGAGGCACAAGGGAAAGAACAAGGATACTCCTGAAACAGGATAAGGAGATAGGATATACCAGTTGGGTGACTGGAACTTTTTTGGGAGTCCCTGCTGGGCAGCCCTATTTTGGACCACTGTAAGCTGCAGTCTAAATAAATTATAAACTACATCTCTTGTTCTTCTCATACTCCAGATGTGAAACATGCTTCTAGAATCAAAAGAAGGATTAATGCGGTGCTTTGTGTGGCTGTAGGTGGATACATAGATGACTGGGTCTAATGATTGAATCAGGTGCCAGTATGATAGCTTCTGTTCCATCAGCAGCTACATGCCACTTCCTAATAGAATTTATCTATTGAAGTGCTAGGGAAAAAATCCTGTAAACTTTGCTTGTTATCTGGCATGCTTTCCAATTTGCAGCTACCTGAATTATTTAGAACTATTCAGGATATTTCCAAGAAAAATCTTCTTTTTCAGAAAGTGCAACAGAGAACAAAAAGCTACAACAAATGTCCACAGTGTGATCTGGTGCTTTTGAAACAGGTGAATTTTTTGTGTAATTTGTGTAATTGTGTGTAATTGTTATTTTTTGTGTAATTTTCAGCTCCACAATACAAAATCAACAGTGTTAAATAGTTTTGTATGTCAAGACTAATTGACACTCTTTCAGTAAAGCAAAAATGTATGGTGTTTATTTGCAGGGTAGATGGGTACATGGCAATTAAAAAAAGCTGGAAGCATTTTGTGCCTTTTTTGGGGCTACCAATGAACAGCTATGACTGAGACAGTAATGGAGAGAATTATTTTTCTTGTATTTATTCAGAGGAAGCTAATAAAGGTATTATTTCCAATCTCAGGATCATTCCACAATTAATATTAAATAATCAAGCAGTATTCATTGGCTTATCATGATTTACTAGTCCTTATATGCCATAATTTCAAGTGGACAGCAAATGATACTTAGCATTTTAGGAGATTAAAATGTCTACCCTACTACCTCTCAAAATTCACCAATTCATTTTGACAAATCACTTTCATCCTGTTATGTATTGAGCCAGTAACAATATCAAGCATCTTGACTGAGATCACCTCGATGAGATTATTTTCAAAGTGTTTTCAAACATCATATTGAAGACTGACATGTCAAGTCTTTTTTCATATTTATGCACATCAAACATGAGAAATTACTCATCGGGACTTAAACAAAGTCACAAACTGGAGTATCATCAAGTGCTTGGGTATTTACTTTGTGTGTGAGTTTGCTTTGGTATTCTATCTTTTGGATGGAATATACTACAAGACCTACTATTTTCTTCAACATTCAGGGGTTCCTTTTACTCTTCATCTTGTATCCACTAGAAAGTCTATCAAAATGTTCCATATATGGTAGATTGCCTTTTATGACTGTGACACACTTGCTCATTAGACACAAATAACCATAGACTTTAGAAAGCTGAAATGTGCAGATGTGATGATGTGACAGTTTTAATATTGCTCCTCATATTTTATGACATATATTTCTAACCTTCTTGTTAACTCCTCAAGGGTACACTAAGTGGCAAAAACCTCAAGCAAATCAGTAGAAACTTTCCTAAGATTTCTGTGCTAGCAACTTCCAGTAATAGGATCTTTCTGATTATTTCCCACAGTGCTTAACCATGAGAATCAAAATATATTTAAGTATATATGACTGTGACTAAACTTTGTGAAGTTGGAAAAGAATATCTATTTCCCAAATGTACTTAAAACTTCAACATAAGATGTGTGATAGAAAGAAAGAGAGAAGGCACAGAGATAAAAAACTTACTAGACTGATCTTTAGAATGGCAGATAACCATAGCATAGTCATCACGACAATGAAGTGTATTGAACAGCTGCTGAGGACTTCTGGTAGCTTGCTGGAGGTGGCAAAAATATACTTGTGAGCCTCCACTGAGCCCTAGTGCAATGGAGCAAATGGAATTTTTTAAGTGACAGATCATAGCAGCTTCTGAAGTAGTTTGTGCTTGATGTGATGGAAGAGGAGGGACTGGCAAAATAACAGTGGGATGCAGTATAATTATATATGTTTTGAGGGTATTAAACTTCAGTTGTGTTTACCACAAACCTTAAATGCTATTCTGAACTCTGGAGTTCACCCAAAATTTACACTATGTTCAGACTGTAAAAATCTCAGCCACAGATTGTTATACTTATTTAACCCATATCCCAAAATCCTAGAAGCAGACTACAAAAATACAACTTCCTGGGGTAGTCTGACTGACCTGTGTGATCCAATATCACCTAAGGGAATCTTGATCCAGTATTTGTGATGGTCAAGAGACCCTTTTTGTGTGTGTCTCAAAAACCTCAGAAGACAGAATGAACTGAGGGAGGCCGAGCACCTGTCCATGGTGAGCATCAGGCTGTAGCTTGCAGTGATCCTGCTCCACCAAGGTGGGCAGGATTTTTCCTGTGTTGTCTTCTCTGGGGCCACGAAGATCAACTGCCCCAGCAACAGTCTGCCTGGGGACAGTGGCACAGACAGCAGCTGCGATGCCTGTGCACCTCAGCACAAAGTAAATGGTGTCTGGAGACTTACCAGGTACCCTGCCACCATCTGGAACATTACAGAATAGCAGACAATGCATGTGCAAGCATGACAATGGGTCTACACACCTGTGGGAGAATTCCAAAAGAACCTGACCCTTTAGAAAGTAAACTGTTCTTCAGTTGCACTCCTCCACCCTGGACCTCAGTGGACTAGCTAACTAAGAGGACTACAGCTAAGAGGGTTTCAGCTCACTGACCAAGAAGACATTACCAGGGGGTGGTTTCTCTCCTTTCTTTCTATTCTCCTTTTCTCCCTCTACGTCAGATCTTTTGTAAGAATAAAAACTTGCCAAGATTCTTGTTTCTTCCAAAACAGCTTAGGGAACTTTACAATAAAATTAACTGCTGTCTCATTTTCAAGCTCTGGAGGGCTTGTGGTTTCTCCTGGGAACTGCACAGAAATCATTTTCCCCCACACCCACAGAGCGGGATGGAACAGCATCATATAAGCAAATCTTACCCTTCTAGATTTAATTTTTCATGCTTACTCAAGAGAAGCTCTCTCACACCCTTTTCCATCCCCTACTCCTTTGCCCACAACAGAAGCAGAACAAAATCCACAGATACCACACATACATGCTCTTATTTTACAGTTAATTCCATGTTCCAAATGCCTTCATGGAATATCTATGTTGAAATCAAGCAAACCAAACAGTAGTTACAGCTAGGAGATCTTGCTCTCTGCCTTCCAAATTCTCATTCAAAGGTGATGTGTACAGTATTCTCAAAAAAAAAAAAAATGGCCTGTGAACTATATTACAGCTCTTCTTGGTACTAAAAATTGCAGACTCAGTAGAGATGTCAGTTTGATAGCATACTGATTTTGCTTACCCTTTATCATTACACTACACCAAAAGTAATAATTAACTGCCTTTCTTTTTCCTGTAGGAGCTGGGAATCTCACCCACATCTCCCTCAGCTTCACCAGTGCAAGATGTCATCTTCAATTTGTCTAAATGATTAACATAATGAAGTTAAACCCAGAGAAATTTCTCTTGCACAGAATTCAGATTGAAGGCTGATATTTCTATTTTAAACCTGAAGAAGGGCTTCCATGTCCAAAAGCTTGTGGTCTTTTTACCAAGCTATATTTAATCTAAAAAACTCATTGCACATCTCTAAAAAGCCTTCCTCATTAGCTGAAAGGAACACTTTCAGTTCTACTTTAAAATTACCCTCAAGTTAAGAAAATCTACAAAAACCCCCAAATGTAATAGCTGACCCTATCTTTTGCTTTATTTGCTGAAATATACACTAGCAACTATCAAATGCACAGTGGACATAAAAAATATAATCTTATTTCAGTACCATATTTTGTATCTAAGCTTTCCCTATATATCTGCAGTAGGAGTAGAGCCATTGATGACATTTCAGCTCATTGTCACAGCTGAGAGTCCATTCTGGTTTTGCTTCCAGGCGTTCAGACTTCATACTTACATGTGATCTTAAAACAGAAGTGCCTCTAGAGGGTGTGACTTCAAGGTTAGATCCACCAATTAATACTGTAAAAATAGTACATGGCCTACAAGAAACACAAATTTAATGTATGACCTCACTGCCTAATATAATAACGTTTTTCTTAGAAACTATGATGAATACAGAATAAGATGAATACAGAATAAAAGAGACCAGTGCAATATTTTATGTGTATGTTTGTGCATGCTTAATAGCTGTATGAACTTAGTGATATGTTTACCATATATCACTTTGAAATAGAAAAATATGAAGCAATTTTCTGCAATTTATAAAGTAACAGAAAGCATCAGAGAATATTTGGAAACAAATATCAGAACATGGGATCCTAAAAATAAACTGAATAAGCAAATAAATTAAACCTAAGAGATGAAGGCTATGATTCTAATAATAGGAAATAATTTGAAATTAAACCATTAAAAATTTATCTGTAATTATTTTTGTACAAATTCAGCCACTTAAATGGCAAACCTAGTGCCATTTGCAATGCCCCAGGGCTTTCTACATCATCTTGACATTCCACCCCCAAAAAAGGTAGAAGACTTTTACCAGTCTTGAGTTTGATAGTAAACACTATGCTTAATAAGATTTGAGGGAAAGGTACACTCTATTATTTGCTGCACAGAGGAGAGTGTCAGACAAAACTGTCAGGGAGGCACTCCTGTTGAGTACTGAGGATCAGAAAGGACCCCCTTTCTTTCTAAACTCTTTCTCTGAGAAGAGTTTAGATGCTGCTGGATCTACTCCTAGTCTCAGACTTGGTCAACACTTTATGTCTAAAGGATTATATATGCACTATTAATCCTTTATATTACTTAGCTATCAAGGTTTATCATACTATCAATCACTTATCAAGAATCTGTTGGGAAAAGGAACCTCTCAACCTCAAGGAGTAACTTTATGAGGTGTTCATATGCAAGGCGAGCTCAACAGGCCCTGGGCTGTCCACTATTTATGGAGTAAGATGATTGACTTGTAGTCATATTTGCATCCTGACTACAGATGTTAGTTTCTACCAAACATGGCTTAAGTCAGACCTTGATCAGCACTATGGTTAGAGGAAGGGCTCATTTCTCATATTAACCCTTGGCTATTGTGTTGTCATCTGTCTCCCCCAAACCCACTTTAAGTCAGATGCAGCCATTGTGAGCAGAGACATTCATTACAACCACCACTTCTGTTCAGCACTTGAGCGAGTGGGACAGGAGGGCAGGGGGAAGAACACACTGTCCCAGTAGGACACAGGGTCATAATAGAATCAGAGAATCATTCTTGTTGGAAAAGACCTTTAATATCATCGAGTCCAACTGTAAACCTAACACTTCTAAGTCCACCATTAAACCATGTCCCACCCAGCCACCTCCCTGGACAGCCAGTTCCAATGCTTGAGAAACCTTTCAGTGAAGAATTTTTTCCAAATATCCAGTTGTGCTTCCCTAGCACATTTCATCCCATCCTATGGCTTGTTATTTGTGAGAAGAGACCAACCCTCAGCTTGCTACAACCTCCTTTCAGGTAGATGTAGAAGCAATAAAGTCCTCCCTGAGCCTCCTTTTCTGCAAGCTAAACAACCCCAGTTCCCTCAGCTGCTGTTCACAGGACTTGTTCTCTAGACTCTTCACCAGCTTTATTGCTGCCCTTCTGTGGACATGCTCCAGCACCTCAATGTCTTTCCTGTAGTGAGAGGCCCAAAACTGAACGCAGCTGCATGGTACTTAGTTGCCCGCTCTGGTTAAAACACAACAAAGCCATGAGTAGCCAGTTTCTCTGGGAGAATGCAGTGGAAAACAGTGTCAAAGGCTTTACTAATTTCTAGGTAGACAATATCCACAAACTCTTCCTCATCCACTGAGCGAGTCACCTTGTCATAGAAGAAGGTGATTTTAGCCAAGCAAAAACTTTCATAAACTCATGTGGAGTGGGCCTGATCACCTGGTTGACCTGTACATGCCACATGATGACTCTTGGGATGATCTGTTCCATAACTTTCCCCATCACCAAGGTCAGACCAACAAGCCTGTAGTTCTCTGGATCCTCCTTCTATCCTTCTTGAAGATGGGTGTCACACATATGAAGCTCTAGTCAACTGGGATCTCTCCAGTTAGGCAGGACTGCTGATAAATGATTGAAAGTGGCTTGGTGATCACTTCCACCGGCTCCTTCAGTCCCCCTGACAGGAGTCTTAACCAGACACATAGACCTGTGTATGTCTAAGTAGTGTAGCAGGTTGCTAACCATTTCCCTTTGGATTATGGAGGCTTCATTCTGATCCCCATCCCTGTCTTCCAGCTCAGGGGTCTGCGTAACTAAAGAACAACTGGTCTTACCATTAAATACAGATGCAAAGAAAGCATTAAGTATCTCAGCTGTTTCCTTGTCCTTTGTCACTATGTTCCTCCCTACATCCAATGAAGGAAGGAGAATCTCCTTAGCCTTCTGTTACTATTGTACTTATAGAAATACATTTTATTGTTTTTTTTTTTTATTGACTTGTCCCCACTTTAGCAGCATCTGTAGGACAGATAGAGTACCTGAGGGCAGCTTCAACTACTCTGGTGACCTATGTGTTAGCTACCAAATTGTGCCTGCTATGTCTAGAGGTAAGTTTAGCATGTAGCATGGTGGTTGGTTTTTTTGGTCAGCTTAAACCATGGGGTGTAGTGAGATTCAGGTTACCATTTCCTCTACATTGCGAAGAGCTGGATTTCTTACCAGTCACTACAAGATGAACAGATAGGATCTTCAGTAACTAAACTGGGAAACTGAAAGCTGGACCTATACATATACATATCTACATATGTACATAGACATATGAATGAAGGAATGTCGTGGTTTAAGCCCAGACTCTGGGGAAAATCTCTGTCCTTCTATATCATTGTCTAACCCTAGAAAAGGCCCAAACCTAACTCTGCTTAACTCTCAAGATCAGATGAAGTGGTTGTGGGTAAAACACACTCTGTATGCATGCCAACATGGTGATCCCCATCACAATCAGCAGGCAGGGCTCAAGGGTACCTGGAATTCATTCAAAACCTTCAGAACTCTCAAATGATGCTGTAAATGTCCTGGTGGGGGGGCTGGGAATGTAAGGGAATGTCTCCTTCATGGGTCTATCACCCGAAGAGGGGAAAAAAGATGTGTAATTGCTAAACACTTCCATTATATACCTCCCAAAGTATAGAGGTGGTGACCACACTGGGAACGCAAGCCAGATCAGTTTCATGATCAATGATTCTATTGTATTACAAGTCATTACCATAAATATAATGAAACAAGAACCATAGCCCAAGGCCCCCAGCCAATAAACACTAACACAGCAAATATCGGCTGTAAAGTACAACATGCTGAAACTCCAAGATCAAGAGCAACAACTTTGCAAGCCAATAAATCAGCATTGTGACGAGTGACTATTAATCTGAAACAATGAATGCTTATCACAAATACGATTAGACACACGCTGGTCAGATCTGTCGTTATCTCAACCCTTCATGCCCCATGTTGGGTGCCAAAAAGAGCTGCTATGGTTTAAACCCCGCCATAACTCAGAAACCATGCAGCTGTTCACTCACTCCCCGCCTTCCATTCCTCCCCCCTCTTGTGGAGGGATGGGGAGGAGAATCAAAGGAATGTAACTCCCATGGGTTAAGAACAGTCAGGTAACTAAGGTATAGCACAAACCACTACTGCTACCACCAATAATAATAATGATAAGGGAAATAGCAAGGGAAGAGAGTACAAATGCTCACCACTCGCCGACTGATACCCAGCCAGACTTGAGCAGTGATCTCTCCCTTCAAGGTAACTGCCCCCAGTTTATATCCTGGGCATGACGTGCTGTGGTATGGAATACCTCTTTGGCTAGTTTGGGTCAGGTGTCCTGTCTCTGCTTCCTCCCAGCTTCCCCTCCTCCCTGGCAGAGGATGAGACTCACAAAATCCTTGGTCAGAGTAAACATTTGAGCAGTAACTAAAAACATCAGTGTTATCAGCACCATTCCCAGCCTGAAATGGAATCTCTCCCTGCCAGACTCACCTAGTAAAACTTCAGAATAGCAATGTTGAGATCTCTGCTCAGTGAGCTACTTTGCATACTCCCAAGAGGACTACCCAGTAACATTTAATGTCATTTGTCCCTCTGCTAGAACTTTCAAGTCAAGTCTTGCAAGTGTTTAAATTTTAGGCACTTCATTAAAAAGTGTGTTTTCTATGGGTTGTATCAAATTCCAGAGTATGTGCAAATCCAGTATCATCAGGATGTGTTGCAGTTACTGTGTTAAATGGAAGAAAACATCACACTCTGTGGTTTGTACGAGTCTAATTCTTGTCTATATCCAATCAAAACTGTAATGGTCCTTCTACCTTCAAACCTGGACTTCTCTAAGACAAAATCATGCTAAATGGTAATATGCAAAACAACACCAGATGAAACAGCTACGAGTCTGTAATTTTCTCTGGCTAAAGAGATTTGAAAATAGGTTCTCTTTAGGGATAAATTTGCAACCATTACAAACACAAATATTTTGCTGAGATAAAATGCCATCATGATGGTGAAGTTTACCCTAAATTCATGCATTTGTAGTGTCCTGGGGCATATTTCTTTAGCAGATTTTTTTTTTTCATGATACCTAGATGATATTAAAAATAGCATAGAGATATGTTGGTCCAGAAGTAACACTTAAATCCATTTTACCTTAAGGAAAACTGTTCCATAAGAGCTTTCTATCCTATTTTTGAGATGTTTTGTGTCAGAAAAAGTAATTTGATCTTATTTATTTATTGGTCTCCATGTCATCAATCAGTGTTATCCTTAAAAAAAAAAAACACTTGGAAACTGCTTGCTTAATACATATTATATATTTATGTATATACATAGATATATAATTATATACAATACAAAAAGGTTAAGAACTGAAAAAAAAGGGGAAGTAAAAAATTATAGTTTGGAGCATTGCTCTTTTTGTATGTACCTAGAAGGGGACAGCACAGTTTAATTCATATTATTAGTAGGATTGAGCCATGCATGTAAAAAAGAAAATCCTAATTCGATATTCATTTATGTACATTATTCTTAGGTTTTTGCTGACTTGAGTAGCCCTGTGAGAAGAACATCTGTCTTTTTATGAGGTTACTAATTTGAGTTGTTTCTTACCCAGTGAACACAAAACTCATAATATTAGAGAACAACTCTCTCAGTATGGTTGAAAAGAAACCATCCCATACATGTTTTAAGCAGCTTGTCTAAGTGAATTGGGCAGCAGTTAATATTAGATTAAAGTAAGATGTTGCAAAACCTGCAGGCTAAAACTTTTATACCAGATAGATGATCAGATTAGGCTGTTTTAATTTAAGCTTGCAGTGTATGCTCATTCATTCTCATCTGTAAGACAACAAAAGAATAAATTTTCACTTCCAAGTTGAAGCCACACCATAACTTCTACAAGACATATGTAACCTTTTTTTTTTTTTTTTCAGGTTAAAAAATGAACAATTAATTGACTTAATTTTTCTGCAGCACAATTATGTACAGTCAATGCAACTGTCATCCAGACTCACACAGAGACATCCTCCAATGTAAGATATATTTTGGGGGGGGAATCGCTGTAAGTGGTGTATAATTTGGAAAATAATAGGTGGAATCATATAATCACAGAATAATTTTGGATGGAAGGAGCATCTTGGGTGTCATTGCTTGTAATGACCTGTTCAAATATTTTTTTCAATTAAGCCTAAGGTCATTAGGACCTTTGAATATCTCCAATCATGTAATTTCCACAGCTTCTCTGGGCAGCCTGTTCCTGGTCTTGATTGATTGCTCACATTACAAAGTATTTTCTTACATGTAGTCAGATTTTTAAGTGTTCCAGCTTATGTCCTATCACTGAATCTTTGAGAGGAGTCCCACTTTGTTTTCTTCTGATCCTCATCCGAGGTAGCTGTCAAACCACGAGACCTCTCATTAACTTTCTTTTCTCACAAACCCAGTCACCTTAGCACCTTGTTATATGGCTCTTGACCATCTAGGTGGTCTCTATTAGAGTTGTTCCAGCATGCCTGTGTTTTCTGTGTACGAGGAAACCCAGCACTGCATGTGGTACTCCACTGCTTAACAGAGAGGAAGAGTCATTTTTCTTGACCTGCTGTCTACACTCTTGATAATGTAGCCCAGGATACTGTTAACCTTTGCTGCAAGGGCACATTGGGAGCAGCAAGAGCTAACAGTCAAAGGACTGCAAAAGCCTAATAATCTCTCTGCAGCATCCCACATCTGAGCACCCACTAAACAGCAAAACACTTTGGAAGATAGGTTAGCAGATGGTTGGTCTCATCCCCTGCAGGACATAGTATCCAGTCACTGTCATCTGCCACCATGTTTGATGGCAGCTTCAGCTGTGCTTCATTCTGGGAGCTGTTCCTCTTCACTTGTTGCTAGGCTGAGGAGAAGCCTAGCTTTCTGAAGCTGCAGATATGCAGGTGGAGAATGAGTCCTTCCTCTGTTGCCAGAAGGCACATACATCCTGCCTTCCTTGTCATAGCACTTAGTGCTTCCTTCAGTGTAGTCTCTACCTGTGGCTTATTTCTGCAGCATGGGGCTCACGCTTTTGTCTCTACAGGGCATCTGCACAGACATAGCTGATTTATGTGTGTTGTGATTTAAGTCTGGTAGGCACGCACGCCAATGCAGCCACTCACTCACTCCCCCAAAGAGGGACTATGAAGATGATGGGAAAGGCAAAAGCGAGAAAAACATACGGGTTAAGATAAAAACAGTTTAATAGATAAAGTAAAAGCTGAGTGTTTGAGCAAAGCAAAACAAGGAATTCATTTGTTAATGCCCATAGGCAGGAAGTTGTTTAGACATTTCCAGGACAGAAGGGCTCCATCACGCATAATGGGTACTTGGGAAGACAAATGCCTTAACTGTTAACGCCCCCCCCAGCTGTGTCCCCTCACTAATGCTTGTTAACCTCAAAGCCTTATCCCTGGTGGTGTGAGAGCTAGAAAAGGCCTTGACATTGTGTAAGCTCTGCTCAGCAGCAATGAAAACATCCCTGTATTACCAGGACTGTTTTGGTCACAAATCCAAGACACAGCACCGTACAAGATACTATGAAGAAAATTAACTTTATCCCAGCCAAAACTAGCACAGTGTGATTCTATGAGTCTGTCACCACCTGTTCCCCTTCACTGACGTCACAATGGAGAAGACAGATATCAAGAAGTTCAGGTTGGATATAAGGAAGAAGTTCTTTGCTGTGAGAGTAGTGAGGCACTGGAACAGGCTGCCCAAAGAAGTGGTAAATGCTCCATCCCTGGCAGTGCTCAAGGGCAGGCTGGACAGAGCCTTGGGCGACATGGTCTAGTGTGAAGCTTCCCTGCCCACAGCAGGGGGGTTGAAAGTAGATGATCTTGAGATTCTTTCCAACCCTAACTATTCTATGATTCTGTAATTCTGTGATTCTAAGACCAAATGAAATAGCTAGCTTTCTGTTGCAGGTGAAACTGTTGACATTGTTAGTGTTATTCTTGCAGTAAAAAGGGAGGACAAAGAAGACAATACATATTCTAGAAATCCAAACATTTGTGTCCATAGAACAAATAGTTAACGAATAGTTAACCTTTAGAAAAATAGATGGGAAATCAGTTTAGACATTACAAAGGGAGTAGAAATGGCAGACAGTCAAGAATGGTCTAGCTGGCCATAAATAAAAACAGTACCAATCCTGGAAAGAACAAAAGGAAGGAACAGAAAAATCATAACAGTGAAGAGCTCTCCCTATTTCAATATCATTAAGAGCTTCTCTAATGAATACAATTGGCAAGGGAAGTATTTAGCAATGTATAGTACTACTGAAGATATATTAGGTACTTGTATTTCCTTATGACTATTCCTCTGAGATATTTTGAAGGACAAATGATCTCTTGTGGCAGTGTAGGAAGAATACTTTCTGGCTTCTTCTTTTTTTTTTTTTTTTTTTAAATTTATGAATGTGGAAGAGGTAGAGAAATCTTCCTGTGCAGATGCTTTTTTGGTTGTAAGAGAATCAAAATTTACAACTTGCAAAGCTGCTCCATCTTTGGAAGACTGATTAGTACAGAAGAAAGACACTGAAATGTATAGTAGGGCTAAATTCTGCATTACTGAGGGAATACAAAAAAAAATCTGGTGGGCTCATTATGTATCTACCAGCATATAATGCATTTTTGTCCTGTACCACTGCAGTTCTTGCAGTTACACAATGGTTAACTTCAATTCTAACATAATCACAGAAATCAGAAATTTCTGTAATGATTCTGAAGGCCTTTTCAAAGACTTCTAAACAAAAGCAGCCTGTTATATTGTCACTGTCACTGAAGTACATAAAAAGCCATCTTTTCTCACTGTTGTAAGTACAGGTGATACTTCTACAATGACTAACTTCTATTGAGGCAGGAGGACCTTCTGTCACCAGTTTGCACATTTCTGGATTTTAGGTGAGAGTGGTGAGGCACTGGAACAGACTGTAAAAAGAAGTTGTGAATGCTCCATCCCTGGCAGTGTTCAAGGACAGGCTGGACAGGGCCTCCCACAGGCTCTAGTGGGACATGTCCCTGCTCATGGCAGAGGGGCTGGAAGTAGATGATCTTAAGGTCCCTTCCAACCCAAACCATTCTATGATTCTATGATTGTCACCACACTGCTTTACCCAAATCCACACTAAGGAGTGATGGGTGAATTGCAGGCTATACACATTCAAGAAAAATTAGTCTGCAGCATATTAGAACATGCAGTTTTGTTATCAGTGCATTCATATGCGTTTGCACCAATGCATAATAAGTAAAAAAAAAGGCTATTGTATCTCGCCTCCTCTCTAAAATCTAGGACAAAAAATGTCATCAACTAGAAAGAAAGCTATAGTAGCCTTTTCTTAGACAACATCCATTCCTATTGAAAGGGAGAGTATTCATCAAACCTCTAGGCCTTAGATAATTCACATGATAGTTAAAAAAAAAAACCTTTCCTTGTTCCCTGTCTGAATACCTCCACTTCTTTTTTCCAGCATTGTGTGTTACTAGGTTCTGCCATTTATAAATGGGTTATAAAAACTTACCTCACTGACATTAGAGGAATGGTCATGGGACCACCTGAAGTAGGGGTTGGACTGTAAGTAGAAAGATTTTCAAAGGAATCTAAAGGAAGTAAAAAAACTGTGAGATTTTAAAAATCCGTTATATCTACACAAAAGTATTTTGGAACAAGCATGTTAAATTACTACTCTATATTCAGTAAATCTAGGCAAGCCTTTGCTGATAAATTTAATTCATAACTGTTTTAAAGGAGCAAGGTTAACCCTGGAATGTATGAGTATAGATGTGTGGAAATACGGGGTTCTGGGATGATGGCATTCAAAAGATACGTGAATAACTGCAGAAAACAGCTGCTAACAGATGACACCTAACTCACGCAAACAGGATTGTCAACTGAAATCTCAATTTTATACTGTTTTGGTTTGTTTTAATTTAATGGAGATTTTATTTTTTCCATTTATGTATTTATTTAACAAACCTTGATCAGGTTTAATGACCATCAAGAATGCTGCCAAACTACTTGTATGACAAGGTCCTTTGCAGATCCTGAACATAGTCTTAAAGAGTTTACAGGGGATATATTGTTTTTTCTCTTTCTATGCTAGTATGTTGAAAAATAACATTGAGATACTGAATTTTTTATTTCATGCAATCAATAGTACTGATATTTTCTTTAAGATTTTTTTTTCTTGTATTTATAGTCTTAATTAAAAGGTAAATTTTTGGTTTTTTGTTTCTTTAATATTTTTCCAGTCATCACTTTTGTACTCAGGTCAAACTTTCTGGAAAAACTCCATATTATTTTTGAAATTGCAAATGTGATCCTTCCTCAAAGGAGGAAGCTTCTGCTAATTTTCCTTCCAGCAGTGGCCTTGAATCTCTTGCCATGTTTATCGTACATGTCAGTCTGGTTCACTAGACACCTATCCAAAATACTTTTCAATCTTGCTTGCAGGGAGTCCAGCAGTACTGTGAGAAGGTGATCTAAACTCAGAGAGCTGCCAAAATGAAGTTTGGCTGCCAGTCAAGCAAGCATTTAAAAAGAAATATTACTGCAAATGCCCCAAAACTTTTAAAAAAAGTGATCGCTAATTAAAATCTCTCCAGCAGATGGAAAATTGGGACCACCTGGCAATAGGCCAGAAATAATTTTTGTTTTGCATTTAAGTTTTTTTGAATACATGCCACTAAACCAAATCCCGCACCTGCTTCTGTGGCAAAAATAATTCCTCAGACTAAAAGTTGCACAACAAAAAATATCAGAGTAACTCGATGAGTGCTTAGTAAGGCATAGGAGACTTCCTAATTCTCTCACTTATGATCTGAATTGAAATACAAGTAGTGAGAGAGATCTGATTTATAGCAAATTATCAATAGAAAATAATTTTGCATTATCAAAGACTTTTCCATTTTAATTCAGATATACACAGATGTGTATGTGCAAAGTACTTAGCATATGAATGGAAAAGAAAAGCTTTCACAAACCCTTCCATCTCCCATAGAATCCTTATTAACCCTTTTTTTAACATATAGCTCAGCACCCTAGAAATCAAAGTTCTGACTGTCAGATGATTAGTTTGATCTTCTCTGTTGGTTTGATCAAGGTGATAAGCTGCTGTTTTCTGTAAACAATTCAAGAAACCTTAAATTACTATACTTTAGAGAGGGTGAATATTAAGAATGGAGTGAGACAAGATCCTTATGGTGAAGGAAAACTTTGTGATAAATGGGACAATAGGGAACTAAAAGCTCCTGCTTTTAGCTATTAGCTATTTTCCTTCCTTCCTCCCTTCCTCCCTTCCTCCCTCCCTCCTTTCCTTTTCTTCTTGACTACCTACCTGCCTTGTTGCACTCAAAATCTCATTAAGAGTTAAAAGGAACATACATTATATGTGGAACCAATAACTTTTTATTAGTCTAATTAAGATCTTGGGAGTCTAATAAAAATGCAGCAAAAATTTATTATTACAGTTACACCAAAGCTAGCGCTTAGTAATACAGTGCAAATATGTACATATTATATCCACTGGTGGCTTCTCCCCTACTGTTATGTTTATACTTCCAGGAGTCCTCTGAGTCCTAAGTTCTACAGCTTTAGCCTTCAAGAAAAATTAGGCCAGGGACTTATTATGACAAGTCACCAGTATCCTGCGGTTCTTGCTCAGTTGTTGTTGATGGTGCCATTTTTTTTTTCCTCCTGGGTCATGGGATAGTGATATGAAAAGAAAGAGCTCCATAACAGTTTCTAGGAGAACTGAAGCTTCTAGTTTAAAAATCAAATGGAGTACATTTTGTTAGAGCTACGTTGAGTCTTCAGGCAATGCACTCTAAATAGACTTATTTTCATTTAATCCAATTGTCTTTTCACAGTGTAGAATTTTGCTGGAATGTTCCATTCTGCGTGTCATTTTTGTAGTCATACCTTATTTTCTGTTTTTATTTTGATATTTTCCAAAACCTTCTTACTAATATTTCAAACCTTTTCAGATCTGTTTCAAATGGTAGTCATTACAAATTTTACCTCCCTTTTTTCCAGTTTCCTACAGCTACTTTTGCAAGCTTGGCATCACTGCTGCTTTCAGCGAGACACAAATGGGAAGTAAATACACCAGATGATCCTGGGGATGGAATGCTGCCAGATACCTGCTCTTGCCTTTAGTTCACTGAAAAGTAACTCAGCCACAATCAGTGACTGAGTAATAAATTTTTCACCTTCATTTATTTAACACTGTTATTGTGTTGAATTAACTCTACACAGAAACCTTCCTCAGACTAAAGCAGAATAAATTAATACATCAACATCACCAAATGGCAGATTAGGAAAAAACATAGCATCTCAGTTGAAGAAATTTAAGTCTATCATTTCCCCCCTACTTGACAAAATAAAGCTCATACTGTTGTAGAATAATTTTGTGTTTTAGTAACCATGAAAATACTTGAATGATGAAGCTACTTCTTTTTTTCTGCATTTCTAGATGGACATAAGCAGTTTGTCTACTTTCACAGGGGGATCAAGAAGAAAACAAAATGGTCAGACTGAAATACCATTGCCTGGAAGGCAAGACTTACGAGAAGCAGCTGAGGTCACTTGGTTTGTTCAGCTTGGAGAAGAGAAGGCTGAGGGATGACCTCATCATAGTCTAAAACTTCCTCAAGAGGGGCACAGAAAGGGAAGGTATTGATCTCCTCTCTCTGGTAACCAGTGATAGGACACGAGAAACAGAATGAAGCTGTGTTAGGGGAAGTTCAAGTTAGACATTAGGAAATAGTTATTCACTCACAGGGTGGTTGATCACTGGAACAGGATCCCCAGAGAAGTGGTCAGAACACCACGCCTGTCAGAGTTCCAAGAAGCATCTGAATGCTTTTAGTCATATGTCGTGGTTTAAACCCAGTCAGGTAATTCGTTTGCTCACTTCCCCCCCCTTTCTTGCCCTCCCCCTGCTCTCGGAGGGACAGAGAGGAGAATCGAAAAGAATGCAACTCCCATGGTTTGAGATAAGAACAGTTTAGTAACTAAGGTATAACACAAATCACTACTGCTACCACCAATGATAATAATGATAAAGGAAATAACAAGGGAAGAGAATACAACACCTCAGCACCAGCCGACCGATAACTTGCCCCCCCTCAGCCCGACCAAGCACCGACCGATACCTCCTCCAACCCTGCAGTCTCCCAGCCCTTCCGGGTAACCCCAGTTACATCCTGGGCATGACGTGCTGTGGTATGGAATACCTCTTTGGTCAGTTTGGGTCAGCTGTCCTGTCTCTGCTTCCTCCTGGCTTCCCCTCCTCCCTGGCAGAGCATGAGGCTCACAAAATCCTTGACCAAACCAAAACATTGCTACCAGCTCTGTTCCCAGGCCGAAAGTCAAAACACTGCACTGCACCAGCTACCAAGAAGGAGAAACATGACTGCTACTGCTGAACCCAGGACATCATATGATTTAATTTTAGGTAGTCCTGCAAGGAGAGCTGAGTTGGACTTGATGATCCTTATGGCTCCATTACAGCTTGAGATATTCTAGGATTCTCTTCCCTCAAAGAGAAAAAAATTATCTTTGAGAGTAGCTGCAATATGATGAGTTGCTAGACCTTGTCTGGGGTCTGAAATGCGCCTTTTTAAATTTTGTTTGGAGCTAAATGTCATTTTATCCACTGATCTCTGTATTGAGTCAGGTCTGAAGAAAAATTAAAAAAAAAACAACACCCCAATTTTGAAAACCAATTACACGCCAGTTTGCTTTTTTTCAAAGAGCCATGCTACTAAAAAGTCAGTTGAAACTGTTCTTTTTCTACGTTCATATTTCAGCAATTCAGCTCTGATTAACAGCTCCCTAATGAATTAAAATTAGTTCCACTATATCAATCTTTTACTGCTGACTACTTAGACCTCCTAAAAGTTCAACATCATTCCTCCTTTTTCATCCAGAAATACATTTTCTTGACAGTGTACTTATCAAATAAATCATAGGGTATTTTTTTGTTTGTTTGTAAAGGTACATACCATGGACATCGTATTTCTTGTATTATTTTCACAGAAATACTAAATTTGAAATATGAGCATGATCCTATAATCTGATCTCACTGCTTTAAAAAAAAAAAAAAATTATTTATCGCACATTTTATCTGTTTCAAACATTAGTAATTTTTAAAATTTCTATTAGTATAGAGAATACTCTTGATATAAATCTTAAAAAAAGAAAAATAAAAAAAATCAGTGACTTCTGTATTAAAAGTTTTTTGTCTTCTTTTAAGTACTTCAGACAGTGTTCTTACCCATACATGACTAGGAAACATATCCTTTGCAGTACTAAGCAGATGACATTATTCTAGAAAGAAGAGGATTAACTGGTAATTTCTTCATAAAATCATTGAAGATACCTTTGATTTCCTATGAATGAATCACATAATCCAACTTCATTTTAAGATTATAATTTATTAGAAAAAAAAATCCGTATTTTTACTTCTCTTATTTCCTAGAAGTTAAAGTAATGAGATGCTCAATTGGACATTAATAAGAGACATCTTGTAGTTACTGTTATAATAGGAATTTTATGAATGAAATAGAAGAGTAAGTTGGTTAAATTCAAATTAAAATTTGTATTTCAATGTAGACTAACTAACACTTTTTTTTTCCCCCTAGGTCTTAATGAATTCATTATTTACTAAAATAAGTAAGTATTGTATACAGTAGTTTGAAATACCGGAAAAAAGATTTAGTACAGGCATTAACGCTGAAAAGAAGATAGATATCCTTTTCACATCATCAACTTCTTTATGTAGATAAACAGCAAAATATTGGCATTTGCTTATTATACTATACAACTAGCACGCTTCAGCTTGGTTATAGGCATAAAGAACAGCTGTTTGATTTAAAACAAGGATGTAATGCCATGCCATAGCAAAAATTAGGTGGCATAAGAAAATGACAGTGCTAAAGTTCTGCTAGCTTACGCTAATGAGAGTTGGCAACATAACAGTGTATGTCATTATAAGCTGTCATAATGGAAAATTATAAGAGACACTAACTTTCCAGAGCTGCTACGTTTACTGATGCCCTTACTATTTATGTTTTTATTCTGCTTGCAGAAGGGAACAGGACAGAGAAAAAGCAGAAAAGTCTTTCAATAGCATTTAAAAGGAAGATTTATTTTCAGGTGTACATTTGCTTGATGCTGTACATTTTCTGTGACTGTTACAAAAGTTGGAAGAGGGATTAGTTTTGCCTAACTTTAGATGGCCACAGCATAAATATTTCTATTTCTGAGACAGAAATCTAGTCTTTTCAGTCAAAGAAGAAAAATATATGATTTATCTAAGTCCTTTTGAGTGTTAGTTACGAATTACTTGTACCCTGGAAGAGAATTTTTCTTACTTTTGATTATAAAGAGAGTGAAGACACCTAGCTCCTATGGAGGATGAATGAAGTATAGATGCATTCTTTGAATTGTTATTCATTACTGAAGAGAGTATTTAGATATTTACATATTACATGTTTTTACATTTTTTAAGATGTCCAGTGGGAAAAAATTCTCAGTAAACAAAGTTAATAAGGGAGATATGGCTAATACTCCAGATACCTTCAAGTGTGCTTATCATTACAAATCAGAATCCCACTGAAACCTTCAACACCTTACATCTATAAGCAAAAACATTGACAAAACAGTTATCCCTCCCTAGTCCCATCAAACCCAGGAAATTAACAGCAGTCAAGTCTGCTTCCATGACAATGAAGAAAACTGACGAATACTGTCATTCTGTAAAAAAAAAAATATAGCAAAAAATCAAGCTATTATCATAAAGATTTGGAGAAGATCAAGAGGATATCTCTCTAACAATCTTCTTAATAAGTTTGAATAATTGAGTGAAAGGCAGAAAAAAATGTTCTGTTTCGTTTAGGTAACACTGAAAATGAATTACATAATATGCTTAATCTACTAATGCATTTTAATAACATCTCAGTGAAGGAACTCTCTGTGTGTGTGTGTGTTTCTGTATGTGTATTTAAATAACATAAATAAATGAATGTCTTCCCTGTAGGTAAAGAAATACATTCATAAAAAATTATTTTGACATTTTTCACTTTGTAAAAGTCATGTTGAGTTGACGAAAATAGTGCTCCATGCCAACGATACCATGTAAACAAACTCATAATTTCTAAATAAAACAGAACAAACTGATGCTTGAACCAAGAGCAATGAGAAGCAGCAGGGTTTTACATAGACTTTGTAAGTTCAGATATTGATGTAAGAAAAAGCTAAACCAAAAAGCAGCAAAGTTAGGTATAGACTCATATTAAAATACTTTTTATCTTTTTTCCAGTAAATGAGGTAAATGGTCCTTGTGAAAATTAGCTTAGTTTTAATGTATCATGTAAAGGTCACTGGGGTTTTTCTGTTCTTTTTGTTTTCTTTCTCCACTTGATTTCCCCTTTAACTTCTGTCTCAAAAGAAAGATATACTACTCAATCATACTAACACAATCAGCTTGCTGAGTTTCCTGGAGTGAAAAAAAAAAACCCGAGTGAAAAAAAAAAACCACAAAAGTAACAGCTGGACACCAAACAGAACTTTCTTTGAGGGAAGACACCAAGCACTTCTGAGACTTCAACATGACTCACAAATATATCAAGACAGGACAGATGGAAAAGAGTAATGGCTACAGGCACTGCTTTTCTGCAAGTGTCCTATAGACTCAAGAAAACATATTTTGGCCTTCTGTAGCCTAAGGCATTAGCCATAACTTACCTTTCTCTGTCAGAAGACAGTTTCATAAAAAGCTTACCAAAGAACCAAAGGGGTATATTGGACACAAATGCCTAAAGAAAGGAAATAAGCAACATAGTTAACCTCGGATACTAAGTAGTATAGTCCTCAAATCAAAATAAGATATAATGCAAAATGTTAAATTACTTTGATGCAGGGAAAAAAATCTCCTTCTGCCTTTAAGGTTTTGAAGAGCTGGTATCCTCAGGATTCCTGACCTACTGCATAATCATAGCTCATGAATATGAACAAGCATCAGTCTGGAAAATAAAAATGGGAGCAGGAAGAAGTTAATTGGTAGCCTCTGTTGCTTCACAACTCTCACAAGAAGATGAGGCAGAACCTAGTGAGGGTGACCTTTTCAGTTATCGTCTGCAGATCTCCAGTTAACACCAGCATTTCAAAATTTTGGGGACTTTGATTAGATGCACATTTCACTGTGTTATTTATTATAAAAAAAAAGTTTGTATGAACACTTCATTTAGTATTTTTTATTAGCTTGTTTTCCTATAGTGATTAGTGACAGGGAACACTTTTTTACCCAGCCCATTACATCTAAGGTTCTCAGACATACATTGGTTTTCTAGTTGCCGTGGTTTAAACCCTAGCCAGACAGCTTGTTCACTCACTCCCAGTGAGTGGTGCCGGGCTGACAACAATTGAGGCCCCCCTCCCCCCCCCACCGGGGCTCTCCCCTTCCCCGCTCCCAGAGGAACGGGGAGGAGGATCGAAAGAGTGCAACTCCCACGGGTTGAGACAAGAACAGTCCAGCAACCAATGTACAACACAAATCACCACCGCTACTATCAACTACAACAATGATAAGGGAAAATAACAACGGAGGAGAAGATGATACCACCATCCAAGAAACGAGTCCCACCTGGAAGCCCGTGTCCCTCCGGGTAACCCCAGTTACACCCCACCCCGGGCATGACGTGCTGTGGTATGGAATACCTCCCTGGCTAGCCTGGGTCAGGCGCCCCGTCTCTGCTTCCTCACAGCTTCCCCTCCTCCCTGGCAGAGCATGAGCCTCACAAAGTCCTTGGTCAGGGTAAACATCACTTAGCAACAACTGAAAACATCGGTATCACCAACACTGTTCCCAGGCTGGAAGTCAAAACACAGCCCTGCACCAGCTACCACAAAGGAGAAACATGACTGCTACTGCTGAACCCAGGACACTAGTCTATGTTTTAGAGGCAATAGTCTCCTTGGTGATGAAACCTCAGCTTCTTCTGCACTTTTATAGAGACTCCTGAGGCCCTAGAAAATCATAGTATAATTGAATGGTTTGGGTTTGAAGGGACCATAAAGATCATCTACTTCCAAACTCCCTGCCACAGACAGGGCCACCTCCCACTATACCAGGTTGCTCAAGTCACCATCCAACCTGGCCTTAAACACTTCCAGGGATGTGGTATTCACAACTTCTTTCGGCAATATGTGCCAGCATCTCACCAGCCTCACAGTAAAGAATTTTTTCATAACGTCTAATCTAAATCTACCCTTGGTCAGCTTAAAGTCATAGAATCATAGAATCATAGAATAGTTGGAGTTGGAAAGGACCTTAAGATCATCTAGTTCCAACCCCCCTACCATGGGCAGGGACACCTCATACTAGACCATTGTATTCCTAATGTATTATGGATTCATAGTTAAACTCCTCTGCCAGAATTAGCTAAAACAATTAAAAACATTAACTTGTTTTCCAGTGAATGGACGTTAGTCAGCAATTAAGTTATCTTCCGGCTGTCTTCTTTCCTACTGGAAGCCACTCTTTACTTAGTAAAGTGATGTTTTCGTACCCTTTGGATTATCCCTAATTTACCTCATAACTTGATTTTTTTTCTTTTTTTTTTCAGTTTTTACACTACTCCCTCAAACACCTTCGAGTCTCACTTTTTTCTGCTGGATGGTTCCTTCCTTCTTTGTTTCCTTTCTTTCTTCCTTGCTTGCTTGCTTGCTTCTTTCCTTCCTTGTTCATTTTAGTTCTGGTACTTGATTTTGTTCAGTTACTGCTAAGACTTCTGAAAGCTGCCCTAATTCAGTGTCTGAGATCCAGCTAATAGGAAGGACTGCTACAGAATGTCCAAAAAAAGCCTCAAAGCCGAAAGGTAGAAGAGGGTTTATAATAACTGTGAGAAGACACTTGGATGAGCGTGAAAGAAAAAAAATACTATTTTATATATAAAAATATGAAAAGGAGGAAATAGGGGCAGAATGAGGAAAAAAAAACAAACCCAAACAAACCCACAACAAAACAACACTTTATACAAAATAGTTGTTGGCTCAAGATGAATACATTTGTGGGAAACAAGAACAGGAGTCAGGGTGCCTTGAAATTTAAAGTTACAATGAAATCTGATGTGAAAGAGAAGGTGCCACTTTTATTTCTCTCTGAGAAGTGGAAGAGGAAACAGACAATCTTTTTATTACTTTTTTTTTTTCAGACAGTAATATGTCTCCTATTGTCTACATAGTGATATGCCAGAAACTAGACTGGTCTACAGCACTTGTATACACTTCTGGCAGTTGTAACTGCCTATTTGCTTAGCTGGGCAGGTTTTTTCTTATAATCAGATTCCTTAATGCCTTCAAATGCCTTGTTTCTAGGACAATGACTTCATCGTCAAGGGGTCATTGATAATGTCCCCTTCATTCTGTGCCAAAAAGCAAACCTTGAACTGTTGTCTTCCCACCATATATTTAATCTGTTTTAATCTTAGGATAAGTAAAAATAATATCTAGTTTTTGTTTTACCTATCCTTCCCTTCTTTGTTCGTTTGTTTATTCGTTTTCTTAAGGTAGGATTTTAATATCTTTTGGTTTTGTAAGGCCATAGTGAAGCACTTTGTTCCACTGAGAAGAAGATTGCCCCCTTGAGACTTGCATTCACTTTTAGCCTGCAGGGATATGAGATATGGGACTGTAAACCTGTGACATTTTTATGAATAGAAATACTATTTTAGGTCATTTAAAGACATTGCTGTTGTTCCCTCTGGGCACTATACAGTAAAACTAAGATACAAAAATAGATCCAATTAAATTTTTAAAGACTGAAACATTTGCAATTTTTTTTGCTGCTGCTAAAAAAATCCAATGTCATGCTGCAAATACATGTGGGAAATAGTTATCTCATCCCTATTAAATAAAACGAGAAATAAAAAAATATTTTTTTAAAGGCAATTTAGTCTAAAATCTATCCCAAATATCAGGGGAAATACAATCCTTTTTTTTTTTTATATTAGAGTAAATATATGTAATTTTTTTTTTCTTCCTTTATAGTACAGATATAAACCTCGGCCCAACCTGGTTTTCAAAGTAAAAAATCCGTTTTAGAAAAGATGCAAAAAGATACCCCAAAGGAAGCTATTATTTAAATACTAGTGTGGTGGGTTGACCCTGGAGAGAGGCCAGGTGCTCACCAAAGCTTCTCTGTGACACCCCCTCCTCAGCTGGACAGGGGAGAAAAAATATGATGAAAGGCCCATGGGTTGACATAATGACGGGGAGATCACTCAATAATATTTTGGGGAATTATTTTAATTTATTACTAATCAAAATCAGAGTAGAATAATGAAAAAATGAAACAAAATCTATGATTTGAAAGATGAATGGGAGCACTACCACAATCTTTTGAAGTAGATCCACTTCCTTCCAAATTTATGTTCCACTACTTTGTAGTACATGAACTTGGAATGTCATGTCACAAGTGGATGCAGAAAGCTAATGCCTCATTCCCATGCAATCCTTAACATTTTCTTTGTATTTTTTCAGCATAAAGTCTCCCCTTCCCTTCCCTTCTCCCCTTCCCTTCCCTTCCCTTCCCTTCCCTTCCCTTCCCTTCCCTTCCCTTCGGAAAAGGGAAAGTGGAAACAGAAGTGTTCAAGATGAAGTATAAAACCTGCACATAAAGTCTACAAGCTTAACTCTTGCTTCTACTTACTTTTATGGAATGAATCTAATATGCATATAAAGTTTCAGTACTAACCTTGCATTTTTGCCCATTTTTTCATCACATCCTTGTATTCCTGCTTTGCATCACAGCTCCAGCCAGCGTCCCTGTAATCCTGTTTTCTCTTAAAGTAATATATGTCATTTGCTTCTGGTCAAACTTTTTTCAGCTTAATTTCTAACATCTAAGTTTTAGCGGTCCTTATCTGGAGTTATTAGCAAGAATTCACTGTAAGACCTATGGATAAAAAAAATCAAAAAAATTACTAGTATAGGTACAAAAGCTACATTCACTCTGATTTTTAGCTATGGACATTATTATGACAGCTTATGTTAACTGACAACCTAAAATACATGTAATAATTGTTTACATGATAGGCCACCAGCATAAATTGTGGAACAAACATTGTATGAATTAAATGTGAGCAATTATAAAACTATGTATTATGTAAGAAGTTGTAGATTGGAGCTGATAACCCTGACAACTATACTAGAATTCAATCTGTAGCTATTATGGTGCCATGCAGCTGAAACAGGAAAAATACTCTGAACAAACAAATGACCAAAAAAATTTTTTTTGATTACTATTTGCTATAGAAAGTGCTGGATGCAAAACAATGATAGTACATTGTTAGTACAATGATAGCACATGTAAAAATCCCATTACAATGTGTTCTATCTAAAATAATTGTTTGAGGTTGTTATGCTTGTACAGGCCATAAAAGGCTTATTTTTAAATGTTGTTTCCCTCAGAGGAAAATAAATAAAAATTAATAAATTTAAGTGACTTTACATACTTAGCAACTTTTACAAAATGAACTATCAAGTTACTATACCCATTTTTAGGTGCATAAAATCTGGAACATGCAGGAGTATGTTCTTTCCCCCTAGCCTACAAAACCCATTGAAAGCAATTGGAAAATTGATAAGGTTTAGCTCAAGTCTTTTTTAGGAACATTATAGCAGAAAGATTTTATGGTTGCACAACAGCTAATAAAAATAAGTTGTGAATTCATTTTCCCAAATGATTCACAAACCAATCATCTGATCCATGAGAACACAATGGTTAAATCAGCAGACAACAATTTTACTATCTGTTTTTTCAAGCCAGACATCTATATACAGTGAGTGAGACATGCTGTTTGTGCAAATAACCATAGATCAAACAAATTCAGAGTAGCTAAGTCAATTGTACCAGCTGAGGATCTGGCTCAATAGCTTGCATTAGTATTTAAGTGCAAGAGGGATTATACACATATTCACTTAAAATAATTCATGATTCTCACTGAGAAGTTGTTGCCCTACACAACTGTTGCAAACTCAATTTTAGTGACTTTGTTTATTGGTAAAGAAAGAAGTCGTCTTTTACAAGAAATGTGGTTTTGAAGAGTGTATTGGGTTTGATAATCGGCTTACCTATTTGATGCATTAACTTATTGGTATCTGACGGCAATGGGAACTGCTATGTCTCAAGTGATATATTTTTTCCACTCTCATTTCATACCCTTGCAGCTGGAAGCACTTGGAATTGTTTGTAATGTTAACAGCTGTTCATATTTTCTCTTATCTCGTATTAAAGGCCATAACACACTCAGGAGCAGAGCTATGGGTTCACTGATATTGTTACTCATTTGCCAGAGAAAGTGTTCATCTTGTGCTGACCTCCATTAGAGTCACTCTGTTCTTTAGCTTTTTCTCTTGTGAGATAAGAATTGGTCTTGAAAGTACCAGCAAGCTGCACTCTCATGTGACATGTATTCTGACATTTCCCTCCTCGGGCAGTCTTTATACTTTTCATAGTCTCTCACTTCAATTCAAGCTGTCTTTTCAAGAGCCAGAAGGGCTGGTTGACACTTCTGTTTACACTTCTCTCTATTTTTGAATCTTATCCACGTTATGTGATTTTAAAATGCATATTTAAACTAGGTCATGTCAAGGACTTTAGCATGTTCAGAAGGTGGAATAACCACCTAGCAATGGTTATGTTTTCTTTGAATTATTTGCAGACACATTGTCTTCAATACCTTCAGGCTTGCTAACAGTGACTGATGCAAAATTGACTTAGGGTCAGTGCATAAGAGACCCGGATTCTGTACAGAAAGAACAGAATATAACAAATTTCCTGCAAGAAGTGAATAAGCAAGAGCCTCTACAGTGACACCTCCGGGACTTCTTGCACTACTTCTGAGGAGCATGCACAGTCTAGACAAGGAGTAATGGGACATTTGCAGACAAGGTCCATACTAAAACTGTGTGCAGTGAGAACATGGCCAGCAACCGTATGGCAGTCTGTACTCAGCCTCAGGCTCTCCCTGTTACAGTGACAAAGATTGCGTGCAGCTCAGTCCCAGGCTGGTGTAAAGAAACTCCCCCGTACGAAGACAGCTATCACTGCTTTTCAAGGCAAAGCTATTGTTGCAGAGCCAAATGAGGAAGGGCACTTCTCACATGTGGATTTTCCCACTATATGCATGCACTTTTTTCATAATTTAACTATTTATGAACAAGCTAACCTAAAGTCTATGACTTTTCTTCCTTCATAAGTAATTAAATATCTTAAAAATTATTTGTACTGTGAATTGCTTTTATTACTTAGCCTGCACACAGATATAGATCTATTCCCACTGGCACTGCCTTGTGCAGTATATATCATTACACATCATTTACTAAGGTTATAAATGTTTTACCATGTTCCTCATTTAGACCAAACTAGAAACTATCCTTGTAGGACATTGGGGTATATCCTTTTGAGGAAGAGGCCTTGTTCTTCCATACAGAATGCTCCAGGGAAAAAAAATGAAACAATCCTCCAAATAAAAAAGACAACCATTAACTAACATTGTTATATTAAAATAAGTGAAATGTGTTATTTTCCTGCACAAAGAAAGCCAGATTTCCTGCAATTAAAAGTGGTCAAGCAGTACCAGTAAATCCAGCTCTTTTAAATTATTTAGTATTGTTATGCACAAGCTAGTCCTAAAGCTTTTGGTGTCTTTTTCATTGGCATTCAAACTTTATGAGAGGAGGAATTGTTCTGTGAGTTGTTCATAAACTGTTTATAAATTGTTTACTTGGACTCTATACAGTATTATTTGAATAGCATGATATATCACTGACATTTCTCCTTTAAAACATAAAACAAGTAATGAACAGCAAACAGTTTAAGGAAAATGAAAACATTAAACTAGAATAAGTTAGTAGGTTAAATATTTTCAAGTTGAAAGCATCAAATAATCATCTGAATATTCATGACTATGTTGATCCAGCAAACATTTGCATACTATTAATAGACATATTTGCTTATATTATTTGGTAGTCTTTAACTTTCATGGGTAGATTTCAATATCTTTCTTTGTTTCCCCTACCATTTGACCTCACAAACAGTGTTTTAGCTACATATGCATTACCTTTTAAAGGTAAAATAAATTTGCATGCATCAACAATTTCCTTTTCTATTTTATTTGGCTTCAAACCTTCCTTCCCTCAAGGAGCTGACATCTTTTTCATTTATTTTTTTTTTTTTCTTCCTCTGCAGTCTTAAACAGACAGAGTTTTTCCTTTCAATTTTTGGCATTCCAAGGATAGAAATTCATAATTTCTTTGTTCAGGTGAATACTTAAGAAAACTGAAAAGTACATGAAAAACAACAAGGTGGCTGGTGACAGTCAGCATGGCTTCACTAAGGGGAAATCCTGCCTGACCAATTTGGCTGCCTACTATGATGGGCCCATGGAACTAATAGACAGGGGTAGAAAAGTTGACATCATCTACCTGGACTTGTGCAAAGCGTTCAACACCGTCCCAAACGACATCCTTGTCTCTAAATTGGAGAGACATCAATTTGATAGGTGGACCACTCGGTGGATAAAGAACTGGCTGGATGGCCACATGCAAAGATTTGTGGTCACCAGCTCAGTGTCCAGCTGGAGACCAGTAACAAGTGGTGTCTCTCAGGGATCGATGTTGGGACCGGTCTTGTTTAACATCTTTGTTGGTGACACAGGCAGTGGGATTGAGTGCGCCCTCAACAAGTTTGCTGATGACACCAAGCTGTGTGGTTTGGTTGATACGTTGGAGGAAGGAATGCCATCCAGAGGGACCTTGACACGCTTGTGAGGTGGGTTGATGCCAGCCTCATGAAGTTTAACCATGCCAAGTACAAGGTCCTTCACCTGGGTCGGAGTAATCCCAGGCACAGCTACAGGCTGGGGGGTGTTGGCTGATGAGAAACTGAACATGAGCCAGCTTCAGTGTGTGCTTGCAGCCCAGAAAGCCAGCTTGCATTTCAACAACGGTAAAATATAGGCTTCTTAAATGCTGGCGGTAAATCAATTGGCGAGTTATTTTGGTGTTGCTTTCCTGCTTCAAAATGGCATAAAACAAGCCTAAAATGCAAACAATCATGTAATGAACTTTTACACCCACCCCACCCCACCCCCCCCGTATCTCTGGAGAAGAAGGAAGATAAACCAAAATATTAAACAAAACAAAAAATATTACATCTGCAGTGTGGAAGCGTATCTTTGTATGAAGAGATGCTCTAATCCCATTCAGTGATACTTGTTGATCCCAAGATCAAGATTCACTTAAAAGAACTGTCAAGAGGCTACGTCAAGTGACTCTAGTGGGAATTCATGAGAGGGCAAGGAAAGTGGTAAGGAACAAAAAAATTATTTGGTATTCAGTCCTTCTGTCTCAGAGGAACAGAGCTAGACTTGCACAGAAAGAGCAATATGCTGTTTAACACAAGGACTGGCTTCTCTCTCAGTATCATTCACTTTTAAGAATTAGGAACTTCCTCTTCCTTCAGAGGGCAAACCTTCAATGTCCTCTTTTCTAAATTTAGAATACTTATGCTTGATTGTAAAAGAATTGTTTCAGACCATCTTAGCTGCAAAGGGCTTTTTAATCCACAATGTTTTAAATACTCTTCTGCATAGCTTAAGTGATTACTGAAGAAGTTATTATTTCCCCCCCAACTCTTTCCTAAATGAAGTACCAACCCTGCAGTCAATCTTGTAGAGGACGCTGAAGGGACTCTAAGAGGATCTTATCACAGCACTGTCAGCTTCTACTGGTTTTACTTTTCCCAATCAGAGATGCCACAAAAGATGAAATGTCTGGTTTTTCTTCCCAGCCAGTTTATTAGCATAAACAGCTGTTCAACAAATCCCTTCGTTGAACAATCTTTCTTCTTGGTTGAACAATCCTTCACATTTCTTATGATAATATTAGCTTGGTTTAATGATTTAGTTTCTATTCAGCACTCCAGTTTCCACTCTTGTTTCAAGAGAAACTAAAAACTTTTGTCCATTCTTCTTCCATCCTCTTCTACTGAAAGAGCTCTCACTTCTGTCCTTTTGTTTTCCTCTAGTTTGCCAAGCAGAATGGGTCTCTCCAAATATCCACAAATATTGGCCCACAAATATTTATCACTTTCTGAAGAAAGTATTGTTCTATAGAAGGTAATGCATCCAGACTACTATTGTGTGATTTGTCAGATTTAACCAAAACCTGGTTGGTTTACCCCATAGGCAGCTAATGCCCACACAGCCACTCACTCACTCCTCTGTGGTGGCATGTGGGAGACGACTGGAAGGGTAAAAGTGAGAAAAAACATGGGTTGAGATAAAAACAGTTTAAAAGCAAAAGCACAAGCATAGCAAAATAAGGAACATGTTTACTGCTTTCCATGAGCAGGCAGGTGTTCAGCCATCTTTAGGAAAGCAGGTCTTCATCCCATAACAACACCATAACTTCTTCCTCCCCCTGGCTTTTGTTGCTGAGCCTGACACCATATAAGATAGTATGAAGAAAATTAACTCAATCAAAGCCAAAACCAGTACAACCTCAACCTCTCAATTGATAATTAGGCTTTGGGGAAACAAAACAAAGAGGGACAGCATTTTCTGCCACAGGAATTTTCTGCAATATAAATTTGGCTTAGGTTTAAAAATAAGGAAATATTGAGATTGAAGTTCACTGTGTGTTAAATGGGTATCAATTAGCATATATTTTGTTAGCTGGCATTTGTAGAATGTTTGAATAAACTGTGAGAATTTAAACAAAAGAAAAGCACAGTGATAAATTGAAGTAATGAGAGGTATAGATGAGGGGGAAAATAAATATTTCATATATCACAGTTATTTGTCTCCCTGTGCAACAGCAAATTTCTTACCTTATTTTACATTTCTGTGGTAACAATACAAATGGATACTTACTGGTGTAATCTCAGGAACAAAGCAACATAAAATACTTGATGTACCACAAAAGATGAGAACTAATTTCAGTGGAATGCTGGATATTACAGATTTCCAGAGGTGTATCGCCTTATGGCATTTTTTTATTCTGATGGTAACCATCTTGTCTTTTCCTATAAGTTTTATTTTGTCTTCAGTTTTACTCAGGTGTGACGTATATTTCTGAAAGAATTAGCCATATGACAGCATCTTTAGAGAGCAAAAGTCTACAGAATGCAATCTTGAGAATATGAAGAATGAAGAGCACTGAGTTTTGTAGGACTAAGTTCTAAATAATGATAATTTGCAGGAATCTGTAATACTCTACTCTGGGAGCAAAACTGATCCCAGACCTGGAGGGTGCTAGCCATGAAATCCCTTCTTCCCAAAGACCCATGTCTTATCATCTTCTCTGAGGGATATAGTCATCAGCCCTCTTGGTAACACGTCTACATCCATGGGCACAAAATAACCACAGCATGAGAACTACACTTGGACTGGGACTGTCATATATTTTATTAGCTTTTTCCTCCTAGAGCATGAAAAGATGCAAAAAACCCCAGCATCTGCAGTATTCCAAGTTCATCTAGATAGCCTTAAGTGAATATGTACTGTTGGACCTTTATTCTAATCTATAAAGAAATATAGTCACCTCTGAAAGATTATACATCACACCTGTTCCAGATAACATGAATCACCTTCTGAAGGTGTTTGTTTTCTCTTGACTATCAAGGAGTCTCTGCCTAGTCTAAATTTTACCTGCATAAGGGTAGATAAATCCCTTTATTTTCTCAGCTACTACACCTTTCCCACATATTACAAAGATAAATTAAGATAATTCTTGTCTTATATTGGGTCAATTGCTGAGGTGAGTAGCTCGAGAGAGGACGCCTTCAACACCGGAGAGGGGGAGAGGTCAGCGTCCCGGAGCCTCAACTCAGAGCGACAAGAGCCACCGAGCGAGCCTCAAGTCCTCGACAGGACCTGCCCAGGAGCCGGCAGCTCAGCTGACGAGAGCGAGCAGCTGACTCACAGGGGGCGGAGCCTGAAGCAGCGGCGCCAGCCCTGGCTGGTTAAAAACCTGGCCCAGGGAGCGCGGCGAGGCAGTTTGCGCGGGCAGGCGAGCGGGATGGTGAGCACTCGTCGTATGGTCAGGGCCCGTTCCGGGAGCTCTGCTCTGGCTGCCCCGGCGGTGGCCAGCGTAGGCACCCAGACAGAGCCGATGAGAGGGGAGGCTGCAGCGCAGAGCTCGGGGTGTAGAGAGTGCCTGCACTGGTCTGGTGAGGGGAGGGTGCGCAATGGGCAGGGCTGCACTCGGTGCTCCCTGGTGGAGGTCTTCCTGCAGCAGGTGGCTGAGCTGTGGGATGCTGTTAATAGAGTGCAAGATGTCAGGGAAGCTGAGAGGAAGCAGGAATGCTTGCTCCTGGCCCAAACTGTGGAGGGGCCTCGAGCTTCCCCTCTAGCTCATGCAGGAAAGAAGGAGGCCGTTAACCTGGGAAGCTGGGAATTTGTGACAAAAAAAAACCAAAAAACAAAAAAAGGAGGAAAAGGACAATCAAAAGCAAGGGGCTTCCTCCTAAATCTGTTGTCCCCACCCAGAACTGCTTTGCTGTCCTGCAGGGGGCTAATGAGGAAACACACTCAAGCCAGAAACAGCTGGCTGGTGCACTGATAAAGAAGATCTCTACTGGTGCTGCCAGGAAAAAGAGGTGGGTCGTAGTAGCAGGGGACTCTACATTGAAAGGGACAGAAGCACTCGTCTGTTGGCCTGACCCTGTCTCAAGGGAGGTGTGTTGCCTACCGGGAGCACGGATCAGGGATGTGGCAGAGAGGCTGCCTGCTCTAGTAAGTCCCACAGACTATTACCCACTTCTGGTGATACATGTGGGTGCTAGGGATATAGATAGTAGTAGCCTGGGGAGCATAAAGAAGGACTACAGAGCCCTGGGAGAGGTGGTTCTCATTGTTGTGTGGAAGACAACTTCCTTCTGCAAGTAATAGAGGAGCCGACAAGGAGAGGTGCCGTGCTTGACCTCGTGCTCACCAACAGGGAAGGACTCGTTGGAAATGTGACGTTCCAGGGCAGCCTTGGATGCAGCGATCACAAGATGGTCGAATTTAAGATCCTAAGAACAGTGAGAAGAGTGTGCAGCAAGCTCACTGCCCTGGACTTCAAAAGAGCAGACTTTGGACTCTTCAGGAACCTGCGTAGTAAGGTTCCATGGGATACAGCCTTAGAGGGCAGGGGGGCCCAAGACTGTTGGTTGATATTCAAGGATTACCTGCTACAAGCTCAGGAAGCATCCCAATTAGAATGAAGTGCAGCAGGAGGGCCAGGAGACCTCCTTGCATGGATAAGTTGCTCCAAATGAAAAAAGAGGCTTATAATAAGTGGAAGCAAGGACAGGCGACCTGGGAAGAGTACAGGGAGGTTGTCCGGGAAGCTAGGGACCAGGTTAGGAAAGCTAAGGCCCAGTTAGAATTAAACTTGGCTAGGGATATTAAGGATAACAGGAAGGAATTCTACAGGTACATAGCAAACAAAAAACAGACTAGGGAGAACGTAGGCCCCCTCAGGAAGCTCTCAGGAGAACTAGCTACACAGGATTTAACCATGCTAAGTGCAAGGTCCTTCACCTGGGTCGGAGCAATCCCAGGCACAGCTACAGGCTGGGCAGAGAAGAGATTCAGAGCAGCCCTGTGGAGAAAGACTTGGGGGTGTTGGTTGATGAGAAAATGAACATGAGCCAGCAGTGTGTGCTTGCAGCCCAGAAAGCCAACTGTATCCTGGGCTGCATCAAAAGGAGCATGACCAGCAGGTTGAAGGAGGTGACTGGAGCACCTCCCATATGAAGATAGGCTGAGGAAGTTGGGGCTGTTCAGCCTGGAGAAGAGAAGGTTGCATGGAGACATCATAGCAGCCTTCCAGTATCTGAAGGGGGCCTATAGGGATGCTGGGGAGGGACTCCTCATTAGGGACTGTAGTGTTAGGACAAGGGGTAACGGGTTAAAACTTAAACAGGGGAAGTTTAGATTGGATATAAGGAGGAATTTCTTTCCTGTTAAGGTGTTGAGGCACTGGAACAGGTTGCCCAGGGAGGTTGTGAATGCTCCATCCCTGGCAGTGTTCAAGACCAGGTTGGATGAGGCCTTGGGTGATATGGTTTAGTGTGAGGTGTCCCTGCCCATGGCAGGGGGGTTGTAACTAAATGGTCTTAAGGTCCTTTCCAACCCTAACTATTCTATGATTTTAACAGTTTTTAACTTCTTTTTTTTTTCCACCTACTCCGCAAAACTGTGGAAATAGTATTTAATAATTTAAATATAATCTCTTAAGTAGACAAAAAAAAATTGTTTGGAAAGTTAAAATTTTTGCTGTCTCAATTTCGGAATGTTTATTTCTACTCAATATATTTTGTGGGGGAGGGCGTCAGTTTATTCTTTTGTTTCTGTAAATTATGATAAGAGTGGCTTTACCACAATGGCTATATATAATTAGGTTTTGAGTTTTTTTTTTCTACAGTGTAGGGGTTTTGCTATGCAGATAGCAAGGTATTTTGTAGTCTGTGTAATTCAGTAGTCATATTAATAATGAAAACTTTGAGCTACCGTGCAATTGACTATTGATGTTCTGGAGCTAACTAGCATAATTTATTTACCTTAAATTGTGTAGAAAAGCTAAAGAAGTTTTCAGTGAATTAGCATAAATAGAACAGACAAACCCTGTAAAAAGCCTTCTTCATTTCTACTAAACAAACAAATATTTCTTATTAAAATATAACAATAACTGCGATGATAAAGACTGTGTGGCATAAACTTTTCAGCTTTGCCTTTGCTGTATTGTAGCAGAACAGCATTGTATTGAAGAACACACTTTTTTTGGTCCATCATAAGAGTCACTCTAAGGGCAGATATAATTCTAACAAAGACTTCTTTAATATTGAAATAATAGTAACAAGTATTCAAATAGAAACAATTCAGACTTAATAAAAATAAAAAAACCTGTCTTGAACAAAAAATATATAGAAAAGAAGACATAAATTAGGTCCTTTTACATAAAATTAAATTTAAAAAAAACTAAGAGTGAAGGAAAATATATTTTCTAGCTAAGAATTATTCAGAAAATCAAAACAGAAAAGAGCAAGAGAACTGGTGAGGTACAATGATTGATACTGTATAAGTGGTGTCAGATATTTTCAATTTTAAGACAGTATCAGTTGATTAGATCTATATGAGGGTCTTGCAGTAGGCACTGCATAATTCCACACTCAAGTTTCTGGCTTTACAAAAAAGAAAAAGTGTTTCACTTTGGTCACTTTAGTCTACAAGCAATGAATTCATAGCTAGTATAAAGAAGAGCTACCAAATTGACTGAAAGAAGGTCAGCTTCTCTTCCTCTAACTCTAGGACAGTCAGACTTAGCCTTGCAGGATGAAGGTTAAGCAGACTTTCCCTTTCAGGGTGTAAAATCAGGACATGAGACAAGCTTTTTCATCTGAAGAACAATGATCTGTTAGAATAAGTTCAGTCAGAAAATTAGAATAAGGCTCCCCAAACAGATGTGTGAGTTCCTGGAGTAGCTGCCTAGTGGGTATAACAGATTCAGGAGGCTAATTACTTATGTTCCACTTACAGTAGAGGTACAAGAGTTCTGTCTGTCCCTGTGTTTTACATTAAACAGTAATGGGATAAACCAGAAATAGCCAGTGATGAAGGGGCTTAAATTCAAAATTTCTTTTATGTGCCCTAGCCACTATGAAACGACTTCTTTCTTCAGAGCCCTGAAATGCCCTCGAAACTTACCCTCACCAAAAAGACAAGTGCTCAAGAATTCCTATCAAGCTTACTTTGGGCCTGGTGTTTAGGATTCAAGCTAGAGATGTAGAAAGGAAGGTTTGAACCTACTAAAACTAAATGTTCATCACACCTGTGCTTTGTGAGAGCAATGATCCATTAAGCCCTACTTACATCCACAGTATGTAGTCTGTGAGCACCAATAATGTTAAATATTCCCGGAGACTTCAGCAAAGTGGTATGTGTTTAAGAATCATTCATCTTCGGTAGACAGCTTCTAATCTAATTTCCCAAGGACACCCAAAAAAGCAGTGGGATTAATCTCAATGGATTTTACCCATTTTAACTCAGGCATTTAGTTTAAGAAAATTGCCTGGAAAATATCTGCAAATTAAAACCAAATAAACAAATAAATAAGCATCTGATCCATTCCAAGCTGCAGCAGAGACCAGCCCTTCACCACATGACTGATGCCTGTCTAGCCAGCAAACACACTTTGCTCATCTTACCAGGGTGGTTTCCACCTCAGTGCTTAGCCTCATAGCTCCTAGAACCCTAGCTATCTTTTGTGTGTCAGCTAATAATTTTTCACTTTTAAATTATGTATACTGTGCTTGCGGAGTAATTGCATGCAGCAGAAGGAGCTGAAAGTGTCTCAGTGCAGAAGGACTACCTCTAAAAGATCTTTTCATAATCAAAGAAGAAAAATAATCAGCTCCAAAGGGTGATTGCAGACTGTATTAGGAGTGGATAAATTGTTCTCTGGAAGTATGTGGTTTTGTTACTTAACTATAAATGAAGTCACCAATGTGGTGAGAATTCTATCGTCTAGATCCCCATTCACTGCAAGTGTGAGCTAGATACTGAATGGTGATCTTTGTTGAATCAGGTGACCCTGATTATGGGCAACTCTAAACCTCTCAGCAATTCTGACTTTAAAAAGCAAAATGTGAAAAATCCACAGTTTATAGTGGGTTTATAGTTTATATAAATATGTATATTTATAAACTATATATAGCATATAAAGTTCATAGACTTTATATATCTTTGTGTGTAGGCAGTGTCCAAAAAGTGTCGCAATGTTGGAGTTAAATTTATTTTTCCATTTCAGATACTAAGTTATTCTTTGGATCTGGTTCTTGTGTCCTTACTGCCAGTATCCATCTTAACTGTGAAACAGTTTTTCACTCTTAACATCCTATTATGTACTTTTATAGTTCCATGTTATTTCAATAAGTTTTAGGATATTGATGAAAAATGACCGCTTTTCCACTTCCAGAACCTCTTGTCCAACTGTTTCTCCAAACCAAATGGTGTTTAACACCATGTATTATTTCAATAGTTTCAAGTTGCTGGGAGTAGTTTTAGAAAGCTTTGTTACAACTTTGTTAATATATGTATTTTAAAGGAAATAGCAATACATTCTTAATGTTAGCTATGTCAGTGGTGCCACTATAATACAGTGCATGCTAGATAATGTTGCTGATGGCAAAATAATTGCAAGCTGTGCTAAGAAATAGTCTTCATTATATTGTACTTACATGCTGTGTACAAATCCATTCAGTGGTTCACTGAATTCAGTGTGCCCTGATCACATACCATGAAAGTCATCAGTTATATAATGTTCAGTAAGTGCTGCTGCAAAAGATTTCACAGTGCTTTCCATGAACTAGAATTTCATTAAAATAAAGAAAAATTTTGATTTTCATTTAAGCTAGGAATTTTTTCTATTAAAAGATCCATCTGAAATCAGTATTTATGAGTGCAAATTAAGCATACAGCAATATGTATATAATTTAAAGACAAGGCCTTAATATAATTTATTTTCAAAAATAAACACACAAAAATGTTCAATATTCATAAACATGTTCATAAATGGGCATCCCCAAAACCCACCAACACCCAATGAGATTTCACCACTGGCAAATTCAAAGCTTATAACCTGAATCTGAGCCTTAACAGGACAACGAAGTATGACTAACTTTTTAAGTACAAAGGCATAGTAATAAGGAAATGTGATGCTTGCTATAAAATCATAGGATCATAGATTCATAGAATGGTTAGGGTTGGAAGGTATGTTAAAGATCATCTGGTTCCAAATCCCCTACCACAGACAGGGACACCTTCCACTAGACCAGGTTGCTTAAAGCTCTGTCCACCCCGGACTTGAACACTTCCAGGGATAGGGAAGCCACAGCTTCTCTGGGCAACCTGTTGAGGTTTTTGGTTTCTTTTTTTTTCATGGCTAATTTTTAGAGAATAGATAAACTCAGGGGAACACTACCATTGTTATTTCAGTAATGTTGCTCATCTGTAAAAGAAGATTAAAAAGATGCTTTCTTATTTCAGGGGTGATAAGAAGAGTAAAAATACTGAAAATTCATGGGAAAGATAGCATTATCCCAAACTAAATGTAGGTTTTTTTTTTTTTCCCAAGATATAGTCTAAAGCCAAGGTTTAACTCAGTTGTCCATAGATAGGCATTTAGTGACATTTTAGTTGCTCCGAGAGATCAAAAGTATTCAAGTGGAGTGGAGCTGATAAATTTGATGTACATTATGGTCTCTTGCTTCTATAGAGCAGCAGCCTTAAGCAGGTTGAACACTACAGGACTCTGTGCGCATGCGTAGGAAATGGCACACTTAAAATCTTGTTACAAGCAAGAAAAAAACACTCTAAAAAAAGGAAAGCCAACAATTTTTTCTTAGTGAAATGGAAATCTTTACAATTTAGTTACAGAATTGTTGTTATTCCTAGCATAGTTAAAACAGAAATGAGAAAAAACATATAAAAGAAAGATACTATTGTAGAAAAAGTCTCAATAAATATATTTTCATTTGAAATGCTACATTTAATCTTTCTAGTTACTGTTACTTTTCCTCTGGTTTATATTCACCTTTATGGTATCCTCTCTAGCTATCAAGTGTTTATGTTACAAATCATCATCACACAGGGTGGGATAAATTCCAGCAAGCCATAAGAATCCTTTGCTGGAAGGAGTGAGATGTGCATCATAGAGTTTCTTCTTCCCTCTCTCTCTAAGATTCATTTTCGACTATTTGTCTAACACACTTTCACACCTTGATCTTTCTTTGCTGGTCTGCATCTCTGTGGTAATCCAAATTTAGTATACCAGATGCATTTTACATATGCCGACTGTTCATTTGTTATTCCTATAACTGGCTTTGTCCAGTTCCTGTTTCTTTTGCTGATGATTGATGAGTTATTCATAGCCTTGCAATCACCAGTAACAACCTGTGCCATGTCTGTTCTCATTTGTATCACATGCTGGGACTTCTTTCAAGGCCCTTGCTATTATACCATGCATTTATTTCTCTATGCTACATGAATATATGTTTAAGCCATATATGTTCTGTTTTATACAGAATAACTCCTTGCTACCGCTACCTATATAAAACTGTATTTATATCAAATTAAGCTTGACCACTTGCTAATTAGAAAAAAGTTTGTTTCATCTAAATCAAGTAAAAACAAAACTCCAGACTGGGTCAAGAAAAACCCAGAGAAAACCTAACAAATTTTAGGCCTGATGCCTTACCAACTTAATACTAAGCTTGTGGCTGGCAATTATGGCATTGCTATATTTACTGAGGTTCTGGGATAGATACATTAAGTCATAAGCAACTAGAGGTGAGAAAGGGAAACTACAATACTGAATGATATTGATATTCTGCATTTGGCTGACACTTTGCTTTTCAGCTACAATGGTCATCTCCCCACTCAATATTCTTTCCACCTCTCTTGTACCAGCTTTTCCTTTACCATGCTTTTCTTTTTCTTTCCTTTTTTTTTTTTTTTGGATTTTAGTATACTGAAAAACTGTGCAAAGCATGAAAAAAAGCACTTGAGCAAGTAGAAGTCAGGAAGCAACAGTATGCATCCAAGTTAGGGAGAATCTGGAACTTCAATGCCCAGAGGTTAGATATCAATAAATTTCTATGCAATTGCTTAAATTCTGAAGTGTTATATCAGAGCTCAGCTAATAAGGTCTTTCAGAAGGATTTTCCACGTTTAATTTCCATGGTATTTTTCTCCAAATGCAGTGCAGAAACACCTTAAGGGATATGCAAGAACTTGTATTCATATATTACTTAGCCACTCTTGAAAGTCCCTACACTTCCCGAAATTGAAATAGAAACAATACAAAACCCCCCATGAAGAAAACACAGTTAAGAGGAGGTTCTTACTGCTAATATCAATACAGAGCTGTGTTTATCAGTTCATATTTCTTCAGAAATCTGAGTTGTAAAGTTCTGTCCTGTATTTAAAGTAAGGAAAAAAAAATTCAAATAAAAATAACAAAAGCTGAGACAGCTTGAAAAGGATAGAGTAATGTCAAAAGACACAGTAGAAAAGCCTTTAAAAGGTATGTAAGCAAATTAACACCATTTAAGAAGTTTTAAACGTATAGTCTCAGTTCATTCATACAAAGTTTTGATGCCCTTAACTTCAGACAGCAGTGTTTGGTGTACATCCAAAATTTTGCTAAAAACAACAAAAAAAGGCCTATAATATGAAAGGGGTTTGATGCACACTGCAGTAACATATATGGTGCTACATGATTCTGATATAACAGAATTCTGCAAATGGTTCCTTGTTAGTTATCCGCAAAGTGGAACTAATTTCTGGGTATGCATATGCCTACATGAATGCCTATATACTTTTGTCTTTCTCTTCACTTTCAAGTTTTTGTGATTCTGAACTGCTGCTTTACATTTGAAACTACCAGATTTATTAAAAGGGTAGTTGATTTAAAAAAAAACTTTTAACCTTTTACATTAAAGGTGTAATTCCACAAATCCTCAAAGATCTGCTTTACTGTGCCTTCAGTCTGTGGCAATTGGGAATGTCAAAATTTATCAAGAAAACACCAACATTTAAGCAGCTTCTGGATTTCAGTTTTTCACAGGTAAGATATGACTCTATTTTATTTACAGACTAAGAAGTGAAGATACTGAAATTATAATAAAAGGCAATGCAAAAAGAGGATGCAATATAGCATGCTATTTCAAAAGAGATTTCAGACTGATATGTACTACTATATTTTGAAACTTATAAATAGATCTATTAGGATGATGCGGAGGGGAAAAGAGCCTAAAATAAGGCATAGGAGTAAGAGAATGTATATGTCAAACAGAAGACAGTTGTGTAAAAATGTCTGGTTTATGCAAAAGAGCCCTTGTGTTAATTCTGAAAACAGGTTGCTTTCTCATACTGTCGATGTGCTTGTGGATCAGAGCTTTCTATTTTGAGCACCTTGATAACCTTATACAGTGATGTATCTTTGTGGTACTATCCTTTCAGTGGTTCCCAGTGACAAGAACAGAGGCAATGGGAACAAACAAAACCACAAGAGGCTCCGTCTGATCACCAGGAAACATTTTTTGTTTTACTGTGTGGGTAACTGTCCTGGGTTCAGCAGTAGCAGTCATGTTTTTCCTTTGTGTTAGCTGGTGCAGTGCTGTGTTTTGACTTCCAGCCTGAGAACAGTGTTGGTGAAGCTGACGTTTTCGGTTGTTGCTAAGTGATGTTTACCTTGACCAAGGACTTTGTGAGGCTCATGCTCTGCCAGGGAGGAGGGGAAGCTGTGAGGAAGCAGAGATGGGGCACCTGACCCGGGCTAGCCAGGGAGGTACTCCATACCACAGCACGTCATTGCCGGGGTGGGGGGTAACTGGGAGTTACCCGGAAGGACACGGGCTTCCGGGTGGGACTCGCTTCTTGGCCGGTGGTATCGTATTCTCTTCCCTTGTTATTTTCCCTTATCATTGTTGTAGTTGATAGTAGCGGTGGTGATTTGTGTACATTGGTTGCTGGACTGTTCTTGTCTCAACCCGTAGGAGTTGCACTCTTTCGATCCTCCTCCCTGTTCCTCTGGGAGCGGGGAAGGGGAGAGCCCCAGTGGGGGGGGGACACAGACCTCGATTGTTGTCAGCTCGGCACCACTCACTGGGAGTGAGTGAACAAGTTACCTGACTGGGTTTAAACCACGACAGTTCCTTTTGGCACCCAACGTGGGGCACAAGGGGTTGAGATAAGAACAGATCTGACTGGATTGATAGTCACTCGTCACAATGATGATTTATTGGCTCTCAAGGTTGTTCCTCTTGATCTGACAGTTTCAGTATATCGTATCTTACTTCCATACAGTATTTGCTGTATTAGTGTTTTTCAAGTGTGGGGCTTGGGATAAGGTTTTTGTCCCATTGTACTTTATGGTAATGACTTGTAATACAATAGAATGATTGATCATGAAACTGATCTGGCTTATGTTCCCAGTGTGGTCACCACCTTTATACTTTGGGAGGTATATGATGGAGGTGCTTAGCAATTACACATCTTTTTTCTCCTTCTCAGGTGCTCAACCTGTGAAGGAGACATCCTTTTACCCTCCCAGTCGTCCCCCCAGACCATTTACATTTGAGAGTTTTGAAGTTTTTGAATGGCCTTTTAATGCTGTTGAGACTTGTTTGCTGATGGTGATGGGAATCACCATGCTAACACGCATACAGAGTGTGTTTTGCCCACTACTGATTTCAAGAGTTAAGCAGAGTCAGGTTTGGGTCTTGTCTGGGGTCAAACGACGATGTAGGAGGACCAAGAGATTTTCCCTGAGGCTGGACAGCCATGAGTGGCAGGGTGTGTGGGACAGTATGGGCAAGTATCTAGGTCAGTGGGCCCCTCCAGTACTTTGGAATTTCACTACCGAACAACTGCAAAATCCAGAAGAATTAGTAAAACACTTAAATGAGGTGTGTGGTCATTCTGGCCATACCAGAGATAGACAAATCATGGCAACGTGCTGGGGCTTGGCCTATGCTTATAGGGCCTTGTTCAACACTATGCAGCACCTTCAAAAGGAAAAGAATGTCGGCGGATCTGAGGGCAAAGCAACAGTCGCTACTCAAACTTTGGCTGCAATGAACAGCACAGCTACCCCAGTGGCAAGTACAGCAGCTGCTCAAACTTCAACTGCAACAGACAGCGCGGTTTCCCCAGCTGCAAGCACAGCAGCTGCACCAACCCCAGCGACAAGTAGTCGCTACTCAAACTTTGGCCTCAATGAACAGAGCAGCTACACCAGTGGCAAGTACAGCAGCTGCACCACCCCCAGCAACAAGTACAGTTGCTACTCAAACCACAGTGATAATCACTGCAGCCAAACCACATTCGTACCAATATCGGTTGCCCCTGTACGCAAGAGAACAAGCAAAAAGGAGGCAAAAAGGGTGAAGCGAGATGAAGAACCAATGAATTCACCACCCGGTCCAGAATCTGATCAGGAGTCATCATCACATGACGAAGAAGAAGAAGAAGAGGTAACTTCTCGACCTCGGACCTCAACCGAGCTGCGGAATATGCGAAAAGATTTTACCCATCAACCAGGGGAGCACATCATCACCTGGTTACTCCGATGCTGGGACAATGGGGCCGATGGTCAGGAACTAGAAGGTACAGAAGCTAAGCAGCTGGGATCACTTGCTAGAGAAGGGGGAATTGACAAAGCAATTGCAAGAGAGAAAAAGTCCTTCAGCCTTTGGAGGCGGCTCTTGGCAGCTGTGAAAGAAAGGTTTCCGTACAAGGACAGTGTTACGAGTCGTTCGGCCAAGTGGACTACTATAGACAAAGGCATCCAGTCTCTAAGGGAATCAGCCATCGTAGAGATGCTCTATCACATCAAGCCGAATAACGGGGATACACCTATAGATCCAGATGAAGTTGAATGTACACGACCCATGTGGTGAAAACTTACACGGAATGCACCATCATCATATGCCCATTCATTGGCAACAGTAACCTGGAATGACATAGTACCACTAACAGGGGATGAAATGGTTCATAAACTCCGAGAGTTCGAAGACAATCTCACCCCTTCCATCATCTCAGCTGTGAAAAAACTGTCGCAGGACCTCGAACAATTGAGGGATGATCTATCTGATTTATCCGGCTCCTCACATGTACCAACACACGTCTCAGCTATTAACAAAAGGCGTCCTATTGTTCAAGAGAGGAGATACAGGAGGTATACGCCACGGGGTACCCTATGGTTTTACCTGCTGGATCACGGAGAAGACATGACAAAGTGGGATGGAAAACCTACTTCAGCTTTGGAGGAACGGGTGAGTGAAGTGAAGAGGGGAGCAAGGTCCAAGACTGATCGTCCCATGAGAACTACGGCTTCAGTCTCTGGTGAGCAGTTTCCCAGATGGAATGGAAGAGCTGATTTTACTCCAGCTCCTGTGATAAGGAAGAATAATCCCTTTCACCATGACTTAAGTGTCCAACGCTGTGATGACCATTAGAGGGGCCCTGCCTCCAGCCAGGTGGAGGTAGGGGACAATCGGATTTACTGGACTGTGTGGATCAGATGGCCTGGCACATGAGTCCCACAGAAGTATAAGGCTCTAGTAGATACCGGTGCACAGTGTACCCTGATGCCATCAAGCTGTCAAGGGGCGGAACCCATCTATATTTCTGGAGTGACAGGAGGATCCCAAGAGTTGACTGTGCTGGAGGCTGAAATCAGCCTGCCTGGGAGGGAATGGCAAAAGCACCCTATTGTGACTGGTCCAGAGGCTCCATGCATCCTCGGCATAGACTACCTCAAGAGAGGGTACTTCAAAGACCCAAAAGGGTACCGGTGGGCCTTTGGTATTGCTGCTTTGGAGACTGAGGAAATTGAGCAGCTGTCCACCTTGCCTGGTCTCTCAGAAGATCCCTCTGCTGTGGGGTTGCTGAAAGTTGAAGAACAACAAGTGCTAATTGTGACCACAACAGTGCACCGGCGGCAATATCGCACCAACCGAGACTCCCTGATTCCCATCCATCAGCTGATCCGTAGACTGGAGAGTCAGGGGGTGATCAGCAAGACCCGCTCTCCCTTTAATAGCCCCATATGGCCAGTGCGAAAGTCTAATGGAGAATGGAGACTAACAGTAGACTATCGTGGCCTGAATGAAGTCACACCACCCTTGAGTGCTGCCGTACCGGACATGCTAGAACTTCAGTATGAACTAGAGTCAAAGGCAGCCAAGTGGTATGCCAGGATTGATATTGCTAATGCATTTTTCTCAATTCCTTTGGCAGCAGAGTGCAGGCCACAGTTTGCTTTTACTTGGAGGGGTGTCCAGTTCACTTGGAACCGACTGCCCCAGGGGTGGAAACACAGCCCTACCATTTGCCATGGACTGATCCGGACTGCACTGGAACAGGGGCAAGCTCCAGAACACCTGCAATACATTGATGACATTATTGTGTGGGGCGATACAGCGGAAGAAGTCTTTGAGAAAGGGAGGAAAATAATCCAAATCCTGCTGAAAGCCGGTTTTGCCATAAAACGGAGTAAGGTCAAGGGACCTGCACAAGAGATTCAATTTTTGGGAATAAAATGGCAAGATGGACGTAGACAGATCCCCACAGATGTGATCAACAAGATAACAGCAATGTCTCCACCAACTAATAAGAAAGAAACGCAAGCTTTCTTGGGTGCAGTGGGGTTCTGGAGAATGCACATCCTAAATTACAGTTTGATTGTAAGCCCTCTCTATCATGTGTCCCGGAAGAAGAATGATTTTAAATGGGGCCCTGAGCAGCAACAAGCCTTTGAGCAAATTAAACGCGAGATAGTTCATGCAGTAGCCCTTGGACCAGTCCGGACCAGTCCCTTGGACCAGCTGGGGAGAACGGTCCTACCTGGAGCCTCTGGCAGAAAGCTCCAGGGGAGACTCGAGGTCGACCCCTCGGCTTTTGGAGTCGGAGATATAAAGGATCTGAGGCCAGCTATACCCCAACTGAGAAAGAGATACTGGCAGCCTATGAAGGGGTTCGAGCTGCTTCGGAAGTGATTGGCACTGAAGCACAGCTCCTCCTGGCACCTCGGCTGCCTGTGCTGGGCTGGATGTTCAAAGGCAGGGTCTCCTCTACGCATCATGCAACTGATGCTACATGGAGTAAATGGGCTGCACTAATTACACAAAGAACTCGAATGGGAAATCTCAGTCGTCCAGGCATTCTAGAAGTCGTCATGGACTGGCCAGAGGGCAAAGATTTTGGTATGTCACCAAAGGAGGAGGTGGTGCGCGCTGAAGAGGCCCCACCATATAATAAACTGTCAGAAAGTGAAAAGCAGTATGCTTTGTTTACTGATGGGTCTTGCCGTATTGTGGGAAAGCATCGGAGATGGAAGGGAGCTGTATGGAGTCCTGGACGACAAGTTGCAGAAACTGCTGACGGAGAGGGTGAATCGAGTCAGTTTGCCGAGGTGAAAGCCATCCAGCTGGCCCTGGACATTGCTGAACGAGAAAAGTGGCCAGTACTTTATCTCTATACTGACTCATGGATGGTGGCAAATGCCCTGTGGGGGTGGTTGAAGCAATGGAGGCAGAGCAACTGGCAACACAGAGGTAAACCCACCTGGGCTGCTGCACTGTGGAAAGATATTGCTGCCAAGGTGCAGAACCTGGTGGTGAAGGTACGTCATGTAGATGCCCATGTACCCAAGAGTCGGGCCACTGAGGAACACCAGAACAACCAACAAGTGGATAAAGCGGCTAAGATTGAAGTGAATCAGATGGACTTAGATTGGCAGCATAAAGGTGAATTATTTTTGGCCCGGTGGGCCCATGACACTTCAAGCCATCAGGGCAGAGATGCAACATATAGATGGCTCGTGATCTAGGGGTGGACTTAACAATGGACACTATTGCCCAGGTTATTCATGAGTGTGAAACATGTGCTGCAATTAAACAAGCCAAGCGGTTAAAGCCTCTTTGGTATGGAGGACGATGGTTGAAGTATAAATATGGGGAGGCCTGGCAGATTGACTATATCACACTGCCACCAACCCACCAAGGCAAGCGCCATGTGCTTACCATGGTGGAAGCAACCACCGGGTGGCTGGAAACATACGCTGTGCCCCATGTCATGTCACTGCCCGGAACACTATCCTGGGCCTTGAGAAACAGATTTTGTGGTGACACGGCACCCCAGAGAGAATTGAGTCAGACAATGGGACTCATTTCCGGAATAACCTTATAGATATTTGGGCCAAAGAGCATGGCATTGAGTGGGTATATCACATCCCCTACCATGCACCAGCCTCTGGGAAAATCGAACGGTATAATGGGCTGTTAAAAACTACACTGAGAGCAATGGGTGGGGGAACTTTCAAGCATTGGGATACACACTTACCAGAGGTCACCTGGTTGGTCAACACCAGAGGATCTGCCAACAGGGCTGGCCCAGCCCAGTCAGAACTTTTACATATTGTAGAGGGGGACAAAGTTCCCGTGGTGCATATGAAGAATTTGCTGGGGAAGACAGTCTGGGTTATTCCTGCTTCAGGTAAAGGCAAACCCACTCGTGGGATTGCTTTTGCTCAGGGACCTGGATATACTTGGTGGGTAATGTGGGAAGATGGGGAAGTCCGATGTATACCTCAAGGGGATTTGATTTTAGGGGAAAACAGCCAGTGAACTCAATTGTATGCTGTTGCCTGCTGTGTAATACTTTCATAGCCAATCAACTAGATGTCTCCAGGTCACCAGCGACTGGCCCTGACTTCCCTCCAGCCATCATCCCAACAGAGAATGAACTTTGAACATCATGGGCCGAATGGACTGGGCAGCATTATAGGGATTGGTCCATGCACTAAGAAAATGATCTTTTCCTCTTGGTCTGTATGTATATGGATGTATATATATGGGAGAGCGATGGTGTATTGAAAATGTGGGATCTGAGCACGACATGAATGGTATGGAATAAGGGGTGGATAATGTCCTGGGTTCCGCAGTAGCAGTCATGTTTTTCCTTTGTGTTAGCTGGTGCAGTGCTGTGTTTTGACTTCCAGCCTGAGAACAGTGTTGGTGAAGCCGATGTTTTCGGTTGTTGCTAAGTGATGTTTACCCTGACCAAGGACTTTGTGAGGCTCATGCTCTGCCAGGGAGGAGGGGAAGCTGTGAGGAAGCAGAGATGGGGCGCCTGACCCGGGCTAGCCAGGGAGGTATTCCATACCACAGCACGTCATTGCCGGGGTGGGGGGTAACTGGGAGTTACCCAGAAGGACATGGGCTTCCAGGTGGGACTCGTTTCTTGGCCAGTGGTATCGTATTCTCTTCCCTTGTTATTTTCCCTTATCATTGTTGTAGTTGATAGTAGCGGTGGTGATTTGTGTACATTGGTTGCTGGACTGTTCTTGTCTCAACCCGTAGGAGTTGCACTCTTTCGATCCTCCTCCCTGTTCCTCCGGGAGCGGGGAAGCGGAGAGCCCCGGTGGCGGGGGGGACACGGACCTCGATTGTTGTCAGCTCGGCACCACTCACTGGGAGTGAGTGAACAAGTTACCTGACTGGGTTTAAACCACGACAGTAACTGAGCCCTGGCACAAGTTGCCCACAGAGGTTGTGGAGCCTCCATCTTGAGGATATTAGAAATCCATCTGGACATAGTCCCTGGCAGTGTGCTCTAAGTGGCCCTGCTTTGGCAGGGCAAATGGAGCAGATGACCTCCAGAGGTCACTTCCAACCTCAACCATTTTGTGATTCTGTGATTCTTTGATCTTCTGATTCTGGAGAAGTTTGAGTCGATAGCAACCTCAGTGCTTTCTGCATCATCATCCACTGTAGAAAATAGCCATGGCTCAGCAGGAGACATGTTATCGAAACTGTAAAAATAAAGGCAGTGACAAAACATGACTGCTGTCTATAAGCATAGTTACAGAAATAACATCAGGGAAAAAAGAAGACCAATGTAAGCAAATAAACAGTACTGGCATGAAAATGGGAAGGTATATAATGCCAAGAATAAATCTGCATTCCAAATTGGAGGCAGATTCCAAACAAAATTGTTATGTGTAATGACCTAGAAATAGGTAGTAGTGCTGTTTGCTGGAAAAGCAGGGAAATTGTCTCTATCTGCTTTTAAAGTGATGCTCACACATTTAAGAAATGAGGCTGAGAGTCTTTAGTCTCAATCTCAGAGTCTCAGTATCTCTTTAAGAGACCAAGAGTAGATTTGACTCACTCAGTGTCTCCCTATTATTAAAAAAAAAGAGCTCAGAAACTGAAGTTTTGATTATTGTGCACACTCAAAAAGTTCTGCAATGATCTGATTTTAAGGTTTCACTAAGCAAAACAGCATGATTCATAAGACTATTTCATGTAAATATGCTCTGGCCATAATGTACTGTTTTATAAAAATTGCACAAGATTCAAAGGTCTAAGTAATTAAAGAGAATTCACAGATTTTCTTACTAGTATCTTGTGAATAAGAAATTGGATGATTTGAAAATGTCATCTTTGCTTAAAAACAAAAAAAGAGATAGTGTGAGGTTGTACAGAGTTTGTGTGTCAAGGTTTTGAAAGTGGGGGGTGCTACAGGGGTAGCTTCTGTGAGAAGCTGCTAGAAGGTTCTTCCTTGTCTGATAGAGCCAATGCCAGCCAGCTCCAAGAGGGACCCACCACTGGCAAAGGCTGAGCCCACCACTGACAATGGTAGTATCTCTGAGGTAACATATTTAGGAAGGGGAAAAAGTTACTGTGTAAGAGCAATTTCAGATGAAGAGAGGAGTGAAAATATGTGAGAAAAACAACTCTTCGGCACAAAGGTCAGTGAAGAAGAAGGGGAGAAGGTGTTCCAGACACTGGAGCAGAAATTCCCCTGCAGCCCATGGGGTAGACAAGTGTGAGGCAGGCTTCCCCTGCAGCCTATAGAGGTTCATGGTGAAGCAGATACCCACTTGCAGCCCATGGAGCATCCCACATAGGAGCAGATGGGTGCCCAAAGGAGGCTCTCACCCCGTGGGAATCTTGCACTGGAGCAGGCTCCTGCCAGCACCTGTGGGCCTGTGGAGAGAGGAGCCCACATTGGAGCAGGTTTGCTGGCAGGACTGGTTACCCTGCAGGTGATCCATGCTGGAGCAGTATGCTCCTGAAGGAATGCACCCCACGGAAGGGACCCATGCTGAAGCAGTTATTGAAGAACTGCAGCCTGTGGGAAGGACTCACATTGGAGAAGTTCTTGGTGGACTGTCTTCTATGGGAGGGACCCCACACTGAGTGTGAGGAGTCCTCCCCCAGAGAAGGAATGACAGGTAGAGACAATGTTTGATGAACTGACTGCAACTCCCATTTCCCCACCGCTGCTGGGGGGGAAGACATAGAGAATTCATGAGTAAAGATAATTCCAGGCTAAGGGAGAGGTGAGGGAACGTGTTTTAAGATTTTTTTTTATTGCTTATTATTTTACCCTGATTTGGTAATAAATTAATGAAATTAAGTGCTAAATAAATTAAATAAAGAAAAATAAATATTTTCCCCAAGTTGAGTCTACTTTTACTCGAATGAGCTCTCCCTGTCCTTATCTTGACATGCATGCCTTTGGTTGTATTTTCTCTCCCCTGTGCAGTTGAGGAGAGTAAGTAATAGAACAGCCTTGGTGGGCATTTGGTGTCCAGGCAGGGTCAGCTCACCAGAGAGATGGAAGCAGGAGAAGTTGCAACATCCTACATATCCTAAGATATTTTCTGAAAACAAAAATGTATTAAAGATTTACTATATTACAACCTGAGGTAATTATCTTATCAAATAAGGGTGTTTTTTCTAGGGTTTAACTATTATCACTCTTAGATTTGCATAAACCTTGTAACAATTTAAAGCTGACCATGCTTATATGTCTTTCATTCCTCCAGATTGTTTGAACTGTACAGGATTATAACAGCAAGGATATTAAAAATCCCCTTTGGTTTAATCAGGCTTCAGCTTCTTATCAGTGATTTTATGTTTCTACCATATTTCTGCATATAATTAAAAATAGCTAGAACCAGGGTTAGTAGAATAATAATAATAACAACAATAAAACCCCACCACAACAAAAGCCCCCACCAAACAACCCACAAAAAAAAACATGATTGTGCTGGACAAAGGGCATTTCAATAGAAAAAAGTCATCTGGGTGCTGGAGAAGAGAAAAAATTATCAGTGGTATGCTTGAAAGTTTTGGTTCCTACAGTAAGACTTCAGCAGGTGTGTAAGGTTAGCTATATGTCTAAATTTAAAAGCTGTTGTGTATTTAGTCTTCCTCTAAGCTAATGGCAAAGAATATCACAGTAGGCACATTGCTATGGAAGTACCACCATATTTATGGTAACAGTCTACACATGATGATCTCATGCATCCTACTGTATCTTTCTGATTGCACTCTATAGACGCTACAACAGTAGGTAGTCTTCTAGTTCAGCTCAGACTCCTCAAGATCTCTGTTTTCTCTCAGTACATAATGGAGTGAACAAAGTGCTGTGAAATTACGGGTAGGTATGACTGTGCACTATGCCTTCCCATCTTTATGAATGTAAAATCTGTAGATTTTTTTTTCTTTGGTGCATACTCTGCAAACAACTAGTGAAAAACAGTTTGCCCTGTGGAACAGTGTGATATTGTAGCTTATTGAGGCTTGGATATTAATATATTTGAAGATCCCTTGAAAAAATGATACGACTTTCACAGTTAAGCAGAAAAATATTATAATTTGTCTTCACTGAAGAATGTGTGCCCTCAATTTTCTGCCTTTTAATATGCAAGACATGCTAAACTTGAAGACAAACTACACTTGAATTGGTTTGATAATTGTCAGAAAATGTAGTAAAAATGGCTATCTTTTCATCAAAAATATTCCAATTGACTGCATATTCTATCAGAGCTGGTCAGTGTAGAAATACTGCTGATTTACAATCTACTCTGTGCTAGATTTTCAACAACAATTAATTTATGAGGTTAATACATGAATTGAGTATGCTTTGTAAGTATTGAATCATAAAAAAATAATATACATTTTGGTATATCTTGCATATAGTATATATATTAAATTATACATTTATGTACATAAATATTATAAGATCTTGTCGGGGATAGGTATAACCATAACAATACATCATTGAATACTGGTTTAAGATCATAGGTTTAAAGTGACTGCTCACTTGCAGAACAGTAAAAGTGGAGTTCATTTTACCTTTAGGTGTATTAAGCTCAGCTAAAATTCTGAAGGAATCATGCAATAATTTTCTCATCCTTTTAGTAGCTCTGTAATGTCAGCATCTAAGTATGGTGAGATGAATCCCATGACAAAATCTATGGGAATTGAGTAAACTTGCAAAGAAATTATTTAATAATATTCAACATTACTTATACTGATGACTGGAGTCACATTTTGAAATAGAACTCAGCAAGCTCACTTTCCAAAAGTAGACTTTCATCTTTCAAGGTAGAGATATAGTTTTATATGTTATATGATAGAAGAAAAAGGTGTGTGAAGCCTAAAAGCTAAAACAGCCAATTTCATAAGACTCTAAGTAGCATACAATTTTCTGTAACTAAAATACATATGTAAAGAATATCCTGTGATTTGTGTGGGATTAGTGTTACCTAAGTTTAGGCATATAAAAGATATTACTCAGATTTCATCTGTTGACTAAAAGAAACTTTTTAAAGGTGATTCATGGGATATATGCCCAATTTTTAGATGACATAAACAGTGACTTATTTTACTCTTCAGATTTTGGAATTATATTCAGCAAATAGTATAAATATGTTGGTGATTAGTTTATGACCTCTCTAAATTGGAGAGGCATGGATTTGCTGATGGACCACTCAGTGGATAAGAAATTGGCTGGATGGTCATACCCAAAGAGTTGTGGTCAATGCCTCAAGGTTCAAGTGGAGACAGATGAGTTTCTAAGAGGTTGGTATTGCAACCAGTGCTATTTAGCATTTTGTCAGCAACATGGACAGTGGGACTGAGTGCACCCTCAGCAAGTTTGCTGACAATACCAAGCTGTGTGGTGCAGTCGACACGCTGGAGGGAAGGGATGCCATCTAGAGGGACCTTGACAGGCTTGAGAATTGGGCCAGTGCAAACTTCATGAAGTTCACCAAGGCCAAGTGCAAGGTCCTGTGCCAGGGTCAGGGAAATCCCAAGAACAGCTACAGTATGGGCAGAGGCTGGAATGAGAGGAGCCATGAGGAGAAGGACTTGGGGGTGTTGAATGACTAGAAGCTCAACATGAGCCAGCAGTGTGCATCTGCAGCCCAGAAAGCCAGCCGTGTCCTGGACTGCATCAAAAGGAGCATGGCCAGATGGTCGAAGGAGGTGGCTGTACTCTAGTCCACTCTCATGACCCCACCCAAAGCACTGTGTTCAGTTCTGTGGTTCCCAACACAAGTGGAACATGGACCTGCTTGAGTGAGCCCAGAGGCTCAAAAGAGACATATTTTGTGACTTAGAAATATGCCATTAAACACAAGTGTCATGGCAATATATTGGCACTGTAAGACTGGTGTAAATAAAAAGAAGACTGCATTACACTTCTTAATATATGGAATTGTCTTAGTGTGAGTAAATAATAAAAATGTTTTAAGATGACATTGTAGTCAGTTGATTTTAAAACACTGCAGTACATTAACAAGTGATGAAAGTGTAAAATCTTTAAAATCAATATTTTATAGATGTTTTAAGTCTTAGACATAGTCATATTTTGATAACTGATGTTATTATACAGTATAAGACTAGGCAGATGACATTTATAGTCATTCCAAAACTTCCCGAGAGCTAACCTTTTTTGTAGTTCAAATTCTGTTCATGCTATCCTTTTAAGTCCTGCAATTACGTAGTCATTCCCAGAAGCCATGCCTTTTTAAGGCAGCACTTTGGAGAATGATTTTATAGAAGCTAGCAGATCAGCATTTTCAGCCTAAAACCTGCCATTTCCAGAATTACTGTATACTGAAAGCATCACTTACAGGAATGATTACAGAAAGGTACAGCTTTGCTCCCTCATGTAGACAAACTCCCAGGTAATGAAGTTACCAATATACCTATTGGTCAATATATACGTGGATAGCCTAAGGTTAATTGGTGTCTTTGGATGAATAAGAATCCAGTATGTAACACCAGCATTTGATTGGGAAAAAAAAAAAAAAAAGAAAAAAAGAAAGAAAAAAGAAGACAATTGAAAATAAAAGAAAAAATGGTAGCTGTCTTAAAAGCAATATACAAAACAATATATCTTGAAATCTGTAACTGACAAATTAACTATCAAATTATGATTAGGGAAGAGTTCATAAATCCTTTCTAGTTAGGTATTTTCCGAATTTTCTTCCTTGGGTTTCTCTGTCTACAGGAGGATGATGATGATGATTGCTAGAGTAAGCTTTTCTTCACATTTTAAAAGTATTTGAAAAGCACAGTTCTTCATATATTTATATGCTTTTGTGCACATACCTGTGGAACTCTCAGATGGGGCTATAACTCTGATATTAATTAGGGAGCTGAAAGAAAGGCTGTAACTGAATGGTCAATGACATTTTCATGGAGAGTATCTGGAATATGTCCTGACTATAGAATGCACAAAAGCACAATTCTCCTATGTACAAAATGAACCTGGCAGGGAATGGGGAGTCATCTTATAGATTTGGAAGACCTATACTGCACAGACACTGGTGCTGCCTGCCCACTGGAAATATAAGTCGTCAGTGCAGGAAAGCAAGCAGGTAGTAGTGGAGCATGATGCAAAATCTAATGGGAGAGAGATGATAAATATGGACAAAGTCATTAAGTGGAGGGAACCATATTTGAAAAAGTTGGCCAAGAAATATTTCTCTGTATAATGTGACTGTTAATTTTAAGCCTTTCTCACAGTTCATGGTCAAAAATACTAGATGACAGAAAAAAAAAATGCCATGGAGACAGACCAGGGAAGCTGAAGGGAAAATGGTTTTAAATGCAACCTATCTTTGAAGCACTTGCCTTGAAGTGATCTCTGGACCTATTTTTCTTATTAGGCAGGATTAAGATGGCTAAGCAGCAGCACTCATTAAAGAAGCTCGAGATTCCCTAGGGCTATTGAATCAAGCCCGAAATAAAAAAATGTCTTAATCATCTCTTTTAATCTTTGTATTTCAGTCTGTCTTCTTTGCTTTCTCTCCTTTCACCTGTCATAGCTACATAATTACCAGGTGAAAAGTTTCTAAATCTTGGATTAAAAAACTTAATATGATTGACTCTGTTTTGGTTTTGGTTTTTTTTTAACAGTGGAAGCCCCACATTTTTGCAATCTTTCTGATACGTTAGGTAGAAGGATGACACAAACATTAAAAAGGTATGCATTACCTATTTATATGTCAATTCTGTTTCACACTGGTTGTGTCTTTATTGCAAGGTAAGGGATGTGGCCTCCTATTCCCTAGGTGTTTAACTATATCCTGACCTCACACTGGGAAAATGTCTGGGTTCTTATTCTTGTTCCTCTGAAAAAAATAATTGTTATGGCTTGTTAGGAAGGAAACACAACAGCTGTGGTATCTGCCCTTCTGGATACTCAAGGGGGATGGATACTCAAGGGGGATGACACCAGTGGGGGATTCACAGAGTAGAACCGACCCACAATTAGTACCTACTGAAGGTTCACACATTCTTAAAGAAGAACAGAAAGCTATGTGAAACTTGTCTTTTAGCATCCTTGGTTAAGAGGGTGTCCTGAGTTCAGCTGTAACAGTTATTTTTCTCCTTAGTAGCTGGTGCAGTGCTATGCTTTCAACTTTAGTCTGAGAACAATGCTGATAACACACCAATGTTTTAGTTATTGCTAAGTAGCGCCTATCCTGATCAAGGACTTTTCAATCTCTCATGCTCTGCCAATGAGGAGAGGCGCAAGAAGCCAGGGGTGAGCAGAGACAGGACACCTGACCCAAACTAGCCAAAGGGGTATTCTATACAACAGCATGTCATGCCCAGTATATAAGGTGGGGGGGGAGTTGGCCAGGAGGTCTGCTACAATATGTATTTAGAACATCTGGTAAAGCTACTGCTTTAATTTTTACTTTTCCGTATGTTTATTCTATTATTACTTTTTTTTCTTCATGTATGTTAATTTTAAGTTCTCACTTTATTTCTGACCTATTCTTTATTCTCAGAACAAATATTTAAATATTAATCAAATTTTAAAGACATTATTTTTAACTATCCTTTTCAAAAAAAATAAAGACACTGATGTTACAATGTTTTGAGAAATGCACCAGAAACATCAGAATACTGTAGTGCTGGATATTTAATTTAGAAATGGTTGTTCAAATATGAATCATCACTAAAAAGGTCTGTCCATACACAAGGTCAAGAAATGCACTTAGGATAGATATAAGAGAGGGTAAAAAGTGAGTTAAGTATTAATTCATCTTCTGATAAAAATATTTGCTGTCCACGAGAAGATGAGACTTTCCATGTTGTAAGCAATGAATATAGTTTTAGTACATCATTCTGAAAATTGTATTAAACTTTCAGATCATTATTCCTGAATTTATAACATACTAAAGATGATAAAATAATTCAAAGTTCACAAATATATAAAAGAATGCAGATTTTTTTTTTTTTTTTTTTTTATTGGGGGCAGAGAAAAGCAAGGAATTCAGAGTCTTATTTTGTAAAATAATATTTATTAGTTAATACAGGAGATTTGTGTAATGTATTGATGCTAACTTCTTTCTGCGAGTGATAAAGGAACCAATGAGAAGAAATGCTAAGCTGAACCTTGCCCTTAGTAAAAAAAGAGGTGCTGGTAGGAAATGTGAAGATGGAGGGCAGCCTTGTCTGTTTTGACCATGAAATTGTGAGATCCTTAGGGCAGTGAGGAGGGTGTGCAGCAAGCTCAATACCCTGGATTTCAGGATAGCAGACTTTGACCTCTTGAGATATCTGCTTGGTGGAGTGCCATGGGATAAAGCTCTGGAGAGAAGAGGGGCCCAAGAATGCTGGCTTATATTCAAGGATCACCTCCTCCAAGCTCAGGAGAAAAGCAGACAGACAAAGAGAAAGTCAGGTAAGAGCACTGGGCGGCCTGCATGGATGAACAAGTCGCTCCTGAACGAACTCCAGCACAATAAGTGAGGAGTACAGGTGGTGGAATCAAGGATGGGTAGCTTGGGAAAAGTATCGTGAAACAGAGCAGGCAGGGATCACATTAGGAAAGCTAAAGCCCTGGCAGAACTCAATCTGGCCAAGGACATCAAGGGAAACAAGAGAAACTTCCATAGGTACACTGGGGATAAAAAGAAAACAAGTGAAAATGTGGGCCCACTCTGGTAGGAAATAGGAGACCTGGTCACCCGGGACATAGAGAAGGACAAGGTACTCGATGAACTTTTTGCCTCAATGAACTTTTTGCCTCAATCTTCACTGGCAAAAGCCTCCAGCAACACTGACCAAGTTACATAAGTCAAAGGCAGGTACTAGGAGAATGAAGAACTGCCTGATGTAGTAGAAGATCAGGTTTGAGAACATCTGAGAAAACAGAAGGTGCACAAGTCCATGAGATCTGATAGCTGCATCCATAGGTCCTGAACAAACTGATGGATGGAGTTGCCAAGCCATTATTCATAACTGAGAAGTCGTAGCAGTCTGGAGAAGTTCCTGCTGACCGGAAGGCAGGAAATGTAACCCCCATTATTAAGAAGGGAAAAAAGTAAGACCTAGGGAACTGAAGACTGAGTAGTCTCACCATGGTGTCCCCCAAGATCAGGGAGCAGATCCTCCTGGAAACTATGCTAAGGCATAGGGACAACAATGGCATGAATGGTGACAGCAAACATGGCTTCACTAGTGGCAAACTACCTGATAATTTTTATGGCCTTCTATGATGGGGCCACATAGATAAGGACAAGAATGACTAATTGCGGAGACAGTGTTCTCAGGGGAGAATGCATAATTAGTACATAAACTCTGAATAATCCTGAAAGATACAGCAAGGCCATGAGAGGCCCAAAGAAGCTTAAGCAAGCAAGATAAGAAGAAGCTGGAATTCACTGAGTTAATGAGAACTGTGGACTGTTGGCAAGCTTTCAAGGTCGAGTTCTCACACCTGTGTTTAACCAATTAGATGTTAGTCACTAAGGGTCTTCAAGACATGTATCCAATCATAATATGCCAAATCACTGTAAGTGCATGTAAGAAATAGTATATAAGGAGTTAAGGCTTTGTAATAAATTTGGCAATCACTTGATCACATTGATCGTCTCTGCGTTGTCTGTGACTTCCATGTCAACAACTAATATCATCTACTTGGACTTGTGCCAGACATTTGACACTTTCCTGCACAATATCCTTGTCTCTAAACTGGAGAGACATGGATTTCATGGATGGACCACTTAGTGGATAAGGTATTGTCTAGATTGTGACAACCAAAGAGTTGTGGTCAACAGCTCAGTGTCCAAGTAGAGACCACTGGCGAATGGTGATCCTCACAGGTCAGTATTGCAGCCAGTGCTGTTTAACGTTTGTTGGCAACATGGACAGTTGGACTGAGTGCATGCTCGAAATGTTTGCTGATGGGACCAAGCTGTCTCGTGCAGTCGACATGCTGAAGGGAAGTAATGTCATCCAGAGGGACCTTGACAGGCTTGATTGGTGACCAGTGAAAACCTCATGTAGTTCAAGGCCAGCACAAGATCCTGTGTCTGGGTCAGCCAATCCCAAGAACAATTACAGCAATAGTAGAGAATGGATTGAGAGCAGCCCTCAGGAGAAGGATTTAGGGGTGTTGATTGACTAGAAGCTCAACATGAGCTGGTAATGTGCACTTGCAGCCCAGAAAACCAACTGTGTCCTGGGCTGCATCAAAAGCAGCGTGACCAGCAGGTTGAGAGGGGTGATTCTGCCCCTCCACTCTGCTCTCTGTTCAGTTCTAGGGCCCCCAACACAAGAGCGACATGGACTTGTTGGAGCAAGTCCAAGGAGGACTATGAAGATGATTGGAGGTCTGGAGCACCTCTCCTGTGAAGACAGGCTGAGAAAGGTGGGGTTGTTCAGCCTGGGGAAATGAAGGCACCAGAGACCTTGTGACTTTTTAGAAGATCATGTAGTTACAGGACAATGGGGAATGCTTTTAAACTGAAAGAGGGTAGATTAAATTAGACATTAGGAAGTAATTCTTTACTATGTGGGTGGTGAGACACTGGAAAAGTTAGTTAGACTAAAGAAGCTGGGGATGCCCCATCCCTGGAAGTGTTCAATGCGAGGCTGGATGGGGCTTTGAGCCACCTGGTCTAGTGGAGAGGTTTCCCTGCCTGTGGTAGGTGGTTTGGAATCAGATGATCTTTGAAGATCTCTTTCAACCCAAACTATTCTACAGACTTCACAGTAACATTGTATGAAAAATAGAATAAAGTGAAACAAAACTAATTGCATGAATAGGATTCTTATGACGTGAGGATTCTCACCACAGCTGTTATTCTCTCCCAGATGACTGCCCAAAATACTAACACCAGACTTCGCATTTTCTGCTTCTTGCACCCCTAGGTGACCATGACACAGCTTCAGGAGGTATAACACAATGATTTTGACATATGTCTTAGCTGTTTGGGGACATGGGCTGTCAAGGGTTACAACACAGGGACAGTGTGCACCCGTTGTAATGTACAGAAGTCAAGTCTTCCACATCCAAAATAAATGCTTTAATTATCAAATTTCAATTCACAAGGCAAACAACATTCTGTAAACCCTGTGCTCTCTTGCCCAGGGAGGGTCTGTGAACACTGACAAAAGTCAAAGTAATAGAGAAGGGAGGTACTTGTCAACCACATACAGGTACAAATTGAATAATTCTGAAAAGTAAGCAATAGGTGAATTCCTACATGGTCATTAAACCAATATCGGAGGTGGACATAATCTAATCTAATTGTAGGCACCTTCAAAATTTATGTGTGTCCGAGCTACTCACCCTCAGTCATCTTTGCAGCCAAGAGACTTATATAGAAACTTTAGAAATCCTTTCACTTGACCCATTTTCAATATCATCTTTTGTGTTTCAATTGATTAATCCTTCCACATATGACAGCTACATCTCCACTGCTGATAAAGACTCAGATATAAGTGAATTTAGATATATTGTATCTCCAGAACTAGAATAATTTTTACCACTTAAGTCTGGATATCTAGTAAAGATATTCTGTGGCACAGCTTTCTGAAAGAGAAGATTTAGACAACTTCAGTGAATCTCAAAAAAAAAAAGGGTCAGAATCCATAACTAAGAAAAAAACCCAAGCTGGTTGAGCACAATACATGAAGGAAACCAAGAAATCTTAGGATTCTTGCAAAGTTATGAAGAACTATGAAGGGTGTGGAGTGTGGGATGGGGTTACTGGATATTTATTAATTCTGACAATGACTATGTCTATTTTGTGACCTGTCAACAAGAAATGCAATCTTGTTTCAGTACATCTTCGGGAAATGTGTGCAGTGTATGTGCTTTATTTAATACAATTTTCTAAAAGGCTAAGTTGCACTAAGCAGAAATGTATTTGTAGTTAATCTAGGTACATGACGTCTTTAGCTGACCCAATTCAGGTGGTCCGAGAGCACATAAATCATGAACTAGAATCCAGCCAAATAACATGGGCAGGTATGTAAAGAAGTAGAATCAGTTAGACCAGAGTTTTAACAAGTACAGTTTAAACACTGAGCTGTTGTTTGGTTTTTTTGCCTTTAGAACTTATGGAGCATACAAGTTGAAACACCTGTAAGATGGATCTTTGTAATGATACATCCACTCTTTTTCAGAGAGAGTAACAGAAAAGTGTGAAAGAGAGCATGGTTTATAAATTGAGCAATTTTAGTTATCAAAAAATATGTCTCAGTATGAAAAAAAGCCTAGCAGGAACATCCTGTGTTGGAGAAGTTAAAAAATAACAAATTGTGTTGTGCCAGCAAAGAGAATAGCTATATATTGAGACTATACAGGCTCACCTATCAAAGTCATTGTCCGTTTACATGTATAGCAAGCCTTTTCTTTATGTGCTTAATGGATTCTATCTCCTGAGATACGTGTTCAGCCATATAAAAGACAGTTGTCACACAATGCATGAGCTTAAGACACCTTTCTATATTGGACCCTGTAAATGTAATGCATGGCTAGTCCCTGTATATGTCAAAAGGAAATGAGCTCATGCTGCTGAACACAATTCCAATTCAGAGACCTAACAAAAAATAAGACTTCTTTCAAAAAAATAACCCAGTGGATCTTGACTAAAAGGGCTGTAGGATTAGTTAAGACTATACACCTACAGCATACACACACATTTCTCCTGAAAACAATGGAATTAATGGAAGCTTTTTTCTCATGATTCTGATTTTAGTTAAGTACTGTGGTTTTTATTAAGGAACAAGGTAAGACTGAGATTTTGTTCTGTAATTGTGATTTTGTATCTATATGCACATTGCCCTGCAAAGTGGAATATAAAATGCTTACTCTCACTGAGAATGCTGCTGACTTTTATCTTATCTAACTGGATGGTTATTTTCAGAAGATGAACAAATAATTTATTTCTTTAAGTTTTTTTTTTTACCTTTCTGTTAAATTTAATACATAACAGCCTATTAGTTCAGAAGCTACAAGAGAGTGAAACATACAAAACCTCATGACAATAAGCATTTGAAGAAAAGCGTCCACACAATTAATTAAATGCCTCCACAAATTCTGGTTTACATATATCTTCAAAATTGCTCCTTGGTCTTGATCACACAGAATACATATGCAGAACAGCATGTGCACAGGTGTAATTCAAAACCCTGGAAACTCACAGGAATTTATATTAATGGGAACCCTGCTGGAAGTCACTGCGGAGAGCCTTAGAAAAGGTAAGACCTCTAAAAGGAACAAGAATATAAACTTCCTATTAGCATGATAAGCTTTCTCTTTCCCTTTTTCTTTCTTTTTCTATTTTTTCCTTTTTTTTTGTGTGTGTGTGTGCGTTCTTGTACTTCATTTGAATGGCTGCAATAAAAGAAAGGAACAGCTACTCAGCTTTAAATGGAAGATCTAGTCCTTAGTATTTAAACTTATCTGTGGCCTTACTCTTATTCCATTCTCAGTAATGTTGAGGTCAGCAACCTTGTATCATTTGTTGCTATGAAAGAGCATGTGGAATAAGGGTTTTATTACCATATTCAGAATCACCTAGTTCTGAATGTATCAGAAGATACAGCTTGTCATAGTTCCACCAGCCTTAATAGAAGCTGAACTACTGAATGTCTGCTCTGACAGCTGAATACCTGCACCTAAGATTGCTACACTCAAAATCTTGATGTAAACCAAAGGGAAACACTGTATACACAAAAGCAAGAAAATATGGCTAGTCTAATTACTGTTTTAACAGTCTTATACATAAACTGTTACTGAAGAGGTAGACTAATACCAAAATTCTTAATAAGTGCAGAAATGCCTAATTCATAATGAAGTCAACTTTACAAAGGTGTAACAGGATTCTCTGCTTTTTGTTAGTGTTATGTCTATCAAAGGGTTCCTCTTGATCCTAATGCTGTTGCTTCAAACTTCCTCAAGAATACCAAGTACAGGAAAGGAATGTTATGATGAGTTGTCATCATGGTACCTAGATTGGTCATATATTTTTTTGTCATATATGTTTTGTCATATATAGTATTCCCAGACAAAAAGCTGGGGACAGGTCAAGCAACAGTCATTTGACTCTTGTCAAAAGTGTCGAAATGTCAATTCAGGCCAAGGTAAGCTCAAACAAGTCCCAAGACTCTGCACTCTAAGTTAATTCAAAAACCTGTGGATTTTTACCATCTAAAGCAAGAATACTATCTACCTGGCTAAAAGCTTTCATTAGATTTGTAAGAGCAGTACTCTGCTCAGGAACCAAAACCCAGTAGTGTAATCTGTAGGATGAAGTAATTTAGAGACAGTATGTTTCAAGTTACTTCCTTCACACAGAAAGAAAGTAGAGCCCAAAATGGACTGATTTCCTGTCCTCTGCAACTTCAGCTATTTTAAACATTTATGTGCATAGGTGTGTGTACATGTATTCATATTTATACTATATATTCATACAGTACTATTTCAGGATACACATTCAATTACACATTTAATTATACCATTTTTATTCTTGTAAGAGATAATATATTAAAAAGAGGTTTTTGTATATGTGACATGTTGAAGTTGTTACTAGAAGTGGTGCATTTTTATCCCCTCAGAATTCACATATTAACACAAATAACTTAATGTACAATTTCAAGGAAATCCATATGCAACAGCTGACAGAGAAGTAAGAAAAGCTATAACCTATTGACTCATCATCACAGAACTCCAGTAATAATTTCATTCATTAGATTAGATATAGAGAACCAGACTGTTTAAATTGCATTAAAGTACACTTTGGATTCAGAGAAACTTAAACCATTATACATTGTCACAGAGGAAAACTGCTCAGATTGCACAGCTTAAATCAAATCAGGATTAAAGTGGTTTATCCATTTATTATAACAACATTTAATTAACCAACAATGAACTATACATTCAGGATCAATATTAACAACCCAACAAATATATTACAATGCTAGCTACTCACAAAATGCAAACATGCACCTACAGATTTAACCACCCTTCTATGACTAATCTCAAGTTCTAAACTTGCCTTCCTCCCTCACACACTTTCATGTAGAGAAGCTCCCAGACCAGCAAATGTGAGTTACAAGTACAAAACCCATCTCCTGGGAATGCACGATGCCCTATTTGCACACACCTTCTGCGTTTATAAATAACTTTCATGTTTGTAAATAACTTTCATGTTTGCCCTTGTCTCTTCCAACAACCCACTAATAAGCAAGAAAGACCCCACATGAAGTCAATACACATGTCCAAGATGTGTGTACCTATTTGTGGTATTCTGCAAGAAAATGTAGACTGCTTAAAGTGAAGGATGCTCTGTCATGCCAAAACAGAGGTCATGATGCTGCGAGGAGAATTCTGGCATTGCCAAACCAGATATGGCTGCCACTTTTTTACCACTTTCTCACTTTGAGGTCCTTTTTGATGGCATGACTTCCCCAGAAGTGTCTTTGCAATATGGTTACTCTTTGATTTGGTTGATTGTCTTCTTAAACTTTGTGCTTGCAAATTTCTTCGTACTTTTATGATTTAATGGGCAATCACTGCCTCAGACCAGGCAGGTTTTGGTATTGTACCCGCACACACTGTACTCCCATTTCTATCTTATCAGTTATTGTTAACCATGTCCATGTATTACCTAGAGGAGGCTGTGTAGACTACCCCATAGCACACATTAAACACATTCCTGACAACTGATTATGAAAAGTATGATTCTCCATTACTTTCAGGCTCATGGCTTATTATACAGAAGGGAAAACTTTGTATTCTTATGCCACATAAATCAATACCTACCACAGTGATTATTAAAAACAATCCCTCTCTCCCAGTTAAGCCTTGCATTTGTTGTCAGTATCCATCCAGTTTTACTGTGAAATTTTTTTTTGTCCTTCAATTCACCACACTATTCTATTTTATAAGTCTAAATTGAAAAGCAGCAGATAAAGTGAAGGTCATGACCAGCCTTTGGTGACTGATCTGTTTTTCAAAAGGATAAAAAAACTCCCAAACACATACACACAAAAACCCCTACCAATCCAGAAACACACAGAAAAAAACAAACAATAATACTCCACAAAATGCAACCCCCAAAATAAACAATAAAACCCTCTTTCCTTAAAAAACAAGGCTAACAGCCAGAAGGGTAGAGTAGAGCAAGCAATATGCACAACTGGCTAATCATGTGGTAGCTTGTGTATTCTATCAGTAAATGGATTTTGAGTAATGCGTTTTTTACATTTAGAAAACTCATGGAGAATTTCGACTCCTCAAACTGCCTGGCTAGTTAAATGTAATTATCTATTTCCAAACCTAAAGTTCATTCAGCTGAAATTGAACATTCATCAGTTATTTAAAGAAAAAAAAAAACAATAAGCAAACCCAGAAGACAATGGTTTTGGTTATTGCACGCACAAGAACTATTGTAAGAACACTTCAATCTAAGTCTACAAACTTGAATAATCAGTCTGCATTACATTATATCAGTATTTATGTTTACTGACATAGAATGATAAAATCATAGAATCAGCTAGGTTGTAAAAGACCTTTAGGATCATCAAGTCCAACTGTTACACCAGGACTGCCAAATACACCACTGAACCATGTTACTAAGGGCCTCACCTACATGTGGAACATATCCAGGGGCTGTGATTCTACCACTTCTCTGGGCAGCCTGTTCCAATGCCTGATCAACTTTTTAGTGAAGAAATTTTTCATAACATTCAATCTAAACCTCCTCTGGTGTAACTTGAGGCCACTGCCTCTTGTCCTATCACTTGTTACCTGGGGGAAGAAACCAGACACTTTTTTGCTCCATTCTCCTTTCAAGGTAGTTGTAGACAGCGATAAGGTCCCCTCTGAGCTTTCTGTTCTCCAGACTAAACAACCCCATTGCCCTCAGCCGTTCCTTGTAAGACTTGTGCTCCAGGCCTTTCACCAGCATTGTTACCCTTCTCTGGACCCATTCTAGTAACTCAATACCTCTCTTATAGTGAGGGGCCCAGAACAGAAGACAGTGTTTGAGGTGCAGCCCCGACACATTTACCAGTGCTGAGTACAAGGGCATTATTACTTCCCTAGTGTAGTTCCCTGCTGGCCACACTATTTCTGTCATGATCACATATTTCTTAGTTCTCAGACTTTTGAAGAATTAATTATTTAATTCTTTTAAATTTCTGAGATTTTTCTTCCTTAAGTGTAATATTTATGTATTCAGCTTTTGTCTGGATCATCATTTGTGAGTTTTTCTATTGTTTCATTTTGTTTGGAAATCTAATTACGATTATTAGATACGTAAGTAATTAAGTACACTTTCTTTTTAAAAAGTCATGGCTGTTTAGAGATAGGTTGTTTATTACAGCTTCATAAATTCTCAGTATACATAAAATCTGAGGCATGTGTTCTTTCAAAGAAAGGATTGTTTTCTTCTTTAGGAAACAGAAAGACTGATAATGCAGCAATATTTCATGAAGAATTTGTGTTTTAAATTCTTTTAACTCAAAATCACTTGCAAATTCTCAGAAAGCTCATCTTGTCCTCAAGGAAAAGACCTAAATATAGCTCTGGGCACTAAGATATCTAATTTAAGAGATTGTCTTATGCAGAACAGACAATTCATGTAGCAAAATAGCCACCTCAGGACAGGAACTGACATCTTCAGAACAGCCGAATTATTCCCTGAAAGAGCCTATCCTCCTCCATCATACTAGAAGCTTAGATGAAGTGGTTGTTAGTGAACTGCCTCAAGTTAGGTAAGAAGTATCTAGTACTAGGGTTCATGGAACAAGATTAAACTGTACATCAGTTTTATCACTTTTGTAGAGCTGTTGGTTAAAATGATATGAACTTCATGACTGAACATAAGAAAAAGTTAAAAACAGGAGCACTTATCTCATCTGAAAGCTTTAGGCATCTCTGAACCACTAGGTACAGTTTTAATCTTAAAAAAACTGCAGGTTCTCATGAAAGTTGTTTTGCATATATGGAAAACATGCATGCAAATTTTCATTTGGCAGATTTTTAGGGCTGGCAGCTCACTGGGTCTGACGTGTTCATATCTATGTGGTCAAAATAAGGCCCAGTGAGGGGAAGCAGGGTCAGACACAGCCCTGGGATGGCCACACAGGACCGCAAGAGTGGGACTGTGCAAGGCCAGGCCAAGAGGTTAGCCCACCTGTGGTGGCTGGTTCAGCATGGCCAGGCAGGGCATGGCTGCACCACAGGTTAGGCAGGGCCAGGGAGACCCTCAGCTGAAGGCAGTGCTCATGGTCTGGGCATGGACCCCAGTTGCAACCATTCTACAGCACTGCCTGGAGTTCTTTCCCCACCACCACTGGCTGGATGGGGTCCACCCTTGACTGCACTGGCTCTACTTTGTCCATGAGCCTCCAAAACCAAGCCTCTGGATAAGGCTCAGGACACTTCTGATAACCCTGGCAGATACCTATGTGCAACTGTGTAGCTCCGTCTCATTTGTCTGTTTTTTTTTTTTCAAGACTGTCTCTTTAATAGGTAAATTCATTCTGAAACGAACTGGCCTCAGAGACTGGAACTTCTTCATATCAGGAAAAAAAAATGCCATTTTCATGATTTGTACATCACAAACACAATAGAATGGTCAGAAGAGTCTGATTCAGCAGTTCTTAATCACATTGATTAATTCTGAAAGCAAGCACAACTTGCCATAAAATGGTTCACTGTCCATCATATTTTAAAAGGTAGATACTGATTCTCTGACAGCTTATGCAAATGACTTCCAAAATGTTAAATGGAGTTTCTGTATTTAACTGTACCTATTCTGAATTTAATTTAGAGATGTTTCTTGAAACTTACTCCATATTTGAAAATTAATCTAAACAAATTCTTCCATTGTTCCCTTGTTGATTGTCAAAATTTTAAAAATGTTTTTTGGTATCTCATCTGATTTATGCTTATTGATGTCTATACTTGGAAAGTTAGAGGCAACAGAAAGGGTTCTTTTCTTTCTTACATAGTCAGCTTTCAGGTAAAAAAAAAAACAACAAAAAATATCCCTAAAGTTAATTACCTGTTATTTAATTTATTTACAATCCTTTATTCTCTGTTGGCTGTATTTCACTTAAATTTCTGAAGTGTTATTCAACACTAAAATAAAATCTCTTAATAATAACAATAATATAATGTAACTGTATGCCATGTTTGAATGCCAACTTTTTTGTCTCTGATCAACCTGATTTCTGGTTTCCAAGGCTCCTGTTCATGTATTCATTAAATTACTTAGAAGTTTCTCTTTTATAAACTAGTTTTCTCTTTAGCTAAATAATAAGAACACAGGGATAGCGCAACAATTTTCTAAGCAGTTCTTAGGAAATAATTTTTTATTAATGAAAAGAGAAAGAATCCCAACTGTGATTGCTATAAATTCTACAATTAATTGACGGGTCTCTTAGCACAGTTAACTGAATCATAGGAGCTCTTTCAAAAAGGATTGCACCTGTCTAACCCAGTGTTGTCATACTTTTAATACTTGTAGGCAGGTAAAAACACACAGCCATTCACTGACTCCCCTCCCGTGGTATGGGAAAGGGATTCAGAAGGGTAAAAGTGTGAGAAACCTTGCCTCGAGATAAAGACAGTTAAAAAGGGAAAGACAAAGCTGCATGTGCAAGCAAAGCAAAATAAGGAATTAATTCACTACTGCCCTCAGCAGGCAGGTGTTCAGCCATCTCCAAGAAAGCAGGGCTCCATTACACGTTAGCAGCTTGGGAAGATAAAGACCATGACAGCAAAGGTTACACCCTTCCTCCTTTTTCTCCCAGATTTTTTGACTGAGTACGATGTCATATGGTATGGAATATCCCTCTGGTCAGTTGGGGTCAGCTGTGCCAGCTGCGCCACCTTCCAGTTTCTTGTGCACCCCCAGCCTACTTTGGAGTCAGAGTGGGAAGCAGAAAAAGCCTCGACACTATGCAAGCACTGTTTGGCAATAGCTAAAAATTAGTGTACCGTACACACTATTTTTATCACAAATCCAAAAGATAGAACTCTACAAGCTACTAGGAAGAAAAATAACTCTATTTCAGCCAAAACCAGGACAGCCAGTTACAATACTTACATACATTAGTGGTATTAAAAAATCTCATTATGTGTCATGCCATCCTGCTTACATTGGCAGGGGAAAGAGTGACTGCTTCTCAGATTGTCCTGAGTTCAGCAGTAGCAGTCATGTTTCTCCTTCGTGGTAGCTGCTGCAGTGCTGTGTTTTGACTTCCAGCCTGGAAACAGTGTTGGTGAAACCGATGTTTTTGGTTGTTGCTAAGTGATGTTTACCCTGACCAAGGACTTTGCGAGGCTCATGCTCTGCCAGGGAGGAGGGGAAGCCGTGAGGAAGCAGAGACAGGGCGCCTGACCCAGGCTAGCCAAGGAGGTATTCCATACCACAGCATGTCATGCCCAGGGTGGGGGGGTAACTGGGGTTACCCGGAAGGACACGGGCTTCCAGGTGGGACTCGTTTCTTGGCCGGTGTTATTGTATTCTCTTCCCTTGTTATTTTCTCTTATCATTGTTGTAGTTGGTAGTAGCGGTGGTGATTTGTGTTGTACATTGGTTGCTGGACTGTTCTTGTCTCAACCCGTAGGAGTTGCACTCTTTCGATCCTCCTCCCCGTTCCTCCAGGAGTGGGGAAGGGGAGAGGCCCGGTGGGGGGGGGCCTCGATTGTTGTCAGCCCGGCACCACTCACTGGGAGTGAGTGAACAAGTTGCCTGACTGGGTTTAAACCACAACAGTTCTTTCTGGTGCCCAACGTGGGTTTAAACCACGACACAGATACAAACAGAAATGTATTTATTGAATGCTGGAATCATCCTAAGACAAACAGATGGCTGCTATTCAAGCAGGGCAAGACAGTGATTATACACATCTGTACGATACCAATAAACTCTAATATATCTGGAAGCAATTAGCTGCTCTTTTAGAATAAAGCAAAGAGTTACTCAGAACAGCCGTTTTGTTTTTTTTTTCATTATTCAGTCAATTTTACATAGAAGTTGTAACTATGCATAGATAGTTTTCACAATAACACAGTAGTCTCCAATGAGTGTACACTGTGTGTTGGAAAATGTATATAGATCTCACATACTTTCTGTGACAACCTGCCCAATTTTATTTTTTTTTTGTTTGTTGTTAACAGGAATTTGTATTAAGATCACTTTGCACAATTACTGCCAAGTCCTCTCCTAGACCTTCACTGGGCTTTCCTGCCAAAAAGGTTAACCCAAAATCACACATCATATATCAAGTTGGAAATACAGGTGGGAGAAGAAATCCAAAAGCTCTTGCTTCAAGACTAATGCTCCCTTGTGAGCTTTACGTACTAGCTTCTGCGTCTACTACTGAACCCAAGTTTCTCAGTTCATAGTACAGAAGCAAAAGTTCATCCATCTGGAACTACTATGTTGATGTGTCTTATTATGCTACTACATTGCTGCACAGATTTTCCAATCAGCCTTTAAACAACTAAATCCTTTCTCTAGAACTAAAAATGCATTGACAATGGATTGTTGTTAAGGTAAATTATTATACTTTGCCTAACTAGCATAATTTTCATTAACATCTGTCTTTTACTATCCAATACAGCAAGATGTTATCTACTTCCAGATTTTGATTTATATTAAAAAGACACATCTAAACAATGGATGTCAAATTGCCCACTTTCTTAAACAGTTGTTATGTCTCTTGGCTCCATTTTGAAACACCCCAATTGTTATGTTCAGAGAAAATTTGCTATACACAGGACTAGCTTTAGGCAATGGGGAGGTAAGCTAGTCAGCCTTAATAGAAACTGTGTTTTTATTGGTTCTTTATCTTCCTTTTTATTGATTTAGTCATGGAAATCCAGGTCAACAGAGAATATCACGTTATTCAATTTGAATTTATGAACATATTCTATTTCATGCAGATATTTGATACTAAGCCCAGTTATGCTAGGTATCTCTATTCACATTTGCATAAACAGACCATGTCTCTGTTGCCTGGACATAAGCTGGTTTGGTTTAGAAGCCACAAGACTATGGTAACATAGCCCTCTGAGAATATGCTGATTATAAGGAATTTCTTGTCCTCTAAAGCAGGACAAAGTTTCAAAAGCAGTCACTACTTTTATCCCATTAGGTGCGAATCAAATCAAAGGAGTGTATGTCTGTGTGTAACCTTTCAGGGGTAGTAAATATTCCTAATCCCCTAATAAATCATCTTGTATTTTTCTGATCTAAACCAGAAACTATTCTGAATAATTTGGAACAGATCTTGTTTTAGTCAGTTAGGGTTTTTTAATAATTCTACTTCTTTTGAACCACTTTTAAATTTTCTCAGCAAAGATTTTTCCAAAACCAAACCAGACATAACTAAGCCCAGCAAATGATTTCTCAAGGTCTCCATGAGAGAAGGATATCTTCTCACTATAAACTGGATATTTGTCAGCAAGTCACATTTTTTCTTCCATCTAACACTCATACTGTCAATTCCACATGACTTACATTTTTAATGTTATATAGTAGTAAGTCATCTGCACTGCAAATATCCAACATTTAATTCTCACTATTGCTTCTATCAACCAGATGTAATCCTATAGAAAGTAAAACTACAAACAGCAGAAAATCCAAGGCATTACATTTCTCTTTAATAAAGATATAAAGACACACTTGGATCTATCAACGCTTATAGAGAATAAGTGTCTGTACATCCAAATTAAAGAGGATTGTCTTGTACTATCTGTCTGAAATGTAATTAATAATATTAATTTATAAGGAATAAATATTTGTATATGCAGAAATCGTTCATTGATTACATAAACTAAATAAATTTGGATAAAACATTGCTAGATCAAATACATTCACAGAGACATGTCAATTCTGATTACATTACTTTTATATAGGATATGAGTGTGAAGTGGAAAGGAAAACCTAAAAAAAATTAAAAAAAAAAAATTGTTTGGTTTTGAAAAAAAGAAACGTTTTAAAATCTGAAGAAAAGAAACCAAGCCCAAATGAAACAAAAAACACCAAAAGCCTTAATCCATCATATTATAAGATAGAAGGAATATACTGTAACAGGGATTCCTGAAAGCACAAGCAAAGAAAAGGCAATTGAAGATTCAATTGTAAAAACAGGGGACCTTAAAGGAATTCAGTCTTGACAACTGGATAGAACTGGTTTTACAGTATAAAAAAACAGTAAGCAAAAGATTGCTGTTGGCATATGTAAAATATTTCAGACATGGTGAAAATGCAAAGGAAATAAGATGCTAAAAAAGAGTCACAGTCCCTACAAGAAAGAGAACACAGGATAGACAGAGAGAAAAATTCCTTCAGCACTGTACTTGATCAGTGCAACTGCTTCCGTAGCAGGTTTCCATTCACCTCCAGCAAAGAAAGCTCGGTTTTTTGATTTCCCACTCAGCACATTTTGCATAGGTATGTAAATATTCACCCAGATAATTTATATTATCAAGACTGCAGACTCATATAGAGATGCCCAGGGAACAAACTCTTTCCAGAGGTGTCAGATGTACTCTTACTAATGCTAAAATCAATTTCGAAACAATATCAATTCTCAGAAAGCCAATCTTTCAGCAGTAAGTTCACAATTACTTTGAATAAGAAGTGTGTAGGGACACATCAACTTTCCCACACTTACTACCTTTCTGTTTCTTTATTGTACTACTATTCTAATAAAGATACAGCGTGGAGGACAATTTGAAATGCAAACACAATAAAGTAATTTAATTTTTTGCGAACCTTAGATTTTGAATTACAAATACATTAAGATTCATCAGCATGTCTGGGTAAAGAATTGTCCAGACTGGAAATTCAGTCACTGTTTACTAGCATATCTGTGTTCTGTTCTTCAAGGAAATAAGAGAGGATAACAAAGGCTTGTCAGTTCAAAGTCTTCATGACCTTTACAGAAACTGTCTGTAACTGGATTTAGAGTAGAAATAAAATAGAAAGATGTGCTACTTACAAGAGATACACGCAACTTAATTTTTAGTTCATTCTCTAGTTCTGATTTGTACTCTTCCAAGTGACTTTTCGAAGGTAGCAATACAATAATGAGACTAATCCAAAACCGCATGAGTATAAACTTATGGACTGCCTTGGGAAAAGATTTTGGCTCCTGGCACTTTATGATTTAGTATTATAGATATTGTCAGGGAGACTATCTCCCTTTCTGATTCTCCCCAGTCACTGAATTAATACGTACAGGTGTGCACTTATGAACCTGCTTGGATTTATAGACTCTGTTGAGAGGTATATATTTCCTTCACATCCTCTCTCCTTTGAGATTTAACACAAAATAATGATGCAGCTTCATTAAACTACTTGATATTAACATACACGATAGAATCTATCAACATCAGTAATAGTCTGGCATATTTCAATTTGCAATCAAAGTTGGGGAAAACATTTTATATGCAGTTTTATAGACATTCAAGCCCTGAACACCAGTCCTACAAGCTACAGCTGCTGAGCAGGGCAGAGAGTCCATAAGTTATGGTTTTCCTGTAAGGCTGGAAAATAGGCCAAATAAAGACTCATATTTCAGTATTAACTGAACAAGGTCTTACTTTCATATCTGCCTGGCAAATTGAAAATACTTCATGAAAGTCAACATCCAGGAAACTAATGTGATAAACTGTGTTTATTTTTGGCCAGCTGAAAGTATACCATCCTAATAACCCTGCTAGCTAATATTACTCCACACATTCAATGATAGGTATGTCTTGGCTTGATTTCAAAAAGAAAAGTGAGTTATCTGAAGTCAGTGAGGTTACAAACACATGAGCTTTGCTATCTAAGGAAAACTCTAGCTTTTTTTTCAAGTTCTCAGTACTCCAGCCCTTTATTTTCCACTTTAACTACTTTAGCTATTCCTAACTGTAATCCCTTCTTAACGACTTTGGCTATTGTAAGCATGTTTCATTTAGACACTGAATATTCAGCTATTTTTCAAAAGTAAAATTGAAAAAAAGGAAGAATTTTTTTTTAAATGCAGCTGAAAAGAAAATTAATTTTTTTGCTTTGTTTCTGTTTTTCCAACATTTTCATGTGAACATACAAACATTTTACCTAGTACTGTTTGAGATTTTGAACTTCCTTTTTTAGGGTATGTCAAAAATGAATTGTGGCCACCTTTTGGCATCTTAGACTCATGGTGGGATGGAAATCTGGTAGAGTAGGCTGTAGCACTTCTTCAGCCTGGAGCCGCAGTTTTGTTTTTGAGGGAAAATGGTAGCTCATGTCATCACCTTGTCTCAAATGTACCCAAGCCTTGTGTATAAGCTTACAGAATAGTACCATCTTAGAATAGTAGTAAGTTAGCAAGGCTCAGCAAAAGTAATCTTAAAGATCTCCTTGTAGTATAGGCATTTTTTTAAAGAATATGAAGATCTTGAATATATTCAAGATTCATGAATCACTCAGACCTAGGAGAAAATCAAAATTTAAGAGACTTATATAACACAAAAATACCCAAACACGTTCCTTGAAAAAACATACTTCTTGCATAAATTTTTCTGGAAGACATTTTTTACAACATAAACAGTTACATTTACAATAGGTATTGGTGAAAATAAACAAGAAAACAAAAATCTCATGTTTTGTTACTTCCTGCTGTTTTTTTTTTTTAATAGAAGAAAATATTCTGCTTGCTGTAACAGTGCCGTTAGCCTCTTTTGCTGTTTTTCCCTCTCCATTTTGTTAATGCTTCTTTTGTATTTGCTGTAAAACTATGTGATTTGGTTTATATTGTGATATTGTTCAGAATTTCCTAGACGAACATCCCATCATTGATGGTAATTGATGTTGGCTTCCATGGAAATGCTAATTTTTAAGTCAGTGTCTATCAGTCATCATCAGTTATGTTCACATGAAATATGTGGTGGTCATTGTGAAGTCTCTAACAAGTAATCAAGCCTACTGACAGAAGGGAAAAATCTTAAATTACAGTTGTGCATGTAGGTTCCTGGTCTTTTTTTCCCTGTCATACTCATTTAAGCATTATAAATCTGAGTGGTACATAATAGAATATCTTGAACTAGTGTGAAAATTTCCTTACTTCTCATAAGCACAAAAGCAAGCAAACCTCTACTTTTGAACCTCAAGAAATTCAGCAGTGTATAAAAATATAGTCTTCACAATGAGATTTTTATGGTGCAATACTTCTTATAAAAAATATGCTTTTTTTTCCTAGCTTTGGCTTGCCAAGTTTTACAAGCATTCTAGTTATTTGTACTTGTAGGGTCTCTCTAGATGAAAAACAGTCTTTTTATACACAATAATAGATGATATTTTGGAAAGATGAAAAGAACACACAAAAATTGCATTAAACCAGCAAGTAATATTTGTTTGGTTTTATTCACTCCAAATTGGAGTAACTGGAGTTACTACATTTTTGATAGAACAGTGCTAGCCATCTCCACAAATCTTTAAGAATAAAAATGTCTCTAAGATGTAGTTATTCAGAATTCTGCATGACCTTCCAATCTAAGTAATATTGATATAATTCTAGAATGCCTACTAGCTTCTTCAGTCACAGAAGTTGATGAAGGTATGAAATATTATAATTTGCAGTGGGACTTATTTATATCATATTGATAGTGTAAAATATTCAAATCACATTTAAATTGCACAGAGGCCCTTTTTCACTGTCAGTACAGCAAAAGAAGTCTTTGGGCTTGTCAACCCAAGTAAGTTTGTCCAAAATAGAGGAAGGTAACACTGTAGTATTGAACTAACAGTAGTAAGAAGGTCCATTTGAGTTCCTTGTCCTGTTTTCCATGTCAGTATAAATATAGCACAGATCTTCTGAGTTTCAGTTTTCACAGCCCAGATGATGAATGAAGCAAAAAATGAGACGTTGGTATTTGAGTTATTGAGAAATTTGAAATAATTTTGTTAGCATTTTGTGTTATTGGTCTTTCAACACTCAGACATGATTAGTTGGGTAAGAAAAAGGAGATTTATTTGTACAGCAATACAGAATTATCTATTTAGCTATTTGTGGATGATTATTTTCATAGAAAGCATTTTCTTTGCCGCACACTTCAGTGGTGTTTAAGTATCACTGAAGAACATCAATGATAATAAAAGTCAATGTTCAGATTATTTATTCATCACTGGTTGTGTTTCTTTATTGAAAGCTTCTTCCTCCATCTTGGAGATAACAAAAAAAAAAGATAACTATTATTTTTAGACAGTATACTTAGGATCTTCATGAAATTAAGAAGTATGCCGTTCTTTTTGCAGTTGGATCTAATGGAAGTATAATTAAAGAAAACCCATGGAGGGCCAGACACTAAAATTAAAAAAATATCAGTCACTGATATTTTTCAAAACCCTCCAGACTACAAGTAAATTTGATAGGGATGAAAGAATACTAGCTAAACTGTATCTGAACAACAACGACTACATGTGAAAATTATACAATAATTTCAGGATAATAATCTCTGTAATGACAAATTATGATTAAAAGCATGAGATTCATTAACATTAAAGCATAATAATACCATAGTGTTCACTTCTGATTTAGTCAGGTTTTGAAGAGTGTAGAATCATAGAATAGTTTGGGTTGGAAGGGACCTTCAAAGATCACCTAGTCCAATCCCTCTGCAATGAGCAGGGACATCTTGAACTAGATCAAGTTGCCCAAAACCACATCCAGCCTGGCCTTGACTGTCTCCAGGAACTGCCAGAAAGCAAAAGTAACTACTATCCTCAAGAATGGCAAAAAGGAAAATTCAAGGAAACCTCAGCTTCTACTGCATCTCTGGAATAACAATGGATCAAAACCTTACTGGAAACTGTTTCCAACTGCAAGAGACTTACAAAGGTGATTTAGAGTAGTCACTAAGTTTTACAAAGGGTTTACAAAGTGGATATCACGCATGATCAACCCGATAACTTTCTACAATTAGGTTATTAAGTTAATGGACATAAGGCGAGAAATGGTTGTTTATTTTGAGCGTAGCAAATCTTTCAACACTGTTTCTCATACATGTTCAGGCACAAAACTATGTCGGGGTTAACATTCTTTAATCATAGAATCATAGAATAGTTAGGGTTGGAAAGGACCTTAAGATCATCTAGTTTCAACCCCCCTGCCATGGGCAGGGACACCCATAGCTATTGCTGTTGTTCTTAGAAAGGGTCAGCCTGAGAAGGCTGCTATTACTGAATGGATTACACTGGCACAACAGCAGCCTAGCTGTATGGGAGAGGAGCAGCTGGTTCCAGAAATGTAGAAATGTGAAATTATCAAGGCACCAGTGAAACATTTAGAGTCTGATAAGCTCATTGTCAGACATTAATAAGTTGTCCAGACTTCCAGCACAAGCAAAATGTATTGAGAAAAAATAGAAGGGTTCCCATACACAATTACAAGCTTTAAAATGTTAGAAAAATTTCCTTGCAGCAAAAGTTCCTTTTCTATGTCCCACAGGAATCATGTAGTATGGGAAGGGGACAAGAACAGATGAAAGTATATCAAGGACTGAAGAAAATTCATGCCCTGGAGTCTGACTATCCCAAACTCATTCTTGCAGTTATGTGTTCTTTTACTGCAGTACATGCATTTTTCTCCTTGCATAGCAATGGCAAGCTGATAAATGAGAACACCTTTTGGCAATGGTAATGCTAACTGATGGTGAAGCACCTGACGAATAGAAGACAAAAAGTGTCATTTCTTCAGAAGTGAAGTGTTAGAAGTAAAAAGCTTCTTTATATAAAGGTGGAGAAGGTCTGAAAAGCCCCATTAATTACGGAGAATGAAAAGTAGGAGATTACATCCTGTACCAATATTTTACTGAAACCCAATATGGACCTTCCAGGAAATGACACTGCTCAGATCCAACTGTGGAAAAAGCCTCTCCAACAGTATATCAGTTATACATACAAAGGAAAAAATCAAGCTTGGAAAAATTAATACCACCTACTATGAGTTACAGCTGCACGTTTGGAAAAGTGCTTCAGAAACATTATAATCTAAAGACCTCAGTAAGTCCTGCTGGTTTGCTTTAAAGGATGATCCTCTAACAGGCAACAAATTGAAGACAAGCACCTACTAACAATATTTTTTATTTCAGCAAATTAATTTCTAGCAAGAATGGAAGGAAGGAATCCAGGAGTGTATACACTGGCTACAAAGTCAGTGACAGAAAGGAAACTAAAAGGAGAATTTTAAAATAAGAAATCTAATGGTTTCCATACATAATAGCTGAAAATTTACAGAACTGCAGATAAAGTCTGTTCAGGATAATGAATCATAAAACACTACAGCTGAAGTAGAACAAAAGTAATATTGAAGGAAAACTAAATAGATCAGTATTAGAAGATACCTGCACTTGTCTGGTAACCAAAAATTAATCATTATATAATCTTTTTAAAAGTTAGCCTTTTTCTAATGATTTCCTTTAATGTTTTAAACTCAGGTTTTTGTTTAAGATTCTAAAGACTCTTAAACCAAAAAGAAATCTTTAACAAGAAGGCATCTGGTATTCTGCATATCCAATCTCAGGAGATCAAATAAATAATTATTCATATAAAAGTTGGCATTTATTTTTTTCTTTTTTTTAATTAATACTCTAGTGTTAATAATCATGTCATGTCATATGGCTATATATGGGGCCATATATAATGAAGTAATTTCCTATACTGATTATTAAAAAAGCAAATACATTTAAATTGAGTAAAAGCTAATCAAGAATCACATGTTTAATCAAAAAAGTAACCATGTTATTCTGTAGGTTGACATTATTCTGTTGTGTGATTTTTGTTATTGAATTTCATTTTGTTTTCTTACTCAAAAATACTATTTTTCTTTGCACAAATGACTATTATCTAGTCATATAGTAGTGTCATTTACTTGATAATATATATGTAATGCAACATAGTAATTGTCAAAGGATGTGCTGTCAATTTTACTCTCAGAATTAATAATCTGATTCTAGTAGTTAATATAGTTGATTTTCTTGTATGGCATGCATTAGTTTTGAGAAATTGTATTGGTTCTACAATGAAATGTTGTGCAAAATGAATAATGGTTATACTGGCATACAATAACTGGTGGTAAGAGTAAAATAAAGAATTACAGGACCTCTTCAGTCTTACACTGTTATAATTGGGCAAAGACTAATTAAAAGAGAGAAAAGTGTTCAACAAAACTTTTTAACCTTGACTAGGAGCCTTGAGCCATAAGACGGCATGCAATGTCTTTGCTGGACTTTTGAGTGATTACTTGCAAATCTTAGAATCATAAAATGATTTAGATAGGAGGAGACCTTTAAGATCGTTGAGACCAGCTGTTAATCTAGCACTGTCAGGTCCAACTCTAAACTATGTTCCGAAGTGCCACATCTATACATCTTTTAAATGCCTCCAGGGATGGTGACTACTCAAGAATCTTTTGACCTGATAGGCTATTTTCAAGGACTGTGTGCAGCAGTAGAAGTATGTGTCTGATTTGTTACTAGTTTGGACAACACAACTGTTTTGCTTTATCTTGCTTGCTGTAGCAGGAACCATCTATAGAAGACTTCAGGCTTTTTTGGAGTCATCCTAAAAAATCATGCATCTGCCAGTAAATGCAAGGCATCCTCTATCCATTGCCCCTGCTATCTTTCCATGCGTGACAGATTAAGCTCCAGTCAAGAAACAAGTCCCATGAGCAAAGCCATCTTTGTGGGTGTTTCTTCTGAAATCATAAGAAGCAATAAAAGCTAGTTAAAGAGAATCCGTCCAGACCAATACCTTTCAAACTTATATAAGATTATTTCTTTCACGTCTTCAAACTATGACAAATCTGATTTGTACTCTGTTTTCCAACTTAATTTATACATAAGGGCTAACTATACAGACTGGTAATGAACATCATAACATATAACTAAATGGTCCAAAACTCTTGATACCAAAAAGTTATGACTATTATCTAGCAATTTTTTAGCTTTGAAAGCAATTGCTTTTATTACAGGACAAACATCACCAAAAACAGGTCCATAAGAGAAGCCTTCTCTGTTCTCATTACTATACAGATTGACAAAATCAGTACTGATCCACCTTCCTGAGGTCCATAGACCACACTCTAGAAGTTAGAAGGAACACAAACACTAACCACTTCTGAGATTAAATTAGTAAGTTCCTTCCTGAAAATTCACTAAAACACAAATGAAAAAGCATTAATAAAATAGTCAGAAGATTAACATCCTAAAATGCAGCTTATCCTTGACAGGAATAGGATATAGCTTATCCTTGACTTTGAAAGGAAAATATAATCACAGCTGATTAAAAACATATTTAAAAGACCATCCAAAATTTTTAAGTGTACCTTTATATATTACCCATATTTGCATATGCAAAAAGATATTAAAAAAGTGAATACATCTTAGATTATATACAAACACGTCAGTAACTCTCCTGGTTTCAGCTGTAACAGCTATTTTATATTTATTCTCCTTATATATTTATTCTCCTTATAATTTATTCTCCTTCTTGGTAGCTGGCTGTCCTGGGTTCAGCAGTAGCTGTCATGTTTTTTTTTCCTTTGTGGTAGCTGGTGCAGTGCTGTGTTTTGACTTCCAGCCTGAGAGCAGTGTTGGTGAAGCCGATGTTTTCAGTTGTTGCTAAGTGATGTTTACCCTGACCAAGGACTTTGTGAGGCTCATGCTCTGCCAGGGAGGAGGGGAAGCCGGGAGGAAGCAGAGACGGGGCGCCTGACCCGGGCTAGCCAGGGAGGTATTCCATACCACAGCACGTCATGGCCGGGGTGGGGGGTGACTGGGAGTTACCCGGAAGGACACGGGCTTCCGGGTGGAACTCGTTTTCTTGGCCGGTGGTATCGTATTCTCTTCCCTCGTTATTTTCCCTTATCATTGTTGTAGTTGATAGTAGCGGTGGTGATTTGTGTACATTGGTTGCTGGACTGTTCTTGTCTCAACCCGTGGGAGTTGCACTTTTTTCGATCCTCCTCCCCGTTCCTCCGGGAGTGGGGAAGGGGAGAACCCCGGTGGGGGGGGGGGGACACGGACCTCGATTGTTGTCAGCTCGGCACCACTCAGTGGGAGTGAGTGAACAAGTTACCTGACTGGGTTTAAACCACGACACTGGCACAGTGCTGTGTTTTAAATATTCTCTCGTTATTTCCCTTATCATTATTATTATTGGTGGTAGTAGTTTTGTATGGTACCTTAGTTACTGGACTGTTCTTATCTCAATCCGTGGGATTGATATTCTTTTGATTCTCATCCCCATCCCTCTGAGGGGGGAGAAGGGAGGGGTGAGCTGCTGCATGGTTTTGAGTTGCTGGGCTTAAACCATGACAGTGTCAGTGTGTGGGGATGTGGGTGTGTGTACATGTGGAGGTGTACAATTTAGCACATATACTCTTCAGAATTTGTCCTAGTGTCAACTCTTATCCAGAATGATATCACCATTTTATGTTATTTCCATATTTAAACAGAACCCACTAGAAGAGTACAAAATTATTTCTCTTTGTACATTGTTTGGCAGCACTACTACCTGCTATGATTGCCATATGGCATATTTTTTGTCGGGATATTCTACAAACTGCTACCTGCAACAGCTGTTTATGGAAGTGGATGGCATCAGAATGCTCTTAGATGATATTAGTGAAAGGGGAAGATGAGACAGCAGTGAGGGCTATGGATGTTACAGGATGACAAACTTCATTCTAGAAAGTAATTGGTGTTCAATTTTGGACCATGCAAGTCTAAGGATTGAGTTGTACATAAAAGAGAAGGTTGTAGGGAGGAAAGAGGGACAGTCCTTTGTGTGTAAGAGGAGTATGGTTGAAAACTGAGAGTACACAGCATCTATCATTTGGAAAGAGAAGCTTCCTGGCATAGGTTGGGAGATTGTGCAATGGCACATTTTAGCAGCTACACCAGCCCCATGTATCATGTGCACACAGCAGCTACACCAGATTTACCCATATAACACAGAGTTTACAGCAGAATATATCAACTGTAGATATTTGATGTGCATTTGCTACTGGAAAATTTGCCAGGAGTAATATGATGTTGCTGATTTTTCTCTTTTTTCACTGTTGGGTTCAGTTGGGGATATTTTTATATTTTCCAACATGTCTTTACACCATTACTTTTTCCTCACTGTTCTGCAACTTCACAATAGATTCAAAATCACTGTATATACTGTAAATGCCTGAAGATACTATAGCTTTTGGCTGTGGTAGAGTTAATTTTCTTCATAGTTGCTTGTAATGTATTTTGCTTTGTTACATATGCTATGCATCATGTAAGAGTAGGCTGAGGGTGCACAAATTAGGAGGAGACACAACCAGTACAACTGACCCCAGACGACCAAAGAGATAACCCATACTGTATAATGTCATGCTCAGCAGTAAAAGCTGGGGGAGAAGAGGAAGGGGGACTTTTCAAAGTTAATGGTGTTTGCCTTCCCAAGTAATCATTATGCATAACTGAGCCCTACTTTCTTTGAAATGGCTAAACACCTGCCTGTAGACAGGAAGCAATGAATTAATTCCTTATTTGCTTTGCTTGCACAAATCTCACATCATGAGTTTTACTCAGTTTTGCTCTTCCCATTCTCTTCCCCATCCTAGTGGGTGAGTAAGTGGTCAACTGTGTGGTTTTGACCTGTCTACCAAGGTTAAACCAGAGCACACTTCTTTTTTTTTTCCCCGATTTGTTACCTCTAAAAAAGATTTTGCCCAGCTCTCAAGTCTGCATTTCTCTGACAATTAATGAATTCTTTGTAAACCTGGAGACTCCTTTGCCTTTCAAAAGTGAAAAAATAAGGACAAAGCAAGAACAATCATGACAGGAACAGCAGCTGTACTCAGACACGCTGAAACAAAGCTCCAGGCAGGTCAAGAGAGCCCCGACAAAACCTGGTAAATGTCAGTTCTAAAGCCTAGCAAAGTCAATGCAATGCTTATGACCTGTTATGGCCAGTGGAAATAGTATGCTTAGGGGGCTAGAAGGCTTCATATTATTTGATCAGTCATTCATTTCATCTTATCAATATTATGCCATTCGCTAGCATAATGCTACCTTGCCATCTATCTTTTCATACAAATAAATGGAAAAATGAGATTTTTATTATTTTTCATAGGATTTCAAGTGCATGTCAGTATTGACTGTACTAAAAAAATTTATGCTTATCTTCAACTATTTGTAAGAGCCCTACATGAGACTAAAGCTATAGCTGACATGTTCATAGGTTTGAAGTAATGATGGTACATTGCTACAGGCAATTCATACAGCTGTTCAGACAAATTTTACCATGACACTATCTTCTGTTTCATTTAGTGCCAAAGATAATTCTCTACCTGGGACACCTAGAAATATACCAGACTGAATACAAGGAATTTGCTGGTAGGTTACTTGAAGCATTGTATTTGAAGCACCCACAGTATGTTTGAAAAAAACACCAGCCACATAATCTGCCTTGCTTGAACAGTAGGTCAATGAAGGAAAGAACAGAGGTCTTCTCCAAATTCAATTTAACATAATTTAAATGCAATATAACATAATCAAAACTTGCATTTCATCAAAACTCAAAACAGAGATTTCTGAGGGGTATTGTTTGGTAGTTTTCTAATATGAAACTATTTCTTTGTCTTTTATTTATTAATACATATATTGTTTATTGAGATTCAAACGTTCACAAAAGTATTTGCAGTTCTTAGAATATGATTTTTTTTTTGTTTTATAATAATCATATTTATTTATGCCTAGTTTTTATGCATATTTTCCTACGACAGACCACTCAATTCATAGCCTTGAGCTCAGAATCACCCATTTGGAGCTAGACTTCAATAACAACGAAAACAGCACTTGGATGTTGTGTCTGAAATTTGCTGGAGGGACATCTCAGGGAACTGTCACCAAGCTAAGGGACTCATCCTTTTCTCATCAGCTTCAGAGTATAATCAATAGTGAAAAATATCAATGTGCTGCATATTATTTAAGGATCAAGAAAAAAGTCTCATCAGATTTGTTAGGTAAGTCAGTCATTTTATGATTTTTCTGCTCGTATCCAAGTCAGACACAGAACTTTTAACAAGATCACTTTACACTTGAAAAATATCCTCTACTGCAATTTTGAGGTGAATCAACTCTTTTACTGGTCAGGATCTCCTCTGTTCTTTCAAATAAAAGATGAAGGTACAAAATCAGCCACACCTTGGGTGCACAGATTACATAGAAATTTTAAGATTCAAAACTGTATCTGACACACAGGATCTATCAGACTCTTTTACCAGGTATTATTCTGTTTCATGATGATATTATATGCTAGGGCAGTGGGAATGAAACCAGACTGTCATGGTGCCAATGAAACTCTGCAATTTTATTATAGCTGAATTACTTTCTTATCTAAAAAGCTTTATTTCAACTAATACTGTATGCAGATGTTAAAAAAGCTCAGAATTTTAACTCTGTATTCCTACTGTGTTTAAGTAACCTTTCATTTCAGTTCTGATAACATGGGATACAGCATGAACATCATTTACCCTACTGCAATATTTTGTCACACAACTACTGCACTTCTAAAGGAGTCAGCAGCTAGACTTCAGATCTACATAAAGCTAAAACATGAAATGTCAACTTGATTAGTTATGAAAGTAGGAACAAGAGTATAGATTTAACAGCTATGAACACTCAGAGTTTAAAATTACTCAGTCACACATCTGTACTGTCAAGATAGCTATCCTAAACTTAGATCTCTAATTAGAATATTTATACATTCTGTTGCTTTCAGTTGCAAAATGATTCTTTCTGGTATAAGCCTAATATAGAAATATCATAGAGTCCCTGATTCCCCACATAGAAATTCAGAGTAGATACTTTCTTAGCTAATAAAACCACATGTACTAGAATACTATGTAGATAAACTGCTGACAGTTATTGGATAACACATTAGATTCTGATTTTATTTTCCAGGATAAAGGACAACTCCCTGAGATGTTTATTGATAGGAAAAGCTAGAATTTTGTCTGCACCAAACATCCAAAAGTACACTTCTTAATTATTTATAGGGCTTGTGGGCCAGCTGAGACCCAGTATATAAAGATGTCCACATCTTAAGAGATATTTCTCTCTTGAGTTACAAGTTCTCTGATAATAGTCATCTCCCAGTCAGCACAAATATATATATGGACACACTGGCAACGACAAGGTCGAAGTACTGCTAACCACGAATCATTTAGATTGGAAAAGACCTATAAGATCAGCAAGATATCCCAGGACTGTACCCTGTGCTGCCATGATGCCACAGGAGAAACCACAAAAAAGAACACTGGTCATCAAGACATTAATGTTTAAAAAATTGTTCAAGAGGATAGAGACAACCTCTGAAATGAAGTATGTTCTATATTAATTTTCCTTCTTCACGAGAATTCCTCCTCATAGCCCTGTAAAGCTTGCTTCAAATATAGTACAAAGACAAAGGTATACAGAGACAGTTCTGTCATGCACCTGAGAGTATACCTGAAATGTCAGGCAGTAGCACTGTGAGTCTTCAACACAACTTACTTTCTACCTACCTTCCCACATTACTCAACCCTCTGTCACTGATTGTCATGGTTTAACCCGGCAAGCAGCTAAACACCACACAGCCATTTATTCACTCCCCACCTCCACAGGGGTGATGGGGCAGATAACTGGAAAATAAAAGCAAAATATGCGGGTTGAGATAAAGGCAGTCTAATAGGACAGAAAAGGAAAATAAAAATAGCAAGAATAGTTATTATTATTACTATTATTAATTATAGCATAGATAAAAGAGTCAGAATATATAAAACAGATTATGCGTAAAGCAATTGGCCCCTACCTCCCCACCACAGCTGACTTGCTTGGTGGGGTGGTGTGAGAAGCTGAAAAGTCACTGACTTAGTGTAAGCACTGCTTAGCAACAACTGAATCGCCAGTGTGTTACCAACATTATTCTCATCCTAAATCCAAAACACTGCACTATACCACCTACTAGTGTGAGGATGGAGGCACGGACCCAGAGGTAGAGTGCAAGCTGGATCGTTTATTGAAAAGATTATACAATATTTATATGCTTCCAAGCAATTAGCAAAGCACATCTGTGTTTGCCTTGCGGTTACATCAGGTGAAAGGTCTATCTGATTTTCTTATCGACATCCTCTTTCCAGTTCCGATGTCCTTGTTCCTTGCCAGTTCCAACATCTTCCAAGTACCAGTCAGGGACAGTTCAGTCTTAATTGCCTGCTGTAGTTCCTTCTTCTCATGGTCACTCTTAATTGCCAGCTGTAGTTTCTCCTTCACAGGTCTCTGACAGCTTTGATACATTCCAACCCCCACAATTCCCCCTTCTTGTTTTTGCAATGCAGTATACACATGTCTTTCAAAAGCTTGGGATAACATTCGCTGCATACATTGTAATAAACAAGGTACAACACATATAATGGCAAAGAGAGCAAGCAAAAAGATCATTCCTCCCTTAACCAAAGTCAATAGCCACCCAGTTATACCCCAATTAGAGAAAAGTGATGATAACCAATCTTTATCATCCTCCCTTAGCTTCATTACACTGTCTTTTAATTTACAGATACTTTCATGTATGGATTCTGAATGGTCTGACAAATTCATGCAACACATTCCTTCCAAAATTTCACACCCATGTCCATGTGCTAAGAGGAGAAAATCGATTGCTGCTCTATTTTGCAAAGTCGCATGTCTTATAGAGTCAACATCAGTGAGCAATGCAGAGAGAGCGGATGCTGTAGCATTAGTTTGCTTAGCAAGCCAACATCCTAACTTATTCAGTGTTGACAAAGCTTGAGCGCTAGCTACTCCGGGAGCTAAAAAAGAAGCAGCTATTGTTTCACCTGGGTTGCAAAAATTTACTTTGTCATTGCAGCTGAGTTGAAAAGCGTGCTTTGACCTTCGAGAACACAATCCTCGTTTATTTATTATCGTAGTGTTATTAGGGATAAACATGCCTAAGGTCCCTACTGCACACGGGCCATCCTTTATCTGGGATAGCACCCTTTGCCAGGCCCGATCTTGTGGTAACTGAGGCATGGACTCTTGTTTCTGGCTACAGAAACTGATTTTCTTATCGACATCCTCTTTCCAGTTCCGACGTCCTTGTTCCTTGCCAGTTCCAACATCTTCCAAGTACTGTCAGGGACAGGTCACTCTTAATTGCCTGCTGTAGTTCCTTCTTCGCATGGTCACTCTTAATTGCCAGCTGTAGTTTCTCCTTCACATGGTCTCTGACAGCTTTGATACATTCCAACCCCCACATACTAGGAAGAAAATTAACTCTATTTCAGCCATTATAAGGACACTGATACATTTCTATCCCAGTTGCTTCAATGACAGAACTTGTCTATAAATTTGGAATTGCACCTTAACAGCATAAATGCTTATAATAACTTTAAGCAGCCAATTTTCTTAAAAGAAAAAAAAGTCTGAAAAATAACTAAAAAGAAACACTTATAATAACTTTATAATAACTTTAAGTAGCCAATTTTCTTAAAAGAAAAAAAAATCTGAAAAATAACTAAAAAGAAATGTTCATAACAATATTTTTAGCATCCACCCCCCCCACCCCCCCACCCCCCCCAGATACAGAAAGCATATGTATTAAAATACAATGGAATCAGGATTGTTTCAATAATTACTTTTGTACAGTGTTTTAGCATGAAATTTTTAGATAATTTTTTAAATGGCATGGATAATCTTGATCTGGAAAAGAATAAATGTCAATAAGGTTAAAACCTGTGATTGTTATTTGGGCAATTAGAAGATTTTCATGCAAGCACTTTAAATTCAATAATGCTATCTTTAGTTAATTTTTTGCTTGTTTTAGTAGTAAACACTATTTGTGAAATGTCAGAAGAATACTGAAAAGAAGCAGGCAGTATTTCAATAAACAGAATGAAACAGAGCATATTAATGTTTGCCCAGTAAAAATTTTCTTTCCTAATTTTCTGATGAATTCTATTTAGTCCACTATTGCAGGGAGGGAGACAAAGATAGATGGATGATATATGCTACAATGGTTTCAAAATATAAGATTAGGATCACAGAGGTTGCAGGTTCCTAATATAAATTAAAACATATTAAGAAAGGACCTCATTAATGCTGTTCTGCTGTCCTGGGTTCAGCAGTAGTAGTCATTTTTCTCCTTCTTGGTAGCCGGTGCAGTGCTGTGTTTTGACTTTCGGCCTGATGTTTTGGTTTGGCCAAGGACTTTGTGAGCCTCATGCTCTGTCACGGAGGAGGTGAAGCCAGGAGGAAGCAGAGACAGGACACCTGACCCAAACTGACCAAAGAGGTATTCCATACCACAGCACGTCATGCCCAGGATGTAACTGAGAGTTAGCCAGAAGGGCTGGGAGACTGGGGGGTTGGAGCAGGTATGGGTCAGTGCTTGGTCGGGCGGGGGGGGGAGAGAGGTGGGGGAGTTAGTGGTTGGCTGGTGCTGAGATGATGTATTCTCTTCCCTTGTTATTTCCTTTATCGTTATTATCATCGGTGGTAGCAGTAGTGATTTGTGTTATACCTTAGTTACTAAACTGTTCTTATCTCAACCCGTGGGAGTTGCATTCTTTTTGACTCTCCTCTCCTTTCCTCCGGGAGTAGGGGGAGGGCAAGAAGGGGGGGGGGGGTGGAGAGTTAGTGAATGAGTTGTCTCGTTTGGTTTAAGCCACGACAGTTTTTTTTGGTGCCCAACGTGGGGCACAAGGGGTTGACATAATGACTGATCTGACTGGATTAATAGTCACTCGTCACAATGCTGATTTATTGGCTCTCAGAGTTGTTCCTCTTGATCTCACAGTTTCAGAATGTTGTAACTTACGTAGAGCCGGTATTTGCTGTGTTAGTGTTTATCAAGTGTGGGGCCTGGGCTAAGGTTCTTGTCTCACTGTGCTTTATGGCAATGGCTTGTAATACGGGCAGGCTCCAGCAGCAGGGTGGGACGGACGTGGCCTTGGACTTGTACCTGGCCGTCCGGCTGCTCTTCACCGTCCTGGCCCTCGCCCTACTCTCCATCTTCGTGAGGCCGCGGGGAGCCGAGGGGGAGAGGCCCCGGGAGCCGGCGGCTGCTGAAGCAGCCTGGGAGAGCAGCCCCGGGGACCAAGCGGCAGCGGGAGCGGGGCCGGAGGCCGCGAGGGGACGGCTGCCGGTGGAGGAGGTCGGGACGGTCAAGGAGCGGAAGGAGGCGGTTGCCGAGCAGAGGCAGAAGGCGGCGGAGGAGCCCAGCCCCGCGACGTCTGAGAGCATTCCCCGGAAGCCGCCCGCCGAGCCCCAGGAGGATGTCGGAGACCACGCAGCATTTCCCAGCAAGGCAGAGGGGGAAGAGCTGGACTCAGGAAAAGAGAAGCTGGTGGTGGGAGAGCCGGCAAGCACAGCAGCTACACCAGCCCCAGTGACAAGTACAGCAGCATCGTTTGAGAGTTCTGAAGGTTGTGAATGGCCTTTGGGTATCCTTGGGACCTGCCTGCTGATTGTGATGGGGATCGGCATGTTGGCACACACACAGAGTGTGTTTTACCCACCACCATTTTGTCTGATCTCAAAAGTTAAGCAGAGTCAGGTTTGGGTCTTGTCTGGGGTTAGACGACAATATAGGGGGACCGGGGGATTTTCCCCAAAGCTGGACATTCATTAGTGGCAGGGCATGTGGGACAGTATGGGCAAGTGTCTAGTCCACTGGGCCCCTCCAGTGCTTTGGAAGCGTCAGAAATGGAAGGCAGCTGTATGGAGTCCCCAGCAACAAGCTGCAGAAACTGCTGAAGGGGACAGTGAATTATTTTGAGCCTGGTGGGCCCATGGCACTTGAGGCCATCAGAGCAGAGATGCAATATAGAGATGGACTCATGATCGAGGGGTGGACTTAGCAGTGGGCACTATTGCCCAGGTTATTCATGAGTGTGAACACTGCACACAGTCTCTCCTGCTCTGACTGTTACAAGAGATGGAGCCTGACATCATGGACCAGATGGACTCAGCAGCTTTATAAGGACTAGTCCATGCACTAAGATAAGAGTATATTGAAAATGTGGGATCTGAGCATGATGTGAATGGTATGGAATAAGGGGTGGATAATGTCCTGGGTTCAGCAGTAGCAATCATTTTTCTCCTTCTTGGTAGCCGGTGCAGTGCAGTGTTTTGGCTTTCGGCCTGGGAGCAGAGCTGATAACAATGATGTTTTGGTTTGGCCAAGGACTTTGTGAGCCTCATGCTCTGCCAGGGAGGAGGGGAAGCCGGGAGGAAGCAGAGACAGGACACCTGTCCCAAACTGACCAAAGAGGTATTCCATACCACAGCACGTCATGCCCAGGATGTAACTGGGAGTTAGCCAGAAAGGCTGGGAGACTGGGGGTTTGGAGCAGGTATGGGTCAGTGCTTGGTCGGGCTTGGGGGGGGGGGGGGGGCGAGTTAGGGGTTGGCTAGTGGTGAGGTGTTATATTCTCTTCCCTTGTTATTTCCTTTATCATTATTATTATTGGTGGTAGCAGTAGTGATTTGTGTTATACCTTCTTATCTCAACCCGTGGGAGTTGCATTCTTTTTGACTCTCCTCTCCGTCCCTCCGGTAGTAGGGGTAGGGCAAGAAGGGGTGGGGGGGAAGTGAGTGAACGAGTTGTCTGGTTTGGTTTAAACCACAACATCTTCACATTTGTAATTCCAGTATTTGAAAAGTATGGATTTGCTAAATAAGTTTAAAACTTCATTCCACTCTATCTGAGGTTTAAGAGTATGTGGAGAGGAATACACAAATTATTGTATCTGCATTGCAAGTGTTCAAGGAATACACTCTACTGGCCATTTACAGTGTTGTTTTGTACAAAGCATCCAGAGCAGAACAAAGACTTGACATTTTTTGTGCAAATGAATTTCTTTTCCCCACTAGCTATTGTGCTGTATAACACCAAGTACTATTGGATATCAAGATATACATATGAATATATATATGTAAGCATGACATAAAATTTTGTCTGCTCAAAGCAAGATATTTTTTTTTCCCTTAGTAGGATAATCAAGTGACTTACTTTAAATTTTGAGAAGACAGTAAGCACTTAAAAATTTGTTAAGTAAACTCAACCTATTCCAAATACTATATAAACAGAAGAGTTTTACTGGCTAACCCTGGTAAGTTTATACTTACTTTTGATGTTTTAAGAATCTAAACTTCACATATGGCATTAGTCTAAGGACATTATGAGCTTATCTGATTTGAAATGTCCCATAGTTAGATACCTAAATCCCTAAACCCAAGTTATTAATCCATATCTTTATTTATGGTCAGAGTTCACGATTAGGATGATGTCATTGCCTCCCGGAGGTGCCTATTTATCTTCACCAATTACAATCCTTATGTTAGTTTACTGTCTCTGATAACATCCTGTTACAGAACTAGGCCTAAAAAAACCCACCCCATCAGATTCCAGCAATTAGTACTGATAGTGTTTTACCAGCAATTAGTAAGAGACTGAATTTTGATTAGCAATTGACAGGGATTTTTTCAACAAACTTATTATTTTCTTCCTTTTTGAAACTTTTACAGTCTTTTAAATGAGGAAAACTATGACTTCTTTTTTATTTTTCTTCTCCAGGTACATAAAAACTGAATTTTTAAAACATATTTTTTTTTTTTAAATTACAAAATCTCTTGAGTTTTATGGCTTTCTCCAGTTTTCAGTAGTAATGTAACAAAGAAGAAATTATTTTTGACCTGTCATTTTATCAGAAAACCTTTTTCTGATGCAGTAGTCTCAAAACTGCCCTTTGCTCAAGGAATTTTTGCTACAGAAAAATAGATTCTATTATAAAAGAAATTAGTCTGGAAAAATAAGTAGTAATGTAGGAATGAATTACAATATATATTGAAGGGCTGTAGCTCACAATTTTAGCATGTCCTGGGCAGTGTGGGGAACACTAAGTCATAAGAGCTGACATCAGCCAAGCTGCTTATTGCTATGCTTCAGTAGTACCCCACTCCAAATACACACTTACATAGATCTATTTGTGTGATCATAAATGCCTACAGCAATCTCTTCACAGCAACCAGAATTTCAGTACAGGGTAGTTTATTCCTACTTCTGTGAGTCTGACAGCTTTTTTAGAGTAGAATCATCTCACATAATTTTAGATATATTAAAGGCAGAATTTAAGTGTGAACTATTCATTCCTGACTGCAACGTCAAAAGAGAGAAATCATAAAATCACAGAATGGTTTGGGATGGAAGGGACCTAAAAGATCACCTAGTTCCAATCCCTACGCCATAGGCAGGGACACCTTCCACTAGACCAGATTGCTCAAATCCCCATCCAACCTGGTCTTGAACCAACCTTGAATCTAACCTTGTAGAATGAGCATTTTCAGGCTTATCAGATCTGAAGTTAGGAAGTGAGGATGAACAGGAAAAATTCCAGTCATGCAATGTAACATTGCTCCATGTGCCTGTCTCAGATGCTGAGCAGGTCCAGTCACTGGGGACCAGGTCTGCAGGAGAGTGAGCAGGAGAACTCGGACTTGCTGTCTGTCCTGGGTTCAGCAGTAGCAGTCATTTTTCTCCTTCTTGGTAGCTGGTGCAGTGCTGTGTTTTGACTTTCAGCCTGGGAACAGAGCTGATAACAATGATGTTTTGGTTTGGCCAAGGACTTTGTGAGCCTCATGCTCTGCCAGGGAGGAGGGGAGGCCAGGAGGAAGCAGAGACAGGACACCTGACCCAAACTGACCAAAGAGGTATTCCATACCACAGCACGTCATGCCCAGGATGTAACTGGGAGTTACCGGGAAGGGCTAGGACTGCAGGGTTGGAGGAGGTATCGGTCGGTGCTTGGTCGGGCTTGGGGGGGCGAGTTATCGGTTGGCTGGTGGTGAGGTGTTGTATTCTCTTCCCTTGTTATTTCCTTTATCATTATTATTATTGGTGGTAGCAGTAGTGATTTCTGTTATACCTTCTTATCTCAACCCGTGGGAGTTGCATTCTTTTAGATTCTCCTCTCCGTCTCTCCGGGAGTAGGGGGAGGGCAAGAAGGGGGGGAAGTGAGTGAACAAGCTGTCTGGCTGGGTTTAAACCACCATACTGTCACATGAGCACCGGGACAGCACTCAGGTGGAAGGCCCTAAAATAGTGATTTGTTTCAATTAACTGAGATGCCTGTGTTATTATATGATGAATCATCGTCTGGAGACAAAAGCTGAAAATTCTGAGGACCTCATTGTCCATAATTTAGAATCTGACAAAAGAGTTGGATATATGGGGGTCTTTATTAGATACCAGTAAAATGTAAATGTAGCCAGTACTCAAAAATATCACACTTAGTCATAGAGATTAGAGCCTAAGGCAATGTTCTCAGTCAGGTAAGAAATACAGAAGAGGTACAAAACATCTGTAGTATGGCATAAGTCTGCTTTGCAGAATCACACAGTCATGGAAGCACAGAAGCACCAAATAGTTTGGTTTGAAAGAGATCTTCAAAAGTCATGATTTAAATGTATTTATAGGAGATAACTCTTTTAAATAAGTATAATAATCATATCTAAACTGTCGTGGTTCAGATACAGACAGTAATTCAGCACCACACAGCTGCTCACTCACCCCCCTCTTCCTGTACCAGGCAGGATGGGGAGAAGAATCAAAATGTAAATCAAAATGTAAACCCTGCAGGTTGAGATAAGAACAGTTTAATAACTAAAACAATAGTTTCAGTTATTAAAGTTACTAAAGTAAATTTAGTTACTAAAAATACAGTGATAATAGAAAAAATATCAATAATATAATAATATCAATAATAATAATATGAAACAGCAAGAGAAGGAATTAAAGCCCAGAAAACACAAGTGATGCACAATACAATTGCTTACCACCATCTTCCTGATATCCAGCCTGACCCAAGCAGCGATCGCTCCCTTCAGGGTAGCCCCCCCCGGTTTATATACTGGGCATGATGTGCTGTGGAATGGAATACCCCTTGGGCTAGTTTGGGTCAGGTGCCCTGTCTCTGCTTCCTCCTGGCTTCTTGTGCCCCTCCTCACTGACAGAATGAAAGACTGAAAAGTCCTTGATCAGAGTAAGTGTTACTCAGCAAGAACTAAACCATTGGTGTGTTACCAGCGTTGTTCTCAGACTAAAGCTTAAACACAGCACTACACCAGCCACTAGGAAGAAAATTAACTATTACAGCTGAAATCAGGACAATTACCCAGTTACTGAAATTGAATAGAAGGGAAATGCAACTTTCATCTAAATCTGCAAGAAAAAGGTTTTGTGACCATTGGACATTTTTGTATTCCTCTATGTACCAGTGTTTTTCTATTTTAGCTATATTCACTGCTTTTCTATGAGCCAAAAATCCAGGCGTCAGGGTATTTCACCAAGAAATGGGTTGTATAGTCAGTCTAACTTTGAGGAATTTCAAAGAGGTTTACCATGCAAGAAAGAAAAACAAAAACAAATAAAAAAAATGGCTGTCTATTTATTTTAAGAGATTATATCTTAAATGGCATTACAGCATATTCCCTGAAAAGGGCTCAGACATGAAGGCTGATAGGCTGGAAGCAGACAGTTGCAAAATAACATAGTTTTAAATAGATTTCAGTGGAGAGTTCTCATTTACTGAGTTTATTAGCTAGTGAAAAGCAAACTATGATTCGTATATTTTATTGTTCTACTTTCTAGTGTTAAACTATTATATGAAATAACTTCACAAAGTGCAAAGGAAATTCCTCCTAAATATACAAAAGAAAAAAAAAAAAAGATTTATTTTGTTACACTGTTGATTTTTCAATGTGACTACAGAAATTGCACCCACAAACATGGCCAAAAGAAAAAATAAAAACAAAACAAAACAAAACAGTAATACAAGAAAATATGGAGCTTAAATTGTTTGCATTCTAGTCTCACCCTGAAGCAAAATACAGTTTTGTCACTGGAATCTTTTGCCTCTGAGAAAGTGAAGCATTTGGTATTGTTATACCAATTGAAGCACAGCTCTAGTAATGTAACAAATGGATTTTAGATTATAATTCTGTATTCAAAAGCACATACCTGTGTAGTTTAGAGAAAAGTCATAACTGATATTCCACTTCTGTCATAAAGGAAGTCCTATTTTTCCTCTCCACAGGTACTAGAATTAATTCTCCAATTAAGATGATTCATAAAGTGCACCCAGAAAATACCCCATGCGCACACACACACAAATTAAGCAGCCTACAAACTAAATAAAGAGAAAAGGTATCTATGAAACAAGGTTACACACAATGATTTTTTTTTTTTTTCCATTCTGATTACTTGGTAGATTCTAACCATCATTCAGATTCTGAATTTGCACTAAATAAACCTCTGCTACTGAAATGAAACTGTTCTTGTACAAATGAAAAGTACAACCAGCAGGGTTTGGAAAGGCAAGACCTGCTTAAAATAATTCATAGCAAAATAGCAATTGATCTTGCTTTTTACATCCTATGACTCCACTACACAAAAGGCAACTATTGTCTGTGTTGATGGGTAGACTGTCTGTAAATGTATCTTTTTTACATTAAGGTTGAGAAGTTTTTAATAATCATTAAGACTATTTCAAAGGTAGCTCCTAGCAACACTCATAAAAATCAAAGACCTATTGTGCTGTTATTGTACTATTGCACAGAACAAAATACAGAAGCTGGGCACAGCAAATTTTGCAAGAGATAACTGAAGTCCCCTGTGAAGATTCTGATCTTTTAGCAATCATGTTTGAAATGTAGGTGATAACATAGAAGTATTTTTGCTATTTTCTCTTGGGAGGAGAATGTTTTTGTTACCCCTTATTTATAGTAGAAATGTCTGCCTGTTTCACATTTAAATAAAATACCTTAACTAATTTTTATAAATGTTTTTGATTCATTCAATATTAAAATTGTAATATACTCCATGTGCATCTGTTTAATATATTATTATAATATATGAAATACTATTGAAGTAAAATGTACTGTACTAAAGCAGTATATTATGCAAAAGGTATATGTCTTGAACTACCAAATATTTAACAAAAACTTTTTCTTAAAGTTGCCTCTAAATCATCTTAAGCAACAATAAGAGTTTAGCAACAAGATGTATTTGGGTACTTTCATTATTTTTATACTTAAATTAAAGGAAAAATAGCTTATGACATAGCATGAAAGACACTTCCAAAATACAGGAAATATGGTGAGGATATAACTTACTAAGCATACTCCATTTAATAAAATAAAAAAAAAAACAAACAAAAAACCCAAACCAACCCAAAACCACAAAAACAACCCACATGAAGAATTAATATAGGACATTTGCAAGAATATTAGATGTATTTCTGAAACTGATGATGATACAGTAATATTGATCTATAAAAACTGCTTAAATTGAGATAACCTCTATCTGAAATTAAAGGATAACTACTAAAGAGAGACAGCATTCTGGAACTGTTATGTGTGTAAACACAGCAGAACAAGTGGAGCATGATGCACTACTAACTAAGAATATAAGCAGAAATATTCTGAAACAAATTTGACATATATTTTTCTCTTATGCCCTTTGAAAAGTAACCTTTTTGTGAAAGCAATTTGTTTTTCTCAAATTCCAGGCTTTGCTGTCTCCTATATAACCTGTACAACTACTTCCATCACCATTATCTCTGTGCTAAGTAAATTTTTTCACATGTATAAAAATTAAAAGGTTTTAGTGCAGTCTGTGTCTGCAACAGCGATTACTTCAGATTTTGTTCTAAAAATGAAGTTCTGTCAGCACACAAATAATTATAACTGTGTCCCAAAAACACTGTACATGATTTCTTCTCTTATTGGAAAGTTTTCTGTAGAGTAATGGTTATAATTTGCTTAAGTGTGTTTGCTATGCTTTTTGTTCTGCTATTTGGAAAATAAATATTCAGACCTGTTAAAACTTAAAGGAAGGGAGTGAAAAGGAAGGGGGAGAGGGCCAAAGGGAAAAGGGAAAGAGGAGTGAAAAGATAGTAGAAGGTGGAAGACAAAGGGAGGTGAAGGGGAAGGGGAGGGACAGGAAAGAAAACTAAAGAAAAAAGCAAAAAGAGAAAAACCCCAAGTAATTTGAGCTAGGATGATGGATAAATTGAGTAGGAAGCTGTGAGATACTTTTCCAGGAAAGTAAGATGCTGAGTGCAATAAGTGGAGTTCTTCAATCAGTAACAATGCCAGCTGCACTATTAAATATTCACTTAGAACAGACATTCAGAAGTAGGCAAGTCAGTTTGGAATGTTAAACAATCCTACAGCTGTTCTCTGCCTTTCTTTTGCATTAAAAGTCATGCTTTTCTGGAGAGAAAATTAATATTGCATATGCCAGGGTTTTTCCATCAAGAATAAAGCCATGTTTATATTCTGTGGTCAACTGAAGGCCTAAAGGTCTTTAGGTATGTTCTCCTTTTCCATTAACAGAATCAATTGTGACTGGGAAGTGTTGCACTGCAGACATTTTTTATCAGATGCTGAGAGTTTTATTTTTATTTATATGATGCATTACTTTTCTCCCATTTCAAATGCTTCATCTGACTTCTAACAGTGTCTCCAAAAGAGAGATTTGTCAGTTTGGCAGCTGGTAGAAAGAAAAGACTGGTCTTTATTACGCTTGTCGTGTCTCTTGCTCAGACCTCCCCTAAGGCCCACGCATTACCTTCTAACCTTGTGAAGATCTCTGAAGGCTTGAATAGTACTTGACACCTGGATACATTTTTATTATGTTCAAATGGCTTGCTGGTGTTTAGGAAATGAATTGTGCCCTGGAAATCCAAATAGTATGATTAGTGACTCTTAGAGAACAATGCCACGTACCAACCACCTAGGGACTTGTTTCAGTCACCTACACATAGTTTCCCAGCTCATCTCAGATACCCTAATGCTCATGCTCCAGAAGCACACAGGTCTCCATTCCATGTGTCAACCATGTGCAAGTAACTTGGATTGTGCAGAGAAAGAGTACTTTTTAATACTGGGAATGTTTCTCTAATGGTAATAAAGGCAAAAAAAAACACACAAGATATTTCAGTGGATGCTCTTTAGTGGTGTAAAATCGACATTCTTAATTATCTTCCTGAAAAAAAGGAACACATCATAATGATATACCTATATAGAAATACATACAGAGGAATGTCTACAGGGGTATGATATAATAGGCATCACAGAAACATGGTGGGATGGTTCCTATGACTGGAGCGTTGGATGGAAGATTACAGGCTCTTTAGGAAAGACAGGCCTGGCAGGCAGGGAGGGGGAGTTGCCCTTTATGTTAGGAATAGGCTGGAGAGTATGGAACTCTGTCTGGGGACAGGTGAGCAGTCCACAGAGAGTTTGTGGGTCAGGGTTAAAGGGAATATAGCTATGAGAGACATTACTGTGGGGATCTGTTACAGACCGCCTGATCAAGGAGAACCTGCGGATGAAGCACTCCATACAGATAGGAAAAGCCTCACGCTCGCAGGCCCTTGTTCTCATGGGTGACTTCAACCACCCTGACATCTGTTGGAAGGACAGTACAGCCAGGCACAAGCAATCCAGGAGGTTCCTCGATTGTGTAGAAGACAACTTCCTTCTGCAAGTAATAGAGGAGCTGACAAGGAGAGGTGCCATGCTTGACCTCGTGCTCACCAACAGGGAAGGGCTCATTGGAAATGTGACGCTCCAGGGCAGCCTTGGATGCAGCGATCATGAGATGCTCAAATTTGAGATCCTCAGGACAGTGAGAAGAGCGTGCAGCAAGCTCACTGCCCTGGACTTCAAAAGAGCAGACTTTGGCCTCTTCAGGAACCTGCTTCAGAAGGTTCCATGGGATACAGCCCTAGAGGGCAGAGGGGCCCAAGACTGTTGGTTGATATTCAAGGATCACCTGCTACAAGCTCAGGAGTGTTGCATCCCAACCAGAAGGAAGTGCAGCAGGAGGGCCAGGAGACCTCCTTGGATGGATAAGTTGCTCCTGAGGAAAATTCAAATGAAAAAAGAGGCTTATAATAGGTGGAAGCAAGGACAGGTGGCATGGGAAGAGTACAGGGATGTTGTCCGGGAAGCTAGGGACCTGGAGACAGTGTTCTCAAAGGAGAATGCATAATTAGTACATAAACTCTGAATAATCCTGATACAGCAAGGCCATGAGAGGCCCGAAGAAGCTTAAGCAAGCAAGATAAGAAGAAGCTGGAATTCACTGAGTTACTGAGAACTGTGGACTGTTGGCAAGCTTTCAAGGTCAAGTTCTCACACCTGTGCTTAACCAATTATATGTTAGTCAGTAAGGGTCTTCAAGACATGTATCCAATCATAATATGCCAAATCACTGTAAATGCATGTAAGAAATAGTATATAAGGAGTTAAGGCTTTGTAATAAATTTGGCAATCACTTGATCACATTGATCGTCTCTGCATTGTCCGTGACTCCCACGTCAACAGGGACCAGGTTAGGAAAGCTAAGGCCCAGTTAGAATTAATCTTAGCTAGAGGTATTAAAGATAACAGGAAGGAATTCTACAAGTACATAGCAAGTAAAAAACAGACTAGGGAGAATGTAGGCCCCCTCAGGAAGCTCTCGGGAGAACTGGCTACACAGGATTTGGAGAAGGCTGAGGTACTGAATGACTTCTTTGCCTCGGTCTTCACTGCCAAAGGCTCTGACCACACCACCCATGTCTTGGAAGGCAGATGCAGGGACTGTGAGAATGAAGACCTTGCACCCACTGTAGGAGAGGAACTGGTTCAAGACCATCTTAAAAATCTGAACGTGCACAAGTCCATGGGTTCTGATGAGATCCATCAGCTGGTCCTGAAGGAGCTGGCAAATGAAGTTGCGAAGCTGCTGGCCATCATATTTGAGAAATCGTGGCAGTCAGGTGAAGTTCCCGATGACTGGAAAAAGTGAAATATAACCCCCATTTTCAAGAATGGGAAAATGGATGACCCAGGGAATTACAGACCAGTCAGTCCCACCTCTGTGCCTGGCAAAATCTTGGAGCAGATTCTCCTGGATGGCATGCTAAGAAACATGAAAATCAACAAGGTGCTTGGTGACAACCAGCATGGCTTCACTAAGGAGAAATCCTGCCTGACCAATTTGGTGGCCTTCTATGATGGTGCTACAGAACTGATGGACAGGGGTAGAGCAGTTGATGTCATCTACCTGGACTTGTGTAAAGCGTTCGACACTGTCCCACACAACATCCTTGTCTCTAAATTGGAGTGACATCAATTTGATGGAGGGACCACTCGGTGGATAAAGAACTGGCTGGATGGCCGCACACAGAGTTGTGGTCAATGACTCAATGTCCGGATGGAGACGAGTGGCATCCCTCAGGGATCGATGTTGGGACTGGTCTTGTTTAACATCTTTGTTGCTAACATGGACAGTGGGATTGAGTGCGCCCTCAGCAAGTTTGCCGATGACACCAAGCTGTGTGGTTTGGTTGATACGCTGGAGGGAAGGAATGCCATCCAGAGGGACCTTGACACGCTTGTGAGGTGGGCTGATGCCAGCCTCATGAAGTTTAATCATGCCAAGTGCAAGGCCCTACACCTGGGTTGGAGCAATCCCAGACACAGCTACAGGTTGGGCAGAGAAGAGATTCAAAGCAGCCCTGTGGAGAAGGACTTGGGGGTGTTGGTTGATGAGAAAATGAGCATGAGCCGGCTTCAGTGTGCGCTTGCAGCCCAGAAAGCCAACCGTATCCTGGGCTGCATCAAAAGGAGCGTGACCAGCAGGTCGAAGGAGGTGATCCTGCCCCTCTACTCTGCTCTTGTGAGACCTCACCTGGAGTATTGTGTGCAGTTCTGGTGTCCTCAACATAAAAAGGATATGGAACTGTTGGAACAAGTCCAGAGGAGGGCCACAAGGATAATCAGGGGATTGGAGCACCTCCTGTATGAAGACAGGCTGAGGAAGTTAGGGCTGTCCAGCCTGGAGAAGAGAAGGCAGCGTGGAGACCTCATAGCAGCCTTCCAGTATCTGAAGGGGGGCTATAAGGATGCTGGAGACAGACTCTTCATTAGAGACTGTAGTGACAGGACAAGGGGAAATGGATTAAAACTTAAACAGGGGAAGTTTAGATTGGATATAAGGGGGAAATTCTTTCCTGTTAGGGTGGTGAGGCACTGGAATGGGTTGCCCAGGCAGGTTGTGAATGCTCCATCCCTGGCAGTGTTCAAGACCAGGTTGGACGAGGCCTTGGGTGATATGATTTAGCGTAAGGTGTCCCTGCCCACGGCAGGGCGGTTGGAACTAGATGATCTTAAGGTCCTTTCCAACCCTAACTATTCTATGATTCTATGAATATCAGTCCAGGGCTAGCAGGGCTTGTAGAAGAGATTTTCTCATTTGAGCAATACTGCAAAAACGAAGACCTTGTATGCTGTTATGGAAAATCAAGTACTCATGCCAGCAAGCCCCGGAAGTGTGACTATACTAGCAAAAGCAGAAATAAAAGCATAGCTGTTGCAGTTTGTAAATGTAGCATGTGCTTCAGTAAAAACAAATAAATGAATGTAAGTTAAATCTAGCCCCAAATTTAATTTTTTAAGGAGTAGTCATGAAGATGTTGTATAATATATCGGAACTGAAATCTGTCAGTACTGTTCCTGATTTGGCTTTTTTTTTTTTTTCCAGTAATATTAATTAGACAGAATGTCAGAGTTGTTTATCAATTTCTTTTAGAATGCTTTGCTTTTTTCTGTATCATGAGCACACAGGAGGCTTCCTAGTGCCACTTCACTCAAACAGTGCCATCTAGGGTCAGGGAGATGTCAGCAATATGCATGTTGGATGCATATATTGCAGTGTGTTATGCTTCACTATAGTACTTTTGATTATAGTTACAGTTTTATGGACTGGATAGATACTTATCTTTTTAAGACAAATTTTATCTACAGCATTATCACTGCTTTTGACAATGCTGGTGTTTCTCATTTATAAAATATATAACATAAAATTGGATATGCCTATAAATCTCTATTTCTGGAATACAGTTTTATTGTTAAAAGCACTAAATATTCCCCCTTGATGAGTACAGTAATTTTAACACAGTTTCAGTGGTTGGAATTCCTTTGGGGCAGATTTTGCCTGTGAGGGAAATCTTACTTTCACAGTTGACAGATTTTTTTTCCCTTATATTTTCATTGCTGCTGCTTCTATTTTAATAACAATAAAAAAGAAAAACAATAATAAAACTGCATCAGAAAAAAAGATGTCTTCAGTGATGCACCTTCAGATCTGAGGTACTGACAATGTGGCGGAAGAACGCAAACACTGCCACAGGCTCCGCTGAACCTGCTTTTTAGCTGAGCAGAAAACAGCAGCATGTTGGAATATGTCTGACTATTACCTTTGAATGGACTTGAAAAAAATGCAGTAAATAATCACAAAAATAGGAATCTAGACCATTTTAGACACATACATTGCCAGAATTTACATATTATTTTGTACTTGTTGAATCATTTCTATAATCATGAATGCTGGAAAAGCAGTATGACAAAATAGTCACATAGATTGCTGGTTGCCTTCAGACAGAAGGTAAGCATGATGTAGACAGTATGAATGCAGCCTTAGTCGTGTTCTTTTGTAGAGACTGGCTGGAGAAATTTGCTTGTATTTTCTTCTCCTAAAATTTTTTACCTTGGTGGGTTTAAGTGGGCAAGATGTATCAAGCCAAATACGTTTTATTAGTTTTGGGAGGTTGTTGTGCTTCAGCCATTGCTACCTGACAGGGGCTATCTTTGCAGAAACAGGTAATGCAAACCAATAGAAGTTGTTTTGTTAAGAAAAAGAGGTGAATTGAGGACCAAGCTTTCCCACCACAGGTATTCCAGTGTTTCTGTTTCTCTGGGCTGGCTATAGGCTGGTTCTAACTGATCACTGTAACACTCAATTCAGTCCCAAAAGGTAGACATTATACCCCAAATCTTGTTCTTGTTCCAAGGAACACACCATATACAGCTATGAATCTACTGTTAATCCAGTTAATTTTTTAACAGCCTAAGACCCTGAATTATCTAACCGATAGAGAAAATCCTCATTAGTGGCAGAGTCTAAAGGGTTCTACTAAGAACACCAAGCCTTCCCCCTGGCTTTGTGATCACAAGGAGGAGTGCCTGTTAGGGGGTGCAGACCTCTCAGCCTGGTGTCTTCCTCATGGATCTGGTGGAGCATCTCTCCCTTGTCTCCCCAGTGAGCTGCACCCTTGGACACCATGAGGGAGTTGCAGGTGCCCCACACACATACAGTGACACAAAGGACTGTTCCCCCTTCCCTTGGGAGCCATCTCTCCCAACTTCTTGCCAGCACTCCCTGAGCCAGTGGCAGCTCCTGGTGGAGCTATGTGTATGCATGTGCACAAATGTTAACCATCCTTGGTTTTGGTGTAATTCAAAGAACAGATCCTATTCAAGCAGTGAGTACTCTGTTTCCCACAACTTCTGTGGTCCATGGTTGAGCTTTATATACTGTATAATCCTCCAAAATCAAAGAAAAATAAAAAAAAATTCAAACAGTCCAAAAAGAGGTATTACACTAGAGAAAAGGTGTCTCTTATGTGTTAAAAATCAAGGCTGCTTCCAAGTAAGAGAGGTACATTGAAAGAAATGTTGTGGATCAGTAAACCTGTTAGGAGAAAAGCACAGGCCTTTAGTATCGTGTAGCTATGCAATGAAAAGCAGGGCTCTTACAGACCTTATATCAGTTTGCTGCACTCCTGGTGGATCCATCTAGTTTGATACCTTTGGCACTTGGCAGTGTTCCTCTGCAGCCTGCACATCCCACTGTGTTAACAAGATAGAAACCTGTTGGTGTTTCTTCCTGTTACTTATTAGGGTAATAAAGGTGTCAGCTGATGTATGCTGTGGCTGCACGACCATCTGTTCAGGAGTCACTTGAACACTGGATAATCATCGAGAAGCTTCTCTGTGTTACTGCTTCTGTAGTAATCCCCACCACACAAAATGCAGTCACTGCTTCAGACGTTTAAAGATAACAGGCTGGCAACAGCTTCAGATATCCTGAATTTACCTGCCTATAGTCACATCCCAAAGCAATTGCATGGTTTGTAAAGAGAAATGCTGCTGATTTTGTTGGACAAACCTCCACAGATGGCGCATGTTTAGCTACATTTATGCAGTTGATTGCCTCAGGATAGATTTTGTGCCAGCACTCTTGCTCCCTGAGGAGGTGTTTTTATTTGTTTTGTTTTGCTGGGTAGCTCCTGGAAGATGATGTTACTCATTCTCTGACCAATGGCTTGGACAATTGGCTAATCTCAATGGTGTACCTTGAACACTGTGAAGTGTAAGAGCTGTAAATAATTGATCTGGGTTATTGTGACAGCATTTTTTTATGAGTTAGAAACAAAAAATAGCTTTCTTGTTTTTATAAAATGCTAAGATTACTTTTTTTTCTCTGTATACTATACCCCTCGCCCCCCCCCCATTTATTGGAATTTCCCAAATGTATGTAAAATTATTATTACTAATAAAAAAAAGAATCATTTAGGTAAAAGATCATCAATTATGTTTACTTCTGATCTCTTGTATAATGTGAACTACATTTCACACAGGAAAATAATTTCAAACTGAGCAATCAAAATGTTCCATTCCTTTTCTAAAGGAACACATTGACATTGAAATGCTCCACTTAAAGAAGTTATCAAAATAGTAATTTATCCTAAGACATTTGGCACAAGTATCTGTTTTCAAACTAATTTGTAACTTTCCTAGAATTATTTTATAGTCACAAACTATTTATTTTAAATGTAAAACCTACCTTTAATTTGAGTAAGATAAATGCACTTTTTTCTACTTGGATAAAGAGTATCTGTTTTCAGAGACTGTGGCTTGACTCAGTAACTTTTTTTTTCCTGACAGGCAAAAAACTGTACATCTAGTTTGGATTCAGATGGGATATGTATTATTCATGACAGTATAGCATTGCAGGGATTCATGATAGGGCAGAAATATGGTTTGACTATCCATATTGTATATATCCAAATCTTCCTTTCCCCCTCCCTCACAAACTTATTGTTAACTCTGAAAATCATGGGCATGTGACTGGAAGTGAAGATTTTTATAGCCATGGAGGACATAATGGGACAACTAGTAACTTGAGTAATCAGTACCTTGAATGTATAAATATTTGTAACATACATTCATTCTTAGCTTCCTATTAAAGAAGCTGTTCTTTGGAAGAGGAAATACACTTTTTTTTTTTTTTAATCAAAGTATAAAAATAGTCTCCTAAGAAGGAAATTATCACATATAAATAAGGTTCTTAAATTATTGCTGTAAAGACAGGAACTTAGTCATAGTCTTTCTACAAACTGATTGCTGTTATGCTTTGTCCTATCTGTTTTCCTTGGCTCTTTCACACTGAGTACAGGCACATTAGTTTATCAGTTTGGCAGATGGTGCCACGCTATACATGGGCCATGACAATAAGCTGTTATTTCAAATTGCAATGAGCTAACAGGGAGAAATGTAGACATGGTCCACATGTTTTGTTTTACTAATGGCTAAAAAAATTTTTACAAATGTATCTTTGTTTGCAAATAAAGTAGGTTGAGATAAATAATATAGTCACTTAGTCAAATGTGTCACTTCGAAAATCTCAGTCCTGAAGTGCCATATTCCAAGTTATGACAGCATGTTATTTTGATGCCTAGAATATGTTCCCTCTGTAACATTCTTTTTTTTTCCAACTCCCCATCCTTCATTCACCATCTCTTCGCCTCACACTATACCCTCACAGAGTCCTAACATATTCCTCTAGCTCTTTCAGTCTGCTGCTGCACCTGGAAAAGAGAAGGAACCTGCTGCTTGAATCAGCCAGTGATGCCAGTGGGTTCTTTTAGCTAGGATGCTACCTACTATGATCTCCTCTTTCACGTCGCGGTATCACTACTTTCTTTGTCTCCTTTGACATCTCATTTTTTTTTTTTTTCCTTTAATAAAACTTCTCACAGCTTTTCATTTAATACACTGGTGGTAATGGCAACTGATAGCTGCCACAAGTGCAAGACAGAAGGGTGAAGAGGCTGTGGTAAGTCTGACATCTTTATTTTAACAGAAGCATAGATAGCAAGAGAAAATGAAGTATATTCTTATTCATGTTGCATTTCCATCTACATTCTGTGTAAGATGTTCCTTTCCTCTCTTTGCCATTTCTCTTGCCTTATATACATTGTTTTTAGATGACAGAGTACTAATTTACTAAATCATCTGTCTTCACAGATAAAAACTGAAATATGACGGCTCCCTGCCTCCTTTTGCCACTTCTGAAATGTTTTGCCAAGAAAGAAGGGGAAAAAGGCAAGTCTTTTACATCAGTTATACTTTTCCTGTCTAATTTCTACTCTTCTTTTGAAAGCCTAGATATCCCTGTTTAGAAGTTATAAAGATAAGAGACTAAGAAGACCTGAATTCTGATTTTAATTCCAGAAGTAATTTTTTAATGATGATAGATATGTGTTTGTTTTTTAACTCAGTTTGCCCACCTTTTAAAAAAAAAATTATAACCAATTTTTCAAATATTACCTCCATTTGTGACTCCATCTCTCCTAACTTTGCCCTCCTATGTTCCATGCAGCTGTTTTCATCTGCCTCAGTGACAATCAATAGATAAAACAAGCAAGGCTGGGAACAGGAGATGGCAAATTTCAGGTTCATATTTGGGAACAGAAATAGTAAATTTAATTTATGATGATGATGAAACACATGGTGTCAAATCATCTTTGTTCTCAAATAATCTTTCACTAGGTTCAATGCATTGTAAACCAATATAGACTGACAAAATGCTGAATAACAACAGTCCGTGATAAAGTGGGTTCAAGTATTTCTAAAGGATATGGGAGCTTACAAGCTTGCAGTGGCAGAAACATGATCAAAATTGAGCTAAACCTTTACTATTGTAAACCTTTGTCACCCTACTGATATGGGTGAAATTACACTTTGCTACAGCAGTTGTAGTGCTTATCCAGTCTGAAATGTCAGGAGTCCATTGAAAATTAAGTCAAAGAATAAGCCAATGTGAAGTAAGTATCTTTTCTTGTTTAAGGTTTGTTTATTTGTTTGTTTACTTGGTTGGGGTCTTTTGCATCTATTTAAAGACTAGCATATTATTTAGAGATAGATCCTTACACCTAGTGTTGAACAAAAAGTAAAAGGAAATATTAACCACTGGAACTGGAAATTACAGGCTACAATGATGAAATATGGCACTGCAGATAACACAAATTATAGGTTCTGTGAATTCTCTCTGACATTTACTCAGTGCTATGATAGTGAACAACGCCACATTTGCCAGAATTGCCATGCTCTCAACCACTTAAGAACTTTTGATTTCATATACAGTTCCAAATGTTTTAGATCAAATGTGGCATTCAAAACGGTACTACCTAAAATGTATGCCATCAGGCTAATGTATGCTATCAGGCTAATAAACCTAGGCTTTCAATACGGCTGTTAGAACAGCAGTCCCAATGAAATATTCAGGCATTGTTCCTGCACAGTATTTAGAACTTGGAAAACATTTCTGTGTTAATAATGGCCCCTATAGCCCTCCTGAGGTGAATGCCATGGGCTTGCTGCAAGTTTCTACCTTGGCACTAAACCCAGACCTCACCATGGGTTCCACCAGTGGCACCCCACATCCCCACCACGGCCACAGTTCCAGTTTCCTCAGTTGCAACCTGAACTCCTTTGCTGTGACGACTTTTTAACACAGAGGTATTTGTTTCTAATTCCTTCACATCATTTTTTGCTCTTACGATACTGTGATGTTATAGACTACTTCTTAAAAAACTTCTCAAATGCATTATTGAAACAAGCAGGTATTCTTGCTACATTTTCTGTAGAAAGCTGAGGACGCTTTTTTGAATTCTTAGGCATCTAATAAAATTATGACTGTATTTGCCAACAAAAAGTAAGTGTGAAAAACAGATTGACTTGTCATGCAGTTTGGCCTTTTAGCTGGTAATGAACCACAGGTGTGATTAAGGGACGCCTGTATGTATTCTAAATCAGAAAAGTCCAAAGATCTCCACTTTACCTTCTGTGAACTGATTTGCATCAGGTAAAGATCTGGTTCAGCACACGAAATCACAAACTGTGAGAAACACTTCTCATGTATTCTTATGCCCTCACTGTTTTCTGGAACATGCACTGTTAGTATTTGCATATAGACAGTCATCAGTTTTTCATCCAAGAATATATAAAAAAAGCAACTATGGGGTAGTGTAACTAAGACAGCATTGGTGTGATTTTTTTTTGATAGTGAAAAGAATTCAACTAAAACCATGTTCCCCTCACCTCCTTCTTCCCAGGATCAACTTCACTCCTGACTCATCTCCCTCCTCCTCCCCCCCTGAAAAGTGCAGGGGAATAGGGGTTACGGTCAGTTCATCGCACATTTCCCTGACACTCCTTCATCTTCACACTCTTCCTCCACTTCAGTATGGAGTCTCCCCCATGGGGCACAGTCCTCTTCAAACTTCTCCAATGTGAGACCTTCCCACAGGCTGCAGTTCTTCAAGAGCTGCTCCAACATGTGTTCTTGCCATGGAATATGTTCCTTTAAGGAGCAGACTGCTCAAGTGTGGGTCCCCAATGTGTTCACAGATCCTGCCAGAAAATCTGCTGTGGCATGGGCTCTCCATGAGGTCACAGACTCCTTTATGCACATGCACCTGGTTCAGCTTGGGGTGTTCCATGGGCTGCAGGGGAATCTCTGCTCCAGATCCACTGATCCAGATCCTCCTCCACCTCCTTCACTGACCTTGGTGTCTGCAGAACTGTTTCTCTCACATATTCTCACCCACCTCCCCCAGCTACTATTGCAAAATATGTTTACACTTTCTCAATATATTATCCCAGAGGTGCTACCACCATCTCTGATTAGCTCAGCTTTGCCTGGCAGCATGTCCATCTTGGAGCCAGGTGGAACTGATTCAGTCTGACATGGGGAGAGCTTCTGGTATACTTTCACCACTGCAGCCTCTGTGCTGCCAAAAGCCTTGCCAGAGAAACCCAATACAATCAGCAAAACAAATTGACCACACCGATGTAAAAAAAATATTATGACACACTAACAAAGGTGGACAAGTTGCACACACTCCACCTCTTGTCCCTTCATCACATTTATGGGGAAAAAAAAAATCCTCACAGTTATTCTGCTCTCTGCCAATGTTTAGTCCATATTTTGCCTGTTACCTCTCACAATTATTTTTCCTATCTCAAATTCTTCAAGTGCTCAGTCTTTGACACCAAAAAGGACTATGGTGGACTGAGCTTGACAGGCCCCTAGGTGCCAAGTCACTCTATGACTCCCCTCTTCAGCAGGACAGGGGAAGAAAATAAGATGAAAAATTCATGGGTCAAGATAAAGGCAGTTTAAAGAAGGAAAGCAAAGGGTACACATGAAAGCAAAGGGAAACAAAAAGATTTATTTTCTACTTCCAGAGGGTGATGTCTAGCCACTTCCTGAGAAGTATGGCCTCAGTACTTGTAGAAGCCGCTTCTAAGGACAAACATCTTAATAACATATAAGTCGCTTCTCCTTTCTCTTAGCTTTTATTGCAGAGCACCACATCATATGATATGGAATATCCTTTTGGTTGACTTGGGCCATCAATCCTGGCTATGTCTCCTCACAATCTCTTGATCACTACTAGCCTACTGGCCTTGGGAGCAGAGATGGGGGGGGTCTTTGTAGAGACCATCTTGATGCTGTGTGAGCCCTGCTCAGGAGCAGTCAAAACATGGATGTGGTATCAACACTCTTCTGGCTACAAATATAAAGTACAGCACTATGAGGGTTGCTATTCCATCCCAGCCACACACTACACACCAGCACTCAGGTTGTAGTGAAGAAAATTATTTAAACCATGGTCTAGCCTTCCTATCCAATTGAGACATTATGGTGTAACAGAGTTGAAGTTGGAATGTAAGAAGATTAAAAAATTAGCTGTTTCACTTATTGTTGTGTCATCTGACAGAGAGGAATCCTTGTCTGTTATTACTAGGAATCTTTTTTTTGCTATATTGCATAGGACATAGAACAAAACACACAGAAAATATTAAGTAAAACCACTAGAGATTTCTGTAGGGCTTGTGTCAAGAATGTGTGGATATCAAGCTAGATACACCCTTACCAAGTTGCCAAAAGAATAAGCGGACCTTGTATTAACAAAACAGCACAATGATATTGAAGTCTTTCTGGTCCCTCAATACACTTAATATAATTAAATATGTATTAAAATTATTTAAAATCATATTTGAGAGTGAGTACATTTTCATGAAAGTTACTTATAACTTTCACCATCCATGTTTATATTTGTAGTACAAAACCCACTTGTGATTAAAAAAATAGTTAAAAATATTCATTAGTGAAATCACAAGCTTTGATTTCTTTCTCTAGAACACAAGACACTTCAGATTTTAGTGTGGTACAGCTCAATGGTAGTTCAAATATTACAATCACGCTCTGTAATGAGCCTTCTTGAGTAAACGGAATCAGGGACAAGCCCTTCCTCTGGTTAAAGTTTGAAATACTGATTAGGTCTGTGGAACTGGATTTTTAAAATCACCCATAAGTACTATACAGATACCTAGCCATTTGTATGGTAATAATCTGATCATTCATCTATTCCGCCTTCCTAATAATCTTCCATGTTTGCTGCCTACCTCCACCTCTTGGAAGTCCGTACGCTGATGTTCCAAATACATGAGTTTTCTTTCTCAGTTTTATTCTTCCACTATCTATTCAGTGTCCATGTCATAATGGAGTCTCTTCTCTGTCAAGCTGTTTGATATGATAAAAATGTCTTCACGGAGCGCAAAATAGCATTAGAACTTAGTGGAATCATGGTAGAAGTATTAAACAGTAATCTTATTTATCAATTAATTATAAATATTGGGCTACTCATGTCACTTTCCTATCTACCCTCATTGTCTCTGTACACAATTTTGCCATCTATTTGTTGGTTAATTTTGATTTACCCTATTATTCTGTTTAGAACATTCATAGGATTCATGGCAGTATTTTTAGCTGTATTTACCACAATGTTGTGTGCAAAAGAATGTTTCATTGCTAGTTTTTTGAGGAACACTACTGGTTATGTGGTGCAGGCCCAACCACAAAATTGTAGTTGAATTTCCAGCAATGTGTTATCTCTTACTCTTCTTTAGTCTTCATGTTCTCCATTTTCTCTCTTTAAATTGAATACTGGTGCTTCAAATAAAGATTCTGTATCATTCACAACTTTGTCTCTCTAATAATTCTTTGTCCATTGTCATTTTGTATAATTTTTTTTTTTGTTTTAGCCAATGCTTTCACTGTCTCAATTAGAAAAAAACCCACACAAAACAAAAGAAAAAAACAACCCAAAACCTAACTTTCTGTTTTCTGAATTCATTTTTCTAGAAGATAAAGATGCTAAATAATTATAAATAAAATATAAATTCCTTAACTGTCCTGCCAGATAAACCTTTTAGTTCACGTGGCAGCACAATATGTAAATCAATCAGCTTGTCTTTTAAGATTATTACTTCAAGGTAGCACCAAATAGTTTACTGGGAATTATTTTTTTCTTTTTTTCAATTCTACATTGCACAATTTTATAATTATATTCAAAATATTACACAGTATTTGAAATTGTGTTGCATTTAAACTATATAAAACTGGAGAGCTTCACCATATAGAATAATAGAATCATAGAATAGTCAGGGTTGGAAAGGACCTTAAGATCATTTATTTCCACCCCCCCTGCCATGGGCAGGGACACCTCACACTAAACCATGTCACCCAAGGCTTCATCCTCATAACATCTACCAAATCAAGGTATTTACTTTCAGATTGATTGGAAACATAAAGGAAATTCTTTCTTTCCCAAATTTGAAGTCTTTTTAAAGGAACAGTTCACAGTCTATATCAGATTATCTGAATCACCTTCAACACTGAATTTGCTTTTCTCACTTAGAGAAATAATTAGCAATGACCTTTCAAGTCTAACTCAAAATGTGCAGGTTATATAAATTTAAGACTAATTTGTTTTGTTGTATCTTTATAAATAAACATATGTTTTTGAATACAAATTTTCTTAGTATGAAAAGACCTCAGTAAGAAGAAAAAAAAATTGCCATTTGTTTTGTCTTCCTTCTATTTTTAAACCAGACATGCTGTTAATGCTTTCAACAGTAAGATTGGTTAAGTTTCAGAAATATTTTAGATCAAAAACTAGGATTTACACTTGGGTTTTGTTAATATCTGCTTTAGTCATTGCTTTTCAGTTCACAACTTATAATAAATTCAGTAATGCCTTTCAAATGCAAAAGAAAAGATATAAAAAATTTAAGCAGTTACAATACTTATAATTTTTCACGACATACAGGCATTGTACTAGTCACTGTCAAACAGTAGATGATAACATGAGAAATGCCTGAGGCAAATATCCTTTGAAGGCAGTCTAAGGCTGTGTTCTACCTGGAAAACAAGTGTATTCCTGTGTGGCAGAAAATGCTCCACTATTTTGTCTGCATTGATGTACTTCACATTTTCATACTGTGTAACACTATGTGACAGAAGGAAACATGTTTTTACTGTAAAATCCCTGCTTCTCAAATAATTTGAAAACATTGCACATTGGTTTATAGCTCCAAATCCTCTACAGTGATATATAATGCTGAAATACAACAAGTTAAACTAGGATGAAACACAGCATGAAAATTGTTAGCTAGTTTCACATTTGCAAGACATCCCAGGTCTGCAAGCATTGAAATTACCAGTAAGGCACATTCAGCCGACTTCTGATTGTTCCTTAGTCAAAGGCACACAGCCTTCAAAATACCTGCTGCTTTTACTTCTATGAGATGTGGGTCTCTAAATGATAGTTATGAGTTAAAAATGTGACCTGAATTAATTCCCTCCTTTCTCTGAAGATAGTTTAAACCAAAGAAAGTTTAAATATCACTGTAAAGCAAAATCAGCTCGAACTTTAGTTTCACTGAAAAATCACTGTAATTCTTGAAAGGGTGCCTGGCAGTCCATCAATGGTTGTTGGAAAACACGATAACAAATCTACTACCATTTGAATAAAGACCACCAGAAGGACTAGCAGGAAGCATTTTTACCTCAAAGAGCAGGAGATCTGCAGACTGACTTACGGTTCATGCATGATACAAAAATAAGAATGATCCTGCAGTAGCTCATATATTTAGTAATGATAATAATCTGCTGAGCACCTATGAAAGATGAGAACAGACTGACTCTACTATCAGATTTATTGCTTTGCTTTGGATATTCTATTTCTCCCTGCCAAACTTCCCACCAAAGAAAAGATTGTAGATCACAATTAACTTGGGTCATAAATTGCTCACTGTTATTTTACATGACACTGCAAATAAACCTTACTTGACTAATTTTGAAGTAACATTACCAAAGTCAGAAGGGACCTCTGAGTCCCATCTATTCCAGAGTAAAATCACTTCTACTTAGCAGCTAATAGGAGTATATCACTGCTGTGGGAGGATAAAGAGGGAAAGGTATCATCTTAATCACTGTCAGGTAGAGACCGCTTTACTTTTGAACAAAAGAAGGTTTTATCCCCTTGTACAGTCCATGATTCTTACCAACTTCAAGATCAGTTACTTCTGAGCAAACATCAGATTTCTTTCCTTTCCAGGGTCATGTAAATATGTATGTTCAGTTTTTATAGTGAAAAATGGAGAAATTACTTACTAGAGACCAACAGACTGTCTCAGAAACAGGTGACTAATGTAACATAATGAAGCACATGATAATAACAAGATACATAAAAAAATAAATAAGTAGTATGAAAAATTTTGCCACTGCAGTTCCAACTTGTTCCATATTTCTAAACCATAAAAGTAAAAAGGACAGATAGGCTAGGCTGGGGAGAATAACAGTTTAGCCAAAATATTTCTACATCATATGTCTTTTCAGAGGAAAACATATGTCATTATTTAGTCCTAGAAGATTTTTTTTTCCTTTTTCTCCATCTCATGACATAACTCTGGAAAGTTATCTATTCACAATCATTCAAGAGGAAAGCAAAAGGCTGAGCCAAGAGTCCTTTGCTGTTCTGGGATAGGGCATTTGTGTACCAAGCTTGCAACCTCCTTCTCTTTTTAAACTAGTAAAATAGCCTGGCTGTGTTAATGTAGACCAATAATAGTAATAATAATAATATTAATGTTATTTGGGAAATTTTCATGAATGGTCATGTGATTTTAGTCCACTTCATGTTTCCTACCATCTGTTACTGTTAGGCTATTGGTTCAATGGTTTGATCTAGTAGCATGATCTCTATATTGCTACAGGACTTTACATATTTGGTGGAACTTTCCAGTTCCCCTGAGCACTATCAATAATTTTGCAAAGTTTTCATCAGATTTTATCACTATTCTAAGAACAAAACATCTGACTTGGCATTATATCTCTTCCATGCACATGGGTGTTGATACTGACTATACAACCATTTGAAGCTACTTTGAATAGCTTAGTTTTTCCTCTTCTGAACAATTTCCCTTTTGAAAAAGAAAAGAACAAAAACAAAATACAAGGAAGATGATAACACTTCTGTGCTTCATGGTTTTGAAACCGACACACCAGAAGGGTTTTTAAAATTCACAGTAATTAGAACTTTCCATTGAAACTACAGGCCGGTGGGAGCTGATTCAAAACCCAGTTTAACATCTGGAAAAGAAAAAAAAAATCCAACAACCAAACAACATAAAAAGAAGCACCAGTCACCAATCACAAATAACTTCAAAACAATGAAATATTCAGTTACAAGAAATGTTCAGCCTGCCAGCTGAGAGCAAGGAGCTTGCATGAACTGCTATAATGAGGGAAAAATAGAGAAAGTGTTCCAATTCAAAAGGCAAAATGCTTATCAAATATCCATAGATTACTTGTAAATTGAGGAAATTAACTGCAAGGTTAATTTTGTAAGGGAGACTACTAATCAAAACTTTAAAAACCTGACTTTTTGCTTGTAATAATTGTAATTCCTTTACAATGTAACTTTTGACTTAAACACAGCTTTTGCGGAATTCTTTATCTTTCTCCATTCTTATAGATGGAGTTTAAAGTTTTGACTTAGGTATATCACAGAAATGAAGAAAGACAGGGTAATTATGAACTGTCATATGTATGACAATTGCAGTCTACTACGAATCTATAGACATTAGTATATACATATAAAATGTTAGAAGCAGTAGTTGAATTATTTATAAACTAGAAAGAATGTTAAAAATACTGCCAAAGATTAATAACTTAGGGCATTATGAACTGGGACAGGAGAAAAACCTACAAGAAGTAATATTAAAAATATTAAAGCACTAGAATAAATTAAAAGAAAATCCATCAGGCTAATGTTCTCAGATCTGCTAATGGAAATGTTGAAGGACATAGAAAGAATTGAGAGCAAGTAAAAAACTCTGAAATCTACAAAGTGAAAATGTAAGTCAGTGCAGCCAGAAGAAGTGATAATGCCTCTTCCACTATTTTTTGTTTCCAAGAAAATAATAAGGTTGCTCTTTAAGGTAATGAATTTACTGAGCTTTTATTTTTGAGAATCGAGTTAGTATTATATTGTACTTCACTTTAGTTATTAAACTGTTCTTATTCTTTGAATTCTCCTCCTCATCCCGTCTGGTGGGGGGGAGGGAAAGAAGGGTCGGTGAGCATCTGCATGGTACTCAGTTGCTGACTGCGCCTAAACCATGACAGTGACCAGATCTACTGGCCTTATTTTGCTGGGCCTGGTACTGGATGACTGTCTCATTCTCTCAGAAGTGAGATTTGGCTGCAGTTCAGTCCAGTCATAAATACAGTGTCAACCATCTTAAGGCTGCTTGTGCTCACAACCCATAGGTTTATTCTGGCAGCAAGAGATCTTTGATTAACCCCATTTTATAAGGGAACCTTCCCTGGGCATAAACCCAAAAAAACATTACAGTAGCTCTATAGGGAATCCTCAGGAACTTCATGAGTCAGCTTTAGTATTTCTTTGCACTTAACTATCACAGATTTGCTGTGGATTATCTTTGAATCTGATCCAAGAATTAATGTTACTGACTGGTTTTGTATGACTGTTGCAGGAGTGAACTTTAATCCACATTTAAAAGAAAAGGTGGTGTTTGTTTTTTTTTTTTCTTTTTTTTTAACTAGAATTGGATTCAAATGGGCAGATTTGAGATTTATATACATTTGTTCAATCTGTAAGACAAAAGCATGTGGAACTTGCATGAAACTTCTTTGACTATGTATTAGAAAAATACTTTAGGTTTTTGGGTTCATGCTGCAACTTTTGTATTAGAAATGGAACCAATAAATATTTTTAATGTCATTATCTCAGTGAAAAATGAGGCTACTTAGAAAATCACCACAAGTATGAGACTTTTGTTATTCTGTAATGTTACTGAAATTGTTGACTCAGTTTAAAATTTCTGCTAAAGTTATAAAACTATTAACTAGTGTATTTGTTCAATTCAACTTTGAATGCAAGGAACCCTATTGTAGTTTACTCCAGGACAAGTATGTTTTCTACTCTAATCTACACTGAGTAGATAATTATTTACTTCAATTTTCTGTTTTAGTGACAAGAGAATTCTTTTACTTACTAAGCTGAAGTGTCCTTAACTTTTGTACTCAAAACCAATATTTCTGCAAGTGCATTATATTAGCTCTTTTATTTAAGTTTTCCTGATAGCTTGGAGACAGGGCCTCCTAATGTGACATCGATAAACAATGTGAGCTTTTTCTGCAGTAGTTCATTCTTATTTCTAAGATGCATCACATTATGATAAATTACATCTACAGTATTACTCATAAAGGGTACATCATGTTCAAGTGGTTTTGAAAGAGATTGGGAGAGCTAGCATTTTTTTTTTCCCAATGTTTGAATACCTCTTGTGAGGTTTGTACTCTATTGTGAAATTCTAGCATTTAATTATTTTTTTTTAAATGTTATTTTTTTCATCTTCTTTTCAAACTTATTTCATAAATAAAAAGAAAATGCTTGACTACACAAAGGTCATATTGACCTTTGACTTTATAACACCAAAGTAAAGTGGTTTTGAAGTGGAGTTGTTAGCCTTCTGACATGTCTTTTCAGCATACTATAATATACTGTTTAATACTGTTGATTGATAACAATATAGTGCATCCCTTGCAGTTCTTGGAATTGGCAGGGGTCAAATCCTTTGTACCCAAGTTAAAGACAGATTGTTAAGCTAGTTCACAGTATTTTGTAGAAAAGTGAGAGATAGCTTTGTGTAAGAATTTATACTAACTGCTCTCTTGAAATTATGAATATAGCACTGAAACCTAAGGAAAATTAATCCACTCTGTGACTCTTGTTGCTAGCTTGTTTTATAATCATGGCACATAAAAAATGCTTATAGGTCACACAGTCATATTGGTATGTTGTCCTTCATGAGTGCAACCACGCATACAGCCACTGAATGGAGGGATGTCAACATTCCCCTCTGCTAGGCACTTCCGAGTCCACATCTTAATTACTGTGAGCAGTTTTGGTTTCCCCCATACAAGAGAGAGATTAAGGGATCAAGGCAGAGGGCCATTAAGGTGGCTAAAGCAAGTACAAAATAAGGTAAGATAAGTGGGTTCATTTAACCTGGAGAGGGGAAGTGAGGAAGAAAAAATAAAAGAAAAAAATAAAAGGTTCATTAGAGCATTTATAGACTTCCACTATATAAAGGGAGGTTATACAGAGGTCAGATCTATACTCTTCCGCTCTTCCACTCTTCTTATGGACAGACAAGAGAAATCACACAGTCACAAACTGTAGAATAGAAAATCAGAAAAGGCGGTAAGGAAGCAATTCTTCCTAATGAGAGCCGCTAAGCACTGAAAGAAGCTGTTCAAAAAGCATGTTAAATCTCCACCCTAAGAAATTTTTTTGGTAAAATCCTGACCAATCTGTCATCTTGAAGGTAGACCTACAACTGAGAAGAAGGGGGAGCTAGGTGACATTCAGAGACCTCTTTCAGGCTACATTTTTCTATGATTATAAGAACTATTGTGTTACAGTGTTTTTAAGATCATAAAAAATGTCAGGTTTACAAAACTACAGCCTTCTGGGGCAGAAAAATTATTAAGCTAATTTTTATAATTCATAAAACCTCAATGTGGAGTTCTCACACTAAAATACACTTGCGGTTGACATTCTGTGAGCAGCATAAAAAATTATTAGTTTACTGCATGGGAAAAGCAGCAAAGCAGTCCCTTCTTATGTATAATATACCATTTTCATTGTCTTTCCCTTGCATCCCTCATGTCAAATAGATTTGAAGATTTTGTTTGCCTATCCATCAACAAGCCCAGTAAGTGGGCATTCAGAAGAAATGGAATTGTTCTTTCAAGTCAAGCTAATGGGATGTTTTGTGAAACCTTAATTAGTTTCTTTTTTTTTTTCTTTCACGAACAAAGTAAAGCATCTCTTCCAACTCAATGGCTTTTAGTCAATCTTATTCATATTGTCAAGTGCTAAATTATTTGAGCTTTTTTCCTACCTCAGAAGCACCTCAATCAGCTTGAAGAATTACCAGAATCGGAGATTTATAATTGTTTTACTATAGTTCTATAGAACATTTGCATTTTTAATTCCATATGTTGTATGTCTCACAGTGAAATTCAAACAAGATAATGAGAAACAAAAAAATATCTTAAAAATACCTTTCCCTTCATTCCTCCCTTCTTCTCATACTTAACTTTACTCACAAATTCTCTAAATCCTCCATTCAGGAGGACAGTCAATGGGGATTGCAGTCAGTTCATCACACATTGTTTCTGCCACTTCTTCCTCTTCAGGGAGGATGACATTAGTTCTACCAGAAGAAAAAAAAAGATTAAAAAAAATTAAAAAAATTCTAGTTTCTCACAGAAACTGTCCCTGTATCTCCCCTGGTACCCAAACCTTGCTATGCAAACTCAATACAGATCTAAAACCTCTTTGGGAAACATGCTGCACCTCCATGCTCCCAGCTCCAGCCAGTGTGAGGCTGAAGATGTAGTTCCTGTAGGTACAGGCACAAAAGAGAACACATATACACCACATGTATACATACCTACACATCTAGACACACAGATCACGGACAAACAGAACACTCACAAGAAAAGACAGCACCAGCAGGCTTATCCTGCTCCCCTCTGGCTGAGCTGAATAGAGGTCCAGTGATGAGAATATGTATTTATTCACACACACACATCCAGAACTCTCTGGGACCTCCCTGGTCCCCAGTAACAAACCTCCAATGATCCAGCTTTTAGAGACAGCCCTGTCTTCCAGACTACTTCATCCACTCATAGGCTTGTCTTTTTTGCTAACAATCACACAATCACTCTCTCACCTGACCCTCTCCTGGTACTAGCACCATGGGCACACGACCTCTGACACCTGATCCCACCCTAGTGGTGAGCCCTTAGTTTCACTCTAGTCTCTGGCACCCAGGCATATGAGCCCTCCAACTCACAGTCCCAGCCCAGCTGCTGGCACTCAGACCTACGTTCATTTCAGTTGCTTGCACTAGAGACATGCGGGACCTGCAGCCCAATTGGTTGCACTCTAACCCCAATATGCATGCACACACACACAGAATGAATAGGGAGTCCCTTGCACGGGAAAAGAGTTAGGAATGTTATAAGAAGCTAGGATAAACTATGCTGATCAGTCACAGACCCTTGCAAACAAGTGCACTGATCAGCAAATTATTTACACACAGCCAGTAGTATTTATCCCCTTACCCCTCTGTTTTCCCACAGTTGTGCCTCCTTAAATCAAATAAATCCATCCCTTTCCATGCTCTTATTTCTTCGTTTGATAGTGTCCCTTCCTTTCAGTTCTTAATTTGTATTCCTGCCTGCCATTGTGCCCTTGTACTCTTCTCAGCTTGTGAAAATGGACATTTTCATGACGGATTACTCTCTTGTGATGAGTATAGGAACAACCAGGAAGACTGCTATTTGGTTCCTCCATCTGCCATTGTCTTTCTGTGGTTGTGGAGATGAGCTTTTGTCACATAGCCTAACAAGGTTTAGATCAAGACACCAGCAGGTGGGGTTCTCACACACTGATGTATATTCGAGAACAATTTTTCTCATTTGACATCATATTCAGAGGGGGCTTGATTCAACTGTCTGAACACTAGCATCTAGTGCTGTTTGAGTTGTCTTCCAATCCTGCCTGGCATCCAACTGCCACTCCAAAAGAATGGAAGTCCGCCCTGCATCTTGTGTTGTGCCTGCCAGTACCATACAGGTATTTTGGACATCCTAACCCACTGCAGTATCTTTAGGTAGCTGAGTCATACATATAGTGCTTATTGCCATAATCATCCCATAGGCTTCTGTTCTATACTGAGTTTTGACTGTAATGGAGCCTAGACTTCCAGGGTACATTTGACTAGTATGTAGTCTCTTACATATTAAGACAAGTTAATATGAAGCTGAATCCCTAACTAGGCTTCATTAGCTCTGTAGTCAGAAGAAGAGAGGGGGAAAGTGTATTGCTTTTAATAATAGCAGCAAAATAACAGGATAGCAATACATCATGTTCATTGGATAAAGGAGAATCGACTGCTGAAGGTAAAGGGACTTCTAAATTCTCAAGGCAGACCAGGGATTTATGCACTTTGGACTAGTTTGTTTTGTCTTATACCTTGTAGTGTACCACACAGGAGTACAAAATAGGAATGAAGCGCTTTCACCCTGTTTTTCAGTGTAGTAAAGACAGTCTGTTTCTTCATTTTACTGACACTGGAAATACAGAAATAAATTATCAGCAGACTTTTAAAGTCTAACACAGTTCATGATGTGCTGTGCACTGTTTCTCTCTGTTTAGTTGAAGCAATTAATCTTATGATAGAAAAGGCAAATTCAGCAAATGAGGTTTCAAGAAATCTGTCTTTCGCAGATCTGAGAGCCTGAAACACCTGCTCCTGCAGCTTGTTTGAGTATGAAAGGCTGATCAAGCACTATGTTATTACTTTTAGTCACTGCATTGCTCAGATTATAGAATGACCCTGCTCTGCCCTCAGATCTCTAATAAGTTTTATGCCTCAGGGGTTTCTCAATGACCCTAATGGGGACTTCAGGATGAAGGTCCTTCAGGACCCAAAGACCACTTAGTCCTTGGGGACTGAACATTCCTCAGGGGACACTAATGGGGAATTCTGAGGATTAAGAAGGCTTCACCTGCAACTTGTATCTGATTGAGGGTTACCAGGAAAAAAAAGAAACTGTGCATTTTTATCCTACTCTGCACCAGCATTAAGAAATCAACCTAAGGTACAGTTTCTAACAAATTGAAATATTTTTGAAAGATCTATTAGTGTTTCTTCAGCTTGCCAAGCCAGTGCTGTTAACAGATTTTTAAAGGATAAACAATACTGTGCTGGAGCAGCAGATTTATAAATACACAGGTGCAAGGGACATAGGAAAGATGCTGAGACAATATTATGTGAAATTATAGCATTTTATTTCATGATGCAATTTATCTTAAGTCCTTGCTGAAGGATAAACCAAATTCCAGTTTTATCTTTGTGGATCTTAAAGATAAATTTCAAGTAAAGTCCATCATTGTTCCCTATTAAAAGAAGCACAATACAGAGAACATAAACATCTTGGATATGGTGGAGAACTTCAAAAGATGTGGGGAATAAAAGCTTTGGGATTTCTCATACAGGCTTCTTCATTATTGCTACTGGGAAGGGGTTCCTTCAAAAATTGTTTAATCTGGCATTCCCCACTAACTTTGATTCAGAACTGGTATCTCAGTATCAATAGTGTAACCATAGCAAGTAATCTGTATAACCCACACTTTTTAGTGTTGAACAGTACATTCTCAGTGCAGACAAGCATTCTCAGTTTGTTTCTTATCACTACAGAATAAGGTTGTAAATTGATATCTAATGTCAGCTAGAAAAAATAATCTAGGCATTGGAATAGTATCTAAGTAATCTCTTCACTATCTGATGGAAAGGAAAGCTGCAGCCTACAGCATAGACATTGTGCTCAGTGAACACAGTATGATCTTTACAAGAGCGATGCAGATTCTATCCTCTCTTTAAAAGCCTGCATCACTCTGCTCAAAGTAGATAACCTCAGGTCTGCTTCACACTAGCTGTAACAAACCCACAAATTTATATTTAAATCAGTCAGACAATAGTTATCATTAATTTCATTCAGTACGAGAACAGTAAAGCTTAGAACTGATTTAAACCCACATCTGAGTCCATAAATCCATGGTGGTGGATTAAATATTTTATGGAGGCTTTTCCTTTGGAAATAAAGCTAATGGAGTATTTTCTTGTATCCTGAGTTGAACAGCTACTCAGCTTTGTCTTTCATTCTGGAGTCTTAGAGGGACAGCTATAATTAATCTATCACCTTTCAGATGATTGCTACAGCTCATTCTATCTGATCCCTGCCACTTACATACTTTTTCAGGTCTCTGATTCTTTTTGTATGTACTTATGCAGGGTCTACCTCTGAACTAATGAATTTAAAGTGATAGGGAATGTTCTCATTGAGATTGTCATTGGAACTGGCTATTTATGCAGTTAAACTATTAAAACAGTTTGTCAAATGAAAATGACATGTGCAATGAACACTTTCCCCTAAAATTTCCAGGCTTGGTCCATGACTTGGCATAATCCAAGGCCTATTTCCAATAGACAGTTTGCAAATACCCACCCTAAATGTTATGGCCTTGGAAATTTACAATCTTGGACATAAGTAGCTTTGTACTAGCTGGACAGAGTACACAACTATCTAATTTTACTGAAGGCATAGACACAGCCAATGTTCTGAGTAAAATGCCTATGATCTCTTCACTGTTCTTACTTTCGTGTGGAATGTAATACAAAAATCTGGAAGCATGCAAGCAGCACAGAGGATTTCATGTATGGAGATAATTCCTTTGCTTTACTATTCAACATTAAGCTATGTCAAAGGAGCATCATAGCCTTGCCTTGATCAAAAGCCAAGTGACTGAGTGCAATGAGCTGTGGCTGACATGGTTATGCAAAGAGAAGAATTGCGAATGGCAAGCTTTGGTATAGGCTGTGGATCAACAGCTGGCACTGTGTCAACACCAAAGGTGGTGGTGGCAAGCCCTGCCCAGAGATTTATGCAGAAACTACTCAGAGTGAGCGCTCTGTTGCTGCAGGCTGGGCTGTACCAGCTCCTTAGTTTGGTGAGTGGGGGATGTCTCTCTTAACTGTGTCAATGTGTGCGCATCTCTGTGTGTGAATACAAATTTTTCCTTTCCCAGTGATACTTCTCTTGGTCCTCTTCATATATCGAGCTTAGCAGTGTCACATGGTCTGATTTTCTTCTCCCTCCTTGACACACCAGGGGAAGATAATTCAGAATGAGGCATAATTTGCATTCCTATAAGTCCTGTGCCAAATTACATAACATTCTCCAAGAGAAATTTTAATGTCTGTGTCTTTGGTAAGTAACTATTTCACTTTCATGGTTAAAAGCCTATATCATATTTTGCTGAGATGTTAGGACTAACTTCCTGCTGTAAGCTGTTAACATTATGTTGCACATTTGAAAAACTTAGTATTTATGGAAATAAAAAAGTGGGCAAAGCAATTTTTGTTATACATAAAAAAAATATTAAAATAAACATATTAGCATATAATAAAAAAGTTTCAGGATAATCTGGTTTTAATAAAGAGCTGATTATTTACCCTAAGCAGACTACTCAGTATTTCTAGGGAAAATTCTCTCTCAAGTTACTGAAAACATGACTGTATCTCTGAGCAGTGGAAATAGAGCCATCTCTATTGTTCAGAAACTGGGCTTTCATCTGTACATCAGTGTTTTTCACTGTGGTTGTAACAAAAATTCTGAAAGTACTTAAAACTTTTACTGTAAACTTTGCTACTTTGGGACCTATACAAGCAGCAGATTTATGGTGGGACATAGGAAAGTTTTTCGAAAGAGGTCTGTTTTTATTACTCAACTGGAATGTAAAGTTTTATGGCTTGGAATTGAAAAACAAAAGATCTGATGTCCATAATAGCAGTATTGTGTTCTGATGCGTATGAAGATTCATCTCTCATTCCTGAGCAGCAGAGTTTTTATGACTAGTATCATATTGAGACAATTCTTCGTCTAAATTCTGCTCACGCTTTTTTCATATACTTCCTCAGTCAGGTATTCATTAAAACTTGATATACAGTCATTCATCTTTCATTGTACTGTTAAAGCAAATCCAGTATAATGTTCAGATTTTTGTAGTTCTTTTGTTCCAATACAGACATGCTCATCTGATAAATGCCGACTGCTTACTTCCTTTTGTTATGCATGGAATGATCTCCTCAGCTATGAAAAACAATAATAAAATAGAATCTTAAGAAAGAGACAGATATAGAAAAATGAGAGACCTACTTACCTCTTAATGAAAATAATGCAGAGGCTTTTAATACTCTGCACTCTACCTATGTCTCACTATTTTGTCATGGCATTATGTGCACAACAAGCTCAAGTAACAACTGAAAATCCCGCTAATTGAATATCTGCCACTTTATATGGAAAGTAGGACATTATAAGATCTCTGAGGCTTCCAAATCTAGGTTTGTGCTTCAACACTTCCAAACTCCAGGTGGACTGTGGACAGAATGGTTAGGGTTGGAAAGGAGCTTAAATATCATCTAGTTCCAACCCTCTTGCCTTCCACTACACCCGCTTGCTCAAAGTCCCTACCAGCCTGGACTCAAGCACTTCCAGGGATGGGGTATCCACAGCTTCTCTGAGCAACCTATTTCCATGACTCATCACCTTCACAGCAAATAATTTCTTCTTAATGTTTAGTTTAAATCCACCCTCTTTCAGTTTAAAATCATTCCCCCCTTTTCCTATCCCTACATGCACCTGTATATAGTCTCTCTCCAGATTTCTTGTAGGCTCCCTTTAGGTCTTGGAAGGCTTAGAAAGTCTCCCTGGAGCCTTCTCTTCTCCAGGCTGAACAAACCCAACTCTCAGCCTGCCCACACAGGAGAGGTGTTCCAGCCCTCTGATCATTACCGTGGCCCTCCTCTGGACTTACTCCAACAAGTCTGCGTCCATCTTATATTTGGGGTCCCAGAGCTGAACACAGCACTGCAGGTGTGGTCTCACAAGAGGGGAGCAGGGGAGCAGAGGAGAAGAGTCATCTCCCTTCACCAGGAGAAGTGTCACCTCCCTTGACCTTCTCCATTTGATGAATTCCAGGACAAGTTTGGCTTTCTGGGCTACAAATGCACACTGTCAGCTCATCAGCTCATGTTGAGCTACTCATCAATCAACACCTCCAAGTCATTCTCCTTGGGGCTTCTCTCAATCCATTCTCTTCCTGGTCTGTATCTGTGCATGAGATTGCCCTGACACACCTCTCAAGCCTGTCTAAATCACTGAAGTCATCTTAAACAAATGTTCAGTAATGCTACCATTTTGTATGTAACGTGTAAGTGCTTATTCCTAAACCCTTTTGTTTTTAAGGCTGACAACTTCATGAATGAGGCCACTGAGTCTATGCCCTTTTGTGAAATAACAGGGCCAGGGGCTTCTTGTGGGGGCAACAGCATGTCATAACCCACATAACAGGTTTTAGCTCTGGAGAATCTTCAACTATAAGGGATTCAGACTCTTACCTCCCCAGAAGGTGCAATTCATTGTGCTCTAGGAATACTCAGGATACTGTATATCCAGACAAGAATGCAGGACTATCTTTTCTGATGCTTTTGCATTATCCTGTAGATAGAAATACAGCCATGCAAGAGTGTAATCCTAATTACAGTAGTTATGCTCAATAACTTACTTTCCTATGAAGGCATGAAAAAGATCAAAAACATATGTATGTTCACAAACACACTGGAGAATATAAAGGGTGGAAGTGAAAACAGAAATGAATTCAAAGTTATCAGGAAAAAAAGAAAACCTTTTCATTCCAAACAGTGACTGCTTTCATAGTCTTCACTGTGAAATCAGTAATGAACATCAGAGCATAGATTTATAACAAAAGAATGTGATGCTTGCTTTACATAACAGCCAAGACCACATTCCTATTACATCCACAGTATTCTCTTTAGTCTTCCCAAATTATAGAGAATATGATTCCTGGCAGCATAGATTTTGCATCTGCTTGTCAGTAGATGTTAGACAGGTTTTCATAAACATCACTCTTCTTTCATTATAGTAGGGAACTTACTTAAGAGAATTATTAATATATCAGTTTTCCTAAGGGGTCTAAATTTTGGCATTAAATACAAGGTATCTGAGTATTGGCAAGTTTTGAACAAGCTTTAATCACATGTATATCAGGGAGACAGATAGAGCATACATTGTAGAAAATCTTGAAGGTAATGCTCCTTACTTCTTTTCCCATAGTGAAAAAAAAAATAAATAAAGTACACAGGGCAATCAGTGTATATGTAAATTCTGTTACTAAAATATTCCGTTTAATCAGGAGAAGAGGCACAAACTCAACAGTTAGAGTGTGCAGCTGAATCCATGATAAATACTAAGGCATGAAGCATGAGTCATAGAGAAAGAAAATTCAGTGTATCAAAATATTTCTGACTAGCATATATTAGCTAAAGACTATTATGCAAATAGCAATATGACCTGAAATGTGAATAGTCATTTGAATGAACTTGAGTTGACAAGGAAAATACAATTTGATCACATTTTTGAAAGTTAATTTCTAAGATGTCTCTGAGTTGCTATCCTTCAGAATGACATTGACTAAACCTATATTTTGAGATTCTATCCCAGTGGAGAAAGGTAAACTCAGGACTCATGCTTCTTGCTGTACGTTCATAAGTCTCTGCTAACTGATTATTGGGGGTTTCCTGTCTTATATTCTGTTTTCTTCAGTTGTTCCTCTGACGTGCACGCGCACACACACACACACACACATACACATACACAGTATCTCAGTTGCTTTCTTAATTAGTGACATTAGTTTAGAGTGAGTCTGTAAAAAGTAAGAATTTGATTTCTCTTATTTTAATTTATGAAAAGGTTAGTTTCAGAATATATTTTCAGAATTGTATTCAGAATTTTTTTTTTTTTTTCCCCTGCATAGATACATATTCTGCTTGGATATAAACTCAGGGAAATTTCTTAGATATAGTAAAGTGAATGTCTGCCAGGTCCTTAGTCTTAACTGAAACTTCTTTTGAAATGTTTATGCAGATTTTTCAGTGACAGATTAAATGAAGAGGAAGTAAGCCCCATAGCTGACATTCTTAACCATGCCACCGCACTTTATGGTCATCTTGATAATTCATATATTGTACAACTACATTCTTCTGCTAGGTGAATTCCATATTAGAGATAAAACAGTTCAAAATGTCTAGCATTTCAATCAGGCAAACTGGCATGTACCTTCTTCTGGAAAATACATAAACCTTTCAAAAATCTCAAGAAAATTATCTTGTGTCCTTCAAAAAGCTGATACAGTAAAAGATCGCAAATAAGTTTTAACTAACTTGGTTTCTTGGTCATATACCTGACAAAATCATTATTAGACATGACCTCTTATTAAAATACAGGGAAATCTGGCTATTAAAGTTAATAGGAAATGCAAAGTACATTTACAAAATAGTTTGGAGATATATTTATATTCCTAAGGAAGCTGATAAAGTCATAAATAGTGATTTTAAATTAATTAAAAAATAAAAATGAAAGAAAAGCAAAATGAGAGCAATAAAATAATCCACCATAACCTGTTTAACTTTTGCCTAAATCACTATTAAATAGAAACCTTAGATTCTAAACTGTTAGGGAAAGAGACTTTTTTTTTTTTTTTTACCTGCATGTGTATACTTCTAGTAACACAAAGTAACTTAGAAACTTTGCCAAATTCCTGAAACTGAATTTTTTGTTTGTTTATTTGTTTTAAAGGTCAGGGTTTTTTTTGTTGTTTGCTTTTCAGAGATTATAAATAAAGGTTTTGAGCAAAGCTACTTAAGAAAGTATTAACAATTAATATCAGGAATTAATTTAAACCTAACTACTTGGAATGCATAGGTGTCATGTGTTTTACTCACTTTTACCCTTAATTTTTCATCCTCTTTTTTCCTTGACATGTACATTTTTGATTCATGGAGTGACATAAAAAATAAAATACTCAATTTAAATAAAGAAATGAGAGAATTCGTCTTTTCTAGTCACTGGCTTTTCCTGGAGCCTTAAACTAACTTCAAAGACCGTTATGTCTTTCAACACCACAATTCAAATTTGCTCCCACGGTTATTTTAGCTATCTTCAGGCTCATTAAGATCAATAGAAGATAGTTCCCATCCTGAGAGGGTTAATTTTATAACCATGTTATTTCTCACAACATTGTTTAAATCCTTGTTAATTTTATAAATATTTTCTAATACACAAATATCTTTACTTTTTATTAAAAAAAATCATCCTTATAAATCCTAAAATCCTTTAAAATGCATACAATAAAGTTACAGGTGCCCAGGCTTAATATATTTTTCAATTAATATATAAAAATAAAGAGTTTGAGAGAGCAATCCGACATGTACGTACAAGTTTCATCCCAAAAGAAGTTTGAATAACAATCAGTTGGAATTGGTTACCACAACACAAGCGAAAAAAAAACCAAAAACCATAGAAAAGGCTAGAAGATGTAAACATCTAACTAAACATTTCAGTTTTACAGTAAAAAGCATTAATGAGAGATCAGAAACATATGTCTAATTTTTCACAGCATTTTGCAAAGTAAACGCTGATGTTTATAACAGTGCTGATTGATAAAATAGATGCATATTTCCTTTAGTGATTTGATTTAAAAATAGATTTAACAGTAATTGACAAGGGCACTCCCACTCAAAGTTACAAAGTAGTCCCCTCTCTACGTGTTTTTTTGTTTAGAGTTCATACTATCTAGATGAATATGAAAATTAAAAAAAAAAAATTGATACTCACTCTTCCATTTTACCAGTTATTTTTTCCTTGTGAATTCCTGAAAGTTGTGCATTTTTAGCAACTGAATGAAAATCTGGATACAGAGGGAAAGAAAAATCAGAAATAAAGACAAAGGAGCTGAGAAGTAGTAGAAAGGCAAAAAAAGAAGAGCACTTAACTATTGTAACAAAGTAATATATTTCATGAAGTAATTTTCATCAAACAAGTTGTGGAAAGAAAGGAAGAAAACTGAAAGCCTGCAAATTTAGCATAGAGTTTTACTTTATTTTCTTTTCACCATTTTGTACATTTTACTTCCAACTATTTTTGTTTGTTTGTTTGTTTTCAAAATTGAAGAGTTTTCATTGAGAAAAGGTAGAGTGGAGAATTAATCAAAATTTAATATGTTAAATAATTCAATGAAGGAATGTACACTAATAAATTCAGTTTAGAATTTGAATTCAGACATTTTACTCCTGCATACTAGAATGAATATAAAACCTTGCATTTTTAATACTTACACTGTGCTTTTGATCATACTGCTTTATCTCACTTTTGATATAGTAACCATGACAGCTATTGAGTGACATTTAAAAAGCTTTTTCACACTTTTTTTTTTTGTAGCAATCAATACAATTTGCCCCCTCTATCCACATTTATTTGCTGTTCAGTTCTGCAAGCACTAACTTCTTCACTAATTATGATTTCTTAGCTCATAATTTGATTAGATCGCAGAAAACCTAACAATTGTATGGTCTGTGCAGTTTTGCTTCTTTCCATGCCAACACATAGGTAGCTAAAGAAGACAGAATACATATGAAAAATATGTACATTTACATACATACAGATGATACTAGGTAAATAAGATATATTTGAGCAGTTAAGGATTTATATAACAAGTAAAAAGAGCCTGCAAGATTGTAGAGTAGAAGATACTGTCTACATGTCCTAGCAGTGAAAGCTTGAGATAGCCCATGCACATGTAAATATCCCCACTGCCCTCAGATTAATGCAAAAGTTAATAAATAAGGGACAAACATAAAGCCACAAGTTTTGAGAATTAAAAAAAAAGCAAACCCAAACACCCCAACAAAACCCAAATATACAAAAAGCTTGAAAGTACTGCAGCTATGTGTTGGGAGATGGATTGTTTTGAGCCCTGACTCAAGTTCCGGGATATATTGTAATCAAGTTTAAGGCCCTGTTCAAATAAAGATTATCATTAGCTCTGCATGTCTGGATTTTCTCTTCATAGACACCAAAACAGAGATACAAAAACTTGTATATGTCAAGGGGAAGTTGATGCACAGCTATAATAACTTGCTTATTTACAAGTTCATTAACCACTTTTTTTTTTTTTTTGTAAGTATTTTCATAAGAAAGATTCATATGATTCTTATATAAGCATCTATAATAAATTAAACACATTCTGGTCTCAAATATCCACTCATAGTTTTAAACTGAGGTGCTTCTAATTTCTGGTCCCATTATCATAATCTAAAGCACCCAAAATACCTGATAAATAACAGTGAAAGTGTTAGAAGAGCTCTGAAAAAAACCTATGAAGGCATAGTCTGATTCATACTGAGTTATTAAATTGTAGGATGTTACCAATGAAGTATCCTGATCATAATAACAAATGAAAGCTTGAGATGTGTGATAGCACAAGGCATAACAAAGCAGATATAAACCAGCTGGTGAAACAAATCAATAAACACTGCAGAAAAGTCATGAGAACTTTATTCCATATATCAATGATCAAAACCAGTGTGTATATACACTACAGCACTGATATCAAATGAAATTGCCTGGCTGTCACAAAAAGTTGTCCAGTTTCCTCTCCTGTCCAGTGAACATAAATTACAGATTATTCATAAATATTATTATGAATTATTATGAATTGCAGACAATTCATTTGCTTGCACAACAGAAAGAAATTGGGGAAAATACTTCACTACTTTGCCTGAGAATGTGTAAGGTAAAAATTGTAAGTTGATGCTGAAACAAATGAATTTAAAACAATGATGCTGTATTTCAGTGAACATCTGTTAAGTGTAGGAGAGAAGAGTTTTGAATTCAAAAATAGACATTCGGTAAAATTTGTAGGTTGGTTTTAAGTTTTGGAATTTTGTCACATATATACACACACAAACACATATATACATACATATATACCAATATGTGTATGGACTGTTAAAAAAAAAATAAATGTGTTTGGGCTGTGAAAATATGCAGTACTGTGACTCATACATTTGGGGGAATGTTTTCTGAAGGCAGACATAAGCTAGTCATATGCACCAATCTCTCCAACAACCACTTAAGAGTAACTGCTGCAGTACTTAGCTGATGCTAACAAGTCCTTCTCTCTGGTGTTTAAACACTATGCCATACAAAAATAGAAGCATATCTTCCAGTTATCTCAGACTGAAGGAAGAGTAGGCTTTTACTGCCTGCAGGATATTGCATAGACATTGCAGTGTGCATTCCCACACAGAAAGGCTGGGAAAGGGACTAAGCTGAGCAATGTTCTTTTGTGTCTAAGACTTCAGGAAACTGGTTCCTAACAGGATAGATTACTGTCATGCATTTTATTCCCCAAGTGGTTATCAAAGGTTGAAATCTGTATGATTAGTCATTTATTCATTCTTAAACACTGAGACAATTTGTTGCAGAATGGCTCCAAGAGCAAGGCCATGGATCCCTAGAGGCCTTGTGCGAGCAAAGCAAAGTGTAGGCCTCACATGTAACCGGAAACCGGATGGGGGAGGAGAATGTGAATGAGAACATTTAAAACTAACCAATGCTGTTGTGACTAGTAGGCGTAACTAACACCACGAGGATATAAGCAATGTGCGACACGAATAAAGTAGAAGCTTGCTTATCACTCATATTGGGTTGGCGTATCTTGCTTCTCCTCGCCGTCGGCAACAATTTACACCAGGGAACCCAAAGCACAGCAAATAAACTAAGGCTATCTGATTGCAAGTTACAGACTAAGCCTCTAGAACTCTTTGTCTTTTTTGCTGGCTTAAAATGAAGAACTTTTCTATTGTTACTAGTGGTTGCTCTTAAGGGAAAGAAGCTGAAGAAATACATGCAATTGTAATGATTGCTTAGTTATGGCGTAGAATTTCCTCATAAAGAAGTGTCTTTTATTTCTACTTACTTGATAAGTTTCATTAAAATGCATGCAATTATTTTGTTTTCCCACAGGCAAAAGAGTCACAAATAGATACATAATGTATTTGCATCTCATAGATCATATTAGAAAACTAGAAGAAGGTAAATGTGAAAGGCTAATCATTCCAGGCAAGCATAACCCATTAATTAGATAAAAGAATAAGTTCATAATAGTTGCTTATGTTATTATGAAAAGCTTATAAACTTGTACAGCACTGTGCTTTTTGGATGTCATTTCTGTTAATTATACCCTAGTGTCCCAAAGTTTTCTAAATTAACCAAGAGCTACTTAAAGGCAAGTACCAGAATTTCATTATGATCAGTCCTCTCTTCTGTCAAGTATAGAAGTTCAGACACTTAGGAGCTGCCACAGAGCAAATTACCAAGAATTCAAGGTCTGCTTTAAAATCCAAGGAACACTTTTGATGAACTGGGACTCTAATTAATAAGTTCTAAAAATAATTAAAAAATAAACTGAAGCTTCATATAAGGTTAAAGCATAAGGAAAGAAATGTTGAGACTGAAAAACATTAAATATAATTCAATTTATAAAAACAAGTGTTTTCCACTGTAACTCACTTATTTGTGGTGGTGTGCTTTCTATCCACAATATAAATGGCTGATTTTACTGCTATCATTCAAAGGCATTTTGATATGACAACTAATTATGAAAGAAAGTACATTCTGATTTCAAATAGTTGATTCTTGTCTGATTTTATTCAGAAATACTACATGTGATGGAAATTTAGTAATCACATAAAAGTGCTAGAAAAATGATGTGGCTTTTTTGACTTATGGTTTTAATTATTATGGAATGCAGTTTCAGTACTGCTTTTGACCCCTGTAGTCATTATGAAATGCTGTTCCTATTCTAACTGATAGAAACTTCTTAACCATTGGAATCAGAAGCTAAAAAAGCAATAGAGTTCAATAATGTTTATTACTTGCTATGAGTTTTTAATCAGTTTTTTCATGAAAACAGGAAATCTGGTCCCTGTCAGTTTGATGTTGTCTAAGCCACATCCACCCTTGTATTGCTGTTATTTGAAAAAAAGCAATCCCACCATTTTGGAACTCATGCTAATTAGCTGTTATAGTAACACAGGTTTGTAAGTTATAGAGTCAGCACTGAACCTCTTTGAGGTTCAGCCTGAATGACCTCAAGGTAATTTACCTTTATTGCACACTTTGTTGTTTGATTAATTCCCTAGGTATGATAAAAAATAAAGAAAAATGATTAGTAAAATTCCCAACGTTACATGACTGCAACATGGCTATGTACCACTGATGTCACAAGTTAGCTAAGTGTCATTTTTCAGTCTGACAAGACATTCAGAAAGACAGAACACTTACATATAACTGAAAACCAAAATGAAAGCTCATCAAAACATCTAAGGGAAGAATAGGAAGGCCCAGTGAAAATTGTAAAATTTCAGAACTACTACATAATCTCAGTAACTGATGAATTTATTTGAAAGAAAATTAGAAAAACTCAAGTTTTGTCTCATTTGAGTTTTCTGAAATAGAAAAAAATCAATATAAAATTGTGAAACTTGGTAAATATAAGAGAATTATATAGAGCAGTAAAATAAACCCATAATTTTCATAGCAATTACAAATACCAATAAAATAACACCTATCCAATATTCAGAGGTGGGTAAACCTTTTTCAGTGATCATAAACAAATACTGTGTAACATCTTATAAAACTCTCTGATTATAGAAACACCAGGGAGAAAAGAATTTCTGCAGCTAATATTTGTCTTGTGAGGCAGATAGATATTTTATTGTCATTGAATGTCATAATTCTTACCTGGAATTTTGTTCTTATTGGATCTAATGACAAACCACAATGGAGAACTGATTTCTTTCAGTGACAGAGTAATTTTTCCAGATGCCAGAATGTGTGTCTTCCTAGTTAGGTATCGCAGATGCAATACCATTTCATTTCTTACTTGCCCAGATCATATTTATAAAACAGAGATGCAAGAGAAGGATTTTTATTTGGGTTTAATCCTTAAAAAAAAAAGAAAAAAAAAAGAGTCAGACCTTATTGATTGAAATTATCTGCTTTTGTAGGATGAAAGCTCTCCTGTTTATCTTCTCCAACAATAAAAGAAAGAATAAAAATACAATTTTCCCACAAGAAAATTACCTTGAAAATGTCTCGATATTTTCCACGAAAATAAGTCATTTCCTGATCAGCATTAATAAGAAGTTGAATGTAAATTTCTTCTTGTTAAGACAGTTTTAAAAACAGAAAATAGAAAAATCAAAATGAGAATTCATGATCAATCCGTTCTGTGTTTTTCTCTCTCTTAATGATTGGACTTGTTTGTTATTCTTGTGTTAAGTGTTGTTTGTTATTCTTGTGTTAAGTGTTATTCTTGTGTTAAGCACTTGAATTGTTAAGTGCTAATAAACTTTAGATTCAAGGTCCAAAAGCATGAGTAGTGATTACGACTAAAAAGCTATAGCTTGATAAGACAATGGGTTTCGACAGTTGTAAGCAAAAGCACTTCTGTGTGACAGAATTTACTACTTATACAGTGTAGTTTCACTGAGGGTCTCCCTGGAAGCAGTAAGATTAATGCATTTCCCTCAGATGCACAGGTCGGTGCTCAGAAATACTTTTTTTTTTTTTTTTCTATAGAGGAATAACTAGAAATACTCTTCTGTTGATAAAATAATGGAGGGTGCTGTGGGCTGGTTATCTTCTTCCTCTCCAAAACAGTGAGAAAAAGGAAGCTGCAGACCACATGAGTCTTTTTACTATTAGCAGTCAGCCTCTATGCTTTTCCTATTTTTTCTTCTCTCTCCTGTCACTGTGTATATATTTACTGTATGACAGGACAACCTCCTCCTGGTGGTTGTCACCACTAGAAGTGAAACCTCCCCAGCAGTCATCTCTCAGTAAACACCTGAGAAAAAGGGCAAGAGTAGTTCCCAGAGAATTGCTTTGGCTAACCCCTGAGCAGCAAGGTGAGATCTCCTTCACATCTGTGACTTTTCTGTAATGACTTTTCTGGCTCATGAGAAAAAAAAAACAACTGCTAGTATAGGCATTTCCCTCTGAAAGTATCATTGATTTCCCTTTGGTTTTGGTAGAAGCAGCATGAAATCAAGATACGCACCCAACAGTACCTCGGGGAATTAAGTTCCAAATTCCTTTCTGCTAAACAGCTTCCAGTTCACAAAGTAGCTCTTTTACAGGCCACTCATACTTTATTACACTGCAGCACAGCGCACAATGTAGGCAAATGCTGCAACTGACTTATTTTAAGCCCCAGGCAAATAGGATGTGCAAGAGTACACGGTGCTCAGGGCTAGGGCGCTAAAGAGGTTATGAGCACTTGCAGATCCCATTGACTTCAGGGGCAGCTGAGGGTGCTTAGTAACACTCAGGAAGAGATCAGCAATTTGCAGGAGTTTGGTATGCTGCTTAAGAAATATTCCTCTCTTTCCCTTCTCTTTCTTAGAATAACATATTTTAGCTATTTATTGCCTTAATTTGATATCTACCAACAGTTTTAAATAATAATGAGCAAAACTATCATAGAATCATAAAATCATAGAATCATAGAATCGTTAGGGTTGGAAAGGACCTTAGGATCATCTAGTTCCAACCCCCCTGCCGTGGGCAGGGACACCTTACGCTAAATCATATCACCCAAGGCCTCGTCCAACCTGGTCTTGAACACTGCCAGGGATGGAGCATTCACAACCTCCCTGGGCAACCTATTCCAGTGCCTTACCACCCTAACAGGAAAGAATTTCCTTCTTATATCCAACCTAAACTTCCCCTGTTTAAGTTTTAACCCGTTACCCCTTGTCCTGTCAATACAGTCTCTAATGAAGAGTCCGTCCAGAGCATCCCTATAGCCCCCCTTCAGATACTGGAAGGCTGCTATGAGGTCTCCACGCTGCCTTCTCTTCTCCAGGCTGGACAGCCCTAACTTCCTCAGCCTGTCTTCATATGGGAGGTGCTCCAGTCCCCTGATTATCCTCGTGGCGCTCCTCTGGACTTGTTCCAACAGTTCCATGTCCTTTTTATGCTGAGAACACCAGAACTGCACACAATACTCCAAGTGAGGTCTCAGGAGAGCAGAGTAGAGGGGCAGGATCACCTCCTTCGACCTGCTGGTCATGCTCCTTTTGATGCAGCCCAGGATAAGGTTGGCTTTCTGGGCTGTGAGCGCACACTGCCAGCTTATGTTCATTTTCTCATTGATCAGCACTCCCAAGTCCTTCTCCGCAGGGCTGCTCTGAATCTCTTCTCTGCCCAACCTGTAGCTGTGACTGGGATTGCTCCCACCCAGGTGTAGGACCTTGCACTTGGCATGATTAAACTTCATGAGGCTGGCATCAGCCCACCTCACAAGTGTGTCAAGGTCCCTCTGGATGGCATTCCTTCCCTCCAGGGTATCAACCGAACCACACAGCTTGGTGTCATCGGCAAACTTGCTGAGGGCGCACTCAATCCCACTGTCCCATGTTAGCGACAAAGATGTTAAACAAGACCGGTCCCAACACCGATCCCTGAGGGAAACCACTCCATCAAATTGATGTCGCTCCAATTTAGAGACAAGGATGTCATGTGGGACAGTGTTGAACGCTTTGCACAAGTTCAGGTAGATGACATCAACTGCTCTACCCCTGTCCATCAGTTCTGTAGCCCCATCATACCAGGCCACCAAATTGGTCAGGCAGGATTTCCCCTTAGTGAAGCCATGCTGGCTGTCACCAAGCACCTTGTTGTTTTCATGTGCCTTAGCATGCCATCCAGGAGAATCTGCTCCAAGATTTTGCCAGTCAGAGGTGAGACTGACTGGTCTGTAATTCCCCTGGTCATCCATTTTCCCATTCTTGAAAATGGGGGTTATATTTCCCTTTTTCCAGTCATCGGGAACTTCACCTGACTGCCATGATTTCTCAAATATGATGGCCAGTGGCTTCGCAACTTCATTTGCCAGCTCCTTCAGGACCAGCTGATGGATCTCATCAGGACCCATGGAATTGTGCACGTTCAGATTTTTAAGATGGTCTCAAACCAGTTCCTCTCCTACAGTGGGCGCAAGGTCTTCATTCTCACAGTCCCTGCATCTGCCTTCCAAGACATAGGTGGTGCAGTCAGAGCCTTTGGCAGTGAAGACCGAGGCAAAGAAGTCATTCAGAACCTCAGCCTTCTCCAAATCCTGTGTAGCCAGTTCTCCCGAGAGCTTCCTGAGGGGGCCTACATTCTCCCTAGTCTGTTTTTTATTTGCTATGTACTTGTAGAATCCCTTCTTGTCATGTTTAATACCTCTAGCTAAGTTTAATTCTAACTGAGCCTTAGCTTTCCTAACCTGCTCCCTAGCTTCTCGGACAACATCCCTGTACTCTTCCCATGCCACCTGTCCTTGCTTCCACTTATTATAAGCCTCTTTTTTCATTTGAATTTTCCTCAGGAGCTCCTTATCCACCCAAGGAGGTCTCCTGGCCCTCCTGCTGCACTTCCTTCTGGTTGGGATGCAACACTCCTGAGCTTGTAGCAGGTGATCCTTGAATATCAACCAACAGTCTTGGGCCCCTCTGCCCTCTAGGGCTGTATCCCATGGAACCTTCTGAAGCAGGTTCCTGAAGAGGCCAAAGTCTGCTCTTTTGAAGTCCAGGGCAGTGAGCTTGCTGCACGCTCTTCTCACTGTCCTGAGGATCTCAAATTTGAGCATCTCATGATCGCTGCATCCAAGGCTGCCCTGGAGCGTCACATTTCCAATGAGCCCTTCCCTGTTGGTGAGCACGAGGTCAAGCATGGCACCTCTCCTTGTCAGCTCCTCTATTACTTGCAGAAGGAAGTTGTCTTCTACACAATCGAGGAACCTCCTGGATTGCTTGTGCCTGGCTGTACTGTCCTTCCAACAGATGTCAGGGTGGTTGAAGTCACCCATGAGAACAAGGGCCTGCGAGCGTGAGGCTTTTCCTATCTGTATGGAGTGCTTCATCCGCAGGTTCTCCTTGATCAGGCGGTCTGTAACAGATCCCCACAGTAATGTCTCTCATAGCTATATTCCCTTTAACCCTGACCCACAAACTCTCTGTGGACTGCTCACCTGTCCCCAGACAGAGTTCCATACTCTCCAGCCTATTCCTAACATAAAGGGCAACTCCCCCTCCCTGCCTGCCAGGCCTGTCTTTCCTAAAAAGCCTGTAACCTTCCATCCAACACTCCAGTCATAGGAGCCATCCCACCATGTTTCTGTGATGCCTATTATATCATACCCCTGTAGACATTCCTCTGTATGTATTTCTATATAGGTATATCATTATGATGTGTTCCTTTTTTTCAGGAAGATAATTAAGAATGTCGATTTTACACCACTAAAGAGCATCCACTGAAATATCTTGTGTGTTTTTTTTGCCTTTATTCCCATTAGAGAAACATTCCCAGTATTAAAAAGTACTCTTTCTCTGCACAATCCAAGTTACTTGCACATGGTTGACACATGGAATGGAGACCTGTGTGCTTCTGGAGCATGAGCATTAGGGTATCTGAGATGAGCTGGGAAACTATGTGTAGGTGACTGAAACAAGTCCCTAGGTGGTTGGTACGTGGCATTGTTCTCTAAGAGTCACTAATCATACTATTTGGATTTCCAGGGCACAATTCATTTCCTAAACACCAGCAAGCCATTTGAACATAATAAAAATGTATCCAGGTGTCAAGTACTATTCAAGCCTTCAGAGATAATAAAAGTTAAACTTTTTAGTAAATAACAGAAGGACAACTGTATGTTAGAATTTAATTGTAAGAAAAAAGTTATACTTGGCAAAAGACGTATATAATTTGTGATTTCATCATTTTATAAATCCTCTTTTAATGGATTAAAATAACTTCTGGCATTTTTTTCCCTTATGCTGCCATAAATCCCAACTAAACGCAGATCTCTATTAGAAATGCAAACACCTCCTAATAGGAATAAGTAAAAGTAATACCATGATTGCTTCATTTTTTTTTTAATAGTCAAAGTATTTAATAAGTTGCTTTACATTGCTGTAAAACAAGATTTTCACATTTTTGCAGCTTTTTCATGTGTATCTCAAGGAATATGAATATATTCTGTCCAGATAGTCTTACAAAGTATTAATCATTTTCATGCCTCCATATGAATGGAAAACATGTTGTTTTGTTTGGTTTTTTTTTAATTAAATATAATAAACCTTTTGATCAAGCCTGGGAATATGTAAATCAGATAGCTATATGTACTTTTCTGAGACTTATATAATTCATCACTGTAGGAACCAGCCTCAGTAAGAAGAAAGGTTCTTTGGTATAATTATTCTGCTCTTTGTAATATTTTTTTTTTCTGTTAGCTTGTTAAAGTTAAGAGTCAATATTAATAACCCAAGAAAAATGTGAACTCTAAAGAGTTTTTGCCACACATGCTGGTGTCTGGAAATGCCAAACTAGCAAGGAACACCATTACTTTCTTGTTAATTACTAGCAGAAATATACATCATTCCACTGAGGGGCAGGGCAGAATGGATTTAATCTTTCCCAAAAAATAACTCGTATAATGCCAGAGCATGCCTCTTTTCTACAGATTAGGGCTGTAGCTCCACAAAACTGAACATTTATAGCTAGATGGTGTGAAACTATTTTCAGAAAGCATAGTTTGTATAAAAATGCAATGAAGAAGTATAAGAAAGTTTTGGAAAAAAAATCATGCACACAGTAAATATAAATAATGTCTATAAATATCTGTAAATAGACAAAAGATCATTCCATATATTTTTGTTTAGTTTTCTAGGACTATAATGGATTGTGGAATATATAAAATGTAGAGTTCAGCTACTTCAATAATGGAAACACCTTAGGGAAATATCGTGCCAGATTCACAAATATAGTTATTATCCCACTGTGCCACTCAGCTGCTACAAATGAACCATAACCTAGCTACAAATCACTGGCAGAGGATTTCCTGTCTTCAGCCAATTCTCTTCTGACACATATATATCATTCCAAGGCACTATAGTTTCATGTTTTTACTGGGAAAAGACATGTTGTCCTGGGTTCAGCAAAACACAGCACTGCACCAGCTACCACAAAGGGAAAAAAAAATAACATGACTGCTACTGCTGAACCAAGGACACATGTCTTAAGAGTAAGAAAGTTCATGGTACAATCTTGATATACTCTTTCTCCCTTTGTACAAAAACCCTACAAGTTCAGAGGCACCAGTAGAATTTTACCATGGGATTCAAAATAATTGAGACAGACTCAGATCCTTGATACCTTTTATCCCATGTTGCAACAGGCACAGGTAAAGAATTTGTTCTCTAAATAATTTTCCTTCATATACTTCACCTTTTTAATCTCATAAAATTGAAAATACTTTTCCAAGTAAAAAAGAAAAAAAAATAAAACTATTATTATGCTACCTATAAAAACAATATCATACATATTCTGCTTTGGTTTTGAGCACTTGAATACTTGGGACTTTGTTTTAATCTGGGGATTTTCTCTAAGAAGATACTTATTTTATCTTTTATAAAAAAACAAACAAAAACTAATCCAAAACCAAACCACAAGTGGGATTTGTGTTATGAAAACAGATAAACAGGTATGCTTTCTTTATTTTTTTATCTTTGCTTGTCAGACAATTTACCCTAATTTTGTCATGCATCTTGCGTCACCTTTTCTGCCTCTTTTGAGATCTCACTCTTGTTTCCTTAACATATATCATGAAAACAAACAAAACCCCCAAGGTCATGCTTTTTTGAGTATCATAAGTTCTAAAGGGTGCAACAAAACTGTCAGTGTTAGTCAGCAGAGCTGTTCTTTAATGAAATAGAAAATAAGGTTCCTCCCTCCCCTCCAAAAAAAAAAACAAACAAACAACCAGGAAACAAAGAATGAATAGTGCAATTCTCCATGACCTTCAATTTCAGCATGAATGGATCATGCTTTTATCTACCAATTACAAAATAACAATGTAAAAACATGGCATTTATAGCAAATATAAAATCTATAACCATATTAAATCTAGAATTATCCATGGTTTTGTCTCTATAGTAGTAGTAAAAGCTTGTAGAAATAAAAAGTAACATGGTTAAAAGCTCAAACACTAATCTGCACAATAGAACAGATTTTCATTTATTAAATTCGAGAAAGATGTAAATGGCCATGACATTTAGCACTGCTGAGCGATAACATTCATTAAGGTAGGCCAGGATGGAAGTAATTACATTACTACATGGAATTGTTTGGTAAAGGAAACAAGGAAATAACTGCGTAGGATTGAAGTCTATTTATAATGTGCACGCTTGACTGTGTAACCACTGAAGAGCAATGAACAATTTCTAGAGAAAAATCAGTGTTGTTATTCTCACATTGAAAGAAGAGAACATAGGGCACAAGGAAAGACAGCAAACAGTGTAGTCATTCAAATAGAATGTCAGAGCTAAAACCTGAAACACTTCCAATTCAGGGATGGAGAAAAAACTAAAACCTCACTCCTAATTTTAATTCCATAAAAAGTGGGGAGCACTAGAGCCTTTTCAAGTGTGTTTGAAATGGTAAAAGCCAAGAAATTGACTTTGCAGATAACTGTTCATGATGTTTTACTGTGTAGAAAAATATTTAATAGTACTCTCTGGAGGAATTAAAAAAATTAGGTCTGGATCCCAAAGAAGAGAAGAGGGAAGAAAAATGGAAATTAAAAGGAAGGGTGTGAAATACTAAATACAAAACCAAAGGATGCAGCACTTGACTCTATGAACAAGCAAATTAACCCAAAGTACAAGATATGTTGTGTTAGGGAATTACAGACATTATGGTGCACTGGTGGTTGCACATGACTCAAGTTAGTACTGTACCCACAGAAGTACAAGCAATTTTGTCACACCTCAGAAAATCTTCAGGGCTTGGTATCTTTTCAACTGTGTCATAAGCTGCTGGGTCAAATGTAAATCCCCCAAGGAATGAAAAAATCAAATCAAATAAATCCAAAGGCCTGTAAAATCAGATTGGTTGTATTACTGTTTCTTATGAGTACTGCAAAAAGTCTTAATCTCCAAAGAGAAATAACAAGTCTTTCTTCAAGAAATAAATGTTACAGAAAATAGTGAAGGTACAGTCAGCTGATCGGAGCTAGCCTAGCTAGAGCCGCAGCCGGCACGCTTCAGCGACCGCGAGGGTCAACGGAGATGAGGAAAATCAGAGGAGACAGCGCAGAGACATCGCGATTCCCGACATCTCCCGATCCCCGAAGCCCCAGCAGCCCTTGCGAGAGAGCGGCTGACGTGGCGGGGGGCGTTCCCACGGTGACGGTGACCACCCCCCTGCCCCTTGCCTTCAAAGAGCCTCTGAGAGGGCGGCGACCGGTCGCTGCCCACCAGGCACAAGGAGGAACAAGCAGGTCATGTTGCTGACCCTGTTGCTGGTGTCAGACTGCTGACCGATATGGTCGCCTCCAGAAAGAGAGCTTGCAGTAAGAAGACTGTAGCAACTCAGACAGAGACCCCGTCCCAAACCGTGGCTGTTCAGGTCTCTGGGTGCAGGGAGTGCCAGAGCCTGCTGCTGCCGGGGGAGGGAGGACAGCATTCCACCTGTGTGAGGTGTGAGCAGGTAGAAGATCTGCTTAGCCTGGTGGCAAAACTTAAGGAGGAGGTTGAGACGCTGAGGACCATCAGGGAGTGTGAAAGGGAGATCGACTGGTGGAGTAACTCCTTGGCGTGCCAGTTGGAACGGTTCCAGGGAGATACCCCCCAAAAGGGGAAGGACCCCCTGCCTTCTCACACAGAGGGGGATGGCCCGAGACAGCCCCTGCCCTGTATCTGTTGCGCAGAGGTAGGGGACCAAAAAGACGACGAGAGTTGGAAGAGAGTTCCAGTTCTACGTCGTGGGCAACCCTCCCACCTTCCTGCCCTGCTTCCCCAGGTGTCCCTCTGTAATAGGTTCGAGGCCCTGGATCTTGAAGGAGAGGTAGGTGAGAATGTCGTGCAAGGCCAGCCCACAAGGCCACACAGGTAAAGGCGGTCGACTTCGCACCTCAAGACTGCCTCTGATAAGAAAGAAAGAAGGGTCATTGTAGTAGGCGATTCCCTTCTGAGAGGAACAGAGGGCCCAAAATGCAGAGTTGACCCTCATCACAGGGAAGTGTGTAGTCTGCCTGGAGCCCGGATCACAGATATCACCAGGGCGCTCCCCAACCTGGTGCATCCAACAGACTACTAACCGCTGCTGGTCTTCCAGACAGGTGAGGGGGAAGCTGCTTCCCGCAGTCTGAGGGGGATGAAGGAAGACTACAGGGCCTTGGGGCAGATGGTGAAAGAGTCTGGGGCTCAAGTGATCTTCTCCTCACTCCTTCCATCTTCCACTGATTATGTGAGAAGGAATGGGAAGATTCAGTTCATAAACGATTGGCTTCAAGACTGGTGCTACAGGCAGGGCTTTGGATTCTTTGATAACGGCTGGTTTTATAGGGCACCAGTCTGGACAATGACAAGTGGGAAAGGTTTATCTCACAGAGGCAAAAGGATGCTGGGGCACGAATTAGCAGGGCTCATTTGGAGATCTTTAAACTAGATTTGAAGGGGGATGGGGTTGTAGCTGGGCTTGCCCCAGTGGGGCAGCACTCCAGAATTGATGAAGACTGGGAGGCCTCCTATAATCCTAGGGTGAAATCGGTGTGCTCAGCTCGCTCCCTGGAATGTTTGTACACCAATGCGCGCAGCATGGGAAATAAGCAGGAGGAGTTGGAAACCTGTGTTAAGTCAGGAGACTATGATCTGGTGGCAATTACAGAGACGTGGTGGGACAGCTCACATGACTGGAATATAGTCATGGAGGGCTATGTCCTTTTCAGGAAAGACAGGCCAGCCAGGCAGGGTGGTGGGGTTGCTCTTTATGTGCGAGAGCAACTACAATGCACTGAGTTCTGTCCAGGGACAGATGACGAGCGAGTTGAGAGTCTGTGGGTGAGAATTAAGGGGCAGGCTGGCAGGGGCGATACTGTTGTGGGTGTGTTACAGGCCACCAGATCAGGGTGAGGAAGTTGACGAGGCCTTCTACAGGCAGCTGAGAGTGGCCTCACAGTCACAGGCCGTGGTCGTCGTGGGGGATTTTCACTTCCCTGATGTTTGCTGGAAGGACCACTCAGCAACCCAGCCACAGTCCAGGAGGTTCCTCCAGTGTATGGATGATAACTTCCTCCTCCAAATGGTGGATGAGCCAACCAGGAGAGGAGCATTGCTGGATCTCATCCTCACTAACAAGGAGGGTCTGGTTGAAGCAGTAAGGGTTGAGGGCTGCCTTGGTTGCAGCGACCACGAGATGGTGGAATTCAGGATCTTGTGTGGTAGGACTAGTAGAATAGCAAGTAGAATTGCAACCCTGGACTTTAGCAGGGCAAACTTTGGCCTTTTCAAGCAATTGCTAGGGGAAATCCCATGGGCAAGGCTGTTTGAAGGTAAAGGGGCCCAAGATAGTTGGTTGGCATTCAAGGATTGCTTTTTCCGAGCTCAGGATCAGAGCATCCCGACGCGTAGGAAGTCAAGGAAGAGGGCCAGGAGACCTGCGTGGCTAAATAGGGAATTGCTGGGTATGGTCAAGTGGAAGAGGAGAGTTTACAGGTCATGGAAGGAGGGGCTGGCCACTTGGAAGGAATATAAGGCTGCTGCTAGAGGATGTAGGAAGGCAGCTAGGATGACTAAGGCCTCCTTAGAATTAAACCTGGCAAGAAGGGTCAAAGACAGCAAAAAGAGCTTTTTCAAATACATGGCAGATAAAACTAACACCAGAGGCAATGTAGGCCCACTGATGAACAGGATGGGTGCCCTGGTGACAGAAGATACAGAGATGGCAGAGTTACTGAATGCCTTCTTTCTCTCTACTCTGCTGCAGGCAGTCCTGAAGAGCCCTATACCCCTGAGACCTTAGATGAAGTCAGGTCAACAGGGCGGTTTGCCTTCGTTGATGAGGAATGGGTTAGAGACCAGTTGAGCAATCTGGACATCCATAAATGCATGGGTCCAGATGGGATGCACCCACGGGTGCTGAGGGAACTGGCGGAAGTCATTGCTAGACCACTCTCCATCATCTTTACCAAGTCTTGGGAAACGGGAGAGGTGCCTGAGGACTGGAGGAAAGCAAATGTCACTCCAGTCTTCAAAAAGGGCAAGAAGGAGGACCTGGGTAGCTATAGACCAGTCAGCCTCACCTCCATCCCTGGGAAAGTGATGGAACACCTTATCCTTGGTGCCATCTTAAGGCATATCAAGGATAAGAGGGTTATGAGGGGCAGTCAACATGGCTTCACCAAGGGGAAATCATGCTTGACCAATCTCTTAGCCTTTTATGAGGAAATAACACGGTGGATGGATGATGACAGAGCGGTGGATGTGGTCTACCTTGACTTCAGCAAAGCATTTGACACAGTCTCCCATAGCATCCTCACAGCTAAATTGAGGAAGTGTGGTCTGGATGATCAGGTAGTGAGGTGGACTGTGAACTGGCTGAAGGAGAGAAGCCAGAGACTTGTAGTCTATGGGGCTGAGTCTAGTTGGAGGCCTGTAACTAGTGGAGTGCCTCAAGGGTCAGTACTGGGACTAGTATTCTTTAATATATTCATCAACGATTTAGATGAGGGAATTGAGTGTACTATCAGCAGGTTTGCTGATGACACTAAGCTGGGAGGAGAGGCTGACACACCAGAAGGCTGTGCTGCCATCCAGCGAGACCTGGACAGGCTGGAGAGTTGGGCAGGGAATAACTGGATGAAATATAACAAGGGAAAGTGTAGAGTCCTGCATCTGGGCAGGAACAACCCCAGGTTCCAGAATGGGCTGGGGAACGACGGGTTAGAGAGCAGTGTAGGGGAGAGGGACCTGGGGGTCCTAGTGGACGACAGGATGACCATGAGCCAACACTGTGCCCTTGTGGCCAAGAAGGCCAATGGCATCCTGGGGTGTATTAGAAGGGGGGTGGTTAGTAGGTCGAGAGAGGTCTTCCTTCTCCTCTACTCTGCCCTGGTGAGACCCCATCTGGAATATTCTGTCCAGTTCTGGGACCCTCAGTTCAAGAAGGACAGGGAGCTGCTGGAGAGAGTCCAGCGCAGGGCAACGAAGATGATTAAGGGAGTGGAGCATCTCCCTTATGAGGAAAGACTGAGGGAGCTGGGTCTCTATAGTTTAGAGAAGAGGAGACTGAGGGGTGACCTTATTAGTGTATATGAATATATAAAGGGGGAGTGTCACGAGGACAGAGCCAGGCTCTACTCAGTGGCAAACAATGATAGGACAAGGGGTAATGGGTACAAACTGGAACACAAGAGGTTCCACTTAAACTTGAGAAGAAACTTCTCAGTGAGGGTGACGGAACACTGGAACAGCTGCCCAGGGAGGTTGTGGAGTCTCCTTCCCTGGAGACATTCAAAACCCGCCTGGACACATTCCTGTGTAACATTATCTAGGTGTTCCTGCTCCGGCAGGGGGATTGGACTAGATGATCTTTTGAGGTCCCTTCCAATCTCTAGCATACTGTGATACTGTGATACATGTGCCTGGAGAGAAAGGGTGAGAAAAGCACGACAAACAAAAATACCCAAACCAACAGAACTTGAAATATTGTATATGTTTAAAATGCACTGTATGTAGAGCCAGGTTTTGAAAAATTTAGTTTGAAAGAATCTGTGGGTTTGAGTTCACCAAAACACGAAGATATTAAATAAAAACTATATTTTACAGGCTAATATCATCAGAGATAATTAGTATATATGAAATAATTACTTGATACAGCAGTTACAGTAAAACTCTAATCAATGTGGTCAACTGTGCTTTTTTAAAAATAAATACATGTGCCAAGCTATATGTATAAATTTTTTTAATGATTTATAGCAGATGTTAATATACTGCTTTCTACACAAAAGAAGCTGTTTCCTCTCTATGTACCCTTTCCCCAGACCACTTTCATTTCAGTATTCAAAACAGAGACGTCAGTGAAAGTAGGAGAGATACAAAGCAAAATGAAAGTCACACAGTGAATCTAAAGTATGTAATAACTAAAAATGCTTACAGTATAAGTGTTTTTAATCAGAAGATCTTTAGAGAGAAAGCAAAAAACAAACCAAACATCCCTTGTGGTGCACTCTAGTATACAATTGCATAGTTTTATCAAGAAAAAAGAAATAAAGGAAACCAGGTTATACCTGCAGTGAAGATTATATGTAACATTTCAGTTATGACACCTCTCTTTTCAATAACCAGAGTAATCTAAAGAAAAAAAAAGAAACAAGTGTCCAGATGACACTTAAAAATATTGATCAAAAATATACTTTGCTTGAAAGTTATCTGAACATGATAAACTATCTCTACTACATGCCCAGGTTAAAATTCTATTACCTAAACCAAGGTTACTGTGTTACTTCCATCTCTTCATCTGTGCTGTATATTTCTTGAGTCAAGAGTGTCAAGTATAGGAATTTTACAAGTAACTGTTTGGTAGCTATTCAACTGTTAATGAGTCCCAGTTGCATCTAGACTCTACGTATGTCCCCTGGTTATTTACAAAATACAAGTATGAAGGAGAAGCATAGTTAACTAAGGATTTTTTCTACATGCATACTGGGGAATGGGAACTGAGCTAGTAAATCAGTGAGACCAGACGAAAGATTTAATATTACTAGAGTGCCCAGACAGTCTTACAAACTACCATCTAATCCTCTCAGGATTGTTTAAAAGTTTCATTGTGATGTTTTAAACACCAGGGGAAGAAAAACTTAATGTGCTCAAAGCAAAACGTTCGTAAAATTTGTCAATATTGGTGAAACCTTCAAAGCTTATCTGGAAGCTTTATCTGAGTTCAGTTTAACGACATTTTCTTCAAAGAATCCATTATCCTCCTGCCTAATCGAACATCATGCAGTGATGACCCCACTCTAGAGCAATGCACTTTGCAAACTCTTTTGGAGATGGAAAACCATGCTCCTTCTAACTTAACCATCTTGAATTATCCTGCTGCATCAGAACTGCTGATAATAAGGATATGGGAACTGATTCGGGGGCCTACAGGGATACTGGGGAGGGACTCTTCATTAGGGACTGTAGTGATAGGACAAGGGGTAACAGTTTAAAACTTAAACAGGGGAAGTTTTTTACTGTAAGGGTGGTGAGGCACTGGAGTGGGTTTCTCAAAGAAGGTGTGAATGCTCCATCCCTAGTGGTGTTCAAGGCCAGGTTGGACAGAGCCTTGGGTGATACAGTTTAGTGTGAAGTGTCCCTGCCTGTGGCAGGGTGGTTGGAACTAGATGATCTTAAGGTCCTTTTCAAACCTAACTATTCTATGATTCTTTGATTCTATGAAAATTTAGCAAATTTTCAAAATAGATCAATAAGATTACACCCAATTATTGTTTAAAAAAAAAAACCCAAAACCAAAAAACAAACCACGAACAATGAATGTTAGAATTCTCTAGGTTAAGATTTTTGCAATGACACAGGCATTTGTTTCTCTTCTTGAGAGATTAAAGATTATACTTTTATATCTAAAATTAGTATGACGTTATGTGTTGATAAATTATGTAATTGGAAGGAGAAGATATGTCCTAGGATTTACTTACTTGTTAGTCTATTTGTCTTTTCTAAGCCAATGGCTAGCTACTGGGCACTTTTAAACTTGAGAAGAGCAATTATAAGTGATCTGATGCAATGATATTATTTCATCAGAGTCCTCAACTGCAAGGTAAGAATTAAATATACTGGCAATCACATTTGAACTATGACTCATTTTTTTGGGCATGTAGAAATAACATAAGGGAGATGTCAACTGCAAGGTAAGAATTAAATATACTGGCAATCACATTTGAACTATGACTCCTCCTTATTTTTTTGGGCATGTAGAAATAACATAAGGGAGATGTCTGTTATTTATTCCCCTGAGTTTAAAAAAAAAAAAAAAGTGGGTGATATATTTGTGTGTAATAAAAATATTTTTCAAAAATATCACTATGTACAGAAAAACCGGCCTGGGGATCTAGGAGATAGGTACAAAGGAGTCTCTGCATAATTCCTTAATGGGGTATCTCTAGAGAATATAGTTACATCAAAATGCTTACATTAAAATTGTGATCTTTAGTATTGCATTTACAGTATTTTTGAATTTATGAAAGCTTTGAGATTCATTCTGCAAGATAAAAAGCAGTATATAAGCCTTAAAAGGAAAAATTCCAGCTGTTCGCAAAGCACAGTCAGACAGTGACAACTGACTGATCAGACTTTCTGGAGCAGCTGAGTTTACAGTTGCATTCTCCCAGAGGCTTCATCTCAGAATTACAATGCTTTACCACAAGGTTTAATGTTGTGTAATAAACCCCTGAAAGTCTTGCATTGGACAGTGAGAAACTCTTCATCTAACAGGTTGCTGGGAAACTAATCAGAGTTGTGTCATTGTTGTAAACATTAAGAAAGCTGAGCCAGTTTTTTCTTTCTTGCAGTTTACTTGCTTAGCTAGCTGGTCACTTGTCTCTTTCTCCATTTTCCCAAACTCTAGTGAGCCTGTTATCCTCAGCACATTTATCTCTGAAATACCACCTCCTATGATGTTGTCATGGTTTAAACCCAGTCAGGTAACTTGTCCACTCACTCCCCCCCTTCTTTCCCTCCCCCTACTCCCGGAGGGACGGAGAGGAGAATCGAAAAGAATGCAACTCCCACGGGTTGAGATAAAAACAGTTTAGTAACTAAGGTATAACACAAATCACTACTGCTACCACCAATGATAATAATGATAAAGGAAATAACAAGGGAAGAGAATACAACACCTCAGCACCAGCCAACCGATAACTCACCCCCCAAGCCCGACCAAGCTCTGACCCATACCTCCTCCAACCAAGCAGTCTCCCAGCTCTTCCAGCTAACTCCCAGTTACATCCTGGGCATGACGTGCTGTGGCATGGAATACCTCTTTGGTCAGTTTGGGTCAGCTGTCCTGTCTCTGCTTCCTCCTGGCTTCCCCTCCTCCCTGGCAGAGCATGAGGCTCACAAAGTCCTTGGCCAAACCAAAACATCGCTATCAGCTCTGTTCCCAGGCCGAAAGTCAAAACACTGCACTGCACCAGCTACCAAGAAGGAGAAACATGACGGCTACTGCTGAACCCAGGACAGACGTGAAACAAAAATCATTTACTTCATCAAAGTAATTGTGCACCTGGCCAAAGAAAGGCTGAGTCTTTCCCCTAGAATGCTCATTCACTCAAGAAAAGTCCCTTTTTTTACCTGTATGTTATAAATAATAAAATAGAAAATTTTGTTTTCACTATCAGGCTTAAAATCTTTAAATAAAACACCACTAAATATGTTATTTTGTCAAATATAATTTTTTAATCTCATACTTCAAAAATTTCTGTAATTGGAAAAAATGAGAAATTAGGAAGATCTTCATCTACTCAATATTATGAACCTCTTTAAAACCTAGAGAAGTTTGGTTTGTTGTTTGTTTTTTTTTTTCCTTAACATTTCTTATGTAATTTCTCTCAGAACAAATCTGATTTAAAAACAATAATACTAAACACAAAAAAAATAACCAGCTCTCCATTTTGCTTCACAATTAGAATTAAGGCTGAACAATTAAAATATCTTCTCTGTACCTTAGAATTATTCGTGACATACAGGGTCTCAAAGCACAGTCACCATGATGACAACAATTCATATCATCAGGCAAATAAAGATTACAGAATCATAGAATCACAGAGTAGTTAGGGTTGCAAAGGACCTTAAGACCATCTAGTTCCAACCCCCCTGCCACGGGTAGGGACACTTCACATTAACCATACCACCCAAGGTTTTGTCCAACCTGGCCTTCAACACTGCCAGGGATGGAGCATTCACAACCTCCCTGGGCAACCTATTCCAGTGCCACACCACCCTAACAGGAAAGAACTTCCTCCTTATATCCAGTCTAAACTTCCCCTGTTTAAGTTTTAACCCGTTACCCCTTGTCCTGTCAATACATTCCCTAATGAAAAACACCTCCCCAGCATCCCTATAGCCCCCCTTCAGATACTGGAAGGCTGCTATGAGGTCTCCACGCAGCCTTCTCTTCTCCAGGCTGAACAGCCCCAACTTCCTCAGCCTGTCTTCATACGGGAGGTGCTCCAATCCCCTGATCATCCTCGTGGCCCTCCTCTGGACTTGTTCCAACAGTTCCATGTCCTTTTTATGTTGAGAACACCAGAACTGCACACAATACTCCAAGTGAGGTCTCAGGAGAGCAGAGTAGAGAGGCAGGATCACCTCCTTCGACCTGCTGGTCATGCTCCTTTTGATGCAGCCCAGGATATGGTTGGCTTTCTGGGCTGTGAGTGCACACTGAAGCCAGTTCATGTTCATTTCTCATGTACCAACACCCCCAAGTCCTTCTCCGCAGGGCTGCTCTGAATCTCCTTTCTCTCTTCTCTGCCCAACCTGTAGCTGTGCCTGGGATTGCTCCCACCCAGGTGTAGGACCTTGCACTTGGCATGCTTAAACTTCATGAGGTTGGCATCAGCCCACCTCACAAGCGTGTCAAGGTCCCTCTGGATGGCATTCCTTCCCTCCAGCGTATCAACCGAACCACATAGCTTGGTGTCATTGGCAAACTGGCTGAGGGCGCACTCAATCCTGCTGTTCATGTCAGCAACGAAGATGTTGAACAAGACCAGCCCCAACACCGATCCCTCAGGGACACCACTCATTACTGGTCTCCAGATGGACGTTGAGCCATTGACCATAACTCTTTGTGTGCGGCCATCCAGCCAGTTCTTTATCCACTGAGTGGTCCATCCATCAAATTGATGTCTCTCCAATTTAGAGACAAGTATGTCATGTGGGACAGTGTTGAACGCTTTGCACAGGTCCAGGTAGATGACGTCAACTGTTCTACCCCTGTCCATCTGTTCTGTAGCCCCATCATACACGGCCACCAAATTGGTGAAGCAGGATTTCCCCTTAGTGAAGCCATGCTGGCTGTCACCAAGCACCTTGCGTTTTTTTATGTGCCTTGGCATGCCTTCCAGGAGAATCTGCTCCAAGATTTTGCCAGGCACAGAGGTGAGACTGACTGGTCTGTAATTCCCTGGGTCATCCATTTTCCCATTCTTGAAAATGGGGGTTATATTTCCCTTTTTCCAGTCATCAGGAACTTCGCCTGACTGCCACGATTTTTCAAATATGATGGCCAGCGGCTTAGCAACTTCATTTGCCAGATCATTCGGGACCCATGGATGGATTTTGTCAGGTCCCATGGTAATTTCCTGTAATCCCTCAGCACAAGAAGGCTTTCACTTTGAAATAGGTGATGAAAGGAGCATGCTATGTGGTGGAGTAATTTCTTGGTATGAGACACCAATTCAAGGAGTAGTACCTCCTCATTCAAAGATAAATTAAAAGAAAACAAACAAACAAAAAAATCCACCCTGATTCAAACAATTAACAATATTGAATTTTAAAATAGTAGAATCTGTCTTTTCAAACAGAAAATGAAAACAAAAAAAAGCCCCAAAACCTTCCATATCCTTAGTATCAGTTACTAGAGAGATCTTTGGTTCGAAATATATCTACCAGCTATGAGTAGGGTGATACCTTAGTTAACAGACAAATTTTATAAGAAAAGATAGCCCTGAAGAACTGTAAAATGTAAAATACAAATATTATCTGTTACTTTCTGATGGCAGCAATTAGTTGTGTTGTTTCCTTTGCAAGTTTGTTGAAAGAGAGTGCTTTAAAAAATATACGCAATTCTGTAAAATATGATCCTGAAAAGAACAATACATAAGAAATGGCAGACAGGATTTATTGACCAAGAGTAAGTCTATATATAAATGTTATACTTCACTCTTTTGATAAAGTATAGCTAATAAACCATATTTGTTTATAGACAGAATTCTGTATTTCTGCAGTTAAGAACACCAGGCAATAATGTATCTACTTTAATGCAAGGTAAAGAACAGCACTATCTTCTTTGTACAGATGGTGAACCAAGGGATAAACTTCAAAGAAGCTTTCCAGCTATGAAAGTTCATCTGTCATATCTGCATTTGAAAAGCCCACCTCATCCTGCTTTTTTAAAGTGCCACTTTAAACTTTATGTCAGGGACATTTGATTTTTTAAACCTGGAAAAGAACCAAGAGAAAAGAGATACTTTGATATTCAAATACCTATGCTACGATGTCTGATTCTTGAGATGAATCGTTACCATAGTCTCAATACAGCTTTATACCCAGATTGATAAGGCATCTGAAAACCATCACAGAACCTGAATACTCATTTCATGTTATGTTACTGACCAAAACTTTTTCTTTTTTTGCATATATTAGTTTTTTTTTTTTTGCAGAGTTATGTGATCCTGCTTCATCTATTTTTATTAGGAACTACTTTAAAACCTTTAATCAGAACTATAAAAAGGTAGAAAACGAGCGTAACAACACTGAATGTTTAATATGGTTTTCATGTTAATAGTATATCCTTCAATTATGTAAATGTATGTTCTATTTAAAGTATGATGCATTGCCTGGTTTTATTTTAAAATGTATTTAAAATGCGTTAAAAATGCCAAAAAGACTTTTTAATTTTTAGGAAAAAGGAAAAAAAAAAAAAAGAAAGAGGCAGGCAAGACAGCTTGGAGCCATTGTTATTGTTATTTGAAGTCCAGTTTTCCAAAAAAGAGAAAAAAGGTAAATAGAAAACAGCAGCAGAAAGATTAAACTATAGCGCTTCTTACTGTAATGACAATTAACTTACAAATATTTTATTAGGGAAGTATGCACACACTCTCTTATCAGCCTAGCAAAGAACAAGCAAACTCATAGAAGGATCAAGCTGTGTAAAACATTGCTTTTGGCTGTTTCTTTCCTCAGCAGTTCTCAGCAGTGTGTCAGAGAACACTCTGGTTAGCTAAGCTGGAGGGTTATTAAACCCAAATTAAAAAGAAAGGGAAAGAAGACAACAGAGAAACAAAACACACATAAGAGAGGGAACCCAGCTTCCTTCATCCCTCAGAAATTAGACTGAGTACACAGTGAGCAATTAGGTAATTTCTACTTTTAATGCTGTGTTACATACTTAATGTTAGATGCTGTGAATCTGGGGTAGGGAACACAGGCTACACATTCAGTGTAAAATTAAGGATTTAGCTGACATATGTGGATGTCATCTGGATTTGTCTCTCTGCTTTATTTTGGTCAGGTTATTGCTCAGACTCTTGTTTATTGACTTACTATTGATAGCTGGATCTATGTATGTTTTAGGAGATTTGAAGGTATAAAAGTTATTAAGTTAAAGTAGCCCGGTTCAGTTCTTAGCTTCCAAGCTAAATTACAGTTTCTAGACAACTGTGATCATTAGAATACTTTATTTAATCATGCAGTTAGACCTAATTTTTAGTGTGTCATCTTATACTAATTAATGTTAGTTTCACAATATTTTTGTTTATCAAATAAGATCCCTCCTTGGATTAAAAACATACACTGGGCATAGTGGTTTACATTGACATTAAGTCTCAGCATCATGGCATTAGCAATGCTTACTTAGTTGATGTCTCCATAGCAAGAAAAACTGGCAACAGTGAATAAGTCTAATTTTGTGACATTCCCAACTTTTAAGTAATGGCAAGCCATGACATTGCTTTCTGTCACAAGAACAGTCCTTAATAAGGAACAGGGATGTGACGAGAACAGAAGCTGATTCACAGCTGACATTGTGCCTCCTAAGTAGGCTGGAAATATCAATATTATTGATCTTGGCATGTGAAACATTTCCTTTTTGTAGAAGATCTGTCCATCTAACATCAGCAAGTAAGATGTGACTCATCAGATGGTGGATTACTGGAAGAAGAAGAATCATTTTGTTTGGAATTAGACATCAGGATTAGCTGCTATTCAGTCCGTGATTGCAGCAGAGATAGAAAGTATTACTTTTTTATTTTAGGAAAGAGGCCTGACAGGATTTACTGATTAATATTTTCCTTGCATAAAACTGTAAATCATCTTCAATGCCACTACTATGGCTGGCGTCAGAGCACCTCTGGCTGTGCATTTGTCATATTTCACAAGGTAATTGGTGTCAGAATGAGGCACTTCTGAAGGAAATAGCTAAATATGCAGACATTAGGTTTGGTGATAAAGAAAAATACACTTTCTCTAATTTGTTATTACAGAAATTCCCCTCCATAAGGGAAGAGGGAGAGGAAGAAATGAAACCTTAAAGGTCTGGCATTTCAATGTGGAGTAAAGAACAACTTCTGGAGTAATCAAAATATTCCAAGGTTTAAGGATTTTTCAAAACAGAAAACAAAACCTCAGCTATTTTCACATTTCCTTCCATCTTTTAAACATTCTTTTAACCTCTGTAGACTGAATGTTCTATTCAATCTCTTGTTCAGTGCTATATATATTCAAACAATAGAAATAATTATTGCTGTGACAGAGAAGTCACTGTCATAATGTGCACAAAGATGATCCTTTTTTTTTCAAAAATTAAGGTATAATGGAATCCTAAAAAAAAAAAAAGAAAAAAAAGAAAAAAACAACAAAAACCATAAAAGCATCACGTCTTGAAAGGTATAAACAATGGATACACACAATACAGTTTGAGGAATTATTGCTATGGGATCTATTTCCAAAATGATATTTGAGGAAGAGGTAACAATTTCACAAAACTCAATATAAAATTGAAACTTTAATATCTGAATAAATTTTCAAGTTCTCATGCTTCTAACTAATGTTTTCTGATTGATTTATTTATTTATTTATTTTTAATTGGAACGAAAACAGTACAAATTTACACTGGACATTCTTCAATTTAAACATGTTTCAATCTTTTTTTGGTTAAGTAATATTTTGTTTTCTTCTTTAGATTTTCAGGAAACTTTAACTTACTTTGGCAAAACAGAAGTATGAAGTCACCATTATGATGGGACAAACAGCTGTCATAAATAAGTTAATCATAAAATTATTCATAACTATGTATCTGAACAACTGTTTACAACTTTCAGTGTAAAATTTTGCAGTTTTCTTATTTTTAAAAATTAGGTCTTCCATAATGAATACTGATTTTGTGTACTACAGCCTTTCATAGCCTTTGTAAATGATGGGGTTTGCCCTGGGGTATTTATGATAAACAAATATTCTGAAAGCTACTGTCAATTTATTTACATGATAGATGAGATCCTGTAGGAATCCCAAAAAGGTTAACGTTCTAAAAATACAGTATGTTAGGAATGTTGTATTCCTATCAAGCTGTATTTTTAGAACCTCAGCTTGATTTTTAAAGTCATCTGTAGCAAGTAGCTATTATGTATCCATTGCTATTACCTAAACTATTATTCTTCTCTTCAATTATAAATTTACTTTTTACTTGATGCAGTTGCTAAAAATAAGGATCTTTGGAATTCGTCAAATGTTTTCCAATAATCCCAGTATTAAACATGGTCCAAGAAGGGATTAGTTAAATGCTATTAAAAATATTTGCTTCATCTATTTCACTGTGGTTTTACTGTGTTTTTTCTTCTAACATCACTAATACTAAATAAAAATGAAATAATATAGGTATTGCCTCGAGTGTTTTCAGATACTCAAGTACACCTTTGAAAAATATTTGCATTTTGTGTTAACTTCATGATTTGGATATTTTAATGATTTCCATAAATGAATTCCCATTAACATCACATATTAAAAATCCATTATGAATAATTATTACCAAGGGCAAATTAATTTGCTTTGCAGAGACAACTATAATGGAAAGAATTACATACAGGAAATTTCAACAGTTTAATACAGTACAAAACATAGTTTTAAGAGAACTAAGCCAGTAAAAATTTAAGAGCAAAGTCAGGCTTCATACAGTAAAATCTTTTTGGTCACTTTGGATCAGTTTTTCAGAATAAATATATTCTTGCAAAAATATTTTGACATTTGATATTTCTGTAAGTAAATAGACACCTGAAAAACAAAAATCATGAAGTGAACATGAACATTCAAAAAACAATTTGGTTTCTGATGCAATTATGAAGGAGAATAGCTGGAGCTACAGTAGCATCACTACTAACTGAACACCAGCTGATTTAATTGGTTACTACTGTGTGTATTTCCTCTACAATATTTTTAATTAATAGTCCATTTAATTTGAGAATAAACTTGGGTTTAATATCTTGGGAACATAATAAAAATTAACCTCATAAAACAGAACTTTAGTTTGATATTCTTCCTTAATATCTAACCAAGATTATCATATACCTAAATATCATTTCTACTCAAGGATAAGCCAAAATTTAGAATTCTGAGTGAAGCTGAGATTTGATTTTTCCACATCTTATTTTTTTCTGTTTTACTGAGAAGGAGGAAAAGGGGGTGAAATATTTACATGGTTTAGTGATCTGTTTCTCATCAGTGTCACCTATAAATGCAAAAAGAGGGTAAATGCTTCAATAGGTCTTTCTTTGCCATATGTAGACCATAGAATATGCATTTCATTCTTGCCCTGTTAGTCCCTTCACAGTGATATGGATCCAGTTCTTTAAAATTGGAATTATTAATATAGAGCAATTTCAGGCAGGTCTGAAGCTTTTTGAGCACATCAGAACATATCTGTGCCCAAGCTGAGACGCTATGGTCTGGATGAGTGGGGAATTAGAGAAGTAAAACAGGGAGTTGGTTGTTTAGGCTTATTGGGCACTGGTTATTAGGAGGTATCACAGGGTCTGTTGTGGGCTAGAGTACTTGCCTTGCCTGTGAGAACAGACTGAGGGACAGCGGATTATTCATCCTGGCTGCTGTGGAGGGAACATAACAGCAGCCACCCAGAGCCTGCAGGGAGGCCAGAAAGGATATGGATCCAGGCTTTTCATAGTTGTATATAGTGAGAGGAAGAGAGACAATGTATTTGTGTTGGAAAAGCAGACATTCAGGTTGGGTATAATGAAAACTCCCAAAAGGGCTATGAAGCAGTGGAGTGGGTTGCCCAAAAAGATTCTAAAACAGTGACAATTTTCAAGACCTGGCAGGACGTAGCATGAGCGGACCTGAACAGATCTGAGAAATGAGCTTTGATTTCAGAGCTGGCCTTGCAGCAAGATGGACTAGAGACTTCATGAGATCCTGAATGATCCAATGGTTATACGACTCTACATACAAAATACAGGTCAGAGTCATAATGATAACAGCAAGGAAAACAAGGAAATCTCTCTAAAGATGAGAAACTATTTAGATGAAATTTTCCCCTTAAAGCATAATGTTTGTTTAAGAACCTCACCAAGATTTTCTACCTTTTTTTTTTAATCTATATAGCTAAAAGTATTAACAGGGAAAGATTGAAATACATCAGCTTGGTGAAACAACAAATACGTATTTGCAGGACTGACATTTCTGCAAATGCAGTGACAAGGAATTAAGTTAAGCAAGACTATCAACCTTCAGACAATTTTTATGCCTGAAATGGTCCTTGCTTACCCATTTTCCCTGAAAAGAACCCACAAATTCAACTGTCTCACTTTTGTTTATTTTTCTCCCCGGTTACTAATAGTTTTTGTCTATTAATTATGATCTCTCAGAGCTTCCTGGAAAAAATCCTGGTTTGGAAAGTTGTGTTTGTTTGTTGTCTTTTTTTTTTGTTTTTATTTTGTTTTTTAATGAAAAAAAATTACATGTATTAAGTTTGAAATGATGTATTAGTTGTAACTAACCACAACTGACATCCTGTAGCTAAGGAAACACAGAATTATCTTTTTCTATGTTTTGTAAAGGGTACTATGAATCTACAAAGAATCATTGTTTAAAATTTGCATAAATGTCCTCATTTTCAAAATTACTGAGAAATTTTATTGTAAAAAAATTGTGCCATTTCCTCTCTTCTATTATCACACTAATGTACATATGCTACTCATCACAGATTTTTCTTTCAATAACATTATATTTAGAGATAGAAATTTACTTCTGCATATAATTTATTTTTATTGAATGGCTTTGTACAAAGACAGTCTTTGTTTTCCTCTCAGCTAGAGGTATGTATAGACAGTGAATACTCCATTCTATCTAACACAGTTTTGTCTTTTGCATGGAACCATTAGAATTCTCACTTCCAATCTGTCATATTTATTTTGAAATGGTATGAAATTATGAAATGTCTAACTACAATTTATTTGTTTTGTTTTAATAAGCTAGGCCAAGTGTGAGAATTTGCAATACTGTATTCCTGATGGTTGCTAGTGCAAAACATCTGCTTTAAAGAAGTTAATGAATTTTTATTTTTTTTCACTCAAGGAAGTTAGCACATATTTTGTTTCTAAATGAAACTCAGGTGTGCTAAAATCTGTATTAATATCACTAACTGCTGCATGACAGTTTAGATTGAACTGAACTTGATATATACCACTTTCTCCCATTATTGTGTGACAATTATAAACCTTTCTTTTTTTATTTATGTCTACTGAAATATCGCTCCTGGAGATGGGGAGTGGGCATTCTGTTTGTTACCTTCTTTACAGCCAAGCACAGCTGATCTGAATGAACTGTGCAATCTTCTCATTTCTTAATTTTGTAAAGACTGAAGCATGCAAAAAGAAAAATATGTTTGGTCATAAATAGGAAATGCAGTATTATATGAGAGAGGAAGCCATGAGAATGATGAGGAAAGAAGGCAACTGACGTGGAGCTGATTTAAGATAAAAAAACCTTACTCCATTGAGACAAGAGATTTCAGTATCTCACATAGTAACTAGCATTATTTTTATTGAGTTTAACAAGTAAGTAGATTTGAACAAAAATGTCCTAATCCTGAGCCCTAAAAGACCTGAAACTGTTAAGTGTTTGTTGTAGTTTAAACAAAGTCAGCCATAAATCACACAGTCGATCTCTCACTCCCCCCACCTTGTTGCCCTCCCCCTGCTCCGGGAGGTATGGGAAGGAGAATCAAAAGAATGCAACTCCGATGGGTTGAGGTAAGAACAGTTTAGTAACTAAGGTATAACACAATTCACTACTGCTACCACCAATGATAATAATGATAAAGGAAATAACAAGGGAAGAGAATACAACACCTCAGCACCAGCCGACTGATAACTCGTCCCTCCTGCCTGACCAAGTACCGACCGATACCTAGTCCAACTCCACAGTCCTAGCCTTTCCGGGTAACTCTCAGTTACGTCCTGGGCATGACGTGCTGTGGTATGGAATATCTCTTTGGTCAGTTTGGGTCAGGTGTCCTGTCTCTGCTTCTTCCTGGCTTCCCCTCCTCCCTGGCAGAGCATGAGGCTCACAAAGTCCTTGGCCAGACCAAACATGTGAGCAGCAACTAAAAACATCAACGCTATCAGCACTGTTCCCAGGCCGAAAGTCAAAACCACAGCACTGCATCAGCTACCAAGAAGGCGAAAAATGACTGCTACTGCTGAAGCCAGAACAGTATGCACCCCTTATTCCATACCATTCACGTCATGCTGAGATCTCACATTTTCAATATACTCTTATCAGCGCACTCTTATCTTAGTGCATGGACCAGTCCCTATAAAGCTGCTGAGTCCATCTGGTCCATGATGTCAGGCTCCATCTCTTGTAACAGTCTTTCAGACCAGGAGAGGCTGTGTGCAGTATTCACACTCATGAATAACCTGGGCAATAGTGCCCATTGCTAAGTCCACCCCTTGATCATGAGTCCATCTCTATGTTGCATCTCTGCCCTGATGGCCTGAAGTGCCATGGGCCCACCAGGCTCAAAATAATTCACCGTCCTCTTCAGCAGTTTCTGCAGCTTGTTGCTGGGGACTCGATACAGCTGCCTTCCATTTCTGACGCTTCCAAAGCACTGGAGGGGCCCAGTGGACTAGATACTCACCCATACTGTCCCACACACCCTGCCACCCGTAACTGTCCAGCCTTGGGGAAAATCTCTTGGTCCTCCTAGATCGTTGGCTATCCCCAGAGAAGACCCAAACCCTACTCTGCTTAACTTTTGAGATCAGACAAAATGGCTGTGGGTAGAACACAGTCTGTATGTGTGCCAACATGCTGATCCCCATCACAATCAGCGGGCAGGTCCCAAGGATACCCAAAGGCCATTCAAAACCTTCAGAACTCTCAAACGATGCTGCTGGACTTGTCACTGGGGCTGGTGCAGCTGCTGTGCTTGCCGGCTCTCCCACCACCAGCTTCTCTTTTCCTGAGTCCAGCTCTTCCTCCTCTGCCTTGCTGGGAAATGCTGCGTGGTCTCCTGCATCCTCCTGGGGCTCGGCGGGCGGCTGCCGGGGAATGCTCTCGGACGTCGCGGGGCTGGGCTCGGCCGCGGGGCCGGGCTCAGCTCCTCTGCGGGTCTCAACTCCTCCTGCGCCGCCTTCTCCCTCTGTTCGGCAGCCGCCTCCTTCCGCTCCTCGACCGCCCCGACCTCCTCCACCGGCAGCCGCCCCCTGCCGGCTTCCAGACCCGGTTCCGCCGCCGCTTGGTTCCCGAGGCCGCTTTCCCGGGCCGCTTCAGCAGCCGCCGGCTCCCAGAGCAGCTCCCCCTCGGCTCCCCGCAGCCTCACAAAGATGGAGGCGAGGGCGAGGGCCAGGACGGTGAAGAGCAGCCGGACGGCCAGGTACAAGTCCACGGCCACGTCCGTCCCACCCTGCTGCTGGAGCCCGCCCGTATTACAAGTCATTGCCATAAAGTACAGTGAGACAAGAACCTTAGCCGAAGCCTCACACTTGATAAACACTAACACGGAGAATACCGGCTCTAAGTAAGTTACAACATTCTGAAACTGTGAGATCAAGAGGAACAACTCTGAGAGCCAATAAATCAGCACTGTGACAAGTGACTATTAATCCGGTCAGATCTGTTGTTATCTCAACCCCGTTGGGTGCCAGAAAGAACTGTTAAGTGTTTAAACAAAGTCAGCTATAAATCACACAGTTGATCTCTCACTCCCTCCACCTTGTTGCCCTCCCCCTGCTCTCAGAGGGATGGGAAGGAGAATCAAAAGAACGCAACTCCCACGGGTTGAGGTAAGAACAGTTTAGTAACTAAGGATTAATACAAATCACTACTGCTACCACCAATGATAATAATGATAAAGGAAATAACAAGGGAAGAGAATACAACATCTCATCACCATCCAACCGATAACTCCCCCCCCCCCCAGCCTGACCAAGCACAGACCAATACCTCATCCAACCCTGAAGCCCTAGCGCTCTGGGTAACTCTCAGTTACATCCTGAGCATGACATGCTGTGGTATGGAATACTTATTTGGTTAGTTTGGGTCAGGTGTCCTGTCTCTGCTTCCTCCCGGCTTCCCCTCCTCCCTGGCAGAGCATGAGGCTCACAAAGTCCTTGGTCAGCCTAAGCATTTGAGCAGTAACTAAAAACATTATTGTTATCAGCTTTCTTCCCAGGCCGAAAGTCAAAAACACAGCATTGCACCAGCTACTAAGAAGGAGAAAAATGTCTGCTACTGCTAAACCCAGGACAGTGTTCCTTCATATTAGCTGAGCTTCAGAATCTATAATACTCATTCATCTAGTCTGCAAAATATATGATGCGCCTTAATGCAACTTGAAGAAATTAAGAAATTTAGACCAGATAGAATTCTTTGACTAGATAGAATTCTTTGATATTTGACCCATTTAATCATACCTATTCTGAAACATATACCTGTGTTACATTTCACTGTATGTTGTGCTAGCATCATGAGAATTCTAAGAAAAAAGTTGTGTTTATTCGTAATCAGGGAAAAGAAAACATTTTAACTCACTTCCTGACAGAGAAAGAATGTATTTTGACTTCCTGTAATAATATCCAGCACGGCAATGATATATGGAATTTAAATCACCTACTGCAAAACACACAATATGGAGAAGAAAATTCTTAGATTTACATTATTTACATCTGCATTGGAGACATGATAATTAAACTGGAATCTTGTTTTTGTACTTTAATTCCATTCTCCCTTTCTGGAAATGTAACAACTCTAATTCCATTCTCCCTTTCTGGTAATGTAACAACAGAAGATATGACAGAGTTTCACCAAAAGCAATGACTCAAAATGTCATATTGTAGTATATTTCAACGTCTAACTTATTTATTTTTGTTTAAATTATATTTATAAATGGTATGAAAGTTCCAGAAAGTGTAGGATCCTTGTTGTAAATATATTATATCAAAATGATAAATAGATTGAAGATTTTTACAGATGTTTTAATGTGCATAAGATTTAGAAAGCAATATCGAAACCAGAAGTACACTGGGACAGATTTAAAAATATTACAATCTAATTCCTGGTATGCAATTCAGTTCATTATTCTGTATAATAATAAGCAGACTGTCTTATATGTTGTTATAACTTGAAAAGAAATATTTCTACAAGCACATTAATTTGTAAATTTTCTGTATGCGATCTATTCAATAGATTGGAATTTTTTCAGACTGTCTGCAAGAATCAGAAGAAATAGAACCTCGGGAAGTCTTACTGCTTTGAATTCACTAGTCTAGCTATTAACATTTCATCTGTTGAAATTTAAAAAAGCATATATGCCAAAGTTTTCATTTATTACTGTTATTTCAGTAGTAAACTATGATCAACAATATGTTTCAATAACAAGGACAAAAATACAGTAACGCACACAGCTGCAGTTCTACTGACAGATGATCAATGTGGAGCCATTTAACAGGGTAAAGGAGTTATTTGAAGGTGATAATAAAAACACCTAATAAATCATATTATAAATAACAGAAAAACTTTCAGGTTAAAGTGCATTCTGAAAATTGCACTGGAAGTTTTTCCCTTTTGAATTTAATCAGACTAAAAATTTAAGACTATACAAATAATGCAAGAATACAAATCAGCATTTGGAGCACTGTTGAAGTGGCACTCTTTAGAAAATTTCAGAGACAAAATGTTAGCAGTACCCTAGTGTCAGTTTCCTTATTATCAGTATGGCTGATATTTGTTGCAGGCTTAGACCATCAGTCCTCAAGAATATAAACTTACATTTTATTTCAAATAAAAAGAAAAAAAAAAGTTGTTCCAACAACTGCCTTTGAATATTCCTGCACACTGAGACTTATGTTACATTATTATCCAGAATATTCCTTCCAGAATAAGAAATATTACTGGTTTATGAGGTATAGTTAGTCCTTTATGAAATCTTTGCTACTTATCTCACAATCTCCAAATTGGATCCATGCCTTGAGATAGGACCTGATATTCCAAGTGAACCATAGCAGCTTTTAGACAGCACTTATATCCTGATATTTGAATCAAGACCTGTTTTCTTATTAGATGACAGTAAATTAAGGTTTTCTTATCCAAGGGAAATTAACACCTGTCAAAATTTAAGAAAAGCATTCAGCTGTGGAAAAACATTTCAGACTGATCACATCAATTACATGTTGTTGTTGGCATAAGGGAAAAAGGATAAGGACATTTACATTCTTTTTTAAGTAGCACACCGGGAGAATTCAGTCGTCATGAACATAAGGAATGCTGATCATTAAGTAGCTCCAGTCAGAATTTAATAATTTTTTTTTCAATGCAAAATAAAGATCATTAATATAAATCATAAAGTTTTTTTAATGTCTTATGCCACCAAACTTTCAGAATGTGTATAAATGTTAAAATTTGATCTGTTAATGATCTCACAGAAGGAAATTACAAAAGAAAGATGATTTTTCAAATCAAAACATAGAAATGGGAAATGGGAACAATAGGAAAGATTAATTGTTACCTCATCTTAATTGTGTATCTATACAGGTGGCTAGTTCCAGCCTGTGCTACCATGGACAAGATAGAAAGAAAAGGAATTTTAAGATTTTACAAACAATAGGAAGAGATTAATGCATTTGAAAATCACCCACTTGAACTGAGGTACCACTAACAAGATAAAAACGTGAAAAGGGCAGAACACTATACAGTAGCTATGTATGTAGCTTCCAGTGACTTGCTAGTAACTAATTTGTCAACTAATGGTTAACTAATGACTAAGGGAGAAGCTGCCATAGCAGTGTTACCTTACATAGCAAGTAAAACAAACAGAATGAGGGCCAATAGTGAAGGGATAAAGAGGGGTGTGATATTTCTTTGGCAAGAGGCATCAACTTTTTAAAATGAAGAATATAGGAGGTTAAAAAGAAGGGAATAGATAATATAAAGTCAAACAAATCATATGATCAGGGCTGCTTGGAGCCCCTCTGAAGCAGTCTTGCACATAGTCATTGCTATTTGAAACAGAATATTAACACTGTTGTTGATACAAAAATATGTATTTCTTATTTTTTCTTTACTCTCAGGGGGATTAGGAACACTAAAATTAGTGAAGAAATACCCAGGAACAGACTTAAAATCGTGACATTGCAACAATCTACAAAACCAGCATGTCTCTAGAGGACAATATTTAAGTCATAGAATCATAGAATCAGAATAGTTTGGGTTGGAAGAGACCTTCAAAGGTCATCTAGTCCAGCCTCCTGCAATGAGTAGCAACATCTTCAACTAGATCATGTGGCCCAGAAATACATCCAGCCTGGCCTTAAGTGTTTCCAGGGATCGTATATCTACCACGTCTCTGGGCTACCTGTTCCAGTATTGTTCCTGTTATATATACCTGTTCCATACTCATTGTAAAAAGTTTCTTCCTCATACCTAGCCTACTCCACCCCTCTGATCATTTCTGCAGCCCTTCTCTGGACCCTCTCCAACAGGTTCATATCTTTCCTGTACTGAGGACACCAGAGCTGCATGCAGTACTCCAAGTAGGGTTTCACAAGAGCAGATTAGAGGGGCAGAATCACCTCCCTTGACCTGTCGGTCACACTCATTTTGATGCAGTCCAAGACACAGTTGGACATCTGGGCTGCAAGTGCACTTTACTGGCTCATGTCCAACCTCACAATGTGCCTTTATGGTAGTTAAGATGAAATAACTTCAATCATTTTAAGTTATGAATGAAGGCAAAATTTATAACCCCCAAATTTACCCAACTATTTCACTACCTTGAAGAATATTTGTTATTTGGACAGAAGCAAAGTCCCTGCCCAAATATCTTATCTGTACACATCCAAACACCAACATCACCAAATCCCATGCCTGACTTGGGCCTGTGAAATTATATACAGTAGAAATAGAACTGAGCTGTAAATGCTGCCCACATTTTTTATGATGCCTGAGTATATGAGCTAGTAGTTTTAATACGCTTCTCCACCTGAATTAAAGAAGTGATAATATGCCTGATACCATTACTAAATTCTTGTCTAACAGACAGGTAAATCAGTTTAGAAATGCACAATGCTACATCTCTCAGAACACGATCAGGTTGTTATTTAAATAAAGTAAAACAAAAGCTGTTCTGCATAAACACAGGGAAGGATACAAAACAAAATGAAAATACAGCTGGAGAGACGTTGGTTTTAATCAGGTAAGGAAGATCGGTTGTTACAAAAAGGGGAGATGAACATAGGAGAAAATTATGACAGATGACAAATTAATCCAGTTCAAAAGCTGTTCTCTAATCATAATTTATTTTTCTTTTTCCTTGGTTTTCAATGCAGCATAAAATACCCACAACAAACCATGAATTAAACCACATTAAATGAATGTGAGGAAACCAGAGGTGCTTGGGCTGTTTAGACCACATTCAACTCTAAACACAAACATTATAACAAGAGTAGCAAGCTTCCATTGTTGAAACAGTTTTCTCTTTTGAGAAAACTCTTCTCTCTTTTTATGGTAAGCGTATGATTATTTTCATAGCAACTGAAGATGAAATAAATATATCACCTGTAGTGAAAGCAAGGTTTTCTTATTCCAGCAAATGTTATTGTCTGCCTCAACAGAAAAAAATTTTCTATAAAACAGAATGGTTGCATCTTAAGAGTTCTCCTAAGCTTGCTTTCTGTGTCCTATCCATCTATTACATTATGGTTCTGCTGTGGATTGGAAAACTGCAATTTGTTTGTTTCTTTTTAATTTTACATTAATCTACCCTCTGGCACCTCACTTCAGCACAAATAAGAACAGTGCTTCCAGAAAAGACAACCTGGCTATGACTGCATGATTAAATCTTTAACTGAAACAACGGAGAATAAGGGGTAAATTAAAACAGTTTAAATAAAGTGTCTCAAACATTTTTAATTTAGAAGATGACAGAAAGGATTGTAGACAGTCTTAAAGCTAGCACTGGGAAAATTCACATGAAACAGACTAGAGAAACCCATTTATAGAACAAGCAATACAAATTCTGAAATCCTGCAGATAACTAACAGATAAATCTAGGGTGTTATGCAATTAGGTCAAAATTACAGTAATTAAAAAAAATTTTTTTTTTTTTCCAAATTTGAGACCCTTGAACCATCATTGCTGGATGTCATTGAAGTTAGCTTTTAAAATAAGAATATGAGAGAATATGAAATAAAAAAATAGTATTTCTAAGTGCTCTACAGTTTATATGTTACAGTATACTTATATGTTTTCTATTAAACTCACAGAGCTCTAGCCTTTTATCAGGACTCAGTTTAAGCTGAACATTAGTTTACACAGAAACAAAGTTATCTTTGAAAGGTTAAATAACATGGAGTTTACAAGAAAAAAATAATTTTATCAGAAAAGTTTGTGTGCATGTTTCATAAGACATTCATGAAAATAAAAGGATAAATGTTGGAAGGTATACACCTTTCATGATCTGGAGCCCTCATGTTGTAAAATGATAAATCTGGCTTTAGATATGCTAGTATTGAACTTGTCACATTGCAGTCTAGTGGAACAAAACACTGATATGGTGTAGCTCTATATACAATGTACTGTATTAAATTTATCAACTCCTGAAATAAGTGGCTATATACAAAATATTTTATTAGATATCTGCTAATTTTAATATAAAGGAACCTTTCATTAATGACTGGCCACGAAGTAGTTTTTTTCCTTCTCTCATATTTTATTAGTATTGCCTTTTGAGTTTTTACATATCATACCTTCATTATTTCTCATGCTGTCATTCTCTTTATAATCGAATTTTTTCTCACTTCTGATGTCTTCATATTTCTGATTTTCTTTTTCTAATTCATAAAAATCATCTTCAGTTTCACCTATGTGATTTGAAAAGTAACATTTCTTAAACTTCTTTGTTACAACTTCAAGCTTTGTCTTATCTCTTCCTTTTTTAATCCAATGTCAAAACCATGTGGCATAAGGTTCCTTCATTTTCCTTGCAGGGATTAAAACAGGATCCTATACCAGCATCCATTTTGATTATAAAGAGTGAATGGTCTCCTGTATAAAGGGCTTGCAGTTGTAACATCTTTCCTTCTAATATGACAAGATCAGTATTTCTTCCTCTAATAGTATTCTTCACTGCTGCCGACAGATATTCTTTGAATGTTTCTTGGACAAGTATTCCTCATAGCAGCACACATCTTCTACTCCAAATGTCATTCAGGCAATCCTTCACTAAATTTGTAGATGTTCCTCCCAGTTTTGACTCTTGACAACTATTCCAATAGGCAGCTGATCCCTTGGCATTGCTTTATGTATCAAGAACACATTCAATTTTATACCATCTATTGATGCTGCCAACATTACTGTAATGTACATTTTTTTATTTTTTAAACTCTTTCAGCTGTATAACTTAAGGTTTCGACTGCATTACCCATTTGACTAAGCAGATGATAGTCATGATATTTACATAATCCCGTCACATACTGCTAGAATGCAATGAGCTTTTCTGTGAAGTCTGAAGGTAGATGTTGGCAAAGCAATGTTTTCTCCCAAAGGCATTATGAAAACACATCATTCCTATTCAGCTCTACTGTCAACTGCCTTCTTGCTCTGGAACATTTTCTGGTTATGGTATTTCTTGATCTTTCATCTTAATGATTTCCCATGTAACTGGTCTGCATCCATTGTTTAAATATGTACAAATTCCACAACTAAGAGTTATAGAATTGGAGAACCGTTAAGATTGGAAAGTGCCATCTAGTCCACCATTGTGGACTAGAATTCATCCATCAAATTCTGTTCAGTTGTGCCTTTATAAATCATATTAAAACTGCTCTTACTAATACCTTTTATGTTCACTCAAAACACTCATTTAACAACAGCTATCCTATTCAAAATATAGCTACCACTAAATCCAAACCAGATTTTTCTTCTGTCTGCTCTAAGTGTGCTTTTGGGAGCGGAGGCGCTGTCTACTGAATGATTTCTGAATCCTTAGCTCATGAAAGCTCCTGTTTTGACTTTTTCCATCTTCACACTTGCAATCCCATCTCATTACATTTTCTCTCATCCTCACCATTAGATTTTTTTTCTTTTTGCATACAGTAACACCATGAGTATAAAATTTGCACTGTAACTTGTCCTTATGTCTTTTGATAGTTGGATATCTCACTTCCAAAACATCTGTCATTTTATATTAGTAAAATCCAAGAAGACTCATAAAGCTATGAAAATTGCAGTGGAATTCTCTGAGCTGCAATGCACCACAGTTTTGCAAATAGGAGAGAGAAACAGTAGTATTCAATTGGCCTCACTGCATCATTATTCAGTTTTAGGCTGCTTTGGAGTATTTCTTCTCTCAACAGGAGAGCTTCTACACTGCAGTCTAATGACCATACTGACCATAAAAAGCATGACACTAAATTCAAGAGTGCCCTCAGATTTTAATTTAAATTGCTGAAAAAGCTACCTTTATCTTCCTTTTAGGAAAACAGAATTTTTATGAAATCATGTTGACATGTTTATATTGGTTCCATTGTTTTGTGCCAATGCTAAAAGTTTACTGGCCTTGTCAGAGCTAATCTTTTTCACATACGCTTTCTACTCATACCACTCACTCTTCAAACTCACTGCTGTGGAATGTTTCTGGGGATGGCTGCTACCTTTCTTTAGATGCAGATTTGGGGCACAGTGTTTCTTGAAACAAGTTATAAAATTGAGCTTTTTAGCATTGTTTCAGCAGCGATTACCTAGAATGAAATTACATCAGTTTGTGCTGTCTAACCTCTAGTGTTGAATCAGAGCCAGACCTGCTGTGAAGACATCTATGCCATCCTAAGTCAAATTTACAGAGGTATCTGTTATGAATCAAACAAGAACAAGGGAATTATATTGAAACTGTGTTGTCAGGGAAAGCCACTATTCCTTACAGGCTACACGTACTAGTATTGAAACCTGCAATATCTCTGAATGCATGTTTCAGTATGGGCAAGAAAGTGACCTGCAAATTGTGTAGGTTCTAATGAAAACTAGAGCCAAGAGGACATCCTGTCCATACAACAAGGAAGTTTACCAGCTCTTTAGTCTGTCATGGATATAGTTCCAGAGTACTACAGGGTTTCCATGGCAGAGGCCATGAGACTTTCAGATTTGTAAAACACAAGTTCAATCTCTTCCATGACAAGAATAATGGCTAGATTATTGTGAGAGAAGGAAACTGGAACCTCTTTTAAACCCTCTTTGAAAGAATCCAAGGGTGAGTGAAGCAAATAGTGTGTCATAAACAAACAAGGAAGCTGCTTTGAGATCCCATTGCTACCTTATGTTTTGATCTCTTTCTCTGAGAATGTAGCTTGATCTTACATTTTGAAAACGCATCTGTGCAACATGGAAGTTACATCATCCCCCTGTGCTGACAGGTTTCATCTATCTAGATGGAAGCCTCCCTTAGGCTCCTACAGGCATTCTGAGATCATGACTTTGGATACACTGCACCCAAGCAATTCACAGCTCGGTGAACCCTACTAAAAGGATCATTTCTGGGCCATATCGTATGCCTTGCTTTCATTTTGTCATAGAATCATAGAATAGTTGGGTTGGGAGGAACCTTCAAAGGTCATCTAGTCCAACCCTCCCCCTATAAGCAGGGATGTCTTCAACTAGATCAGGTTGCTCAGAGCCACATCACCCTGGCATTATTAAATGTCTCCAGGGATGATGCATCTACCACCTCTCTGAGCAACCTTTGCCAGTATTTTACCACCTTCACAGTAAAGACTTTTTTTCCTCACATCCAGCCTGAAACTCCCCTTTTAGTTTAAAACTGTTACACTTCATCCTATCACAACAGGCCCTGCTAAAAAGTCTCTCCTCATCTTTCTTATAAGCCCGTTTTAAGAACTGGAAGGCCACACTAAGGCCTCTCTGGAGCCTTCTCTTCTCCGCGCTGTATAACCCCACCTCTCTCAACTGTTTTATATAGGGGAGTTACTCCATCCCTCTGATCATTTGTGTGGCCCTCCTCTGGATGCCCTTCAATAAATCCACGTCTTTCCTGTACTGAGGACTCCAGAGCTGGATGCAGTTCTCTAGGTGTGGTCTCACGAGAGTAGAGCGACAGAATTCTTGACATCCCTTGACCTGCCTTGACCTCCTGGCCACGCTCCTTTTGATACAGCCTAAGACAAGATTGGCCTTCTGGGCTGCAAGCGCACACTGGCATCTCATGTCAATCTTTGATCTAATAGTACGCCCATTCACCAGCAGCCCTCGTCAGGAGTCAGGTATACAGTTCATACTAATATCCCCACTCTGAGGCCATGGCTTGATCCCATACTATGCACAAGTACCTCTATGGTTAGGAATGCTCCATTCCATAATATCTCATCATAGGGACTTTTGATATTTCTATACTACATGCAAATTCTCATTTAATCTCTCTCCAACACCATAAAAAGCCCTCAGAAGCTGCAAACAGACATGGACCTAGAACAAATTATTGAATGAGAATCAAAAATGCACTTGCTGAATCTCAGCTAAATGGAACATCCATTCAAAATACTGATTAGGATTCCTGGCAGACTGGGAGATGACCCTGCAAAGGTTGTTTTTTCCTGTAAAACTTCAGTTACTCCTCAGGCACTTTAAATATCAAGACAGATTCATTGGTCTCTCCTGGACTGAAATGAAGAAATTATTTATTTGGAGTGATGCTGACTAGTATATTGTCATCCAGCAATAAGGCTGCTTGCAATGGGCATCACTGATTTTCCCTAAACCACCTCTTTGTGCCCAGGGTTGGAACCACAGGACTGCACAGACATCTACAATCAGAAACCACATTTCATCACTGAAATGAAAAAAATATTCAGCCACAACTAGCTGCCACTGCCTTATGTCTAGGGCAGTAGGTCTGACCCATATCCCCATTTCTTTTCTTCACTTAAAGAACAACAAATATCATTCAACTCAGTATGCAATAGAACCTCTGATCACCAACACCATCTCGCGCAGTGAAGAACTGGTGATGGGGGTCTTCAGTGTTATGGAAAATAAAAGCTTATTCATCTATATAGTGACAAAAGATAAGAGGAAAATAATCACGCCTTCTTTCTTATGAAGTCTCAACTCCTGTAGTCAAAGTTAGTCAGCCAAGGACAAGTACAGATCAGAGGATGTTGAGAGAAAAACAGCATGAACCAATAGGCTGCTGTAATAAAAGAGAATAAAGCAAAGTGATGATGTGCTTTCCCACAGTGAAGAGAGCATTCCTTAGCAACCATAGATTGTCATATAGCAACAGGATAGGTAGGCCATAAGTTCAGTGGAAAACTGTAAACCAGGTGGAAAACTCACTGGACTGCTTAGGTTCAAATGGGAGGGTGTAATAGTTTAAGGTGTAGCTGGTACTCAGTCACTTCCAGTGCCCCCAATGTTAATGGAGTAAACCTATACAATAGTACAGCCTAGGTGTCAGCTGATGTCATGGTTTAACCCCAGCTGGCACCTAAGTACCACACAGCTGCTTGCTCACTCACACCCTCAGTAGGATGAGGAGGAGAAGCATTTAAAAAAAAATAAATGTAAAACCAGAAAGTTGAGATCAGAAAGTTTACTAATTAAAATAAAGTAAAATATTATTATTGTTACTATTATTATTAATAGTAACAATAATAATAAAAGGAAATAAAAAAGACAGAGGAATAAACCCAAGAAAGACAAGTGAGGCACAATACAATTGCTCACCACCCACAACAGATAGACCAGACAAGGTGGACAGCTGCTTAATTTCCTTTGTCTACAAGGCAGCAATACCAAAAGCCCATTGGTACCCTTTCGGTTCTTTGAAGTACCCTCTCCTGAGATGGCCAAGGATGCATGGAGCCCCTGGACCCATCACAATGGGGTGCTTTTGCCACTCCTTCCCAGGAGAAAAAAAAAAAAAAAAAGGCGAAAGAAAAAAAAAGGTGAAAAAAAAGAAAAGGGGAAGTCTTACCTAAAAAAGTTTCAAAGATCCAAGCTCTAGTGACAGCAGTATAATTAAGAGTCTCTGGGAATGCCTCAGAATTAGAATTCTAAAATCAGTGTTTCCATTTGCCACATTGTTATGTAAATGTTTACCACTCCAGTTGAGTTGCTGAAAGCAGATTATGATGAATTATTTCTCTCCCATGTGTTTTCTTTGAGGTTGGGGTTTTGGAGTTATTTGGGGGTTTTCTTTTCTGATAACTTTTGGTCCATAAAAATGATTTTCAGCATCTATTGCATGATCAGGCAGGCTTCTCTCAGGTGATTGTGCTCCCAATTAAGAGCAATCTTAAAATAATTTTTCCTTCCGAGTGTTGTCTATCAGATACAATTTTTGCTGCACACAATCTGTAACATTGTCTCATGGTCAAATGAATATCAGCTGCCTGCCCTGCTGCAGCTGCAGCTCTATGACTGCTGCTTGTGGCAACAGCCTGACAGACCAAGGATCAACCTTTCAGACAAAAGAAAAAAGCCCTTTGTTTCATGGGGGCTACCATGAAGGCAACTCGCAGGAAAGAGAGATACACAAATAGTCCAAAACCTTAAGAGGATGGTAAATCCAGCTGTAACATCAAACTTCTTGTAACAAAAATTTCAGCAACCTGAACAACTCACCATAGAACCTGCTTATTCTTCTTTAGAAGTATCCTCTGTGCTAAACTGCTTTACCTTTTGAAATAAAGAAATGTTGAAATCACTAAGTAAGACTATGAAAAGCATTATTAGCAGTCTGCTTGTGTTGACTGCATCCTTTCAGGCACATCTTACTTCTTGGCTCAACTTCAGCTAAGACATTACTTTGCCAGGTGGAAGCAGGCACTGTCATCTTTTCTTTGCAGGAAGGCTCTTTCCATAATCTCAGGTTTGACTAACCTGTTCATTGTTTCTCACAGTAGTCTCTCTGTTGCCACATGGTCTCCAAGCTTCAATTCCTTGCTTTAACTCTTTTTCTTCTCCTTCATTCAGCTTCTTACTGCAGACTCTGGAACACAAGACATGCTGGCCCTGTCACTGTCACTGTAAATGAAGAAAAAAAAACACAAACCCATGCAAACAAATCAGACACTATTAATCAGAAGCACTCTATGAGACCAGCATACCTCTGTCCGCTTGTATATCTGAGATCAGGATCCACACCAGTGATACAGCTGCATTTGTTCCTCTCTGAGGAGATTTTTTCTACAAAAGATATAGTGTAACGCTTTTTTTCCCACTCTGCAAAAATGCCTTTCTTGAAATTGAAGCCCATGGTTAAACCCTAACCCAATTCCTAGCAATCCTTGGAGGGAATGGGAAAAGTTCACATACAAGAAAGAATATAAAAAACAGTAACTGATGTGATGCCTGCCTAAAATCTCAATTCATCACTAAGAATGAACCAAACAACCATGTCTGGCAAGCTCTTAAACATTTTGTTCGATAGCTTCTTTTGTACAATGCATTATTTTACCTGCTGTTTCAGACTTTCTAAAAATATTTTAAAAAGGAAACAAAAAAAAGAAATCCCTAAAAAATATCTTAAAGTTTTGCCTGACAGGGGCTCCTTAGCCAAAATTAGCCCAGAGGAATAACTTTATAACTTCTTGTATTTCTCCCATATGCTTTGTCATATTTCATTGACCAGTACTTCTAGGCTTTTATTTATCTGCTTGGGTGTGCAAAGTGTGTGCAGGGACACTGGAGCTTCATCATTCTTACTGGGCACCTCTTGATAACAACTCCAGTTTGTGACCCATGTCCAGATCTCTTTCCATAGTAATGAAAAGGTATAGGGTGTAGGTTAGTTTATCTTTTTTCTGAGTCAGATATAAAGGTAGGATGTTGCAGGTGTGTGAACCCAGGTCCTGGACTGGAATTTAGAAGGTCCCTAGCATATCTTTGGATGCAATTTTTTCTCAAAATCCAAGCTAATCTATTTGGTTATATGTTGTCCTGGTTTCAGCTAGGATAGAGTTAGTTTTTTTCCCCATAGGTGGTACAGTGCTGTGTTTTGGCTTACACTGATGTTTTAATTGTGGCTAGTGATAGGACAAGGGGTAATGGATTCAAACTAAAACAGGTGAAGTTCAGGTTAGACATAATGAAGATGCTCTCTGCTGTGAAGGTGGTGAAGTGCTGGAACAGGCTGCCAAAAGAAGTGGTAAACTCTCCATCCCTGGTATCATTCAAGGCCAGGTTGGAGCATTGTGCAACATGGTCTAGGGTGAGGTGTCCATGGAACTCATTGGTCAAAAGGTCCTTTCCAGCCCTAACTGTTATATGGTTCTATGATTCTATGATGCTTACCCTAACTGAAGGACTTTTCAGTGTCCCATGTTCTTCAGTGAGAAAGGGCACAAGAAGCTGGGAACGAGCATAGCCAGGACAGCAGATTTGAACTAGCCAAAAAGATACTCTATAACATAGAATGTCATGTCCAGTAGATAAACTGGAGGGAATTGGCCAGGAGGGGCTGATCACATTCAGGGACTGGCTGGGCATTGGTCAGCAGATGGTGAGCCATTATATTGTGCATAACATTTTTTCTTTGGTTTTACTCCTTTCTCTCTCTTTCTTCTATTATTATTATTATTATTATACTTTATTTCAATTATTAAACTTTTTTTACAACCAATAGGCTTTTACCTTTTTTCCAGTTCTCCTCCCCATCCTACCAGGGTTGGGGAGTAAACAAATGGCTGCATGGTGCTTAGCTGCTCTCTGGCTGTGATTGAAAAACAGTTGTTGTTACAAAATGAAAGCGATTAGACATTCTTTTCAAACTCATTTACATAAAGAGGCTGAATCAAAATTACTTGCATAATTACAATTTTGAGCAGTACATTATTGTGAAAAAGAGAGGAAGTATTGGTAAAAGGTGCTGTCCCCTAGGTCATTTGATAATCAGACGTCTTAACCATAACTTGCAAATAATATTCCCTAGATAATAGCAGTTTTCTATTGTCAGCATTTAATCATTAAAGTCATTCACTTAATGCCACTAGTCCAGCCTATGTACTCTTAGTGATATATATATAAAGGTATATTGCACAATGAGAACTTAATGGTAGTCAAGACTTGTCCTTCACTTTTCACTTCCTGCAATCCAATTATGTATGTAAACATAATACAGAAATGTACACAACAAAATTAAGAGTGTGCTTCAGGCTTTGTTGGAAATACGTATTATTAATCCTTATACTCTTGTATTAAGGTAGTTTCTTTAGCCCCTTAATAACTTTTTTTCAATTTCTCTGAACATTCCAAAGAGTGAGATGCTCAGAAATAAATGCAATATTTATAGAGTCGCAGATTGATACAAATATTTAGGCTGGCAAAGACTTTTAAGATCATCAAGTCCAACCACTAATGCAGCACTTCCAAATCCACCACGAAACCATGTCCCTGTGTGCCACATCTATACATCTTTTAAATACATCCAGGGATGCTGACTCAACCACTTCCCTGGACAGTGTGTTCCAGTGCTTGACAACCCTTTCCATGAACAATCTTTTCCTAATATCCAATATAAACCTCCTCTGGCACAACTTGAGGCCATTTCCTCTTGCCTTACTGCTTGGTACTTGAGGCCGTTTCCTCTTGCCTTACTGCTTGGTACTTGAGAGAAGAGACTGACACCCACCTTGGATCAGCCACCTCTCAGGCACTTGTAGAGGGAGATAAGGTTTGGCCTCATCAGTGCCGAGTACATGGGGATGATCACTGCCCTAGTCCTTCTGGTCACACTATTTCTGACACAGGCCAGGATGCTGTTGGCCTTTTTGGCCACCTGGGAACACTGCCAACTTATATTCAGATGGCTGTGCAACAACACCCCCAGGTTCAGATACAGCCTTACCAGAATAATGTCTTTTTTATTATTTTTCCTCTGGAGGCATTATCCTACCTTCTCAAAGTTTAATATCATTTCATTGTTTCTACCCATATTTAAGATCTCACTAAGCCCCTTTAGATTTGTCTCAATGAGCTTGGAAGAATCACTCAGTTTAACATCATGTGACCTTATTTCCAGTTCTGCCTGATTAACAACAAAAACTAAATCTAATAATGGTAGTATTGTAGAACCTCAGTGGACACACTTTCCTACCTAGTTTACGCAGTGTAATTTATCCTTTGGGCATTTCAGACAATTTCAATATGCAGGCTGATAAATCAAGGAAAAATTGATTACACAAATCTGATTTTGGAAGGTATAATATCAAAAATATTAACAAATTCTAAATCATTGTTTATTTCTGAATTGGCCTGAGGAATAAGCTGATCTTTAGCAGGTGTACCAAAAATAAACATCAAGCTCATGGATCATAGCTAGTTAATTTGAAATAAGTTCAGAAAAATTTTGGTATGTTGCTGGTATTTGCTATATACATTCATAGGTTGTCCTTTTCATTGTGTGTTTTTATTAAAATAGTTTAACCATCCTTAGATTCATATATATGTGTATACTAAAAAATATAGAGATATTTATTGAGATTGGTTTTCATCTAGTTCATTTTATTTCCTGTTGTCAAAAAAAAAAAAATGAGAAGGTTTTGTATTTCCCATGAAGTACTCAAACAACAGTGACAAACAATACATGCCAACACCACTTATATTAAGATTCTGTGCTTTAGTAAAGGATACTTTCTGAAGTTCAGAATTCGGGTCAATGTTTCCATATCATCGTTGATATAATTAAAGTAATAAAGAACACTAGGAGCAGGAAAGTATATGAACAACAACAGCCAGACTTCTGTTCACATTTTTATAAGAAGCTGCTGGGAAAATAATTCTCTCTTTATAGAGAATATACTATATTCTTCATATTTACTTCCCCAGAAAAATGCAACTCTAATTCTAAAGAAAGTTTTTAAAGCTTCATTTAATTTCCCATAGAAAGTTTTATTAAAAACTGTAAAAAATCCAAAACAAAAACAAACAAAAAATGAAATCAAATTAGCATAGCTCAGGGGCTGCAGTGGAACATCTGTCTCTTGAAAATATAGCTCAGGAAGCAATCTTTCTTTTTGTAACTCTTAAAGAAATGTGTATTCTTCTTCTTACATGGTCTTAAGAACTGATGAAAAAAAGCTGAGGCAAGACTGAAAAGTAAGGAAGTATAATTTCAATCAAGCTAAAAATTGTGGAATTCAGGGTTTTTAATAGAGTTTTTGAAGCATTACACTTCAACACAGAGATCATGGATTTAGTTTCACAGTTGGTGTACTAGATCAACTAGGTCATTCAACACACGTATACTTTAGTTCTCCAGCCTATAAAATTTGAGATAAGAATATTAGTTTGTTTTGTAACCTAAGAAGTTCTTACAACTGGTACAAAATTTCACCAGGTATTGATGAGATACATCATGATCATGAGAAGTTCAAGTTCAAAATCCTCAGAACAGTGAGAAGAGCATGCAGCAAGCTCACTGCCCTGGACTTCAAGAGAGCAGACTTTGGCCTCTTCAGGAACCTGCTTAGTAACGTTCCATGGGATATAGACCTAGAGGGCAGAGGGGCCCAAGACTGTTGGTTGATATTCAAGGATCACCTGCTACAAGCTCAGGAGTGTTGCATCCCAACTAGAAGGAAGTGCAGCAAGAGGGCCAGGAGACCAAATTGGGAGGATAAAGAGCTGCTGAGGAAAATTCAAAGGAAAAGAGAGGCTTATAAAAGGTGGAAGCAAGGGCAGGTGGCCTGGGAAGAGTACAGGGATGTTGTTCGGGAAGCTGGGGACCAGGTTAGGAAATCTAAGGCCCAGTTAGAATTAAACTTGACTGGGGATGTGAAAGATAACAGGAAGGGATTCTATAGGTATATTGTGAATAAAAGACAGACTAGGGAAAACGTGCCTCCCCTCCAGAAGCTATAAGGAGAGCTGGCTACACAGGATTTGGAGAAGGCTGAGGTTCTGAATAACTTCTTTGCCTCAGTCTTAACTGCCAAATGCTCTGAACACACTACCCAAGGCTTGGAATGCAGGCACAGGGACTGTGAGAATGAAGACCTTAGGCCCACTGTAGGAGAAGATCTGTTTCGAGAGCATTTTAAGAACCTGAATGAACACAGGTCCATGGGACCTGATGAGATCCATCCGCGGGTCCTGAAGGAGCTGGCAAATGAAGCTGCTAAGCCACTGTCCGTCATATTTGAAAAATCATGGCAGTCAGGTGAAGTTCCCAATGGCTGGAAAAAGGGAAATATAACCCCCATTTTCAAGAAGGGGAAAATGAATGACCCAGGGAATTACAGATCAGTCAGTCTCACCTCTGTGCCTGGCAAAATCTTGGAGCAGATTTTCCTGGGAGGAATCCTAATGCGCATGAAAAACAACAAGGTGCTTGGTGACAACCAGCATGGCTTTACTAAGGGGAAATCCCACCTGACTAAATTGGTGGCCTTCTATGAAGGGGCTAAGGAACTAATGGACAGGGGTAGAGCAGTTGGTGTCATCTACCTGAACTTCTGCAAAGCGTCTGATACTGTCCCACACGACATCCTTGTCTCTAAATTGGAGGGACATCAATTTGATGGATGGACCACTTGGTGGATAAAGAACTGGCTGGGTGGCCTCACACAAAGAGTTGTGGTCAATGTCTCAATGTCCATCTGGAGACCAGTAACGAGTGGCATCCCTCAGGGATCGGTGCTGGGACCGTTCTTGTTTAACATCTTTGTCGCTGACATGGACAGTAGGATTGAATGCGCCCTCAGCAAGTTTGCCAATGGCACCACCTGTGTGGTTTGGTTGATCACGCTGGAGGGAAGGAATGCCATCCAGAGGGACCTTGACACACTTGTGAGGTGGGCTGATGCCAACCTCATGAAGTTTAAGCATGCCAAGTGCAAGGTCCTACACCTGGGTGGGAGCAATCCCAGGCACAGCTGCAGGTTGGGCAGAGAAGAGAGAAAAGAAATTCAGAGCAGCCCTGCAGAGAAGGACTTGGGGGTGTCGGTATATGAGAAAATGAGCATGAGTCAGCTTCAGTGTGCTCGCAGCCCAGAAAGCCAACCATATCCTGGGCTGCATCAAAAGGAGCGTGACCAGCAGGTCGAAGGAGGTGATCCTGACCCTCTGCTCTGCCCTCGTGAGACCTCACCTGGAGTATTGTGTGCAGTTCTGGTTTCCTCAACATAAAAAGGACATGGAACTGTTGGAAAAAGTCCAGAGGAGGGCCATGAGGATGATCAGGGGACTGGATCATGTATGAAGATAGGCTGAGAAAGTTGGGGCTGTTCAGCTTGGAGAAGAGAAGGCTGCGTGAAGACCTCATAGTAGCCTTCCAGTATCTGAAGGGGGGCTTATAAGGATGCTGGGGAGGGACTCTTCATTAGGGATTGTAGTGATAGGACAAGGAGTGACAGATTAAAACTTAAACAGGGGAAGTTTCGACTGGCTATAAGGAAGAAGTTCTTTACCGTAAAGATGGTGAGGCACTGAAATGGGTTGCCCAGGGAAGTTGTGAATGCTCCATCCCTGGCAGTGTTGAAGGCCAGGTTGGACAGAGCCTTGGGTGGTATGGTTTAGTGTGAGGTGTCTCTGCCCATGCCGGGGGGGGGAGTTGAACTAGATAATCTTAAGGTCCTTTCCAACCCTATCTATTCTATATTTCTATGATTCTATATGTGTTACCTCCTTTTTTGATTTTTAAAAGTAGATAAGAATCTATTGTCTTTAGCAAATTTAATTTTGAACCTAATGTTGTAATCAAGTACTGTCCCTTACTGAATGTTTTTACTGGACTGAAGACAACTTGAAATCATGGTAAAATCTATTTTCTAACTTTCTTTAAGTAAAAATAAGGATGTAATATTTTCAGTAGCAACTGCTGACAGTTTGCCTGCATATTAACATCTGTTATTAATATTGAAAACAATTAAATCCATGACAGTATGTGAATAAAACATTTTACTATCCTTCATAACTGTCACCTATAGGAGGTAACTATTCAATCTCATCTATAGAAAGACATAAGTCTAATATGTTCCAATGAATCTGGTGTATTGACCCTGGCTGTATGCCAGGTGCCCACCAAAGCTGCTTTATCACTCCCCCTCCTCAGCTGGACAGGAGAGAGAAAATATCATGAAAGGCTCGTGGGTCAAGATAAGGACAGGGAAGGATCACACACCAGTTACCATGACAGGAAAAACAGACTTCACTTGGGAAAGTAAGTTTAATTTATTATCAAACAAATCAGAGTTGGATAATGAGAAATAAAATCAAATCTTAAAAACACCTTCCTCCCACCTCTCTCCTTCTTCCCAGGCTTAACTTTACTCCCAGTTTTCTCTACCTTCTCCCTGAGCAGCAGCACAGGGGACAAGGAATAGGGGTTGTGGTCAGTTTGTCACATATTTTTTCTGCTCCTCCTTTCTCCTCCCAGGGACAACTCCTCACACTCTTACCCTTCTGTAGCATGGGGTCCTTCCATGGAGACAGTCCTCCACAAACTTCTCCAATGTGAGTCCTTCCCACAGGCTTCACGAGCTGCTCCACTGTGAGCTCTCCGTGGGATGCAGTCCCTCAGGAACAGACTCCTCTGGTGTAGGTCCCCTGTGGGATCACAAGTCCGGCAGCAAAACTGCACCATCATGGGCTCCTCTCTCCATGGGGCCACAGATCCTGCCAGGAGCCTGCTCTAGCACAAGCTTCCCATAGGATCACAGCCTCCTTCAGACATCCACCTGCTCCTGTGTGGGGTCCTCCCTGGGCTGCAGTTGAATATCTGCTCCACTGCAGGGAGACAGCCAACCTCACCATGGTCTGCAGCACAGGCTGCAGGGGAATCTCTGCTCACACATTCTCAATCCTCTCTCCACTGCCATTGTTTCATCATAGTTTTATTCACCTTCATACATATGTTGTCCCAGAGGTCTTACCACCATTGTTGTTGGGCGACAATCCCCAAATCCTTTTCTGCAGGGTTGCTCTCAAACCATTAATCTCCCAGTCTGTATTGATACTTGGGATTGCACTTGGCCTTGTTGAATTTTGTGAGGTTCAAAACGGGCCTTCAAACCTGCTAAGGTTCTTCTATATAGCATTCCTTCCCTTGAGTGTATCAGCTGCAAGGAGCTTGGTGTCATTAACAAATGTGCTAAGGGTGCACTCAATCCCATTGTCTATGTCACTGATAAAAATATCAAACGCTCTTTGTCCCAGTGTGGACCCTTGAGTGACACCACTTGTTACTGATTTCCCTTTGGATATTGGGCTGTTGACTGCAAGTCTTTCAATGCAGCCATCCAGCCAATTCCTTATCCATCCAACATTCTACCTGTCAAATCCATATCTCTACAATTTAGAGATGAGAAGTAGTGTGGGACAACGCTGAAGGCCTTACAGATATCAAGATGATGACATCGGTAGCTCTTCCGTTATCCATCAACACAGCCATTCCATTGTAGAAGGCCACAAAGTTATTCAGTGACAATTTGTCCTTAGTGAAGCCATGTGGGCTGTTTCTAATCACCTTCTGTTTTCCATATGCTTTGTCTGCTTCTAAGAGGCTGAAATGTCAGAAGTTCCCAGGGTCTTCCCTTTTACTCTTTTAAAAAAAATTGGTCATGCTGTTTCCCTTTTCTTCATTCACTGGGGACTTTGCCTTACTGGAATATGATGGCTAGTGGCTTGCAGCTATATCAGCCAATTCCCTTAGGACCCTGTGATGCATCCTATCAGGCTCCATGGGTTTGTGTGTGTATCACACATAACAAAACTCATCTGCTTTTGTTATCCAATATGATCATGGTATTATTAAATATGCAGTAATCAATGTTAAAAAAAAACTGTTCAACTATGTAGTCCAAATCTTTCAGAACAATTCTTCATATAGAGACTCCTCTCACACAGGTAATGACTAGGGGGCTTACATCTAATATTAACGTCATGCTGCCTTTACAGTCATTGAAGTGTTTTGTAGGCAACAAAGTCTCTTCTGCACATTTGTAGAGACATACCATATGCTTAATCTGTAACATTTTAAAGATATACTTTCTGATAAGATCAATCATAACCAGTAAGTTAATATTGTTCTTCAACTAATGAGAGGATCCTTCCTAGAGGAGCTTAACCTACTAGTTCATAAGCTGGGATTCAGCTGGCCATGCTGTCATATTAATATACACAAGGGACATCTTTACTGCCATCAGAGATACTTTGCCACAACCTAACATATCCTCATGACTGACAGGTATAGTATAGTGCTTGTGCTTGTCCTAGATCATTTTGGAGTGGCAGCTGGAAACCAAGAGAGATACCCTAAGGGATTCCAAAAGATATGCCAGTGTAGGCAACTGAGTTGAGCTCTGATGTCAACAATGAGGCAGGGTCCCAACTACCCAAACACCAATATCTGACACTTCACATGGCTGAAAGTCTTTTTTTTTTTTTTTTCCTGCCCAACCCACAGGGATATTTCAGATACTACACAGTGTTTCAAGTGACATTAGACACCTATGTGTACACCAAATCAAGCACTTGGAATGAGATTCACCTGCTTCATTTATATGGAATATAGGTGTCCACAGGGGTGAAAGTTACACTCCTATTGTAGAGAGAGATATTCACCTGGTAAGATTCACCTACTTAGAGTAAGTTGAATACTTCCCTGACTTCCTGGTTAATGCCTGCCTAGTTGATGAGGGAAAGACTCTAGGCATTGTTTATTTGGACTTCAGTAAAGTATTTGACACCTTCTCCCACAGCGTTCTCCTGGAGAAACTGGCTGCTTATGGCCTGCGTAGGTATATTCTTCACTGGGTTGAAAACTGGCTAAATGGCAGAGCTGACAGAGCGGTGGTAAGTGGTGTCATATCTAGCTGGTGACCGGTCACTAGCGGTGTTGCTCAGGGCTCGGTGTTTGAGCCAGTGTTAATATCTTCATTGATGATCTGGATGGGGGGATCGAGTGTACCCTCAGTAAATTTGTAGATGACACCAAGCTGGCAGGGAGTGTTGATCTGCTGGAGGATATGGAAGGCTCTGCAGAGGGATCTGGACAGGCTGGATCAATGGGCTGTGGCCAGTGAAATGAGGTTCAACAAGGCAAAGTGCTGGGTCCTGCGCTTGGGCCACAACAACCCCATGCAATGCTACAGGCTTGTGGAAGAAGGCTGGAAAGCTGATAGGTGGAAAACAACCTGATTGATAGTGCTGATTGATGGTCACTGAACATGAGCCAGCTTCTGCCCTGGTAGCCAAGAAAGCCAAGAGCATCCTGGCCTGTATCAGAAATAGTGCAGCCAGCAGCACTAGGGAAGCAATAATCCCCCTGTGCTAGGCACTGGTTAAGGTAGTCAGGTATTAGAACAGGCTTCCCAGGGAAGTGGTGGAATCACTGTCCTTGGAAGTGCTCAAAAACGACGTAGATGAAACCCTTATTGACATGGGTTAGTGATAGTCTTGTCAGTCCTGAGGCAACAGTCAGACTTGATGATCTTAAAGGCCTTTTCCAACCTAGTTGATTAACCAGAACTCCAAAAGGCATTTTGCATGGACTAGAATATACCGTGTTCACATTGTTATTAGCAAGCTACAGGTTTTGTAATAACTTTTCTAAGACTTCGGGACTCGATCAGGAATTGTCCTCAGTGGCTGCAGTTTGGTTTTAGCTGAAAACTACAAAATTTGATAGGGGTTATGAAACAATCAAGAAGATGGCTCCCTATATTCAAAAGCTGACTCTGTGATATCTATTTCCTATAGCTTAAGATAGCATGCTTATTTTGCTGAAGTTTAGTGTTGATTCTGCAATGTGATTTAATCATACATGGTAAAAATCTAACAAAACAGAGTAAGTGCATAGCAAAGTTGTTGGCCAGTAAGAAGAGAACAAAATTCTGAACAGAGTGCTTAAGAACAAACAAAACCAGCATCAAGTGATCTCAGGTCCAAGAAAGAACCCTCCACCATAAGCATCATGTTCCTGCCAGTAAAGTGCGCCAATTGAAAACCACCCCATTCTTCATAAAAAAGAGCTGCACCGTCAACTCTAAAACCTAAAGAGAAATCAAAAGGCTGACCATAACACAGGAGGAAACCATATTTATTCCCCTTTAATTAGTTATATGGGGATAAGGATAAAAAAGTAATAGTAATTATAGTAATGAGGCTATAGTTATGAGGCTTTTTAATATAATTTGGAGTATAATTGTTAGCATTCTGTAAATAGACTGCATGTGAATTCTGCATTCAGATTTCACTGAAACTGAGAATAAATTGTTGGCTTTATTGTAAGATTCTTTTCTTTGACACATATACTGCATGAGAGTTACGCAACATATGGAAGCTTAGATATTTGGCTTACATTAAGCTACTTATATAGTATACATCTAAATTGGGATGGGCAGAACACCATCCTCTAGAGGTCAGTGAGATTAAGTATACTCCTAGTAAAAAGGTAATATTACATGTCTTCAGTTAACAAAGGGAAAACATCTGTCTTGACTTTCAGTGATACATAAAATACGGGTCACTCACACAAACACTATGCAAGGCAGAAGCAGATGGATTTTATAATTTTTTGGGGGCACTACTGGATTGTTTTTTTACAAGGGAAGAGATACAAATTAAAGTAAGAGATAAAAAACAGGAAAAAATCATGCAAGTATTCTGCAGTTACTGCACATAACTGAATAAGAAGGCTGAAGGGAAATGACTGATCCACAGTCAAAGTTTTCAGAGCTAATACAAACCAGAAAATTAAACAGTAGTGGCACAGGTATATGACTTGAAGGCAGGAAAATCTAATAATAATTTTTTTATATGATGGAGTAATATGCTGTGTGCAAGTTTTAGACCGTTGACAGAACTTACATATAGTACTGAAAATTAATATCATTTGTGTTGATGTCATAAGAGAGATCAATAGTTTACAAATTCATTCAGACACCAAAACCAGTATATGTAAACGTTAATTCCCAAACAGCCTCATATCAGTTTATTAATTAATACCACAGACATATCCAAGAGCTTTCCTTTTCTACATTTTTTATTCACAGTCAGATTATCCCTACTGAAATGGAACAAACTCATCTAGAAACATAATAATCTCTGAAACAACATAGTATTATGAGACCTCAATTGCTTTGTAAAACATATGTTTTTTAATTCTCACCTGAATTAACATTTATACTAAATTATAGTTTCACAGAAGTAGTATATCTTTAAGGTGAAGATGCATTTAAAACATATTAATTCAGTAAAGATATTTCATAAAATTAATTTCATAATGCTATGTTTGCATTTTATATTATTACTAATTTTAGGGCAACAGCATTATAATCACAGTTTTGAACCTGAATCTTTCACAATCTTTTAAAGGCTTGAGAAAATACAAGTATTTTAATGCAAAAGTAAATTAATTGGAAGTGGTAGAATGTCTGGAAGCCAACAGCCATTCATTTACTTATATTAAGGGCAAGAAAGCAGATAGAAATTTCAGTGAAGATTAAATTCTGTAAGTCTATGATTGCCCTAAAATGTGTGATACACAGAGCTTCTAATGAACTCGGGATAACAATCTTAGACAAGGCTCAAGTCCTATGAGCTGGAACTTGCAAGTAAGTAACTGTGAGAAACACAAATCTTTGAAGGATGGAAGCCTATTTTTCTAGAATTGCCTTGAAGGGTGGGTAAGACCACAGGAAGTTATGGCATTGGCTGTTTCTTATTTTGTAAGTGCAGTATGACTACTTAGAAATGCATACTCCTTAGAACTAGTCATAGACTCCTTAGAAATGCATACCCATGGGGGCACAGTCAGTTTAACGCCTCATGCTGTTGAATGCTCTGTGCAGCACTTGGTACATCAGTTATGAAAAGAGAGAGAAATGCTGCCTTTGATAGTGTGCAAATTACTGAAGTGATAGCCTTTGGTAGCAATCCCTAGTGAAGTAAATTTGCCTGCTAAGAAACAAAAACAGAGTTTAGCTGAATGTTAGAGCTTTAATTCTAAAGACATGTTTTCATTGATAAATTAAATAATTGATTATATGTAAACACAACTTGATATGTTAATTACTTGGTTTATTTTTAAAAGGAACTTATTACTTAGCATAAGTGTTTTATTCTCTAATGTAAAGTATTATATTTTTGTCTAAAGTTATACCTGATCCAGACAAAACTTGGTTTAATTATAACGACAGATTGAAATCTACACAGAATAAACTGAATTTCAGTAACATCATTACAGATCTAATAAAAGACTGCACAGAAACTTTGAGCAAGCTAATATAAGTATGCATATGTGAGAGAAAAAATAATGGAGCATTTTTCATTGTAGAGTCCTTGGGGAGCCCTTGATCTGTCAAATTACTGACATGATAGTCTGTTACTGCTTCATTGGAGCCCTGATGCCCTGTCATATCAATATATACAAGGGAGATGAATTTCAGAAACAAAGCAGTGAAAATAGAACTGAACAGAATTTGCCAGTTAAATGTTTTTCCATTAGGAAAAAAAAAATATTTAGTTTGCTATCTGATTATCTAACAGGTACCAGGGACAAATGGCTAGAAGATTTTTAAATTTCCTTTCCCAAAATGCTCAGGTAGCAACCTAGCAGGACCTTACAGTTTATGTCCAGGTTTGACCTACTCTGCCTCCTTGTTTAAGAACAGTAAATCTAGTTGCTCTAGCCTCAGAACCTCTGAACCTTATGGGGTGAAAGGTGAGAGAAGTAGGCCATTTTGGAAAGCTCTGAAATGTCAGTTCACTCTTTTCTCCAAAGAAAATTTGGAAAATCCTACTTAACCTGGTCCCTTATAAAAAACAAAACAAACAAACAAACTCAAAAACCGCAGAAAACCCAAACCCAAACAAAATGAAATACACATCAATATTGCAACATTCTTCAGAATTCCCCATAAAAGTGACTCTTCCAGTTGTCATTGAGAAATTGTAAAGTTTGAGGAAATTAGGCACTGTGATATCTTGTAAACGTAATAAAGGCAACCAAGGGCTATGCATAAATTAACAATATCCACTTAAAAGAAGCAAATCTGGAAAACAAAACAGCTGTGAGATTATGATGCCTGCCCTACTTGTTTCAGGGATTTTCATTCAAAGTTGTTCTAAGCAGCAACCCTGGACTAAATGCCGCTTAGTGCTTTGGTTGTATACAGTGCTCCCTGAAATATATCCTCTACTTTGGTCATGCACTTACTGCATTTCACTACCACTGAGGTCATCAGGTATTAACTTCAAAAACATATTCTGTTCTAAACTAAAACAGACAAACAAACAAGGTAGGCACAACTAAAGTTTCTATAAGCATACTGCAGAAATTATAAAGATAACACTTTGGGTTAGTGTCCTGGGTTCAGCATTAGCAGTCATTTTTCTCCTTCTTGGTAGCTGGTGCAGTGCAGTGTTTTGACTTTCGGCCTGGGAAAAGAGCTGATAACAATGATGTTTTGGTTTGGCCAAGGACTTTGTGAGCCTCATGCTCTGCCAGGGAGGAGGGGAAGCCAGGAGGAAGCAGAGACAGAACACCTGACCTAAAATGACCAAAGAGGTATTCCATACCACAGCACCTCATGCCCTGGAGGTAACTGGGAGTTACCCGTAAGGGCTGGGACTGCGGGGTTGGAGGAGGCATCGGTCAGAGCTTGGTCGGGCTGGGGGGCGAGTTATCGGTTGGCTGGTGGTGAGGTGATGTATTCTCTTCCCTTGTTATTTCCTTTATCGTTATTATTATTGGTGGTAGCAGTAGTGATTTGTGTTATACCTTAGTTACTAAACTGTTCTTATCTCAAACCATGGGAGTTGCATTCTTTTCGATTCTCCCCTCCATCCCTCCGGGAGTAGGGGGAGGGAAAGAAGGGGGGGGAGTGAGTGAACGAGTTACCTGACTGGGTTTAAACCATGACAGTTAGTTTATAGTTAACTGGGTTTAAGTTCAAAGTAAGGGGCAATACCCTGATTTTTGTACTGACTTCTTGAGGGAGTGCTGCTGATAGCATTAGTAATCTCAAAGTGAGTAGAAAGCAAACTGTAGTGAGGTATAGACATTGTCTCACAATGTTTTAAAAAATTATGTCTAATGTTGTCTTCTAGTCACAGAGATGAAAAGAAGGTTTAGGATTTTTTTAAGACTTCTCAGGATTTGGTGAGGGGTTAACTTTTACCTGAAAATTTCTAGAATAGGAAAACCAAGTTATAGGAAGGAAGTTGTCACACAAGCCAACAGTCACTTTGGAAAGGAGTCTTATCTCATAGGTTGAATAGGAGAACAAAATTTGATACAAAAAGCTTACTAAAACTTAGAAGTGACAGGTGGACTTTCTTCAAATTGAACGAGAATCAGTGACGGACCCCAGATCAAAAATATAGCTCAGTATGGTCTAGCCAAACCACAGCTGAAAGTGGGACAGATTAAATAGCTATGAGTATTCTTACCCAGGACCAGAAGCATCATATAGAAAACACTGACACATTAAATGATGAACTCAGACCACCACAATACACTATTTCTTGACATTGGCTGTGTAATATACATAATTGTTCTATACTCTCAGTGACTTTCCAGAGAACATACAGCTTTCAGCAGGACAGTGACGCAAACATTGTTTCTATGATAGAGATCTGACATCTGTCAAAAAGACGTGATAGCACTGTGGCTGTTCTGAGTCATCCACTGTTGCATAGACACGTGAATGCATGAATACATACACTTGAATAAGCAAGTTTACTTACAAGTAAATGCTGTCCTGAATGAATTTGTATTGAAATTTACACTTGCAGACCTTGTTGTTTTTCTGTCTCTTTCAGCCCTGACTTTGCCATAAAAGGGTCTGTGATGGGTATGTTCCTTTCTACCAGTTTCATGATGAGCAAGATGTGTAAGGAGCAAGATAGGAGACCAGGATCTATCATTAATAAACAATGGATTGTTGTCTTATATGGTAAAGTGAGACTTATTGACTCTTAGAGTCTAAGACTGTTCACTACATATTCAAAAAAACATGTGCTGCTTGTAAGCAGTCTTTTCACATTTCAAGGCTTCCAATGCCATTCCTGAGAACCACTATTTATTTCCAGTTCCCAACCTAAATTTTAAAACTGCTATTTTGACGATAAGTCAAAACTGAAAACTAAAATCTGTTTCATAATTAGTCTATACTATCCTGTTTTCTTGTCAGGCATGTGTATATATAATTAGGGATTTTGAGACCACTGTGATAGGCATGTTTAGAAGACTGATAAACAGGGCAAGTCTAAAGCTTCAAAACAAAACTCTACTAGAATGCTATTCACTAACACATAATGCTAATGAATATTTCAGCCCATTATCATACATTATCAATCATTATCACCACATATTCAAAGCAATCACTCTTTAATAATCACAGCCTGCATTAGCTTGGAACCCACTTTAAAACAAACTTGATGTTTCTTTGTTATTCTTGATTGCTACACTTCTTAATGATTTAATTAACTAACATCCAGGTGGTCAGGCTCAAGAGCTCTTCAAGGGGGGGAACCCCAAGGAGAAGTGATTTCTTTCTTTTTCCCCCACTCCCAATTTGGGATCTTGATTTTCTACAAGTTTATGGAAAGTACCATTGCTCTCCTCTGCCTCCCGGCTGCATGTTGCATGAAGTTTGAGGGACAAGGTAGGACTTATTTTTCCAAGCTCAGCAGGTATCTTATCACATTCCTTGCTTTTTTTTTGTTTGGTTGGGTTTTTGTGTTGGTTGCATTGGGGTTTTGTTGTTTGGTTCGGGACTTTTTCTCCCCCCTTTCTTATCTGCTGCTAAAGTCCTTACAGCAAAAGCTGTCCTTTGCAATCTACTGATGCTGAGCTGCTTCAGTGCTGCACTTGACTGTCATTGAGCTGTTTTCAAAGCCTTTTGCATTATCCCATTCTTAAACTGAACATCATAACAAGAGACACATGGTACCAAGCTCACACAGCCAGTTCCCATAATAAATTGATAACAACCATCCAGGACTAGGGCCTTGCACAGTCCACAGAAGGCACAGTCAGTACAAGGCCTATGGCCTGTTACTAGCAATGGCAGTGCTTCTCCGTTTCTACTATATTAGCATGCTTATTTCTGGGATCAAAACAACCTAATGTAAAGTATGCTAAATGGGTTTTTATTCTTAAGAGAGTGAGAGGCCCCTGCTGTAGCTAGTCTCAGTACTTAGATTGTATTTTAATCTTTGTACGTCATTCATATATTCCATTATGTCTGAGTAAGTATTAGACCTACATTTTCACCTTATACTACATTTGAACATTGCTCAATTTTTTTGGTCATAGAAAGTATTCCTGCCTATTTTGTAAATAAGGGCACATAGAATATAAGAAACTAAGCCCCAAACTAGTAATACAATATAAGATATGCATAATTTTACATTCTATGTGTTTTATGTAGGGTACGTGACTGACGAAGTTATAGCCTAAAAGACTTAATGTAAGTCAGGCTAAAAATGTTTGGAAGAGCCAGGAGCAGAATCTAAATATTCTAAGTCATGCAGTGTCTTTTTTCACAAGATTTTCCCAGTCAATATTCTGTAAATATATTAGTAATGTTGTGTATTATTATGTATTTTCTTATACCTGTCATTAGAATTCCCATCAGTTACCTAATACCACCTTCCTATAATGGACATAGATTAGTGTTCTGAAGTTCAGGGTAGTCATAACTCGCATATGCTTTTTACTCTACTCATCAAGATTTTTAACTAATCATGGTACAGTCTCAATATTTGGTATTTCAGATTTCAGAAAAGCAAAGAGTTTTCCTTTTCAAGAAAACAGCAACCAATCAAAAAAAAAACCAAACCCAACAATAACAAAACAAAATTAAAAAAAAACACCCCAAACAAGCAAACAAAACAAACAACAAAACTATCCCCCCTTGAAGTTCTTCAAAATGAGTGACAACGTGCTTTTCATCTCACTCTGTATAGATCATCTTACTCCATACAGATCTCTAACTTATAATCTTAAAGTGGTCATACCACATCTTTAGTAATATGATGGTATTTAGACCACAGTGGGGGTTTTTAGATTCTGATCTTTAAACTGCAGGTTTTCAGGTCAAGCCCACAGTGCCAAAATGTTCTAGCTGTCTGCGAATTTTAACCCTATCTCCTTGAAGTTTTTTCTGTAGCCTCTTCCATTTTTCCTTTACTTCAGCCTTGATACGTCACTTATGCAAGGTATTTTAAGATTAGTTACCAAGTATCATGATCTTGTTTTCTCTTACCTTGTTTGCTTCAGTAAAGCATCTCTCATCAGGTTTCCTATTCCGTTAATCAACATGCAGAAAGGAAGTAATTTGTTATCCTTCCTTCTATCTTTACTATAAATCTTTAATTTCCCCAATAATATCCATATGCAATGCTGAATAAGGATTTGGAACCTATAATTTTTTAAGTACTCCAGTGTTTGTTGCAATATGAAAGCAATAGAAGACAATTCAAAATTTCTTCTGAAGTTTTTGGAGGAATAAAATTTAATTAAATCTTTGGGGGGAAAAAAGCATTTTTTTAAGAAAATAAAAACCAAACTAAATTATGGAATTAAATAAATATGAAACTACAGACCACACTGTGGTCTAGGTAATGGGTACAGTAACATAGAAAAATATCTTTCAGAATTCTCTTTATGCTAGGTTTTATTGTTTCAATAAAAAATAATTGCTGTTAATTATTTGGTGAAAGAAAGCAGGCTCTGCCATACTATCGGTTGGCATGAAAAACTAATATACTCACAATATAAGACACTTCACTGATGTGACTGAAAATATATATCTATATATTCATTAAAGCAGCATAGTGGGAAAAAATATTATTGACAATTGAAAGACAATCTGTGAAAATATTTATACACTAGTCCATGGAATAGTTCACATTTTGATGTAATAGCTTTTGTATACCACTACACATTGTCTTGTAATTCTATAGGAAGGGACGTTGAGACAAGACTCTGGTTTCAATGAAGGTTTTTAAAACATGAGTTTGTCAGTTTTCTAGTTCTTGGTCTAGGTACAGCTGTCTCAGAAGATGAGAAGTACCTATTTTAGATCCTGAAAACAGGAGGTGGTAACACATAGGTTTTATCTTTTGTTATTACCTGCTTTATTCTACTTTAAGCTTCAATTGCTTGACAATGAACCTGTCATCCTTTATGTGGTATACTGTACACGATGCCCTCTGGAACTTGTCAAAGATCCTAAGTCAGACAGGCTGATTATAATAATGTCTTTCCTGGTCCAGGAAGGAGGAGCTGGGGACCTGTCATCTAACTCAAGTCTGTTGAACAAAGTGATACTGAACACTAATGAGTAGGTCAGGTCTTTCAGCTTTCCTAGGTGAACTTGTGCTCCAAATGAATTTCCTGAAAAAAAAAAACCAAACATTTTGAGATGTGACAAAACACAAGAAGGGATATAAAAAAGCAGATTTGGGTTATAATTATCCTGAATGTCAAATTACTGATAACCATTGCTATACTAATAACCATTACTATACTATCTCTGTTTTCGGAAGATGGGATACAATTTGAAAACACCCATCTCAAGCAGCTGGTCACCATTCAACACAGGTAATGTAAAGGCAGAGGAATGGAAAAAGTAGTTTTTGATTAAATGGCTTACAGTGGAAGCATTGATTCTTCAAGGATTAAAATATATCACCATTAAAGCACGTGATAGATTAAAGCACAACCCTGAAATGCTAGGTTAAATTATACATCTTATTGTATCTCTGTTCATGGCTAGACTCATAATATAGATTCAATATCTGGTTCAACACAGTAATTCAGGAAGAATTCAGTTAAATATGAGTTGAACTCTCACAAGAACTTTTTATTAAACACCAATTCTGACTTCAATTTTCACTTCAATGGGTCAAAAACCATAAAATGATCTCTGTTTATTGCTGTATGGCTTAGAATTGAGAGTAGAGTATATTTTATGACACATCTTTAATATAGAAAGCTTAGTTGACAAAAATTTTAATTAGACAAACATTGGGGATGCGAAACTTATTTTTTTCTTTAGTCCTCAGTTTTCCACTTTTCCTAGAAAATGTAATTCTAATACAGTACACAGATTATAGAAATCCACTATTTGAAAAACTCATTAAATCAACTAACATTCCTTGTTCTGTTTCTTCCTCACTACCATTATTGGATTTAAAACCAAATAAGAACTAAAAGACCATTCTAAAAATAACAGTTAAATAAAAAATCCTTTGCTTCGGATGCTGTATGTTTGCAATAATTTTTAAAAGCAGAGAACTTTATTCCAGCAAGCTCTGTACATAGGAATTAGGGAATTTCTTTCTGTGTAAACTGTCAAGAAATTTTCTTTGTACGTATCCATACATTAAAATGTTTTATTTTTCTTGAACTTCCATCTACTTTAATAAATGAATAATAAACAAATATATTTATATTTACCATATATCATATATGGTAATAATAATAGTAATTAATATTGCAAAAAGGTAATAATTGACTGGATTTTTATTTACTATAAATGGATTCAGCTTTGATTAGCTTCAGAGAGAGACAAATCTGAATTCATTTATAATGTAATATGGATTTCAATACAAAGCAGTCATGGTGCTAGATTTATGTCAGAACTGACAGGAGGGTTTGGACATAATTTTCTATGAAAATGACTGATTTTTCTGGCCTTATTTTAAAGATATACAAATAAAGATGATCATAGGATTTGTCTTTTTTAATATTTTAGTGAAGTTAATAGATAAAGATGAAAGAGTGAGTCACTTTACCAGTCATTGCTGAGTTTTTTATTACATGTATTATCTATTGATATGTTATGAGCCCTGTAATCGTCTACTAGAAGTGCAACTTCCTCCCCCAGCCAGTTTGTACAAGTCTATTCTAATTTGTCATCTTAATCAAAACTTTCTCTCTAATGAAAAAGCCATACTTTTTTTTTTTTTAATTATCAAAGACACTGATAGCAGGCAGAAGCCTTCTCAATATTTTATTATTCTTAGTAGAGTGCTATATCAAATAAAATAGATGTTTAATTTACTGTTTTTAGCAGCTGATAACTTGCTTTGTTAGTTACCTTCTTTGAGGGTTTATTTTAGCCCAACATAGATCTTCTTTACCTGGCTTTTTGGATAGAAACTGATTTCACAAAAGTGAGAATGGAAACAATGGAAATTCTCAAAAGAAATAACTTCTTTTCCTATTTTTTTCAGAGGAGCTGTATCATTCTATACATTTGAACTTGCCTGAGAAACTATTTGGACATTGCTATCATATATCATAGAAAAAGCTCATATCAGTGCTTGTCACACATGATGACTTCCATGCGTAAATCATTAAGTTCAAGACAAAAGTCTAAAGGTTTATTACAAATTTAGGCACCTGCTTTCTGACAAAAATGGAGCTAGTGCTCAAGTTGCAGCGTATTGCAAATATTTTGTTCTAAGTCAAGTTTTTCCTGATTTGACTGGCTGGAGAAATATTAAGTTTTAGAGTTGGTACCTTTCTTGTTCTGGCAGTATCTATATATATTGAATTCCAATGGAAATTCTGTGACTTTATAACCAAAACAGAATTATTTTACAGCAAATACAGATATAAATTAAATATATAAAAATATCCTTTTCCCCAGGTAGATGCTTGACCTTTGAAAGTGAGGAGAATGTAAAAATCAGCCATTGTTGAAAGAAAGTTGAAAAAAACAAGGAAAAACTATATGGGGACTAGCATTTTGGCTTTGTACTTTCCTTTCAGGGCATAGAGCTCACTAATGAGCTGTAGACAGGAAAGAAAACTGATGTAGACTATGATCTACAGTACATCCTATTGAAGTTACTATGCACAAAGCTTGGCATGGTGAGGTTCAGACTGTGCCATGGATGCCTATTTTTTTATAGAACAAGCATGCTAGTGTTCTGCCCTTTAACACTGCATCGAGCACAGCTAACTGATGCAAAGGACATGAATGGATATCAATTTTTTTCCTCAAGAAAGCAGAAGGGGAAGAAATAGGGATATATGTAATAGGTGTAAGAGAGCAGTCTTGAGAGAGCAATTTGTGTCTAAGGGCAACTGAAGCATTTTGGTATGTACATATTTACCTAGAAAAAAAAAAAAAAGGAGATAAATGATCTGTCATTAATTTCCTTAAAGCTTTCAGATTAAAAGAGGTAATGCATTAAGTATATGGGATATTTCTATGGTTAGAAGCTAGACAGCTACACTAATTAATTGGTTTTAAAAATTGTTAGTCATTCTAGTAAATAATCTCTATTCTTTAATAAAGAATGGATGAAGAACTGGTTATTCTGTGACTGAAACTGAGGATGCCATACGAACATGTGTGGAGATCTTTCATAGTAAATGTGGAAAGATACGAGCATGCATCTTTCTCTCACACTATCACTCAAGTCACAGGCTTGCTTTAGAGGCATAAAGGGAAGTGTAAATGAGATGTTTTCTTCTAGTCTTATCCCCCTGGTTATGAACCACAACAAATCAGTGGGTTGTTTCCCAATTACCTCTTACATGCTGAGATTACGTTGTCAAATCCCACTCCATTTCTCTTTCCTCTCCTGTATTTAGTCTTTGAGTTCCTAGATTAAATCCTACCTTTATCCAAAGTTGAGGGATATTTTTCAGTTTTTGGCCACTCATAGTGACCTCCTTTTTTTTTTTTTATTTCAAAATTATCCACACTTTTTAACATTTTTATTTGAGACTTTAAAAATTATTACTTTAGTACCTGGAAGCAAACGTAATATGCCAGTTAGTATATCATCAGCTTCAAAAAAAAGAAGAAAGAAGATTGGCTATTATGTCATACATACAATATGGTATAAATTATTCTTTACGAATCCCAAGAGATGTAAGGGTTTTGCTGTTTTTTTAGACCTCTGATTCACAATCAGGTTTTCGTATTTGATAACATTGTGACCTCTTTTCACAAGTACTGACACTTTGGGTTATTGTGCATTTAAACTGTAATTGTTTTCTCCTCGTTAATGCAGTAATTTTTGCTTTTATTTTTTTTTAATTTTAAAATTATTTCATTTATTGTTGTTATCAACCAAGTCTTAAATTTATCATTCTGAATTTTGATCCTGCCTTTGCTTCCACTTCTGCCAGCCTTATGTCATCCACAAACTTTATAAGCCTTTTCTCTATTTTATCATTCAGCTTGTTAGAAAAAATATTTAATAAAGCCACCTCAAAAGACATGTTCTATAGGGTCTCATTTGAAATGCTCTACAAGTCTGATGAGAAGACATCGATGAGTAACTTCTAGGGCTGTTTTTAAATAAGTAGGATTTTCATCTTTATGTCACTCAAGAGGATCTTCTTTCACTTATCTTTGTCTTCATAAATCCATTTTGTGTCTTTTTCTTCATCCTTTCAAACATGTATAATTAGATTGCATAGTTTTTAAAATATATATATAGGTATTACAGTTAATTGGGGTATATTTTACCAGAACCTCCTTTTTAATTTTTTTATTCCTCTGAGCTTGTTGAAGACTGCTTTTTGTATTCCATTATCTTTATTCAATGGCTTTTATTCCTTCCTTCACTCAGAAAAGGAGGTCTTTATTTGTGATTACTCTCACCAAACTTACTGTGCAAATTCAGATTTTTCAATTAGTTCTTCTCTTGTAACTGGAATAAATTCTAAAACAGCTACATCTTTTTTGAACTAGTATTTTACAAACCACTTTCAGACTTTTTACAAGGGAATGTGGTGACAGGAATGGCTTTAAGCTGAAAGAGGGGAGATTTAGATCAGACATTAGGAAGAAATTCTTCATTATGAATGTAGTGAGAAAATAACAGGTTCCCCAGAGAAGGTGTGGATACCCTGCCCCTGACAGTGTTCAAGGCCAGGTTGGATGGGGCTTTGAGCAACCTGGTCTAGTGGAAAGTGTCTCTGCCCATGGCAGGGGGTTTAGAAGTAGATGGTCTTTAAGATCCCTTCCAACTCAAACCATTCAATTATACTACGATACAATTCTGTGTTCCAGAAACCTGTCGGACGTTGTGTCCTGTGATATTGCTTGGAAAAGGCTATTGGAGATGTAATTAAAAAATGCACTTATATAATTTTTATTTTTTGCATACATGGATATTCAGAAAGTCAGCTTCAAATTTTTCTGTAATTTTGAAAAAACTTGTCTGCATAATACAGTATTTGCCCCACTTTCTTAAATGAACTCCAACTTTGGAACATATACTCTAGTTTTGCAACATTTTAACTGAATTTTGGTTGTATCAGTTAAGCTGAAAAAAATAAATTAATTTTCTTATGTCTCATCATGATATTACTCATTTTTCATGGGATGTTCTGCATGTTTTTCATTGCATTTTTTCTTAATGTGTCCATTGCCATTAATTTAAAGTGTTGGCCTCCTCTCAACTTATAAAAAGACATTTTGTTGAAAACTCTTAGCTAACTCAATGTAAGTAACAGTTACTTTCATAAAAACAATGATGATGAAAAATCACATAAGTGCATAGCTTCTTAACCTGGTAAAAAATGTACAAACAAATTATTGTGGATCCATTACACCATAAATAGGAGAAGAAGACATTATTTTGAAGTTTCTGCTTTTTCTATGTATTAGGTTAAAGTGCCCTTTAAACTATGGGTTTCGAATTTGTACATCACAATGAATATATAATTTGGGTACCAAAACTGGTGCAGATGCATCTGCATGGATCATCTGGAGTAAACACACATGCTGAGAAGCACAGCAAGCTCTGAATATAAAAAAAATTGGTATAATGCTGAGGAAAAATTTCCTTTATGGTCATGTTTTCAGGTTTACAATAAAAAATATGGGTACATGCTACATAAAAACCTCTGCTGCTTTTCCCCAAAAATGGCAGCATGCTTAATTACCCACAGAAACTAATCAAGGCTTGAGCTGACAGGCAACCTAACAGTATCCTGCTAAATCAGACCTCATAGATTATGTGTTGTCAATTTATGAATCCTAAGGTAATTATGACATAGCTAAAAGCAAATCTTTAAGAACCCTGCTTTTGTTCAGATTGGTTGTTTAAAATGGAGTAGGGAGGAATTTACCTATAGGCTTAAGAACATAAATTAACCCACCTACTAAGCAAGATCTCAAAATCCTGAACATACATTTAATTTGCTTTCATTTCTGGAATGCTTACTCATATGCACTCTTTCATGTTTAGAAGTGTTACAGATCATGTTAAGTGTTTACTGCCTGCACATTAATATGATTCAGAGATAAGTATAGAAGTGTGAAAAATCTCTATACTTCAGGGTCTTGACATCATGATCTAAAACCACTTAATTCACTCAGACAAGTTGAACTTCAGCTCAAAACACAGCCAGAGGCACAAGAAGTAAAGCTTCACCACAACTTAAACTGTAAGTGTGATATTCTAGCTGTTAGAACACTTAAATCAGATTTGGTTTTTGGTTTTCCTAATTCAGTGAAAGAGCCACTCTCCAGTCCCTCAGGCACTTCATTTTGTCAGTTATCAGGGAGTAACCTGCATACTTATCTGACACACCTTGTTACCTTCTGGTTGTTACTGTTTTGTCAAATAGCTGCCTTTTTTGGAGAGTACTGAAGAGTCCTATGAAACCTAAACCTGTTATAACTCGTTATGCAGTAAACGGAGAAAAGGAAATACCTCACTTCGGCAGTATTGCTTTTCAGTTCTTCTGTGTCTAATCTGATACAATACCACCTCAGGACCTTGGCTCCCTCTGCAGTTACAGGGAGTTGCAAGAAATATGAACTCATCTCTAGGGCAGAAGAAGAGTAGACAAATACAGCTATTTTTTCATATGGGGTGATGATCTTCCAGGAACAGGATAGCACAGTAACAAATTTAAATATTGCAGATATGTCTTATAGCATTGCACTGCAAGCAGTAAGTAGTACAAATGACTTGACTGACTAGTCTAGCTCTTTTACACAATTTAGATTCATGTAGATGCTTTCCACATAAAGCATGGAGTAAAATAATGGCAGAAACTTGATTGACAACAGAATATAGGTAGACCAGGAGTTACAGTTAAAAAAAAAAAAAAAAAAATGATGAGAATCTATATCTAAGGTTTATATATTGACAACAAACATATTTTCTATTTAAAAATAATCATTCTGTAAAAGGAAAACTCTTTGATATAAAGAATCTCTCAAGTTTTATTACACTGTACTGAACACATGTTATAGCCTTCCAACTAGGAAAGGAGCTCTGCTGGATCTGGTACTCACCAGCAAGGAGGGTCTGGTTGAAGTAGTGATGGTCAGTGGCAGCCTGGGCTGCAGTGACCATGAGATGGTGGAGTTTAGGATCTTGCGTGGGAGGAATAGAATACATAGCAAGGCCACATTTCTGGATTTCCAAAGGGCAAACTTCGCCCTCTTCAATCAATTGCTAAGGGAAGTATCATGGCAAGGGTACTAGGTAGTAAAGGGGCTCAAGATAGTTGGTCAGCATTCAAGGACCACTTCTTCCAAGCTCAGGATCAGAGTGTCCCAATGAGTAGGAAGTCAAGTAGGGGAGCCAGGAGACCATCATGGTTAAACAAGGAACTGCTGGGCAAACTCATACAGAAAAAGAGAATCTACGGATTATGGAAGGAGGGGCTGGCCACTTGGGAGGAATATAGGACAGCTGTTAGAGGATGTAGGGAAGCAATTAGGACAGCTAAGGCATCCTTGGAACTTAATTTGGCAAGTTGGGTCAAGGACAATAGAGAGGGCTTCTTCAAATACATAGCGAATAAAACTAACACAAGAAGCAGTATAGGCCCACTGCTGAATGAGGTGGGTGCCCCGGAGACAGAGGATATAAAGAAGGCAGAGGTGTTGAATGCCTTCTTTGCCTCTGTCTTTACTCCTGCAGACTCTCCCCGGGGGACCCAGATTCCTATAGCCGCGGAAGGAGTCAGGGTAAAGGAGGAGTTTGCTTTGGTAGATGAGGATTGGGTTAGGGATCAGTTAAGTAATCTGGACATCTATAAATCGATGGGTCCGGATGGAATACACCCGCGGGTGCTGAGGGAGCTGGCGGAGGTCATTGCTAAGCCACTCTCCATCATCTCTGGTAAGTCGTGGGAAACAGGTGCGGTGCCTGAGGATTGGAGGATGGCAAATGTCAAGCCGGTCTATAAGAAGGGCAAGAAGGAGGACCCGGGTAATTATAGACCGGTCAGCCGTAAGGCTCCATCCCTGGAAAGGTGATGGAACAACTTATTCTTGACACCATCTCTAGGCATATCAAGGATGAGGGGGTCATTAAGAGCAGCCAACATGGCTTTACCAAGGGGAAGTCATGTTTGACCAACCTTATAGCCTTCTATGAGGAAGTAACTAGGTGGATGGATGATGGTAGAGGGGTAGATGTGTTTTTTCTTGATTGCAGTAAGGCATTTGATACTGTCTCCCACAGCATCCTCATAGATAAGCTAAGGAAATGTGGGCTTGATGGTCAGGTAGTGAGGTGGATCAAGAACTGGTTGGAAGGAAGAAGGCAGAGAGTTGTGGTCAGTGGGGCAGAATCTAGCTGGAGGTCTGTGACTAGTGGAGTCCCTCAGGGGTCGGTGCTGGGACCAGTGCTGTTTAATATTTTCGTCAACGACCTGGATGAGGGAACTGAATGTACCCTCAGCAAGTTTGCTGATGATACTAAACTGGGAGGAGTGGCTGACACACCAGAAGGCTGTGTTGCCATTCAACAAGACCTGGACAGGCTGGAGGGTTGGGCGGAGAGGAAGTTGATGAAATTCAGCCAGGGCAACTGTAGAGTCTTGCATCTGGGGAAGAACAACCCCATGTACCAGTACAGGTTGGGGGCTGACCTGCTGGGCAGTAGTGAAGGGGAAAGGGACCTGGGGGTCCTGGTGGGTAGGAGGATGACCATGAGCCAGCAATGTGCCCTTGTGGCCAAGAAGGCCAATGGCATCCTAGGGTGCATTAGAAAGGGTGTGGTTAGTAGGTCAAGAGAGGTTCTCCTCCCCCTCTACTCTGCCTTGGTGAGGCCGCATCTGGAATATTGTGTCCAGTTCTGGGCCCCACAGTTCAAGAAGGGCAGGGAATTGCTTGAAAGAGTCCAGCACAGAGCCACAAAGATGATTAAGGGAGTGGAACATCTCTCTTATGAGGAGAGGCTGAGGGAGCTGGGACTCTTTAGCTTGGAGAAGAGGAGACTGAGGGGCCACCTCATCAATGTTTACAAATATGTAAAGGGTGAGTGTCAGGATGAGGTTTTTTTGGAGCAGTGATAGGTTTTTTTCATGTGATGTCCAGTGATAGGACGTTGGAGATATTCAAGGGCAATGGTGTGTAAACTGCAGGAGCATCTTTTAGGTCCCTTCCAATCCTTAGGTTCCGTGTTAAATGTGAATATCAGTCTTTCTCCCTGAAAAATTTCTTTACTGTGAGATTCAACAGGACAGATCAAAGATGCATTTGAACAGGGAAATCCAAAACTGAATGGCTTTTTGAAACCCCTGAACATACTACCAGGAAATAATAGAAACACATTTTTTGATGCCTAATTTTAAGTTAAGATAATGACAACATAGAGTAACAGAAATGTTGAAGAATAATTTATAGGACACTATCTGTAGGATACCAGGTGCAAAGTATATACTGTCAAGAGCTTGCTTTGGCTTGAGTTTGTAAATATAAACTCAAGGGTATTCTGTGTCAACAACATTTAAATCCCTGGCCTTATTAAGAACAAATGTAATAATAGTGCAATTTTATAAGATAGTCAATGAGAATTTTAACAGAAATGGTGACACATTGAATCTGAATTAAGTCATCCATGCTATGGAGGAAGGAAACAATGTCAGCTGTTGATGACCATCATGCAAATACACCTAGCTACAAACCAAGAAAGGACAATTAGACTGAATTTATAGTCTAATAAATTTCAGGTCAGATAGATGCTTGAAATGAAAATGTGTGTGTGTATTTGGTTCTGTCCTAGACAGTGCCAAAGATTTATAATAATATATAATAAGTATATAAGTATATTATATAATTATTATCTAATAAGTATATAAGTATATTATATACTGACCAAAGTATATATTATATATTATATACTGACCAAATCTGGTCTATAATAGTGACAACAATGCACTTAAAAGTCAATGCCTTACCAGGATTACCAAAAGCCAGTGTCGTGGTTTAAACCCAGTCAGGCAATTCGTTCACTCACTTCCCCCCCCTTCTTGCCCTCCCCCTGCTCCCGGAGGGACGGAGAGGAGAGTCAAAAAGAATGCAACTCCCACGGGTTGAGATAAGAACAGTTTAGTAACTAAGGTATAACACAGATCACTACTGCTACCACCAATGATAACAATGCTAAAGGAAATAACAAGGGAATAGAATACAACACCTCAGCACCAGCCGACCGATAACTTGCCCCCTCCAGCCCGACCAAGCACTGACCCATACCTCCTCCAACCCTGCAGTCCCAGCCCTTCCAGCTAACTCCCAGTTACATCCCGGGCATGACGTGCTGTGGTATGGAATACCTCTTTGGTCAGTTTGGGTCAGGTGTCCTGTCTCTGCTTCCTCCCGGCTTCCCCTCCTCCCTGGCAGAGTATGAGGCTCACAAAATCCTTGGCCAAACCAAAACATCATTGTTATCAGCTCTGTTCCCAAGCCGAAAGTCAAAACACTGCACTGCACCAGCTACCAAGAAGGACAAAAATGACTGCTACTGCTGAACCCAGGACATCCAGAAACCCCTGTTGT